>NC_088794.1:37485819-38685819 GCF_011386835.1 Chrysemys picta bellii | reverse complement strand
ACTAACTAGTAGGAAAAAGAACATATACGGGTGCATGAGTATTTCCTGACCACGTCTCATACGGTCACATTGTTGCTAAGGTAAACTAAAGTATATTCTGAAACAAAGACAAAAAATTATACCTTCCCCAGTATACAATCAACTGATGACTCAAATGAGTCACCACATATTTATGCCTTTTCTGCTCAAAACAGTATTTCAGGAGCTGAACAATTTTCTTCCTTAAAGACCAGAAAAAGAGAGAAGTGCATTATAAGTGAAGAAAGTGCTATGTAGTGGGAGCCAGTGACTAACTCTGCCAACAAAATTTCCAGAACACTTTTAGATATTAGACTGTCTACTCCCTCCCACCCCCCGCCACTCCAATAATCTCCTTAGGTGTGAATTGTTAACCTTTTAATGATAATTCCTAGCATGAGCTCCAAAATGATGAGGCAGAGAATGCAAAATCTATTTAAAAATTAGTTCAGACAGAAGCTTTCTATCCATTTGCTAATTTGTCTTTTCATAATTTCCAGATACATCTCTTATGATAGTCACTCAGTATTTTACTTTAGTGACTTACTCTTTGTATTTAATGTAGTTACTTTAGTCCCCTATGAGCTCATGAAATTATATGGATTTTTTCCCTGTAATTATAATGTTCCCATGCAAACAATTAACAACTTTTCCTAACAAGATTCTGCTTTTGTAAAAATGAACGAGATTGTAATTGGCAGGAGAACAGCATTGTTAGGCTCACCAAGATGTAAAATAAATAAATAATGGGTGCAGTCTATGTTCATTAGCCCAAAGCTGAACTAGTATATAGTTGACACTGAATGAAAGTAACAATAATTCAGCCATGTGTTTTTCTTCTGTAGATGTTCACGTAGAATTTACTGTACCCACTTTTCTCAAACATTAGTAGCTTGAAGATTCTATTGAACAATTGACTTCACTTATGATCATTTTATACAACTTGTATTGAATTAAGATTACCTGAATGAGTAGTTTGACAGAACTTCACATTTTCACAAATGCACAATTAATAGAATACAACCTTGCTACAAGACCCTTGTCCAATTCTTTAACAGACTACAAATATGCGGTTGGAATGTATAACTATTCTGCTATTAAGGGTATAAAGAATAACAATGGTAACAAGAGACACTGTTAATTCCTAACATTCAGCATTACCTTGCTTTTATAAAAGCTCTTCCTTTAAGACTTTATTGCCAAGAGTAAAAATGTGATGTTGTGCACATAGAAAAATTTTATAGTTTGAGTAACTCTTTTAGGCCAACCCCAAGTGTTCAAAAATCATGAATCAGGCCCTCCCCACCCCATGAGATTGGCTTAAAAACCATGAGATTTTAAAATATATATTTATGGGGGTCAGGGGAGGAATGGTGGTGGTATTTGCTTTCTGGCTTTTAAGACATTAAGGTACACTCTGGTTACATTTGCAGGCTTTTCTCCACAATCATTTTTTTTTAAATGAAAGCTGAAATTTTCACATAATTACTTGTCTGTAGGAAATGGGGCTTTAATTGAACTATCAAATATCATAAGATTTGTGATAAAATCATAAGAGTTGGCAATACTAATTAGTTGGAAACAGGGCCAAATCCAGTCAACTGTCACATGGGTGTGGTTGGTTAGGAGAAAGGGTACAGGGTACCTCTTCCTTCCTTCCCTACTGCCTAGTAGACCTAAGTAGCAGCAAGGCAGGACATACTCCCACTGCTCCACTGGGTCCTTCTATTGCACCATCACTACAAGGGGGCAAAGTCTGCCATTTAGCAAGTATAGCCTGTTGTGGTTTGCAGCCGTATGTGGCCAGCATTACATATACTCCTTCACAAAATAGCTACCTGATACAGACAGGGCACCCTATGTCATCTGGTCCAGGGCCAGCAGGATGACTTTGGGCCCTTGGCATATATCCGACACCACTGTTCTCCCCTGTAAAACATGGCTCTCAATGTAGGGCAGAATTCTGCCCACATTCAATTGGTTCATGCACTTCTCACTAACCAGGGCTTTTAGTCCTGTAGCACATTTCATAGTTGTGCATGCAGGCTAGAGTTTTTACCCGTATTCCCTAGAACTAACTTTTTACTTCAAATGGACATGCCAACTTCTGTTGACTTTGAGCTAATTAAAGATTGCTGTATTTAAATTAGGAGAGTTCATATCAGATTCAGAAACACAGTTTGCATCACAATTTAATCACTAAGGCCCTGATCCTGCAAACACAAAATCTTAACTTTAAGCATCTGACTAGTTCCAGTTGACAATACTTCATGTGAGTAAAGTAAAGCACGTGCATAAATGATTGCAGGATTGGGACCTAAACTTCTTTTTTCCTCCCAGTTACTCAAATAGAAGGAAATAATCAGCTTATTAAAGCAAAGTTTTAGAATAATTTTGATATTTAAAACTAAATGCAGGGCTAGTACCCTAATTATTAGTTGAACAGCATATTAGCAAACAGATGATCAAAGGCTGACCACTGATCTTGACTCCCCAAAACAATTTAAGAACTATCCACATTCCACCAAACCCACCAAGTTGAGGTTAGTTTGTCACTGATTAGATGAAAGTATACAAGCTTTCAGCATATTGCAATTTAAATGCTCAAGGATATACAAAGCCGATGCCAAGACGACATCCTTCCCAATCAAGGCAGTATCAAGAACTGCTCTACTTCTCCTGGGAGTTATGAGTTACTTTTTTTAAGAAAAAAATTGCCCAAATAGCTTTTCAAAATGAACATCACACACAAACACACACTTTACATCCATCTGTCCATCCAAGTGTCAGAAAAGCCTGAACCAAAGTGCTACACATGAAACCGCTCAGCCACAGGACTATTTCTCATGTGAATCCAGACTTCACAGATGAATCTTTAATAGACTGAAACCAAGTATTCCTGAACACTGGCAAGTCTGGATTCAGATCAGAACTTTGTGTTTCAAACCCATTTTTAAACAACCTATAGTAAGTCTGTACATTTACCAAATGTTGATTTTAATCCATTCCAGTTTTCTTTGGAATACTAGGGTGTGAGAATATGTTTTTATCAGAATTCCTGCACTCTGCATATAAAAAAATACTCCCCCCCCCACACTTATTTACTGCAATATAATACTATTCTATTTTATTCCAGCTGTCATGTTGATTGCCTTCTGCATAATACTCTTAATTGGGGAGAGGTGTCCTTTCAGGAAGCTTATAGAGTTGAATTGATAAAGTACTGGTTCCCTGTAGTTCAGTTTTAGTATTATATACAGCTACTGGTACAATACAGAGAAGATTTTGTACTGGGGAAAAGGAGGGGTAAAAGAAAAGATTCTAATTTTGACTGGGCTTCGGGCCTTACCTCTTTCTACCAAATCTAAATGATTCTGCAGTCTGTAGGACTTAGTCTTGCTAAGCCTTGACCAAGGGTCCTCTATGGTGGTGGTTTCATGCAAATTTAGTGTCATAACAAAGACTTTAGTGGCCAGTAGTCATTGAATATATCAGAAAACAGAGGCTAAGGATTAATCTTTCATTCAAACTACTGTTGACCTTATGAGAACAATTATTAGTCAATGAAAAACTTGTCCAAGCCTCACAGTTCATATAATTATTTATGTTCGTTAGCAAACAAAAATATCAGGGGTTAATGTTATTAAAATCAATCAATACTTTAATACTGATGCTTTACAAGGTGACACAAATGTGTTAGCTAAGAGGCTAAGATTAAAAAAGTATATTAAATTTTTGATGGTTCTAATTATTACTGGTCACTGACCAAAGACTCAACAAGGCATCTTTGTTTTGTTAGTGGAGCTGGAAATTTTGTTTAGAACACACAGAGTTAAAAAGTAACCACTAGGCCTTATTTGGATGATTGTGGAGCACCAAATTTAAATCCAAGAGAGATTATGAGAAAATTTGCTGCAGGCTGTCAGACTTCATTAAGTTAATGGAACTGGTAAATTGGCTCATTTCCAGCACATTGTAGAAAGAAAAGTGTTTTCAGCCAAAGAGCGAAGGTGATCCAGTTTCGCTTTGGCAGCTCAGGGAGATTATTAGCTATAAATAATGGCTGCACTGAAATGACTTATATGGGACTGCTTGATTAAATTGAAGGGGGGGGGGAGGAGGAGGGGAAACACAAAACCCAAAAGTTTTTAAATGAATTATGCAGGCTCCTTGTTGATTTTAGCTGAGAAAAGTTATTTGTATACATTTTTCTTTAAAAGCACTACTAATTAAAAAAAATAATATCTTCATAACAAGCTTTGCTACTATTTAATTTATCTATAGAAATGAGAAAAAACCCAACCTGATATGGACTTAGAATCCCACAGAGAAAATGGATTTGAATACTAATTATTAAACCTATATGTTGAGACATCTAGTCATGCACCCTAGAGATAATCTTTTGCTAATTTCTAGTATTGGTGATACTGCTTCTGGAATATTGCACAGAGTTCTAAATGCCTCAATAGCAGAAAGATGTCAATAAACTGGAGGGAATCCAGACAGAAACAATTATTAATGTGTTGGAGGGACTGTGTATGAGGCAACATTTAATCTTTAAATCTTACATGCATCTTTAACAGCTGGTGTGTGTTTGAGAATGAGGCAAAATGAGTGATTTTAGTTGATTCAAGGGGATATAATTAAGAAGACTAATATAAAAAGCAAGGAAATTTTAGGCCGAATAGGCCTATGAAAGTATTCCTAACAGTGAGATCTATTAGACGGTGGAATAGTTTCCCAGAGGAAAGAGTGGAAGCTCATTGCTTGAGTGATTAATACTAGACAAAACACTCAAGATTATACTGCAGAGAACTTCCTGCTTTGGCAAAGAGATGGACATGATAGCTTAATAGGGCTTTTATATTTCTAGTTTCTGAATCTAAAAACTGCCTTCAGGTGGACAGTACACTGGGTATTTTTACTTCAATTAATTGATATGAATGCATTTGGTAAACCTTACTTGTGCAAGCAGTCTTTGGTAGTAACATAACTGTTTGCACAAATAAGTTTCAGGAGTGTGCTCTCAATTGTCATTGAAAGGGACAAAACCAAAACACTTTTCATTTGATAGTACATCAGCTCACTGCACCTTCCACATTTTCAAGTTTATTATGTCAGAAGAACTCACCACTGTAAGGGCATGAGCCTTACTCATGTGAGTAATCCTATCAGAAATGGGTGTTTCCATGCTACCAACAAAGCTTTTAAATTGAGATGTAGCAAATTTAGCAGCAGTCCATGTATCAGGATTTCAACACACCAAAGTTTTGGGGATTTTCAGATCCAGGGTTCTGGAGAGATCTACAAAATTCAGATCCAGATCTGGGTTTGCATTTCAAATATTTCCTGGGTTGTGGATTTGGATCTGAGGGTTTTTTTTTTTATTATTATTCAAGCTTATTTTGACTTTCAAGATGGGCAAGTATTCTTTTAAGTGCTTGTGAAAGGGGCTGACTCACAGGACTGCAAAATGAAGTCCTAATTATAATGTCTAACATCGGCAACAGCAGTTCAATATTTTGCCTCAGTCTTCGTCCAGGAGGCATCCCTATCATTTTGGTAAAAGATGTCTGCTTTGTTTGTCTGTCTTGTTTTCTGAAGCTACCAGCAATGATGATACTTTGGAAAGGTTGACAGCCACTGCACTAGACTACTGTACCTCTGGCAGGAGTCTGATTTGTCTTGCGTATCCCAAGTTTTACCTCACTTATAACACTACTTGCTTACAAAATCAGACATAAAAATACAAAAGTGTCACAGCACACTACTACTGAAAAATTGCTTACTTTCATTTTTATCATATAATTATAAAACAAGCAATCGGAATATAAATATTGTACTTACATTTCAGTGTATAGTATATAGAGCAGTATAAACAAGTCATTGTCTGTAACAAATTTTAGTTTGTACTGACTTCGCTAGTGCTTTTTATGTAGCCTGTTGTAAAACTAGGCAAATATCTTGGTGATTTGATGCACCCCCTGAAAGACCTCTGTGTACCCGCAGCAGAACGCATACTCCTGGTTCAGAACCACTGCTTTAGTGTGTAAGTGTGAGTGACAGAGAGAGAGAGAGAGAGAGAGAGAGATGCAGACACCTGTAATCTTAAAACAAGAATAAAATCACCAACTCATTTCCCATAGGCCACTTGTCAGCTGTCTGATAGTAGTGACTTTTGCTTCATACTGACCTGGGCCACATTCAAACCAGTTACCTACATATTACCAATTCCCCCAGGCATCCAGCCCCACTGGGTATGTAGGCATTTCAATATCTGTGCATGTCTGGTTTTACTTTAGGTTTACTGGTGACTGATTTGTGAATTCTGCCAAAAAAAGTAAATATCAGGTCCCCTGCTTATGAATGAAACCTTTATTCTGCTATAGGATTTCTGCAAATGAGAGGCTGCCTCCAGTAACCAGCTGAGCTAAATGTGAAAAAAGATATATAAGTGCACTAACATGCAACACTTTCAACAGAGTCCTGGAAGAGGAATTTATCTAAGACTGTAAGAATGCCAATCTTGTTCTGATGCTGCAGAGGTACCACTTCGAAGAGTTAAGTCAGGTATTTAAGCATGCCTAATACAGTGTTCTGGAAATGCGACAACTGACATGATTGTCAAGAAAGAGTGAAAAAGAAAGTTAAAAGAAAAAAAAAATCTTTCAAGCATACTTTATCTCCTGCAGGCAGCAATATGCAATGTGGAAATGTCTCCAGAGGAATAATCACTAGGAAAGATTTGAACTCCTCTACTCCAAAACATGATCCATGAAAATGACACCAATTTATGCTGTTTACAGTAGGCACAATACACTCAGGTACAAAAATAATAGACCTCTGTGTCCTTAAGGAAAACATACATGAACACCATTCTACTAAATGATTTTCCAAAACAGCTGGTTAGCAGAGGCGGCTCTAGCACGGCAGGCAGGCAGGCTCTTTTTGCCGCCCCAAGCACGGCAGGCAGGCTGCCTTCGGCGGAATGCCTGCCGGAGGTCCCCGGTCTCATGGATTCGGCAGCATGCCTGCCGGAGGTCCACCGGTCCCGCGGCTTCAGCGTACCCGCTGCCGAATCCGCAGGACTGGTGGACCTCCCGCAGGCACGCCGCCGAAGGGAGCCTGACTGCCGCCCTCGCAGGGACCGGCAGGGTGCCCCCCGCAGCTTGCCACCCCAGGCACGCGCTTGGAGCGCTCGTGCCTGGAGCCGCCGCTGCTGGTTAGAAGGGAAAAATAATGCTTATTGCTTAATCCCCATTGAGGAGAGAAGAAAAAAAATAAAATAAAAATAAAAACTCCACCACAACCAACCACCCCACAACATTGTAAAAATCTATATTTGTCACAGATTGAAAAGTATACTTAAAAATGTGTATTGACTGTCAAACCATTTGAATCGTTTTTTTCTTAATCATTCAGGCCCTTTCACTTGCTAACCAATACAGAGAAGATAGACTGGTAATATTTTACTTTAATAGTCATAATGTTGAACAGTTAAGCATGCAAAAAATGATAGGTGTTGTGCAAAGAGATTTGATTTCTTGGTTCCTATCTCTAGTTCCTACAGAACAATGCAAGAAAATAATTTTTCCTATCACCTAGGGTGACCAGACAGCAAGTGAAACATCGGGACAGAGGGTGGAGGGGTAATAGGAGCCTATATAAGAAAAAGACCCAAAAATCAGGACTGTCCCTATAAAATCGGGACATCTGGTCACCCTACTATGACCTCCCACTTGTCCTTTTTCAAGTATGATGGTTCATTAATTCTCTCCTTATGCAAACTTATATCCTTAAAAATAGATTTGGGGTTCATACAGCCATATCACTGAGATCTCCCTAAGTAATTAAGAGAGGGTCCTGTTCAGGAAAATATACATGCTTACTGAGGCAAGGAAGCCCCAGTAGAGCACAGATGGCACTGAGTTATCTCTGAGTCCTGACATCATTCCCTGAATGACTACCTGCAAAAGTGCTCCGTGTAAGCTGGAAAGCTTGTCTGTCACCAACACAAGTTGGTCCAATAAAAAATATTACCTCACCGTCCTTGTCTCTAATAATTCCCTAAAACATATATAGTAGTTGGGGAAGCAGAGTCTGACAACCCTGGCCAGAAAGAAAGGGCATTCTTTAGGATGGTATGTAAGCCCAACATTAGCTGTTCATGGCACTTTCAAAAGCAGAAGCAAAGCACTCAGATTAAGGAGCAGCCTTTGCTGCTGCAGAGATAATAGATCCACGTGGCCTCTGAAGGTTAGCAGCCACAGCAGCAGTTGGAGGCTGAAGAGAGCCCAAAGGAATGAGTTAAATACTAGCACTACAGTATTTAAGTAAACAGGACAGCCATAAATTACATTGAGAAACTGCTAGGTGGGATGGAAGATGAACATACTAAAATGACAATTTTGAGCTTCTTGAACCAAGGCCCTTCAGCACTGCCTAACTTCAAGTAGATGAGTAGTCCCACTTAAATCAATTGATAGGGATGAATTTAAGCATGTGCTTACTACTTTGCTGAGTCAGCCTAAGACAGCATGCCTGAAATGGCTTCCACAAGTAGACAATCAGTTCAAGGTACCCACCAAACTTCCAGGTCTGGAGGCAAGGTGTTCTATAGAAAATAAAATCCAGTTGAAGGGATTGCTATTTATTATATCCAAGTTATAATTCTTTCATTTGCAAAAAGTTTAATTAAACATAATTTCACTGAATTAATTTATATATTCATCTATAACCATGTACTGTATGTAATAGTACTGCACATGAGTTGTTTCCTATATGGATATATTAAAAGGACTATCTTCAAATACTTTTCTATTTTGAGTCTCTTCTGTTTGCAGTTGTGGAAGCCTTTAAACAACATTTATTTCCACATTGATTTCACACATTTTCAACTGGCAAGCATTAACTTTCCCCTGCCCCATGCATTTCTAAGTAAAACAGGAGCCAATGTGGTTTGTTTTTGTTTATTCACTTTCTTTTGCATTAGTATCAAGAACAACACCAACAATGCGCTATAAAAAGTCATGCTCGTTAACTACTACTGCATGGGCCATGGAGGGAACACAAAAAACCTAACAACCAGGCCCGCCGACAGCAATTCTGGGCCCCAGGGCAGAACAGTCAACGGAGCAAGCTGCTGCCAGCTGTGCTGCTGGTGCCCAGCGAGCTGCCAGCTGCACTTCTGGGCACGCTCTTCCGGTGCGGCCAGGGCTTCCACATGCCTGCCCGGCTGCCTTCGCCACCACCAGTGCCACCCTGCGCACGCCTAGGAGCTCTGTGGCCCACCTGGGTGATTGAAAAGGGCCTGGGGCTTTTCAATCGCCCGGGGCCCCTGGGAAATTGCCCCCTTTGCCTGCCTTCCCCCGCCCTGTTGGTGGGCCTGCTAACAACAAAACACATTTTCTTTTCTTAGTGACAAACTAGTGATTACATACAGATATATGAAATATATATATTTAGATATCTATAGCTATAGTTAGAGATAGATGGCATGAAATTTTAACCTGGGCTATTTACACTCTCTAAGTCAAATCCATAATTCAAAAGGATAATTTTAGTTGTCAGGGGCTTTTGTTTTTTTGTTTTAAACACATGTATTTTTAGTTAGAAAATATGACTGTAGAAGAGTGCCCCAGTCAAGAGCTACGCTGAAATCCTAACCAGTGGCAAAACTCATTGACTTCAGTAGGACTAGGATTTCACTTATGAACTTTCAATAACTGTCCTTGTGTGTGAAAATCTCTCCCAATAATTGTATTATTATTAAAGCTAATATAAAAAAAACCCCAGAATTTCCATTGCATGGGAAATTCTGATATTTTTGACATTTCTTTTCATCCAGATTTGGGATGAAAAGCCAAAATATTGAAACTTTTCATGGAATGAATAGTTCCCAAAAATTTTAATTCAGAAATGTCAAAACAATTTATTTGTTAGTCAGTTACTGTGGTGCCTCGTGCTCCCCTGTGGGGTGGGCTCCCTGGCCGATCTACATCTCTAATGAAGCACTGTGGCTCAGCCAGAGGGTAGACAGCTGTATATCTTAAGAGATGTAGTCCAGCCAGGCAATCAAGCCTGATCAACACGTAAAACTTAGATTGCTCTAGCTATGCCGCTCAGGGATGTGAAATATTCACCTAAGGCCCAGTGTAGACACTTCTAAGGCCAGGTCACCACTACCACTTATGTCGGCAAAATTTACGTTGCTACAGACTGTGAAAAACACACCCCAAGCGACATAGCTTCACCCGCATAAGTGATAGCGCTGTGCACACTACGTCGGCAAGACAGCTCCTGCCAACATAACTCCTGATGCTCGTCGGGGGTGGTTTAATTAAGAGCTCTCTCCCATCTGCATAGAGCGCCTACATGAGAGATCTGTGCTGCTGTAAGGTCTCTAGTACAGACATAGCCTTACCTGACAGAAGAATTCTTCCATCGACCTAGCTACTGTCTCTCTACAACTCCCAAATGGACACAGTTTTTTGTCAGACTAACACAAAATATTTTGTTTCGATTTTCCCAATGAAAAATTTAAAAATTTTGGTGAAAGGATGTTTTTCTATGGAAAATTTTGATTTTGTGGATACCACATTTTCATTACAAACTGCTCCAGTCAGTTTCCATATATCCTTTAATTCCATTCACAATTTTTATTTTTTTTAAAGACACAACATTGAACAAGAATATGAAACTTTAACAAACTACGCCTGGCGGTATCTTTACAGCATTAAATAACTTATCTGCTTAATAATTGCATTTTAAATAAAACAACACAGATTGAGAGTCCATTAAAGGCCACGGGAGATGCATTTTAAAAGTGGTACATACACTCTTCCATACAAGATTGGAAATTTGGAGGAGACTTTCCATGAGACTTAAAGCAGACTCAATTGTTTTCTAGGATTATAAATAGAGAACCTTTCACTTTATCACAGAATTGAGTTCTTTGATATGCATGTAGCTAAAGATACTTAAATTAAAGGGGAAATACAAGACTTTAAGAAATGTATATTTTATGGTGGACTTTTTACTAAAACATTTGCTATTATTAAACAGAAAAACCCCACTCTAACAATATATAGAAACATGTCAAAATCATAGCATGAAAATTGTTTTCATGCTGCCAGGGAATTTTGCAGCACTGTAACACCTATCTTCAAGAAAATAGAATATAGTGCATACATGGGGCTTAAATATTTTTACTTACATTCCACTACAACATTTAATATTCAGCATTTTTAAAGGAACCATACAGGACTAAAGAGAGGTCAATAAACCAATTACTTTGGGCAACGGTGAAAAATAAGTACCAGTAAAGTAATTAATACCCTTTTTATTGTTTCCACATCATAGAGTGTTAATAAATTAGGCCTTTGTCACTATCCAGTAATTTCTTTACAACCAGTTTCTTCGTCCAAATTCAACATCTTATTTATGGGTCCCTGTTAATACATTTTTTTTTAAAAAGGCTCAATGCCAGTCTAATTAGATTTGCATTTCAACTATAAAATCACAAACTCTATTTTCATCTCAGTTCAGAAGCCCAGTTTTCTGATATTGTTAATGAGCAATACTTTTATTTAAAGGGTGTGATTCTTTCAGGAATTTCTGGTTGCTTACTAGTTATGTGAAGAGGGTCTTTCATGAGTTCCCACGTATAGCATTTAAATGTTGTGCAGTTGCGCACGCGCACACCCACACACTAATGACGAACAATAGCATTCAGTTAAACCCAGGATTGCTATAACCTAAAACTCATCCCCCTTCCATACTTTTCAGTTTTTGGTTGCAGCATGCTAGGTATTCACCCCCACCCCCCATTTAATATTTTTGTTAATTTAGTGCTTTTGAAGTATGCTGGTTTGACTGCTCCATATTTCCACTGAATTCCTGGCCTTCCTGTAGGGATGGCACATAAGGGTGTCAGTCAATGACAACTTTTTTGGACACTTGTGCAAACGATACTAGTATTTTATATGGAACATAACCATTCAAATCCTTTTATGCCATCCAACCAGAAAAAAAAAAGAAAAGCTATTTCCCAGTACTTAATATGTTTAAGAGAGAAAATCTTATGGCATCTTTTTTGCCCCAAGGTAAGTGAAAATATTTTGCTAGTGATATGGTAGATGAGTGGGGTAGGAAAAGAAGACACCCTTCCCCCCACTTACAATGATGGATAAGCACGTCTTCTCTGTGAAGGAGAATCAGATTAACAATGTGAACATTTTCCTGTGAGAAGGAAATCACAGCAATAGGAGGAGCTCTTTAACTGAGAACACTTCAAGCAAAGTTAAAATCTTTTAAAAGGAGAACTTATTCCATGACAATAACCAGGCTCCCCCACCTCAGTTGCGACAGAGGAGACTCACATACTTCAGCTTTAACCAAGGTCACTGTTAATGAGGCACCACAGCAATCGGCAGTTAGGAGGCACTGACCCAGTAGTGTAACTAGAGTAATGAGAAACCTTTCCACCTCAGGCTAATCAAGCAAACAAAGCCACAACACGCCTGGTTTCCTCCAGCCCAAATAAGGGAAACTCAAGGTTTCCCTGCAATCCATGTCTCCTGCAGTGCACAATCTGTGTGGAAATATAATCTGAACCAACGGTGCACACCAATAAATCCCCCCCCTCTCCCCCCCCCGGGTAAGGAATGGTGTCCCTAGCTTCTGTTGTCAGAGGGTGGAGATGGATGGCAGGGTTACCTGTTAGGTTCACTCCCTCTGGGGCACCTGGCATTGGCCACTGTCAGCAGACAGGAAACTGGGCTGGATGGACCTTTGGTCTGACCCAGTATGGCCGTTGTTATGTTCTGTTCCTTGCGGACTCAGATGTACATTCAGAATTCTATCATTTCATGACCCACATACTCAGATGCTGTAAATAAGCATACACCCAAGATGGATTAGTATACAGGCAGTCCAGAGTTGTGTGCACACATCTTCAGTGCTCTTAAAGTCAACAGGAGTTGCTCCAGTATCTCAGGGCAGATTATGACACATTAAATTTTCTGGTTCTTCCCCCCATCACCATTAGACCCCCCCTCTTCCTCCCTGCCCCCCCCCCCCCCACATATTTCAACTAGTTAAGAGCAACTCCAGGTGAAGAGAATCAAGGGTGAAGTGCCAAACATGCTAAGTCTGTGCCACAACTCCACCCCTGCTCAGCTCAGTGGCCAATAAAGCCATTAGCTGGGGAACCTGGATCAGGAAGAGGCTCTGAAACCACAGAGTTCCACCTGGGAGATGATTTGCCAATGTATTAAGTGCAGACAAATCCAAAGTTCTTTGTTCAGCAAACTCAGCTGCAAAGCAGGAACCTCTTGCCAAGAACATGGAGGTAGCGAATTGCAAAGTCAGATGTAAGGCTGCATTATAGTCCCAAAATCATACCTCTAATTCAAATCTCCGAGTTAATGTTTGTAAAAAGCCTTGAAGAGGAAAAGTGCTATATACACAAAGTTCTTAGTACAATTATTAAAACCAACACTTCATGAAAAGAGATTAATTATGCTATTACTGTACTCTTCACACATGTGACTTTTCCATAAAAACAGAAATTTCGGCCCCAAATCAGCCAAGCAGTTAAACACATGCCAAACATTTAAGTATATGAGTAGTCCCACTGAAGTTAAAGAGACCATTTACTTGCTTAAAGTTAGGATCAATAGGCCCAGATCCATAAAGGTACTTAGGTGCCTAAATCCCAGACTTAGATGCCTATATCTCAGTTTCAGGTGCCACAGCAAGCCACAAAACCCCTGCTCAGCCTCCACAGAACCTTATAGGTGCCTAGACTCACTTGGTGTCTAAGTTTTCAAGGTGAATGTTCCCTAGGTGCCTATGTTTCTGCCTCTGGGCATACATACTGTTGTCTCACTCTAGGCATCCAATGTTTATCTCCCACCAAAGCCCCAGTGTGATCCATGAACCAGGGGAAGATAGACAGGCAAATGCCTAACTACCCTACAGGACCCAATCCAGTAGGTTCCTTCAGAGGCACTGAATCAGATCCCATTTGAAAATGGAGGGGATGGTGGCCATCTGATAACTTTTAGCCCGCATGGTTAGAGCACTGAGCTGGGATGTGAGAGACCCAGGTTCAATTCCCCACCTCAAGCAGAGATGGATAAAGAATTTGAACAGGGGTCTTCCAGGTCTCTTTCAAGAGAGTGCTTTAACCACTTGGCTAAAAGTTATAAGATGGTCACCACCATCTTCACCTTTTCCTCCTCCTCGCTCCTCTCCCTCCACTCCTTTGCATGAAGGGAATCAGGTGCCTAACTCATTCTCACAAGAAGTGGCTTAGGTACCTAAACTGTTTGACTCCTGAAGAGGGGTTCCCAGGTGTGGACCGCTAGCAGAGATAGGCACCTCTTTGCAGCCCAGACTTGAATTAGGCACCTATTTCTGTGACAGGGACAGGGTTGTGTCTTGCTTAGGTAGCTCCTTGCCTAACGTGCTGGCTTTTGTGGATCCCATTCTCAGGATTTGTGGATCATGTTGTTCTTGTGATTTCCTACGCACTTAAGTCCCTTTGTGGATCCAGGCCATACTTAAGTGCTTTATTGAATCAGGGCTTTATCACTGGAAGTCCTGTATATGCTAAAATTCATAAACTGATGAGTAACGGTGATGAGGAATAATTTGTTTTAATTACAATTCCTTAAATGAAAAATGCCACCTCTATGTATTAGATGAATTCACACCAGTGACTCAGAATTTAAAGAAATACAAAGTTCTGCAGACTGAATCCTGCAGTAATTCAGATAGTAAGTACAATTTCTGATGTGAAATAATCGTACCTATTTTATCACTGGTTTGAAATCACAGATAACTCAATAGACACTTACCCTGGTTGCTTTGATTAAACATGAAATGTAAAACCAATCTGCACTTGATAATATGTTCTGTATTCCATGTTTTTCCAGGAGATATTTCCTATTGTTCATTTTTATTTATTGCTTTTGTACTCTTCATTCTATATAGAAGGACTTAGATTCATCTTAGGCTGTATAGTTTATATTCAAGGCAGAAAACAAATCAGAAGCCAAAAAGCACTCAAGAGAAGACCTTTCACTAAACAATGCAAAGAAGCTGCTTTTCTCCCGTAACAAGGACCATAATAGAGAAAAGAGGAGGAGGTTCTTTTTAATAATTTATATTTAATTTCCATCTCAAGAAATAGACTAACTGAATTTTCTTTTCTGGAATAGGTTACAATGTAACTTATGGCCAAACAGATTAATTACAACGGGGGAAGGGAAAACTTCTCAAAACACTTCCCTCCTTGTTATGAGCCTGCATACATTATATCAAGATGCACAATTATCTCTCTCTCTCACACACACAGAGGCACTAATTAGTGCTAGTAGTTAATTTCTACACCTCAGAGTTTGAAAGTTTCTATATTTCCACATAAGTAAAGTTAGATTTTTTTAACACCCATATAGCCTGCAAACTAGTGACTACACAAATGGTGGCTTTTTGGCAGTCAAAGGGGTCCTTATCATTTGTGTAAAATCGGTTCTGCTTTACAGATTAGCCCAGCAATACATCTTTATAAAATAATTATGGGGAAAGGCACTGATTGTAGTGGCAATAGAGTGTCATTTTAGATAAGTAAACCCTGACATGGTTCTTTGCTTCATATATCACCAAAAAATTAAAAAAAGAAATTATCTGGAAATTTGATACTTTGAAAGAAAAAAATCCAGATAAAAGGAACTTTTCAAAGCAAGTAAATCACAGGTTTTGTTGGAATAAAAGCTGTAACTGATATTTATTAATATTATTTTAACTGATAGACCACATAATTAACGCTGTTTAATTAAAACAACCAAGTACATTACTGAGGTTAGTAGGCGACTTGTGCGTGCAATGTTTAACAGTTATGTAAAACACCTTTACAACTTCATACTAATTTGTGTAAAAGCCACTGGTACATTTTCCTTACATTTAATAACATTCACTTGCCACTTTCTTATTCCAGTTTGACATTCTCTTACACACATATCTATATATACGTTCCTTATAGTCAGTGCTGTGAGAACTCCCCATCTGGTCTGCAAACTGTAGAATTTCCTTTCCCATCTATCTCAGAAATATAGTCCCATGACCCAAGGGTCACCATCTGCTCAGTTACACTGGCACAATGCCTAGTATGCTCGAGGTAATGCCACCGTCCTTTCCTCCAATTGTAAACTCCCAACAAGGCAGACATCTACCAGAGTGTTTGCACACAATGAGGCAGCTCCCAGTGAGATTATAGTTAAGACACCACTGAAATTCCCTTCATCTACAGTAGCCTAGGATGTGGGAATGACCAAAGACACACGCAGTCTCTCTTGATCAAAGGTCATTCTTAGGAACAAAGCAGTCAGTGCCGATGTGTCCAAGATAGCATAATATAACACACACACACACACACAATTGTGTCCAGCATGTGTGGTTCCCCTGATTCCTCTCTTAATGATCTTTGCTTCACTCAGTATTCATTTGCGTACAATCTCCTATTCTCAGGATGTCCTAGAGCAGAACAAATTATACTAAACATAAGTGAAATCAAACAAAGTTTTCATTGAGAACTATTCATAACGTTTACAAACAAGCCTCTTGTGTTAAGTTTCTCAGCTATAATTGGCAGGTCCAATTTTACATGAGAGATGATTTTTTTTAAGTATACCTATGCAATGTAATAATGAAAAAAATCTCATCTCAATGCAAGATTTTACTAAGACTAAAAGAAGCACAGGGATCAACTAAACTTTTTGTACTGTAAAAGGAGAAATATACTTCATAGAAATAAATACAAAATCCCACCAAATTAAACATGATTTAAGTGCTATCAAATCTACAAATATTTTAATATTGTAATGTTTTCAACTGAGTTTTCCTGCATATTAAAAAAATTCCCTGTTAATGAGTGTTTCCAAGTTTCTACAATATTTATTACTAATGATGTTATATTCCAAATTCTTCTCCAGTATTTTAAATCTGGAGTTACTTAATTGGTGTAAATGGAATTATTCCAGATTTATACTACTGCATCTAAGAGTAAAATTTGTCCTTAAGCTTATTGCAGCAAAAACAAACAATATTTTCCTCTGGTTTCAGTTAATGCTTTTGAGTTGACTTTCAACTTTTCAAAGTATATCTGGATTATTCTTTCATTTAAATTGTAGTACCTAGTACGTATATGCTACTCAGGACTGAGGGAAGCAGGGATACACTACAAGCTATCAGGAACAGTATCCCCGATAATGTCACAGCTAACCTGGTGGCTGAACTTTGTGACTTTGTCCTCACCCACAACTATTTCACATTTGGGGACAATATATACCTTCAAGTCAGCGGCACTGCTATGGGTACCCGCATGGCCCCACAGTATGCCAACATTTTTATGGCTGACTTAGAACAACGCTTCCTTAGCTCTCATCCCCTAACATCCCTACTCTACTTGCGCTACGTTGATGCCATCTTCATCATCTGGACCCATGGAAAAGAAGCCCTTGAGGAATTCCACCATGATTTCAATAATTTCCATCCCACCATCAACCTCAGCCTAGATCAATCCACACAAGCGGTCCATTTCCTGGACACTACTGTGCTAATAAGCGATGGTCACATAAATACCACCCTATACCGGAAACCTACTGACCGCTACTCTTACCTACATGCCTCCAGCTTCCATCCAGGACACACCACACGATCCATTGTCTACAGCCAAGCTCTAAGATATAACCGCATTTGCTCCAATCCCTCAGATAGAGACAAGCACCTACAAGATCTCTATCAAGCATTCTTAAAACCACCTGCTGAAGTGAAAAAACAGATTGACAGAGCCAGACAGAGTACCCAGAAGTCACCTCCTACAAGACAGAGAATAAACCTCCAACAAAGAAAATAACAGAACACCACTATCTGTCACCTTCAGCCCCCAACTAAAACCTCTCCAGCGCATCATCAGAGATCTACAATCTATCCTGAAAGATGATCCTTTACTCTCACAGGTCTTGGGAGACAGACCTGTCCTCGTTTACAGACAACCCCCCAACCTAAAGCAAATACTCACCAGCAACCACACATCACTGAACAAAAACACTGACCCAGGAACTTATCCTTGTAACAAAGCCCGATGCAAACTCTGTCCACATATCTATTCAAGTGACATCATCATAGGACCTAATCACATCAGCCATACCATCAGGGGCTCGTTCACCTGCACATCTACCAATGTGATATATGCCATCATGTGCCAGCAATGCCCCTCTGCCATGTACATTGGCCAAACCGGACAGTCTCTACACAAAAGAATTAATGGACACAAATCTGACATCAGGAATCATAATACTCAAAAACCAGTTGGAGAACACTTTAACCTGTCTGGCCATTCAATGACAGATCTGCGGGTGGCTATCTTACAACAGAAAAACTTCAAAAACAGACTCCAACGAGAGACTGCTGATCTGGAATTGATATGCAAACTAGATACAATCAACTCAGGATTGAATAAGGACTGGGAATGGCTGAGCCATTACAAACATTGAATCTATCTCCCTTTGTAAGTATTCTCACACTTCTTATCAAACTGTCTGTACTGGGCTAGCTTGATTATCACTTCAAAAAAAAATTTTCTCTTACTTAATTGGCCTCTCAGAGTTGGTAAGACAACTCCCACCTGTTCATGCTCTCTGTATGTGTGTATATATATATCTCCTCAATATATGTTCCACTCTATATGCATTCAAAGAAGTGGGCAGTAGCCCAGGGAAGCTTATGCTCTAATAAATTTGCTAGTCTCTAAGGTGCCACAAGTACTCCTGTTCTTTTCACATTATAAATAGCTGGCTGTAGGGAAGGAAGACTCCATAAAAGATATATAATATGGCGCATAGTAGCAACACTAATCATGTCAACAGATCAGATGAACAATGTCTAAATGGATATATGAATTCTGTAGCATGTCTGTTAATGAGATAAGAAGTAGTCCTGTACACAATTTCATCCCTGTCACATTATGCCATTCTTCCCCACCATTTAGGGTGACCAGACAGCAAATGTGAAAAATCGGGACAGGGGGTGGGGAGTAATAGGAGCCTATATAAGAAAAAGACCCAAAAATCGGGACTGTCCCTATAAAATCGGGACATCTGGTCACCCTACCACCATTCAGAAATATCGGACATGGTTCTTGTTTCTGCATTGGTCTGTAGCTCACCTGTTAGATAAACAAGTGTTATGAAATAGCAGTGAGTTGAAGACTACTGGTAGGACCACATTGAAATGGGCTTTCTTGTATAATCTTATGTATTTCATAGAAATTTTAAACGAGAACAAAATATACATATCCTTTTCCTGCGGTCTTAGACTCAGAATCATCTTACAACCACACAAAACACTTTGTTCAGGTGAAGATGAAGCTGCAGGCACATTTCAGTGGCTTGAATACATACTATCTCTCAATAAAGTTAGAGCTAACCCCTCCCTCCCCAAATGTTATTAGAAACCAGGAAATGCAGAATTAAGGTTGCATTTCTCAATCAAGACATCAACATTTTAAGGAAATTCCCTGAAAAGGGTGGAGTTAAGTTTTTGTTGCTGTTTTTTTAATGGTCCTAAGGCCTGTTGGAGAGGAGGCTTGTTCTCAGACTCCCAAAAGACATACAAGAGAGGAAGTCAGAACTAGCAGACTTTAGTGGTGCTTGTGGGCTTAGGGGGAAAGGGAGAATGCCCCCTTCATCCAACATTTTCAATAAATGCAGCCAGTGAAGTCACAATGCCTACAAGAGATTAGCTTCTGGATGAAGAACAACTGGCTTAACTTCAGGCCAGGCAAGGCTAAAGTGATGCTAGCTAGAAGGGGAAGATGCTTTGAGGAGATCGCCAGGATATAGTCCTCCCTTCTCATAGAGGTGGTCTCTCCCCGTTAGTCAAAGTAGAGCCTCAGGGCCTTGTTTGACTCTTCTAACACTAAATGGTTGCACCAATGGCTAAAAACCCCAACATTCTTCCACCTTCAACTTTGTAGGAAACTCCATTTCTTCCTCACTGATGAGGATTTGGCCACCGTGATCCATGTGTTTGAAACCTCCAAACTAGATTACTGTAGCTCACCACATGTGAAGCTGAATGTGTAAGAAACATGGAGACTCCAGCTTGTGTTGTATACTGCTGCCCGCATTTCAGTGATTTCAACGGAAATTAAGCCTCCAACTGCCAGAAGCTGGGACTGGACGACAGAGGTTAAATTACTCAAATTTGCCCTGTTCCATTCATTCCCTCTAAATCTGGCACTGGCCACTGATGTTGGGTTAGATGGACCATTGGTCTGAGCAAGTATGGCCATTCTTACGTTATGTAAGCACTTAACCTGCTAAAGTGGGAAAATTTTGAAAATGCCACTAGGTGCTTATCTGCAGTTTTAGGTGCCTAACTACTTTTGAAAATCCAGTCAAAAGGGTCTATATTCAGGGAACTGAAGACTTGCTACCTGGGTTGGAATGTGGACTACCAACCAGAGACTCAGAAATGGAATAGAGGAGACAGTTGAAGAATATGTATTTGCAACAACAAGGAAGCATAAGGATTAAAATGTGATTCTCACCTGGAAAACCACCATGAAAATGGCACCTGTGTACTCATCAGATCTCTTTCTTTTGTGTATTTGGGGTCACATCTACTGAGCTTGCTGACTAAAGTCCATTTTTTACTATTTTTTTTTCAACTCCTGTTCCCAGTGCTAGAGTGCTTAGCAGTTTTAGGAGGGAAACATCTGAGATTTTCATACAAGGCTGGATTGCACGAATATTAACATTGTGCAGATATTTGAAGAAAATGAAAGGGGAAGCTTCAAATTTACTTTGAAAGATTTAAATTACATGGAATGCTTAGGACCAACACACTGAGTAGAATTTATGAAGAGAGGCCGTGTGGGTTTACTTCATACAATGCCATTAATTAACATTCTGTAAATGTGTGCTGGTTCCATGCCACCTTCCATTGCTCAGCTGTGGGATAATGACTGCTCTCTACTGTATGTTTCTCTTGAAAATTTGTTAAGGGATGAACACATTAAAAGATGACCATACTGCGTAGAAATTGGCTATCAAGTTTATTTTTTGTTTGAGCTAGTATAACTGTACACTAGCCCAGCAGTACTTGTCGGATAATACATCTAATCTAGGAGCATGAGAATAGACTGATTGCTGATGAATACAAATGTCCTAAATCTGAAGCTTCACATATTAAATATCAGAAATGTCATATTAAATAATGGTGCAATTCTGAAGAAATAACTAGTGATTTAAAACATTTCTAAGGAATCTGTGGAACAGATGCCTGTAGCAGTGTATCCAGCAAATGAGTCGCTCCTCCTAAATCAAACCTGATGGTAAAATTAATTTTGTCAATTAATTTTAAAACTTCAGGAAATTAATTTTGTATTTATGAAAGGCACTAACTTACATTCTAAAATATCTAAAAATAGACACTGGAAAATAAAACAGGCAAAATGCAGCTTTCCAAAGTGTTTTACTAACATCTCTGAGTCTTACATAAATGGGCAAAACTATTGTGTTTATGTTTGGTATTTTGTTCTTCAAAAATGTGAAGAAAATCACTTTGCTTTTTCCTTTGCAATGTTTATTTAATACAAGTTTCCCAAGGAGCCTTCTGGAAGAATTTCTAACAGATTTTGGGAAGATTACAAAATAATCCTGGAGAGGGTTGCCTCTGAAACAGTACTTAAATCCAGATTACGTCTGAAGAAGGGCAGGAAGAGACCCTAGTTACCTAATATTGGCAAAGTCCGACTTCTTAGGAACTAAAGCTGAACATTTTGAAATTTTACCAGACATTCCAGGAATTGTAAGGAAGTAAAAGACTATTGCCCAGTTTTTGCTCTCAGTTAAACAATAGCAGAATTTGGCCAATTCCTTCTATCCAATCAAAATTCCATTTAGCAAATTGTAAATTTTTGTGAATTTAAAGTGTGAGCGGAGAGATAAAAAGTGGTGTTTGACAGAAAGGTTTTAAATGGGGGCTTTCCCTGCTGCTGATGGGGTTCATTAAGCTATGCCCTATTGGGGATGAATTTTATCCCTGGCTAATAGAAAATTTTGAGGGATACAATTAGAAACACTCTAAATAAGTAAACAAACATACTTCTCAAGATCTTGTGCATGTACCAAGTAGCAGTTATTAAAGAAAACTCATGGTAGCATATCTGCCAAGCACTATATAACACCTTTATCTCCACATGTCCTTCTGTCATTTTATTAAGCCTATACACCATCAAGATTATATTGATGTATTTTAATGATTATAGCCCTGATACAAAGCCCACTAAAGTCACTGGGGATCCTTCAATGGATTCAGCCCTAACTCCTGTTCACATTCCATTAGTGTGACAGGGTTGGGACTCACCACCGCAGCGCCTCCCGATGGTTACCTCCGAGAATTAGCTTAGTTCATGGGGCCCTCTGCCGGTGGTTTCCCGTCCGTCATCTCTTTCTCACTGATGTCTGGATCCGCGTTGCTCCTCGCTTGGCGGAATCCTCTTCAGGCCACTGCCCTCTGGCAGTGCCCCTTAGTCCATCCTCACCCCCTTCCAGGGGCAGGTCAATCAGCTGTCTCTCTGCGCCCCAGCCAATGTGGGCAACTGCACCCCCAAAGTCACACCCCTCTTGGCAGGGGGTTGGTGTAGCCCAAGACAGCCACTCCCATCGGCCAGGTGTAAGGCAAGGGGGAAGGGGGGGACCCAGGCCCACCCACTACTCTGAGTCCCAACCCAGGGACCTTCTAGTGGCAGCCATCCTGCCCTCCTTTTCTCCCTCCATATGTCCACGTCCCTGGGCCGCTTCTCCTTCCGCCCCTCGCACCAGGCTAGGCCCTTCCCCTCAGGGCCTGCAGCCTGGCAGACAACAGGCTGGAGTTCCCTTCTGCTCCCCAGGGGCCTGCCCAGCACTGCACTGTCCCAGATGCTAGTCTCCCAGCTCTGGAGTCAGACCTTCCCCTATCGAAGGCCTGGGACAGACTACCTGCTCTCTCCCTGAGCAGCTTTTTTATATGGCTGAGCCTGGCCCTGATTGGCTATCTCCAATCCGGGCCCTGATTGGCTCCCAATAAGCCCTTTTCCTACTGGCTGTTCGTCTGCGCAGGCCCACTGCAGCTCCCTCTAACATGGGGGTGGGGCAGCTGCCCCACCACAATTAGTATAATGGATGGAGGAAAAAGTTTATTTATTCTAAACTGAATGAAAAGATCGGTTAATGTAAAATTGTGAAAGAGAAAATATTTCTTTTTCTGTAGCTGTTTAAATCTTTCCCCATACTCATTCACTTTAATCATATGTAGGAGGAAAACACCTGAGCCACATTCTCAGTTGCCATAAGCTGGTATAACTCCATCATAATTGATAGAGCTATGCCCTTTTATCCCAGCTGAAGATCTGGCCCATGGCATTGAAATGAGCGATGTAAAAGTGAAGCTATTACCATGCAGATATGACAGCAATGTAATATATGGCAAAGTATCCAATTTTTTGATGATTAGCTAAATTCTCTCTCTTTTCCTCTAATACTGAAATCTATTTCTAACACATGAGGGGGGAAATGCTAATTATGTTTGCTTAAAATAAAACTTATTCAATTGTTAGGAAATGAGAGGTTTTCCAGTGCTTCATTTTTCCAATATTGCATTGAAAAGGAGACTTTCTGCCCATAATTTTTCCTCCAATTATCCTATGTTATAAGAGTAGAAGAAATATTGTAAATTACAGCCATTGGCTTTACATCTTAATTTATTACTGAGCAGTGATGAGCACTGATTTGGAAATGGCAGCCTGTGAAACTGTAAAACTAGACAACTATGAATTAATCCAGTTTCTTCTCCCTGAAGGCAATTAGACATAACACCAGCAAACTTCTTTGTGACCTAGTGAGATTTATAGCCTACCATGTTAGGACTCTGGTTGAGCCAGCAAGATTAAGATCAACAAAGCACCTGGTAGATTTCCATCAGTTAAGACAGACTTGACCAGTAGCTCTAGGCTAAAATGTGCATAAGAAGAAAGAGTATTATGACACTGTAATCTTCATTTTTATCACAGATGGAATACATTTGAAATGTACCCATCTGTAACCAAACAACACTAGTGTTTATAGATCTAATCTATGGACAATATTGTAACCAGAATGGAGGCTGTTCCCAAACTGTCAGAATAGTATTCTCGTTAACATATAATGGGTGGTCTCCAATGTATTCGCCAGTTGATGAGGCCTCATGCAATTTGTAAGTCTTTGTTTTGTGCTATCTTTTACAAGAGCAATCATTAACAACAGAATGGGTCAATGAAATACATCATGAACCCTCGCAATTCAGGGTAAAATCTCTGCCAATTTACTACACTATGAGGACTTTGTGACAAAACAAAAAGCCTATGTCTCTTAGCCACTCATAAATATTTTATAATTTTTAAGGACAACAGCCTACAAGGTGAAAGTTCAGGTCCCTAGTAAGCAATGAGACATTTGTCAGACAATAAAACGGTACGTTATCCTTTGTTTTACAACAACACTGAGGACAACTAAACTAGATTGTTGGAAGCGTAGGGGGTTGACAATGTTCCACTTTACTAAAATTATTTATGCAAGTTAATCACGGTTTGACATATAAAACATACATGATAGTCTACAGGCACATACTTTATGGCACAATATTACTGTTTGGAAAGTGAAACTTATTTTCCAAAATGAACACTTTTCAGACTTAAGAAATATTTATTCCATCCTCTCCCACTGCAGGAAAGCAGTGTGGCCTACTGATCAGAGCACAGGACTGGGAACCTAAATTACTGCCTTCAATGGCCAACTCTGTCACTGAGTTACGTAACTTTGGGCAAATCATTTTACTTACTGTCTCGGTGAATCATCATTTGATAAAATAGGGATAACTACAATTGACTGGTTTCAGAGTAGTAGCCGTGTTAGTCTGTATCCGCAAAAAGAACAGGAGTTCACTTATGGCACCTTAGAGACTAACAAATTTATTTGAGCATAAGCTTTCGTGGGCTCAAATAAATTTGTTAGTCTCTACGGTGCCACAAGTACTCCTGTTCTTTTTACAATTGACTACTACACAAGAGTAGTGCTGAGCATGACCCAATAGCGCCTAATGTCATCCTATTGGGATCCAGGAAGTGGCTCTGCCTGCCCACTGCTAAAGGACCTCCCCCCAGCCTAAGGGGAGGATCCACAGGACCTGGAAGCCAAGTGATTCCGGGGGACAACTAATGAAATAACAGGGACAGGAGTGTGGTCAAAGGGTCAAACGAAGGGAACCTGACTGGGACACTGAGCAGAGAAACCTGGACAACACCCACTGCTCCTTGAAGGCGTCAAGGGAGCCAGTGGACGCCGCCCAGAGGAACTCTGCCCGGATGCGTGAATGGACGGAGGATCAGAAATAGGCCCCACAGTCACAGAAGACCCCGTCGGCCAACCTCCTCTCCGTTTTATAGATGGCCATTTTAGCCAGGGCCAGGAGGAGAATGACTAGGAGGTCGCGTGACTTTGTGGGCCATGGATAGGGAGTGCGTAGATAAGAAGGTGAGGGCAAAAGTGCAACCAAAAACATAACAGGATATCTAAGAGGAGCTGGAATAGGGGCTGCAACTTGGTGCACTCCAGATAAACGTGCACCAGGGTCTCCCTCATGCCGCAGAGGGGCAGGTGTCCAGGACAGGGGTGAACCGCGCCAAGTACACGCCCATGCTCATGGCCCCGTGAAGGAGCCACCAACTGATATCCCTGGTGGGCCTTGGGACCAGGGTGGAATATAGGCTGGCCCACCGGGGCTCCTCACCCTCCAGAGGTGGTAGGAGGTCCCGCCACTTTGTGTCAAGGCAGGAGGCACTGGTGAGGAAGTGAAGGGTGTGGAGCACGAGCGTGTATAGGTGTTTCCTCGGCGCGGTCTGGAAATGAACCGGCTGCAAATTGTGCAGCCGGCTCATGGTGAAGGGGCGAGAGGGAGGCCTGTGGGGTCTATGGGGTAGGGGCCTGATGAAAAGGTCCGGAGGGCCTGGGGTGGAGGGTGGCCAGGGCGTGACCTCTTGCAGGACCTGGTTGAGGTAGGCCCGAGCAGTGGGCGGTAAAGCGGCCCTCACCTCCTGAAGTACGTGCCGGAGAGTACGACGCCTGGAGAGCCCCATGCACCAAGTGAGCATCAGGGGATCCAGCCAGTCTCCCCAGTCGCAGTCCAGGAGGTCTCTGACTCTGGTGACTTCTGCCAGGACCAACCTCTGGTGCACCACGGGGGACTCTGCAACCTGCACACGGAGCTGGGGGTTATGTAGCAGGGGCTCCACGAGGAGATCAGCCCCCACGGTGGCTGCCACGGACCTGGTCATTGAGAACAGTTTCCAGGTCTGGAGGAGGTCCTGGTAGAAGACCGGCAGCCTGGAGAGGTCTCGCGGAAGACATCTCGGATGGAGACAAAGGAGCTGCCGGTCATATCAGAACCCTCGGAAGCGGTGCAGGAAGGCGTGCGCCAGTACCCTCCACGCCAGACTACCTGCACCATAAAGGAGCCTCTGCAGGGCCTGGAGGCAGAAGACATGGATCTGAGTGCGTAGGCACTTCAGGCCCTGCCCTCCCTCCTCCAGGGGCAGATGGAGGACCCCTGCAGAGACCCAGTGCACTCCTGGGCAAAAGAACTCCAGAATTGCCATCCGGAGGTTGGCCAGGAAGCCCGGGGCCGGGACCAGGGTGTTGAGCTGGTACCAGAGCATGGACAGGACTAGTTGATTGATCACCAGTGTCCTCCCTCGGAGGGAGAGGCACTGGAGTAGTCCTGTCCCTTTCTGGAGCCACTACGTCACCCTGCCCTCTAAATGGTACCAGTTCTCCAGCGGAGATGGATGCGTGGCAGAAAGGTAAATGCCGAGATAGAGCAGCGGACCCGCTCTCCACCAGATGGCCTGGAGCGCGGGTGGGAGGGAGCTCGCCTGCCACCCATACCCGACCACCAGGCCAGAGCTCTTGACCCAGTTGATCCGGGCTGAGGAGGCTGCCGAGTAGACGGCCTGGCAAGCCTCCACCTGCACCAAGTCACCCGGGTCCTGGACCACGAGGAGCACTAATGTCATGGCAGAGAGAAAAAAATTGCACTAAAATTATAGTCAGCATCCTGGACAGAGATAGGTGTCAGAATGTCAGGCACCTGCAACATTAATGCATGGGTGATTTCCTCCACAGCATTTGACTGAATACAAGCATCTGACAGTATTCCATGAGCAACAGATATGAGTGCAGAGTGTAACACATTATTTGCTGCTTATATGCCTCCATTTTGAATCTTCATTAAGTCTCAATTGCCTATCCTTCTGGTGATCTTTTCAACATGGAGTAAATTCTAGTTAGAACATTACTTTTTTCCTGGAACTCTGATCTTACTCCCATCATATATCAAATCTCTCCAGTGTAACTACAACGCACGATGAAATTTAAAAAGGTCTCTAAACATTTCAAGCTGTTGTAACCCACACACCTTCTGGGTGTGGTGTTCCGTCCCATCCAGTGGCACCGAGACCACTTGGAGAGAATTAAATGAACCTGCTTTACAACCTTCGCTAGCAGTCAGTTAGCTTTCAGCTCATGCTGTAGAGGCTCATGCACTAAGCTCCAGAGGTCTTTGGTTCAATCTTGCACAATAACAACCAGGGTCTGTCAGGGTTACACTGTTACATCTACATCCTCTACAGAGCCCATCTGAAGAATGAAACAAACAGCTCCTCTGCTGAGGTAACTTCCCCCAAATCCTATAGTACAGAAACTAGCCTGCTGGCATTTGCTACTTTACAACTGCTGAAAAGACATGTATAATTCTTAGCCCATTTTTAAGCAATTCTCTGACAGGAAACAAGTGCATATTTTGTTACACATCTTCAAGAACATGGTGGAAATGCTCAAACCTTATTCCCTTATTACAAACTCTAATTCCATCCACTTGGGTGCCCTCTTAACTGTTTCTTGAATGACCCCAGTGTTTCAGTCTTAAGCTTCATGGCAATCAGTTCCAAACATTTACTACTCCTGGGTTTAAAAATACTGCTAAGTTCCATGTGTTCTTAATTTGCTTTTTAAAAAGTTTTCTCACACACCATTGTCCTCTGACCTTTGTTGGTGAAAAAAAATAATGAGAGCTCTTTTTGGTGTCAATATTGCTTAGGCTTACGCACGTGAGAGGGTGTGGTAGGCTGTCACAAAATATATCTTCCCAGCCAGAAAGCCTAATTAATGGAAAATTAGCTGATATGAAAAACTTGTGGGATTTCCTGGAGGAGAAATGTGTGCATTTTCTGTGTGTGTCCTTCATTAGGAAATTGGACTATACACATCAAAAATAAATGCATGCTGATAAACCTACAATTTCTCTTGTCTACCAGAGGTGTACCTAGAACTAGATATCCTGGACCAATTCCAGTGCTATCTTCTGCCTCTCTACACATGTTACAAATGGTGTGCAGGGGGCAGGGCTGGGTGTGGAAGGAGGCACAGCAGGGGAATAGAGAGTGTGCCTGTAGATCTGAGTATTAGGGGACTCTGGGCAGTTTTGCAGCCCATAGGCAGCCCTAGGGAGACTGTTGTAAAACATGTTGTTTTGCCTCCTGCAGAGGCCATATTTTAGAGGCCAGAACTTACCCCCACTCCCCCAGGCTGTATCTTTTGTGCTGTGCGCTCCTTGGAACATGCCTCTGCATTCTAACTAACCCCAGCTGGTGCAGCCAGCCCTTTCAGAAGTTCCTTGCGCTAACGTATGCTGGATACTAGTCCAATCTTTGACCAGCTCCAGGAATCAGGAAGCTGCCAAGGTGGCATTAAGCTGCCTTTGCACTCCCCTGCTTTCTCACATGCTCCTCTATACATGTGCCACGCACACTTTACTGACATTTTCAACAGAGCAGACTAGGTATGTCCAAAGGCAATATAGGTGCTGTGCCACACAATATATGCTCTTTGTTGAACTTCCATTCTCTGTCAGAGGGTTACCTTGTCCATGCTTAAATACAACAAAAACTGGAGCTAGATCACTAGGCAAAGCCAACATGACAATCATTCATTTATTTCCTTTTCTGTTTTTTTCATATATAATGTTTAGAAATGGCCTCTCTCTTCCTATGACTCACTCTTTGAATACATAAACACACACTTCTCATCGGGGCAAGAGAGCCTTCTGGCCCACTGGGAAAGAAATTTATGAAAGTAATATCAATCAACAACAACAACAGAAAAGGAAACCGTGTTCAATCTTGCTTCAGTGACTTCTTGGCACTGCGCTCTGATTGCAGCACCGACAGTAAACAGCACTGTGTTTGTGTGCAAATAGCATTCTACTGAATGATGTCTGCACCTGTGTAAACTGACATCAATATCTTTTTATTCGGTTTATTTAAGGAGTTCACAAGAAACACCTGCACTAGGTCAGGCGCAGATGACACTTCTTATTGATTTGAAAGAAAGCAGGGGGAAGTGGAGGGGTGAGAGTTCCTTGGACACTTTATTCAGCTTCACGTATTTCTCATGGGTCTAAAAGAAGCGGAGGTGTTGCTTTAATTCTGACTCTCATTTTGTAAGCTAGTAACCACCAATAAAATACAATTAAATAGAATTTAGAACACTGTAAAAAATTAAGCAATACATTTCTGGGGGCTGGCCTTGAGAAAACAGGAATTAACCTTGCCCCTTGCCATAATCTCTGAGAGGGTGCCCCCTACAGCTCTCTCATGGCAGCCACAGAGGGGAGACAACATGAGGCTGCTGGGATGGAACAGTTGACAGGAAGACTAGAGGAGGGCTCCCTATTCCTTCCTGACACCCACTGTGATCTTTCCTCTTCCTTCTCATTGCAGTCAGGTCACGCTGACTTTTCAGTAGCCAGCTGCAGGGAACCCTGGAGATGCTGCCTCAAAAGTGGCAGTTACTGGGTGGGCCTTCTTTTGCTTACCTCCTGCTGCTATCCTCACAGCGTGCTGGCTTGGACATCATAGCTAGATGATTTTAACTCTTTTATTAAACTTAAAACAAAAACAAAAAAATACCGATATTAGGTAATTACAGTGTTCGGTTTGGGTTTCTTTTCAAAAAGCAAAGTGAGGAAGGCTCCTTTTAAAGGGTTTTGGGAGTATCTGAATGCCAGGAGCTTGTTCTTTCAACTGCAGTAGAAGTGGAAATGTGGGATTCGGTTATTAATAACATTGGGAAGAGGAAAAAATAATTTCTGTACTCATTAACAAGTGACATGTAGACTAACAGCTGACTTATAGAGACAAGGTTATGCATACTACTTCCCAGCTTAGCCAGTTAAGGAGCTGAAGACATTATAATTTAATTCCTCATGAAACAATACTTTTCATTTTCATATAGTGTCGATAAGATATAGAACCACAAGATGATTTACATAGTCAACTAGAAGCCAAAGTAGGGAGAAAAAACAGAGAAGATTTAATGCAAGGCAAGATTTAATACAAGGAAAGTGTTTTTGAGGGAACTCAGGGTGGAAGGAGAGTGTTCCAGATGGATGAAGCAAGCAGAAGTGAATGATTTACCACCAATGGAGAGTTCCTGGGCAGGAGACAGGGAAGACACCAGAACTGGAGGAACAAAATGAGCTGGCAGTGGAGAAACTGAAGGAAGCCAGACAGTTGCTCAGATGTTACACCGATGAGCCGACAGAACAGAAAACAAGCAGGATGCAGCAAGCTCATGGAGACTTCTGACAATAAGGAAGGAAATTTGGAAATTGAAAATTAATAGGAAAAAAAAGTTACAGAATTTGGGCACAGTGAAGCCTGCTCACTATGCCTGAGGGAATAGCATTGTGGGAAACAATGGATGAAGTCTTTAAAAAGAAAAATCTTCCTGGGACATGAATGACCTTGTTTCAACAATTGTTAGGTTAGTAAGTAACACAGCAGGGATACAAACTCTTCAGGTGCTCATCACAAACTGTTCCAAATGTGCTGTCTCGTGTTAAAATTTTATGATTTCTGATATTTCATGGAGAGAGTCCAGTAAGTCAAGGCAGGCAAAACACAACAAAAGGCAATTGGAAAACCACCCTCCCTGCCTCCCCTTTTTTTTTGCCAAACTCAATAATGGGCCCATTCTGCTGAAATGTGTCACATTTAACAATAGATTGGCCCTACATAATCTCTCTTTTCTAGTGACAATGAGCCTTTTCTTGAGTAAAAGGTGGCTGACATTCAAATATCAAATTTTATTTGTGTGAAATATGATTTTTTTTCTTTTTTACAATACAAAAATAACCATTTCAGAACATTAAGCAGGTACTTAAGTCCTACTGAAGTCAATGGGGCCTCCATTATAACTACTATGTTCTCCTGTTTACAATTTATAGATTCATAGATTTTAAGACCAGGAGGGGGCATGGTGAGCATCTAGTCAGACCTCCTGCATAGCACAAACCACAGAATTTCACTTAGTGATTCCAGCGTCAAGCCCAGTAACTTACGGGTAAACTGGAGTGTCTTTTAGAAAGATGTCTAATCTTGTTTTAAAGACTTCCAGTGATTGAAAATCCACCACAAGCCTTGGTAAAGTGTTTTAATGGTTAATTTCTCTTAGTGTTCAAAAAAAGGTATACATTATTTTCAGTTTGATTTTGTCTAGATTCAGCTTACAGACTTTGGCTCTTGTTATGCTCTTGCCTGCTAAATTAAAGACCCTTCTACTCTCAGCTATCTTCTCCCTGTGTAGGTACTTCTAGACTGCAACCAAGTCATCTAAATAGATTGAGCTCCTTAAGTCTCTCTCTGTAAGGCATATTTTTCATCCCTTGAATTATTCTTATGGCTCTTCTCTAAATCCCCTGCAATTTTTCCTTTTTGAAATCTGGACACCAGAACTAGGCACAATATTCCAATAGTGGCCTCACCAGTGCTGCATACAAAGATAATATGACTTCCCTGCTTATACTTGATATTCCCCTGATTATACATCCAAGGATCACATTAGCACTCTTGGCCACAGCACTGCAGTGGGAGCCCATACTCAGTTAGTCAACATGGCCTCTATATCTTTTACATTCATTGCTTTCCAGAATACAGTCCTTTCCCCTGTAAGTATGGTCTATGTTTTTTTCTAGACTCACAACTTAGTTCTTATAGTCCCTAAAACTCTAATCCTTTGTCACCATTACAAAATCAGAAAAAATGGTGGGAGATGCCCAAGCAACTGCCTCCTAAATCATTGAGAAAAGCCACGTGACATTCTAACGATCGCTTTTTGGAGAAGGAAATGACATAAGGAAGTCAAATGGAGAGGGTTTTTATTTAACCTTAGGCTATTTGTGAAATGCTAGAAAAAAACAACACAAAATCATAATAAACAAAGTAATTTTACAAATTAAAACCTCTAATTTGATGTTTCTTATGGGAAAGCCCAAAGCTGTCAAACATTTCTTATCGGAGATACCAAACATTCTGGGACATATACAGTCCAGCACCACTTCTTTAATGAGTGGATGATTATTTGATGGGACTTCCAGCCATTGCATCTGTGGTATGTTTTGACAGTCATTTGCTGGGACAGCAAAGTACTGTATGTGTTTCAAGGTCAGCTCATATAAGAATAATTTTTACTTGTGAATTAAAATTGCCTATGGATCCTTTCCCATGAGCCAACATATTTGAAGTGGTTTGATGTTCTTTAAAACATATATTTTTGTGGAAGCTGGTGGCCATTCATAATGCCGCGGCTGAGCCCAGTTCCTCATAATTAGACCATCTCCCTGTTGAGGAAATGTTAATTAGCTGAGATGACAATCTGAAGAACGTCACAATTAAAAGCTCTCTTCTCAAGTTTTCACATACAAATCCTTTTGCGCCTTTGTCAGTTTTAACACATTTTATTGGAAAGTTCAATCTAACCCAGATGTTTGCTGACAGAAATTTTACAGGTGATGACAGGATTCCACTAACTCAATACATATGAGATTAGTTAATGTGAATTTCTGAGAATTTTTATTCTATGCTCCTAGACCTATATTCTAAAGTACTGCTGTGAAAATCCTCTCCATTGAAGCATAGGAATGAAACAACAGTATGTGCATGGACTGTATAGACCTATTTACCTGCATTCAGGAGTATGCTAGACATTATATTCCCTCAGAAAGTTTTTAACAAACATTAGTTTCACTGAAAGCTACTGAAGCATTATCTGATGGTATGTAAAATAAACTGGTAGTCTCAGGGCCACCATAAAGGTATTTAAGTGCCTAAAGATACCGATCTGGTGTGTTGTGGGATTTTCAAAAGCATCTTAACAAGTTAGGCACTTAACTCCCATTGAAAGTCAATGGCAGTTAGGTGACTAACTCACTTAGGTACAGTTTTGTAAATCCTTTATTCCTAGCAGATATGAGTTTAGATCACATAGAGCACCACGGCTGGCACACTTACTTGCACTCTCAGGAGACAGGCTAAGGGCTGAATGGGTGTAGAAACTGAACTACCTTCTCACCCCTAGAGATGGTTCCTCTAGATAAGGGCTGAGGTATGGTCAGTTTGGCAAAGCTGGCAATGCTATATCTGTTCTATGGATAAACAGAGGGTTACATCCTCACCGGGAGTTACTTTCATGAGCATTAAATTCCCCATCAATTTTCTTTTTAAAGGTTACTAGTATACTTATTGCAGCAACACCAGATAGCAGTGAACATCCAGATCTGCTCTGTAAGGAGATGAAGAAACTCTATTCAAGAGCCATACAATATTATAAATCAGGGTTCTAAGAGACCTTGGGCAGCTTGTCTCAAGCGAGTCAAACTGATGAGTGGTTTAGTGCAATCCTTCATGGTGGTTTGATGCTCCAAAGTAGGAGGGGAAAGTGGGAGGGGCAGGAAGAGCTTTTGAAATCAAAAGGGTCCTTATGCCCTTCTCTTAGCCATTTCTAATTCAACTTTATAAATCATTTGCTTTTTTAAATTGCCTTTTACAATGTTTATCATTTAATCTTTTAAACTACTATGGATTAATTTTGCCAAACTTAAAAGGCGATTTCTTCATTTTACAAGTATTTTCTTGCACACTGCATGTGTTTCCCCCTTTAGAAGTAAATGTTGTCTCATCACAATAAGACATGCTGGGTTGTGTATCATGATCCAGTAATAACCCACTTTGGTTGTGAATGGCACAAGGTCAGAATACCCAGGCATGTCATTATTAGACCATAATACACTCCCTGTCAAGTCCCACTGCTTAAATGCATGATGGAAACACGAGTAAAAAGCCAATTTAAACATGTTACTTAAGCAAGCAAGGAAAGTTAAATATGAAAGGAAACATGCCGCACACTATATCAGAGAACCCTTAACTTCATGTGTGATAGACCAGAAGAGATCCTGGAAGATTTTTCTTACATAAAGTGATTTTTTTGTTGTCTGCTTTTAAAAAATACTGTATGTTAACCACAAAAAATCACCCTAAGGAAATTTTGTACAAAAATATCTACATTGAAATAGCATTAACAATCTGGCTTGATTCAGAAAAAGAAACAGGAAATTCCGAGTTGAGTTTGAAACTCTATCCTTAACCAGCCTTATTGTGTCTTTGGACTGCTGTAAATATGATATCCAAAATGACAAACCGAATAGGGTTGGCTAATGATTCAGTTCCACTTTTCAGTCAGAATTTCCTTGCTTCTTTCAGTTTAACATTGTTTTTATGTCATTTACTTTAGATTTAATTTTTCTCCAATTGTGCATACCTTCTGGGTCATACACTCTCTCACAGTCATTAAAATTTAGCAGTCTCACTCCTTTACAACAATCCTTTGATTTACAGAGGATAGCTCTTCAATACAAAACCATCTCAGAGAAATGGAGGGTGATTTGAACCCCAGAAGTTTTTGATATTTGCTCGTCTCAACACTGTTCAATCTGTTTGACGAGGAGTCTCTTCAAATGGATGGAAACTATGGGCTTGTCCACACTTTGGGGCAATGAGCATTACGAGGGTGTGATTTCTAAAGAGCACTAATGTGTTGTGCATTAATTGGTCCATGTAGACTGTGCTGGTGCGCTTTAATATAGTACCGTTTCAAACAGCATTACATTAAAGCGCACTAGGGAACATTTAGTGTGCACCAGCAATGTCTATGTGGACCAATTCATGAAAACTCTTCAGAGCACTTTAGAAATCATACCCCCTTAGTATGTACTACCATACTGTGCAGACAAACCTTACAGGCAACTATCCAACAAATACTATGCTCAGAGTAATCTCTCTTTCTCTCCTTGTAATCAACTGCAACTCAGTTAAATGTGGGGGTAAAGCTCTCAGGTGAAGAAAATGTATCCTTTCCCTTTATACCTATAGTCTTGCTAGGTCTTGGGATTTTATTGCTATCTTGCAATATTTTGAATTTTTAGTAATGCCTCAGTTTTTGGAGTCATGGGATGATGTGAGAACCTCAGCAATTCACAAAGTAAGTTTCTAACTTGTCTAGCTTTTCTCCAAAACCATGTAAGCTAAAAAAGTTACCTTTTTTAAATATAAAAGCTGAGAGGTCATGTAATCACCTGAGTCCAGGAGCTGGGACTCTAAGAAAAACAACTAACTTTGTATATTTGCAATAAAAACTTGAGAGTTGGCAACACTGGTTTGCAAGTTGTGACCTAGAACCATAGCATTTTGGATATTCTGTCCCAGACATTACATAGAAATTAGGAGAAGTGAAGTTGTCTGTAGATTACATTGAGACATCTGTTCAATAATAACAGAAAATTGTATTATTTGTCCACAAGGTCGGTTCCCCAAAGAGTTAACAATCTAGATATACAACCTGAATAGATAACTTACTGTACAAACAAAAGGAAGGGAGGAAGGAGGGAATTGGAATCAATAAATTCAATGTGATCAAGCAGCAAAGTGTTGTAGGAGTCTTAGTTGTTCTATGGTTTTTTATTGTTTTGTTTAAGAATTAATTTTTTCACTCTTCTAGCTGAACACTGTTTGGAAGAGAGAACTAAGGAGGAAAGTGAGATTTAAGGAGAGACTTGGAGGATTTCAGAAGTGACTGGTTAGTCACTTAGAACTCATTTGTTTTAAAATAATTTTACCTCAAACCAATTGAAACATTAAACCTCAATGAGGAATATATAGGTATGTCTTCACAGCACAGTTAGTCTAACTCAGGTGCGAGGGGTTGCACAGCACAACCCTACCCGCGGAACTGTCATCACTGATTCCACACTTGCACATGGGTGTCTGGGGCCATATCCCATGGTTCTTTGTTCTGAGAAGCTCTATGATTTCTTCGCAGTTAATTGTGACAATTGCAGGAGAACATGTCTGTCCTTTGAGGTTAATTGTGTGGAGGGCATTGCTTGCAACCCCTCTACAGAATTGATGGATTCCAGCCCGAGTTAAAGTGCAGCATGGGCTCTAACCCAACCCCCAGCCAGGTAAGCTAGCCCAGACTTACAGCATCTCCAAAGCTCAGTCAGAAGGTTTTCTGTGTGGATAGTAGGGAAGGCCGGGCTAAAACCCATGTAGGAGCCTGGGTTAACTGGGCAGTGAAGACATATCCAATATGTGCCAAGTTTCAAACTCAGCTGTTTTTGTGATAGCTGTATACAAAAGACTGTAGTTAGTTTATGTGGTGGTTGTTTTACAGTAAGAAATATATCCCCCTCACTCCACGCTTTCCTATTGTTAGAGAAACTGCTCAAATTTTTAAACAGTAACTTTTGGATAGAGACACAAAACTTCAGCCCCTAAAAAGTCTGTTTCAAAATATGTAGAGACTGATTTGTAAGTGTAACTGTAGTGGGCATCACTAGAAAAACATTTAAAGCCAGGGATACTTCACAAATCAAGTAACAATTTCTCACTTCTTTAGCACTAAACCTATTGCTCTTCTCACAATGCATTAGAGCAGCCTAATCTAAATTAAACATATCCCTATTCCTGCCTCAGGAAATAAATTGCTTGTTCAGTTAGTTTCTGCACAGTTTAAATATATCATTAGTATGAAAATGATCCCTTTTTATGAGGTGGTGTTATTTCATGGGATATACTTAATGTTTAGGAATGTGTATATCATATACTGAAATTATATAGAACATATAATGAAACACATATGAAATTACAGTGCCACTGCAATTAAGGTTCTGACAGACTCTCCTTTATAAACTTACATTTTCAAGGGGTTATAACTCGAGAATGAATCCTGAAAATGCATTTGGATTCTGAGGATTTTGTCTGGAACAAATGCTTTCCCCCCCTCATACAGAAAACAAACAAAAAACTCTAAACAACTTTAGGAAGCTTCGTGCTCCTAGATTTGAAAAGATAGTTATGATTTTAACATTAGATTTTTCTTGTCCTTGTTTTCATTGGCAGTTAAGACTAGACGGCTAATTTACAATCTGCAATAAAGAAGGGGCAACATGTAACTGCACTGCTCCAGGAGAAGACCAGGGAGGGAGCTCTGTGACTGTGGCTTAAGCTCCTTGCTTACTCCAGAGGAAAAGTAATCGAATATTGCTCTATACAAGTAGCAGTTTATGTCAGTCTCTGCTCCAGCTCAGCTGGAACAGCTAACTGACTGGGAGAGGAGAGGGTGGAGGCAAGGCTCTGAGCATTCCCAACACTGCCTGTCAACACCTCCCCAACATCTATGGGAGAGGGGAGTAGTGGACTCCACAGAGGCTGGTCTCCCTTACCCCATACCCTACTGTTTTCCATGATGCCAGTATTCCATGCTGAAGAGTCAGGAGGTGCCTTATGCCCCCGTTACCTCCCTACTCAGGCATGTAGGGCAGACCACGATCTTGCACTGAATTTATAAAGAGAATAAATTTATCCCTCCCAAATTGTTTAAAATATTATGATTGGATGACTTGAATAATAACCTGAATACTATTTATATGCACACATACTTCTAAATATATGTTTTACTGTGAAAAACTGAGATACGAAGTAGAGAGAAGAACATGCAGACATAGGTGCTGGAAGTAGGGGTGCTGCTGCACTTTCTGGCTTGAAGTGGTTTCCATCATATACAGGGTTTACAGTTTGGTTCAATTAGGGTGACCAGACAGCAAGTGTGAAAAATCGGGATGGGGGTGGGGGGTAATAGGATCCTATATAAGAAAAAGACCCACAAATCGGGACTGTCCCTATAAAATCGGGACATCTGGTCACCCTAGGTTCAATGGCTCTCAGAACCCCCACTATACAAATTGTTCCAGCACCCTTGCATGAAGTGTTGAAGGATCATGAGTATAAGTAGTGTAACTCTGTTTTTTGGGCATAGATTTTTTCCCATCTCGTGTGATCACCCAGAATGTGCAGATTGCTCCATTGCTGGAAAGGATACAGTTCTAACAGTATGTAGATCTTGTAGAATCTGCAACTTTATATGTTTCTTTCAGTGTTCAGGTAAAAATTAATACTCAAAACAACAGGCTATCCTGGAATTACTGCAAGAAAGTCCTTAGGGGAAAGGATACATAATAGTAAACTGTGAGACAGATTTCTGTGCATTGTCTACAACAAACATATTTGTTCAAGAAATTGGAACAAAACCCTGCAAGCCTGATGCCAAAGAAAAGACTATTTATGCCTTAGTACACTGGAGAACTTGTTCATGCTTACGTAAAGATTGCCCCCATAATGCTGCCAAGGTCAGCGTCTGCATGAATTTATTTGCATCAGAAGTGAATGACGCTTGGGGGCAGTTTAAACTTGTGCAAAAGCCATTTAATTTTTTCCTCCTTATTTTATGGTCAAGTTCAACATCTAAATGTTGTTTCCAAGTTTGTTGTATTCCAATATATCATATTCCGAGAGCCAAAAACATCCTATAGCATCTCCTTTCAGATAGGAGTAGGATATCAAATGTATAAAAAGGTGCTCAGATAATACTCTGATGGGAACAGACTGATAGATACATAACTACACGACACCACTGCAAAGTGGATAATAAGATAGCATAGTCTTGTTCCAGGTATTCTAATGTATTTTAAGGAACCAATCCTGTGTTCCTTATTCAAGCAAAGCCTCACAAGCTGAAGCCAAGGAGTGTTTTAAGGACCTACATCAGCGAAGTTCTTAAGCAGGTACTTAAGTCTTCTCTACTCACCAAAGCATTTAATATACATGCTTAAGTGCTTTGCTGATTCAGGGCTTAAGTGAATAAAAAGTGGAGTGATTCAGGTTCTCTGTGCAATCTGATTTTACACAAGGAGTAAATTCCTTCACAGCAGGCCATACACCTTTTTTTCCCTTCCAGAAATTACCAGAAACAAGATATTGCTACAGTAAAATCCCACCTATATGAGTCACTGTAGAAATCAAATGTGATTCTGCTGATTAAACATAAGTTACAATTGTGACCACATAAACATCAAGTCACTTTTAAAGGGGCAAAAAATTAATATCCAATCAGTACATTGTGACCTGCTGGATCTTTTAAAAAAGGAATATTTTTCAAAGTTATAGATGTACAGATCCCACCCTCCATAATAAGCCTAACTGCTACAATTTAACATTTTATGAAGTTACTGTGTCATATAATAACTTTGTTTAGAAGATTTGGAGTTTTTTTCAAAATTTTCCAAAAATAAATTCCTACTTGCACTGACAGTTTATAAGCAAATTTCAAGGATGCATCAATGGAAATTGTTAGTCAAATTACTGTTTTCTGTATAGAATCTTGTTTAAAGCTTTATATTATATTGGGATCGGCAAGACACGAGAAGTCATTCTTCCGCTCTACTCTGCTCTGGTTAGGCCTCAGCTGGAGTATTGTGTCCAGTTCTGGGCGCCGCATTTTAAAAAAGATGTGGAGAAATTGGAAAGGGTCCAAAGAAGAGCAACAAGAATGATTAAAGGTCTTGAGAACATGACCTATGAAGGAAGGCTGAAAGAATTGGGTTTGTTTAGTTTGGAAAAGAGAAGACTGAGAGGGGACATGATAGCGGTTTTCAGGTATCTAAAAGGGTGTCATAAGGAGGAGGGAGAGAACTTGTTCACCTTAGCCTCTAAGGATAGAACCAGAAACAATGGGTTTAAACTGCAGCAAGGGAGGTCTAGGTTGGACATTAGGAAAAAGTTCCTAACTGTCAGGGTGGTTAAACACTGGAACAAATTGCCTAGGGACGTTGTGGAATCTCCGTCTCTGGAGATATTTAAGAGTAGGTTAGATAAATGTCTATCAGGGATGGTCTAGACAGTATTTGGTCCTGCCATGCGGGCAGGGGACTGGACTCGATGACCTCTCGAGGTCCCTTCCAGTCCTATAATCTATGAATCTATGAATCTATGAATTAAATCATGCTACATTGTGATGAAAGTTTTTTGCGAGATTCAAAGATACTAAGTTCAGTTTTACATCTGGAATCTAATATTGTGAATTCATGCTTTTATTCCATTTTTCTCTTCTGATTATAATATTTAGAGCATTTGTCTCTAGTGGGAAAACAAGCTTCCTTACTAAGTACTCTCACAAACAATTAATATGGGTGGCTGGGGGAGAGGAGAGAGAGGATATCAGTTTTCTGTTTTGCCAATAGCTGTCAAGTCTAAATAAAACAAAAATTTAGAAACATTTTTGCCTGCAATCTGCTGATACTTGATCAGTTAAGGGCTGATTCTGGAAACATACACCCAGGGTAACCAGGGAACTGTAGCAAAGTACAGCTCTGCTTGTAGACACTGCACGGAGTAGTAAAAAGGCTCCCGCACGGCTCTGAGTCAGCAGGGGGAAGGCACCAACTGAGATCGCCTGAGGAGAGGTGCTGGGAAGGCAGAAAGACAGTCCCTCAGGGGGCGGGGCTGTGCCCAGCTGAAACTGAGGGCTTGTATGGACTATCACTTATGTCGGTATAACTTATGTTGCTTAGGAGTGTGAATAAGCCACCCCCGAGCGACGTAAATTACACTGACTTAAGCACTGGTGTGGATTGCGCTATGTCGACAGGAGGTGGTTTTATTATGCTGATGGGAGAGAGCTCTTCTGCCAGCACACAGCGTCTTCACCAGCTGTAGTGCTTCTAGTGCAGACTAGCCCTTGGATGAAGACTGTAGGAGTCTGTGTTTTATTTGAATAATATTATTTTATTTGAAAGACTGCTATAATTTTCTTCATGAAATTAGTTCCACTGAGTTCAATGGACTACTCCCAAGAGTGCAGTTACTCTCATGCTTAAGTGTTTGCAGGATGAGGCTTTAAATGGTGAGGTACAAAATAACAGCAATAGTAATTTAGGTGTCCTTGATTCTTGTATGTTTCCAGCAGAGAAATGATCAGAGCATTAACTCTCTGCAAGTCTATCGCCCTGATCCCTTCTGACTCAATCTAAAATTCCCCTTGAACCCATATCTTCCATGTAGAAGCATTTAAATATTTTCAGATTAAAACTGTAAGATTTCAAAGACAAAATAAATCCACAAAAATTGCTATTTTGTTAAAAAAAATCCATTGAAAGCATATTTCCACAGAAATTTTTCTACTAGTTCTACTGAACAGGCGAGGGCTTTTGCAAATCTAGCATCTATGGCCTTCCAGAGCTTGGGAAGCCCATATGATTGCTTTGATTTCAGATATTTAGTGCTGGATGAGACCCCTAAATTTTAATTGGGAACTGGTGTATTTTTTCAACTAAGCCGATATAATGAAATGAAAATTAGAAACACTGGGACACTCCCTCAGGTTTCCCTTGCCTGTATCATTTCTAAAAGTGTGTACGGAAGAAAATCCAGTTGGGAATTGAAAATTACAAATGAAAATTTGCAAATCATTTGGATTTAAAAAAATAATAAACTTGGTCTGCAGACAACTCTTAAATAGCTCTGATAGAATAATATTAGATTGTTAAAGTTTCATCCAACTTTTTGATTTTCAAATATGTTTACGTTTATTAAAGAGCATTTAGATGATATACTGATTATGTTTCATTAAATCTCATTTTATACAGAAGATAAAAGTTATGTGTAGAAAACATAGGGACAGATTTCCAAATAGGCCTGTGCAAAAGCATACACACTTTTGCACATGCTCAACCTAGCCACAGAAAAAGCCTGGTGCACAGTCACAAATCAAGATTTGTGAGTGCACATAGCTATGCATGCTACAAGAGCACCTGATTCTGTTAGACTGGAGGAGGGTACTTTTATACTCTCTTGAAAACCTGGCCCATAAATAACCAACCCATAAAGCTAGGTAATTTTGTCCACGGTGAGGACTGTAATAAAGACAGAAAGTATTTGGGGCAGATCTTCAGCTGATATAAAATGTAGAGCTGGGAGAAAAAAATGTTTCCCATCCCACAAAAGTTTTTTAAATTTTGAATTCCCCCCCCCCATCTCAATACTTGTTTAAAAGTCAAAATCTCCAAAGTTTTTGTGAACCAATAATCCAAAATTTTTTTGGATCAAGTCAATCAAACCTTTCAACTTAATAATTTCAAAGTGTTGCATTTAGACTTTTCACCTTTTAATTTTTAAACCCTTTTCAAAGTATAAACTAAAATTTTGAAACCAAAGTTTATTTCAAATTTTAAAAAATGAAACTTTTTGTTTAGAAAATGTGAAATTGGGGCATTTAAATGATTTTGAAATGTTTTTTCAAATATTTTGACTCAGGAGAGTCAACAAAACCGACACTTTCTAATGAACAGCTTCAGTTTCAAAGAACTGATATTTTCCAAAGAAAAAATATTTTGTCAGAAAATTCTCAACCAGCTCTAGTAAATTAGCATTGCTTGATTTACACCAGGCTCAGGATCTGGCCTTAGGTTTTCTATGTTCCAGAATATTCCTGCATATCAGATTCTGCCAAGTTTTCAATTTCATAGTTTTGTAAAAATCAATAGAGCCTGACAGGTAATTCACTTTTCAAAATTCTTCATATATCACAGATATTCCTGCAGCTGATGTCATTTGTGATTCTCAGCTAGTAAATACACATTCATATTCTATTTCATAAGAACAAGACCCTCTGTCAGAATATGAAGCAAAGAATAAAAAAAAAAGTGATTTCAGACAAGTTGAAAGTATGGCCAAAAGATGTCAGGGCAAAACAAAGTACAAATTAAAACACATTTTAGGTAAGAAAACTTCAACTAAATTAAAAAAGTTAATCTAAACAAATAAATCAACTAACTACAATTGAAGAACAGATCTAATTATTTCAGAATGAAATTAACAAAACAACCAATTCAAAGCGATTATAGGTGGTACAATTTCATGGTGGTTTTTGTTTGTTTTTCATTCTCTGGCTACTGAACGAACACACCATTTCAACATCAAAATGCAAAATCCAATCTTTTTAATTATATTTTTTTCCCTAATCTCTTCATTGTCTGTGGAGCATCCTGGAAAAGGACCAACAGCAACGTTTGCCCGTATTGCTGTACTTTGATATCTTGTGCACTCTGCAATTATTTAGATGGTTTAAAAAAAAAAAAAAAGAGCACTGTGAAATGCATTGTGCAACCACAGATGACATCATGTTAACCCCTGTTACTGGGTTCCACCCTCAGGTCAAATGCCTATGAGTCAGTGTCTAGCACAGATGAATGATGTCATCCTCACACCACCTCTTTAGCAAAAAAATGTGGTGGTGCCTTTCATTGTCTGGTCTTAACAGACCCTATGTCACTAACTGAAGTTCCAAAGATTAAAAAAAGAATGAACCTGAACATAAAAAGACAGGAAATGAGCACATCACACTAACACCGCTGAAATATGTTCTAAGAAAAAGATGAAGGTGGATCATGTACAAGCAAGCATGTATTGCAGCCAAGAGTGATTGACATTTTATAAAACAAACCAACACATACAATGTATCAGAGCAACCAGTCAAGTAGCCAATCAACCAACAATCTAATAGAACAGTTCTTTAGCCAACAAATAAATATACCAGTGCAGAGGGTGTAATGTCTCTCATAAGTTTATGACAGATTAGATAGATAGGTGAGATTGATTTGTTCAAGTGAAAATTTTTGCATAGTGAAACCTGACGATAGTGAAAATCTTTGTATAGCTAAAGAGAAGGAAAGTCCCGTGTTGCCTCAGTACATTGCAATATGCAAATAATCATTTTGATTACAGTGAATTTCTTCTGTGTGGGGAAGAAAACTCTCCCTAAGGAGAGTTCACTGTAATTTACATAATCAACTAATTAATCATTTTCTCGAAATATATCTGAGGCCTAAAGAGATAGAAGGGTGAAATTCACTCCTGGATTCAGAATATGCAGGCTGGCCCTGATTCAGCATTTAAGGTTGGGCTTAAGGCCTAACACACTGAGGGATCTTAATACATATTTAGTGCTGGTGTGGTCCAGGTGCGGAGGGCTGACAAGAGGAGGCTTCACATGGGGAGGTTGTGCAGGGGAATCTCTGAACTTTCCACATGTTCAGAGGAAGTACAATGCAACTCCTGAATGGGCCAGGATATAAACAAGGTTTTGGACAGGCTGGGGTCACAGGATCCCCATTACCCAGATCCAGGGATGCCCCGACTGGAGATGCAAAAATGGCAGCAGCTGCTATTCCAACCTGCAAGGTTTTGGGTGGTGGGGTGGGGGAATTGAATCCTAAATGCTAAATCTTCTTTCTCCTTATGCCTAGGGTGACCAGATGTCCGTTTTTTGGGACTTTTTCTTTTATAGGCCCTATTGCCCCCCACCCCCGTCCCGTTTTTTCACAATTGCTATCTAGTCACCCTACTCATGCCAAGAGCTTCATCCATTTTATTTCCCATTATAAAGATATAATTTTGGACTTTCTGGCTCCATTTTTTTTGTAATATTTACACAGGATTTCTGAGGGTTTAAAAAAACCCAACCCTTTAAATCACTTTAAACCATAATCTGACACCTTCAAATTCACCAACAGATAGATAATCAAATGTTACTGTGAGGAAACAGGAATCATTGTTATAACATGGTTTACAGAGACTTCTAAGCTGCTCTCTCATCACCAAAAAGTATTTCCCTCCTTGTTGTTACTCTATATTCTGATTACAAAAAATACCATTATAACAAACCCTCTCTCAAAGGAGTTTCAGTAGGAGTGAAATATTTACAACCAGGAATATAAAGTATCAAATTCCATTTTTGTCTGACAATGTGGGCAGCTAATCCATTCAAATAAATACATAAATGTCTGGTTTCATTTACATTTTTCTTTTCTTTTTGGTCCAGCTGCATTTTTTGGCATACAGAAAACAAGCCTCGTCTTTTGGGTTCCATTTACATTATAACAATCCTCTTTCTTGATATTTCTCCCCTCCCCGCCCGCCACCTCAAACTAAAGTACAAAGCAATATGGAAGTCAATTTAAACTTGAGTAAACACAAATCCACTGTCTTTATTTTTCCACTGTTACCTTTCTCCTCACACCATCAAATTCTTTTCTTTCTGCCCTGGTCCTTACCAATTACCTTAAAAAAAGAAAAAAAAGAAACCACCACTAAAGAGGGCAATCTGTCTGCAATCTGTCTCAACCTGTCCTCCCATTTTCACTTTCTCTGCCATCCTCATCATGCCCTTCCTCCTATGTTACCCTCTCCATCTTCACTACAGTTTCTGGCTCAGTGGCATCTCTCCATCTCTTTACCTCTGATCCTATCTCTTCTGAACCCAAGTTTCAATCTCTCACGCTGAGGGCCTTTCCCTCAGTCTTCAAATGTGCAACTATTTACCCTGACATCTCTAGATCCTATCCATCTCCAAATTTGATGAGCAAGCTTCCACACCACTTGCCTTGACTGCTTCCACATTCTGTCCTAGAGTCCCTCCAATTGGACGTCTGTCCACTTTGTTTGTCAGTGTGTGTGTGAGACAGAACTCTAGGGACTTGCTACTGTCAACTAGAGAAGAGCTCCTTTAACTGTTGCAGTAGAAATCTGTATTTTTATTATAGCTAAAGGACCAGGTTTGTATTTCCACCATCAAAAGTGTGTGTGTATGTTTAGCTAGCAATTTTGCCTGCTGTTTATAGCACATGGATTCATTACTGATTATTTATGTTTATAATACACATTTAATAAAGCACCTACCTTAGGTTGCAGGTGCCTGTGCCTTTGCCATAAATTACAAAGTCACATAAAAATAAGGGGACCCGTGGCTGCACCTCATCCCCAAACCCCAAAATAATTAACTAGAGATTAAACATAAATCCAAACAATATGCTCCCATCTTACCACAAGTACTAGGCTTTGAAGTGCCGCCTCCCTGCTCCAAAGCCTGAGTAAACAGATGGGCACTGCAGCTCAACACCAGGGCTACTGAAGACTAAGGGGAGGAATATGTTCCAGTAACTTCCTGGCAGTTCCTTTTCTTCAGTACCAAGTGAGCTCCAGGCAGCTCAATTGTTTGTCACGACCACAGCTGTGGCAATATGGTATGAGGAGAAGTTTTTGCCTGGCTGTTGGATTTGAACTCCTGTGAACCTGAGATGCTCAGGATAAGCGTGTATGGGAGGGGAGAGACTATTGTATTGGCTCTCTGTGTATGCGCATGCACTTGCAATAGACACAGAGAGAGAGAGAGGGTGCCCTGAAGGAGCTGGCCCAAGAATAGTATAAATAGCTTGCTAAGTGCTACCAAAACAAATTCTCCATTAGTTTAAGTAGTAGAGATTGATGTTTTTGAAACTGAAGGATGAGCGTTCTAGTCCCAGTGCCCCAAGTGTGTGTTATGCATGATTTACTAGTAATTCTGTCTTTTGTCTGTACCCATGGGTGCATTACACCCACCACTCATTGGAAGACATCCTTGCTAAGGTTATCAATGACTTCCTCCTGGCCTAGGTGCAAGGCTGCTTCTTTATTCTAAAAAGTCCTGCACCTTCTATGATAAATGCACCCTCTGCACTTCACACACTTGGTGTCTGGCTGTTGCAATCAACTGTATAAACTTTGGGGGCAGAGTCCATGTCTTTATGCGCTATATGGCGCCGAAGACACTGTCAACACTTAACAAACAGAGTGACAATAATGTAAACCTACTTCCCAAGTTTGTGACATCTGTGATCCCAGATCCAAGTACTTCCCTGTGGGAGTTCATGAGATGAGTTACTTATTACAAGGCTCTTCTCACTAGTACATTTAATCTTCTCAAAATCCTACTGGCCAGTACTGAGAAATATTGGCTGCAGGTCTTGTCTACATTAAAGTTCCCACCACTGGTAACAAACTTCAAGGGAAGAAAGGTTAATATAGGCAAGGATTTAGCACACTTAATATCTCAAGTCTTAATATCATTTTAATATTAAGAATAAAGTGATATATTTCAAACTATGGCTAGCTCTTCTATAATCTTGTTTGTTATTTTTTTACGGTAAACTCCATTGTGACATTCAGGCCTAAAAATGCCACTTGTATTTTTCTGCAAATGAGCATAGACCTGAACTATGCAAGCACTGAAAATTCTACCGTGCACTTTGAACCTAATTGCTAGCCAGGAACTTTAATGCTGGTTTAGAAGCAGACAGGGATGTATAAATAAGACTATTGTTTCTAAAGACTAAAGCTTAAATATTGCTATATGGCAGTTAAAGTGGAGTATAATAGACTATTGTTTCTATGAATAGGTTCTCCCAAGCACCAATCAACACCTTATCGTTAACATTAATCACTAGGATATCTTCCCCAAGATCAAACAAACACTTCTGGAGAGTTCAAACTTTGACTTCAGAAAAGTTTTGGTGTAATAACAGATTAGATTTAAACATGTGCAACTGTATCCACGTACAATGGAATTCATTTTAATGATTAAATGTTACATAAAGCTATTTAAAGATTTAGAGAGCCTTCCTTGAAACAAATGTGATAAAATGACAATGAAAAACCATATCAGGCAATGTATCAATGGCCCTATTCTTATCATAGGTTCACAGAGAATCATAATGCCATTTCCATAACAGTTAATTCTTAGAAGTGTTTTGTTTACCAGTAAGAAGCTGGCAATATTATAGAAATAACTCTTTCCTTAGGAAGGATTTGTAATAAACATCTTAAACTACTGTTTGCAGTGTTGTTGTAGCCGTGTTGGTTCCAGGATATTAGAGAGACAAGTGAAGTAATATTTTTTATTGGACCAACTTCTGTTGGTCAGAGAGAGAAGCTTTTTCTCTGACATTCTGAGTACCTTTCCCAGACCTAAAGAAGACCTCTGTGTAAGCTCAAAAGCGTGTCTCTCGCACTAACAGAAGTTGGACCAATAAAAGGTATTTCCTCACCCACCTTGTCTCATCTTAAACTATTAAAAGTTAGAAGGTTGTGATTTGTTTTTCTGTTTTAGAAAGATGGGAATTGCCATACTGGACCAGACCAGTATCCGGTCTCTGATAGCAGACGTTACCAGATTCTTCAGAACAAGAAACCCTGCAGTAGGCAGTTATGGGATAGCTTGCTGCAAGGAACAATCTCCTCCTAACCCCCAAGAGTTAAAAGTTGACTTATGACCTAAAAGCATGAAGTTTTATATCCCTTTCAAAGTTCTTGGTTTGTTCTTTAAAAAATTCCTATTACAACTGTTCAATTTTGTTCTCCATACAAATGTTGAACCCATTTTTTAATCTGGCTAAATTCTTTTCTCAAATACCTTGTAACAAATCAATTCAAATGTAATTCTGTTCTGTGTGATCAGCTTTGCATTTTGTAACATACTCATTGTATGCAATAGTTATGCTGTGAAGTCTCCAGCAGCAAATTCTCTGGTCTAATTTCCATTACTTGTGAACACTGTATAAATTATGTCACATTTTGATTTTTGCCTTAGGGGTGATGGACAGTGTCAGCCCATCTGAAGTCAGTGGCTGCTTTAGGGCAATGCTGAGCACCTTTAAAAATACCACCCTAAACATATATTTGTGTGTGTGTGTGTGTGTGTGTGTGTGTTTTCTCCCCCCCCCCCCTTAAAGCTTTTGGACCAGATTGTTCTGTGCGTTCATGTGGTACAAAAGTACATAGCCACCAGAGAGGATCATCCCAATGCACAGAGGATTCTCCTAACAGAAGCGTTCTTATGCCAAGCCCCACTCACTGTGGCCAGGTAAAGGGGTAAGGGCCGGGGTTCCCCTATGCCCTGCCAATACCTGGCTGCTGTAACAGTCCCTCAGAACCATTGGCAGCTGGCGCGTATGACAGCAGCCCAACCCTGTCCCCCTGCTGTGTTAAAAAGTGTCTCATCTCATTGAAAAGATTCTAACTGCCTTGTCTGGTCATCAGCACACTTTGAAGAGAAATAGTCACAGCAGGAGAGTACATAAAAATCTGCCTGTCAAACAGACATGTTTAGCCGCCAGCCCTAAGCAAGGGGCCACCCCTAACAGTGGCACCAGCAGAGTTTCCTCATCCCAAGGCAAATCTCTGCAAATGTCTGAAGTGTGCAAGCTTAAATCACATCCCACAAGCATTCGTGCAAATACCCCTGGCTGCAAGTGATCACAAACCAGCTGTGGATACACCCCAAGTGAATTCATTATTAAATTAAACAAAATACAGAATTCCCTCCGCCTCCCCCCCGCCACAATTCACACAGCTCTATTGGTTGCCCATGTTTGTGAGAGTATAATAGCTTCTGGCTGGCTGCACTGGCTCCCTCAGCCTCTTGTTCTTAATTGCATCCTCACTGCTGCTGCAGTCATTTGGAAAGGGACACAGCTGCAACCCCCTAGCAGGCATTAGCAATAAGGGATATTATCTCCCTGCAGGTTCAGGCATCTGCAGACTTGGAGCAGTACCTCAATATCTTCAATTGTTAACAAACGAGGAAAGATGGTTAGTGATTCAGCCAGAGAACGAGGAGTCAGGCTGGGATTCTATTCCTGTCTGATAGTAACTGGGCAAGTGTCTTTACCTCTCCATGACGCATGGGAAATAATGCTTACCTACCTCTGTCACTGTAAAGATCTGAGATGTGCAGATGAAAGAGTGCTATATTAATGCAAAATGTGGTTATGAATGGAAAATGCTTCCCTGTGGGAAGGTATTTTATAAGGACAGAGAGTTAGTAGTAGCTCTAACCAGTACTCCACATTTCTGAAGGTCATCAAATCCCCAGTATTTTGTCCAACTAACTTCATAACTTTTTTGTAACAACGTCTCTTCCTCCAGCAACCAGTTCCAGCAGTAACAAAAGCAGGTTAAAACTAGTGTCAGAGCAAGAATGTCTTGAAATAATATACGTCAGCACTACAGCAGAACTCACTGGAGATTCACTTACTATGTTAAAAAGGGAGAGGTAGACAGAGACTAGTGAAATATGAGTCTAAGTTGTAATACCACTCTGGAGGAATCTCCTGCAAATCCACTACGGTAGCTTGTGCTGGGAGCACAAGCAATGACCATCCTGAAAGTTGAGACTTCTGCATAAAGTAAATGATTAAAGATCTTTCAGCTGTGGTAGCTGCTTAAATTTACTGGAAAAAATTGCTCTAGATCCTCAATTAAACATTGCCAGAACGAGGACCATAGGGTGTTTTTAAAAGTATTTTTAAAAGAAAAATAAAGCTACTTTTTGTTTCTGAATTTTTCCAGAAGCAAACTGAACGGAATTATCTTAATCTTCTCTCAAAAATACACAACTCCCTTCTCTGAGATAACTGTGCTAAATTATCTTGGATAAAGCAGGCCTGAGTCCATCTGTCAAGCACAATAGAACATAAAGCTGTTTGCAGTTCTGGGCATTTTCCCATATAAATGAAAGAGTCTGGAGCAACTGTTGAAGACCTGCAACTGCAATGAGATATAATCTTGGGGAGGCCAAACTTCTGGCTATAGCACATATCTGATAAAGCAGTTAATATTTTCAGGGTGTAGGACACGATCTCTTTGCATGATTGAATTACTCTGATAACGAAATTAGGTCATTTTCTGGAATTCAAGCACAAGGCAGAGCCAAGCCTTATTTTGAAGGCCACTGTTGTTATCTCAAAGTAGTGGCAAAATCTTAATGGTTGAACTTTGTTTGTTCAGCAGAATCTGCTATGGAGTTGGCTCAATTGGACTGCACGCCTCCTGATGAATTCCCATATGAGAGGTGCTTTTTTTTTTTTTAAAGATCTTGAAACAATTAACTGGCCAAGTGACAAGGGCACTGTGTCTAGGTGAAGGAAATTAGTTAAGGACTAACACTATTACTTGCTTTGAAAATCCTATCTAGGAAACAATAATTTGTCTTGCCCTTGAGATCCTATGGGCTGAATTTTCTGGCCAGCTACATTCATGTTGCGCTGCTCGAGTGGTGCAAAGTGAGTGGGAAATCTCTGCTGGCATACAGCTGGTAGAATCAGCTTAACTGACTCCTGTGCCAGTCGTTCTCACCCCGGTGCAGAAGATGGGTTAGGGAAGGAGGGAGCAGGATGGAGCATTGATTCTCCATTAGCATGAGGTAATTTGGGAACCTTATACCAGTGGTGTACGTCAGAGCTGCTCCTCGGCAGCTCCAAATTATGTGGGGACCAGGCAGATCAGTTCAGGATCAGGATCAACTGACTCCCTGTGCCTCTCCTTGCCACAGTTTATGAATGAAATTCAGCTGAAAGGTGAGAATTTGGCCCTATTGATTTAAAGTCAGAGCCTCTGCTGGCATAAATTGGCTAGATGTGCCCATTTACACCAGCTGAAAAATTGGCTGCAAGATTTGCCAAAGTTTAGTTTGGAGAGGCAAGGAAACCAGGCTGAACTGGGAAGCCACTAACAAAAATGAAATAACCATGCACAAATTGCACATTGCAGGGAACCAACCTAGGTACAAAAGGCATAAAGTTGATAGCTGACAACATTAACTGTGATTAAACCTTTGACTAAACTTTGATTAAACCTAGCCTCTGTTTGCCAGAAGCTGGAAATAGGCAACAAGATGGATCACTTGATGATTACCTGTTCTGTTCATTCCCTCTGGGGCACCTGGCATTGGTGGCTGCTGTTGTAAGACAGGATACTGGGCAAGATGGACCTTTGGTCTGACCCAATATGCCTGTTCTTATGTTCTGTTCTTTGTCAGTAATAGTTTTTATTGGTGAAAGCATTATAAAGTGATGTTCTGTAATCAACAGGAGGTAAACTCTGGTAGGCAAATTGTGAGGACAAACTGTTGCTATGATGGAAGGAAAATTAGGTTGTGTAAATGAATATTCTGTAAAGGAAAGGCCTCTTTTGAGAATATGCTTGGCATGGTTCTGGTCTAGGTAGCTTCTGTGATTGATTCAGACTAAGGCACAATAGAGGGAACTGCTCAACAGACACACACAACTTGCTTTAAAAATCTTGCTAGGGAAAGCTCTGTAAACTTCATGAAAAGAAAAAATCTTTCTTTCCTTGACTCCCATTTCAGAAGAGGTCTTCCAAATCCAACTCCATATATTCCCCATTATTCTTTCCTTTGTTCCCCAAAAGGCAGGAGATGGCAATAAACAGTCTTCTGGCTAAGTGCCGGCCACGACTCTGTTTGGATCCCGTCAAGCAGTTGGCAAGAGGAGTTGTACAAACATGACACGGATAGCTCCTTCTTTCAAAGGAAAGAGTGTGATGCCGATGCAGCTATCCCATCTTCGCCTATGCCCAGGACCAAGCACGTCTTTGTTATATATTTCTTCTTTGCAGGGGGTCTCAGGCAAAGCCATAAGCAGTTTGGGTCTTAATGCAGTACTGCTATTATACTTCTTGTTAAGGAAATCTGGGTTGAATGAGTACAAATACTGCATATACAACCACTAGAGCAGTGGTTCCCAAACTTCAACAACCTGGGAACCCCTTTCACTAAAATGTCAAGTCTCGTGAACCCCTCCTAAAAATGAATATTTCCAGGGATTTTCTCCTTTACCTGAGTATAAATTACAAAAGCAGTGATCTGGGAAATATAAAATTTGTTTTTATGACATGCATATTATACACTATTTATTATTTTTTATCATTACAGTATTTTTATTACATTATGAAAATGGCGACACTCTTCCAATATCTCACTTTCGTAGCTTGTATCACTTTGAATAAGCCTGTTATAAGACAAGGCTCCAATGTTTCATCAAGGAGTATCAGATGTGAAACATCATGAAGGTATTTAAGAAGCCAACTCAAAGAGTTCCTCCTACACAAGCATTCAGGTCTTGAGCAGTCCAGGCAAACAATGCACGTTACAACAAAACTTAAACTTGTTCTTCATAATAATTAAAAAAAAACAATACTAGCTGCCTATTTAATTTTAAAAACAGCAAAAATATCCACCTCCCTTTCCATTTCTTATAAGAAGTCTTGAAGTTTAAATCTCCTCAGTGTGATAGATATGCTCGCTTTGATCTGCTTAGCTCTTGGAAGTCCAGTTGCTCTGTGCTACTGGCCCCGTGCTGCCCAGGGTCCCTAGGACCAGCTCTGTCCGCCATTATGGAATTTTTTCCCGAGAACCCCTTGTAACATTTCGCGAACCCCCAGGGATTCACCCCAGTTTGGGAACCACTGCACTAGAGTCAGATTGTGATCCCTTTATTCACATTGGTGAGAAGCTGCTCACATGAGTAGTACCACTGACTCCAGTGGGATTACTTGTGTGAGTAACTTCTCGCAAGTAGGAGTAAGGGGTTCACAGTCTGGCCTTGTGTGTTTGCAGAGTGCCTAGCATAACCAGTCCCACCACAATACAAATTAAATAACTACATAATAATTTAATTGGCTCTGCAGCTAGCAGGAGTACAGACTCTTATATTTTGTTAGAAAACACACAGTGAACAGAGTTGAAACTTAAGTTACAAAGTCACTATTCTGGGCACTGTCTTTTCCTCTTGAAAAAAGCCTTGAGACACTTAAGGACAACAAGTGGATAGAACTTCACTTTCAAGTCTCATCCACAAGATGACACCTTCAGTAGCACAGTGCCCTTTAATACCATGTCTGAGCACTGGTCTAATAGTGACTCATAGGGATAAGTGCCTCCTACTGAACCATAGAGGTTTTCCATCCAGGTTTCCACTCAGCATGACCCTGTTTAGCTTGTCAAATCTGTCAAGATCACTATCTAAAGAAAGTTTGGGTGAAAGTATTTTCCATATATCTATAAACCAAAAAAAAAGGCTATTTTTCAAGGCACTTTGCCACTGCCTGCAAGGTGAATCCAAAACAGAACAACAGCGTGTCGTAATTCTACATTGCTTTAACAAAGACACTCTCTGGTGACATTGTCACAATTAGCCAAGTCTGTTAATAGAGGTTTTCTGTTTTTAAAAAAGGTTACTGTGCATATAAAGGGAGGGTATGAGATGAGGTGTGCTTGCTGCCAGAATTTGGAGCCATTTATGCTGTGTGAAAATGGAGCTGCCATGTTATCTTCTCTGTCCTTGGCAGCACACAGATGAAAAAGGGAGTGGGGGCAACAGAGACTGGTGTTGAAAGGAGCCTGATGCCAGGAAAGGTCCTGGCAACTGAGAGGTGGAAGTAGAGTGGCTACCTACATTTCAAGAAAATAAAGGAGCAGTGTATGAAAAATATGGGACCAAGTTTATTCTTAAGGGATTCCAGTCCACAAGATTTTATTCACGATGCAAAATCACACCACTGGTATCAGTGTATAATCCTTTGCATAAGTATGTTTTCAAATAGAACTTTTAAATCTTTTCTTCACTGGGCTAGGATTGCAGGATATCGGGCACCAAATAGGAGAGGTCCCTTCACATTCGGGACAGTTGGCCTCTCTCAGTGGGAAAGGGTTATGAGATAATGGTGGGTTCTGGCACGAGACAGAAGGGGAGATTTGGTGAAAGGGGGCCTAGAAGCATCGCAAGATACACAAAGGGAGCCCACTGACAGCACGCATTGTATCTAGGTCTACCCTTTCCTTACAGTTACTATTGGCAGACTATCTGCTTACCTTTAATCTTGCCAAGTTCTGGCTGAGCTTTTTATTTCCCTCCCCTAATTATGCACCACCACTCTTTTAGGAATTGAACAGTTTTTATTAAGTTGCTCTTTATCTGTTCGGGTGAGTTAGTGTTTGATTCATTTAAAAAAATAAACTCCTCTTACTGTTTTAATTGATTTTGTGCGCACACACATTTTCCCATCCTACTTAATCCTTCTGTTCCTTGCTGTAATTAAGATCCTGATTTTCAGCCCAGAATAAACTCAACATCTCTTTTTTGTGCCTACTGTTTTGCAGGCACAAACAATAAATATGAGCAATTCTACTGATGTCAATTAGACATCAGACTACTGGAATTTGCTAACGTAACAGCATGAACTGCATCCACATAAATGGCATCAATTGCATCCGCAGCTATCTGTGACTACAGTTTGTGGGAACAAAAAGTGGGCTTTAAAAAAAAAAATTGGCCCCAAGTCCTTTTAAATCTGTTGGCATTTCTCCATTCTGCTTGAGCAGCCAGCACATGTGGAAACTGTCTTTCCTGAGATTTCACAATATCCTTTATTACATTAAATTTAAATATGAACATTTTAGTCCAGGGGATTACTATTCTAATGGCAACCATGTCTGTATTCATTTGTCTAGTGATCTCTTCTCAAAAAGTTTCAGGATTTGGATGTAAATACTTAAAAGGGGTTTTGAGAAGAAGCAAAGTACATTTATTCATCCTCAGTACCATGGGTACTCATGCATAGCCTTGCACTATTTTTCATGTGGCTGTAGCAACTTGTATCACATGAACTGACCTGGTAAAGTACACACACATCTTGTTCCTCTGTATTTGTTGCAAGCAAGACTGCACTTTGATAGAATGCCTTGAACAAGCACATATCCTTTTAGTTACACAAGTGAGAGCTTCTATTTCACTGTTTATTCTCAATGAAAGGGTGAGCAGTCAAGTCAAGCAGTAGGCAAGGCAGCAGATGTGCACAAAGCACCCATCTGACAATGGCCAGGATTCCCACTGAGACTTCTGAGTAGAGAATAATTGTACTTTCTTTTGCCATGAACCAAGGGTAAAAAAAATCACATTTATGTGTGCAAGCCTTTGCCCCTCAACATGTGCACTAGGCTGCATGAGGGTGACTGATGAAGGTCGGCTTGACATTTGGTTCCAAATATAAAGGGTGATGGTTGAAATTTTGAATGTAATAAAATTAAAAAGTAATATTTGTTTGCAATTAGTCTTATTAGTTTAATTAGATTTGTGATTTAGAGAAAAAAATACAGATTATTTCAGAATCTGATTTAAGAATACAGGAATCATACACTGAATATTTCTAAATGTTGGTTTTTAAAATGTTCTACATGTGGAAAAAGCACTCAAATGAATATAAAATGTTAATACTTAATTTCACACAGTGCTGTTTTCATATAGTGATCCCTTCTGGGATCTTTCTAATGTTGCCCCTTCTGCCTCTCTCAATTTTTTCTCCTTGATCTTCCATCTCTTGTTTTTTCTGTCTTTCTTTTCCATTTCCAGTTTTCCCCCCCAGATCTATGTTCTATCTTCTCTGCTTTTATCTCAGCATCTCCCCACCACCCCCATCATTCCAAACTTCTACCATTCACAGATTCTTGTGTTACTTTGTTCTATCTATTAGCAACCCAGTGAAATTTAACAGGATCTTACTTTCACAGCTGGGATTTTAGTAAATTTTGCTGTTCAATTCACACACAAAATGCAGAAAATCAACAAAGGACCATAGGGGAAAAGAGTCTTGCATTCAAACACATACACACACTGCAGTCTACAGAGTTCACAACTGTACCTGAGTAAAACATTTATGTGATTCAAATACAGTTGAATGGGAGCATAGATCATGCTTTTTGACACCTTAGTTTATAAGACAGACTGAATCTAGACTTTAAGATAAGTATATATATCTTCTTGCTCCACTTCTCAAGTTGGTTATGGAACATCAGTAAGCAAGTATTACATTTCAAGAAAAATGGAATGTTTACGTGGCTATCTTCTGTTTCTGTGATATCTGATATGAAACAGTTCAAGTACTTACTATCAATAAACAAAGAATATTCTGCATTTCAATAGCACCTCCTCAAAGCACTTGAGAAACATTAATGAAGCATCAGCTCCTCTCTGAGGTATGTACGCATTATTATCCCCATCTCACAGATGAGGAAAAATCAAGGCCAGGAGAGGTGAAAAGTCACTTGCCCAAAGGCATGCAGCAACTCAGTAGCAAGATCAGGAACAGATCCCAGAATTCCTGACTCCCAGTCTTGTGACCCAACAATCAGACCATGCTTCCTTTAAAAATATATATACATATACAAAGGTAACTTGCAGAGTAGGGAAAACAAAGGCAAGGGTGTTTCCTGTTTTAAAAATCCACTTGCTCATTTCACAATTTTGCAGGATGGCAAGAGGCAAACGGATAACCTGTGCTGTTGTGACTTTGACCCTACCAAAATCTAACTCCTCGGAACACTGGAGATGGTTACGTAATGATTAGTTATGTGCACTGACATATTGAGAATGGGTATATTTTTTTGGGTAGCAGGAGGGAAAGCAGCAATGAACAAGTTCCCTGACACTAACCAGCTGCCAAGCCCTCCCCAAAGTCTTCCTGAAAGATCACTAAACCAGACGTGCCAGACCCAGCTGCTAGTTCCTCACACTGTTCTGCCAACAAATACTATAAGAACGGCCATACTGGGTCACACCAAAAGTCCATCCAGACCAGTATCCTGTCTACCGACAGTGACCAATACCAGGTGTCCCAGAGGGAGTGAACCTAACAGGTAATGATCAAGTGATCTCTCTCCTGCCATCCATCTCCACCCTCTGACAAACAGAGACTAGGGACACCATTCCTCACCCATCCTGGCTAATAGCCATTAATGGACTTAACTTCCATGAATTTATCTAGTTCTCTTTTAAACCCTGTTATAGTCCTAGCCTTCACAACCTCCTCAGGCAAGGAGTTTCACAGGTTGACTGTGCGCAGTGTGAAGAACAACTTCCTTTTATTTGTTTTAAACCTGCTGCCCATTAATTTCATTTGGTGGCCCCTAGTTCTTATATTATGGGAACAAGTAAATAACTTTTCCTTATTCACTTTCTCCACACCACTCATGATTTTATATACCTCTATCATATCCCCCCTTTGTCTCCTCTTTTCCAAGCTGAAAAGTCCTAGCCTCTTTAATCTTTCCTCATATGGGACCTGTTCCAAACCCCTAATCATTTTAGTTGCCCTTCTCTGAACCTTTTCTAATGCCAATATATCTTTTTTGAGATGAGACCACGACATCTGTACTCAGTATTCAAGATGTGGGTGTACCATAGATTTATATAAGGGCTATAAGATACTCTCCGTCTTTTCTCTATCCCTTTTTTAATGATTCCTAACATGTTGCTTTTTTGACTGCTGCTGCACACTGCGTGGATGTCTTCAGAGAACTATCCATGACGCCAAGATCGCTTTCCTGATTCATTGTAGCTAAATTAGCCCCCATCATATTGTATGTATAGTTGGGATTATTTTTTCCAATGTGCATTACTTTACATTTATCCACATTAAATTTCATTTGACATTTTGTTGCCCAATCACTTAGTTTTGTGAGATCTTTTTGAAGTTCTTCACAGTCTGCTTTGGTCTTAACTATCTTGAGCAGTTTAGTATCATCTGCAAACTTTGCCACCTCACTGTTTACCCTTTTCTCCAGATCATTTATGAATAAGTTGAATAGGATTGGTCCTAAGACTGATCCTTGGGGAACACCACTAGTTACCCCCTCTCCATTCTGAAAATGTACCATTTATTCCTACCCTTTGTTCCCTATCTTTTAACCAGTTCTCAATCCATGAAAGGATCTTCCCTCTTATCCCATGACAACTTAATTTATGTAAGAGCCTTTAGTGAGGGACCATGACAAAAGGCTTTCTGGAAATTTAAGTACACTATGTCCATTGGAAACCCCTTGTCCACATGTTTGTCGACCCCTTCAAAGAACTCTAATAGATTAGTAAGACATGATTTCCCTTTACAGAAACCATGCTGACTTTTGCCCAGCAATTTATGTTCCTCTGTGTCCGACCATTTTATTCCTTTACTATTGTTTCAACTAATTTGCCCGGTACTGACGTTAGACTTACCGATCTGTAATTGCTGGGATCACCTCTAGAGCACTTTTTAAATATTGGCGTTACTTTAGCTATCTTCCAGTCATTGGGTACAGAAGCTGATTTAAAGGACAGGTTACAAACCTTAGTTAATAGTTCTGCAACTTCACATTTGAGTTCTTTCAGAACTCTCGGGTGAATGCCATCTGGTCTCGATGACTTGTTACTGTTAAGTTTATCAATTAATTCCAAAACCTCCTCTAGTGACACTTCAATCTGTGACAATTCCTCAGATTTGTCACTACAAAGGACGGCTCAGGTTTGGGAATCTCCCTAACATCCTCAGCCATGAAGACTGAAGCAAAGAATTCATTTAGTTTCTCCGCAATGACTTTATTGTCTTTAAGTGCTCCTTTTGTATCTCGATCATCCAGGGGTATCAAGTACCATGGAATTCCTTTCCTGACATACGCTCGCCCCAAACCCAAAGCACTGCTAAGTTGCTGGTTCCCTCCTGCTCCACCCAGCTTGACAACTACGATCTCCCATATGCTGGCTCCTTTCCTTGCCCCTTCCCAAACAAAACCTTTACCCCATGCTGCCATCAGCTAGTTCCTTTCTGCTCCCTGTTGCCCTGGAGATGTGCCTGTACCACACTCACCCAACACTCCGCTGAAATTGCCAAATGGATGGATGTCCCATGGTTTGCAATGGAAACCATCAATCTGCTCAAGCTCACTTGAAAGGTGAACCTGGCCTGAATTTCAGCTGCCAGGAATGGGACATGTTCCTCTGCTCCACCAACTCACAGGTCTCAGAGTACTTGCCATCCTGCTGGGAAGTAGAGTGTTCTACGGGTCAAGCAATGGAGAAGAAGTAACAATGCCATGTAAAGCGATTTAAAAACTATAAATCATATCTTTCCAAGCTGTGTACTGTGCACAAATGTAAATAGTTTGGCCCGAAAAGTCCAGGTACTACGCTGTAATCGCTTAAGGAAAAGTAACAGCACACTTTGGATAGCAAAGCAACAAAATATGTAATTAAGAAATTGGCTGAATATTTGGGCTTATTTTTATTTTGTTTTTTGGCTAGATCTCATGTTGCACAGAATAAAATGCATCCTCATAAAAATCCTCAAAGGAATCAAAGCAGCAGCTGACCCAATGGAAGGTTCACAGGGATGTCTGGATTTGTGCCCTTCAATATGTTTGAAGACCCCCTCCTCTCCCAATAAAAAATCAATCAGTCACCACCAGGACCTCAGATACTGAAATGCTATAAATAGCTCCATATGCTTTTAAAAATTTTTCTAATTCAGCTTGTCATGAAGCTGGCACATTTGGAAACTTGGGCAATGAATGAAAAAGCTCAAATATGAGTCTGATATACAGTATACACCCCCTCACCCACCCTCTTCACCCTACAAACACAGGGAAATCAAAACTGATGGAAGCTTGACTGAAGCTGAATTAAGAGTGAACTCAAAGCTTCACAGCATGGGGTGGTTTATTAGCAGCCTCAAGAAAAAGGCCACAAAGCAGTTTTACTCACTAAGAGTGAGGAGCCCTATCATGGAGTCTTTCAACTCCGCAAGAATTGCCTTTTTACTCTCCCTCCACAGTGGGATAAACAGGAGAAAGAATTATTCTTAGACGATGTTAGATATTTGGTAACTTGCAGTCCCACTGGACTTGTTCTGACTCCTGTTCAATTTATCCCCTTGGCAATCAGAATGGATTAACCTGAAGTATCTTTTATAAAAAAAAATATAGCATTTAACCCCTCCCAAATATATATGATTAATTAGACGACCAAATGATCGTTCCTGGATTTAGTGGTAATCTCTCCCTACATGCTAACGATGAACCCACCCAATCAACTTATCTTACTACAGTCTGAGAGCACAAAAATAATTAAAACCCCTTCAGGTTACTAAAGGTTCCCAGCTCTCTAAGTTAGTGAGCCAGAAAAGCAGTCTCCCCTGCTAGATCATTCAGTGAATTAATATTCACTGCTCAACTTCAATTACCATCTTTCTAGTAGGGGGGAAGAAAGGGTTAATGTTTTTTTTAACAGATCAAAGGCAATTGAAGAACTTCCCCCAAAGGGCAAGTTACTAAACATTCCTCAGGCTGCCTGGTGCCCTTATTGGACAAAATGGTATTTAGATATGTCCACAATCTTACACATTAATGGGAATTCTGAATGTGTGGGGGCAGCAGAATTTGATCTCAAACTGTGTACAAGAACTTTCATCCCTGGCGTTGAGACAAATCACTCCCCACTTATTGCGCCACCATCTTTCTGTGGTGCTATAATATGGTCATCAGTGACACAATGGGATAAAAAATAAATAACTCACTTTGGTTATAAAATGTTTTAGTTGTAATCAGTTGCTCCCCAGAAGTTGAAGTAGTCTCAAAACTCCTATGGCACTATGGAAACTCTACAACTCCTTGCAAAATCAATCTGAAGAGACTGTTACATTTAAATGACAAAATATCATAACAAATAACAAAATTATCCAATGGATCCTCCCCTCACTTTTTTTATGCCTGAAAACTTCTCATGCTTCTATGGTATCAAAAATTTTTAGAGGGAACTGAGATCTCTCGCTCCAAGTGATGATAACATATAGCAAAATTCCCTTATGAAATCCGGATATATTAAAATATTATCACAGGAATGTTGGACATAAAAAAAATCAGCACAGTACTTCATGTGATAAGTAATATACCGATACATACGCACATTCCTTCTTGCTATATGAAATAGATACAGATACAAAATACGGACATACCAATGGAATATAACTCACTGTAACGGAGCAGAATTTGGCACACAATATATAAAAAACTATATACTTCTGTTTTACACCTCTATTTATTAAAGAAAGAAAACAAAAGGAACAAAACAGTGTTTGGTTTTATGCTGCTCACATTGTATTCCCATACAATGACTCCTACACTGCAATAATTAAGGTCAGGGAACCTCCACCCCACATTCACATGAGGGACTTTAGGAACTTGGCCTACCCAGTAGAGGTAGCTGTTTAATGCTACATAGTCAAGTGTCACACAGTCATAGGAGTATTTTTGCACTTAGTCGTCTGTCTTTCCAACTAATTTTTCACCTGCAAAGCACCAGATAAATGTGTCAAGACTAGCTCTTTGCTTTGTTCCAATGGATTTCCACTGGCTGAATGTGATGAAAAAATATCTAAAATGGTGCAAATCCTGTGAAAATCTGATGATCTGTTTCCCCCTCTGTCCTGCTCAAGTTCTTACACCATTGCCCTCACCAGAGTATCAGAGTTATCTCAAGCAAGTAATAACTATTCAAAGTGGTAAACAGGGATTTGTGAGACTAACATCAAAAAGCAGCATGTGACTAAACCGGATACAGGGCACTGAATGTCAAAATGTATCAGACCAAAAAAATAAAATAAATAACTTGTTTCTTCAATACAGGACCATAAAAATAAGATAAGTGCAGATGTATACTTTTAGAATCACTGGGAAAGTTATTAAACAAATAACATAAATATAGGTGGAATTATACATTGAGAAAGCATATCCCATACCCCAAGCACCCAAAGTCAATGTGCTTGAGGAAGGAGGTCTCTCACCCCATTATGCTTTATCCTAGTGTCGATTGGAGCTAATTGGCAACCTTGTTAGCACTTTCAGAAAGAGAGGAAGACTGAATAGGATTGGAGATTTGAACACTAGAGGTAGCTCCTCCAACTCAGAAATGAGGCACAAGTGGTGGAGAATGGGCGCAGAGATAAACTGGTGCTGCCTCTGCGCAAATGGTGGCAAAGAAAGGACCATCCAGCACCTTTTACTTGTGCCTAATTATTCCCATGAAAAATTGTATCAACAAATAAAAGGGGAGGGGGAAATATTTTTTTCAACTGTGTGAGAGTGTGGAGTAGGGGGGCTCCTGATCCACACATCTAGATATATATTAATGTGCACGCGCGAGTGCACACACACTCTTTGTAGACAAATGGCTCACTTGAGAGAAACATCCATAAAAATAGGGATGCTTCTTCCTGACCTTCCAAAGCATCAATGAAAACTATACTGGAGCCCATGAACTTTTAGCTCAAGAACATCATAGTGGCAAAGACTCATCACTGAGAGGAGAGGATTAAGACATGAACAGGCTGAACTAGCCGCATACTGTAGTCTATGGGAGCCTTTAACACTCCAAAGCTATCACTCCTTTCCCCATCCCCTTATGAAGACATAGAATTTATTTTCCAGCAGCACCACCTCACTATCTCCTTTGTTGTCCCCAGCACTTCATTTGTTCATGCACTTATTTGCCAGCAGTCCCCCTGCCCACCTTTCTCTCTCTCTCTCACACACACACACACACACACACACAACCTTCAATTTTGAAGAATTGAGGCTCTATTTAGAGTTACTCCAAGACTCACATTAAAGTGCAAGTCTGCTGCCTGTAGTCCACATCACCACCAAACTTTAATTCCATTCAGGAACCAACCCATGCAACAAACCTCGATGCCAACTCTGCCCACATATCTACACCAGCAACACCATCACAGGACCTAACCAGATCAGCTACAACATCACCGGCTCATTCACCTGCACGTCCACCAATGTTATATATGCCATCATATGCCAGCAATGCCCCTCTGCTATGTACATTGGCCAAACTGGACAGTCACTACGCAAGAGGATAAATGGACACAAGTCAGATATCAGGAATGGCAATATACAAAAACCTGTAGGAGAACACTTCAACCTCCCTGGCCACACAATAGCAGATGTAAAGGTAGCCATCTTACAGCAAAAAAACTTCAGGACCAGACTCCAAAGAGAAACTGCTGAGCTCCAGTTCATTTGCAAATTTGACACCATCAGATCAGGATTAAACAAAGACTGTGAATGGCTATCCAACTACAGGTTTCAGAGTAACAGCCGTGTTAGTCTGTATCCGCAAAAAGAAGAACAGGAGTACTTGTGGCACCTTAGAGACTAACAAATTTATTAGAGCATAAGCTTTCGTGGACTACAGCCCACTTCTTCGGATGCATATAGAATGGAACATATATTGAGGAGATATATATACACACATACAGAGAGCATAAACAGGTGGGAGTTGTCTTACCAACTCTGAGAGGCCAATTAAGAGAAAAAAAACTTTTGAAGTGATAATCAAGCTAGCCCAGTACAGACAGTTTGACAATAAGTGTGAGAATACTTACAAGGGGAGATAGAGTCAATGTTTGTAATGGCTCAGCCATTCCCAGTCCTTATTCAAACCGGAGTTGATTGTGTCTAGTTTGCATTGCTAGAATTGATATGCAAACTATACACAATCAACTCCGGTTTGAATAAGGACTGGGAATGGCTGAGCCATTACAAACATTGACTCTATCTCCCCTTGTAAGTATTCTCACACTTATTGTCAAACTGTCTGTACTGGGCTAGCTTGATTATCATTTCAAAAGTTTTTTTTCTCTTAATTGGCCTCTCAGAGTTGGTAAGACAACTCCCACCTGTTTATGCTCTCTGTATGTGTGTATATATATCTCCTCAATATATGTTCCATTCTATATGCATCCGAAGAAGTGGGCTGTAGTCCACGAAAGCTTATGCTCTAATAAATTTGTTAGTCTCTAAGGTGCCACAAGTACTCCTGTTTATCCAACTACAGAAACAGTTTCTCCTCCCTTGGTGTTCACACCTCAACTGCTAGCAGAGCACCTCACCCTCCCTGATTGAACTAACCTCGTTATATCCACACTGATTTATACCTGCCTCTGGAGATTTCCATTACTTGCATCTGAAGAAGTGAGGTTCTTACCCACGAAAGCTTATGCTCCCAGTACTTCTGTTAGTCTCAAAGGTGCCACAGGACCCTCTGTTGCTTTTTACAGATTCAGACTAACACGGCTACCCCTCTGATACTTTAATTCCATTGGGGGCTTTTAATTCAATTAGCTTTTAATTATTGCATGAACCTTTTACATTTAGTTCAAGTTGTTACTTCAAGACATTTAGAGGAGCAATTTTAAACAGTCTCTGCTGAAAAGTTAGCACATGTTTCTAAGTTTCGAGTAACAGATTACCTAGGATATGACAAAGCAATAGAGTGTACTACTCACATGGTCAAATGCAACCCCCCCGCCACCTTACTCCCCCCCGCAAGAAAGACAAAAAAAAAAAAAAAAGCACAGTTCATAAACTGAATTCATTTCTTGAGATGTGTGGTCTTCCATTTTTATGACTCACTGTAATTGCTTCTCTCTCCAAACTGTGATTTCTTCTGGTAATGTAGCAGTGGAACTGATCAGTTAAATGAAGCATGAACTGCAGCCTGCAGAGAGCTGGATTAAAAACTGCTGAGTTTTCAACATGATCCTTAATCAGATTTTTTTATTTTATTTTATATTTTTGTGGTGGGGGAGGGATGGGGGGGAAAATGTAAAATTAAGATGGAAGAAAAATAATTTTTTTAAATAGTGGTATTTTTTCTTTTTTATATTTCTATTCTATAAATCATAGCATCACAATGCAGCAAAATTTATGGCTATTAAAAGATAAGTGCCTACAATAATGGACCAATACTAATTTTTCATGTGTTCACGCAGGAACGTGTCACAAAGGTTGCCTAGAAGACTTCTGCAAGGAAACCATGCAAGAACAACAACAACCACCTGTCTGTGTCTCCCTTTCTCTTGCCACAGCTATCACATACATTCTCAGACAAGCCTGCGATGCTAAACTCCTAATTATTTGATTTTTGCTTTGTATAGTCCTGGAATGAATTTTTAAAAAGACCAAGGAGATATCCTTAAACTCTGCCTTTGAGATATTTGAATAAAGTCAGTTTGTTAAATGGCTGGTAGGGTGAGAGGAATGAGTACAATGAAAGAAATGAAGAAAAAATAGGAAATATTATGTTACTGCACTTATATGCTGTAAATTGACCTCCTTTGGGTAGTAACACATTTCTCTAGTTCATGTAGAGAAGCCATTTTCACTACTCTTTACAGTACTTTTCAAAAATTAATCCTGTGCTCTGCAAGGTTCATTAACCCTGTTTACACAGAAAAGTTGGGTCAGTCTGACATACCAGTACATATGTTTCTTTTTCTTCTGGAGCCATAATGCTGCATGCAAGTGTTTTTCAGATAACTTCCTGTTCTCCCTTTGTCCGGGAGCACTCATTAATATTATAAAGGGTTGGACTCTGAGGATTGTGTTTTTTTCCCCGCACACAACTGACTTTGGTTAGTTTTACTATTACACAAAACCCCAAATCCTATTGAAATGCTGCATGTGTATTTCTTTCCCTGCATCTAGATTAGTTTTACAAACCACAAACTTTCATCCAAGAGGTGAACTTCTCAAAACATTTTTTTAAAAACATTTTTCAGTGAAAACCAACAAAATCATCACAGAAAATTGTCATATTTTTCAATGAATACACAGGACTTAACAGCCAAAAAATATTAGTAAAAAGTTTTCAGTTTCCAGTAAATATTTTTTTGATTTGATTTTTAATAATAGAAAATTTCAACTGAAAACCAAAATTGTTCACCAAAACCAATTTTTGGCAATTTTTTTATTGGAAATTAAAAAACAAACACACCATGTTTCCTCCCAAATCTGTCAGACAAAAGTTCATTACAAGTAACTCTTGTTCTACAAAAGTTCTTCTGTGCATTCCCAGCTATGGAATATGGTGCCCTGGTGTCAAATCCAGAAATAATATGAAAAAGCCATCACCCTAACCTTCACTAGACTTGATAAATCGACCCCCGCTGGATCGATCGCTCCGGAGGTAAGTGAGCGCCCTAAGAGAGTGCACTTCCACAACTGCCTCATTTCCTGCTCCTAACTACTGAGTCCTGATATTATATAGCACTGCAATGTATAGAGGAAGGTGGATGGGTAGTTTAAATATACAGAGGTGGCTCTCAAAGAACAACAGTTCTTGGTAAGTAACCTCTTTTTCTTCTTTGAAGGTCTCTGTGTGTTCCCACTTGTGGAAGATCAGTAAGCAGTGTTTCACCAGATGGAAGGTGGGTGAGGAGTTCTTAGTTAAATATGGACTATTGCAGTGCTTTCCCAAACTAGGTATTGGAGCATGATGCTAAATACAAAGAGTGGTGCCTGGTGAAAGTGTTCAATTAACTCCAAATTGTTGGTTTGCGTAAGGCAGGGCACTAATGCTGTAGAGGCTCTCAAGGAGTGGATCTATACACCCACGAATACTAGTTCCTAGCTAAATGTAACAATGTTTTTATACACCTAACCCAGTGTCTCTCTTTTGGGAATGGGTTTCCGGTGGCATCTCTTCCCACATGCTACAAATAATCTACTGGATTTTCTAAAGGGTTTGGTCTTCTCCAGGTAAAAACAAAGTGCATACATCCTCTTTACATCTAGGGTTTGTGCACAAGTTTCCTCTAGAGCGGAACAGGGTGTGAAGAAAACATTGAGGCGGAGGAAATCTGAGACCATCATAAGCACGAAGCTAGATTAGGGCCTCATGGTGACTTTCTCCTTATGGACCACAGTATAAGATAGAGTAGCCATCAAAACATGAAGCTCACTCACCCTTCTAGCAGATGAAACTGCTGTCAGGAAGGCTGTTTAGATTGAAAAATGCTTGTGAGAGACTTTAGCAAGAGGCTTGCAAAGAGGGCCCTCCAGCTTTGTTAAGACAAGACTTGGGGCCAATGAGTCTGGAAGCTCCCTAATGTGTGTGCATGTGGGGGAGGGGAGATATATTTAACATACCCTTAAGGAACCTGGAGACTGGAGGGTAAGAAAAGATGGTTTTGTCTTTAAAATAATTGTTATGAGCAAATATTGCTGCGACTTAGACTTGACGAGGCTAAAGTTAAGCCTTTAGACTTAAGCTTGAGACAGAATGAGTCCTTTACTAGTGGCCCAGACAGAAAACCATTTCCAATTCTGTTTATAGCATTTCAGGGTGAAGCCCTTCCTGGATTGCAAGAAAATGGCTTGAACTCTGCAAGAGCAAAAACAATCAACAGCCAACAGATAATCCTCCACACTGCAAAATGGAGTGCTCCTGGGTAATGATGTAGGGTTACCATACGTCTGGATTTTCCCGGACATGTCCGGCTTTTTGGGACTCAAATCCCCGTCCGGGGGGAAATCCCAAAAACCCGAACATGTCCAGGAAAATCCGGCGCCGCTAGGCCGGGGGCTGGCCCGGGGCCGGGGGCCGGCGGTGCTGGGCGGCCGGGGGGTGCGCCGGGCCGGCGGTGCTGGGCGGCCAGGGGGCGCGCCGGGCCGCCGGGGACCGGCGGTGCTGGGCGGCCGGGGGGCGCGCCGGGCCGCCGGGGACCGGCGGTGCTGGGCGGCCGGGGGGTGCGCCGGGCCGCCGGGGCCGGCGGTGTTGGGCGGCTGGGGGGTGCGCCGGGCCGCCGGGGGCCGGCGGTGTTGGGCGGCCGGGGGGTGCGCCGGGCCGCCGGGGGCCACCAGGGACCGGCGGTGTTGGACGGCCGGGGGGCGCGCCGGGCCGCCGGGGGCCAGCGGTGCTGGGCGGCCGGGGGGCGCGCTGGGCCGCCGGGGCCGGCGGTGTTGGGCGGCTGGGGGGTGCGCCGGGCCGCCGGGGGCCGGCGGTGTTGGGCGGCCGGGGGGTGTGCCGGGCTGCCGGGGGCCACCAGGGGCCGGCGGTGTTGGGTGGCCGGGGGGTGTGCCGGGTGGCCGGGGGTGCGCTGGGCCGGGGGCTGGGGCCGGGGCCGGGGCGGGCAGTGCTGGCCCGGGGCCGGCACCCCAGGGCCCGAGCCGAGCCAGGCTGGAGACGCTGGGGCCGGCCGCCGGAGGGGGCCAGACTGGGCTGCGCCTCCTCGCCCTACCCCCCAGCTTACCTGCTGCCTGCTTCAGGCTTCCCGCGAATCAAATGTTCGCGGGAAACAGGGGAGGGGGCGGAGTTGGGGAGGGGACTTTGGGGAAGGGGTGGAGTTGGGCGGGGGCGGGGCTGGGGGCGGGGCCAGGGCCCCGTGGAGTGTCCTCTTTTTGGACACTCAAAATATGGTAACCCTAAATGATGTGACTGAGCTGGCAGAGCTCCTCCAAAGTCATCGCTGAAGGAGTTGAAGGTGCTCTGAAGTGGTGCTGAATTGGACTGGAAAAGTTGGTACTGGTGCAGAGTGTAGCATGGGAATAGCATGTAGTGAGGTGTCTAGACTTGACAGTGGACCCCCATTCAGGCATGGAGAGATAGAACAGGTTACAGGGATTCAAACTGGTGAGGAGTCTAAGTTAGTTAGAGAAGGGTGAGATGTCAGCCTTGTGCAAAATCTCTCATGCTCCTCACAACAGACATGGCTTTTCAAGGCGGCTCTGCAGCTGGATGTCAGGGTGCCATACCCCACAAATGGGAATGTACAGAGGCCACAAAGAATGACACACATTTTTCAGCCCACTCACCTCAATAGGTTGCGATTGTAAAACAGTATAAAAAACTAAGATACAAAAAATAATTCTGTTTAAATGTTAGCATAACAGCAATTTTGCTGTACATTCATCAAGTCCCTATGTTAAAGTCCCTTAGCAAAGTAAAAAGCTCAATTGTAATCTGAAAAAGGGCATTTAAAGAATCTAGAAAAATCCCATTTGTGACATTGCAGTACGGCTCAATGTCTTGATCTTGCCAAAGTTCACTGAAGTTTATGGGTGGGAAATGGGACAGTCAATCTCTCTTCATAGACAAATTGATTGTGATAATCAGAGAAAAGAGTAGGATATGGGTAGGCAAATCAGGTAGAATTCTGCTCCACATTAGACTTGTTTTAATTAAGTCAGCTATGATCTCATAACAGTATAATTTGAGGTTGGTATTGAGGAGAAAGACTTATATTGAAGGCTAGTTTGGCCGCCCTCTGTGAAGAATGTGACTCATGTGAGTGGGAGAAACTAATGTAGGAAGATCTACATTTTTCTGTGCACACACAAAATAGAAGATTTGTATATGAGAGAGAGAAGGGGAAAAGCACATACTTTTTATTTAATTACAATTGTAAGGAAATGCTGAACAGGAAATGACCAACATCTCTGTCCCTTTTAATACAATCCAAGATACCACCCACCCACATCAACAAGTGGGGGAAATTGATGGGGCAGGTGATAAAAGGGGGACAGTCCCAGTAGCATGGGAGGGAGACACTTGCCAAGGGACAATAGGCAGCTCCTTCCCTGGGAGTTTCTGGCATCCATTGGCCAGCATTCCCCAGCTCCCAGGATTTAGTCCAGTGCAGGGGTCATGTAGAGTCTCTTTCAGCAGCCCCACCCCGCAGGTCTAGACGATTGCCTGTTTAGGGGGGTCAGGAAGGAATTTTTTCTCTCATGTGCCAATTGGCAGGGGATTGGGGCGTTTTTTGCCTTCCTTGTAGCACCTTCAAGCCATGGTGGATTAAGTAGGAACCTAACTAAAGTACTGGGGTCCTGGTGTTTATTCATTGCAACTTGTGGCCAGTTTCCAGTGCAGTTGTGAGAATAAAATGAATGGTTCCCAGAGATAAAAGACTTGGGCGTTTGGTGATGAGCCTTGGGCTCATGTGATAGAGTGAGACTTTGTGGCCTTTGCGGGCCATGGTCTGACCTTGTGGCCCTTGTGGGCCGAGGTCCCCACTCTGGTGCACCCTCTGTCCCCCCCTCCTGCAGGGGAGGGTGCTAAGACTCAGAGAGGGCAGAGTGCTGGAGGGCACGCTGAGGAGAGCCACCAGGTGTTCTGGGTTATTAGGTAAGGAGCCCTGTAACCATGGTGCTAGTTACAGGTTATATGGTAAGGAGCCCTGTACCCCCCCCACTGGAACCTATTAAATGCCTAGTATAGGAGAGTATGGGTGATGGCTGGGTAACGCCCCTCTCCTGTGTTAAAGTTTAATAAAAGTTGCTGCCTGCCACTTAATTCCATGCATGTGTTGGCCCTCGTTTTGCCCCTGTGTTCATGCTAATTCCATGATTGATCTCTGTATGCTTCACTCCTCCTCTGCTCATAAATGTCTAGCTGTCCCTTTAATCGAGTGGAGGTACTGTATTTGCTTCCTTGACCTGACTTGATCATGTATAGTACATCATTCTGTACGCTTACTGTGGTGTATACACAATCATTCGGACTCTGTTCATTATTTTCATGTTCTGCCCCACAGCAGCGTAAATTATTCTGCTTACTCTATTGCACAGCAGACCCCTGTATACAGAAATTCTGAATATTACTCTGTGTTTATTGCAGATCAATCAGCTCTGACAAGAACAGATAATCTACTGAGCCTTCCTCAAAACACACTGACTCTTCCTAGATAGTCCGTTTTCAAGGCAATATATCTTTTAAATACCCAGATGGAACACAGTGTTCTAAGTAGTTAGGCAGACTTGTACTAGTGCCTCATACCAGTCCACTGGCTCCAGGTGAATTCAGATACATCAGAATATAGTTTATAGTAAAGTAGAACATAATTCCTGAATTGTTTAATTGGATTGCGAAGGGTGGACTGCAACTCTGGTTGCAATGAATTTCCATGTACCTGTTGAATATGAAAAAAATTCCATCATTATAAGAAGTTTCTATTGTAGAGTGAAACTGTATCATTTAGAATTTTAATCTGTCATTGACAGAACTCAGTATTTCTTGCCTTCTACATCTGCCTCTGTTTTTAAATGTAAATATTCACCGGTCTCGAGCGTCATTGTTTATTGCTTACAATAACCCCTTGAGGGTCCCTTTCTTAACAAACATGCCACATAACTATTTCATTGGGAATATAGACTTCATTTTGCACCAAGAGTAGTTATTTTGCTGCACATTTATTCACTCTATATCAAATTGCTTTTGTTTAAAAAACATTACTTATATAGGTTAACATTTTCAAAAATGCTCTGAAGTTCCTAAGTCACTTTTGAAAATGGGATGAAGGCTCTTAAATCATTTAGGGTAAAAATTTCAAAACTGCCTAAGTGACTTAAGAGCCTTCATCCCATTTCAAAAGTGACTAAGGAGTAGAGTTGGTTAACAATTGGAATTTCTCATTCCACAGGACATTCCAAAATTCTGAAACAAACATTGTTCTGTTTTGGAACAAAAAGTAGAAATTTTGAAATAATCAAAATATTTTGTTTTGAAACTTTCACAATGAAATTGAGCCTGGGAGCCAAAGCTCTGAGGCTCCCAGCCGGGCTGTGGCTTCTGGGGCTTCAAGGCTCCTGACTCCCCTATCAACCCTAGTGGACTGATGGGGAACTGGAAGCCCAAAAGCTGTAAGGAGCTGAGATGGGACCTTGAGAGCTTGGGAGTTGACAGGGAGCCTGGACGACCTGAGCACCTCAACGTGAGCGTATCCTGGAGCTGCAGACGCTGGAAGTCCTGGGGTCCCTGACTCCAAGGCAGACCCCACATACAGAGGCTCCCACTGTGCTGCAGACTCTGGAAGCCTACACTCCCCACTAGCCCAACAGGTAAGCTGGCAGGAAACCAGGCAGGATTCCATCATCAGAAGTTCATCTAAACTGATATGTTTCCATTGAAAACCCATTTTATTGGAAAATTCCCAACCAGTTCTACTTAGCAATCTGAAAGCTTATCTATACATGGGGCTATTCAGGAATAACTATTCCCAATTAACTTCATGTGTGGGCACTCTTACTTTGGAGTAAGTGTGTCCACAAATAGAGTTGGCCAGGAACAATTAATAAGGAACAACTCCACGATTACACAAGCCCAAAGTGTGCTAAACTAATCAGGAACAAGGCATTTTCATTCCAGAATACATGGAGTTATTCAGGAATAGCTGGCATTGGATAACTCCATGTCTAGCCAAGCCCTAATAAAAACTATACAGTAATGTGTTACCTCAAACTAGTTATCTCCTGATAATGCAATGAACAACACAGAGCACATACTAGTGATCTGGCTGAGTTGCACTATATTTGTTCTTCTGCTATTTTTGCTTCAATTTAAGGAAGATAACAGACAAATTGCTTTCTTTTTTGAAATGTAAGAATCATTAAAAGTGAAAAACTGTAAACTGATCAAAATCACATTTATATGGTCACTGAAATACAGCTCTCAGAAACTAGGTAAACAATTATTACTTTGGTATCTTTGGTCTTAGGAAGAAATACATCTTTTTTGACAACATTTATTGTTGTAAACTCATGGTGCATTAAAAAAAGCCAAGTTTTAATGAGTGCCTAGGGACTACTTAACCTGAAATTTGGTTTTCCTGAGGTAGAATTAATACTGGCAGCTGTTGCATTAACATTTAGGTAGAAGCCCTGTTCTTTTTTCAGGTAATAAAATAAGGAATTTGTTCATCTTGTTAGTGAGACTCACTACTGGGTAATCAATCACAGAATATGATGAAAATGGTGTTTTCAGCAAGGTGCAAATCTGTCAGAGTCCATAACTATTATGTAATGATTTTCACTAATATCTATAAGTATTGAACTTAAATGTAATATGTCACGGCTGGTTGGTGCAGTGGGTTTAGTGACGTCTTTGGCTTCTACCTCTGGAGACGTAGGTTCAAATTCTGACAGGTCAGAAATTACTATGGGTTTTTGAGAGCGTTACATTACCCTGTGGACCTTCGTCCAAAACCACAACACTATTTGGCAAGACTGGAAGCGTGTGCGCAGGAAAGACCTATGGCTGGAATATCAGAGATAAAGCAGATGTGCATTGATGTGTGAGGGAAACTTGCCCAAACCATACCTGTCTCAAGCCATTGTTTTCAGTTTTTCATGAGCACATGAAAATGTGATCTGGTAAATTATCTTCAGCTGGTGTCCTTTAATTTCAAAGGACAGTACCTACTGAATGATAAAAGGACAATTTAACTCTTACTGACAGGAAAATGTTCTTATCACACAGATCCTGGATCCAAGCTGGGTTATTAAGTTTTTTTATGGAAGTTGCAAACATTTTTTAAGAATGTAAATTTGTTTTTAAGTGTTTTTGTTTGTTTTATTTTTAAAATTATGGGACTACTCACATGCTTAAAGTTAAGCATGTAAGTGTTTGCAGGGTTGGGCCTAAATATATGTTAATGAGGTGTAATATTAATAGAAATGGGGATTTCATAGTGTAAATGCAAAAAAACCCACCAAATTGTTTTTGTTAAAATAGAAATTTCAAGATTGCTAAATTAAATGTATCTAAATGTTTTTGTTAGAGACTTTGATTTAGGACAAAGGAATCTATATTATATGCAACCTCATAGTATTACACACAAAAATCTACATTAAGATAAAGTTAAGGTTGCAAAGTAAAACATTCAAAAGTTAGGAAATGACTGTGCAACCTTCATTCATCCTCTTTGTGCACATGCATTATGATATAATCATTAACTACATGACACTCACCACAATAGTATCAGAATGCTTCAAAAGCATTAATGAACATTTAAAAAATATCCCGGTGAGGTGAGCTGGTATCATTATCCCCATTTTCCAGATGGTGAATGGAGGGACAGAGATTAAGGTAAAAACTCATCTATTAATTTTGGATGCGCAAGTCAAAATGCATAGGGCATAATTTTTCAGAGTACTTAGCATTCTATAGACATTTATATGTTTAAAGCCCAGCTCCCACTGGCTTCAAACACAGCTGAAAGTGCTCAGCACTTCTGCAAATTCAGACACCAGCGTCTCAAGCTGGGCACCCAGAAAATGGGTAACATGAAATTCGCAGCCATCTGTGGAAAGCTAAATTTAAGTGATGTACCCAGCATCACATAAGAAGCTGTGGCACAGGCAGGGATAGCCTACAGTTCTCCAGGGCAGCATTCAACCAGGGGTGCTGGAGCTAGGAGTGCAACAGCACCCCCTGGCTTGAAGTGGTTTCCATCATATACAGGGTTTATAGTTTTGTTCAATGGCTTTCAGCACCTCCACTATAAAAATTGTTCCAACGCCCCGTATTCAACTTGTTTTGAGTGCTTGACTTTGCAACTGTAACGTACTTTTAACATTGTTTTGTGTGCGTACTATCCTAAAGCATATGCTTGTTCAAATGGAAACAGTATACTGTAGTAGTGATTTTATATTTTTATGTTTTATTATATGAATAAATGTACCCCTGCCATCTAAGAATTTAGATTTGGATAATTTTATCAAACAAAATAAACCCAAGTTCTATTTAATGCACTACAGCACTCTAAAAATTCTCTCTTTTTAAAAGCATAAAATAAATAAAGGAGTATATTTTCAGGTCAATAATATTTCAAATAATATGACAAAAGAGATCAAAGGACTTTTGATAACTGTATCAAAAATACAGATTGTTCTTTAATGGGCTCTGATTTCTTTAATATGAAAGTCTGGTTTAAAAAAAAATCTAATAAAAGCCACATCTGCCATATTTTGTTCAGGAATTTGAAAGCATCTCTCTATTTCTATATTGGTTAATATAGCTTAAGTAATAAAATATGGGCAAAGATGTGATTGCATTATAGGCAATACTTTAAGAGGAATTACACAAAAATGACAAATAATCATTACAGGCAATAATTTGGCTGGCTAACAATATGATTTATTGAAAGCTTTCTAAAGGGGGTTAGGAATGTAGTGCTGACCAAACAGAATATGAGGAACTAAGTAATGAATGGGGGATTTTCACAAAATGCAGGCCTGTATTTATTCATTTAATCTAAAATAGGTTTATACTGTGCAGAATCCTGGCAATTAATTCACTGCTAATTTCAAAATCTCATTAATCCTTGCTTAACATGAAAATCCTCTAAAGACTAAATTCTTTATTCAGTCATTAATTTCATTGTAGTCAATTAGCATGCAACCTCATGGGCACTCTGTACATGTGCAATTTAAAAAAACCCAAATCTTTAAGCAGATTAATGAAATCTATTCACTAGTGATAATGCCTAATTTTTTATACTTTCAATGTAATTGCTATTTCTTTGTTTTACAAAAGCATATTTTTGGCTCTCCATTTCTCTTAGCTAGGTCTGGATTTCACATTTATGATTTGATTTTTTCCCCAGTCCATACTACTTACTCTAAATGAATGCTTATAAAAACAGAGATGAATTTAGATTACCCTCCTCATTATTATAAACCAGAACTACCTTTTCAACTTAGTCCTTGAATAATTTCCAATAGATAATATCTGCAGAAACTGCCAAGATTCTCTAAAGGCAATATGCAGAAAAATGTTAGTGTTAAGCAATTTTGACTTCAGAACTTCCACAGGCTACTATGGTTCAACTGTGACTGAGCCAACAGTCTTTCTTCACTGCACCTGAAAAAACTGGATACAGTCTTTTTGCAACACCTCAAATAAGCCTGAGGTCCAAAGTCTTCCTACACTCACTATCGTGCCCACTCTATAAAAGTTAGCCTACTCGACATGAAAATAAACCGTGCGAACAGTACTCAAAAGGGAAAACTTTCTAGTGTTAACACTGCCTTCCTCAAACTAATTGATCTCAAAGTACATCTACACTGCAATCAGAGGTGTGATTGTCGCTTGTGTAGGTTTAGCTAGCTTTAATCTAGCTAAAAAGAGCAGTGAAGATGCAGTGGCACAGTTCCCAGTGCAGGCTGTACAAGCCCGTCTGGAACCCTGGGTACGTACTCATGTTGCTAGACCACACCAGGATCTGTGCTACCACATCTTGACTGCTATTTTTAGCTATGCTAGCTAAATTAAAGCTAGTACGGGCATGCCTACCTGAGCTGCAATCACACCGCTGAGTCTTACTGCAGTGGAGGTATACCCTGAGCAGTAATACCAATTCAGATACTTCTTGGGGTGGGGGTGGGGGCAGAGGGCTAAATTACGGTCCTCCTCCACCCTCCCACCAGCAGGTACCGTGTTCCCATTTCTACTTATCTCTTCCCCTTCTTCTAGGAGGACCCCAGGTCTCCCTTAGCCAGAGAGTCTCCCCTCTCTCTTATCTACATAGTACATGAGCCATTGCCACCAGGAGCTGACAAGAACAGCTCCTGTACAAGAACAGACTCCCCATGCATCAGATCACAACACTATTTGGCCCAGCTACCCCTTCATCTGAACAGAGGGGCAGCTGGGCCAAATTTGGGTGGCGCTGCAACCCCACGCTCCAGGTCATAACACCACTCACTGAAATTTCATCCGGATGCCCCTGCAGCTGAACAAAGGGATGGCGGAGTCAAATTTCAGTGGTTTTGTGACAACGCAGCCAGAGCGATGCTCCGTCAGCAGTCATACTAATTTAGTACGGGATCACTTTTTTAAAGTGGTCAAGCCATGGCACCACAACCAATAGAATTTTAAGCAATAACAAAAACACGAGGGATGGATCATTCACTCTTACTAGCCCCTGCCCCTAATTGTTACCACTGACCCTGAATCAAGGTTTTCAAACCTGGGTGTTTAAAAATAAGCTCTTAAATTCGGATATAGGCACCTAGAGGAAGTGGTCTGATTTTCAGAAGTGCTGGGCATATGCAAATCCCAATGAGGTCAATAGGAAACGCACCTTTGAAAATCAGGTTAAATAACTTACTAACCTAATTTTAGGCATCCAGGTTTGAAAATGGTGGTTCTATTGCTTATATTATGAGCTGCTCTAATAGCCATTTTCAAGTACTATTATTTCAAGGGAGTGTTCAAATGTATCACTCTACTTCAGCCAATGGACCAACTGCAGCAGCTTGGAATGCCTATACATTCACACAATGAATTAATTTTCTCTGCTCTCTTCTGGGCCACCTTCATTAATATGAGAAGCACCTATCACTCTACGGGAGCTGCACAAAATCTCATTTTCCACTTTGTTGTATATGAAGAAGCTCTGCACACTCTGATCGCAAAAAACAAAAAACCACAACCCACTTTGTTTTACAAGCTTTAGGAGGGTTGGGGGCAACTGTACAGCTTATGTCTTGGATTGTGTCTACTGCACTGACATTTACGGTGTCCAAACCTCCCTACCATCCCCAAGCAAACAACGAAATTAAGACACAGTTAAGCTTGAGAGGACTTACTTAACAATTTAAGAGTAAAAAATGCTTATCAAAAACATTGCAATGAAGATAAAACAATATAGTTTAAAAGCCAGGAAATCAGAGTTAAGGTTAACTACATACGGAACACAAAACTGTGGAAATTGTTTAAAAAGCTATTTACATTTTAAATAGGAGCTTCAGAAAGGGAAGTCAGGCACTAAAGAGCTAATCTGATGCTCTTCCTTCTCCCCACATGCCTTCACATCTTCCAAGACCCTAAGGACTGGGGGATCCACTCATGTGAGCTTTAATTTGTCTACAGGAAAGGAAGGGGTAACATTCCCCAATTGATGCCCCGAGCCAAAATTAGCTAGGAAGCTCCTGACATCCCATCCTATTTCAAATGTTAATATCTTTTGAATATAGATAATCAACTAAATTCTGGGCCTGGACACTAGATCTTAACTAGATGATGATTGCCAATTTTCCTTCTCTTTTTATATTTTGCTACATAGTGGCGAAAAACAAAAAAACAAAAACAACAACAATAATAAAAAAGATTGATAGATTAACACCTCCACTATTGTAAATTAGGAACCCCTTAATCCGATTTTATTTAAATTGGGCAGAGTGTTATCCTCAGCAACATACTTCACCTCCCAGTTTTGAAGTAGACCTTTCTTTCAGCATTTTGAAAGAGCGAAAGATGAAATCAGACTTATAATGGAAACATTCTCCTGCACTTCCCTATAAATTAATCTCTTCATTTCATGTCTCTTCTTGGACTCCCAGATTCTTAACTGCTGTTTGTTTTAATGACTTCCAGTCATGATTTTTTTTTAATTTATTTTTTTAACTATTCACTCAGATTGCCTCCCAGTATTCCATGCAAATAATGGTCCTCATCTGCAGGGCCAGCTCCAGTGTTTCTGCCGCCCCAAGCAGCCCGGGGGGAGCTGCGATCAGTGGCACTTCGGTGGCAGCTTCACCGCGCCACTTGGTTCTTCTGCCGAATTGCCACCGAAGAGCTGGACATGCCGCCCCTTTCCGTTGGCTGCCCCAAGCACCTGCTTGCTGCGCTGGTGCCTGGAGCCGGCCCTGCTCATCTGAGTCTGTGTGCTTTCTTTCCCACCTCACCATCCAATGAAATACAAAAGCAAAATGCACATACCCTTCCCAGTCCTCTGAAAACCTGCTTATTGTTTATCTATTAAATAGGACTTCTGTCAGGAATTCATAGATTCCAAGGTCAGACAGGACCATTGTGATAATCTAGTCTGACTTCCTGTATAACACAGGCCATAGAACTTCCCCCAAATAATTCCTAAAGTAGATCTTTTAGAAAAACATCCAATCTTGATTTAAAAATTGCCAATGATGGAGAATCCACCAGGATCTGTGGTGAACTGTTCCAATGGTTAATTACCCTGACTGTTAAAAATGTACACCTTATTTCCAGTCTGAACTTGGTTAGCTTCAACTTCCAGCCATTGGATCATATTATACCTTTCTCTGACAGACTGAAAAGCCCTTAATTTCTCTGTCACAATCCCACTTCCGTTCTTTGTGAGTAGATCATGCTATGTTCATTTTTAAGAACAAGCTTCTTATTTTAATGTACTACAGTATATATAAAACATACCAGCAAACCAAACAGAAGCTGAAATATGGGTGAGTTTATTTAAAGCACAACTATTTTCTGGCCATTTTTTTCTTTTAAGTACAACAAAAACTGGACTTAGAGGCAGTTACTTGAAGTATCACTGTAAGTAAGTTCTATGGCCAAATTCAAAAAATGATCTTTGAAGTCTGCAGCTGCTGGAATCTGGAATGGAATGCGTCTTTTCATTAGACTGGTGCCAAATTAGAAATGCCTGCTCATCCAAATGAACGATGATTGCAGTACTTTAAAAATATCTGCTGCTTGTGTGTTCTCAGTGTTCTCAGCATGCCAAGGATGTGACAAGCTTAGTCACCCTCCATCTTCGACAGTTTAGTGTGAGAGTGAAATCACAAGAGTCCAAGATCTGTAACCTGATGCACAAACCCTTACCCCACTCCTGAGGTCAGACTTGAGGCTTTTTTCCCCAAAAGGTCCAACATAGTCCCCAGTTACCATTTAAGAGAGATTTATTGGTAAATTATTCAGGTAGAGAGAGGAACCCAACGCCAAAGATAATTGGAAATAAACAGATGGAGTTGGATACTACACTAAACACCAATAGGCTGGTACAATACTTGCTTTAAGAAACATGGAAATATTACCTACAGTATGTCATATTGTAATAAAAATCTCTATCTCAGATAAACGCTGCCTTGTTATCAAGTCAGTCTCTTTCTCAGTTTGTTAACCCAGAATCTCCTGTTCAGGATGGGCTCTGGGTCCCCAATTTACATTCTTTATTCAAGCTTAGCCTTATATACTTACTGGGTGAAATCCTGGCCCTATTGAAGACTGTGGGAATTCTGAGATTGACTTCAATGGGGTTAGAGTTTCTCACGCAGTATTGAATCATAAAAAGAATGTGTGGGTGCTGTATCGCCCTAGATCAAACACGGGATAGCAGAAACTCATTTCAGACTTGCTGGCATGGCTCCTGTTTTTTTCTAGTCCCCCCAATATGCATAGACACTAGGCAATGTCCTGTATAAGTACCTCCTGCATACTGCATGCACAGCCATGATCATTTTAAACATTTTGAAATAATTTAGAAATGGATCTTCATTTGCTTGTTATTGGGCCATCTCTTAAAGACAAAAGGCAAACAGAAGTGTATTTCCTTACCAGCAAGTATCTTGTACACACAGAAAGTCCATACAGCCAAATTATGAAACTTTCATCACACTAAGAAGTAGTTTGCCCCTTTTAATTAATTTCAGTGAGCTTGCTAGAGGTATAAGGATCTACTGCTTTGGGGTATCAGAATCTGGCTTTTTAGGTCTGAGATCAAATCAGTGCCTACGTTTAGATCAATGTTAAAACCATGCATATAAAAGCAATAAATATTAGACAGGCTATGCATAAATGAATAATATGGGAAATAATTGAATCAGAAATCAGAGATGGAAAATATCTATTAAGGCATTATGTTCATCCCCTGCCAATGCTGAATTGCCCTATATGGAGTATTTGTCAGCATGTTGTCTATCCTGTTCAGTTTTAAATTACTCAAGTTATAGGAGTTGCTTGCTTTGAGGGGGACTACTCTCTAGTCTAAGAGACCTCAATGTTACAAAACATTCCTTAATTTTGTCAGTTTCATCCCAGTGTATGTAGAGCTGCAGTTATAGTTTTTCAGGACACCCTTGTAGGAACAGGTGCTTTTAGACCGCTCGCATGAATAAGTGCTGTTTATCATAAAAAAGAATTACAGAACTGGCCCCTCAATATTTACACTCTTCTAATGCTTGCAGACAATTGTACTGCATGTTTGATAGTGTAACGTGGTACAATAAAGTAACAGTGAATCTGTTCTCCTTATCAAAGATCACAGAGTGCTATTAAATTTACATAACACTGTATAAACGTGTCAAGTGATATTTTCTGGCCCAAAGAGCTTAGACAGTAAGGACCTGATCGTGCAAACATTTACTACTGGGCACAGGGCTCACTACCATGAGTGGTCCCATTGAAGTCACTATGCCTGACAAAACTTGGAGGATGGCTCTCTAAGGTAATTATCACTGTAATTTGTTTGACAGCTCTGATTTCCAACAAGTAGTCAGTTAGAGAATGCCCCTCTCCATGCATCTGTCTTTATTTTACATTTTTTGGGGACAGATATGCCCTTTTAACTTGTTTAGTGAAATGACTAACAGGGTAGCTGGCCCATTAAATGAAATTGGGCTCAGCTCTCCTGTTCCAGTCCAGGTGCACACTAGTTTGGTGTAATGAGGAGGATGGGGCTGCCTCTAGGAGATATAAATGAGTCCAGAATCCTGAGGTGGGAGGCCAGAACTCAGAGAGAATTTAGGGGTAAGCTCAGAGAGAGCTTAGCTTAGCTCAGCTCAGAACCCAGAGTTTAGAGAAGGAGAGAGTCCAGACTCCTGAGAGTAAAGAGAGATCAGAGGAAGAGCAGAGCAGGGCTGAGAGATTCAGGGAGGAGATGCCCTGAAGGAGGGAGTGGTAAGAGTTCCTTGGTTAACCACTGGAACCAGATCAGGCTGGGGAATGCATAAGGCAGTCTGGGGGTCACCTACAAACTTCACTTCCCCAGGCCAGCGAGGGCTGAAGATGCCTGCTGGCTCTCTGAGCTGGAGAGCTGAAGCTGGAGGGTCAGAGAGGGCCAAAGGCTGGGAAATGATGGTGGGGGGAGCCTGCTGTTGTCTCCAAACAAGAGCTAGAATCCTACCTGGGAAGGAAACAGGGTGAAGAAATACCCCAGCTAGAGGGGCTGGAACGAGGCATGATGAGAGATGCTGGAGCCATGCCTGGGAGCTGGGGTGTGGTGAGAGACACCAGAGCCATACTTGGTGTTGAACTGTTAGGCTTGTTCTTGGGGGATTCAGGTTTAGGGTAGTGGGACTTTTGGTACTAAATGAATCCCACAAAAAAAGGCTATTGATATACTCCTAAAGCTGTCCTGAGTTTATTTGAGGAATCAAGAGGGAAACTAATGCCAGGGGCCACTTGCAGGGCTGCCGTGAGGCCACAAGGGTGCTCCCAGGAAAAGACCACACATTTACAGGCTCCAAAAACATTCCTAGGATGGCTGAAAATGTGTACAGTGTGGTTTACAGATAGGGTGACCAGACAGGACCGTCCCAATATTAGGGGCTCTCTCCTATATACCCAACTATATCTCCTACCACTGCCCTCCACCCTCCCCCCCCCAAAAGTGTGATTTTTCTCACTTGCTATCTGGTCACCCTATTTACAACTGTCTTGAAATACAAGCTTCTCCCACTCAGAGATTTCCCATATGTTTTAGCATATGCTCATAGCCAATGCCTGTGCTCATGGGCAACAGGTATAATAAGCCAGGGGAGGCTCAGCTTCCCCTGGTGCTGCTGCAGCCGCCTGACCCCCAGTTGCGGGGTTTGGCGGCAAAGTTCTTGCTTTATTATGCCCCAGGCAGGTTCCGGGGCGACTGAAGAGGCACTGATAGTTCTGCAGTGGCTGAGAAAAAGGAATTCACTGACTCAGGCTTCATCTACACTAGCATTTTTGTTGGTCAGGGGTGTGGGGGAAAAAAAAAAATCACACCCCTGACCGACATAAGTTTCAACAACAAAACACTGGTGTGGACAGCGCTAGGTCAACAGGAGATGCTCGTTGGGGGTGGTTTAATTATGGCTGTGGGAGAGCTCATTCCCACCAGCATAGAGCGGCTACACAGGAGACCTTACAGTGGTGCAGCTGCAGCGGTATAGCTGTGCCACTGTAAGGTCCGTAGTGTAGACATAGCCTTAATCTCTCAACTACTATTGTAGCTGCAGGCTTACAGTAGCTCTAGAAGCGCCTGTACACTTACTCCTTAGGAGGGAATGGCTTATGGATTCACACAGTCACAGAAGTACTGCCCTTATCAAACTCCAATCTCCCACTGCATGCTGGAGTTCGGGGGGGGGGGGGGGGGGGTGGGAGCAACAGTATTCATTCCAAAGGTGCAGGTTCCTGGCATCTTTCAGTCCTCATATGCAGTGGAACCATTCCAGTTCTGATGTATCAAGGCCCTCTGTGGCCACAGAGTGGGGAACAGTAGTGCAAATGAATATTCTAATACTGCCTAGAAAAAAAGCCAGGCACTTTTGAATATGCTACAGAAAACATATGGCACAAGAGTAACATGACAAAGAAAATTGATGAAAATTACCAATTCACTTTATATTTTGGTATTTAGGACCTTTCTAACCCAGCTATTTAATTATTATGTATATAACTGATAAAAAAAGGAACATCGTTTGTCATTTATAGGAAGAGAGAACGTCGACCACATGAGTTATGTAGGCTATTTAATGAGCATGTAGAGATTATGCCTATTTCCCAACTTTTCTATCGCTGCAAGATCAAACAGGATTCAAGAAATAGTTTTATAAATGTTCAGTCAATTTTGCATTTTTGCCCAAAATTATTATAATAAACCTCACTCCAATAAACCATGCACCAAAAAGACATAAAGGAAAAGAAGCTACAATCTATACAAATACATAACAGCTCTATTAGGCATGAAGATTAGATCCACATGTATACTAAATGTTTCAAAAGTTACATCACTAATTATGTGATAGTGTCACTTTTGGTAAACCACAGATGTAACGTGAAAAATATTCAGCTTGGTCCTACGTAGATCTTATCTCAGTGTGCAAGGTTCCAAAAAAACCTGAACCAACCCATTTGATCTTTGCATTGTATTAGCTGTTAGCTTAAGAGTTAGCCTGCTGAGCAGAGGAATTTTTGAAAGACTTACTTTAAATCTCCACATGATACAGCCAAGAGGTTGAGCCTAAAATATGAAATGCTAACTTTCATTTATATGACATGTTGTAGCATTTATGTAAATCATCAAAGTTAGCTTATGTTTTTGATATTAGATACAATGCCCTTTAGAAAAGGCCTTGCCTAGCTCTTTTCTTCTCGCTTTGTATAAATAAATCTAAAATTCACTTCAAGATTATGCTGCCACGTAACCGCCTGAAAATTAAGATTTTTCCAAATGCTTAAAAATTCAATTGACATTTAAAAGCTCTATGTTCATTGGAAAATAGCAGGTACAGGCAACAACAAATTAGTTCCACCACCTTTAAATAACAGAGGCAAGAATTTCATCTAGGTAAGTGAGTTACAGCCATTGACCCCTGAGGCTACAGTTGCTGCACACATGAATGGTCTTTCAAAGTGACCTGCCAGCACAGCTGTTTGCAGCGCTATCAAATGCTTTCATATAAACAAGGCCTGAAGCAGACAGCAATCTATCATGTGGAACCTGGCCACTGCAGAGAGAAAGGGATGGAGCAAGTCTAAAAAGTGGTAGAACAGGATTGTAGGGAAAAGAATCAAGGCTAAAGGGAAAGAGAACAAAGTTAATTAAGGGCTAGGGAGAGAGAGGAGAGGAGGGGAGGGGGAAAGGAGATGAGAAATAGAAACAAAACTGAAATGGAAGGGAAGAGAAGCCAACAATCCGATTTCGTAGAGGTGATAAGAAAGGAGAATAAGGCAGTTTCTGACAACGCTAAGGATACAATTCTTTTGAGCAATGCCTGGTTTTATGATTATGGCCACTGCTGTAGATAGCATCTGGTACCAAGTTTTTGTTATTCTCTGAAGTAAAACAAGTTTTCTGCACAGATCCACTGGCAGTGCATATGCTACTAAAAGGTAAATGGTGGTGGATTGCTCTCCTTCCTTTCATCTGAATGCTGACAAATTTGTGATGAGTTGCTGTCATAGGGTGACTAGCCCCTTTAAGGTGAAATGGGACCAGCCACACCTTTGCCATAATTAACTAACTCCTTTCCAGCCTGAGAGGGTAGGTCGAAGGAGGGTCAGGTGATAGATTAATGGACACCTAGATCTTATAAAAGGATTAAGAGCGAGATCAGTTTAGAGTTGGAATCACAGGCTGGCTGGCTCCTATGGAAGGCCCATGAGCCAGGGTCTGCAGGGGAAAGAGTACTTACTCCAGGGAACCAGCTTGGGGGCAGGCCAGCACTCTAGGCCAGGAGGGAGGAAGAGACTCTCAAAGGTAGCCCAGAAAGGGTCTGGGAACAGGGCCCAGAGGGTGTGCTGAGGAGAAGCCCCAAAGGGCAGAAGAACCTTTTTGTTTGTTTTGGACTTTTGCTACCCCAGAGGCTTATGTTTGTTATTTGGCTGGAGGGCTAAGCCACATCTTCAGCACAGACCACTATCTGGAAAACTGAGACCACCAACCTTGGGGAGGAAAACTGAGGCCTGGAGTGCCAGCTGTGCCATGCTTGACCAGCAAAGGGCACTATGGGACAGCCATGCCAGCCTTCACTTCCTTTCCACAAATGTGCACGTTCTAACTCTTCGCTTCTACAGTTTTGCTTAAAACCTGATCACGACAATGGCACTAACAAAGCTGGCTTAGGGGGAGAGATCTTGCATCCAGTGGATACCTGAAATTGACATCCTCTAATGATGGGCAAACCTAGGAAGGCTTTTTATTAACAAAATCTTGTGCTGGTCAAGTTTTGGCTTTGCAATATTCCTCTATGTTCCTGGAGTCATGTTATTACAGAATTGTCCATTACAGGGATTTTACACTTCCCCCCTGAAGCAGATAATGCTAGCTGCTGTTGGAGACAGAATACTGGAATTTATGGACCAGTAATCTGACACACAGTGGCAATTCCTATATCCCTAAAACCAGGGGTGGTTTGGATCCTATTTTATGGGAACAGCCATCCAGTTTATAAGTTTTGGGCAGTGGAAAAATGGGGTCTTGGTTTTAGCCCATCACTAATGCCCTCAGGGTGAAATCTAGGTTCCATCAAAGTCAATAGTTTTACCATTGATTTAACTAGAGCCAGGGTTTCACCCATAGACTTCATCCCTCCTCCCCCCCACACTCCACATGAATATCAGAAGCCACGCATAATGAAAAGCAGAGTATTAATGTTTCCTTCTTCCAGCTGTGAGAACGAAGTTAACCACATTTAATATTTTATTCTAGATATTTTTCTTCCCCCAAACAACCAAAGTAAGTAGGAATAAAAACAAAGAGCTTTGCTGGCACCGTAGAGATTTTACTCAGAGCACTAATCCCAAGGGAAAACAACCATGGGTGACTTAATCCAGTGGTGGATTAACACACGAGCCCATGGGGCCCATGCCCGGGGGCCCCTGCAGGAGAACCAGAACCTGTGTAGAAGGGAGAGGCAGGTGGAGGGTCCAGGGCTCCCCACAGTGGCCTGGGCTCCCTGGGTGACCCTTACCATGGCCCGGCCCTGGCTTCCAGCCTGGCCAGGGGGTGGGGCTTTGCAGGGAAGAGGAGGAGCAGGGGGAGGGCCTCCATGGTGAGGGGGTCTAAGGCCCACCTCAGCAGCCTACCAGGAAGAGGCTGGTGCCACTAGCAGGGGCTGCACTTTGCAGCAGGGAGGCTGGTCACCCTGCAATGAAGTGTAGTCCCTGCCGTCGCTGCTCTGCACCTGGCCGAGGCTACTACACCTATAGAAAAAAGTGGGCAGGCATGGCCCTCCTGCCCTCCCCCCCGTCCCAGTTCTGGCACCTTTGAGCCACGGGTGCAATTTTTTTTGTGCCCAGGGCCCCAATAAGCCTTAATCTGCCTCTGCTTTGCATGATTGAGTTGATGTTTGCCACGGCTATAAGAGTTATGCTATGCCCTCTCCAACAACAAGAGAGGTAATCAGGAGGAAGGGATAATCCCAGGAGAAAAGGAGACAATGAGGGGAAGAGGAGATGAGAAGAAATCAGGAAAAATGATTTATGAAGTTTCCTTCTTTCCTTTTCCTGAAGCTCACATTAATCATGGATCCTGTCTCTTATTTTGGGATCTTGATGAGGATGAGGTGAAACAGAGTATGTTTAATGATGTCTGAAATGAGGCGTGAAATTGAACCATTGTTTGACTGTGTTGCTATTGCTCTCATGAGTAGAGCGGTTCCTTAAACCCGGGTGGTGTGAGGGCAGTTTCTGGGAGGAGTCTATGGCTGCTGAGAGAGATATTTTGTTTCCACACATCTGTTTTCCTTTCTTTTTTCTGAAGCCTCAATCCAGTTGTTTATTTACATCATCTGAACCTCTTGCATGGAGCATAAGGTACAATACACTACATATGCTGACTCAGACAGAGTACACACCTATGACCAATGCAATCCAGCAACTAAGTCTGTCTTAACTGACAGCAGAATTTATCTTCCTTTATATTCTTTAAGTATGATGACACCAATTTTACAATGCTGCAGACAAAAACTGAAGAGCTTTTGAAAATTTTACCTTAAGTGACTCGGTACCCAAGTCCTGTTTTCAAAAAGGACTTAGGAGCCTAAGATTCATTGAAAGTCAAATGGGACTTAAGTGTCTGACGCATTTAAGAGCCTATTTTAAAATTTTACCCTTAGGCCAAAATGCTCAAACTTGGGTGCCTGAACGTAAACATTTAATTTTAGTTTACTCATGTGAATATGCAATCTGATTTTCAGGAGTGTTGATGTGACATAATTGGAGCTGCTCTATAAAAATGTATGAATAGAGTGTGTTGACCTGGTTACAGGGATGTTTTCTATTTGAGTGTTTGTATTTAATTTAATAGGGGGAAAACCAAACTGCAATGGCTCAAGATAAGCCATTTCTCTGCAAATACTTGAGGGTTTTTACGAGACAATGCAGGAAGAGGAACAGGCCCAGGCACACTGGAGAATGAAATGCGTATTGCAGTTTTAAAGAAAACCCCCTTTTGGTGGAATGAGGGTGGGGGAGTTGTTCAGAGGAACCAGGATGAGGCCCAGACACCTGCTGGGGCATCTGAAGAAGTTAAGCCTGCCTAGGGCCTTTAGGTAAGATAGACATGGGTCTACTCTAGACTCTTGTTTTAAAACCCTTTTTCTCTAAATAGGTTGTGCCTACTGTTAAAACAAACCTTAGTTTGGTTTTATGTAGGCTGTCTGGTCACTGTATACACTACCGATCACAGACTCCCAAAAGAAACTGCTGGGTCTGAACTCATTTGGACCAGCTGCATAAGCACAGTCACTCATTTATGGTCATAACGTTGAGCCCTCAGATTTGAAAAAATTCACCAGAATCCATCCGTAAGTGATTTGCAGTACAATTTGTTTTATACAATAATGTATTGAGACAGTAGACCTGGAGGAAAAACATACTTGACTTGTCCAAAACATAGCTACTCACAAATGAAAATTTTTCCAGGCAAATAAACCACAAATCTAGCAGCTGGAGTGTTGTTTTATGCATTTTTGTGTATTTTCAGTTTTTATTTGGATATTGTAATGACCCGGATCTCAAAACTGATATAATTTTCAAGTAGTTCTTAAAGATCTTGTCTCCTACCATAGGATGAACCCCATCATATCTTACATTCTCTGTCCCATATATGCAGAAGTTGTGATGTTTTTACATAACACAACTTTTCAAAAAGTGCAAGAGCACATACAACCCCACTCAATGTGACATTGAACTTGTCCCTTAGGAACAGTGGGCCTGATTCTCATGTACACGGTACAACATCACTTTACAATGAAGGCTGCTTTACACTGCCAATGGCATTTGGACTTATTTTAAAGTCTCTTTTTACACTATCAGAATGGTGTGAAGGGGCTTTAATGTAAATGAAAATCAGGCCCAGTGCAGGGAAAACCCAAAAGGTTTAAAAAAGTTCAGGACTAGTTCAAAAAATAATCTAAAAAACTGGATATTTATTTGACCATACAGAGACTATAAGCAGGCCCCATGATCTTCTACTTTTCAGTCCAACAGACCTTGGCTAGTTTTCATCATTTTTAGGGAGTCCTGGTGACCTTCTGTCCTCCTGTCTGATGTTTTTCATGACAACCAGTAAGCCTATTCCCCTCAGAACATCAAGAGTCAGATGACAGCAGTATTGGCAACCTCAGACGTTCAAATATCATGAGTCAGACCCCAAAAGGTCAAGATTAGCTTAAGTATCAGGGGGTAGCCGTCTTAGTCTGTATCCACAAAAACAACATGGAGTCTGGTGGCACCTTAAAGACTAACAGATTTATTTGGGCATAAGCTTTCGTGGGTAAAAAACCTCTTTAAGGTGCCACCGGACTCCTTGTTAAGATTAGCTTAAGAACCATAAGATTTTTTTTTTTTAAATAAATTTTGAGTCTTATTTGCCCTTTGGTTTTTGAGCCTTTAGAGTTCCCATTTTCTAGCTTCTCTCTGCAACTGGGAGGACTAGAAACTTACTTAAAAAAAAAAATGAAAGCTGATATCCTGACATAATTACATGATTGCTGCAGCTGGAACTTTAAGAAAAAACACCAAATATTGCAAGACCTGCATGCAATAAAATTGTGAGAGTCAGGAATAAAACAGACTGCTTCCCCTTGGATTCCTCATGGAGCATATCCCCTTCCCAAGGTTCCCTGAACATGAAATAGTGGGCTCAGTGCAGGGCCGCCCAGAGGATTCAGGGGGCCTGGGGCAAAGCAATTTCGGGGGCCCCTTCCATAAAAAAAAGTTGCAATACTATAGAATACAATATTCTCGTGAGGATCCCTGTGGGGCCCGGGGCAAATAGTCCCACTTGCCGCCCCCCCCCTCCCCCTCCCAGGCGGCCCTGGCTCAGTGAAGTAAAATGCCAGTTCGGCCTGTCAGATAATGGAGCCTGAGCCTAAATTAACATCTTTTCTCAGCATCTCCACGCATTCTAAGCAGGTTCTCAATTTGGATCACAGTCTGATCTGTAGTTCAATGCTTCCAGGGACATATCTGGATTTTGGCATTGCAACATCTGGTGGGAGGGAACCCACAATCCAATGTCAGGACATAGCATCACAACTATTTTGTATATCTCTGCAACTCCATTGATTTTTGGTCACTTTTTCTAGCTGCTAGAAGGGGTCCTGGTGACTGGTCTGTTTCCTCAGTTTTTTCACCCAGCCACTATTGTGAGTATGCCAAGCAGTGATGAGTGCAGCTCTCTGATCAGCATTCTGTTCACTGCCTCAGAGCTGGCAGAGTGGACAATGCTCTAGCCAATCACATGGATTGCAGGAGAGAACCCAAAGAGCCACATGTGGTTGGTTATTATTATAATGGTATTAGACAAAAATAGCCCAAAGCAGCATTTTATTACAGCTTTTAAATAAAGCATTAACTTACTAAAAGAAATATTCATAAATTAGCTCTCTCTCTATGTTAAATACAATATCTACCCACACAATACGTATACAAGGCACAGTTGGGTGATTCTGGTAGTACTTCAGTGCATAAAATAATTAGCACTGCTTACTAACTATACCTGCTGCCATGCAAGCAATGCATTATATATATGCTAAGTAATAATGGCAGAAATGTTCATCATAGAGACTATGTGTGTGTGTGTATGTATATATATATACATATATATATATATAATAAATAAAAAGCTGATACAGACCTATAATTTTTACATTTGTTTTGTTATAACTCTGTGTGTGCACATACATATACACATTTAAAATGTTAACATAAGCCTACCTTATTAGTGTCACTTGATATTTAAATGTGCAAATGCAGCAAGGTTGTCCAGGGATCAACGCAGTTAAATTTATAGAACTCAAATTCTGCATGTTTACATGCAAATGAAAGAAAAATAGAGAAACATGACAGGAATTGGCATCTTCCATACAAATTGTGTGTTGTGCATATTAACAAATGAACAGCACACTGCCTGGGGAATGAAGCACAGGGATCACAAGTTCACTTCCTTGCCAATTTTTTTCTTGACAATTTCAAATGTTTCATTAGTTCTTGTTTTTGCAGAAGGAACAGAAATGTGCTTAGACAACAAATGTATCTTTTAAAAATTATTATTGCTGAAGTTGTAGTCTATTTTTAGAAAAAACTCACTAGGGAAATAAACAGGGTATTAAAATTAATTATTCCATGGTCTGTGGCAGCATAGCATACATCTGCCTTTGATTAGCTGATGTAAGTAAAGTTAAATGTATCAAAAGGCTATATCATGGTTGTAATTAATTCATAACAATGCAATGGCAGCCACAACTGTATGTAATAAACCAATTCCAAAGGTAATTTGCACGCATAGTTTATAAAGGCCCTGTAGCTCTTTAAACATGTTTCTTTGATTGTAAACAGCTGATGTACTACAGTAGATTCAATTTTTCCAGCTATGCTTCCAAAAAAAGATTACATTCAAAGCATAATAAGGTGAACTAAATCATACTATAAACTGAAGCTTTGTGCATGGTTTTAACATACCATTGTCAATCTAATTTGAAGAAACCTAAATATATCAAAAAGCTTGAAAAAAAATTGGCATTCAAAAAATCATCATAACATTCCCTAAAATGAGTTCAATGATACAAACTTTTCACAGAGAGTGAGTTTACTGGATTTTAGCAGATTTTTGCAGGTTGGTGTGTGACCAGGAAAATATGCACACAGCATGCCAGGGAGAAGTTTGTGTACTAATCGTGACCTGCTATCCAAGGAGTCGGCACAAGTGCACCAGAGGCCACCTATCACCCTGCACTATCACCCACAACTAGAAGTCAGAACATCCTTTCAAATTCAGAAATTTCTTGAATGAGTCTACTAAACTCCAGAATACATAGCACTGTCAGTGATGCTAAAAGTTCATGACCTATTTTCAGTAAAATTAAAATCAGTTTGATCTTAATCCACATGTAACTTAAACACTTCAAATCTACCTTTTCACATGTCAGATTCGCCTCCTTTTAAAGGCACTAATCATATAGCGATGGGGGTGGGGGAGGGAAGTAGAGCTGTAACTTCTCTTGCAACTTTTGATTGTTAAAATAAAAACAAACCATCAATGACCTCTTTAGACTTTTTGTTTGAGTGTGAGCTATGTAGCAAATCACACAAGGATTTATATCACCAAGGGCTAGATTCCAATACTCTTTTCCATGGTGATTAAAACCTTATGCCATGAATAGTTCCAATGAAATCAACGGAATACCTTTGCAGAGTAAGGTACTACTCATTGTAAGTATGCGTATCACACTGTAGCCTTAAATCTCCTTGTTTCCTTTTAAACTGATAAGGCAAAATCACTCGTCAACACAGTGCCACAGTGGGGCTTATAGGGACTAAGAACTCTCATGGAGCTATGACAATTTATACCAGCTAAGGATCTGCCCTCTCAATCAGACAAGAGAATTAATGAGGCCAGTTCAGTTGCTATATACAGATAACTGAAGTAGTCAGATTATTATTTGCATGGGAATGAAAACGGATTAGATACACTTGGCTACCAGCTTTCATTTTGCTAATGATAATAGTGGATTTGATTATTTGGAGTTTTATTTACGGCCTAATACCTAATATGATTTATGATATGAAGGAAAATAAATACTCTCTCTCTCTTTCTCTTTTTTTTTTTGAACAACGGATGGTAGAGAAACAGTATTTCTACAGAGTAAATTTTCTGGTTTATTTTAGGACAAAAGTACTACATCTAAAATAAATTATAATTTGAGTCTCGAACACCTCACCGCAAACCAATCAATTTTGTAACTGAGAAAAATCTCCAAAAACATACTCAGTGGATAGACCAATGGGCAACAAGATATTTACATGATTACATACTATGAACAGGAGATAATTTTCTTTTCTATACAAAAGGAGAGGTCATATCCTGGAAATGCATGACCAAGGATAACATTCGAAAAAGCACCTAAATGACTTAGAAGCCAAAGCAGTGCTTAATTTGCTCCATCACCTCTACACTTGGGAGTTCATAGCCCCGGCACCTCTGGGCTTTCCGTGTCAGTTATAAAAGTAAAAAAAAATTGCTTGAGCCCCGGCACCTCTTTCATTACAAATTAAGTATTGAGCCAAAGTCCCATTTTCAAAAGTCAATGGGACTTGGGCTTCTAAGTGCCTTTTGAAAGGGTACTTAAACGTCATGTCATGTAGGCATTTTTGCAAATTTTACCCCAAGATTTTAAAAACAACCAAAGAGGAGAATCCCCCCCATCCTAAATGGCCTGTAGATTTCACACAGATTGCATAGTTAATACTGGGACATGGCTTTGGGAATTTACTTATGACTATGCAGGTGTCCATGTGATTCAAATATGGTCAACAGAACTGGTTGAAAAAATTTTGGCTGAAGAGTTTTCTCTTGGAAAATTCATTTTTGTCAAAATCTAAATGTTTTGCAAAATTTGATGGGAAAAACTCAAAACAAATCATTTTGTTTCAATAATGTCAAAACATTTAATTTTGATATGTCAAAGCCCTGTTTTTATAAGGCTAAAGTGTTTTCTTTCTATTTAATTTTTTTATTCATTTTGTTCCAACTTTTCCATTATTAAAATACTATTGTATATTACACATCTATTACATTGAATATTTAACATTCTATCACAACATTTTGACATTATGGAAGCAAATTGATTCAATGGTTCTGAATTGATTTTTTTCAGATTTTACATTCTGCAGGAAATGCCAAGACTTCAAATTTTTGGTCCAATTTGGAATGAAAACAAATTTCAAAATGTCGGAATGTCACATGGAACAGAAATTCCATTTTCCGACCGCCTCTATTGTTCAATAAAGCTGATAGTTAACTACTTGAACAACAAGGGTCTGACTCTCATTTACACTAAGGCTGCTTTACAATGCTGTGGCAGTGCTGGCCAAAAGCTTCTTGTTAACCTAAAACACTGATAGTTCACTCAAAGAATAAGAGTCATTGAAAAACCTCACACAGATAGAATAGATTAGAAAGATATCAGAGCATAAGGCACGGAGTTAGGAGCCCAGAGCTCTAGTCCTAAACTCTGCCACTGACTTGCCATGTGACCTAAAACAGACATTAATCAAGTAACTTGGGGTATGTCTATACTTACCTCTGGGTCCGGCAGTAAGCAATCGATCTTCTGGGATCGATCCCAGAAGTGCTCGCCGTCGACGCCGGTACTCCTGCTTGGCGATAGGAGTACGCGGAGTCGACGGGGGAGCCTGCCTGCCACGTGTGGACCCGCGGTAAGTTCGAACTAAGATAGTTCGACTTCAGCTACGTGAATAACGTAGCTGAAGTTGCGTATCTTAGTTCGAAGTGGGGGGTTAGTGTGGACCAGCCCAAAGTCTCTCTTGCTTTAGTTTCCCTATCTGTAAAATGGGGACAATAGTGCTTACCTCAGCATGGTATAAGAATTGATTATTTAATAATTTTAAAGTACTTGCAGAGACCTTAGGAGAAAAGGTAATAATAATATTGTACTTTTAATGTGTGTGTAATTTATTAACTCATTTAGGCCCTTATTCAGGAAAGCAAGCCTATTTAGGAAGGGACATAGGCCCCTGTTTCAGTGCTTTCCTGAACTCAGATCTTAATCACTAACAATGGAAGCAAGTATTCACATGGTAGTTATTTCTTGTTGTTCTTGAAAATTTTGTAACTCAGTTCTAAACCCAGATTAAAAAAAAAAAAAAAAAAGCTCTCTTGGAATTATTAAACATACATCTTATGGCCCTGTACTACAGCATGACATACTGAAAAATCCCCTACTTTTTTTTTTTTTTTTTTAAGTATAGGTTGCAAATCAAGCACTCAGAAGTTAGAAAATGCCAAAATTAAGACCTTATTCCAGTCCTTTGGGTGTGCACTATGATACTGACTTTAATACTCACATACTAATATTTTCTACAGGACTCCTGCTTCATTCACTGCACAGAATGGGTGGCGTTGAGGGAACGCACCAGGACTGTGCAGTGAATGAGACTGTTTGCAGGATCCCTGCTTCATTTGCTGTAGGGTGTGTAGAGAATAAGGCAGAGGACTGCAGGAAGAGAAAGGATGGTCTTATGGGTTAAGGTAGATGAATATCATGCTGGATAACTCTATTGTACCCCCATCTATACCATGGTCTCCCTATGTGATACTGATTAAGTAACAAAAAATTCAGCTTGTGTCACCCATTACGTGTTCCTCATTTTCTGGGTACCCAACTTGAAACATCTGGAGTCTGATATGCAGAAATGCCAAGAACTTACAACTCCAAGGGAAATGAATAAGATTTGTGACTGCTCAGCACTTCTGGCAGAAAGCCAGTAGAGTCTGTCGGAACGAGCACAGGGTTGGGAGTCAGCCCATCTTGAGTTCTAATCCTTGCTCTGCTCCTGATTCACTGTGTAGCCGCTCTCTCCCTCCTGCCTGTACAAAGGGGATAATAATGCTCTCATCTTCTGAGGGAGATAAATTCAGTAATGTCTGTGAGGCACTCCAATACTAGAATGATGAGCACCGTATTAAAAAAAACTATGGGGAAATTAATTGTGTATTCAGTACAGGCTTCAGATAGTCTGCATTTAATAAGAGAAGGGCCACCTCATAAATGACGAGGATGAAAAATGTTGAACAAGTCGCCTCATTCCCTGATTGCCATCCATCCAGGTCACTCTGAGCCCTGTGTGTACATCAGAATGGTAGCATACAATGATATAAGTGTCTAAGCATGGTGCAAGCCAGTGGAGAATCGGGTCCCATCTATTTAACTGCACATGAGAAGCTACTATTAGGGCCTTAGTAATATCCCTTACACTGGTTAAGCCAGAATAGTGTATTTCTCAATCTCAGCATTTAGAACAAAGGCCTGTATTCAGAGATGCTCCCTGTGGGTCTGACAAAGCTCATAATGAAACAACAACAGTCACCATTCACTGTAGAGATGAGCCACACAGATGAGTTCATGGCTGGCATTGGCAGGCCTCTTCTATAAACATCCTTGACATGCTGTTGAATGTCAAGCTAATATCCAAGGGTGACAGAATGGGAGTGTGGCCTGGAATTCTTGATTAGTATGTGCTGAAGCAGAAGGGGAGATATTTTTGACCTAACCAAATTGTTCTAAAAACCACATACATAATGACCTCTTGTCATGAATGATGCTGTATTTTACAGGCTCCTTTTAGAACTGTTTGGCAGAGCTGATTTTTGCTCCACCACAAAAACAAAGTGATGTTTAAAATGGACAATGCCAAGGTTGGCAGGTCAAAAAAATAAATAAAATCAGACTAGCTTTTCCCCTGAGCTCCCATACATTTAATTAAAACATTAACGTAATGATTCCATATTTGTGAGAAGGGGGAGTTTGAAGTGTGCTGAATTTCTCCTTAAAAAAAAAAAAAAATCGCAGACAGACACTTATGAACAATCCTGTAGAAAGAAAACCACTTGAAACAGGAGAATGGAAGGCAAAATGGATTACTGGATTGGAGAGGAGATATAGTGACCCACCTATTCAAATACTGGACAGTTCAGTAGTGACCAAAAATCATTAGTCCCAAGCTATGATCCAGGATGCACTATCCTAGTGATGTCACTACAACCACTGAGCCCTTCTGAAACAGGGCCTATAAAGATTAGGCGATTTTTAAATAACATTATATAATGCAGATTTACAAAGTTCTTCTATTTTACAGTTCAAAAGATATGAAATAATATGTAGTTTGTTAACTTTGCAAAATAGTGAACATATAGTGAAAAAACTCTCCTGTCTCTTATAAGGGTGGGATTATGTTTCAGTGGGGTACTATGGTTGATGTGCCATCTGGACCAGTATAGTGCACAGTGCAGGAGGCAACAATCCAGGCTGGTCTGGACTCCGTGGAAGCTAAAAAGAAAGGAGGGAGTTTCAGACAGCATGCTGACTGCTCCTCTTAGCAGGATGAGTTCATGACTCCTGAGACCGCCCCCCCCCTTCAAATTAATTTCTGCCAGAAACTGCTTTTACTTCGTACTCCTCCTAAATAAATCTTTCCATACTCTCTCATGTAAATAATTGTCCATACTTTGTCTTGCTTTTGTTCCTCTTATCTTATTTCTTTTAGGGGCAAAGACTAGTAACTCTTTGTAGACTGCAACAGAGGGTCCTGTGGCACTTTTGAGACTAACAGAAGTACTGGGAGCATAAGCTTTCGTGGGTAAGAACCTCACTTCTTCAGATGCAAGTAATGGAAATCTCCAGAGGCAGGTATAAATCAGTATGGAGATAACGAGGTTAGTTCAATCAGGGAGGGTGAGGTGCTCTGCTAGCAGTTGAGGTGTGAACACCAAGGGAGGAGAAACTGCTTCTGTAGTTGGATAGCCATTCACAGTCTTTGTTTAATCCTGATCTGATGGTGTCAAATTTGCAAATGAACTGGAGCTCAGCAGTTTCTCTTTGGAGTCTGGTCCTGAAGTTTTTTTGCTGTAAGATGGCTACCTTTACATCTGCTATTGTGTGGCCAGGGAGGTTGAAGTGTTCTCCTACAGGTTTTTGTATATTGCCATTCCTGATATCTGACTTGTGTCCATTTATCCTCTTGCGTAGTGACTGTCCAGTTTGGCCAATGTACATAGCAGAGGGGCATTGCTGGCATATGATGGGATATATAACATTGGTGGACGTGCAGGTGAATGAGCCAGTGATGTTGTAGCTGATCTGGTTAGGTCCTGTGATGGTGTTGCTGGTGTAGATATGTGGGCAGAGTTGGCATCGAGGTTTGTTGCATGGGTTGGTTCCTGAGTTAGAGATGTTATGGTGCGGTGTGTGGTTGCTGCTGAGAATATGCTTAAGGTTGGCAGGTTGTCTGTGGGCGAGGACTGGCCTGCCTCCCAAGGTCTGTGAAAGTGAGGGATCATTGTCCAGGATGGGTTGTAGATCACTGATGATGCGTTGGAGAGGTTTAAGCTGAGGACTGTAGGTGATGGCCAGTGGAGTTCTGTGGGTTTCTCTTCTGGGCCTGTCTTGTAGCAGGAGGCTTCTGGGTACACGTCTGGCTCTGTTGATTTGTTTCTTTATTTCCTTGTGTGGTTATCGTAGTTTTGAGAATGCTTGGTGAAGATCTTGTAGGTGTTGGTCTCTGTCTGAGGGGTTGGAGCAGATGCGATTGTACCTCAGTGCTTGGCTGTAGACGATGGATCGTGTGGTGTGACCGGGGTGGAAGCTGGAGGCATGAAGGTAGGCGTAGCGGTTGGTGGGTTTTCGGTATAGGGTGGTGTTAATGTGGCCATCGCTTATTGTTACGGTGGTGTCTAGGAAGTGGACCTCCCGTGTAGATTGGTCCAGGCTGAGGTTGATGGTGGGGTGGAAGCTGTTGAAATCATGGTGGAATTCTTCCAGGGCCTCCTTCCCATGTGTCCAGATGATGAAGATGTCATCAATATAGCGTAGGTAGAGAAGGGGCATGAGTGGACGAGAGCTGAGGAAGCGTTGTTCCAGGTCAGCCATAAAAATGTTGGCATATTGTGGGGCCATGCGGGTGCCCATAGCGGTGCCACTGGTCTGGAGGTATATATTGTCACCAAATTTGAAATAATTGTGCGTGAGGATAAAGTCACAGAGCTCAGCAATAAGTTGTGCTGTGTCATCATCAGGGATACTGTTCCTGACAGCTTGTATTCCATCTGTGTGTGGGATGTTTGTGTAACGAGCCTCTACATCCATGGTGGCTAGGATGGTGTTTTCTGGGAGGTCACCAATGCATTGTAGTTTTCTCAGGAAATCTGTGGTGTCACGGAGATAGCTGGGAGTGCTGGTGGCGTAGGGTCTGAGTAGGGAGTCCACATATCCAGACAGTCCTTCAGTGAGAGTGCCAATGCCCGAGATGATGGGGCGTCCAGGATTTCCAGGTTTGTGGATCTTAGGTAGTAGATAGAATAACCCCGGTTGGGGCTCTAAGGGTATGTTGATTTGTTCCTGTGTTAGTGTAGGGAGTGTCCTGAGTAGATGGTACAGTTTCTTAGTGTATTCCTCAGTGGGATCTGAGGAAAGTGGCCTGTAGAATTTGGTATTGGAGAGTTGTTTGGCAGCCTCCTTCTGGTAGTCAGACCTGTTCATGATGACAACAGCACCTCCTTTATCAGCCTCTTTGATGATAATGTCAGGGTGGTTTCTCAGGCTGTGGATGGCATTGCGTTCTGCACGACTTAGGTTATGAGGCAAGCGATGTTGTTTTTCCACAATTTCTGCCTGTGCACATCGGCAGAAGCATTCTATGTATAGATCCAGACTGTCATTTCAACCCTCAGGAGGAGTCCATGTGGAGTTCTTCTTTCTGTGTTGTTGATGGGAGGGTATCTGTGTATCAGTGCGCTGTTCAGTGTTATCTTGAAAGTATTCTTTGAGCCATTCTGTAAGATGGCTACCTTTACATCTGCTATTGTGTGGCCAGGGAGGTTGAAGTGTTCTCCTACAGGTTTTTGTATATTGCCATTCTTTGTAGACTGGTTTCAGAGTAGCAGCCGTGTTAGTCTGTATCCGCAAAAAGAACAGGAGTACTTGTGGCACCTTAGAGACTAACAAATTTATTTGAGCATAAGCTTTCGTGGGCTAAAACCCACTTCATCGGATGCATGCAGTGGAAAATACAGTAGGAAGATAGATATATATATATATACACACATATAGACTGTGTCCTACACAGAGTCCCACAGAGTAATTGCAGAGCATTCTCACTGCAAAACTGGGTCCTGACTTTATAAGATACCCGAAACAGGGAAGTTCTCTTACTCTGTGTGTGCACAGCATCATGCAACTTTATATAAATAATCAATAATATACTATTTGATTGATCACGCTATTATTAACATTCCTGTTGCAAATTAAAGTTTTGGTTTTTTTTAAGTTTGAAGGTATATTGGGTATTTTGTTTCATATGTCAACACAAATGTAATAATTTGAAACAATTTACATTCTGGAACATATGTGAACAGAGAAAACTAGGCCTTGGTAGAGAAGATCTCTGGCTAACAAGAAGGCCAGGGATTGCATAGAAACATTTCCAATTTTAGGGCAGCACTGCCTCTGGAGGTAACCGTTGGAAAATTCACACATCCTGTGCCTGTCTTTCAGACTTTTAGATCCTGAACTCTAACAGTTTATCAGGAGTTTGTGAATGGAGAGGGACATGAAGAGAGGGTGCATATTTGGCAAACTCTTGTTGCACAACTATGATACTGAGTTCCCAATCCCCTTGCAGCCACATTCTCCTCTAGAGCAAGTCTGCCTGTTGATTTGGTTTGCCATAGACATACATAGTTCACATCATGAGGTGGATCTTTTTGAGTGCTGGAGAAAATACAAATTGTCCTGCCCAGATGGAGGGAGCAGTTAGTTTTACGCTGGTGATCCACATACATTATCATAGTCCAGTTAACCAGTCTTGCCATGGCTGGTGGGATTTGGAGATGAAAAAAGACTGCCTGATTTCCCAGTTCCAGTGCCCTGAATTCTGGAAAGTTGATGCACTTTCACATTTCAAACTTGGGTCACAGGTGCTGTGAAATCTTATGGACCATGTAGGTTTCCTAACTTCTGAGACTGGCATTAGTATTTAAGTAGGAGGAAGAAAGATGTGCGAGAGGTTTCAGGATTCTTCATGACTAGCCAACAGTGTTGGGATCTGAGGACCCAGTCAGAGGTGTGTGTGTGTGCCTGCACGTATGCCTATGTAGCATCCCCACCCAGCCGACTACTTTTAATGCTGATCTCCTTACAGGTTTGATGGACAGGGTTCATCTGGATCCAGGCTCTTGTTCAGCAGGGTGTAACTTCCTTATTCTCTTTCCATATGAATTTCCTTGGAGGTCCCTCCGTCCCCTCACTCCTTCCTGGCAGGATCACCAGGGCAGTTTGGAAAGAAAATTTAATCATAGGATAACCCCCAGTTTCTTGCTAGATAGTTGGATACTCCCAAGCATAGCAGGATAAAACAATACTCTCAGCCTCACCAGTGGCTTCCCCATGAATTTCCCAAGCCAAATAACCTGATAGAGGAGGAGTAAAACTTAGTGTCCCATTAGTAGGCGTACTTCGTAGGGGCCCTTGATGACCTGTGACACTATCTTCTGTCCAGCAATTAGCAACTTCGCTGACTTGGTTAAGTACAACCCAAAAACCTCACAAGTGGGATAAGAGGGTTAGTCCATCCACAGGTTTAATAAACAGTAGATAATAAAATCCCCAAACCCTTAGCCTCTGGCTTGAGGTCACAGTTCTGGGAACTGGTGGTCTCCCAAACAATTTCTCTGACTAGCTAACTAAAAAATGGTGCACTCACAGCTCCACGAATGATCTACAGGTTCCAAGATGAATCTGCACCTCTTAGCAACTGCAGAGAGGCTAACAATCTTAGTTGGCAGGCAACCTCTTCATTCAAGAATCAGGCTGCTTCTGTTCCCAAGTTTTCCTCTCACCATCAAGGAATGCAGGGACCGAGTGCAAATTACAACAACTATATTAAAAATCCTAGCTCCTAATCTCCTACCCTAGAGCTCAGATATAATTACAGCAGGCAGGCAACTCTGAACTAGCAGCAAGAGCAGTACTTGCCACTTGGTACCTGACTTTATCTGGAGAGCTGAAGGACTAACTCAGCCTGACAGGATAGGGAGTTTTCCCGATAAAACTCTATAAACTGGGAGTTACCTGGAACAGGGAAAGGAACAAGTTTAGGGCTATTGCTTCCAGGTACTCAGAGGCCAGTTCTCAGGGGGAACCCTGCATGCAGGCCTGGGACTCTCAAGCTCACCAAACAGCAAGTCCCACCCTTTCAGTGGCTGGCTCCAGATTCCTCCAGAGCAGGAGCGCTGGTGGCCACCCAGGCATACTGGCTTTCACTCCCCTGAGCTGACAGGGGCCCCCTCTCGCTCTAAACAGCACTTCTGCTCTCAGTTGCCTAGTAGACTCTGAATCTGCTGTTGACCCCCTTTCCTCACAGGGACAGTGTGCCTCTCCCTGAGTTACCAGCACAGATATATTCAAGAACCAAGGTGAGCTCCTAGGGGGTTACATGTGTTTGAGGGCAGAGTGAGGATTCTTTCCCATACTACTAAGCACTTACATAGAATTTCACACCTACATACTATAAAAATGTTAATCTATTTCAGTCAATAAGGTTGCAAGGGTTCCTTTCTCTATACCACGGGTGTATACGTATGATTTCCAGTCAATATGTAAGGTACTGATATATTTTGGCAGTGACAGAACCTCAGTACAAAGCAATTCAGATTTCAATGGGGAAGAGGTCAGAAGTTGAATTGAACCTTTAGGCTCAGCTTGGAGTTTCTAAACATTCCTTTGTTTTACAATTTTCAATTTGCAAGAATTATAAAATAAACAAACTGAATGACGAAGAAAAGCAAAAATGTAAGTTAAACAATGCAGCCCTTGTGCATTGTTGCCTATTATTACCAACTTGGTTTCTGTTGCAGATGATCTGTGATGTTCCTTTGGTGCTTTATTATAAAGCTGATAAATGGCTCGCCAGAAACATAGTGAAAGCTTTTTGAATTCACTGTGCTATGGAAAACAAATTAGAAACTCAACTTGTTGCATGAGGGATCATCCTTCACAGCGTGGCCTTTACAATGTGAAACTAATTACTGCAAAGAAGATTTATAGTGTTTACAGTCAAGAATTCAGGGTCAGTTTGACCAAATTCATGTAACTTTAGACCTCAGGCTTGTCTGACACTAAATAGAAGGATAACTGCAACACATGTAAAGATAAAAATGATTTTTTTTCTACTGAATTGTTTGGCTAGAGGATGGGAATTAAGGGTTAAACAGATCTAGATTCAAGCATTTGTTTTGAGGGATTTTTTGTTTTGTTATTCTTTACTAAACAAGGCAGACAATGCTGAGTCCTAGAAAAATGTGTTTTCATTTTTGCAGTCAAATTCATATTAATCCACTAGATATTCAAACCCTCGAATATCCATTTGTATGCAACTATGCAAATGATGATCAAAATATGAAGTACTGATCTAAAAACATTACTAATAATGTAACCAAGATTGGCATCTTATCGATCAGTGACCTGAACAAACACTAGTACAAATAAAATAATGGTAAGATTTTACTCACAAGATTTGACAATTACAATAGATTTTTCTCAAATATACACAGAAAGCAAATTATTTCATTAACATTGCATTTAAATAGATCTTTTAAAATCAAGTATTTGCTTTCTGGCAATGAAATGTCATCCTACTTTTAAATGTCTACCTTGTTAACATGCCTACAAACATTTACCACCCTATTTACCGCATATTTGGAAATGGTCATTGTCATCTGCCAACACCAGAAGAGTTGTTTTACAGCACAATTTAGGCAGGTTTGCCCAGCTTAACAAGTGGTATATACAAGTTAAAGTCCCCTAATATGGGAAGAAAATATACTGGAGCTGGTCTTCCAATAATTGGAAAGACAAGTTTCATGATATTTTTCAAATAAATTAGATAGTTTTCATTAGTTACCCAGTTCAAAACTATACACAAAATGGGTGTTTCTATTTGTCTTTCAGATCTGATTCAGCCAAGCATTTAAGCATGAGCTTAACTCTAACTAGGTGAGTAGTTGCATGGGACTGCATAGGAACACACTGAAGTGGTTTGCTGAATTGGGGCTCATGTGACTGAAGGTGAAAGATGTTGAGTATTGTCAACTCCCATCAACACAAAGAAAGTACTAAGCACTCTGCATAAAATATAATTATCACAGTTAACTGTGGCTGCAATTCTGCATTCAACAATTCTGTGGAGATAATAAGAAAGTACTCTGTATTTGCTGGTGAAAGCAGATACCCCCTAAAGTATAGCACAAGGGTCGGCAACCTTTCAGAAGTGGTGTGCCGAGTCTTCATTTATTCACTCTAATTTAAGGTTTCGCGTGCCAGTCATACATTTTAACATTTTTAGAAGGTCTCTTTCTATAAGTCTATAATATATAACTAAACTATTGTTGTGTGTAAAGTAAATAAGGTTTTTAAAATGTTTAAGAAGCTTCATTTAAAATTAAATTAAAATGCAGAGCTCCCAGACTGGTGGCCAGGACCTGGGCAATGTGAGTGCCACTGAAAATCAGCTCGCGTGTCGCCTTCGGCACACATGCCATAGGTTGCCTACCCCTGGTATAGCATATACAATACTGCCAAATCAATGCTGTCATTTCCAGATATAATGCCTTAGCCTACTACGCTTGGTACCAAGATATAGCAATGTGTCTGGGATAGTGTGAATTTTGTCAAACTAGTCTGGTTTATCTCTACCCAAAAGCAGTGTAAGCGTGGTGAATCTGGTGGAGAGCGAGGAGCTGCTGCATAGCTAATCCAGTTTAATTAACTGAGTGTCTAACAACATTTCCCTTTAAAAATACAATTTACAATGTTTTTCTTGGAAAACACTAGCTCATAGGTTCAGCAATGTCGTGGCCATGACCTGAGCTTTTCCAGTAGCCATGCCAGGAAATGATACCCAATAAGTAAAGAGAATATTTTGGGAACTGTTTCCTCAAGGTTCTTTTAAAAAACTCTAAAACAACCTTATGGATAGGGAGTTTCAACAGGGTTTGTCCCCTGTATCTGTTAGATGCTCTTGACAATCTCCTCCTCTGGAAACTAACATATATTAAAGGCTCATAGAGGTCAGGTTGTAGAATGGGTTTAATTCCTCCAAGGCCAGCTCTAGTCTGTGGGATTTGGTTTTCAGACCCTTTTTCCTTTCACCATATAACATTTTCCACAATGTTCCTGGGCATTCCTGACAAGTCAATGGGCAGGTGGATGCAGAAAGATGAGAAAATTGGTGCTAAGATACTGGGGCTGCTGGGTGTCAGCCCAAAAGCTGCTCTACCCTGAACCACCTGAAGAGGAACAGCTGAACATAGGGACACCCAGGCCAAGTCCCCTTTTCCTGGCCTCAGCCTGTGAGCTTTCAGGAGGGATGGGTCGATGTAAAAGCCACTCTACCACCTCCCTTACATAAGGGGAATTCTCCTGAGGCCAGTTAAACAGCTGAAACATATTGGTGAATTGAACCTAAAGGGACATATTTTCATTAGAGCTCATCTCCCCTTCAGACTCTTAAGTAAAGGGGCCAGATTTTCAGTGATCCTCACATGCTGGTGAACCTGGCTGGGCATGAAAGTACCCTATTGCATCCCTTGAAAGAACGCACTCTCTATACACTAGAGTGCTCCACAAGAGTCTCATTGAGGCGGGATGCTCCTTAATGTTCTCTCTGGAAGGTGCTGCCCTTAGTACAAACTATGTGTAATTTGCAGTCTAGCCCTTTGTATATTCAGTGTCCTATCTCCTAGCTTTAATGATGAAAAGAAGTGTTTACAACATTTTACTCTGGCTAGTGGTGCGGAGCAGGGGTGTTGGAATGGGGAGGGGAGGGGACTAGAGGGCCATGGCCCCATCACTTTTAAAAGTGGGAGGGCTATGCCCTCCCACTTTTTACTGGCCACAAGGGCAAGCGATGGGGGTCGAGAGAAGCGAGCAGGAGGTGGGGTCTTGCGGGGGGGGGAAGAGGTGGCATGGGAGCAAGACCTCTAGGGGAGGGGTGGCGCGAGGGCAGAGACAAGGGGCTGCGTGGGGGCGGGGCCACAGTTTCAGTGCCAATTGCCCCTGTGCTTTTAGGGACCTTCCGCTGCTCCTGGTGCAGAGCCAACAGAGCTGTGGGAGAGTGAACTGGGTTCTATTCTGGCTTATATACCCTCACCAGAACTTTTAATTAAGATCCCAACTCTTACGTATTACTAGCGATGATGTGTGAGCCAGACATAACGTAGCTTGATTCCAGGCTGCATTTGCAGTGTTGACAGAGTAAACATTATTTGATTGTAAGCCAAGCAAATTCTGACGAACTCGGAGCCTCATAATGCTATTTTTACAGTTACTTTTCATTGTGCAATGCATTTTAATTAATTTAGTCTCAACAAAATGCCTAAGTAGGTGGTACGTATCATCTCCTTTTAGCAAAAAATGCAGGGAAGTAAAAGGGGTTGTTTTCAAAGGCACAAACAGGAGTTAGGTGCCTAAACCCCATTATTTTCAATGGAAGTTTGGCATCTAGCTGCCCTTTGTGCCTTGAAAATCTCTCCCCTCCCAAGCAGCTTCCTCAAGGCTAACAGGAACAGCCCATGTCTCTTGACTCCAGTACTGTACCTTAACCACAGCCTCCACCCCTACCACCAGCACCCTTAGCAAAGCAGGAAGAATCCTTGTTACTATATATGTTGCTAGAGCTGTGCTTTGTGTTTGCGTATCTCTGGCACTTAGTTAATATCACTAGCACCCTAATTCATCTAATTATAATCCTGCCTTTTTAATGAATGGAAAGAATTATTGTTTCTACCACATAAAACAAAACTCATAATCAATTGTTGGATAGGTTATCAGATCAGCTGCTGGCAGCTTTTGGCACATACTAAAAACACCCCACCACATGGCGTAACTTCAGCAGAGTTGTCAGATCGTGGCCCATGAGCAGCTCATACATGATTTATTCAAGTCCGAAATATACTTCTACTAAATAGTAATCACCAAGTCCTGAACGGAAAAGCTTATTATACTTTAAATATTTCCATAAGGGAGTAGCGTTATCCAGTCCTATTTGTTTCTCCAATATTGTCAGAACTAAGTCATTTAATAGATTCAGTACGAAGGATTCCAGATTAAATTAAACTGTGGCCATAAAAGGAATATATTCAATCCATGTTACATAAGTGAATCTCTAATTAAAAATGCAACACATCTGGGAAAAGCAAACTGCAGACTCAAACTTTTCTGCTCTATTCTGAAGTGATTTCTTAAAGGAATACACTGTGTTTAACTATATCATTCTTAAATGTCTCTCATGATACAGAAGCTTTCTTCCATGGAATGAAATGACCCAACATACATTTAAAAATCACTAAATTCAAAAGAGGTGAATTTCACCTCCCAATATGTATGAATATTTCCTAGATTATTCAATAATTCTTGGGAGCTAATCAAAATAACATTTCTGATATCTGCCATAATGCTTCCAAGTTGAAAATGCTGTAAGACCTAGCTGCTTTTAATTAAAGCAAGGATTCAGTTTTGTAGCTAGTTATTAATTGAACTTTGGTAGGCAATACAAAATCTAACACTTCAAAACGTATTGAGCTCCATTTAAAGTTAGCTTTCCCAGAATGAAGTATTTAATAATACAGTGTCAGTAAACACACAGGGGGCCAGATCTTCGGGTGCAGCTAGCAGATTGGGGTGGGAGTACAAAGGAGACTTAAAACTCACCTTTGCACTTCCTTCCTTCTGGTGCTGCTCTATAGGGGCTGTTTTCCCCATGCTGATTTAGAGAAACCTGAGGGCTGCTTTAACTTATGCTGGACTGCAATGCCCGAAGAGCCCATAACACAGCCCTGAATTGACTGACCACAAGAGTGGTGTTCCCACCACAATCCCTTTCCTCTGGTATGCCAATTCCTCTGGATTGGTGTAAGAACCTATATATTAACTCTATGCCAGAGGATAACCCTTGTCCTGGAGTCATCTTCCTTGAGCTGACTAAGTAGACTTCATGGCCAGATTGAACCATATTGAACTGGCAGCACAGCAGAAAGGAGCTGGCTACACTGTATCAGAGAATCTGATTATGAGTCACCAACTAAACTCAGGTTGAAGAACTAATTTTGGTACCATCCAAAAGAGAACCCCTCTCTGAGAACTTCCGATTTGGCTGAAAAGTAATAATATTGGCAAGAGTCCCAGAACTGCTTATACCATGGAAGGGACAATGTGATGATGATATGGCAGTTTTATAATAAATACTATAACAATGTGTCTTTCAATGACAGAAGATTAATTTAGGCCTCTGGATATAAAAATGTTCCTGTTCATAGCTGGTTGGCATATTTGTCATACTAAGAAAAATACTGCATAAGGTAGTTTCTATGTTTAGTTAATGCAGCCTCACTTCCATTAAAAACAAAAATAAAATGCAATTAATTTTACGATCCTTCCCTGGGAAAGTTTGAGGTAAGAAAATCATGACATTTAAATTATTTTTCTAAAGGGCACACTATTTCCAAAAACTCATCTGAGTGTTCATTTCCAGAACTTTTAGTGAGCAATTAGTGTCACTGAGCTGTAGTGGGAAACACCCTGATAGAGTATGAGTTGAACTATTAACCATCATTCTTCCCATGACTTTATTTCAGAATGTGACTTCAGAGTTTTCACTTTACAAGGAAAGGGTTTTATATCAAAAACACTAACAAACAAAAGAACCTTGCAGCAAACCTAAATGGAGCTCCATTCAAGTTTGTTTTGCTAGTCACCATCATGAACTCCTGTCCCCAAATTACTCAATAAAACAACATCTAAAATAATATTTACAACTTTCAGGTACAGTAGTGAATTATGACCCAAACAGTTAATGCTTCTGTGTGTGCAAAGGCAACTGTGCTAAATGCAAGTCCCATTTCTGTCCAACTGTTAAGCATACGAGCGTGTACTATTTGGCTGTACATCAAGAACAGCTGTCTGAAAAGTAAAAACAACACAAAATATATCTAGTTACAATCTGGAGGAGGACACAATACAGATTTTTTTCCTTTTACCGAATGGAAGCGTTGTACTGCCAACTTGAGGCTCACAGTGGCTTGAAAATTCACTAACATCTTTGCTAGCATCTTTAATGAATTATCTGAGAAGTCCCAGCCTAATAAAAGGTGTCCTTCTCAATTAAAAAGCAACAGAGAGTCCTGTGCCACCTTTAAGACTAAGAGATGTATTGGAGCATAAGCTTTCGTGGGTGAATGCCCACTTTGTCAGATGCATGATGAAGTGGGCATTCACCCACGAAAGCTTATGCTCCAATACATCTCTTAGTCTTAAAGGTGCCACAGGACTCTCTGTTGCTTTTTACAGATCCAGACTAACAGGGCTACCCCTCTGATACTTCACAATTAAGTTATACTTGAAACAAAGACACATTTTCCTGTATTGTCTTCTTGCCCCGTTTTCCTTCAGTGTTCACAAAACACATTCATTCTAGATTAGTAACATGAAAACATTTTGCGAAGAGTGTTTGTGAGCGGGTGGGGAGGGGAGGAAAAATTCTAATCGAAATTTCAGTATCTTGATAATCAATATATTTAGGATCTAGAGTCATAAGAGCAAATGTTTGCTAATAATTTAACCATTGAAAGGTCCCTGTAATTTACATTTTTGTACATAGGATTTTACATAAATGTTCGTGGCAGAGTTTATGTGGCTTAAATGCAACAGGTGGAGATTTTTTTTTTCCAAAGAAAAGGTCTTTTAGAGAAAGAAATAGCAAATATTGCATACTGTTTCATCTAGGTCTTTGTTATCTGGGAGGGTTCAATCACAGTTAGCTGACATGACACTGATTATTATTTATCCTGGTCTACACTGCCTGCTCTGTCGTATTCAGACATGTCAGAATTCTGTAACGTAAACCAAGTGTTTTGGCCAGTTTGACCTCTTATACCCGGAGGTTTCCTCTCTTCTGGTTTTTTTGGCTGTTACACCTACAGCCTTTCAGAGCACAATAAAAACTGGCCTTTGTGCAGCGAGAGATGGAATTTAACTCCATGAAAAAAAGGCCAAGTTTAGAAGTGTGAGTGCATTCCAAACTTAATTTGAAGTTGAACTGAAAAATACTAGACTCTAAGCATTTGTGGTGACGTTGACAACTCCCTTGATTTTTTCGCAGGTGATAAGATTTTGGCCAAAACTGGAGCTTGTCTTGTGTCATCCTGAGGCGCTCCAACCCCCTCGCGAAGTTCAGTCCTGCGGCTACCAGAAGCTAGCAAAGTCTCTCCTTTGTTCTCACAGGAGCGAAGGGAAGGGGCAGGGGAGGGAGCAAAGAGCTATGTGGGCCCTGAGTCTCTAAAACTCCCCCGTCACCACCAAGGGAAATAGATGAAGCAGCATGTCATTAATCCTGTAAGGTCAGTGCCACAGGAAGTCCTACCGGAACACCCAAGGCATGTGGTTGTCTGACTGGCTTGCACCCATTACCTAAGCCAGGAAGTGACTCGGGTAGGTTGTCTGAGCAACTGCATAGACTCTGTGTTGCTGTTGTATCAGACCCCACTCTTGCCTGACTCCTGCGATCTGCATTCAGCCCCTTTCCCATTTCCTGCTCTACTCCCATACTTTTCTTGGTTCCTGCCTTGCTCCTGCTCAGTGTCTGACCCTTGCCTTGCCTCTGGCTCCTGCCTCTCCTCTCCTGACCACTGGCAACTAGTCCCAGCTCTGGTCCCAGCTACTGATTCCAACTTGACTCCCAATCACTTATCCCAGACCCACCCGTGAGGCAAGACTACCTACATCCTGGTTCCTAACAGATGTCTCAATCTCAACTAGGCTCTGGAGAGGGCACTCAGCCACACCTGCTGAATCAGTCAAAATGGCTGCATGAATAGATGAATAACAGAACTACAATTTCTTGCTCCGTTCAGTTACTGATACAAAAAAAAATGTAAAGAAAACCACCTGACTGATAGCCCAGGGAAGAAAAAGTTGCTTATAATGTTCATAAAAATACATATTAGCAATGGACCCCCACAGAGTGGGGCAGTGCACAAACAAAACCTCATTAACCTTGGTGACCACATGTTATTGGAGCAAGGGCTGAAACAATCAGAGTAAGTCATTACTACTTCAATCTATCGAATGTTCCAAAAACAACATTTTTCAACCAGCCACTGTAAGTAAATCATAAATGCCTGTAACAAATAAAGTATTATCACTTAATTCATGCACTAGCTGATAACCTCCAACAAAAATAGGGGAAAATTTTGATCTTCTTTACCTTAGTGTAAACCTGGAGCAACTCTGTTGGCTTTAAATGAGTTATTCTGGATATATGTCAGCATAATTAAGAGGAAAATGTAGATCTTACTTTGCTGTGCAGAACATTAGTACTCTCCTAATCACCATCTGGATATGTCATGCAACACTGATATAATTTAAAAATTCCTGAAGTGAGGGAATAAGGATTTCTTTCACGCATACAAGAGCGATGTTTAGATGGTGCCTGCAGTTTGATCCATTGATAGCCGGAGTACTTATGATATGACTTGACATTGTGGTTAATCCTGGCAGTTTGCTAGTTGATGCTAAAGCATATCTATGGGTTATTATATTAAATATGAATATACCAAGTACAATTTTTTTGCTGGTTAGAAGTTAGTGGAATAAAAAAGCCCAAGTTCAGCTATATGTTACTTGGCTTTATTAATTAGAATATATAACCTATGCCCAGGACACAGATCATATATGTGTAAACTGGGTTTTGGGTGTTACTCTTGGGTAGTTGCTTAGTTAGGTTAAGTCATCATCTCTAAAATTTTGTTTTGCGAAATGTCTCTGAAACTCCTCAATAGTAAAAGGGCAGCTGAGGCCTCAGAAAAACAGAAAATTTTCTTTTAGAAAAACAACTTGGCTCAGACACATTTTAGTGTATTTTTTCTTTTCTTCATTAATATTAATGACAGCTACCTTCATCTTACAGCTTCCCCCCACTTAAAAACAATCCTCTGAGCTCATAATCACATCAGCATATCAACCAGTTGTGATGACCTAAAAGCAGGATTGGAAATTCAAGGAAGGAATAAGCAGCAATACCAAAACTGTTCTGAGCAATCATGTTTTTATGTAAATATCCTTAGAACAGTAATTAAGGATGTAAGAAGAGAAATACATAATACACATGATATTGTCGGAATATGTCTGATTTATTTTTAAATTCTTTCATGAAGCCATAGCAGCCCTTTAAATATAGTATTTGCACTGATATGATGCAAAGCTCGGGGGGGGGGGGGGGGGGGGGAATCAAAGGAAGTCCATATCATTATCTAAAGCACAGGATCATTGTGTGTGTCCCCCTATCTCTTTAAACTACTCACCTATACTTCCAAGGTAAACTGGGCTAAAGACAACAGGACTTCATTGAATAAAGAACCCATACAATGAAGACACATTTGAGCAGGTAGTAGGGAAGGTGTATACATTTTGGGCCAGAAATCGGTAGTAAAGTCAACAGAGCTATGCTGATGAAGATCTGGCCTATCTGTGATTATCCGTCTCTCTTTAACAATACCACTGCCATACTCTGTATATTCAGCCTGCCAGGATTCTTGAATAAAGAACATAAAAAAAACCTCCCTCTGATTTTAATCACAACTGTTAACATTTTGTTATTAAAATAACTAGGTTAAACTAGGAAAGTCTTGTGTGGCCTATGAAGCTCCTCAATGAGTTCCTCAAAAAGATGTGTGTAATTATCTAACCCTGCATGACCAGAGTGATAAACAAACATGTTGATAAGAAGACCTGGCACCTTGTTCCCTACGCAAGCAGCAGACGGAGAGCCCAGGCCAGAGTGCTAGGAGGCACTAAGCTGACCTGGGGTAACCAGATGCTTGCTGTATCTTTCATCTCATCCTAGTCAGTGTGCTCCCTGTTCACTAGCTACAAACCAACCAAATTAACCGTAACCTAAATGGAAAGGATTGTCACCCCAAAGTGCAACAAGTCAACTTCTGTGAGTCTTAGAGGATACGGTCTACAAGGATTGGCAGTCATATCCATAGATGAAAAAGGAACAAATGTAAAAAATAGGGCTGTCAAGCGATTAAAAAAATGAATTGCGATTAATTATGCAATTAAAAAAATTAATCACACTGTTAAACAATAAAAGTATGCCATTTATTTAAATATTTTTTGATGTTTTCTACATTTTCAAATATATTGATTTCAATTACAGCACAGAATACAAAGTGTACAGTGGTCACTTTATATTATTTTTGATTACAAAGATTTATGCTGTAAAAAACAAAAGAAATAGTATTTCTTAATTTACCTCATACAAATACTGTAATGCTATCTCTTTATCATGAAAGTTAATTCCACATTTATAAGTTCATGAACAAAAAAAACTGCATTCAAAAATAAAACAATGTAAAACTTTAGAGCCTACAAGTCCACTCAGTCCTACTTCTTGTTCAGCCAGTCACTCAGACAAACAAGTCTGTTTACATTGGCAGGAGATAATGCTGCTCGCTTGTTTACAATGTCACCTGAAAGTGAGAACAGACGTTCGCATGGCAGTTATGTAACCAAAAAAATGTCTACATTTGTAAGTTGCACTTTCACAAGAAAGAGATTGCATTATGGTACTAGTATGAGGTGAATTGAAAAATACTATTTCTTTTGTTTATCATTTTTACAGTGCAAATATTTGTAATAAAAATAATAATCTAAAGCGAGCACTGTACAATTTGTATTCTGTGTTGTAATTTAAATCAATATATCTAAAAATGTAGAAAAACATCCAAAATATTTAATACATTTCAATTGGTATTCTATTGTTTAATAGTGCGATTAAAACTGCGATTAATCGAGATTAATTTTTTTAATCATGATTAATTTTTTTGAGTTAATCACGTGAGTTAACTGCAATTAATCGACAGCCCTGGTAAAGAATAAAAGCAGTTTGCTGGTGAGCAATTAGAGAGGAGAAGGCAGTCCACCTAAAGTAAGAAAGAAGTTTCTTCTTCCTTATTTACACAAGTTCTGAACTCAATTACAGGTATGGGGTGAAGTACTAGGGGAGGAAACAGCCCCAATGAGTGGTCAAAAATGGAAGGAAGAAACCAGTTCTGTGACTCCATTCTTATAAACCCTTAGACACTAACAATTCAATCTTTTACCCAGAGAGGAAACACAAAAATTCTCTCTCTCATATTTTCTGAGCTACTTCCCTCTCTTTTTCAGACAAGACAAACACACCCAAACACTTTACAGGATGGTTGATCAACTGATCTTACAATTGGCCAATCCATCCCATACTGTCACCAAGTATCCCTGCCACTTGAGCTTAGAGAAACATTTAAAGTGTTCCATAGGGAATTCAGCCCAAACTCCCAAAGTGGAGGAGAAATGGAGCACAGCCTAATCCTAACTAGAGAGAGAAACTGAAGAGTTTAAAATAGAGGCTGGGGGTGGGTGGGGAGGGAAGTAAAGTTCTTATGAAAGAATATGATAAATCTTCAGGTACCCTCTTCACATTTTGAATTCTATGCATCCATCTGGGTTGGTTAGCCCTGCTGCAGGAGATAAAGAAGTTGGCCAAAGCTTTGCCAAAACTTGAATGTGAACTGAATCCTTTCAAAGGTTAAAAAAATCAGTTTAAAAATAAAAGACAATCCTGTTCGCAATCTGGTTCCAGTCACTAGGAGAAGGGCTGAAATACCCAGTCCTCTATATCTATCCGCCTATTGGGTGGAGATACAAACTCGTACCTATGTTTTGCAAGTGCCAACATCCTTTAAATAGCCTAACACTTGCAGGCATTTGCATTTACTGGATCCATGAGTCATGACTTATGTGTTCTGAGACTCCACTGATAGACACCATATAAATAAGTAAATTAGATGGAATAGATAAGTTAGATACAGCTACACAGAATGCTTGCAATTGATACCTGCAAAGTGCAGGCTTGAGTTAATGCTTACACAATTTTGCACATCCACAAGTAGATGATCAGGGCTGAAAATGTGGGCCAATGACAAAGGCTTTTTTCTAGGTATTTCCTGCCTTATTGGATATCTGGCAAGAAAGCAATTCTTTAAAGCCTTCTGGATAATTCAGAAAGAGAGCCAAATTCTGGTTGACCATAGCTCCCAAAATGAGTCTATGCATGTGGTGCAAAAGCAGTATTACTGTGTATCTGTATTCTGGTTAGCAATGGCCCTCTGTGCAGATTACTCTTGTCAAAAGCAGGAATAATTTATATGGGAATGGATGAGCAAGCCTCAGCCAGCTCTTCTAAAACTCTTGGATACAAGTTATCTGGACCTGCTGATCTAAAAATATCTGTATTTAGCAGCTATTGTTTACATTCTCCTGAGATGTTAGTAGAATGGAAAGAGCATTATATGATATGACATCTTTTTCCCCCCCCCAAATACAGAATAGAAATATTTATCCAACTCTTCTGCCTTTTCAGCATTATCTAGTAATGGACCAGCATCATTATTAGGATTGGTTTTGTTCCTAAAATAAGTGAAACTCCTTATTGTTCAGTATCAGAGGGGTAGCCGTGTTAGTCTGAATCTGTAAAAAGCAACAGAGGGTCCTGTGGCACCTTTAAGACTAACAGAAGTATTGGGAGCATAAGCTTTCGTGGGTAAGAACCTCACTTCTTCAAGTCTTAGTCTTAAAGGTGCCACAGGACCCTCTGTTGCTCCTTATTGTTCTTAACTCTGCTTCCCTTAGATTTCTTCTTATGTCCCTTTGCTATCTTTATCAATTTTCTACAATTAGTTTCTGATTAATATTCATTACTATCAACCTCCCCTTTCTTCAGTTTGTCCTCTGCCCAAGAACAGTGTTAGACATGGCATCTGCACCAGGGAGTGTGCCTGAGAAAATCAGAGCTAGGAACAGTGACAAGTCTAGTGTCCAGATTCAGGGGACTTAGAAGCACATGGGATCCAGCATTTGGATCCAATCATAAGAGACTGAACTCCATCCAGAAAACAGGCCTGGGCCTGGTTGTGAAGCATCCCAGTTTTTGAGTCTCATCCAATTAAACCTCTGAGCCATTTGACAGAATTAAATCTCTGAGTCATTTAAAAATAATTAAAAGATTGCTGAAGACATTATTCCATACTGCACTATGCATAAACTACTTGCAAAATATTAATTTATTTGAAGGAAAATAGGACTTTTTTGAGTTGTAGAAGCACAGAAATGATCAGATGCTCCTGTAATATCACTGCTTAACTACTCATTACCAACTGAATTTGAATTAGAAGTGGGCCTAAACTAAATGCCATATCTATGCACCCCCCCAAGGTGTTTTCAAGGTCTGGCTCTGAATTTTGCACCTTGAGCCCATCTCTAAATAAAAGTAATCAAATTTAAGATTAAAAATATAATAAATACACAATTTAAAAACATATTCCTCTGTTGAGAGCCGTCCTTGCATGCCAAGATTTTGCCTAAGGCAAATTTCTATGGTTAAGCTATAAAGTTATGAAAATAAGGGTTTATAATGAAAATACTAACAGATGCTTAACTAAAGCAGGGCTAGCAGGCACCACTATAATAAATGCCATCTTGATAAGACAAAAGTTCATGCACCATCCTCACTACCTACTGTATTTTTTACTGCAATGTTCTTGCTTTTTCAAACAGCCATTTGCAACAGTAATAAAATACTATCACTGTAACCCACAGTGACGTGCACTTCATATTTTCCAGTATACACTCAACCATTCAGTCTTGCATTTCTATCGGTAGAAATATTTCCTCTGCAGTCTAATTTCAATAGCTCTCTGAACTAACTGTTTTTTACTTCCTGAAATAGTGCTATTAAATATAAGAAGTTCTCGCAGAAGTCAAACAGCTAAACCAAGAACAATAATTCCAGTGAAGACATTTAACACACACACACACACACACACACACACACACACACACACACACACACACACACACACACGTTTCAGCTAGAGACAGTTCAGGATGTAGAGTGCAGACTTTTTATAAGACTAATTCTGGAAGACAAAGCGTTTCATTTTATAATGAGACACATTGTTTACAATGCAGCGGAGAGCCAAAGGTAATAAAAATGAGGCACTGCAACCGTGAAGGTTTATCCACAGCTGCAGAGAAGCTTGTAATTAAGATGAGCCATTTCAGCCAATGCTTAGATAAGAGACATGGGGGAAATGCTACCATGTTGCCTTTCCATCTCCAGGGCTGTGATTAGCAAGGCTACGATTTTGTCACGGAGGTCACGGAAGTCACAGAATCCATGACTTCAGCCCTGGTGGCTGGGAGCTGCAGGGTCCAGCTGCCTCCCGCACCAGCAGCAGGGAGCTGTGAGATACCCCCGCCGCCTGAGGCAGCAGGCCCCCAAGCTGTGAGCCGCCATGGGCGGGGGGGAGGGGGGTACCCAGCAGCTCCCCAGCTGCCAGGTGGTGCAGGGGGATCCCAGCTTATGGGGACCATGGAGCTCTGAGCCCTGGAGCTCCCAGCCAGCCCGCAGTTGCCCAGCCCCTTCCCATTTTATCATGGATATTTTTAGTAAGAGTCAGGGACAGGTCATGGGCTTCCGTGATTTTTTTTTTTTTATTGCCCATGACCTGTCCACGACTTTTACTAAAAATATCCATGACAAAATCGTAGCCTTAATGATTAGCCAGATATTCTCCCTTCCAACCACACAATGGTCCCCTCTCTCCTTTCTGTTAGGAGAAATACAATACAATGTAGAAATAACAACATTAAATGTCAGAATTCTGTTCCCATTGAAGTCTGTGGTAAATTACTCATTGACTTCATTGGAAGCAGTTAGGCCAACACTGAATACTTTTATAAATCTCACCCCTATCTTTTTCTTGCTTTTCTGGGTTTTTCCATTGCATTTTAAAACTTTTCTTTCTTTGTTTCCCTTTCTTAGTTCCCCTCTACCCCTTGATTCCTCTTGTGCTCTGAGACCTTGCCCACCTGCAAAGGAGTTGCTTCAAGCCAGAATCTCTACCTTATGCTGAGGCCTGTACTACAGTATATGGCCCATTTGGAGACTGAGTTCTTTAGGCATGCAGAATCCCCCTTAGATCTGTTGCCTCATGGATCATGGCCTTGCTTTAACTTCCTGGAGAAGCAGTCATTATGGAGTTACAAAATAACATCCCCTGCAACAACGTTGGCACAGGTGGGGATGTCAGGCTGTCAAAAAGTGCAGCCCTCCTCTAGAGGTCCCTCGCCCACTCACAGCTATGGTAGCACAGCAGAACCAGCAACCATGTTGCCACTCACAGCCAGTCTGCTGGATTAATGGCAGCAGCACTTCTGCAGAACTTGCACAGGGCATTGAGGCTACTGGATCAGTGCATACATGAATATCATAATAGGGGCAAAAAGTTGAAATCTCAACATTTTTTGCAAAATGAAAATCTAAATAAAATAATAATAATAATCAGCCTCGTCTGGTCCATTGAAACATTTCATTGTGATCATTCGGAAACATTTTGTTTCAATTTAGACACTTCCCTCCCTCCCTCCCTCCCCCCCGCACTTTTAACATTTTTTTTAAGGAATAAATTTACTAAAATGTGTAAACAAAAAGTTGTTTTGACTCAACCCCCCAAAACTCTCTTTTTCAACAGCGTCACAACAAGATATTGCAACAATCTCAAAACTACTTTTTTTTTTTTTTTTTAATCTTATGTTCTGCTGAATCCAAAAGTTTTGGTTTCAATGAATCAGCATTTTCCAGTGGAAAAATGTTTAGTCAAAAAATTCCTGATCAGGTGCTAGTTGGAGCCTTATGCTGGCTATTCCCACTGCTGCCCTCTACACCTATATATACAGGTGTGATGCACAGATCCCTTCCATAAAACAAAGGGCTTCCTGCGTGGAAAGTCTGCCTCATTCATGACCCAGTGGAGAGCAGACTTAAGTGGTGCGGGGTCTTTATGCTGGACTCCTATATCTGGGTGAATCTCACTCCTGCAGATTATATTTGACAAAAGCCCCTCATTTGGCATCAGGGCATCTGCTGTATGCCCCAATAATATATTAATGTAAATGGCTGCACCTGTAAAATGTGTAGCTTGAAGCAGAATAGAAAAATCTAAACGTAAATATGCAATAATTAAAACAATGATTACAATTCAGACTAGTTTGAACTGTCCCGCTGTGCCCTCTTTCCCCCAGCCTAATCTACACTGGCGATGGCATGTAGGGTACACGTAGCTACACGCTACAGTGAACTACAGGATACATCCATAGTGCTGTGTGTAGCTATACAGGTCAGTGAAAGGCTCTGGTAATGGGACACTACACTGCTAAAAATACACTGCTATCCTGCTATTTATACCCATGCTAGCAGGGCATGCAGTGTGTACACTCTACATCAGCAGTTCTCAACCAGGCGTCTGGGATCCTTGCGGTCCCCGAGCAGGTTTCAGGGGGTCCATCAAAATAAATCAGAGAGCAGGGCCAGAGTTAGACTCACTGGGGCCCAGGGCAGAAAGCCAAAGCCCGAGGACTGCTGCCCGGGGCTAAAGTTGAAGCCTGAGAAAGTTAGCTTAGTGCCTACTGTGGTGTGGGGCCCTGGGCAATTGCCCTGTTTGCCCTAATGCTGGCTCTGGCTTTTAATTTGCTGGATATGCAGAAAAGCGGTTGTTGTGGCACAAGTGGGCCATGGAATTTTTATAGCATGTTGCGGTGGAGGTTGAGAAACTGCTAGGCAGGCCATCATAAGTGTAGACATAGCTAGGGTTACCATACGTCCGGATTTTCCCGGACATGTCCGGCTTTTTGGGCTCCAAATCCCCGTCCGGGGGGAAATCCCAAAAAGCCGGACATGTCCGGGAAAATCGGGACATGGGGGCCGGCGGTGCCGGGCCGGGGCTCGGGGGCCGGCGGTCGGCCGGGCCGGGCCAGAGGCTCGGAAGCTGGCAGTCGGCCGGGCCGGGGGCTCGGGGCCGGCCGGGCCGGAGGCTCGGGGGCCGGCGGTTGGCCGGGCCAGGCCGGGGGCTCGGAAGCCGGCAGTCGGCCAGGCTGGGGGCTTGGGAGCCGGCGGGGCCGGGGGCTCGGGAGCCGGCGGTCGGCGGGGCCGGGGGCTTGGGAGCCGGCGGTCGGCGGGGCTGGGCCGGGGGCTCGGGGGCCGGGCCGGGGGCTCGGAAGCCGGCAGTCGGCCGGGCCGGGGGCTCGGAAGCCGGTAGTCAGCCGGGCCGGGGGCTCGGGGGCCGGCGGTGCCGGGAGCCGGCGGGGCCGGGCCGGGGGCTCGGGAGCCGGCGGTCGGCGGGGCCGGCGGTCGGCGGGGCCGGCGGCTCGGGGCCAGCCGGGCTGGGCCGGGGGCTTGGGAGCCGGCGGTTGGCCGGGCCGGGGGCTCGGGGGCCGGCGGTGCCGGGAGCCGGCCGGGCCGGGAGCTCGGGAGCCGGCGGTCGGCGGGGCCGGGGGCTCGGGAGCTGGCGGTCGGCGGGGCCGGGCCGGGGGCCGGCGGTCGGCCGGGCCAGGGACTCGGGGGAAAAAAAGCCGGACATGTCCGGGAAAATCGGGACATGGGGGCCGGCGGTGCCGGGCCAGGGGCTCGGGGGCTGGCGGTTGGCCGGGCCGGGCCAGGGGCTCGGAAGCCGGCAGTCGGCCGGGCCGGGGGCTCGGGGGCTGGCGGTGCCGGGAGCCAGCGGGGCCGGGCCGGGGGCTCGGGAGCCGGCGGGGCCGGACCGGGGGCTCAGGAGCTGGCAGGGCCGGGGGCTCGGGAGCCGGCGGGGCCGGGCCGGGGGTTCGGGGGCCGGCGGTCGGCCGTGCCGGCAGCTCGGGGGCTCGGGGCCAGCCGGGCCGGGCCGGGGGCTCGGGGGCCGGTGGTCGGCCGGGCCGGGGGCTCGGGGGCCGGCGGTGCCGGGAGCCGGCGGGGCCGGGCCGGGGGCTCGGCAGTGCTGGGCGGGCTGACCCAGGCTGGAGATGCCGGGGGGGGGGGGCAGACTGGGCCGCGTCTCCTCCCCCCACACCCCCCTTACCTGCTTCAGGCTTCCCGCGAATCAAATATTCGCGGGAAGCAGGGGAGGGGGCGGAGTTGGGGCGGAGACTTTGGGGGAAGGGGCGGAGTTGGGGGCGGGGCTGGGGCCCCGTGGAGTGTCCTCCTTTTGGAGGCTTAAAATATGGTAACCCTAGACATAGCCACAGAGGTTTTAATGCAGCTTTTCATCCATAGACTGCTCACTGACATTTCACTTGTTATTAAAACAAATATTCATGATGCATAAGATGTTACCTGTAGTTTGATTCACTGCCTATCTGCATATAGAAATTTACCACAGAGATACAATCCTGCCATTAATACAATTGTTTTACTGTTTTTTAAACACTCACTGTAAGCTTTTGAAGACAAAAATTATGTTAGTGCAACAACATTAAGGCAATTTAAAAAAAATTACAATGGAAGGCTAGCTGTTCTAGTCTGGCTGGACAGTGCACTGCTCAGTGAGGGACTAGAAAAGGAGGGTGTAGCAAAAATGGCTTTGTGCCATCCTTGCTGCTGCTTGATTCTGAAGCTGATTGGGGACTGGTTTGGTCCCTAGTACAACTCCTCAGAGCTGCTTTAAAGTTGCTCTAAATTGAGCCTGGCTATGTAGAGCTCCAAGAAGGGCATTCCAGTTGTATCCCCTTTTTTCCCCCTCAGCAAGCCGTCAGAGGGATGCTATAGAATCAGTATAAATTCTCTGTACAATGGGAAATCTGTAGGTAGCCAGTTAAGTTAGCTTCACAGCCTTTTTGTGTTGCCGATGTGATGTTGGAGGCTGGAGTGAGGTTGAAGATTTGGCCCCAAGTCAGGAAATTCAAATGCATGGTTCCAAAAACAATCATATTTGGAGCCCCTTGTGCACACTCAGTATTTTTTTTGTTACTGTTGATGTTTTTCACTTTAGTGCTTTAAATACAAATAGCAAGAGCTGTGACTTTTGTGCTGATTCAATGCAAAAAGACCAGGCCAATAAACATTATGTTGAGATTTAGATTTTCTTTTTTAAAACTGGAAGACATACAAGCATTGGTGGTGTATATTTAATTGTACAATCATTAGATCTACAGGTATCTGAATGGTGGAAACACCAAGGAGAGAGAGGAATTACTTAGCATGGTTCATGGAGGTTTGCCTAGGAGTAATGGTCTGAAATTAAGCAAAGCAAACTTTAGACTAAATAGCAACATCAAATTTCCTAACAGTGAAATCTATTAAGTTGTGGAACAGTCTCTCCAGAGATCCATCATCACTTGAGTCAGATAAAACTGGACAGTACAAAGCAGTCTTGAAAATACTGTAGGGTACAATCCTGCATTGGCAAGAGTTTAAAGATGATCTAAGAGGACTTTTCCCCCTCCACTTTCTATGAAGTGTGGAATTGTTTTTTAAATTGGATTGCAGGGTAGCACATGAAAATAAAATGGTCTAGACCTCCCACATACATTGGCTAGCAATTCCTCCTTTTTAAGATTCCCCCCATGTTCTCCCTCCCAAACTTAATAGCGCATTTGAAGAGAGCCTGCAGGCATGGAGGCTTTTTTGCTGGGCACTAGTACCAGAGGCGTAGCGAGCGCCCCGTTCGGAGGGGGCCACGTTCTTTGTTGCTACGGCCCTGGCTAGTACCACCCCTTTCAAAGTCTGTGCACCCTGGCATGGACTGCACCCTACAGAGTGTGAAAACTTTGAACTTTTCAACAAGCCTTAACACCAACTCTGCCTCTGTTTGGTCCCTTGTACTAGGATTAACACAAGTATGTGTGACAGGAAAAGCAGCTTTGGTTTGCCTGTCTCCTATCCCGCAATCAGTGCACTATTTCTGAACTAGGAAGACTGCAAATCAGCACACTAGTTCAGAACAAACATTTTAAAAGATAATGATTTGACAAGGTATAGGTGGAGATTTTTTTGTAGTATTTTCAAGAAAATATTTAATTTAATCTTGAATCTTGATTTTGTCCAAACAACGAAAAAAGCACAAAACAACAAAACAGGTTTATCTATTGAATTAAGACACATTCTTAATCTCTGTTAAACCAGGTAGTACTATTTATCATTCTCCCATATACACTAATAAACCTTTCACTTAAAGCTGCTTGCAGAATTTACTGAAAGAATCAACTCTAAAGAATAAGGCCCCAGTTCAGCAAGGCAATTAAACTTGTGCTTAAAATTAAGCACATGACCAATCCCCATTGACTTCAGGGAGATTTCAGAATGTGCATACGGAATTTGCTGAATAGAGATGGATTACTCATGTGCTTTAAACTAAGCATGAGCTTGAGTGCTTTGCGGAATGGAGGCCTGAGTCTCACAAATCTCTACTGATGTTGTTAATGAGAGTCACAAAGGGTAAAATCCATGTATGCCACTTTGGAAATTTTCCACCAAGGGTACATAGGTTCTTAATCATAGCAGAATCTGCGTAAGGATCCCATGAAATAAATCTCCCTAAAAATACAGTAATGAACAATGACAAGCACATATTCAGAGAAGATTGATGTTTGACTACAAACAGGAAAGTCTTTCCAGAATAGATCAGAAGATTATTTGTATTTATTTCTATTAGGTAACTTAATTTGCTCACAAGAACAGCTTTATAAAAAGTGATAACACCATAGTGGGCCACAGGTGACTCGTCAGTTATTTCTTACCAGGAAAAAAAAAAAAAGTAGTCCAGGTACAGTTCTCTGCCTGGGGGTATAGAACCTGATTCTATTACATAACAAATGGTAAACATCAAACAGTTTTTGTCAAAGCACACAGTAAAATAACCCTGGACGGGTTTTGCCTTTGCCGCCAGTTCTTTTTAAGGGTTTAGGATCTTTTGATGGTTTTGCAATATTTTTCATTATCAAGACATAAAAGGATAATAAAAAGGGCATTCTCCTTAAAATTAGATAGCCAAGGGCTACAGACAATTTCCCACCCTAAGTCTTTCATCCAATAATCTTAAAGACTATATTTTGAATCAAATTTCTATTAAAGGATCATTCAATTTTTTAAAAAAAATCATGTTTATAAATTGACATATCTTAAATTAATTAAATGTTAAATATTTTTTTAAAAAGCTAATTAATTTTCCCCATTTAAGCTGTTTACATTTTGCACTGTTTTCAGGGTGGTCAATTTTGTGTCTTGGTTTTCATACAGTAGCAAACCATAGTTCCATCTGGCATGCAGAAAGAAAACTATATAGGGGAATTTCAAATACAAAAATGTTTAAAAAGTGAATTTTTTAAATGTATATATATTAACAATTATTTTGTACAACAATATTTAACAAAACCAAACATAAATGTCAGATATAAGATCCAAGACCTGACACAGTTGCCATGAAAATAAGAAAATTAGAATAATAGAATTGTAGGACTGGAAGGGACCTCAAGAGGTCTTCTAGTCCATTCTCCTGCACTGAAGGCAGGATTATTCTAGACCATCCCTGACAGGTATTTGTCTAACCTGCTCTTAAATATCTCCAATGACATAGATTCCACAACCTCCATAGGCAATTTATTCTAGTGCTTAACTATCCTAATAGGAAGTTTTTCCTAATGTCCAACCTAAACTGCCCTTGCTGCAATTTAAGCTCATTGCTTCTTGTCCTATCCTCTGAGGTTAAGAAGAGCTATTCTTCTCCCTTCTCTTTATAACAACCTTTTATGTACTTGAAAACCATTATGTCCCCAGTCAGTCTTCTCTTTTCCAGATTAAACAAACCCAATTTTTTCAAATCTTCTCTCATAGGTAGGGTCCTACCAAATTCACAGTCCATTTTAGTCAATTTCACGGTCATAGGATTTTTTTTAAAAATAGTAAATTTCATGATTCCAGCTGTTTAAATCTGAAATTTCATGGTGTTGTAATTGTAGGGGTTCTGACCCAAAAAGGAGTTCTGGGGGGTTCACAAGGTTATTGTAGGAGGGTTGAGATACTGCTACCCTTTCTTCTGTGCTGCTGCTGGCAGCAGCGCTGCCTTCAGAGCTGGGCAGCTGGAGAGCAGAGCCGCTGCCAGCAGCAGTGCAGAAGGGAGGCATGGTATGGTATTGCCGCCCTTACTTCTGCGCTGCTGCCTGCAGCTCTGGGCCCTCAGTCAGCAGCCTCCATGCTCCAGCTCTGAAGGCAGCAGTGCAGAAGTAAGGATGGCATGGTATAGCATTGTCACTCTTACTTTTGCACTGCTGCTGGCGGTGTGCTGCCCAGCTGTAAGGACAACACAGAAGGGTGGCAATACCACAGTTCCTCCTAAAATAACCTTGTGACCCCCCCCCCGCAACTCCCTTTTGGGGCAGGACCCCCAATTTTAGAAACTCTGGTCTCCCCTGTGAAATCAGTATAGTATAGGGTAAAAGCACACAAAAGACCAGATTTCATGGGGGGAGATCAGATTTCACGATCCATGATGCGTTATCCATGGCCGTGAATTTGGTCATGTTTTCTAGACCTTTAATCATTTTCTTTGCTCTTCTTTGGACTTTCTCCAATTTATCCCCATCTTTCCTGAAACGTGGTGCCCAGTACTGGACATGATACTCCAGCTGAGGCCTAATCAGTGTGGAGTACAGCGGAAGAATTACTTGTGTCTTGCTTACAACACTCCTGCTAATACATTCCAGAATTATGTTTGCTTTTGTTTGCAACAGTGTTACACTGTTGACTCATATTTAGTTTGTGATCCACTCTGATCCCCAGATCGCTTTCGGCAGTACTCCTTCCTAGGCAGTCATTTCCCATTTTGTTTGTGTGCAACTGACTGTTACTAAGTGGAGTACTTTGCATTTGTCTATATTGAATTTCATCCTGTTTACTTCAGACCATTTCTCCAGTTCATCCAGATCATTTTGAATTTTAACCCCAAAGCACTTGAAACCTCTCCCAGCATGGTATCATCCGCAACTTTATAAGTGTATTCTCTATGCCATTGTCTAAATCCTTGATGAAGATATTGAACAGAATAGGACCCACAACTGATCCCTGTGGGACTCCACTTAATATGCCCTTCCAGTTTGACTATGAACCACTGATAGCTACTGTGGGAACAGTTTTCCCATCAGCTATGCACCCACCTTATAATAGCTCCATCTAGGTTGCATTTCCCTAGTTTGCTTATGAAGAAGGTCATGTGAGACAGTATCAAAAGCCTTACTAAAGTCACATCTACCACTTCCCTCTTATCCACAAGGCTTGTTATTCTGTCAAAGAAAGCTATCAGGTTGGTTTGACACGATTTGTTCTTGGCAAATCCATGCTGTTACTTATTACCTTATTATTTTCTGGTTTCTGCAAACTGATTGCTTAATTGTTTGCTCCATTATCTTTCGGGGTACAGAAGTTAAGCTGACTGGTCTGTAATTCCCTGGGTTGTCCTTATTCCCCTTTTTATAGATGGGCACTATAGTTGCCCTTTTCCAGTCCTCTGGAATCTCACCTGTCTTCCATGGCTTTTTTGAAGATAATTGCTAATGGCTCAGATATCCCCTCAATCAGCTAATTGAGCATTCTAAGATGTATTTCATCAGGCCCTGATGACTGGAAGACATCTAACTTGTCTAAGTTAGGGTTGATCTAGATTAACAACATACCTTTTCCACAATTTCCCCACAGACTTACCACAAATAAAGACTTGTAAGAATATTGAAGTTCACTTCACCTAAGGCCCAATTCAGTGAAACACATAAGCAGGGCCGGCTCTGGCTTTTTTGCTGCCCAAGGCAAAAAAGCCTCCCGCCACCCCCCGCAGGTGAGGGCACCGAGCCCGGCTGCGGGCCCGCTCTTCCTGACCGGCCGGAGCGCCGGGGGGTGGGCGGCGAGCCCGCCGCGGCTCTGCTGGCGGCCGGAGCCCCGGGAGGAGGGCAGAGAGCCCGGCCAGGGCTCCGCTCTCCCCGGTGGCCAGAGCGCCGGGGGCAGGGCGGTGAGCCCAGCCGGCGCTCCACTCTCCCCAGCGGCCAGAGCACCCACGGGAGTGCGGAGAGCCTGGCCAGGGCTCCGCTCTCCCCGGCAGCCAGAGCGCCGGGGGGAGGGCGGCGAGCCCGCCGCGGCTCCGCTCTCCCCGGCGGCCAGAGCACCGGGAGGAGGGCGGAGAGCCTGGCTGGGGCTCCGCTCTCCCCGGCGGCCAGAGCGCCGGGGGGAGGGTAGCGAGGAGGCCAGGGCTCCGCTCTCCCCGGCAGCGAGCCCGCCGCAGCTCTGCTCTCCCCGGCGGCTGGAGCCAGAGCACCACGCCGCCCCCCTCCAGGTGCCGCCCCAAGCACAAGCTTGGTGGGCTGGTGCCTGGAGCCGGCCCTGCACATCAGCACATGCTTTACTTAAAATTAAGGATGTGCTGAAGTGCTTTGCTGAACTGGGAACCCAGCCTTTTGAACTGGCCTATTTTGAGGCTTACACAGACTTCAGCTATGCTTCTATGCTGTGGCACATGACAATGTGCCAAGTCCTGATTCAGCAGCATGAATCTATTGGAGTTTTTAAAATCTCTCTAAGGAGTGTATGTGAAGCTTTTTCTTTTGGACTGGTATCTTCATACCCAGCTTTCTCCAGCCTGGCTTACTGCATCCATCACAATTACCTGCCCATCTTCCCAGCTAATCACAACTGCCTTCTTCTAGCAGCACCATTCATTATTTCACAACAGCTGCTGGACTGACTTCTGGTGTGTTCAATTTCATAACAGAGGTTTGTAAATTAGAGTCCTAGTAATAGGATTTGAGTTCAAGATACAGTTCTAAAATGTTTTATGTTGCTCTTGGGTCAGTTCACTATGCCATACCAATACAAGTTCAGTTTCTGTTTAGATTATTGTCATAGTCGTTACATATGAAACAGACCCTGAAAACCGAAACAGGGATTAAGTATCAGGGGGTAGCCGTGTTAGTCTGTATCTACAAAAACAACAAGGATGCATCCGAAGAAGTGAGGTTTTTACTCACGAAAGCTTATGCCCAAATAAATCTGTTAGTCTTTAAGGTGCCACCAGACTCCTTGTTGTTTTTGAAACAGGGATTAGGTTCCATTTGTACTAGGTGTTGTACAAACAAACAACATAAAGACAATCCTTGTCCCAGAGAGTTCGTAGTCTAGGACAAAACCTAGAAATGAAACATCGTAGTGGGATCAAACACTGATTTCCCCCTGAAGTCAATGGCAAAACTCCCATGGACTTTGGGAGGACAGGATTTACTCACCTCCCTTTAGCCCCCATTTAAGGAAATGTTGTAGCTAAGGAAATGATTTAGCTAAATACTAAAGAGTGGGAAATTAAACCACCACCAAAATATGGTAACTGCCATTTTTGTGCGGTACACTAAAATATACCTCTGCTGCAGCAGCAAGATCATTTCCAGAGCAGTGTATATTCTGACTGAAATTGGTGATGCTTTTGACAAAAGTCCTGGTAAACAAAATTAGAAAGACAAGGTGGGTGAGGTAATATCTTTATTGGACCAACTTCTGTCTGTTCAGTATAAGTTTGAAAGTAGGGATGTAAATAGCTTTTTTTAAAAAAGTAAACATTTAAAGTATTAAAATTTTACCGGTGAAACCTTTAACTGTTAGGCTCCGCTGCCGCCTCATGCGACAGGGATCCCAGCTGCCGGCCCTGCGCACCTGGAGTCCTGGTTCCCAGCTGGGTCCCCATGGCATGGAGGGTGGGACTGGGACCTGGGGGTGGCAGCCGGGATCCCTGGGGCACGGCAGCAGCAGAATCCCGCAGCCAGAGATTAAATGTTAACCGGAATACCTTATGATAAGACAGATGCTTATCGGTTAACATTTTACATCCCTACTCAAAAGCTTGTCTCTTTCACTGACAGAAGTTGGCCCAATAAAAGATATTACCTCACACTTCTTGTCTCTCTAATATCCAGGCTACAACAATACTACAAAACACAATGGTAAACAAACAGCAGCCATGCTTCATCTCCTCCACCCCTTTGCCGCTCCCCCACCCCCAGCCCTCCATTAGGAAAGAAACCTGGATTATGTTACAAGTGAAAATAAATTTTGTTGGTCTTGTCTAGTCTCCAGCTGTCATTTGTCATCTTCACAAAACCACAGCATAGTTTGTCACTGTTTGGCACAATTGACTCTGTCTGTTCAGAAGAGGTCAAGGACTGGAATACACAGGTTACTACTGAGGCACATTAGTGGAGCTATGTGTGGGAGGCTTATGCAGCCTGTGCCTGTAACATGTGCTGTGAGTCTCATGCTTTCCTGAGCATCTGTTTAATTAAATTAGTTTAATGGAACAGAAACAAATGGGGGGAGGGGGAGAGGGGGAAGAGAGGGAGAAAATATATTTGCCAAATGGAAAGGACAAAATTGGATCCACAAAAGTATTTTATTTTCAAGCTTCTTTTCAGAATGAATCAGTAACAATGGGCTGCTTAATAAACTTTTTAAATTACATGAAAAAAGCAGCATGACACAACACTTGTCTATTACGCTGAAAGATTCTGTACTATCATGCAGTGATGATTATCCTATTCCTTGGCTGAGATCACTGATTTACCATCAATGCTTACCATTGGGATTACTGTCCCTAGGAGTTTCAGAGATACTTGTATAATAAATAAGGTCAGAGTATCAGGCATGGTTCCCATCACTAAATTATACAGTGTTTTTCAGGCAGTTTTATACACTCACATAACACTCAAGATTAGAAGGTTTAGCAACCAAGTTTAGAAGTGTCATTTGTACTTATGCACATAAGTACTTCGGGATTTTTTTAAAAATCTCAGTTATTGCTTTAATTAACTTTGAATCCCAGACAGTGGAAGGAAGTACCAGTCAACTTCTCTCTCTGAAATTTAAAAGACTTTTATTTTGTTACTAAACTCCAAAACTGAAGGTTTTATTTATAGTAGGCCTGTTTTCAAGGCCAACCAAAGAAAGGCACTACAATCTGACAGCGGGGCAGAATTGCACTTTGTAAGGAAGGCTAGGAGGTTGCAACTTCTTTACAGATTTAAGTTATCAGGTACAAATGCTGGTACATAAATCCTTCAGGGTCTGATTTCACAGTTAATATTACTATTGCTGGGTTAATGCTGAGGCAAAAGCTCATGGCACAGGTAAGAGCTAAGCGCAAACACAAACACATCATAACACCAAATCATCAACCAATTACCAGTTAATGTTGGTGATGAAAATGTATAAGCATAATGCCTGAAATGAAACTTTCTATTTATATCACCAAGGGGCTTTGCCATCATCACTGACCTTTACTAAAGACTAAATGTAGATGAATACCTGGAATTTTTTTGTTGTTGTTTTTTTAAAATTGGGTCATTTTAATTAATTAAATGATGTGCACTGCTGTTTTCTGTTTGCTTTGGCTGGTTTGCAACAGTAGGAAGGAGGAGAGAGAAACCAGCCGAATATAAACTGTTTGATTTGAAGGTTTGCATCTGTAAACTTCTGAGACAGCCTGAGGGATGTAGTGATAATTCAGTATCTCATGCTAGCAGACAGCATATAGATCAAAGAGAAAGAAGAATTGGCTGGAACTAGCTAGGACTGCCCAACTGTGTGAGGTACCTTAACAAAAAAAAAAAAAAAAAAAAAAAAAATCAGAGCTCCTTTTGCTGCCTTAGGAAAAAAGATTGGGGTTGTCTGAACCGCAGGCTCATCCTTCCACTTTTCATGCTGCTTTGGATTTTCTTGCAGCTGTAAAAGCCTCTTGCTGGCACATGTGTCTGATAAAATTTCTGAGCAGCAATGTAGGAAGGGCGTTACTTTATATTTAAATTGACAAAACTGCCAAATTGAAGAAGTTTTCTTAGCACATAATCAAAAAGGAGAGGGAAGGATTGTGAGTGCTTTGTGGTATGGACCACCTCTTTATGTGTTTATACAGACCCTAGCACAATAACAGGGCTGGCTCCAGTGTTTTTGCCACCCCAAGCGGCAAGGAAAAAAAAAAAAGCCACGATCGGCGGCACTTCTGCCGCCGCTTCATTCTTTGGTGGCAATTTGGTGGCAGGTTCTTCCCTCCGAGAGGGACTGAGGGACCCGCCACTGAATTGCCTCTGAAGAGCCGTACGTGCCACCCCTTTCCGTTGGCTGCCCCAAGCACCTGCTTGCTGCGCTGGTGCCTGGAGCTGGCCCTGCACAATAAGCTCCTGGTCTACAACTGGGGCTCTGTGGCATTACTGCAATACAAACAATAAAAAACCTCCACCACCTTGATTTTCACAGTCTTTTTCACAAGTTATGTAGTCTGTCCTAGTTTTCTTTAGTCACAGCTCATTAATCATTGCAGCAGTCTGTAACCTTCAGGCCATAATTTTATGAATGTCTACTGGATAGCTATCCAATTTACATGCACAAATGCTGTTTGTGGAAATCTCAAGTACTAAGGGGCACAAAAACCTTGCACATCCAAGATTGTGGGTACATATTCAGATGCAAATTTGTTGCATAGTATTTACAGTGCATACAATTATCACAGGAGGCCTACATTACTGCATGTGCAGCATCTATGCCTAGCCACGAAGACTATGCTAAAGCATCAGATGGCCCAACATGAAAAAAGTCATCTCTTCAGTGGGACAGATCAAGGAGAGAATACCAAACTGGTGATGCCCATCCAATTTTGCATCCACTATCTTCCAGAGCACTCAATGAGCTAGGGTCTGGTTGCCTCAAGGACCACCTCTCTTTTTGCACGTCCAAGAATACTATGATCAACAGGAATATTATGATTGGTAGAGCCCAGGGTTAAACTCTGGAGGAACCACACAACAATGGAACTCTCTGTTGGATGAACCTAAGTCTTGCTTCTCTTAAACTCAGAAAAACACTTAAGCATATGCTTAAGTTCATCAATATTTAGAAAAATACTTAAACACATGCTTAAGTGCTGTTGAAGCCAAAGGGACTCAAACATGTGCTATGAATTAAATATGTGCTTAAATGCCTTGCTGAATAGGGATGAGACTACGTTCATGCTTAAAGTTATTTGTGTACTAAAGTGCTTTGTTGAATCAGGTACTTAGAGAACAATGGAAGGCATACCTGTTTGTGTAGGCCTTCCTTCAGTAAAGAAGAATATAAAATGGCTAGGGACATTTTTTATTTCTTTCATATTGTATTTCCCCCTACAATAACTAATAGAAATATAACTTGACAGAGGCAGGAGTTCATAATCATGCAGCTAAGGTAATTATAGCCCAGATATTAACATGATGGGCACATTAAAAATAGAGAGCTGTAAACAGGTGCTATCATATTACATCAACGCATGCTAGCACTGAAATAAATAGAAAGAAGGTTTTTTCATTCTGCATCAAAACTTTATTAATAATTATTAATCACTGGCAATTTTATATAAAAGTAACACCCAGGGACCTCATTTAGAAGTTCTGGGCTCTGTATAAATACAGTCACTATTCTGGACATGTTACTAGCTGCCATGTTTATAGTTAGTAAAACAAAGAATGGTAAAAGTAGGGTTGCCAGTTGTCTGGTTTTTGACCGGACTACCTTGTTGAAAAGGGAAACTCCAGTTGGTGGCGCAGCGGGGTCCCAGGGCTAAGGCAGCCTCCCTACCAGTCCTGGCTCCGCACAGCTCCTGGAAGCAGCAGCATGTCCCCTCTCCAACTCCTACACATAGGAGCTGCAGGGGGCTCCGCACACTGCCCCCACCCCAAGCGCTGGCTCTGCAGCTCCCATTGGCTGGGAACCACAACCAATGGGAGCTGTGGGGGCAGTGTCTGTGGATGGGGCAGAGCACAGAGCCACCTGGCTGCCTCTGTAGGAGCTGGAGGGGGGACATGCCGCTGCTTCTGGGAGCTGCTTTTGGTAAGTGCTGCCTGGAGCCTGCACCCTGAACCTCCTCCTGCACCCCAACTCCCTGCCCTAGCCCTGATTTTCCTCCCATCCTCTGAACCTCTCGACTGCAGCCCAGAGCACCCTCCTGCACCCCAAACTCCTCATTCCCAGCCCCACCCTAGGGCCCACACGCCCAGCCAGAGCCCTCACCCACCCCAACACCCTGATTCCCCTCCCACCCTCTGAACCCCTTGATCCCAGCCTGGAGCACCCTCCTGCACCCCAAACCTCTCACCCCAGCCCCACTCCAGAGCCTGCACCCCAAGCTGAAGCCCTCACCCCAACTCCTAGCCCTCATCCCCCTCCAGCCCTCTGAATCCTTGGGTCCCAGCCCGGAGCACCATCCTGCACCCCAACCCCCTGAGCCAGCCCGATGAAAATGAGCAAGTGAGTGAGAGTGGCGAGAGTGAGCGACGGGGTGGGGTGGGGGTGGGGGTATGGCGTGAGCAGGGGCAGGGATGCAGAGAAGGGACAGGGCGTTCGGTTTTGTGCAAGTAGAAAGTTGGCAACCCTAGATAAAAGCTTGAACTAAAAAGCACATCTCTCTCTCTCTCTCTCTCTCTCTCACACACACACACACACACACACACACGCTGATTTTTCAAAATGCATTTTAGCTATCTAAGACCATGGAGGTTAAAACATAGAAATTCAAATACTGCTTTCTCTTATTTGCTAAGAATCTACCATAATTGTGAAATTCAGGTTCTAAACCAGCACCTTATGTTCATGCTAAAATTACACATGAACTAAATGTAATATATATAACTATATTTTAGATATTGCTATATATAATATTTTATAAAAATATAGAATACACATCCAGCAGATCATTCTTATTATGCACATATACACAGACAATAAAATTCCATGGAAAAAACACACACTGTAAATATCAGTGTTTTCCCGTTGAGGGCAGCTGCTGTAATACAATCCAGGGTGCCTGCTGCCAGGATTTTCCACATGAGTGCATCTTCTTTTAACCGCTGCTCAAACACTGGCTGAAAGAGGAGCTGCTAGACTGAACATGTGTCTGCACTCTGATGACAAATATATGGAACAGCAATGGAATGCTGAGCAAACCTTAGCGTTTTGGCGGGAAGTGAGCTGTACACTCTACACCTTCAGCTCAAATTCACAAACACTTTTGTTTCAGTCTTTAGTGATAGTTCTTTTACCTGAAACTACAAAAGTGTGTGTAAGTTGTGAGCAGCAGGCATAAACGATCAGTGGACTATTTAAGAAATGAAAAGAGTTATGTCAATATGACTTTTTTATATTTAATCTACGCTTTACATAACGGGATCTGGGTGTAGAGGCAAGTTATTAGGCAAGACGTGGTTAAACCATTTGCTGTGGCTTAGATAGAAAGAAAAGAAGGGTGTGGGCAGAAATCTGTCAGAGACGTAAAACCTTGTAAAGGAAGGAATGGATTGCTGGCAAGAAGCTGTTCATAATATCAACTAACTCTAAAACAAGAAGCCACAGATTAGAGAGAACTGAATCAGGTTTCCTTACACAAAGAGTTTTCTGAACTGCTAAAAGTACAACAGCAATTAAGGAGCACAAATCAGCTTAAAAGGAGAGCTGAGTAATGATGTGGAAAAAGTACAGTGCTCCCTTGGATTAATGACTATGTAGATGTGTGTATGGACACAAACACATATGTAGGCACCCACATGCAAGTTTTCTGATTTTACTCCTACCATTTTCAAGATTCGTGTGTATATGGTTTTCTTATGCACTTATCTTAAAAGTCCTAAAAATGTTATCATTTGTCTTGTTGCTGTTTTCCAGTTTTTACATCTGAAAAACCTTGTGAATGGTGTAGCAGCTAATGGGAAACACCTACTGATCTTATATGAGAGACCACAACCGCTGTTTAAGGAGTGTGCAAGTGGAGCGGGAGTTGAAGTGGATATAATGCTATTAGTTAAAGAGAAAATTCTATCTTAAGCACATACTCATTTTTAGAAACAAAGAGAGTAGGGAAAAGAATGAAGTTCAAGAAACAAACTCAAAAAGGTATTTTAAGAAACTTGGAGAGTGCGGTGTTCTGCCTTTTAACAAAACATCTATGGAGTGACTGTGTAGCAGTACTTAATCAGTCCCAAAGTGCACCAATCCCCAGGTGATACTGGCAGCATATATATTGTGTATAGAAATAACAATATACAGTTATCACTTCCTCATCTTCTGGGTGGTTCTATAGTATTTACCTTACCAGTGTCAGCTTCCTGTAGGTATCATTTATTGAGTGAAAGTACTTTCGGTATATGATTACTTTCCCAATACTGTATAATGTCTCCAGGCAGTATAAAGTATCCCCCAGTGTGCACCAGTGTACTGCAATTATTTTGTGTCTAGACAGATCAGTGAATTGGTCAAACCAGCCAGGGAGAAACTGAGAGACTAATGGCTATTTCCTCCTGCAGAGGCGAAAGAACAAGAGAGATGGATGCAGCTACAGAATGTGGATGGCAGGGAGATTCCTGTCCCATTGCCAGTCCCCTGGTGATACCAAAGCGCATACAGCCCACAGTGTTGCCAGCTCTCATCATTTTATCATGAGTCTCATGTTATTTGATCTTCTTCTAAAAGCCCCAGCTCTTGGAGTCATGTGATGACATGAAAATCTCAGATTTCATCTCAAAATATGTTTCTAGCCTTCATTGTTGCAAAGAAATGCTTGAAAACATGACTCAAGTGCACCTTAAAATCTCAACAACCAAAAGGTAAAAAAAGAACCCAATATTTATTTATTTTTTAAATCTCATGATTTGGGGGGGACTGACTTATGATTTTTCAACATGTGGGATTGACAATACTGTGATTATTCAATCTGGTCCATAATAAACATGCATGGGCCAAACGAGTAAATGAAAGGATCTGTGTTCTACTCCCTGCTCTTTTACATACCCACTCTGGCCAGGAATCAGCAAAGCACTTAAGCTCATGCTTAACTTTAAGCAAAAATTTAAGCCCCACTGAAGTCAACTATTGGGACTTTGTAAGAACTTAAAGTTAAGCATATGCTTAAGCACTTTTTGCCTATGTGGATTGAGAAAGCTACTTCCAAAACTCAGGTGTTTTTTATTTGACCTCTCTCCATTACTGAGTCAGCTAATTTTTAGGATGTGGCATTGGGGGTGGGGGGGATTTTTTGTTCAATTGGTCAGTGCCAAGGATTATTGTACCTTGTGTTGTACTATATTATTATTATATTTTGTTTTAATAGCTAACAATCCTATTATCAATTATGCATTTACAGGATATGTACTTGGAAAGCAGAACACGAAGCTACAGAGTGGAAGCCCCATGTTGACAGTAGAACCCATGTGGGATATGATGACTGAAACATATAATCATAATGATGCTAATAAGCATCAATTTAGTTCAGCCATATGGATAACTGTCAGTGAGAAGGGGCCTCCTAAGGCCCCTACATATTCTGGCCATTGTATCCAACCTTGTAACCTTTGGCATTGTAGCTTGCGGCTATAGCACTGACAGGATTCATCACTGCCACCTTTTAAGGTTCAATATGAAAAACAGTGGGGGGAAAAGTGAACTGAAGGGCTCCTCACAGAATTTAACATTCCTGTTTATGTTCGACTATAAACCATGTTAATCAACAGGTTAGCATAACTAAACTATGTCTGATCTGTGATGCCCCTTTTATAAAGTAAAAATGTGGAGTTAAACATAACAATGACTTTGTACAAGTGTATGATTTGAAAACTTACCACTGTCCAGGGAAGTGGCAGAGAAAGGAGGTTGAAATAGAACAAGTGGAAAATAGGCAGTTGAGATCTCTAGAAGAAAGTGACATTTGAAGTTCCAATCCTGCAAGCTACTGAGTACCCCTTAGAGATACTAAGTACCCTCAGTTTCCACTGACTTCAGGGACTTCTGCTTCTTCCAGGAGGCATTCAGAACTTTCAGGACTTGACTCTTACTGTACTCTTTCAAAAATCAAATCTCTTGGGATTTAAGTTAACTTTAAAACAAAACATTGTGCAGACATTACATTATAGGAGATAAATATGAGAAAACTGAAAGATCCCTGGGCACTTTGAAGGTCCTCCTCTGTGATGCAAAAATGGAAGGCAGCAGAGCAGATAGCACATGAGCTTTCCCTAAAATGCTGGACCAGTCCAGGTGAAACCTGGCTCAGTATTTTTAATCTTTCCACACAAAACTGTAAACCTTTGTCTATAAAGTTCCAAGTGATGACTTCATGCTTTACTGGGATGAGGATCAGTAAAGCCTGCACCTCTGTAATGAACATCTATTATGTCAGCAAGAGACAAGAAGGTAGCCTGCAGGGGGAAAGCTCAGCATGAACACCAAGGGTCAGACATGGCTATGCACAATCAGACATTTAATGAATTTCTGCAGACAGCTGCTTACATAACTAACAGCCAAGCTGTACTACGAGGCCTTCAAAAAGTCCTTTCTAAAACACTGAGGCTTTTGCTTGGTGGGGAGGGAGATGTTTAAAATATAAGAAAAACAAAATGCTAAATCCATAAGCTTCAATAGCTGTAATTACTTATAATAGCCTACAACTACATGGATTAAGCTTTAATTATTATATGTGGCAATGTGTCTGTTATTGAAAGTAGTGGGAAACCAGTTTTAACCTGTCAAACATGATGGACTCATGTTTTTCTAGTGTCTAAGGAGTTAGAGTTGCCCCTCCCTTTTGCCAACAATATAGCTATACAATTAAAGGAAGTTATTTTATACTATTTTAAACGAAGGCAGAAGAAATTTGTCATAAGAAATTCTTGAGTTTAATTATACAAAGTCTGAAAATGACTGGCAAGATTCACTTTTGAGTCATATAGACTAATTGATGACACAGTGATCATGAAGGGTAATACTAGTAAATGCTAGTCTAGTCAGGTATTCTTTCTTCCTGAAAATACAATCCATGACACCCTGAGGGATTCTTCTTGGCACAGATGCAGTGAAAGATGCACAGAAAGAGAGAGGACAGGAACACATTTTTCAAAATGTCTTTCCCCCTTATTCATCTGTCGAACAGAACAAATGCATTGTCCAATCAGGATTATAAATGAGCACATGCCCAACATTAAAACCAAACTTCCGAAAACACACATTCTGGCACTTTGAATTACATCCCTGACAACTTTTATCCAAGAAAAAAAGAACTACAAGATAAAAAGACATTTCCATAATCATATGTAACCATAAGATAAAGTGTGTAATTTCATAGTCTACCATCTAATGAAACAGAAGAGACAATTGCCAAAGTCCTTCTCTTGTCCTCTAGAATTACACACTAATTTGCCAGTTCCAGCACAAAGCTGACACACAAACCAAGGATAATAAAGATTCTGTTCTTTTAAATTTTCTTAATCTCTTTGCTAAAAGTTTGTTAGTACATATAGAAGAGCACTAAGGCCCTGATTCAGCAAGGTGCATGAGCATGTGAGCATGTGAGTAGCCCCACTGAATTTAATGGGACTACTCCTATATTTAAAGTTAGGCACATGCTTAAGGATTTTGTTGATTTGGCACCTAACAAGACACTGAAATGAGCTCAAACTGCCCAGTACAACTTAATGTCATCCATTTGACCAAAATAAACAATTAACACTAGTTTTCAGTTTAGGCTGGATTAAAATAAATCTCCAGCTAGCCCCCCCCCCACACACAGTTTATAAAGATTCTTTTCTCCTTCACTTTTAAACAATGTTTTAAATGGTGTGACTCTGTCTAAATGTCCTCACCTTGCCCAGACTGTTGCAGGAACCATAAGCAGACTGGGGAAACCAGCTAACATGCCAATTGCCCTTAAATTATGAACGTGTCCTTACTGAAGCGTTAACTTGAGGTATATTTCAAGTGTTGCCCCTCACCTGACTCCTATAATGCTTTAAACTCAGAGCTAGCTGGCCAGATGGGTGGAGGAAGGGGTTTGAAGCTTGAGTACTGCTGACATTGAGGGCAGGTCTACACTACAAGTTTACATCAGTGCAGCTGCGCCACTGTAGCGCATCTGGTGAAGACGCTCTCCCATCGGCTAAGTAACTCCACCTCCACTAGAGGCTATAGCTATGTCGACGGGAGAAGCTCACCTGCCAACATAGTGATGTTTACATGGGGGGGGGGGGTGTTAAGATCAGTATCGCTACATTGCTTGGGGGTATGGATTTTTCACACCCCTGGGTGACATGGTTATACCACAGTAAGTACGTAATGTAGACCAAGTTTGAGTGACGTGCAGTGGAGACTCAGCGACAGCTTGAGTTAGCACAACTCTTCAACTGCTAATCCAATCAAACTGTGCTGCTAAGGTAATCACTATAGGGATAGTACTCTTAGGCAGTGTGGTTGCACTCACTGGAGAGAAGCTTGCTCGAGTGGAGTGATTCAAGATAACCCTTGCACTGAAAACAAGACCCTATATAAACTGCAATAAGGTAAAATCCATTCCCCACGGAACATTTGAAAGTCAAGGTGTACAAAGCTGTGCAAGTGCATGAGAGATAAATTGCATGCATCAACTATTAAGGAAGAACAAGTAACCCTCCATCCCCCGTGCCCACCCCATTATCTGTACTGGGGGCTGGAAACATTAGCTTTTGATCCCTCCCCTACAGATACTCCTTATCTGAGAGCATCCTAAGCCACACTAAGGCCATGTCTACACTACCACTTATGTCAGCAAAATTTATGTTGTTGAGGGGTGCCGAAAAAACACCCAAGTGATGTAAGTTTCACCAGCATAAGTGGCACCGCGCTATGTCAGTGGGAGAGCTTCTGCCGCCAACATAGCTACCGTCGCTCGCTGAGGTGGTTTTATTATGTCAACAGGAAAGCTCTCTGCCGTTAGCATAGAGCAGCTACATGAGCAATCTCACAGCAGAACAGCTGCATCGGTACAGCTGTGCCGCTGTAAGCTCGCTAGTGTAGACATAGCCTTAATCAGAATGGTCAGAAGAACCAATGCAGTGCAGCAGAAACAGGCTCACCTAAAGTATACAAATAATAAAAAGAGGAAAAGGAACCTGGCAGGGTGGGGAAAGGAAAACAGAAGGGTGTGGTTGGGGGTGACAAACAGGAAAGAACTAACAGAGGAGCAAATCTGAAGAATAGGACAGACAAAGGAAAAGTGAGAAAAGAAACTAGCAAGAGGATGAAAAAGGCTCTGTCTTTTCTGAATGATTCTGCAGTCAGAACCAGAATTTCATTTACCAGCCCTTTCCATCAGAACTGGCAGCACGGAGTAAGCAATTGCCACAAAGCAACTAATTAAGCTTATAGGTCTAACTTGCAGGGCTCCATGCAACTGGTTCACCTGCAAAACTGTCTGAGCACCCGTTACACGTACAACACCTGCATTTGTTTATGCTGACCTATGATTGCATGTGCAAATGAAGTTGTTGTGTTCACAATAGTTGCTCATGGATTTTCACAGATGTACCTGTTACTTGGAGTACTTTGTGGCCCTTTACGGCCCACAGTCTTGTTTTCCTCGTGAGTTTACAAATCCTTTCCAGTACTGCTGCTATACATCCCTGGGAAAAGCTATACAAAAACTTGGAAGATCAATAATATTCATAATACTTTCTCCCTAAAAGATCTCAAAGCACTTTACAAACATTAATGAAGCTTCACCATACAGCTGTGTGGCAGATATTATCATCCACCCTTTACAGATAGAGAAATTAAATAAACTGAACAAGACAGCCAGCAGTCTTCACAGATTGGGACCACTCTGATTATACAGTCTAGACTCCTCCGTGATACAGGCTATAGAATTCCATCAACATGCCTCAGAGCACTTATCTATCAAGAATATTGAAGGTGCAATAGTTCAATACTAATAATACTTAATATCACAAAATAACTGAGAAGGATGGATTAGGGTCAGAGCTTTGATTTATGCTAGGAATGCAGTCCATGCCTTGATAAAAAATTGTCTAATGGTTAGGGTGCTAGCCTGGGATTCAGGAGACCTCAATTAAATTCCCCATTTCATCACAGACTTGCTCTTTGATTTTGGGCAAGTAACTTGGTCTCTCTGTGATTCAGTTCCCCATCTGTAAAATGGGGATAACAGTCCTTCCCTATGTCACAGGGAGGATACATACATTAAAGAGTGCAACTTGCTCAGATATTACGGTTATGAAGGACACAAGTTTCGGAGTTCAAACAGTGAAAATGAGGTGTTTGTTACTTGCAGTTAGTGTTCACATAAACACTAATCAAATACTATATGAAATCCATGTAAGATACATGGACAGAGACCAAGGGAGAAAGAAAAAATACACACATTGGCAACCATCAGGAAAAGCTGCCAACTGCTCTTCAAATACCATTTTGAACTGGGTTAGGTTTCTCTCATCATGCATGTCCAATCTGCCTCTACCAGCTTATATTTTCATAGAATTCCGAGGCCAAATGGGGACCGTTATGACCATCTCGTCTGACTTCACTTTCTTCAAAAGACTAGCCTGGAGCATGCTGCACCATGACCATTCTTGATGATTCAGAGCCCCTTGGAGGCTTCAAACTGTTTGACTATATAGCAGCCCAGAGGCTGCTTTAGTTTACACTATAGGTCAGTCAGCTCCAGGGACAGTCCTAGCAGACTAGGGGTACCTGTTTCTCATTCTCGTGGTTGGCAGCAATGTAGCAAAGCAACTGAGAACGGGGGCTACTAGCTCTCAGATGTACGTTTTGCCCGATTGTTTGGGATATTAACTCTGAAGTTAATGATACTAAGCTTATTCACTGCTGATTATCTCTGAAGGAACTTCCTACCATATGGGAACTGCTAGTGGCACATGGAACTGTGAGCAAAGATTGAGTACACCACTTTCCCATCCCCCATCTGCCCCCTGGCCTAGTCTCATATTTGCAAAACCTTCTTAAATTATGGTTCAAGCACCACTCCTGTTGTACCATCTTCTAAAGTGGTTTCATTGGCATCAAATTCCCTACCATACATCAGAGTTTTGGAAGACTCTTCTCAAGCCTTTTGGCTCCAGCCTCACTCGACAGCCAAACCAAATGAAAAAATGGCTCTGTGGGAGCTGTGTATGAGCTGTGTTTTAATATAGCTTTTAAATACAGTGCTATGTTGGGTGCAGATGGCCCTTTGAGATAAGAATAGGAGAGGATTTTAAACCCAGGTAAAATATTATTATAACATCTTGGACACAGCAACTTTAGAATTCTGTTCTTTCCCACCAAGCATTGTACACATCCCACAATTATCGTACTGGGCATTACGTAACTGGCCTTCTTAAGGATATAATGTGATGTGCTGCCAAACATTGAGGAAGGAAACTGAAATGAGCTTTCCCCAGTGCTATCATACATCCCATCCAAAATAAATAGAGAGAGATCTCCTGCACAGCCCCTTCAGAAGCCTTTCACAAAAATCAACAATTCTTAAACCAAGTTTGCTTTCCAACTAAAATCTTTTGTCTTTAGCATTAAAACTGCACCAAGGATGATTTATGTGCAAATTTCCTGTCATCTCCCTGCCATGAGGTACTATTGATATTTCAATGGGATTTTTGAGGGTGACAAGTATGGAACATACTGTAGTCTGAACTACCTGACATATCAGTGATCGGTTCAATAATTTTTTCCTTAAAGAACTCATTTTGCCCTCAGGTCAGGTATATAAATCTCCTTTAGCATGGAAACAATCAAGCATTTCCCAGCTTATTTTGCTCCTCTCTACATCCAACACCAATTAATTTTACACAAGTATAAGAAGAATGTACTTATAAAAATACAGTCCTACTAGGTTCATTTTATCATCGAGTTGCCTATTAACCCATGGTCAAAAAAATGAAAGCGTAGTTACAGTCTCATATATAACATGACTGCCCTCTTGTGTTAAACTACATCCTTTGCATAAACTGAATACTTGAAGAGCTCTTTATAGAAAAATTTGGTACATATAGCCTATTTAGTGTACTATCCACTGTACCTAGAACCCCTCATTTACCCCTTTCCTATATTAAAAAAAGTCCTGTAAGAAATGCGAGAAACTTATAGTGTCTGACACTATTACAAACAAACAAAAAGTTGGTTTGGATGTTTAAAAGAAACATAATACCAGGGCCGGCTCCAGGCACCAGCGAAGAAAGCAGGTGCTTGGGGCGACCAATGGAAAGGGGCGGCACGTCCGGGTCTTCGACGGCAGGTCCCTCAGTCTGTCTCGGAGCAAAGGCCTCGCCGCCGAATTGCCACCAAAGAATGAAGCGGGGCGGTAGAGCTGCCGCCGAAGTGCTGCCGATCATGGCTTTATCTTTTTTTTTTTCCCTCCCGCTTCGCCGCTTGGGGCGGCAAAAAAGCTGGAGCCGGCCCTGCTTAATACACTTCTACTTAACAGGTTTAAGTGTGGAAATGTGCATCTAGATACATAACATGTAAGAAAGTACTAATTTGTTTCAAATTTATACCTGCACTATGCATGTGACATCATTTGCACAGGCAAAACAACTAAGACTTGCAAGTCTGAGTTTTTGGGATATTTATAGGCTTTTTTTTTCATTATAGAAAAATTAGGCCCTCTGTATAATTTACCCAAATTTACATGTTTTTTAAAAATGTAGAAATTACTTCAAACAGGTTATGGATTACTGAGATCTGGTCTCAGGAACTATGGGTCCTGTCTCAAGCTGGACATGCAGGACCCAGGCAGGCTTTGGTAACCTTTGTACCACATTTGACCGGGGAAAGAAGGGTCTAGTATCTGGCCAGATAGGAGGGAAATGTCATTAGGGGGATAAAGGAGGATTTCTTCTGCTGGCAAGATGAAAGTCAATGACAGTCTGTGGAAGTTTGCAGCAGATGGATGGGCTTGGACCAAGAGGTTTGTCACTGAGAACCCAGGGAGGCATCAGCCCCCATGCTCATGTTTCATGATGGGGGAAAAGGGGATAGGAAGGGGCACTGCAGGCAAAGGTGATAATACAGTAGGGGAATGTTGGAAGTTCTGACACATCAGAACCTTCCAAAATGCAAGGACCCTGTGTGACCACACACTTGTGATAAAAATGCCTCTAATTTTCACAGAAGTGTTTGTCTAGTCCACATGTAGGGCTGCTGAAAGGCTGGCATAGAAAGTAGATCCGATCAGAGATTTTCCACCAGAAAATGCATTTGCACATAATGAACATTTTCCATGGGGAAAATTTTGATTTTGCCAAAATGAAATATTTTGTTTTGTGTCAGTTCCACTTGTATCAAAATATTTTGTTTTGTGGAACTGACCCAAAATGTTTAATTTCAAATCACTTCAACAAAACATTGAATTGCATTTCTTTATCAGTGCATTGTCTTGTGGGAAGAAAAGGAGCATCAGCCTTCCAAACTACAACTCCCACGTGGCAATGTGCCACAGTTAGAAAATGCAGTTTAAAATTGAACTGACTCAGAAGGAAGTTTCTGATCAGTTCATAGAATTATAGGACTAGAAAGGACCTCAAGAGGTCATCTAGTCCAGTCCCCTGCACTCATGGTAGGACTACGTATTATCTAGACCATCTCTGCCAGGTGTTTGTCTAACCTGCTCTTAAAAATCTCCAATGATGGAGATTCCACAACCTCCCTAGGCAATTTATTCCAGTGCTTAACCACTCTGACAGTTAGGAAGTTTTTCCGAATATGCAACCTAAACCGACCTTGCTGCAATTTAAGCCCACTGTTTCTTGTCCTATCATCATAGGTTAAGTACAACAATTTTTCTCCCTCCTCCTTGTAACAACCTTTTATGTACTTGAAAACTATTATTGTCCCTCTCAGTCTTCTCTTTTCCAGACCAAACAAACCCAATTTTTTCAATCTTCCTTCATAGGTCATGTTTTCTAGATCTTTCATCATTTTTGTTGCTCTTCTTTGGACTTTCTCCAATTTGTCCACATCTTTCCTGAAATAGGGCACCCAGAACTGGACACAATACTCCAGCTGAGGCCTAATCACCATGGGGTAGAGCAGAAGAATTACTTCTCGTGTCTAGATTACAACACTCCTGCTAAGACATCCCAGAATGATATTTGCTTTTTTTTCCTGCAGCAGTTTTACACTGTTGACTCAGATTTAGCTTCTGGTCCACTACCCCAGATCCCTTTCCACAGTATTCCTTCCTAGGCAGTCATTTCCCATTTTGTATGTGTGCAATTGATTGTTCCTTTCTAAGTGCAGTACTTTGAATTCTCCCTATTGCATTTCATCCTATTTACTTCAGACAATTGCTCCAGTTTGTCCAGATCATTTTGAATTACAATTCTATCACTTGCAACCCCTCCCAACTTAGTATCATCAACAAACTTTATAAGTGTACTCTCTATGCCATTATCTAAATCATTGATCAAGATATTGAACAGAAGTGGACCCAGAACTGATCCCAGTGGGACCCCACTCATTATGCCCTCCCAGCACAATTGTGAACCACTGATAACTACTGTCTGGGAACGGTTTTCCAACCAATTATGCACCCACCTAATAGTAGCTCCATCTAGGTTGCATTTCCCTAGTTTGTTTATGGAGAAGGTCATGCGAGACAGTACCAAAAGCTTTACTAAAGTCAAGATATACCACATCGACCACTTACCCCCATCCACAAGGCTTGTTACCTTGTCAAAGACAGCTATCAGATTGGTTTGACACAATTTATTCTTGACTAATCCATGCTGACAGTTACTTATCACCTTATTATCTTCTAGATGTTTGGAAATTGATTGCTTAATTATTTGCTCTATTATCTTTCTGGGTACAGAAGTTAAGATGACTGGTCTGTAATTTCCCAGGTTGTCCTTATTTCCCTTTTTATAGATGGGCACTATATTTGTCCGTTTCCAGTCTTCTGGAATCTCTCCCGTCTTCCATGACTTTTCAAAGATAATCACTAATGGCTCAGATATCTCCTTAGTCAGCTCCTTGAGTATTCTAGGATGCATTTCACCAAGCCCCGGTGACTTGAAGAGATCTAACCAACCAAAATCAAACATTTTGACTTTGGGAGTGTTTAAATGTTTTGTTTAGATCAAAAAATTTTGAAATAAAATGTTTCAACATTTCTGAATTTTATTTTATTTTTAATTTCTATTCTATTAAAAAATTCAAATTTTTTACTTCTCAACCTGATCTAGGATGAGAACAAAACTTTGAAATGTCAGAATTTCCTGCAGGATGGAAATCCTGAATTTTGCTCAGCCCCAATAGCAAATATACTTTATTTGCACTGTTATGTAGAGTGCAGCCAGGCCTACCCTCTGCTCTTCAGCAAAGGTTCTGACTTTCTGGTCTCATCTTCAGTTTCCCCTCTCGGTTCTTTACAAAGAACTCCCGTCACATCCTCCTTGTGTCAGCCAATCACCATACTTCTTGCCCTCAGCTCCTCCCCCTCTGCCAACGACACACAGGCTACAGCTACACTACAAATCAGGGGTGTGATTCCCAGCTCGCGCACACATCCTTGCACTAGCTTGATAAGAGCTAGTGTGAGTATAAATAGTAGTGTAGTTCCAGTACTCGAGTAGCAGCAGCAGGGGCCCAGCTTAACCATGACAAGTACAAACTTGCCTGAAACCCTTGTGTACATACAAGGCCGGTGCTACCATTAAGGCAAACTAAGCGATTGCCTAGGGCGCCAAGATTTGGGGGCACCAAAAAGCGGTGCCCCCAGTTTTTTTTACAGCGTTCCTACGCCCCCTCCCCAAGTGCACGGTCGCCGCTCCACTTTTAAACAATTAAACGCAATGGAAAAAAGTTGACAGATGTTTCAGAGCCCACATTGTCAAAAAGACAGGCTTACTGTCATGCATCTCCCTGCCATATATAATCTCCACCACAAAGGGACCACCAGACAGTGTATTGTATTCATCTCCCTCCCTACTCCATGACATAAGCTGTTTTTTTTGCAGGAATCAGGAAATAGCTTCAGCTCACACTCACACATGCCTTCATTTTATCATTTTAATGCAGCCTACTTGGAAGTCCTAGCCCTGAGGAAAAAATTGAACCTGGTGAAGAATGCAGTATCATGCCTCCTCAGCAATACAGATTACCAAGAGCAAGTGTCTGCTCACTTCATTGGCTCCCTGTAAAATACTGCATCAAATTAAATGCCTCAGTCTTTATTTTCAAGCCTCTAACTGGCCTGGGCTCAAGATTCCTAAAAGATGAACTTCCCTTCTGGGGCCCCAACTACCCCCAACACCACCATTTCAAGGAACAATGAAATGTCTACATCAAGGATTAAACTTGTTTGTACGGGAGATGGAACTTTCTTGATGGCAGGCACAAGACTGCTGAAGTCACTCCCATGCAAGCCAAGAACAACCACAAATCTCACCACTTCCTGGTCCAAATGCACTTTCCTTCTGAGAAACACAGTATCTTCAGTTTAATGTATTAAGAAGTGCACATCCACGTTAAACTTTGCCCGATTACCGATTACCACATGTCACCTTTTAGAACCATAGACTGAACTCATTTGTGCATATATGTTGCCTGCTTTAACTTGTAAATAACTAACTCATTTCTTTTTCCTAGTTAATAAACCTTTGGTTAGTTTGCTATAGGATTGGCTACAGGCATTCTTTTTGGTCAGAGATCTGGGGTAAGTGACTGGTCCCTTGGGGCAGGAAGCAACCTGTGATTTTTGGTGTAAGTGATCATTTATCATTAAGTCCAGCTTGCCTGGGTGGCAAAATAGATTGGAGAGTCCAAATGGGCTGCCTGTGATTCCGTGGTAAGACTGTTACAGTGATCTTAGAATTCACATTTATTATGGGGTTGGTGAAATATTATAGAACATACAACCAGTTTGGGGTGTCTGCCCTTCTTTTGACAGTCTGCCCTGAGAATGGCTCTCCTGGTTGTGAGCTACTCTAGACAGCATGACTAGGGGATTTCTGGTAGAGTAGTGCAAGAGGAGGTGTTCAATGTATTCCTTTCTTTATTTCATAGATTCAGCATTATGGCCCCGTCCTACTAGGAACAGTACAAACACATGAAAAAGATTACATTCTGTGGCAGTCCAATGCAACTATGGGATGGCAAATCAGATAATACTTGGATGATATTTGGGTAATATGTAATGCTTGATGCAATAGAGGAAACAAAATTTTGGAGGTGCCACATAAAGAAATTTGAAAATTTGTTTCCAGGTTTGACAAATATTATTTTACCTCTATGTCACAGAGACCTATGTTATTTGGCTGTATTTTGGTGTAATGCTCATGTACTAGGAAGTGGGCTCTTATGCAATTGTGTTTATTCAAGAAGTAGATTTTTTAAAAAGGGATTTTGGGGGGATGAAGTTTTAAGTATCAACTTGTGTTCATATTTCTTCCCTCTTAAAATACATTTTAGAAGAAAAATGAAAAAAACTTCGTAATGACAGTATTTATCTCTGTAAAACACAGTGGGATGCGATTTGTGGAAAAGTCACAACAACTTTTATGTAAGATATTTCAGACAGTTTTAGTCCTGTTCCATGCACAGATCCCACAGTTGGCAATTTCTTTCAAGATTACACTGTTGTTTACATTAACTTTACCTACACTAGTATTACAATAGGTAAACTACACTATTTACATCTTTCCAAATTGTTTCCTTGTGGACCAATACTGCTTGTTATTTCTTTAACTTTTCTGATCTATTCATTATACTATTCAGCAATATTTAAATCAGCTGTTCCTTTCCATTTTTCCAACATATTGCACTTTGCTACAAACGATGCTCTCTGGTAGAATACATTTGAAATGAAATGTTGTCCAAGTATTATAAGATAAAGATCTCTTGGGCCATTCATTCTATCACCATTTATTGTCACACAGTTTCAAGGCTGGATTTGGTCATTGAATTAGATGGTTAGAGCAATAATATGTTAAATGTACTATTCTCACTGTATGGTGACATGTAATGCTTTATTTTCCACCTATGTTACAAACATGTCTATATTTACCCTGTTGCCCACGTCCCTCATCCTTCTTGTTCTCTGAGAAGATACAGTTTAAAATATTTTTAAAAATGTTGTTCAGTACTAGAGGCAAAACTCTCTTCTCCAATCCACACTGTGTTTTTTATTCAATCAGATTAGACAGATGAGAATTTTTGTTGAACAATTTTTGTTACTAACTAGTTCTGTAAGTGATAGTAAACTAAAGTGCTGCTGGTCAAGTATATATTTTGGTTTATATTCAGATTTTGATATTGATTTGGATTCCTACATCTTGTATTGATATCCAAGAGATACTCCTATTACAGAGCCTTCGCAGCCACTCCATGTATCTTTGTTACATTATTTTAATTTGGTACATATAGCATATGCTTGTATACATCAATGCATACAACCCAGCATGAGTATTAGCACTATTTAATTGCTTGTCATATTTTGTAACTTCATAATATGTATTTTATGGTCACAAGCTTGGTAAGCTGCTATTTATTGTATAATTAATAAAGCATTTCAAAACCTCCTGCTCAATTTATTTGAAGTAACTTTTTATGAACACAGCAAGCATGTTTTTTCAAAAGTGTTTAGCACCCAACAGATCTTAAAGCTATAAACCATGCAGTATTTGAAGTAGTCTGTTGTATCCATCACATGAAAAGGACAAATAAAGTTATCCTTATAACTAAAATAAAAAGTTTCTTTATTTATGCTTTTAATTTTAATTCTGGAGCTAGATCAAGATAGTCATAAATTTAACTCAGCAAAATACTAAATAAAAATGGAACACTTTTATTGACTCCCCACAAAAAGTTTTTGCACTTACTACTCTGCATGGTGTGAAAAACAAAATGATAGAAGTTAGTAAGTGTGGCGCTGCTCATTGTTATTACATCACAGGAGCCCTGTGCTTCTGAATCACTAAGCAGCTGGAGTCTGGTTTAATTACTTAACATCAATCAAGATGTATACCAGCACTGGGGGACTAGGGAATGTAACATTCAATGGCAATACAAAAGAAATAGCTAAGCTATCTTTACTTCTACCTAGACTGTTTGTACATACGAAAAAGTGCATATTTTACTAGGTGAGCACAACAAAGGGGAACTAATATTCTCTTGTGCTGTTCTTTAATTTATATGTGACAAATTTCTAGCATTTTTCCACAAAATCTTGATTTCACAATAGCTTGCATTGTAAAAGACAGAAAGATATGCATCCATTGTTTTATTGAGCATTGGTAAATAATAGCAAGGTACCCAAACAAAATGGTCTCCATTGCACATGATGAAAAAAGGTATGGTAAGTGTTAGAGCAAGTGACTGGAAGTCATAAATGCTGGGTTCTTGTCCTGGCTCTTTCCCTTGGAAAGCTTTCTGAAGAAAAGTCCAAGTGCAAGGCATATTTCTTTGATCATAAATGCACGGGGCTCAATACAGGAATAACTCAATAAAATTCCATGACCACCTGTTTTATACACAAGGTCCAACTAGAGTATCTAATGGTCCCTATAGCACAGTGTCGGTATAAATCAACCATCACACTGCACATACAATTTTCCCCCTTTGTAGAGGATGAGAGAAAGATCAACCCTCCTGAAACACATTAGTCATGTTTCTTATTGCTCTACTGGAAGGGCCTCAGATGCCCCAGTGCTGAGGGTGAATATAATAATCTGTGAAAAATAGCATATAAATGCTAACATCTCTGTGTCTCAGTTTACCCATCTGTAAACTGGGGATAATTACTACTTTCCTCCTAAAAGGCTTAATTAAACAAAGTTTAATAAAATCTGTAAAAGATTTTAGATGACAGATCTCAAATAAGTGAAAGCATTAGTAGTAGTAGGTAAACTTGGGATAAGACAGAATTAAAACTCTCTGATACGGCTATGCAACATGTAGCAGGCTCCAAATATACCTTTGCAGTTCAAGCTACAAAAGTTGGTAGATCTCTTCAACCAACCCCACAGCCCACCCCACCTAACCCTGTTTTCCTGAAAAAGGTTTTCAAACCATGGGGTGAAATCCTGACCCCACTGAAGCCCATGACAAAACTCCCACTTACCTTATGGGGCTAGGATTTCAACCTTGATCTTTAACTACATTTCCAGATGGTAATTTCTGATACAGAGGAGCAAACAATTTGCTCTGAATAATACTAGTAGAAAATGCTGGCACATTTTCATTGCACAATTATTTAAAAATAAATATTTCATTATTTCAAGTTTTAGGCCCAGTTCTTGAGCTGCAGACAAGCTGCGCTCAGCACAGCTCAGGGGGAGGACTGACAAGTGGCTTTAAGCCACTATGGCCAGAGAGCCCCCAGATCAGGGGGATGCAACTAACAGTTTCCAAGTTAAATTAGAGACACCTCAGGGCCACTCTGATTTGGCAACCGGAGGTCACTAAGATACTGGGGTACTTTCTCCATCTTTTTCCTCCATCACACCCCCTGCACTGAGGGCCAGGAAGGAATGGTGGTATACAAACTACTACTCGGCTAAGAGATTCCCCTAATTCAAGGGAAATCCTCAAATGGCTTGTTAAGCCAGCTCTAAGGATACTTCATATCCTGGAATGGCCCCAAAGCAGTTGGAACAGACCAGAGGATCACATCCCTAGTGTGGCTGGAGTCTTACATAAGTGAGATATTTCTGTTCATTTCTAACCAAAGCACAGACCCGTCCAGATTTTTTTCCAGGCAGACAGAATATCTCAAATGAAACATGTCTCCCCTTTTGTGGCCAATTACTAAATACAAGGAAGTTGTTAGCAATATTTAGTGCAGAGTTTGAGATTGTGATACAAAGTGATTCTTTGGATCAAACAGCTGAAAAAAAGAAAACTGGCCAATACATACACATAAGCACACACGACATGTCTTTAGAAAGGAAATAAAATAAGGGGAGGCATAAAGGCAAAGGATAATTACCAACCATGCTTATAAGAAAAAATGAAGCCCTGCTCTTACTACTATAATGTCTATTATGTGTGACTGCTCTGGTTGCTGCTCCACAGAATGCCCTGCAATTAATGATAAAACAGGCCCTTTGCAAATCCTGGTTTAAATATTGTTAGCTGCATTTCAAACAGAATCCCTGTGGCAGCAGAAGTCTGCCATTAGCTCTGACCACTTGAAAGTGAAAAAGCAATATTAGCTCAGACTTCACAAGGACGTTTGGAAATAAAAGAGGAAGATGAAAGCAGGAATCTTTTACAATATGAACTATCAAATCAATGCAAATAGGGTTTCCACTCACTGATAAACCTATAGAAAAGAGACAGATATAAGACTAAGTTGAGCACTGTTTTTGCTGGACTCTATGCACTTACTTCTCAAACAAAGGAGCAGATAAAATACTGGTAGTGAAAACAGAGCCCACTAATAATAAAAAATGGCAAAGACACGAGTACAAAAAAAATAACATGACAGTAACTATGTCACCATCGGACACTATAAGTACTGTTTTTTATTTTTATTTCAATTATACTTTGAAATGTCCAACCCCAGATTTTTTTAAACAAATGTATTTTACTGTAATAAAAATGTATTTGGATTATTCACGATTCAATTTTTATTCTTTTTTCATCTTTATTTGATGATGTTTGGTATTAAAAATGATAAAACTACTTTATTAAAATATGTAATTATTGTATTTATTGCACTGTTCAGTACATAGGGATTTTAAAAAGTCATGCCTACAGTTGAAGTGTGAACATCAGTTATTTATTTATAAAATTATGTTTACAAGTACACTATCATATCAGAGACACTGATTATTTAAAGAGATAATGGCAGGTCACATCTGGTCTAAAATGTAGATTTTGTAAAAATAAACTTTTTCTAATGCTCAGATCAAGCAAAATGTTTCCATAACATTACTTTTTTTTACATAATTCTAATAGAAGTAGTTGTACATTTGCTTTTAAAATAGAAACATTCTCCTACATTACCACCAACCCAAACACTGCAATGTTCTGTACTAGAATACTTGTAATAAAATACTAGTGCATGAACACTGAAATATTACACTGAGTACTCGATAACCAGGAACTAGGAAGTGAAATTGACAAATCATTTTCATTGTCCAAATTGAGAGAAATGCAAAATAGGAGTTAAAAAAAATCATGCAGGTTTTTTAGAATGATCACTATTTAAAAAAGCAAGTCATTATTAATAACATGGATGGTTAAGTTTGGAAACTGCTTTAAGTAACAACTGCAGTAAGCCATTCCTTAATGTCTTCTATGTCTGTGATAATCTTTTCAAAATGGAGAGGGAGAAATGTCAGAGAGACAGACATTCAAAGAATTATAGTAACAACTATATTCACAATCCGGAGACTAAGTTTAAGCAAACTAACCTTATATTGGTGTAACATTAGGTCATACATTTTTATGACAGTTGGTGTTCATTTTATGCTCTTTTCTAAAATCCTTACTCATGTTGACTAGCACATTACTACTCTAGAAGTCCCACCGAGACCAATAGAAGCTTTGAAAAATCAGGCTATATATTTCAGGTGTCTAAATGAGACTGAGGAGCCAAGGTTTAGGCTCCAACTTTTGAAAAGCATGGTCCTTATTAGTGCTAGTATAGAGTTTTTTGACAAAAAATGTTCTGCGTCAGAAAATGCCTCTTATCCAAAACTGAATTTTTTTTATAGGAAAGGGCTGTTTTTAACAAAATTTTCAATTAAATCAATTTTTTAAATCGCTGGAATGTTTCACTTTGATATTTTCAAAACAAAACCTATTAATTGACCTGAACCAATTATTTATTTATTTTCAGTTTGTGAAAAATTCTGAGATTTTGACTTTTCATCCCAATTTGGGCTGGAGACACATTTTTCTAGATCTCAAAGATTTTCATGGGATGGGAAGACTTTCCTGCTCACCTGTAGTCACTATATACTTATACATATAATATTAATACTAGGTTTTACTTCACATTTAAACACAAGATGTTTTCGTTAACAAAAATTACTCTTACAGCTATCACATGACCACTAGCTCAGAAATTGACATTTAAGGATGTTTGAATGTGTCTAGCAATGATAATTCCACTTGTATTGAATCCATGTGCTGTAGACACATATATAATAGTCATCTGCTCACACACATTAATGAAGGTAGAACCCTGGACTTCTACTTTCAATGCAAAGTCCTCACTGTGTCCTAGTGGAGATCTCCATGATCTTGTATAATTTATGGAGCAGCCCCTAGAAATAATATGATCACAGAGAGAGACAGTTATATATAGCCCATCCCGAATATCTGAGGTTTGCAGGATTTCAAATTCAGCAATATGTTCTATACACACACAGACACTGGTCATCAGCTAAACCAGGCACATGCAGCATTGGGGAAAGAACCCAGGATATTTGGTTCCAAAAATATAAGCCTACTCTACCTGATGTAAAAGAGAGAGTCAGTAGTACCTTAGCCATGTACAGACCAGTCACAAAAAGGAGGCTGGGTCAAGTAATCTATTAATCTAAGAGATTAATTTTTCTGCACTTTTTTTTTCTACTTTTCAAACCAAGCGCTATTAGCCAATACATTACATGCTGACTACAGAACTAGCACTCTACACAAACTAGCATCCAAGTAACATTTATATTTCCTCTTATCGGACACTGTTCTTCACAAGTCATTCAACCTCACCTGCAGTTGCCTGTATACTTAAAGAGTATATAAATCATCCCTTTTCCCCATTAATTCAGGCTCATCTGTGAAAAGACTGAGGACTTAGCTACCTAAAGATTATAATTACCAACTGGAAAATCACTGACTATTTACACACTCAGAACTGGGTAAACATGGTCTATTAGCTGATTAGTTGTTGAATAAAGGGTGCAGGGGAGGGAAGCTAGAACAAATAGAAGCATGAAAAAATAAATGAGGGAAATGATCTTATTTTTCAGACCATTTGGAATTGGAAACCCCTTCAGAGCTAACTCACAGCACCATTTTTGTTTGTTTTAACCCTAAATAAGGGCACAAATGATAACTATATCAGGGTGTATATGGAGTTTAAAGGAGAGAAAAATACCCAAAACAAGAAGTCTCCCTGCTGCCCATCTGTTTCACTGATTTGGGTTATTTTCCTGTGCATGCTTAGTTTTATAAATTTATTTTTATAGTTTCAATTAATGTGATTTGTGAAGTTAAAAAAAGCATTACAATGACATTTACATTTGAAATTGACATGACAAGAACAAGTCCCTTTGTGGGGGAGACTCAACTATAAGTAACACTCTTTTTGTCATTGTTTTTCCTCTTTTAAAGTACAATTAAAACAAAACAAATCACAGGGTTCAAAGAGGAGCAGAAGAGGATAGGGGAACGTGCCATTTAGAGAGGAGAAGAAAAGGACAGGTCCAAAGAAGAACTATGGTATTACTATTGCTGAGATTTACATTTTTTTTAATTAGAAGAACCACTGCCCACAAAGTTATGTAACCAGTCAAAATATCCAAGAGACACATAATTTTGTACAATATTCTATTTAACACATTGCTATGCTGCTCAGTAGGTTTATTTTACAGGTGAGATTTGACAGCTACACACACACAGGGACTGTGGCATCTCAGACTGGATGTTCCTGCTTATGAAGCCTTTCTTGTTCTCAAAGTATGAAAAGATGGAGACAAGCAATGGAATCACTGTCCCTTCCAATTGTATTGTACATTTCTATGCCTGGTTATAGGTCTATATTTGCAGTTTGTTAACCATGTTCTTGGTTGAAGACTGAGGCTCAAACTTAACCTTGTATACCTGTTTTCTCAAGTATTTATGAATTTTTCAATTAGAGTTTTCTAAACAAATAGCCCGATACAGCAGTCCTTCCCTATGCAATATCCCCCTGGAAAGATCATAGAATTGGGCATCAGTAATTAGCTTATTCATCTCCAGAGAAATACTTTTATAATATATATTTAGGCCTTAATCCCACAAAGATTTACACACAACTAACTTTATGCACATGAATAGTCCTATTAAGTTCAGTGGGACTGCTCACTTGCCTAAAGTTAACTAAGTGCATAAATCTTTGCAGGGCCAGGACCTTAGATATTTATGAATTGTAAAGAGATTTTAAGGCTATGCCTAGCATGCTAAAAAGTGCAATACTAGAGATTCTGAGGTATAAAAGGTTACTATCCGTCCAAAGTAAGTGAGACAAATTGAAATGTAGCCATATTCCTTTTAATATGAATGTTGCCAAGTACTTCTGCTAATAGTACAGTAGGTAACCTACATTTTTTGCCACAGGATTTACATTGCCTGTCAAAAGGAAGTATTTTTAAACTCTGAGGTAAAATCAATTTCCAGGTATGTTGCCAATCATATGTCTCCAATTAACAGGGCAAGTCTTACTCATGCTTTTGTGCCTTATAGAATCAAAATCTATTCTGGGGCTCATTTCCAGAGTCTTCTGGAGAAACTAACTCATATGTTATGAGGGGTCTATAATTCAACAGCACATATTCTTACTAATTCCAAATCTATGCATCCCTGGATCAAGAGATGCAATTTGTTATGCACCTGGGCTTTGAAATAGTCTTCACACCGCTGTTTCTTCTACAGAATATGGATTGCTATTGAAGTCTAAGCTGCAGTTTCATTTGATCTGACTTTTCCACACTTATTAGTTTTTATAGTTAGATTTTTTTTAATGTATTCTGGAATACATAATTGCATGATGGGTGCTATATCAATACAGATTGCTAAATACGAAGCACTATTTTTTTAATATATGTTAAAGAAAATAGACTTTAAGGAAGTAAAAGACATTCACAACCACAGCCACAAATACATAAAAAAGCACATTTCTGGATTCCCTTGGGAAATGAATCATAATTTTCAACTGTGGCAACTTAAGTCATACATATGACAAAGATCTGTAACCACAAACCACTTTTGTTTTTATTATATCGCAAATTGTACAATTGGTGTGGAGTGGGCACTTGTTAGACAGTATGTATATTGCTCAGTCCTAAATTTCACATCTAACATTATATCCGGACACCGAACTTTCAGGTTCTACACATGGAATGGATGACATATAACAATTTTATATACATTTGCTCCTTATAGTCTTTGACAGGAAGAATGAGAAAGAAGCATGTGTCCAAATAATGCAAGGAAAAGTCCAATCAAAAGTTTAGTAGTACCATAACTTGCCTTAGGATCATAGTATCACATACATACTGAAATGCAACACAGCAACTTGTTTTTCAATAATCCACATAAGCACACCACTTGTTTCACTAGCAAAGCCAAGCGAAAATACTTTGGGTGTCGTCGTCCCCAAATGTTTGATCAGCTCTATAACTTGACATACACAGCACATTACTTGATAGTACAAAACTGTGAAAGTTTTAATGTACAAATCATCCTCCTTGTCTGATGCCCTCTCATTTTTAGGACTACTTTATGTTTTTCAGGACATATATGCATTGCATTATAAGTGATATGCGCAACATCTAAGTGAAACAGAACTTTAAAAATCTGTTAACATCCATTGTCTAAGGCTATTACATCCTTGGTAATTTGAAACAAGATTTTTTTAAAGAAAAAAAAAAGTCCTACCCATTTGTATCTTCTTTAACAAACTGTTTTTCACTGTTAACATTAGAGAAGCTCAATATCATAAACTATAAAAAGAGGTATATTTTGCAGCACTTTGGCACTCACAACCAGGGCATCTGCAGGATTATTCCACAGATTTGGATTGAGGAATTAGGAAGTAAAAATGAGAAACAAGCATGCTACTAACAAACTAGGTTGCTGATGTATTGAGAGGATCTTCAGCTGATGAATGTATACGTGCAAAGGAATTCTGCTGCAAGTTTTCATAAATTGAAAAAACTTTCTGAAATAGAACACCATAATTGATCTAATTATAAGCATACCATTTTATTGCTGAGTGACTCCCAAATCCAAGGAGGATACTCAGAAGATCTTGACCCCAAAGCTTATTTTAAAAGAAACAAGTCCACGACTCATGTGGTGAATTAAAACAAAATATGCAAAGGAAAATGTCAGATCTAGTTTTGCTCCTCAGTTATTCCTGCCTGAAGGCCTATGAAAATTTATTACTTCCTCCTTCTGATTGAGCGAATCAGAAATCTTTCAGCACAAGATTCTCACATTTCTCCTCCCACAAGTACATGAGTGTTTAAACAGTTTAGCTGACAATGTAGACCTTTTGTTTGCTGTAAAATTCTGCCATTCTCGCAAAAGAGGCTTGCTTAGTGGGGGAGGGGAAGCAGTTAGAGTTTGTTGCGCCACAGTCAGGAGAGGCAGTGCCAGTACCATCAGTGGCTGAATCTCCCAATGGTCGCCTTTTATTGGTGCCATAAGTTCCAGTGTTGCTGCCAGACTGCAGTCCGGTTCCAACAAAGTCCTGGATTTGTGGACTTTCTTGTCATGACCCTGAGACTTAAGATATTCTAAATCCTCATGGGCTAAGCAGGAAGATCTTACTCAACTTAGGTTGGGTTGGATCAGACCTCTTTGAAGTCAACTTAGAGAAAGGTCTTTCTCATGCTTATCAGAGTATTCCCTGCCTTCCTGATAAGACCCCAATGGGGGATCTGTGGGAGCAGATTTCCTCACTCCTAAGTCAAACCTCATGGCACAGGAGGCAGCCTCCTTGCTGAGTCAGGCCAGGTCCCCCAACCTGGGTCTGACTGTTCTGACTCAGGCCATGCAGTGATTAAGATGGAACTGGAGAGGAGATCAGTCCGCTCTGTCCTTTACCTCCTCAGTTGGAGGTACAAGGAGAACAAAGGCACACGTGCATACCAACGGACACTGCTTTCAAGAATTCTCCGACTCCAGGCACATGGAGTACAGGTGTACACCCACCAGGGAATACACAGAGACCAGCAGGCAAAGTAGCAGTTAATAATTTTCTTGCCTGGTTTTGCTGAAGTACTCTGTGAACTGGAGTGGGAGAATCTCGCTCAGTCCTCTAGTGCAGGGATGAAGAAAAAGGTTTCTCCCAAGTATCTGTCAGGAGTTTGACTTAAATAGGTGCTAATAAAAGCAAACAAACAAAACCAAAAAACAACATGAAGGGTTTTAAACTGTCTTAATAAAAATCCCTTCTCCTCTCAAACTGCTCAGGTTTCAATCCATTTTCTCTTGTAATATAATAATTCCACTGGATCTCCACTCTTCTGAGGACTCCTCCAGCACAGAATAGGAAGTCAGGGCCTAATATTTCTAACATAGCTGACAAACAGAACCCTTTAAAAGGAAACAAACAAAAAGTGCAACCCATTTTCCGGCTACCATTACACATCACAAAGCAGCAATAAAGGGCACAAATGATCATTTTCTCTACTGTATGTCACCTTGAAAGTGTCACTTTTACAGGGGTTACAGTTGAAAACAAAAGGCCTGTATTTCAGGAAAGAAACATTTCAAGACACACATTTTGGAGATATTTCTGTGGAGAACGGTGCTGAGTGTAACATAATACTCAATAGAAGAGCGCTTCACAAAGTATCTTTCTAGGAAAATCTTGAGGTTATCAACCACCAGCCTTCCATGGACATTAGCTAAAAACCAGAAACTCATGTCACAGAAGAATGAACTCTTCTTTAAGTCAACATTAAGATTTATTGGCACGCAGGACAGAATATACCAACTTCAAGGTAAAACAGTTTGACACAAATATCTGAGATAGCCCTATCAGTGCCATATTTCAGCTCCTCCAACTGCACTAGTCTAAAGTCAATGACTGCATGATTCAATAGTTAGTGACTTACTGTGAGATGTGAGTTATTGGGGTCAGCAATGTTTCACCCTCCAGGTCAAGCTCATCTGCAAAGCTGTTGGTCCTGATGAAGGGTACCGTGTTCACATCTAAAAATGCAGGACTCTTTTTCACTGTGAGGAAATAAGCAGATAAGGGTTAGAGCAGTAGCTTGTAGCTGTTTTTAAAAGGGCTATTCAACAGATTTACTGCTTATGAGGACATATTATAATATTTCAAAAGGTACAAACAAGATAGACTTAAAAACAAAATAAGGATACTAGAATAAATCTGTAAACAAGATAAGGGTGCAATGAAAGCAAATTGAGACTTAGAAATTCTCTTCTTGCACAAGAATTTCAACATCTGATCATAGAATCATAGAAGATTAGAATTGGTAGAGGCCTCAGGAGGTCATCTAGTCCAATCCCCTACTCAAAGCAGGACCAACCACAACTAAATCATCCCAGCCAAGGCTTTGTCAAGCCGGCCTTAAAAACCTCTAAGGCTAGGTCTACACTACGGGGTGGGAGTGGGGGGGTCAACCTAAGATACGCAACTTCAGCTACGTGAATAGCGTAGCTGAAGTTGCGTATTTTAGGTCGACTTACCTGGCTGTGAGGATGGCGGCGAGTTGACCGGAGTCGACGGCAGAGCCATCGGGGATCGATTTTATTGCGTTTTCATTAGACGCGATAAGTCGATCCCCAATAGATCGATTGCTACCCACCGATCCGGCGGGTAGTGAAGACATGCCCTAAGGATGGAGATTCCACCACCTCCTTAGGTAACATATTCCAGTGCTTCACCACTCTCCTAGTGAAATAGTTTTTCCTAATATCCAACTTAGACCTCCCCCACTGCAACTTGAGACCATTGCTTCTTGTTCTGTCATCTGCCACCACTGAGAACAGCCCAGCTCCATCCTCTTTGGAACTCCCCTTCAGGTAGTTGAAGGCTGCTATCAAATCCCCCCTCACTCTTCTCTTCTGCAGACTAAACAAGCCCAGTTCCCTCAGCCTCTCCTCATAAGTCATGTGCCCCAGCCCCCTAATCATTTTCTTTGCCCTCCACTGGACTCCCTCCAATTTGTCCATATCCTTTCTGTATTGGGGGCCCCAAAACTGGACACAATACTCCTGATGTGACTTCACCAGTGCCGAATAGAGGGGAATAATCATTTCCCTCAAGCTGCCGGCAACGCTCCTACTAATGCAGCCCAATATGCCATTAGCCTTCTTGGCAAGAAGGGCACACCGTTGACTCATATCAAGCTTCTTGTCCACTGTAATCCCCAGGTCCTTTTCTGCAGAACTGCCGCTTAGCCAGTCGGTCCCCAGCCTGTAAGAGTGCATGGGATTCTTCCGTCCTAAGTGCAGAACTCTGCACTTGTCCTTGTTGAACTTCATCAGATTTCTTTTGGCCCAATCCTCCAATTTGTCTAGGTCACACTGGACCCTATCCCTACCTTCCAGGGTATCTACCTCTCCCCCCAGCACAGTGTCATCTGCGAACTTGCTGAGGGTGCAATCCATCCCATCATCCAGATCATTAATGAAGATGTTGAACAAAACCTGCCCCAGGACCAACCCCTGGGGCCCTCTGCTTGATACCGGCTGTCAGCTAGACATTGAGTCGTTGACCACTAACCATTGAGCCCAACGATCTAGCCAGCTTTCTATCCACCTTCTAGTCCATTCATCCAGCCCATACTTCTTTAACTTGCTGGCAAGAATACTTTGGGAGACCATATCAAAAGCTTTGCTAAAGTCAAAATATATCATGTCCACTGCTTTCCCCATATCCACAGAGCCAGTTATCTCATCATAGAAGGGAATCAGGTTGGTCAGGCATGACTTGCCCTTGTTCCTGATCACCTTCCTCTCCTTCAAGTGCTTCAAAATAGATTCCTTCAGAACCTCTATGATTTTTCCAGTGGGACTGAGGTGAGGTTGACCAGTCTGTAGTTCCCCAGATTCTCCTTCATGTGACACCCTAATGCCAAATCCTATAGCAAAGGAGAAGCTGCTGTGCAAGAACCTCCAGTTCAGGTAGCTAATACAAAATTTTCCATTTGGTGGAGCTCAGGCCCATTTGTGTTAAAATTATCATTGTTCTGGGAAGCACAGGAGTAGAGGCCTACTTCCCATTTGTGTGTGTCCCTCATATTTGAGCATTTAAATAAAGAACACTCAGATGCTACAGTGATGGACACTTTAGATGTGATACTAAGAAATATTGTCTGATAAGAATCTGACACACTATGGACCATTTCCCGATCTTATTTATGCTCAGGCAACAATACATGAGCATAACCAATGGCAGAATTTAATTCTCTCTTTTAAAGTAATCTCTACCTCATGTTTCTTCCTTAAAACAACTTTCTAGAGTATAATTACAATGGCAGACATTAAAAAGTGAATGTTTACCCATGATTAAGACTCAGTGATAAAATTTCCTTATACGTCACATTTTATTATAATATTTATATAGCACCATAAATGTGCATGATGTTATACAAACAAACAATAGGAAATAACATCAAACAACATTCTTTAATAGCTGAACAAATGTTGATAGTGGTGGCCACTTTACAGCAACCGTATCCTGGGCAACTAGCTATATCATTCTATGAAACATTTATTTATTCATTTACAGAATATCTCTCATACTTGTCAAGGCACTTTACAGTCTGACAGCAAGCAGCAACACAGAGAAATAAGATTAAAACACAAAGTAAAATAAACACCACAGAAATACATAAACACAAATGCAGGTTTTTTGAAGCATTAACTAAAGGCACAGGTCCGCTATGCCTTGTATCCCGGAAGTCATGAACATTTCACAATGCGCACAGGCCTCGGAAGATTTATAACCCTGAAATTAAAGTATGATGTCAATTTACACTTCCTTCGATGACTAGCCCAAATCAGGAGGTGTAGGGAGGGGATCAACTCACAATTCTTGACCATTTTATTAGTAAGGAGTAGATCAAGTGCATGATCCTGCTCCCAATGAACTTAATGGGGGTTTTGCTTTCATTGACTTCAATAGGAGCAAGATAGGGAACATCTGGAAAAATTTAAAAATACAGCAAGGTTTTACTCCAGTACTAGCTGCTTAAAAGCAGGGTTCCTTGACCACAGTATTACTCTAGGACCAATATTGGCACTAACACAATGAGAATTATATAGCAAATAGCAGCGAACTTCAGCATCAGCTTTTTATTCTGAGTAATATCCGTTGGATTAACACAGCCACAGTCAGGACAGAGGTTATGAAAAAGAGCAGAAGAATTCCAGCTGAAAATGTACAACTTTACAGGGTCTTAAATATTTTTTGTTAAACTGACTTCTTTGGCTGTTACTAAATAAATACTGAACATTCAGTGTTCTGCCAGGCGTGGATGAAAACTCACCAATTTCCTAAGGAGAAGTCTAAAAGTCTCTTCACACATTCTGATTACTAACGACAATGCTATCGAACTTAAAGCCACATGCGGTGCTTGCCAAGCACTTGTTATACTGTACCCACATAAGACATTGCTTGCAAGAGGATTTGTAATTGTTGGATTGTTACAATTATTGCTTTGCTGTTTAAGACAGAAAGGGACAGAAATGACAGATGAAAAAGGAAAGAAGAAATTAAGGTTGTCCCCCACCTGATTTGAAAAATATAAGGATACACTCTCTCCTGAGAGTAACAAGAAGATAATAACATGGGCATTATATTTATTTTAAAGTGAAGCTATTGCCAGTTTCTTTCCCCTGGAATTTTCTGGAACAGTTCATGGCCAGTCCTGGTCTGAAGCACCCACTCCTATTCCTCAATGCTGGTGCACAACTGCTTCCTCTAAGCAGGGAGAAGCAAATCTGATCTAGTGAAAAATCTGTCCTAATTCCAGTCCAATGAACTCTGGAGACGGTCAGATAAATTCAAAAATTAAAAAAAAAAATCTATACCAAAACCATGAATTACTGTCTCCCCTGCTCAAACGTCCCCATGGTATGGATACTTACAAGCCTAATGTGAGATATAAAAAAATAAAATGAGTAAATGGTTGGCTCTTGGTCTTCTTATATGAGGTAGTTATATGGCAATATCTCACCAACTCACAATCTTTAATGTACTTATTCTCACTGTGAAATAGGTTTTTACAAATGAAGAATGGAAGCTCAGAAAGGCTAAATGACTTGCCCAAGGTCACATAGGAAATCTTTGGAGGAGCAGGGACTTGAAACCCAGGTCCTAACCACTGGACATGCTTCCTCTCAGGTATTAGATATTACTGTCTACAGATATGTAAAAAAAGAAAAAGAGGATGTTTTTGTAAAGAAAGGAATCTATGTTCATGAATTAACCAGAGTACAAAATAGACAAGAGAGGCAGCGAGGAACATTTAGTTTAAGTTGTAGGGAAAACATTATAACCATTAGAATTGGAAAACTTACAAGTTTCTGCCACCCTAAATATCCCAATGATTGAAGGAGCAAGCACTAGATTTATACAGGAATTTTTCCAACAGTCTGGTATTTGCATAGGGATACCTAAGTACTGTAGCAAAAATGTTTTACAATATATTAATAGAAGATATTTTAAGAAATCAACTCGGATTTTATACTATCAGCTTACATACAATGGGCAAATAGGTTAACTCTTTTATAGGGCTGGTTTAAATTTTTCCATTTTAACTGTTTTTCAACTAAATGAATAGTGTCTGCTTTCTGTGGAACATTTCGATTTTTTGTTAAAAAATGGAATGCCTGAAAAACAAAATATTTTGGTTTTCAGCTGAAATTTTTCAATATTAAAATTTCCACTGGGAAAAAAAATCAACATTTTTGGGGGGCGGGGTAGGGGAGAAGGGGTAAAACTTCATTTTACCTCAGATAATGGGCAAAGTCCAAACTTTGCAATGCAAAGATTGAAATACTGGCAGTTGCAAAGGAGACGGATCATTGAAATGGGGGTATTACCTGGAGAAGGAGGAGCACTGGAGGACGACTGCTGTGCGGAAAGAGATGCCCAGGATTGCTGACGGTCTGAGTCACAGCAAAGATGCACACAAGAGACAGAAAAAGGAGGAGAAAAAAAGAGACAGCTGGAGAGACTGCAACATGTCTGTCTTTAATGCAAAGTCTGTGTTGCACCTGTGATCTTTAAAATTAAAAAGGGAAAACCACTGAGGAAATGAGTTTTAATGCAAGTCTTTTCATTTACTATAGATTAAATATAAGTAAAATGCTTTGATGAGTATTTTCAGTCTCTTATTAGTATCATTTGAAACTAAGTCCCCAGAAGGGGAGGCATTCTGCCTCCCTCTACCTTCCCATGCACAGTGGAAGAAGATCTACTGCTAAACTCTTATGGGCTGTAGATTAATATTCCCTCATGCACCTACCCTGTTCTGCAGCATGGTGTGGCCATATCTATGCCTTCTCCTTGTCCCCTTTGTGGAGCCATGTGTCCCCAGGGAATAGGGATGGAGCCTCCCTTCTATTCCCCTGAGTGCAGGGAAGGTAATTCTGCCTGACATTTCCACAGTCCATACAAGTTCCAGCAAGATAAGTCTCCTTGTGCGCTACCTCTCACAACTGTATACCCAAATAAGGACCAGACTCAATCTGGCCCTTGGAGGTCATAATGTCATTTCCTGTCATTTTTTTGGCTCTTTATTACATTATATTATAGGTGGACATTTCCCATTATAACAACCTGCTCTCAATTGCTTATAGCCTTGCTAAACTTTAACCATTTGGGCTGAAATTTCCCTCAGCCTGTCTGCCTCAGGCTGAATTTCTTGGGGGAGTTTCAGCCAAAATGGTTCAGTTGTTTCCAAGAATGAGATTAGCTAAAAAATATGTTGTTTTGCCATCATTCAAACCATTCTTGCAGTTGTTTTGTTGAGAAACTGTGGCACCTCCCATGCTTTGCAGTGGTGTGTCCTCCTGATGTCAGGGATGTGTCTTTTGCTGTTCCCTTGAAAAACTGCCCAATTTATGAGATTCCACCTCAGTCATGCTCACAGGCGCAGAAGAGATGTACCAGAGTTTGCCAGCTAAATTCTCCAAAGATTCCATCTGCACGGATCACGTGCCATTCCTTTACTGCTCCTACGTGGTGACTAGACTGCAAATGCACCATCCCACAGAACAATTCAGCATGCTGCAGCCTAGTGCTGCAGGGGCTGAGCACGACTATCCCTAAGGTTGCACAGGTAACCTTAATTCTGGCATTTCCTACCTTTGGAATGCTTCACTTTGCAACCTTAATGTTATTTTAATGTATTTTTTTTGTGTATAATTGTATCCATGCTAGACTCAGGTACAAAATATATACTTCTCTTCTCTCTTTCTTTCTTTCTCCCCTAAAACCATTTTGATGACACTGTGGGCCAGATTCTCAGGTCTACCGAGTTCATTTTATGCCTGTGTAGGAAACACAAAATGATTTTATACTTGCTGGAGAGCCCTCTCTGAGAATTCCCCGTGTTGGGGGAATCTCTTGGTGACAAAGCAAGCAGAGGTGACTATGCTGTTCATACTCCTCTTCTCCTCTGCCTATTCCACCATCAGAATTGCACTTCTTGGGTAAGGAGGGAAAAAGTATGGGAGAGAGGCTCCGTTATGATGATTCTTTGTGGGTGCAAATTAAAGACACATCTCCATTCCCCCTGCAGCTTTAAGTTGCACCAGGGCTGGGCAGAGCAGAATCAGGGAGCTACAATTAGCTCCCTGTCATCTCTCCCCCATCCCCTCCCCGCATCACCACTGTGCCCGAGTTCTGTGTGGGCCAGGTAGAGAATTCAGCCCTGTACATTTTTGGACAGCATAATCCAAGTTCTGGAGTACTTGGACTCAATTCTCTACTAGGGTTATAAGGAAACACTCATAAGAAAGCTCCACCATGAGCATACTTAGAAAAAGCACACTGACATAATGACTTAAAGGGACAAAGAATCCAGACCGCAGCTATTTTCTGTAAAAAAGATAAAGTGGATTATTTAATTTTTAAGGGTCCATCCATCTTCGCTGATGCCTAAGTGCGTTTTAATAGATGCAACACTCACACATGCATTTTGTATGAACGACACAGGAGGTTGTGCCTGGAAATTTTGCCGGTGCCCCATTATTTGTTTAGGAAATGGTCTGGGTTCAATCACTGATTGTTTGGTCATCTTTAGAAAGGCATATAACTTGGTTATGAATGATGCAAGGGAATGGAGGGTGTCTGCCACTTAATAAACAAGTATTTTATGAAAGAGCATCATGATATTCTGCTTTTTAATTACATTGTGATTGTGATCAGATGTGTGAGAATGCACATTTTTGTCTGGCAATGTGTCTTGTGTAGTGAAGGGATTATAGCAAGCTACTAGACACATACAAGAGCACTGCAAACTATGTTACATTGTCAAAGTCTGGCATGCTGTATATAAAATTATTTTCCTCAACTTACCAAGCCACTTGAACATTCCTGTTTGTCCTGTATACTTGTAAGAGTTTTGAGAGGACAGAACACAGATAAAAAGGAGAGAAAATAAGTGTCAGAAGAAATAAGAGGAAAACTTTTGATTGACAGATAAAGAGTTGATACTGAAGGGGCACTAGTATTTGCCTGCAAATCATATGGCCCCTTAGTAGATTTAGGGACTCAAAAATTTCAAAGATGGGATCTGGCAAATGTAGGCATTCATAAAGCTCTTTACTATGCTGTTTCGCAGGAAGATATTTCTCAATGGTTGATCCACAGAGTCAACTTTGTCCTTGTTCACCTGCTAATAACAATAGCGTTTGGTACAACTGAGTTTAAGTGGCAATTGTTACTCAGGAGAAGCCCAGGAGGAATGAAAAAGCAGGGAAGATGCAGATCAGGACTGATGTGCACCAGAATGACATAAGGAGATTAGACTTCCTGCCTGAACTAAAATATGCCTGGTTTCAATAAACACTGCAATCTCCTCCTCATTTTAATGACCATTAAATTTAAACAAAGTCAGCCAACTTTCTAAATAAAAAATGTAAGAGCTTAAAAATCTATATGATCTGTAAAATGTACTTTTAAAAATTATACCTCATTTGCTTCAGTTAACATTCTTTTTGCCAGAATTAAAACACAGAAGTTAACAGCTTTTAATACAATATGCTAATAACTTTAAAAAGAAATCATATGTAAAATAACTGATGAATTTACAGTGTAACTTTAAAAGCAACAAGATTCTAATTGCAACAGGACTATAAAACCGGTTCCGTTCTCCTTCTGTATGGCTCCATCCTACAAAAGAAATCTACACTGATGAATTACACAGAAGACCATCTGCATTTATGAAAAGTGCTATATATATAAAACAGCTAAATGATATTATTATAATACTACATTATATGAACTTGAAGTAATAGCTTTCTAACTCCAAAACCAACCCCAGGAGGGGAATAGGGCATACATGGTTTGTAGTGACAAACCAGATTTCAAGAGCAGCCATGGGTCATTGTTTAAAGTTTGGGTGTAAGCATACTGTGGATATGGCTCACTTGAATTTAGTCTGGGAAGAGACCATAGAATCGTAGGACTGGAAGGGACCTCAAGAGGGGATGAGGAGGATGAGTTGGTGGCCAACTATAGTACCTCCTATTGACTTAAGTACCAGGTGGCATCAGTTGCAGAGAATTTAGCTCTCCTGTCAGATAGGCCAAGGTTGAAGGTTTCTCCTACCTGCAGTGGAGCATTTTCATGAGGAGAGTTATTGGGCCTCATCAAGACTAGCCAGTGGCCAAAGCCAAACAGAAAATAATCCTTGTTTGGACTCCTAAGAAAGGGGGAGGGAGGCGGTAGTACCACAATCCCCTCTCCTACACATACACACTTTTAACCATCTTAACTAGGATCCTTTGTGTAATTAGTCCATAGCCCAGTATTTTAATGTATGTTATAAAGGAATTTCTTACCAGAATTTTCATATGCATCAATATTAAAGTCAGACTTCCTATCATCCATCACGTGGTCATAAGTGATATGTGGAACAGTTAACATTTTATCTGGCGAAGAAGGTCCATTGTCCTTCTCGGTCTTAAACTTCTTCTTCACCTAAAAATATGAACACAAATTAGATCTCTTGTAAGAACACACACTAGAGTGCCTCCTCAATAATGAAATTTACTTGATTAGATTAACCACAGAGGGGAGTCTGACCATTTGTTTTCATTAAAAACTCCCGTGACAATGTTCACAAGAGTAGGATATTAATCCTGGTATCCTGGCCAAATTCTAAGCTGAGTAAATTCAGTCTGCCCATCTGAATTCTCCTTCCAGTTGGATTATAGTACTATCTTTCATTTCCCATCCGTAGTCTCTCACCTTTAAAGGCAGCGGTGCCTGGATCAGCAAAACCCTGTTCTAAGGCGTTTCCCTTTAAGGAAAAGTGTTCTCTGGGAGAATCAACTGTCAAGCTGGGAATGGAGGCCAGGTATTTAGTCAGGTGACTAACACTCAGCTCATAGAACAACTGCATGGAGCTCAGTCACAAGATGATTGAAGGTAGTGAGGAATAGCACTGGTGAATCTAGAGTCCAGGAAGACTCAGAGGGAGGCTCCCTGGAGCAGAAACGGAACCCCCATGAGGGTAAGCCAGGAAAGCCAATAAGGATTACAGCATAGCCCCAGGAAGGAGGGATGTGGTCACCCTGTTTTAGGGGCAAAGAGGGTTGAGCCCAGGGAGGATAAGAGGCCTGTGAAGAAGAAGCAGGGCAGCTTGTGGTTACAGGCTGGGCCGGATTTCCAATTAGACACAGTAGGCACATGCCTAGGGGCGCCGGTGTTCTAGAAGTACCTAAAAGTTAAAAGTGGGTTAAATGTTTCATTTTTTAAGGAAAACATGAAGGTCAGCTGTAGGCAGGAGGGGTGCTGAAGATGCTGTGCCTAGCAGCACAGAAGGTGTAAATCAGGCTCTGGCTACAGGGAGTAGAAAGACCTTTTATTTAGGGCTCCTAGGGCCTGGAACCCATTGTAGAAGGTGGGAATGGATTCCCTCAATGCTGCCACCCTGGTAAAGGGTGCAATGAGCCTTGTTGTTAAGGGGAGGAGGAAAGGATTAACCAGAGCCCAGGAGGGCTGGAAGTTGAGCTTGGGAAAAGAAGGGTCAGAGACTACTGTGTGCCTGGCACAGATCCATGATGGAAGATTAGTGTTTTCCTTTGGACTCTGAATACCCCAGAAGGGGTGGACTTTTGTGACTTAGCTGGAGGGCCAACTCACCTCAGCAAATGAAACCATGCTGATGGCCAAGGAAGTCACTGAAAACTCAGGAGGGAAACTGTGGCCGGTTGACTGCAGTGCCATGCTACATCACGGGGGACATGCTTCATGGTCCTCAACATTTGTGTTACTTTCCATTGTTAAAACGGTGATCACATTTCACTTCAGAAACAGCTGTATTTCAGCTGAGATGTTATTCCTATATATGAAGGTTGCCTAACATCTCCACTGTGGGTTTTTCTTTTCTTTTCTTTTTTTTTTTAAGAGTCAAGATAAGTTTTTATTGAACTCTAATGCTTCCAGTGGTATATGGCACAACTTTGAAATTTAGCACAGGGGTAGTCCTGAGGTCAAGTAGGTGCTTTTTGATGTGCGCACAAAAACCCATTCAGATTTGGCAGAGTTCCAAGATATTGAATATTGCCACCAGCAGTCTGTTCTGATCAACAGAGCTTGCCAGAGGCTTGTTACATCATCCAAGCTTCCACCCACACTGAGCATGCTCTCCACAGTCTTTCTTCAGCGTGCCGCATAGAACGGAACCATCAAACAGGCAGGACACAGACAAAATGAATTTTCCCACTGCTTTTCCCAACAAAATTCCTTTTTATCTATGGGAAGGTGCATTGGGCTAGAAGCCAGGAGACGATGAACTGTAGACATATCTCATTTTACTAACTGGTGTTAAGAATTCTATAACCTTCACAACTCTTGTTTGTTGAGCCAAGCCTCATACTCCACACTACTCTTCTTAGCCTCATTCATTCATACATAACCCTGGCTGCGTTCACAGAGCATCATCCTGTGTGCTAAATCAGGCAGGGGTCTATGGAAATATTATTATGTGGTCATACAATTATATAATAATACATATTTGCAAGGGTGCAGAATTAAGGTTGCACAAGCAATTTTAATTCTAGCATTTCCTGAGTTTTTAGTGTTTGATTTTGCAACCTTAAATAATTTCTACGTGTGTGTGTGTTTGGGGGGGTATATATTATTAGAGAAAAATCAAAAACAGGACATCGGATCTGAAACTTCTTGAACTTTCACAACCAGATCCAAACGTGAATCTGAGTTTTTCCACTAGTGTTCACCTTTTGTATATTTAGTGGAGATAAGCAGTATTCAGATGCAGTTAAGGTTTCATAAAGGTTTTGGGTTCAAATTTGATGGTTTTAGCTGTTCTGGTCAGACTTCACTCAGTCACAAATGACAGAAATCTCACAAAATCACCGGTTTGATTTTGGCTTCATCTGAACCAGAGCCTGAAAATAGACCATGTCCAAGTTTAGAATTAACCTGCAACTAAAACTGTAGAAACAGGAGGTCAGGACTGAAATCCAATCCCTCTCTGAAATCTGAAGGAGCGCTGATTTCAGGTTGAGATTTCAGCTTCTCTCTAGTATGTAGTTTGCAAAATTCCCTCAGTAAAAGGATGCAGAGTGGTTTAGGGTTCTTCAAGAAAAGGCACTACAAATATTAGATTGTTATTCTCATTATCATTGCCAGCTTATTTCGCAAGATGATTTTTTTAAACAGGATAATTCCTAGGATCATACATATTGGAATTATTAGTAAAAAAAACCCTGCTAATTCAACAATGAGTCATGTATGTTACAAACTTTATTCGATAACACATTTAAAATAAACAGGTACTGGCTTCTGTGCTGAAGAATCATAGTACCCTCCTAATTCAGCTATTCTAAACTAGACAAAAGTGGCTTGATAAAGATAACGGCAAATTAGGAAAGGAAATCAAAATAATTTTTCGGAAGGTAAAACAAGATTATCATACTGCCTACATAAATCACGTGTGGTTTCATGGCTACAAAGGACCAGATCCTCAACTGCTGCAAACAGACATAGCTCTATTGACATTAATTGACTTATGCCTATTTAGTCCAGGTAGGGATCTGGCCCAATATTCTTTTTCACTTCCTGGGCAAGCCTGTTACATACTTCTGCGGTGCACTGTAAAATAGCTACAATCGGAATGGGTGAAGTAATGCATAATATAAATGTATTTTTGCAAAGTGCCTCTCATAGCAAAATATTCTGAAGTGCTTTACAAGCAGTTTACATAGAATATCACTGAGGTGCAACTAATTCTGGGGTGGAGGGAGAGAAAGAGGCAGCTAACTAGCATACTCCACAAAGTTCGGGGAACAGGACATTTTAGCCAAGGACACACAGACAAAATTCTTATAAAGTAGTACCCTGGGACCATGAATGGCAATTCCTTAAGAAGCGGAAGCCCTCTTGTGTCTGTAAGAACAAACATGCAAACTGGGTAGCCGGATACACAAATGGGTATTTGCAGACACAATTATTCAAAATGTGGGTGTGTGCACGTTTGCATAATGCAAGTTTAGGAGGGCCTCTGCTCTTTGGAAATGTGGTCCTCTTGCTTGAGGAAAAGCAAATAAGACTTCATTTTTTTCAGGTTTTATCCAACACACCCAAATCATATAAATCAAGTGGAACTCAATTTTATCTGCCTCATACAGTTCAGTCTACCTACTAGGTATTTATTTTAATTATACTGTATATACACAGTTTTGTTTGTATAAGAACATATATTATTTGAGATCACTTGACATGAAAGGCTACTGTATATAAACACACTGTGTTATTACCAAAGAGGCAGATTGAGCCATAAGAATAATATTTGAGAGCAGCACAGTATTTTACCATTGCAAGGGCAAGTGCTCGCTTTATCTTCCCATTGATCATTATTTTGCAGTGTCCTGCATTCAATTACTGGTTGATATAAGTGAGTTATGTCACTGCTGTGTCCCTCAAAACTCTCATATCCATCAAAGTCAAACCAGTGAATTACAGCAAAGTAAACTACAGATATAAATGTTTCTATCTGGAAAATCCCAATGTTCATTTAAAAAACAAAACTTTAAGTTCAAGCAATATATTGTAATACAAATACAATTTATAGCTTCTGGAGAATGAGCACATTCAATTTAATCTACCAAGCAAATGTATTCACTGAACTACCAAAATGGGAAAGGAAACCAGGGTTACTTACCGATACCATTACTGATTTCTTTGATTTTGGACTAGGTGACATCAAATGATAATTTTTGGCAGGTTTTCTTATGTATATTTTCCATGTAGAAGAGTCTGGGTTTTCTGCTGCATAGCACCTCCATGCAGTCTAAAATAAATGTTCGCAGTACAATTATTACAATAGATTCATTGTTAGAGCTTCTAAAATGTGATTTTCCAGAAAGTTAAAGAGGATATTAGAAATTATTGATGTGTTCAGGTTCCCTCAGAAATGAAGAGTAATTTATCATTTGGTGTTGTGGAAAATCCTCATTTAGTAAATTCGATCCATCTAATTTTAAATTGTTTGATAAACAAAAAAGGGGGAGAAATGTTCTTTATTTAACCACATCTTTTATTTGCAATAAGCAGGGTCAGGACAACATGAAGAGGGAAGGATGGGCTCATAGGAAGCCTTCTGGGCTGGGACTCAAGAGATCTCAGTTGAATTCCCCGCTCTGCACGGACTCCCTGCATGACCTTGGTTGGGCACATCACTTAACCTATCCTGTGCTTCAGGTCCCTATCTGTAAAATGGGATTTCCTGGTCTGCCTGACCTCCCAGGAAGTCAACTCCCTAAGAAGCTGGCTCCCCAACTGTCCACTTGGCAAGGCTCTTGGAAGCTGGAGCTCCCAATCTCCATGGCAACCTACCTGGTAGGCTCCCCAGGCGAGCTGGGTTCCTGGGAGCCCAGAGAGCTCAGACCAGACATTTTTGAAAAATTCCATTTTAGGTCCTCCAAATTGGAATTTTTTTGAAAGTGTTCATCCCATAGAAAATTTTGCATAACTGACCCTTTGTTTGGATTTGTAATAGGTTTTGGTTTGTTCATTTGTTTTTTTATTGAAAATGAAAAATTTTCTGTAGGATAGAAATTTTGGTAACTGCACAGCTCTAATTTGTAGTTGCTGCAAGATAAAAGAGTTCAGATCTAACAATTCTTGTATCAAACAACCAACCATCACAGGATATTTTTCTGCAAGAAATTTAAAACAGCTGATCTGAACTGTTTGCACTGTCTTTTGTGGAGAATATTTCCAATTGCTCTGGCCACGATTTTCCCTTTAATGATGGGATTTTCAGAGTCACCTAGGAGATCTGGATTCCCAATTAATTTTTAAATGGGAATTTAGTGTCCAAATCCTTCAGGCAGCTTTGAAAAAAAAACACACTCAGCCTGAGATAAAAGGGAGAAAATAAATGCATTTAAAATATAGCAGTCCAGGTACCTGAATGAGAGATGCAGCGGCTGGGATTTGACGGTTAAAGTGTTTCTGTCTTTGTTTCTGTTGTACTTTCAGGGCAAAGCCTGAACCGAGAATTCCCTAAGGGAAGAAAGAAAATAAAGATCTAACATTTAGAAAAAAAAATATTTCAACACTCTGGCCAAATTACATCATATTAATAAAGTTTTATTCGGCATCATAAACAACTTAGATAATTATTCAGGGGAAATGACTTAATATGCAGTAGTTTTCAGTCTCGGTTAGAATTTCTTCTTGGAACTTAAAATGTTAGTTCTTTTGTGGCCTGATCCAAAGCCCATACAAGTCAATGGAAATCTTTCGGTTTTGGATCAACCCTCTAGAGAATAAGCGTAGATGGTATTTCACAGTCTGAAAACCACATAACTGCTTGTGCAGATGAAGAGTCAAATCTGAAAGAGTGTCTTTACTCTGATTTGCCTACCCCTTCAGTGTGATGAGAAGTCCATGTATTATTAAGTCATGAGCAAGCTTTTTTTGGATGCATCTATAGAAGGAAAATTGGGGCCTATGATTCTCCACCAGTGGTAGCAATGGTGGAAGCTGAAGTGTTTTCAGGACTCAGGTGAGTTTACCGCCATGTCATCTGACCCGACTCAAGAGCAATTAATACATGAGGTCTAGTAAACCATTCCAAAAGTAAGCGTAGTCCAGTTCACTTGTTTAGTTATCACCTCCTCTGTGGAGACATTTAATGTAAGGTTTAACAGCACAGTGGTAAAAACAACTGAGACCTGTTTACACTATGGCCTTTAACTGCACCACTAGAAAATAGCGGGTTCGAATTATGCCAGTGTAGGCAAGACAACAGGGCCGCTGGCTACCTTGGCTTTACTGTACTGAACTCTGCCGCTATCAAATGTTCCAGTTAGAAATTAATAGGAAATGCATTTTGTTCTCTCTGAAATTCATTTCACAGAGGTCACAGAGGCGATGACAATTAAACAAGTGAACCATGCTACATTTAGTATTGGAATTATTAAGGGTTTGCAGTAGACCCAAAGACCCATTCCAGTTGTGTTTAGCTGCATTAGTATTTCTTTTTGAACATGCTCTTAGGACAAGGTAGAAGCATACAAGGCTTATTATAAACCAATTATTATTACCAGGAGGACAATACCTAACTTTTGTTAGTTGTCCTATGCAAAAAGCAGATTAATTATTTCTCCTTTGTATCAAAATAACACTGAAAATAAACTTATTTTACAGCTACAACTAACTGGGAAATCTGCCAGGCAAGTGATAAGCATGTTCATGAACATAAAGACATCAGAATAATTACTTTAAAAACATCTCTGAAGACATTAGGTTCAGAAAAAAATCAGGACCAAAGAAATAGCTTTACAAGTCATTTTATTTATCAAAGATCATTTCTGAGTAATAGAAAGGGGGGTGAAGATAAGAATGGAAAAGAACAGACAAAAACAATGCAAGTTTATACCTGTTAAAACACTTCTATGCATATTCTAATAAAGGTTTAAATCTCCTGATTCAGCAAAGCAAATGCTTAAATTCATCCCTATTCAGCAGAGTATTTAAACCCATTGCCATCAATGACACTGAAGCACATGCTGAAGTGCTTTTGATGCATTGGGGCTTTAAAAAACTAGATCATCAGCATTAGTGCACTCACAAAAATGATTACCATGTGAATTTAATGTATTGTACTCCTCTAAAACCTGAAAAGAAAGGTATTCTCATTTAAACTCTAGCAAATGTAGACTGCACCGAATAGAACACTGTATAAAATTAATAAGGAAACACAAAAATTCTTTTTAGCTACTTTTGATATTTTTAAAAAATGTTGGCACGTTGAAAATATTCATAAAAGATGCAATGGTCCATTCATTCATTTAAGAACAAACTGTCAGGAAAATAACCCATAAGAGAACCTACCGCAGGAAGGGCAAAAAATGAGATAGCAAACACGGAAAAACAAGATGCAATGGTCTTTCCTATCCACGTCTGAGGTACCTTATCCCCATAACCAATAGTTGTAACAGTCACCTGTAAAGAGAAGTACATATGGCATTACAGAAAATATTAACATAGCCTTCATTCATTTTTTGGCATACATATTCAGTTGGTTACAATCAAAGATGCAAAATTATGCACAAGTCTATTTTTCACACAAAGCATTTATATTAAGAATTATACTATATTGCCATTAAATTGTAGTGCTGATCAAAAGTTTTTCCACACACAAAAAAATGTAAGAAAGTACACTTTTAAAAAAAATGAAAAAGTCTGCACAACCATTTTGGTTTTATTTGAAATTTTTCATTTTAAAAAATATGGATGGAAACTTGAGAGTTTAGTTTGTTCTTCAGTTTTTTCTTCTCTCTCTCTATGCTATTTCTTGGTGTGTGTTTGCTATTTCAGGGAGGTTGTTTTCATTTTTTCATTTTCAAGGCTTTTTGTTTTGTTTTTGGGGGGAAGGGGAAGAAAGGTTGCATTCCATGTTTAATTGATTAGCTTAGTCACCCATTGTAGGATTTTTCAAAACTGAAGCTCTTCATTTGTGAAAATTCTTGCTTTTGGAAAAAATTCTATAAAAAGATAATGCCAAAGAAAAATTTGAATGCAAAAACCCAGTCAGCTTGCATTAATGTGATTGCTGTTATGCATCCATCAGGTTACTCCTGTCTTGTAACAGGAGTAACATCAAAGATGGGCAAGAACCTTGGGCCAGATTTGCAAAAGTATTTAGTTGCTTAATAATGCAAATAGAGTCTCAGTAGGATTTTCAAAAGGACTAAGCAGGTTAGATGCTGTTGTGTTAATTTCAATAGAATAAATGGGTACAGAGAGTTAAAGGTGTTAGCATAAGCCTGTAACTGTCCAACATTACACAGTTAAACAAAGTTCAGAGTAGTATCTGCATAGTTATTATATTGTACTGTATTAATATATAAAAATGCTCAGTATAATTTTCATTCTAGCATAAGTTGCTTGATTTTTAAAAGTTCTGAGCACTCTACCTCTTCTTGCTGAGCACTCACTAATTTTGTTGAAATCAACTATCGGAATCAGGCTTGGTTTGCATGTAAGGCAAAGTTTACTCCTCTAGATATTTCAAGTGTTTATCCTTTTGTTTTTAAAACCTCATGGTAAAAATACAAATTAGCACATTTTTCAACTGCAGAAAATATTTATATGCACCTCCTGGTAGTGTGTGAATTATACTTTGTTCGCTCAAAATTGGTATTGTAATCTGATACTAAAAGAGAAGACAATGTTTGAATAATTGTCAGCTTGCTAGTTTTACAGCACTGTTATTGGTAGAACGACCGAGAACTGCTCTGCTGCTAACTTAGGGCCTGAGGATCTGGCATGATCTCAGGCGTAATTACATTGCTTCACAGGAAAGACTGACTTAGTTAAGCTCAGTCGATAAGTTCCTAATATCCAATTGGTTAAAGCCAGTATTGAGGGCATATGCTAATGGGAGGAACTGATCAATGTTAAAACATTGACTAAAGCATCTCTCTCTGAGTAAGGATGTATAAACAGATAATTCTTCTCTTTAATAAAGAGTGTTTTCAAGCACATTTGCAGTCGCAGAGAAAAATCTTCAGGTAAGAAATACATCAAAGTAATTTTAATAGGTACAAAACAAGTTAGTTGTAGACTTTTTCTAGAGTCTCTCTCGGGAACACAAATCAGTCTGCCATCGTTACCCTTTGGAAAACAGTGTGGGACTCAGAGCCAAAATGAAACTAATATTCATGGAATAATCTTACAATTGAGACAAGGCTGCTAGAGCTGTGCTTGTACAGGCAAGGACACTGAGTCAGCTCCTGTTGCCACTTTTCATGGCCATGCCTCTCCCTAGGAACTTCTCTTGTAGTGAAGTTCCATGAATAAGGTACTTCCCACCAGAGTTATAAGTAGGGTTGCCAACCCTCCCAGATTGGCCGGGAGTCTACTGCAATCAGCATCGCTCTCCCGATGGCTATTGAAAGGAATCTGGGAGATATTGGGCTGCTAAAAGTCCAGTTGGTGGCGCAGTGGGGCTAAGGCAGGCTCCTTGCCTGCCCTGGCTCTGCGCAGCTCCCGGAAGCGACCAGCACATCCCTCTGGCTCCTACGCGCAGGGGTGACCAGGGGGTCTCTGCGCACTGCCCCCATCCTCTCCTGCACCCCAACCCTCTGTCCTAGCCCTGAGCCCCCTCCAGCACCCAAACTCCCTCCTAGAGCCCGCACTCCCTTTTGCACCTCTTCCCTCCTCCAACCCCTTGGCCCCAGCCCGGAGCCCCCTCCTGTATCCCAAACCCCTCATCCCTGGCCCACCCCAGAGCCCATACCCCCAGCCAGAGGCCTCACCCCCAGCCCTGAGCCCCCTCCTGCACCCAAACTCCCTCCCAGAGCCTGAACCCCAACCCCCTGCCTCAGCCCGGAGTCCTCTCTCATGCTCCGAGCCCCTCAGCCTAGAGCCAACCCCCTGCCCCAGCCCGGTGAAAGTGAGTGACGGGCAGGGAGAGCAAGGGGTGGGGCCTCAGAAGGGGAGGGACAGAGGCAGGGCTTTGGGGAAGGAGTGGGGCAAGGGTGTTTGGGTTTGTGCGATTAGAAAGTTGGCAATCCTTGGTAGGCCTTTCACCTAATTGGGCTTGATTAGGTAATCTCTTATGAAAATCAGGGGTTTTATCCCAACTCAGCAGATGTCATGAAGAAAAAAGAAATCCAACAGACTCAGCAGATCTATAACCCAACATAGCTGATTGTCAGCGATCTGTGAAGCAGTTCCAAAATATCAAATGGTCTAGATGAATTATGTCACTTTCATTAAGATGATCACAAGATCTTTTGATCATGAACTGGATCAAAGGCTCGACAATAAAGCCATTGACCATTTTATAAAGTTCTAATTTAAAAATCCCATAACAAAACAAATAAAAGTATTTTTTAATGTAGATGTGGAACTGAAGAAGTCTATGGCTTAATTATAAGTACAGAGATTCACACATCCCATTTTAAATTTCAAAGCAAATTGGTTCTAACTCTCTAATCTGCAGTCAAGCAAATTAGCAAATAAGCAAAAATCCCTGTTCAAATAATGGCTTAATTTCATCAATCTGAATAAAAAAATAAAAATAGCTATTAAAAAACACTGATACAGAGTAAAAAATATTTTTCTTTATCTTAATACTAATTTGGGGGTTTAATTCCTCACAGGACCTCACAAATTGAGTAGTCATCACCATAGTCAAAAGGTACCTCATTTATCAACGAGTACATGCATATTTGAACTGAAAAATTAGATAGCGAAAACAAATTACAAGTAACAGATGTAGCCCCATTTTTAAAAACTTTAGCAAAGAAATTCAGTTTCAGTTCACTGTTTTTCTCCCCAAACTCTCAGGATGCTGTTTCCAATTATTGAAGGAAGGATAAAAGCCAAGGGACTATACTCAATGTCCACCTCTGCCACAGATTTCCTGTGATCTAGGGCAAGTACTTTAATCATCTTGTGCCTCAGTTTCCCATTCTTCAAAACAATGATAATTATACTTAATCACCTCACAGGATGTTTTGAAGCTTGAGTCATTAATATTTATACAGCACTTTGAAATCCTACAACGGAATATCTGCCTTCCATTTACTAAAACACTGTGTACAATATAAAAGCTTTTCTCAATACTGATGATTAACTACCTTAAAATTAAAAAGTCAAAGCCATTTAGCTATATCAAAAGACATTCATGAGGCATTACTGTTGTTTCTGTTAAGTACTTAGTGCTGTAAGTAACATATTATGTCAGTTCTCCATTATTAAGACTGCACCAAGTCATTATTTACAGGAAGTCAAGGCTTTCTCCTGTGCGCTGCAGAAATAATGGAATTTAATACAACAACAACAACAACAAGAGCAGTAGGTATAAATTCAGCCTACAAGAGCAATTAAAATTCTCACAGGTCTTCAACTCTCTTTACCAGTGCAAGGACAACTATAACTGAGCTTTGCTAGAACAGAATAATGGCTCTTCCCAACATACACAAACGCAGTCTTGCCAGGGATGTGGTTTTCCCAAAATTCCAATTGTAAAGCACCAAAAAACCCCAAAGCCAAAACTAAACAAGCCCCAAATCAACCCAACATTATCATCTGAGTGCCTACCAACTGCTCCTTTAAGATGCATCAGTGCTTCTGAAACTTTAAACCTTGACAAACCACTTATCAAAACAAACGTGCACAGGTCCCACCTCCCTAAAGATGATAACTGGACAAAACTTTTTCAAACAATTTTTTAATAAAAAAAAAAGTGCATATTTAGTGACCAAATAGTTTCATGAATTCATGTTGATTTTTACCAAACAATTCATTTTTTTTTGGGGGGGGGGGGGGGGGGGGAGACGGGGACCTAAAAATATGCCTCGAACCCTCAAAACATTGTTTCAATATTTTCAAAATGAAATGTTTCAATTTTTCAGTTTGCAATGAATTTTTGTTTCAACATTTAATTTTATTTGTAATTTAAAACAAAAAAACATTAAAAATTAATGTTAGACGGTTCAGCCACCTCATGGGTGGGCAGAGCATAGCATCCTTTCTGTCTCTGCCGTCCCTTGCCTGCAGCTACTCAGTAGTCTGTTCATTCTTGCAACTCAGTCCTCCATTTAGGATGCTTAGAAAATTACTGCTCCTGGGGTAACAAAGTCCAAATGAAAACCTGAGATCTTAGTGACCATGTACTAGGCCTTTAGCCCTGATCTAGACTCATTAGTCCTTGCCCCTTTACTCTCTCCTGTGTTGATGTGGTAGGAGAACCCATGCCTACCCCCTTCTCTGGGGTTCCATGGGTTCCACCTAATAAGCAGCGAGGGCCTATTTTTCAGGATCCCTCACTGGTTCCCTGGGCTCCTTCCCTTTTGCAAGCATCTGTCATGGAGCTGCACTCTCCAGTCCTCTGTCCCTACAATTTCATCTCTCAGTGCAGCTTTTCTCAGTCTGTTGCTAAGGAGCTCTCTCAGGGTGGCTCCTAGCCTCTCTGGAAGGTTCCACTTCCAGGCCACTGCCAGGGTATAAGCTCCCTGTGACAGACTGTAATATCCTGAAAACACCTCATGGAATGAAGATAAATTTTAATTTAGTTCAGAAAACTTTACTGAATTAGAATTAATGTAGGGTTACCATATTTAAAAAATAAAAAAAGAGGACACTCCACGGGCCCTGGCCCCGCCCCTTTCCCACCCCCAGCCCCGCCCCTTCCCCAAAGTCCCCGCCCTAACTCCCCCTCCTCCCTCCCAGCCATGCGAAAAGGGCTGCCCAAGCGCTACCAGCTTCACCGTTTGCCAGGCAGCCTCCAGACCCTGCGCCTCCAGCACAGCTGGAGCCTGGGAGGGGAAGCACCCAGCCGGGGGCGCAGGGTCTGGAGGCTGCCCAGCAAACCATGAAGCCAGTAGCACTCAGGCTTCGGGCAGCCCCTATGCCTCCGGACCCTGCGCCCCTGGCTGGGCACTTCTCCTCCCCGGCTCCAGCTGCTCTGCTCCTCCCGACTCAACTTCGGCTCTGTTTAAGAGCCAAGCTGCCCGAGCCAGCGCTACCGGCTTCGGGTAGCCCCCTTGCCTCCGGACCCTGCGCCGCCGGAGCAGAGCAGCTGGACCCCGGGAAGGGAAGTGCCCGGCCGGCGGCTCGGAGTCCGGAGGCACGGGGGTTGCCTAAAGCCGGTAGTGCTGGCTCGGGCAGCTTGGCTCTTAAACAGAGCCGAAGTCTGAGTCAGGGGAGGAGCAGAGCAGCCGCGGGAGAGGAAGTGCCCAGACGGTATTTTTCCCGGACATGTTCGGCTTTTTGGCAATTCCCCCCGGATGGGGGTTTGATTGCCGAAAAGCTGGACATGTCCGTGAAAAACCGGACGTAAGGTAACACTAATTAATGCCTTTGGGGTAGACTGTGTGAAAAATGCAACTATGCATATGTTGTTGTGGAAGCATTGGATGTGCCTTCTGTAGTAGGGAGTGGGGATGCTAATGAACATCCACCATTAGAAGCCTTTGAAGCTCCCCTGAAGAGACCCACATACTAGTTCAGACTGGATTCTCCAGAGACCAACTGACAAAGAAAACACTTTTGGCTAAAGAGCCTGGGTTTACGCTGATTCAGGGCATTCTCCTTGATCCAGCTAATGGACAGGACTCCTGGTTCATGGAGGGCCCCAATCCTTAGAAGAGAATTGGAAGGACTCGGCCTATTGAGGCCTCATAAGACTGCATCCTTATTCTGAGCTGAAACTCTGATTAACTTGTAACCACAAAAACTCCTACAGTGGTGTAGTGCTTATTAACATGTGTGTAGGTTCTTTTATTGTTTTTAATACATTTTTTCTGTCATGCTTTTTACATTAAATAACACAGTAGGCTTGCTTAGAAAGAACTGTGTGTAATGTATATCTGTTGCAATCATTTTGTTACACTAGTCTACAATTTTTGAGAAGTCGTCTGCTTCAGAGATAAAATGTTCTATTTATTATGTATTTTGATGTGCTGAATACAAATATGACAATTAAAACAACTGATTGGCTACTGTTTCTAAGATATTTAAGTTTTTACATTTTATGTCTATGTATATTGTGAAGATAGTAGAGTTTTAATCATAAATTGTAAACCTAGGTCTTTTCATGTGTTTATGGTTGCTTTACATGATAATATTTCACCTGTCCTGTTTATGTAACACTTTAAAAATCAGAAAAAGGGTTATATAAATAAAATTGATTATGAAACAAAAGGCAAAAAACTATTATGTACATAGTTTAGTCCTATTCAGTGTCTACTCGGTGCTTCTTGGCTTGTCTCTTGTATTCATTAAATGGAACATCTTTTGTCACTGTCCAGCAATAGTCTGCAAGCATTGATGGGCTCCATTTGCCCTGATAGTGTTTCTCCATTGTTGCAATGTCCTGGTGAAATCGCTCGCCGTGCTCGTCGCTCACTGCTCCGCAGTTCGGTGGAAAAAAATCTAGATGAGAGTGCAAAAAATGTATCTTTAGTGACATGTTGCAACCAAGGCTTTTGTATGCCCTGAGGAGGTTTTCCACCAACAACCTGTAGTTGTCTGCCTTGTTGTTTCCGAGAAAATTTATTGCCACTAACTGGAAGGCTTTCCATGCCGTCTTTTTCTTGCCACGCAGTGCATGGTCAAATGCATCATCTCGAAGAAGTTCACGAATCTGAGGACCAACAAAGACACCTTCCTTTATCTTAGCTTCACTTAACCTTGGAAATTTTCCACGGAGGTACTTGAAAGCTGCTTGTGTTTTGTCAATGGCCTTGACAAAGTTCTTCATCAGACCCAGATTGATGTGTAAGGGTGGTAACAAAATCTTCCTTGATTCAACAAGTGGTGGATGCTGAACACTTTTCCTCCCAAGCTCCAATGACTGTCGGAGTGGCCAATCTTTCTTGATGTAGTGGGAATCCCTTGCACGACTATCCCATTCACAGAGAAAACAGCAGTACTTTGTGTATCCAGTCTGCAGACCAAGCAAGAGAGCAACAACCTTCAAATCGCCACAAAGCTGCCACTGATGTTGGTCATAGTTTATGCACCTCAAAAGTTGTTTCATGTTGTCATAGGTTTCCTTCATATGGACTGCATGAGCAACTAGAATTGATGGCAAAACATTGCCATTATGCAGTAAAACAGCTTTAAGACTCATCTTCGATGAATCAATGAACAGTCTCCACTCATCTGGATCGTGAACGATGTTGAGGGCTGCCATCACACCATCGATGTTGTTGCAGGCTACAGGATCACCTTCCATGAAGAAGAATGGGACAAGATCCTTTTGATGGTCACGGAACATGGAAACCCTAACATCACCTGCCAGGAGATTCCACTGCTGTAGTCTGGAGCCCAACAGCTCTGCCTTACTCTTGGGTAGTTCCAAATCCCTGACAAGGTCATTCAGTTCACCTTGTGTTATGAGGTGTGGTTCAGAGGAGGAGGATGGGAGAAAATGTGGGTCCTGTGACATTGATGGTTCAGGACTAGAAGTTTCATCCTCTTCCTCGTCTGACTCAAGTGAGAAGGATTCTGGTGCATCAGGAACCGGCAGTCCTTCTCCATGGGGTATTGGGCGTATAGCTGATGGAATGTTTGGATAATGCACAGTCCACTTTTTCTTCTTTGACACACCTTTCCCAACTGGAGGCACCATGCAGAAGTAACAATTGCTGGTATGATCTGTTGGCTCTCTCCAAATCATTGGCACTGCAAAAGGCATAGATTTCCTTTTCCTGTTCAACCACTGGCGAAGATTTGTTGCACAAGTGTTGCGGCATATGTGTGGGGCCCACCTCTTGTCCTGATCTCCAATTTTGCAGCCAAAATAAAGGTGATAGGCTTTCTTAACCATAGTGGTTATACTGCGCTTTTGTAATGCAAAAGTCACTTCACCACAAACAGAGCAGAAGTTATCTGCACTATTCACACAAGTATGAGGCATCTCTGCTCACTTTGGCTAAACAGAATTGTGTCCCTTTGCAAAATCAAACACTGACAAATAAGAGAGCACGACACTGTATGATTTCTAGAGCTGATATAGGGTAATTTGTTTAGCAGAGTGATGTAAGCTTCGTTATGATTGCATCATCCATGACTTCTCGGAATAACATTATGCAATTCCTATCATGTATGATGCAATACCAGCTTCAGATTGCATCATTCATTGTTTTGCCTAAAAAGCAAGTACTGTCCAAACCCAGTCATAGATTTATTCATAGATCCAGTCAAAGATGAATTTTAGTCATTTCTGGTTTAAATTGAGATCCCTTCCCTTTATAACTCACTTATCCTCCGCCATTCCCAAGTCAAGGGTCGTATATACTGACCCAATAGCATATCTTGAAAACTAGAGCCAATCAACAATTTTAAGCATCATTTTCATTCTCAGTGACCCAGAATTAGTAAAGTTTGACTACATTTATTTCAGAAGCATTTTGGCTGTAGAGCACTGTTATCGGTCTGTGAAGAGAAAGCGAGCAGGTCTGTCTAGGCAGACTGTCTTTGCTGGGAAATACACAGGGAAAGCAGGGAACGGTGCAGCCTGGTAATACCCCACTCAAAAGGTAAAAAGAGATACAACTGGAGAGCTGGAAGCCAAGAGAGGGTGCCCTTGCTGAACCACTGAGGGGAAATGCCCTGAACTGTGACACTTCCTACAGCAGCTCTCCTCCCTCAGTCCTCCCCTATTGGCCCTGCAATCCTTCCATGACAGGAAAGCCCCACCTGGGGCACCCTCCAGTGGCAGGCTACAGCACAACAAGTGTGCCCAGCCTCAGTTTCCCTTTTTGTCCACCCACAAAAGAAAATCTATCTCAACGTCCAAATCAAAAGTCCACCGTGATAGAGCATGAAACCCCATATTGGGCCCGAAGGGTTATACCTTTTGTAATACTGAGCTCAGATAGCTCTGTTTCCCTGGGCCTACCAAGAATGCTTTGGCTGGAGGAGCAAGTTAAAAGGAACTCAGAAGCCCAGTCAAAAAGTGGTGGACAAGCTGCAGGAGAGACAACTCCTTCTCTGGGAAACCAGGCAGAAGGTTGAACCTGAGAGAGGGCCACAGACCAGGTAAGGTCCCACAGGCAGTGTCTTCTGCAAACACCACCCCCTTTGAGAGCCAACAGGTGCTGGGAGGGCCCTGCTCATTTGGACTTTTGTTACGCTGTTGACTGTTTGGACTGTAAGGGCCATGCGTCAAACTGATGGAGCACAGAGGCAAGAAACAGCCCGGGGCAGTGGCCTTAGACTCTCTGCAAGGAGGACCCTGCCGGTGTTACTTCCCACAGGGCTGTGGGCTGGGACCTGTTGGAGAAGGACATCCCAGGTCCCCTACCACTCGCCCTAATGGTGCAAAGGCCAAAACATTTCTGATGTAGGGTCAGAACCAGGCACTTCTACTGCCCCGATAGAGAGATAAAGGGCTGGAAATCAGGTACACTAACTGTTGGGCTGACAGCTCTCTGAGCACCCTATCACATCCACGTTTAGGCATAATTTATTCTTGTTCAGGTACAACAGTCCACAGAACCCTCAGGATCAGGGCAGCCCTAGACTAGCTGCCAGCAACTGGCGCCCTAGGCGAACCATGCAATTGGCGCCTCCCACCCCCAAGGGCAGATCGAGGCTGAGGTTTTAGGTAAACTGGGAAACATTTTGCCCCTTTTTTCCTTTTAATGTTTTTTAAACTTTTTTTTTAAACAGAGGCTTAATTATTCGGTTTGTCCGTCAGTCCGTCTGTCCAACCAATGTTTCTGAGATCAGATAAAATAGAGACACGAAATTTTCCAAAGAGATTTGTACACGACAGCTAGATGATATTTCAGTCTGATTTCAAATAAAAATGCATTAAAATGTTAATTATAATTTTTATTATTACAAATCTAAAATCATCCATTACACTATCCTGCTTTAACTGCCATTATCACCACATCCAATATAGAAAGAAATAAGAAAACTCTTCAATAAACTTTAATTTATATTTATAAAACATTCCGAATAAAAAACATTCTGTGCTCTTAAAACATGACTTTTCTTGCTTTAAGTTTTGAAAATTCAGTCTAGTTCTTTTAGATCCAGTTTTCCAGCTATTTCATGCTCTATTGACATTATGGCAAGTCCAACAAGTCTCTCTTGCACCATTGTTGAACGCAGATATGTTTTTATCAATTTTAACTTTGAGAAGCTACGTTCCCCACTAGCTACGGAAACTGGCAAAGTTAAAAGAATTCATAAAGCTATCAAAATGTTTGGAAAACTATCTGAAAGTTTATTTTCACAAACAAACTTCAGTACTTCTTCAGGAGTGGAATGTTTCTTAAGTTGTCTTGAAAAAGCCTGAAGCTCACTACACAAATCTGTAGCACCAATGTCTTTTGAATTTTCATGAGTCAATGCTGACTCCAGTTTTATACAAAATTCTCTTATCTGTTTTGCTGTTTTCTTTTTCAAGCTGTGGATATCATATAGAAAGCCAAATACTGACTCTAGCTGCTTCATCTGTTGAAATCTTTCGTCAACCTAGTGAATAGCATGATCAAGGATTGCGAAGTAGAAATTCACTTTGAACCTTTGTTTTGGGTTCTGAATGGGTGTGTCTCGTCCTTCATACGAAAACTGCTGTTTCTTTTGCCAAATGTGAACTGGCTCTGGTTCAAATTCTGTCGGAAAGTCTATTTCTTCAGCAAGCTTGAGAGAATCTAACAGTGTTCTTTCAAACCCTTCATCACTTCTGAATTCCTCCAGAATATTTTTAGTTTGCTGCAGTTTTTGAATAGCAGAATGTATGTTCAAGTTCTTTTCCTGAAGCTGCTTACTAGTGAGGTTAATCTTGAAAAGGATATTATACCACAAAATGAGTGAAGTCACAAATTTGAACTTGGAAAGGCCATTTGCAAGAGCTTCTGCATCTGAATGTGCCATATTGCCAGATGATCCAGTAAAGGTAGTATCATCAGAAATTTCAATTAGGGCATCATAAATGTTTCCAAGTTCATAGCGAAGAGGCTTAAAAGCATCAATGTGACTCTCCCATCTTATCTGACTAAGTGGTTTCACAGTTAGAGAATTCAAATGGCAAGTCAGAATCTCCCAACAGCGTGTTGAGCCTGAGAAAAACACACAAATATGTTACACCAGGTCAAAGAAACTGCTTGCCTTCAAACAGCATCTAGCAGCATCATTGACAACCAAATTCAGAGAATGCGCACTGCAAGGAACGAAAAAGGCCCTCGGGTTGATTTCCATCATTTTCCTTTGCACACCATTGTCTTTACCCTTCATATTACTCCCATTCTCATAGCCTTGGCCACATAAAGTTTTCAACAGATAATGACATTGTTTCAAGCTCTTGTAGAATAGTTTCAGTCATAAATGCTCCAGTCGTCTCCTTCAGTGGTACGAAACCAAAAAATGTTCCTTTATGAGCACTTCAACATTATCTTCATCTATAAAACGAATGATCATCGTCATTTATTCAACATGACTCACATCTGGTGTACAGTCCAGTATTATTGAAAAGTATTTTGCAGAATGGGTAGCTTCTAGAATTTTCTTCTTAATGGCATTTGCTAGGATTTGAATCAGTTCATTCTGCATATTTTTTCCTAAGTAATGAACCTGTGTTTCATGATCAGTTATTTTATGTAGATACTCCTTCATGACTGGATCAAACAAAGCTAGGTATTCAACAAATTTTAAAAAGTTTCCGTTACATGGAGTGTATAATTTTTCATTTCTACCGCGGCCACTGAATGTAAATTTTGTCCACCGAGAACTCTCACTAAAGCAATCGGACACTCTAATATTTGTTGCCAATATTCTTCTTTTTCCTTGATCACATGTAAATTTTCTTCATCGATAGTTTTTCTTTTTTTCCCCCAATCATAATTCAAGTTCTTTCCAATTTTGAAAACATTCCAAATGTTCTGTACTTCTTTCACGTGAAGAAAGAATTGAAGATACGTTTTTCCAGTCCTTCGAACCATTTTCAGTAAGTGATGTACCAATTGCTTAATTTCTAAACAATTTGCAGCAAAAGCAAAACACAGAGTCCTTCAACACTGAATATTGTAACCAGTTTCGATGAATTTCTTTCCCAATAATAGAAAGAACGATGAGTACTTGTGGCACCTCCTCTTGTAATGCTGACAGAGAATTCTCTTTTATTTCCATCCGTAGGGAAGGGAAATTCATGAACTTGTTCGGGTCCATGTTCCATGAGAATTTGCCGCACACTGTCATCACATCTGGGCCATGACGCTGGGTCTCCATACTGTAACTTGTTTGTAACTGCCTCATCCTTTCTTCCTTCTACTTCATTTACTTCAATTTCTGCATGTGTCTCTGAAGATGAATAAATTTTCTCCACTTCCATATCAGTCTGATGCTGTGAGCTGCCTTCATCTAGAAGTAAATTTCCATCATCTTGAGTTTCCAAACTGCTTTTTTGAGGATGTGAGCTACCCTCATCTCAAAGTAATATACCTTCATCTTGATGTTCCAAACTGCTTCCATGCGGATGTGAGCTACCCTCTTCTCTAAGTAAAATTCCTTCATCTGGATGCTGTGAACTGCTTCTATCTTTATTTGGATTAAAGAGAAGATATTTCAGGTAGGATCCCTGCTGTTTTGCTTGGTCCTTTTCCTTCTCAGCCTTTCGTTTATGATACTCAGCTCCTGAGGGTTTTCTTTTTCCTCTTTCTGCCATGGGGCATTTGAATATTGTTATGTACCAACTGTGCTCCCAACTGCAAGAATTATAGCGTTAAGGATGGCGGACACACCACATGGTTGGCGATTTAAACCATATTGCAGCCATCCTAACACGTCTTTTCACTGCTTAAAGGTTCAATGATTAGTAACATACACTCACTTACCTATTAAAACAGTTAGATACAGAATTTACACAGAAACAAAATGACCTTTTCCGACGTTATAACTCGACACCGGTTGTTTGGAAAGTAATCCCCTTCCGCACGGTTACCCGCTTGAAGTGTGATGTCATCACTTTCGTAATCTATTAAGCGCTAACACTGTTACTTTTCTTTTATGGACATTATTTATTACATGTGAACTAGTTATAACAAAGAAAAGTTCCTAATTATACAGCCCGATAACATCGCTAAGGTTTAACAACGCTTAAAGAGCCTCACATTTTGGATTTATAATGCTGAAAGACATTATTCTTTATTCTTTGACACCAAGAAACACAATATCCCACAGTATTCGCTCGATTCTTAACCATCTACCCAGCGACGTGTGTTCAAATGACCGTTTGACATGTATCAACTCGCGATATCTCCGCTCTACATGAATTTCCGGCTATGCGACCTTGATGTATATTTGAATTAGGTATCACTAGCATTGCAGCTCTTGCTGCTGGTGGCTGTGTTTCATTGTGGCTGAGTTATTGCTTATCAAAATTGCGGCGTGGGTCAATCTTGACCCTATGTCGCAAATTGAAAAAAAAAAAGGTTGCTAAAATTTTATTTTTGCAGTAAATAAAAGATTTGACGTAATAATTTCTCAGAAATGTAGAGAAATTAATTATAATTCATATTCCCTCTGTACGCACATGGGAATTCAAATAATGACATCTTCATTTCTCCACCCCCACATAAGACTTCACAACTGCTCTGTATTATGTACCAATGCATTTCGTGTGTATTTGTTGGGTGTTCTTTAAAGACCTTCTGGAAATAGAGATGCAAATCAATTTCTATTTAAAAACAAACATTTTCCTCTACTCTTGTAGTTCTAACACACACACCTACTTCCCAAGTTCAAACACACACACACATACAGCCCTCCCTCACCATCATATTATTTTCAGGCTGAAGTTTCAGCCCTGAATGAAATTTTATGGCCACATTATAGTCCCCTAAAGAGTGGAATACTAATTTTACAGTTGTAAAATAAGGGTTTTTAATGGAAATACTAACACAAGTTATGCTAGAGCATTGCAAATGCATTGCCATAATGAAACTAAATTGATCCAAGAGCTTGCATATTAAAATTTCATTACAAATCAGCAGGAGAAGCTAACTGTTTCAATTAAGAACAAAATCATATGTATTCATTCCCTGCTTCAGCACTTTGATCTGATGCACATCACCACAAGGACTGGTGTTAGGTATAATCTTATTTGCATTAAATACACATCAATAGTCTGGAGTAGGGAACAGGGAGGGGAGCAAAAAGGTTGAGACTGTAACAAGGAATAGGAAGGTTAGTCAGTACTGAGGAGGAAAGTGATTGTATTCAAGGGCACCTGGACAAAATGAGGACATAAACTAACCAGGGACATAACTCTGTTCAAAAGAGTGTTGAGACAGAGTTGGACATTTACACAGTCGCAAAAAATAAATGTCAAGAATGCATGATCCAGAGAGATAATAAAAATGATAGATGCCATTAAAGTGAGGGAGAAACACAAAAACAAAAGGTTAATTAATAGCCAAGCATTCAAGCAGTAAAGGAGAAATTTCCCCATACAGAGGTACTTAGCAGCTTTGCCTCTCTTCTTGGAACTTCGGCAGAATTGTACTAGGCATTGCAAAGTACATGGAATGTCACTAGAGAATTGTTTTTCCTCCATGTACAATACCTACCATGAGTAAATTAGGTTACATTGCAGAGAGACAAGATGGCTGAGATCTTTTATAGGACCAACTTTTATTAGTGAGAAAGACAAGCTTTTGAACTACATAGAGCTCTTCCTCAAATCTGGGAAAGGTATAGATGCATTCTTCCTCTAATCTACCTGAAGCACTACGGGACATCCAAGATTGCATCACACTGGTACACTCTCCATAGCTCATCTGGAATTAAACTATAGTCTCCTCCTCCACCGGAGTCTATCGGTTCAAATACTCTCCTGTCTGCTTTCTCCACTACCTGGCACCTTGCCTAATCACTTACATTTGTGCAAAGTGAATGTAAAATTAGACCTTTTTGATTTGTTAATGTTTTACAGCCACTTTACACAGCGTAAACAACAGATTAGGCACTGTATGCTCTTATTTTACTATACAGTATGAGATCTGCACAAAGTAGGAAAAAGCCCACAGCGGATACTAAAGAGGCAGATAACATTACATTTTGAAAGTTCTGCAGAATGATGTAATTTTTTTCTTTTCTTGCAGTCCATATATTAAAGATGTACATTATAACACACAATCTATCACCACCGACTTCCTGAGGAAACTACAATGCATTGGTGTTCTTCCTGAAAACACCATCCTGGCCACCATGGATGCAGAAGCATTTTACACCAATATTCCACATGAGGATGGACTACAAGCTGTCAGGAACAGTATCCCTGATGAGGCCACAGCATGCCTGGTGGCTGAGCTTTGTGACTTTGTCCTCACCCACAACCACTTCAGATTTGGGGACAACTTATAACTTCAAGTCAGTGGCACTGCTATGGATACCCGCATGGCCCCACAGTATGCCAACATTTTTATGGCTGACTTAGAACAACGCTTCCTCAGCTCTCGTCCCCTAGTGCCCCTCCTCTACTTGCACTACACTGATGACATCTTCATCATATGGACCCACAGAAAGGAGGCCCTTGAAGAATTTCACCTGGACTTCAACAATTTCCACCCCACCATCAACCTCAGCCTGGACCAGTCCACACAAGAGATCCACTTCCTGGACACTACAGTGCAAATAAGTGATGGTCACATAAACACCACCCTATACCGGAAACCTACTGACCGCTATACGTATCTACATGCCTCCAGCTTCCATCCAAGACACATCACACAATTCATTGTCTACAGCCAAGCCCTAAGATACAACCGAATTTGCTCCAACCCCTCAGACAGAGACAAACACCTGCAAGATCTTTATCAAACTTTCGTAAATCTACAATACCCACCTGGGGAAGTGAGGAAACAGATTGATAGAGCAAGACGGGTACCCAGAAATCACCTACTACAGGACAGGCCCAACAAGGACAATAACAGAACATCACTGGCCATCACATACAGCCCCCAGCTAAAACCTCTCCAGCGCATTATCCACGATCTACAACCTATCCTGGAAAATGATCCCTCACTCTCACAGACCTTGGGAAGCAGGCCAGTCCTCGCTTACAGACAACCCCCCAACCTGAAGCAAATACTCACCAGCAACTACACACCACGCCACAGAAACACCAACCCAGGAACCAATCCCTGTAGCAAACCTCGTTGCCTACTCTGTCCCCATATCTACTCTGGCGACACCATCAGAGGACCCAACCACAACAGCCACACCATCAAGGGCTCATTCATCTGCACATCCACTAATGTTATATATGCCATCATGTGCCAGCAATGCCCCTCTGCCATGTACATTGGCCAAACCAGACAGTCCCTCCGCAAAAGAATAAATGAACACAAATCGGACATCAGGAATGGTAACATACATAAGCCAGTAAGTGAACACTTCAATCTCCCTGTAATTCTATTACAGATTTAAAAGTCACTATCGTTGAACAAAAAAACTTCAGAAACAGACTTCAAAGAGAAACAGCAGAACTAAAATTCATTTGCAAATTTAACACCATTAATCTGGGCTTGAATAGGGACTGGGAATGGCTGGCTCATTACAGAAGCAGCTTTTCCTCTCCTGGAATTGACACCTCCTCATCTATTATTGGGAGTGGACTACATCCACCCTGATTGAATTGGCCCTGTCAACACTGGTTCTCCACTTGCGAAGTAACTTCCCGCTCTCCATGTGTCAGTATATAATGCCTGCATCTGTAACTTTCACTCTATGCATCTGAAGAAGTGAGGTTTTTGCCCACGAAAGCTTATGCCGAAATAAATCTGTTAGTCTTTAAGGTGCCACCAGACTCCTTGTTGTTTTTGTAGATACAGACTAACACGGCTACCCCCTGATACTAATCTATCCCCTAGAAATTCCTGCCTCCACCTCCAAGTACATACATGTCCATTGCATCCTTTCAGGAAGAAGGATTCGAGTTATGTTCTCCAGATGAGAGTTAAGTGTTGTGCACTACTGGACACTAGACTTCTGAAACACGGTAAGACAGTTGGCTTGCTTACCTAATCATTGCTGTTACATACATATTCCAATGCACTTCTTGAAGCATTTTCTTTTGAAAATCTAAGTCTTTTCCAGTCAGTCACCAGTTCAGCCTCATAACACCCCTCTGAGGTGGGTAAGGGATGTGTGTGTGTGTATATATATGCATCACTATCTACCACGAGAATGTGTCTATCACTGGGGCACACTGCAGCAGCTATTCAAAAGTATACAGAAACACTTCCCACAGTCAAAAAGAATAACATATCCAACTGAAACGGCAGGAGACAGAAGGTATTTGCTTCAAATTAAATTCGGACAGGATGCTTGAATTAGCATCTCTGCTCTTATTAAAAGTATCATGATTTTAGGTCTCTTCCAAAAGACAACGCCTCAGTGTCCCCTAACATCAAACTTGGTATTAATTCAGAGCAGACTCAGAGGAAAGTGTGTCACCTTATCAATTATCTACATCACTTCGTACAAAACCTAGCTGTTCTTTATAGGTCTCCTATCCAAATAGCGACCAAGTCTGAAACTACTTAGCTTGGGAGATCTGGCAGCACAAATAGGTATGCTAGAGTCTGAATGCTGGAAATCAGATAAAAGCTTTGGTGCATGCACAGACAAGCCCAAAGTTATTTTCTCTGCACTGTGAAAGAGGCTGGTACTAGGTTTAACCAACTTACCTTTAACAATCACAGAGCTTAGGAGAGAGACCTGATTTTTTTCCCCTTGTTATTTGTAATGAAAGACATCACATAAAAATAAGTTCTACTGTACTAATGACGATGTAGGGAAAGATTGAGGATATTTTTTGTTTGGTTTTCCCCCCAGAATATGAGGTGACTAAACTAAAGGAAATTAATCTTGACAAAGATTTTAAAACCTCTCAGCAGGTTTCAGATTTATAAATTCATATTATTTAAAAGAAAATTTTGAAAAAAATGCATTGATGATTTATTGCTTGCAGTGTTATGATTATTTTTATTCAGAAGTAAATGATCTTAGGGCTGTGCACACACACAGGCAGTAAAACTCACAGGGAATACAGACAGCTTTGTATCCAAGCCTGATAATTAATCCATTGTTACTTGTTTAGATTTTACAGTCCACCAATATCCACTTTTATTGTTTGAGAGACTGTAGCATGCCAACCCACACTTACTAATCAAATAAATGGGAAACAGTGGGAGATCTGCTGACCACCATTAATCAGGGTATATGCACAAAGTCAACAGCTAGCACCATATACTGGATTTGAATTCTCCAGTGTTGAATTTGAGCACATGATTCTTGAAATCTACAAGTAACGGAGAATTTCTATTACCTAACTTTGATGATTCTGTGCTAAGCCCAGTTTCTGCAAAAAAGACTTGTGAATAACTGAATTTAATCTCTCTCTGGCATGGTTCTACTGGCATGACCCACAAACAGAAAGTAAAGCAGCTAATCCTAGTAGTATCTTCTCATCTGCAAGATTAAAGGAAATGTTTGAGGAAAAGTTCACTACATATGAAGAGATTCTGATAATAGTTTGTGAAGGGTGTGGGGAAAATTCTACAGATAATTTCTTCCGTTCCACATTTTTACTATACTATACTTCATGATGTAACAATATTTATAGTGAAAAGAAAAACCCCAAATAAATGACTCAGAGTTAAGAAAAACAAGAAAAAGGGCAGTTTTATTTATGCAAGATAGTCAAGTATCATACAGTCATAGATTCATGGATTCCCAGGGCCGAAGGCACCATTGTGATCAACTAATCTGATTTGTATAACAGAGGTCATATAACTTCTCCAAAATAATTCCTAGAATAGATCTTTTAGAAAAACGTCCATTCTTGATTTAAAAATGGTCTCTGATGGAGAATCCACCACAACCCTCAGTAAACTGTTCCACTGGTTAATTACCCTCATTGTTGAAAATTTACACCTTATTTCCAGCCTGCATTTGTGTCACTTCAGCTTTCAGCCACTGGATCGTATCATACCTTTTCTCTGCTAGACTGAGGAGCCCATTATTAAATATTTGTTCTCCATGTAGATATTTACAGACTGCAATTTAGTCACCCCTTAACCTTCATGTCGTTAAGCTAAATAGATTGATCTCCTTAAACTGATCACTATAAGGCATTTTTTTCTAATCCTTTAATCATTCTGGTGGCTCTTCTCTGAACCCTCTCCAATTTATCAACATCCTTCATGAACTGGACATGGTATCCCAGTAGCAGTCTTTCCAGCGCCCAAGAGATAAAATAACCTCTCTACTGCTATTCAAGATTGCCCTGATTATGCATCCCAGGATCGCATTAGCCCTTTTGGCCAGTGCATCACACTGGGAGGTCAGGTTTCAGAGTGGTAGCCGTGTTAGCCCATGTAAGCTTATGCCCAAATAAATTTGTTAGTCTCTAAGGTGCCACAAGTACTCCTCGTTCTTTTTACTGGGAGGTCATGTTCAGCTGATTAGCCACCACAATCCCCAAAGCTTTTTTCAGTCTCACTGCTTCTCAGGATAGAGCACCCCAACATGTATGGCCTACATTTTTTGTTCCTAGATGTATACATTTACATGTAACCCTACTAAAATACATAGTGTATGCTTGTGCCCAGTGTACCAACTGATTCAGATTGCTTTGTATCAGTGAAATGCCCTCTTCATTATTTACCATTCTCCCTATTTTTGTATCATCTGGAAACTTTATCAGCGATTAATTTGTTTGCTTCCAGGACATTGATAAAAATGTTAAATAACAGAGCCAAGGATTGAACCCTACCAGACCCCATTAGAACCTGCTCATTGGTGATTTCATGTTACATTTTGAGACCTATCAGTTAGCCAGCTTTTAATTTATGGGACAAGTTAATTTTATATCATTCTAGTTTTTAATCAAAATGGCACCACATCAAATGCCTTACAGAAGGGGAACGGGAGCCATGCCTAGAATTCAGGGACCTGCTTGTGAAATATATTAAAGCAGCCCTGTTAGAATTCTAGCTAGGTCACACTGAAAACTGCAATGCAAAGATCTTGGAAGGAAGGTGATGATCTGAGTGCTCATTACATACAAATGTTCCTTTATTGGTACTTTGCTAGCAAGAATTTTGAAAGAAACAGAGAAAACTGATCCCACACCACAGGTCTTTACTAAGTGAGGATTAAAAGCCACTTGAAGTGCCCATAAAATCAAAGTTCAGAGACAAGATGCATAAATCCCAAGCAAACTGCATTTTGAAATCTGAACTCATGCTCAAAAAACCTATAACACCTACAGAAAATTAGGAGGGTGTGGAGGTGAGCTCAGTTTCCTCCCTTAGTACAGTCTGCAAATAACAAATGGAATTGTTTTTCCTTACATGTCCAAAAGTGAACTCAAGTTACAGTCTACTCTGGATTTTAAGATTGTATTTAAGAAGGCCCCCAAATGATGTAGGCTCCCTTGTGTGAGGCAATGTTCCAAAATTTATGTGCACCTGCCATTAAATGACTAGAGTGGATTAAAGCAATTTGATCTGTGAAGACCTTATGCCCTGATTCAGCAAACCTTTTATGCACTGCTTAAAGTTAAGTCTGCATGGAATTTCCACCCTAGTTCAGCAAAAGCCCTTAAGCGAGTGCTTAAGTCCAACTGACTTTCAATGGAATTTAAGCAAATGCTTATGTGTGTGGCTAAACAGAGATGGTGTTACTTACATGGATATGTTGAACTGGGCCCTCAATGTAGAGAAAGACAGCAGGCAGGTAGATATTAAGAATTTAAAAAAAGGGGGGGGAGACAGAGACCTCTTTCAACTAAATGAGACACCTGGCAGACAATTGTTAAGAATGCAGTTCAAAGGAATCTGTGCACTGTATTGTCCATGCAGAAGTATGTTCAATAATAGATCAGGGCAAATAGTGTTCATGATCAGAGAGGGTAGCCAAGGCAATCTACGTAATGGTTTTCCTGAAGGATGTTTGCTCAGATGTGGGGGATGGAAATATTGTATCATGGAACAGATATCAAAAGCAGAGCTCCCTAAATCTGCCCCAGGCTGGGTTCAGTTTAATGGCTAAGGAAGAAAGACACAAACAGACTTCCTGAAAGTGAGATTTTTTTTTCTGCATTTTCTTGAAGCCATATATTAAATATTCAAGATTACAAATCAGGATAGGAACAATAGCTTAGCCATAATAGTTTAGATTTCCCCCTCCTTGTATATTTTTCTCTGTGTTTTAGATCACAGTATTTGTATTTTATATGTAGATAATAAAAAATTGGTAATACATACGTGACAGTACTTGTCTGTCAGAAGGTAAGTTAATTGGCAGAGCGTAACTTAAACAGCATCTGCTTGCCTCCAAAGCTGAACTGACACAGCAAAAATTTTATACAATGCTGCACGTTACCTTCAGACTGCTCTAAAAAGGCCACAGACTAACAGGTACCGTATGAAGTGCTTGAGTAAATTCAAATTAATAAGAGGAAGGTTTTGCAGCAGAAGGCCCAAGGAAAAGTATTGACCCTTGTGACATTATGAGTGTAATATAATATTTCATTGGAAGGTGACAGGGCCAGAAAAAGTTAATTAACTCAGACTGACCTGATCCATGGGTGAACCTTAAGGACTGGTTAGGAAGATATGTAAATGAATAGAGCTTTGAAATGCAAGTCTGCATTGTTAGAGATCTCAAGGGTAGATGTTTGCTCAGGTCTTGTGATGTAAGCAAACAAGTCTTGTCTATTGCTATAACTTTAATTCAAGGATCAAAAAAGGAATATTAACACTTATGATGATACTTGAGTGAAATAGTATTATTGTCTGTGTCTCTTTGAAGGTTGTGGTAACCTGTATCTGAACTGTTTAATGGATAGATTACCCTGTGCTAATTGCCAGGATGTTTGAGAGAAGGAAAATTAAGCCTATTATCTCAAGCCGAAAGGCTGCTGGAAATGTATAAGAACCCTGGGACATGATCTTACTTCATCTCAGATCTGCTTTGGGTTTCAAGAGGGGGAAACCTTAAACCATAAGGATTGAGACCCCCCAGTCACTGACTGGAGCCACCCTGAATATGGACATTGAACTATAACCTATGGACTATTTCTAAAAGGACTTTTGTCAACTATAAGCTCACCTCTGCTATGTCTCTGAACCTCAAGAATTGAATTCAAGTCTGTATGTATATTGATCTTTTAACCAACACTCTCTCTCTTTTCTTTTTTCATAAATTTTAGCTTAGTTAATAAGAATTGACTATAGCGTGTATTTTGGGTAAGATCTAAGTTATAATTAGACATGGGTATGTGGCTGATCCTTTGGGATTGGAAGAACCCTTTCTTTTATATGATGAAGTAAGATTTTCAGTAATCATCATCATATCTGACAGGTGTGTCTGGACGGAGGCCTGAGGCTGGATACTTTAAGGGAACTGCGTTGTTTGGACTTCTGAGTAACCAGTGAGGTACTATAGAAGCTGTTTTGTGCTGGCTTGGTAAATCTAAGTATTGGAATAGCCACCAGCGTTTGGGGTTTGTCTGCCCTGTTTTGTTTGCAGTTCACCCTGATTGAGGGACCTCAGCTGGCTCCCACGGGCAGCACCGTCACAACCCTAAGACAGCAATATTGTGCATTCTTTCCTTATTTTTGTCAAAAGGAAAAAAATCCTGGCTGTGATAAAACCAGAGCACCTCTTACCCAGCACTCGCCTTGAAGAGTCTTCTCAACTGCACCAGGGTTGCGTTTGCGTGTGTTCAGAGTGGTGACAACTACGTGTGAGATGACCCAGATCCTTGATGACTAGCCAAGGCAAAGACTATTGGCCCATTAGAAACACCGATTGTGAATGCTTCTCTCGTGCAGGGGAAGTTCTGCCCTGTTTTAAATAGATGGTGTCAGATTTTCAAAGGAGCTCAAAGTTCGGTACTGAACTGCTTTGAAAAACTGGCTGAGAGTGTCACAGCTGGAGCTGCTGGGTGCTGAGCTCTTGGAACTCTGGCCTCATTTGCTCAAACTATCGTCACTCTTCATCAGCCTCCCTGATCATCATCCTGACTCCATAGGTCTCTTTTTTATTGAAGGCATCAAGAACGTGGTGATGGAAACCAGATTTCCCCGATCCCTCTCAGTATTGTTTTTTCCCCAACCACGCCATGGAACTATGGGCTTGCCTAGGTGAACACTTGGAGTAGATTAAAGCGCACTAGGGAGCTTCACATGGACACAATGCGCAGCAGATTAGTATGGGGCAGGTTTACATATCAGCTTGCTGTGAGCTAAGTGTTTAAGTAGATAAGCCCTAACGCTGTACCAATACTGTGGCCAGCACTTACTTCCTAACAATTAACCTGAACCAGGTGTCCATATAATGTATTTAACTTCATTTTTCTTTCATTGCCTTTATTGGTTTTAAAACAAGGATGAATAGCTACTGAGATCACATAAAACTATGGAAAGAAATACTTTAAATAAACTAAAAACTCCGAGTGTTCTGTATTAAATCTATCAGCAGACATTGACAACACTGAGCTTGAGTCTATTGAATCACTTGCAGGATCTTGCAAGGGTTGAAGAAGCCCTTCTTCCAAGAGGGATCCAGATAGCCATGCTGGGCACTTGCTCTGTCTTCCTAATAGTCCTCATGTCGGATCCCAAAAGGTCCAATGCCACTAGGAGCAATTGTGAGAAATTCTCTCTCATATACTTCTGTGGCTCCCATTATGCTAGCATCTGAGTGCCTCCCAATCTTTAATGTATTTATCCTCACAACAGCTCTGTGAGGCAGGGAATTATCATCCCCATTTCACAGATGGGTAACTGAGGCACAGAGGGGCTAAGTGACTTGCCCAAGATCACACAGGAAGTCTGTGGCAGAGCAGGACTCGAGTCCAGGTCTCCCAAGTCCTAGGATAGTGCCTGGGACCACTTTTCCACTGGACAATCCTTCCTCTCTGTTTGATCATCCTTCCGCTGGGTTGTAGCCATCAGTATGGTGATGTGACTCATCTCCTTTGCATGTCCTCCCCATCAAACCCAGCTTTTATAATTTTATTCTTTTTCCAGTCCCTTGCCTCAATGGGACAAGGCCTGGGATGAAAGACTGCGATTCAACGTTGATTACATGGAAGCAGATGTATGCATCATACTAGTAGGTGGAAGCATCCAGAGAAGTGGAAAAAAGGGAAGTGTCCTTACCAATTATGCAAGGACTAAGCCTGTGCTTTGCTTTGCCATACTGGTCAGCAACCTGGGAATCCTAGTGGCTCAATCCAAGGTAGCAGCAGTGATCTGTGATGTATTTTTCATATGTGGCTGGCCAGGCAATTGCAACTGTTCCTCTTTGATTAAGACCTCTTGACTGTTATCCTTATTGTTAGTCTAGATTACCATAGCATTCTCCACCTAGAAATTAATTAGGGTATTAAAATGTATATTTTAAATTAAAATACTTGGACTGGGGAATTCATCTAATCTAGAACCATATCTCCAGCAATGTCCTGCACTATGATGGAGGCTTCAGCAGAAGAATCTCCCCATTATTAAATGTACCAAATACAAAACTTTGTCATAATCAGGGTTATGGTGAGAAGTAATATGTATTACTCCCACAACTGATCATCTTATTCCCTAAAGCAAGGCCTGCCTACGTTTGTAGAAGCTTATTGGTCTCACTCCAGCTAAGAAAAGCTTTACTCTAATTTTAGTGAACCAGTCATGCCTGGCAGAGGTACAACTTTCATTGCTAAGATTAAGGTGAAAATATTGAGATGTGGCTGCATCTGACATTGTTAATTTAAGTGTCATGTGAACCTGGTACTGAAGGAGGAGAAAAACATACTTTATTGTCAGGAAAGCCCTGAAAAAATTACTTGCCAAATTGCCACTTCCTTGTGCTGAACGGCAAGTTTTCTCATCCTAGTATTAGTCTGTATTAGTCTTGGTGGACAGGAAGAGAAAAAGCTATAAAGTTCGCAATAATAGCCTAAGTAGCATAATAAATTGGTGGACTCATGAGAGGTATACGTATACACTTCAGCAGCAGGAGACCTGCAGTTGACATGCTCATCAATACATGTTTTAGTGCTGGAAAAGCAAGTGGTACCACGTGTAGAAATTTAGGAGACAAAACGCGAGCAAAATAAATAAATAAATAAATAAATAAATAAATGAATGGATAGATAGATAGATAGATAGATAGATAGATAGATAAAAATCTCCAGAAAGAACACGTCCTCCTGGTCAAGATTGCAGGTCAGACAAATATAGTGCTACACTTTTTCTTCCTGTGATCTATTGTTCTTAGTCTCACTACTGTTAAAAATCAAAGTCTGTCACGTGATTTAAAGCCTCAAAAGATAAGACTCCAAAAATAAAGTGCATTATGGAAATGAATATGCTGAATCGCTGGTGATGTCCATGCAATGTATTCCTTTTAAGGATGTGGAATGCTTAATGAAGATGGTTCCATTTACTAAGAACAGTCATGCAGCAATAGCAAGGACACAACCAGGAAATAATGAGGGAGGGCATGGATGATCTAAAAGGTTATTTCCAGCTCTCACTTTTATTGCCTTATGATAAGTACCACCCAGGTAAAAAAGGTACTTTTTGACGTACAGTGCAACCGCAGTGACAGTCTACTAATTCAGTCTACACTCTTACAATTCAGAGAGGGAAAGGAAAGGTAAGTACAAAATAAAACTCTCAGAACATGGCTGATAATTTAATATGTGCATATGAAACGACAATAAAAGAGAGAGCGAGAGAGATCATCATTAGTAGAGACAACAAAATTAGTGCATTTATTGGAACAAGCAAATGGACAACTCTGGAGTCAGTACGCCTAAGTTCTGACTCGTGCCTTAGCTGAGAGGTGCCATGGAATCATTCCATCAATCGTACCATTAAGGTAGTTGAAAAGAATAAAGTTTACCATCATTCACAACCTAATGAATGATGTTTAGACCACAAGAGCAGCAGAACATGTATTTAGGAGTGTTCTAAAATGTTCATACCAATTATGCAGCACCTAGATAGTATTATTATGTAAGGGTGCCTAGATATTATCACAAGAAGCACCTTATAAATACCGTATTAGACATGCAAGGGGACACTACGTGGTCAAGATTGGGGTATCATTGTGCTAGGCACTGTATAAACACAAAGGAAGAGAGATGTTCCCTGCTCCAAAGTGCTTAAAATGCCTGGGCTTGATCCTAAGAGGTGCTGAGCACTCTGTCCCCAATACACATGCTTAATTTTTAGCATGTGAATTGCCTTACTGGCTTCAAAAGGATTACCCAATGTGCTTAAAGCTAAGCTAGGGCTTGCGTGTTATACTGAACCAGGGCTAAAATGCTCAACACCTAAAAGGAACTAACCCTATGTTAAGAGAAGTTACAACAAATTAATGTAACAAACAATAGGAGGTACCAGAAGGGAGGACAAGAGTAAAATTCATGAGAACACATATATATATGTTAGTTATTTGCCCGGCCTGATTGTTCCAAATCATTTTAAAGGGTTCACCCCCCTTTACTAATAAAAATAAATAAAATATCCACAATTTACTATTTCTGCACCATTATCTGATGGCCTCACATGATATCAAAAAAGAGTGACAGAAGATACTGTAGCAATGAGGCAATTTTAATCTGACTTCTGTTCTCCCACACATACTGGAATTTTTTTATATTAGTAAACAATGTAGGATGTTAGCTGTCATTTTATATTGCAAAATATACCATACTTACTACTCCCCACCACAGGGCATCTGCATAGCTGCCAAACTCTGTTTGTCCTGAATCATTCACAGCATCTTTTTCAGCCAAATACACAAAATAAGATGAAAAAATCAGGCCCAGAAACCCAATATACAAGGTAGTTATTAATTCCTGAAAGCAGAATAAAAACAAATAAAAATACTGTTAAAGAGCTTTGAACTATGTGACACTGGAGTTTTTCTATAAAATAATTAAAATGGTAAAAAAAGTTAATTTCAGCAGTTTATTCAAATAGATCTTCAGACTCTCATCTGGTGCAAATCAGCCTAGCTCCAGTGAGCTCAGTAGAACTCAGCTGAGGACCTGGCCCAGTGTTTCACAGAAATGTATGTATGCTTCAATCGCAGATACTGGATTTCAAAATAACTGTTCATGGCTTTTGCAAAAAATCTGGTGGGGTTGCAACTGAAAATTAGCTGTTAGGTAAAAATTTCGAGGGACCTGGGCACTGAGAAGCTTAAGTCTCACTGAAAGTCAATGAAATTCAGTGAAACTTAGGCTACTGAGTGCCCAAGTCACTTTTGAAAATGGGACTTATGTGAAAATTTTAAACTTGGGGAATTTACCTGTGTCCTTTAAACACAGTAAAGCAACAGTATTTGATTAATTGAAACAATCACCACATGTTCCTAAGTTCATATATTTAACAACAAGAAGACATCTGCCTGCATTCCATGTTTTTATATCATCATGTTTACATGATAGGATAATATTTAAAATAAATAAGTTGGTTAAAAACATGCAACAACACTGTCCCAGTGATTACCTGTGAATTATAATCTATCTCCTCCTGCACAGCAATTGGGCACACAAAAGAGAAGGGGATCCGGACTAATTCCTGATGCATCAAACCTCTGCAGTTTCTCTCTTTAGAGCCATATCACAAGGGAACTTGAGCTCAATAACAGTCAGCAGTTCAAACCCTCTGTTAATTTAACTTAATATTAAATGCTCCTGGCAAACCACAGACCTCTATTTTGCAACGCTGCAATATGTATTTTAAAGAATAGTAGCTGTCTGTGCTGTAGCAGTATAATGACCGAATTCAGGTTCACTGGTGTGACACAGAAGACCTGAAAATGGCTATAACCAAGAAAAATTGTTTTCTTATTTTGTTCAAGCATTGTCCCTATGTCAGATCTAACTTACTTGTCTGTGTATGAAAACTACTGATCCCAACAGTCTCCATGTGCCACCCTGACGGTCAACATGCAGCATTCGTAGGATCTGGAGAAAGCGGATACCCCTGGAATACAAATTTTAAATAAGTGAAGCTACAAGGCTCTGAGGATACAAGAGAAGCGATACAGGGGGAGGGGAAGCTTTTTTCAAATGATAAATTAAAATACATTGATTACATCACAGTCAGGTTACTACATTAAGCTTACAGGTTCCTCCCTTTCCCCCATCTTTTATTCAGCTCAGCCTATTAGACAAATATGAGCAGCTGTGGGGGAAGGGGAATAGGCTTTCACTTGTATGGTTGGCAGGAATGCCCAATGATTCATGAATTCTAGAAACAGATTGTGAATATTATGGAGATTGTTCCCTGGCTAATCTTCATGTATCTGGTGCTATCTTTTAAGAGTTTCAAAAGGGAAGCAGAGTGGGCAGAAACAGATAACCTTCCACAGCTAGAAATTTAGCTACCTTTTCTTTGGTCTTTTCATCTACTGGGCTGGAGAACAATTTGAGTTTCCAGAAGCTTTTACATAGTTGATCATGGAAATAATGCTCCAAGCAACTACAGGATATGCTTTGTAGTAGAGAGCCACCACAGTCACAGAGCATCACTGCAACTAAAATTCAACCCATCATTCAGCGAAACCTACCAGGCTGACCCACCTGAACACACGAGATATGTTCAGTCAATTGTTGGCACATGGAACTTCCCTCAATATCTTTTCCAACAGTCAATCTCTAACTCCAAATATACTATTAAGAACAGCATAAAAAACTCAGTAGATATCCAAAAAAACAAAAAAGTTGGTAAAAACCATATGACTAGCTGGCAAACATGAACAAAATTTGAGTGCATCATTACTATTTTGTGGATGAAGTTTTTGTGAAGCTCTAGTGTTATTACGGTATATACAATTTCATTATTATAAGTAGGAAGATGTGAGGGAATTACTCTGATCTACACCAGTGCCTGGTAACTGAGATCATAATCTGGTCTGTTGTGTCAACACAGATGCCAAAGCGGTGACCACTTCTAAAATTTAAGAACTGTTACAGGGAGAGGAGAGACTGAAATAATAAACCTTTAATAAAACAGACCACGTTCTCTTCAATTATTGATAAATTATTACCTGATAGCTGAGGTTGCAAAGACTTGACCTTTGGAGCCCACACAAAGAACTATCATTGAAGCAACAACTACAATTAAATCTGGAAAATAAAATAAAAATAAAAATAAAATAAAAATAAAAATAAGTGAAGATAATAAGTTCAAGGCTTAATGCAATGCTTTGATAAGATTGTGATTTAAATCCAACGCTGATATTATTTTAACTGTGAGAAGGGTGAAATTTTTAGAGCGCACCATCCAAATAAAGTTTTAGGATTCTATATCTCAACACCTCTGCTGTAACATAGAAAGAAAATACATAATTCTGTAGTAAAAATGGTTTTATTGCCATGAGTCAGGGATGGCTAAATTTTTAATTAGTGGCAAAACTAGATGTGGCACGGATCATTCCAATAGTGTCAAAAAAACAATGATATGTTCTATATACCCTACATATTATACAGTGTTTTCTCATAGCAGTTTTTAAAATGTACAGGCACAGGTTTTCACTACTCCCATCTATAAAATCAGGCGACTTAGTAACATGAATCCAACTGGTTGAGACCCGGAAAAGAGTGAAATGTGTAACTAATAGATTTTACAAGCCTCTAAAAACTAACTAAAATAGCTTTACTATGCAGAATATTGTCAGGAGGTAAGGTCTGATATCTTGGAGCCTACCAAGGATAGAAACAAGTCCTGCATACCAATAGCAAGTTGGGAATCGCTCCCTTCCAATAGCATAAAGCTCTACCTGGTGTGGCAGATAGGCAATTACCTGTGATATCTTTGTGAGATCTTACTGTATTAAGTGTATGTATCATTGTGGGCCAGAGATTGTATGTAATTCCCTGGGAGAGGATGACCACAGCTCCTCCAGGAAGTAAGAAAAGAGGGAGATGATTAGGCAAATTCACTAAGGTTGTAATGCTTCCAGAGAGGAACCACCACCTGGAGAGGCTCACATATTTATATAGTTTACAATGCATTTTCCAGGGAGCAACAGACAAAAAAGATTTTGGATTAACAGCCTGTGTTTAAACTGACTGAGGGCCTTCCTTCTGATCCAGCAAACAAACTGGGCCTTCTGTCCAAAGAGGGGGGCAATCCTTGGGGAAGGTTTGGAAGGACTGAAACCTACCAGAGTCCAAGGTTACCGTTAGGGTGACCTCTGGTAAGCCTTTTAGAATGTGTGTAGGTTCTTTTATTGTTTTCTCTGTAAAGCTTTTATCTTAAGAACAAAGGTGCTTGCTTAGAAAGACCTGTGAGGTAACTTGTAACCATTGGCAATTACACTGTTTATAGCCTTTGGAGAGAAAGCAAGGTGCAGGCAGTCTGTCTTGCTGGGGATACCACAGTGTAGGCTGGGAACTGTGCAGACTGGAAAACCCCAGCTCAGAAGAGAGAGAGACATGGGTCTCCACCCAAGAGAGATGACAACTGAGGAGCCAGGATCCTAGAGTGAGTGCCCTAGTTGGATCACGGAGGGGAGAATACAGGGTCACTTGCCCTGGATTGCAACAACTGGCATATAAAATCCTCACAGTTTGAGAGAGATCTATCCTTAAAGTATCGTAAGAGTGCCATTGCTCTAGGGCAGAACATTGTAAAGCCTGGGCCCAGGCAAGGGTAATTTTGGGAAGAAAGTACACATTTTGGAAAAAGAAGGAAATAACTTTACAGCATTTTTTTTTAAAGGCCACTGTTTGAAGCTGCTCAGGGATTTGGAATGCTAGTAGTAATTTCAGGAGAGATGGATTAACGGACAGAGCCCTGGGGAAGCAGTCAAAGGCGCATGACACTTACAGTCACATATGGAATACAGTTATGTAATACAGACATAGAGAGGCTAAGCCATGAATTAATGAACAATTCTGTGCTCTTATGAATTACTAGGGTGCAGCATTTTTGTCCATTGCCTTTAGAAATTTTGCAGTCATCCCCATGAAGATATGGATGCCCACTGGTATAACTAAACCCCTTTCTCTGTCTTGTCTATTTAGATTGTAAATTCTTCAGGGCAAGCACTGTCTACTACTCTTTGTACAGTGCCTAGCAGAGTAGGACTCTGATTGTCTATGGTTCCTAGGTGCTACCATAAGAAATATGACAAAGGATAACAAAAACAAGAACTGAAGGGTAAGTATTCTGAAAATCTTTACTAGCTGAAGCATTCAAGGAATTAAGGAGGAGATTTTAAAGGCCACACAGGCCAGTTAAACACCCACCTTCCACTGAAAGTCAAAGGCAGCTGGGTGCCTAACTTCCACATGTGCCTTTGAAAAAAAAAATCTCACCCTACGAGCATGAAAATAATAGTTTATAATTACATGTCACCTGCCAGACACCAGTGTGCTCTAGGTAGCTCAATCCAAAAACAGAGTAAACTAACATTAAAATATTAAGATGGACCTAACATATAGAGGTCATTTGGTTTTGTTTAGGGTTACCATATCTAATAAATAAAAAAACAGGACCCTCCACGGGCCCTGGCCCCGCCCATTTCCCCACCCCTAGCCCCGCCCCAACTCCACCCCTTCCCCGCCCTAACTCCGCCCCCTCCTCCCTCCCACTCCCAGCCATGGGGAAAGGGCTGACCCAGCGCTACCGGCTTCACGGTTTGCCGGGCAGCCCCCAGACCCTGTGCCCCCGGCCGGTGCTTCCCCAGCGCAGCTGGAGCCCGGGAGGGGAAGCGCCCAGCCGGGGGCGCAGGGTCTGGAGGCTGCCCGGCAAACCGTGAAGCCGGTAGCGCTCGGGCTTTGGGCAGCCCCTATGCCTCCGGACCCTGCGCCCCCAGCCGGGAACTTCCCCTCCCGGGCTCCGGAGGCGCAGGGTCCGGAGGCACGGGGGCTGCCCGAAGCTGGTAGCGCTCGGGCAGCCCGGCTCTTAAACAGAGCCGAAGAGTCGGGGAGGAGCAGAGCCACGATTTTCCCGGACATGTTCGGCTTTTTGGCAATTCCCCCCGGATGGGGGTTTGACTGCCGAAAAGCCGGACATGTCCGGGAAAAAGAGGACGTATGGTAACCCTAGTTTGTTTAAAAATAAACAGTTGCAGCGATTACAAGATGTGCGCAATGCTGAAGTTATAGAAGCCATTTAGGGAGACAGGATTGTATGCAAGTCTTATTTCTGGCAAAACTTCAGTTCAACTGCGAAAGGAAAGTCTCTTTTCTGGGAAAGAGAATCAAGTTGAAAGATTTTTTTTTCTTTAAAAGAAGGAACTAACAATGCCACAGATTCCTCAGAACGTTCAGTTCTGCGCAGATACTAGTGACAAATGTTCTTGTTCTAACTTGGCTGGAATCTCTAGGGAAACTCCATTTATTTTTAAATGTTCAAGGTGTTTATAGGAATGTGGCTTTTTCTCAGTAATTATGACATGTTCAAATCATGTATACTTACCAATGATAGAAATAGGCTTCCTAGCAAAACGAAGCCTTCCCCATAATCCAACATATTTACTACGGCATCCTGCTGACCATAAGCGAACCACATACTCCGTTCCAAAAAACACCACTAATACAATTTCCTAGGGGAAAAAAAGATAGGGAACTAGATTAATTTTCTAGTTTACATATTCTCTCTCTTCTTTCAGATGACATTAAGGAACACAGAAAATGAAATGTAAAACTTGGAAAGAAGAAAAGTATGCAATATGCCAAGAAGATCCAAACTACAAAACCTCAGGAAAACTGTGTAAGCAATGGGAAATGTATGATAAAGAATATGTTTAAATACCAGAATGGCATGCTGTTTGGATCTTCTCTATGTGCTAAACCTGAAACCATTCTGCATAAATTTACTTGGCTTCAATAATTCAAACAGAAAGTTGCTTGACTTAGCCAAAGAAAACAAGCAGACTCTACATTCACAAGACAAATATTTTGCTAGTATATCTCATTTCCAGAAAAAGTACACTGTACACACCATTTGCAGTATCATCTTAGCCAGCCATTTACCCACCCTTTTATAGCCTAAGTGCAACCCACACTTTTAAAAGTAACATTTCTGATACCAGGTTACAGCTTGATAGTTTCCAGGCAGTTTTAAAACATGGGGTGAAATCCTGTCCCCAGCCCCTAAAGTCAATGGGAGTCTTAAGCAGGGTTAGGAGTTCACCTATGGAACAAAGTGAAGTAAAGGTGGATAACTATGGTCCAAAATGGGGCTAAAGTTCTGAGCTTTTGTAAGAAATATACAAGAATATGGTTCAGAAATTTGGTTAAAACACAGTTCTGTGACAGCTACACTACCAGACTGAATATTTAAACATTTCAGGGGACTGACCCAGGAGTTTCCAAAGTGTACAGTGAATGGAATGGAAGGGTCTAACATCCATTTGCATCTCTCAGGGAAAGAATGATACAAAATTGGAACTTACTCAGTATGATTTTCAATGCACTTTTTTTTTTAAATCCCCAGACAGTAGCTTTTTGTCAATTAGCAGGTGAAGGAGTTTTGATTATATTTTTTTCGAAGTAACAGAAAGTTGCAATCCCATATTTCTTTTATTTAGAAGCCACATTCAATTAGTATCTGGCCTCACTGAATAGCCGAGCTTAGCTCTAAGTAGAAATCATCCCCTATTTAGAGCAAAAAGGGAAAATAACCACCTTTAATAGAAGCTGTGGCTTCTAAATGAAAATACCCAGGACTTGGCATGTAACATGTTAAAATGTTCATGAGGTATAACATTTTATTACCTTTTAATTATATTTTAAAACTAAACTGCTTGGTTTGTTGGAGAGACAAGACAGGCGAGGCAATATCTTTTATTGGACCAAATTCTGTTGGTGAGAGAGAGAAGCTGAAGTTGGTCCAATAAAAGATAGTACCTCACCCACCTTGCCTCTCTAATATCCTGAGATTGACACAGCGACAACAACACTGCATACACCAATGGTTTGTTGGAGCAGTTTGGTGTCTGAGTAAACTAGAATGACAAAAGCCAAGCAGTGCTTCGGCATCTGAGGAGCCCAATTGTTGCTGAAGAGAATAGGGCATGCCGCTAATCAACATTTGTCCTCTAAGGCTAAATAATATTACTAGTCTGTGACATCTATGCCTGTATGTCATGATATTGCACGACTGGATGATGCTGATGATGGGAAAAGAAATGCGCTGAAGAAAGTGACCACTTTTAGCTTAAACACAAGTGTAATTGATTTTTAATCAATTAAAATACTTAAGGCGAAATACTGGTCAATCGGAGTATTGCTTTAGAGGTTAAAAGAGCAATAGGGCTGCTGAGGGGAAAAAAGAGCAATGATTCTTATTTATCATGGGCCCAGTCCACTGACTTTAATGGGAGTCGGACTGGGCTCTAAAATTCCAGCATTCTGATGGTGCATTAAACTGCTCATCCCTGGTGCTAAGTTGTGCAGATGCAAGTTAAAGACACTACAATATTTTTCAAAAGGCAGGAGGATATCAGCCAACATTCCTTCTCTTAACATGACGAGCTCTAATGCCCCGGGCTTTCTGTACGCTGTTGCTAGGTGCATGAGGGTAGCTATCACAATTGTCTGCAAAGTTACTGTGCTCCTGAGAGGTTTCCAGGTTCAAGAAAATTAAATGATATTGGCTGGATCCTTGGCTGCTGTAAAGATGGATATTGGCCAATTTACATCAGCTGAGGAACTGGACCATAGTCACTTCTAATGTGTGGAAGGAATAAACAGGAAACCTTGGGAGAATTTTATTCAGAAACATTTGTTACACAACAACATTTTTTGAAAACCTAATGGGCATTCATTTGTAACACAGTATAAAACAATACAATATACTATGCCTAACACAGTAACTTCACATGCAGTAGGATTCCCCTTTTGTTTAGCTTAATTAAATACATTTTAAACCTACACTGAAATGCAAATGAGAACACTATCCTGTCTATTAAAATAGTGATTAGTACTAGGACAAGACTGTTGTCTATTTTATGACATTGTACTGATTTATAAGATATAATCAACAAGCTCTAATATATTAGTACATTTCTATATTGTAGCAGGCTAATATAGCCTCTTTCATGACTAATATGAAGGAAACTCCCTCAGTGAAAGACAATGACAAATCATTAAGCAGAGAGCTAGCTGTTTCTTTCATACAAAAGAAGTTATTTGAGCAACAAACCTATGGCCTCAACTCATATGTGTGGTTCACACAATAGTGTTCAGACTGCCCAATAGGGATTAACAAAACCAAAAAAGAAAAGATTTTCTTGGAAGGAAAAATGGGAAAGTTAAATTTTATGCACAATAACAAATGCAATTTTTGTATCAAAAACTGTAGGATTATCAAGATTATAGTTTCATTATTATAACAAGAAGGGGGAAACCAAATCCTTGGCTGTGTTTTGTTGGTTTTTTTAAATGTGTGTGTTTTTTGTGTGCGAAATTTGCATTAGAGTTGTGTGGTTTTTTTTTTTTTTAAAGACTCTCCATGGTTCATTGGATAACAGGAACACTGGCAAGTATGCAAATGTGGGCTGTCCCAAAGACAATGAAACAGACATGTAGTCAATGGTTACTGTCATCCAGTTCTTTGCGTGACATGCAGACAAGCTTAGAGAACATTGATTGTTCTATAGACTCCTGTGACTGGAGGGAACGACCAGTCGGCTTACACCAAGACACATTTTTCACTCCTGACGTTTTGATAAAGGCTTATTGACCTAAATGAGACCCAAGTTATTCAGGGAACATCAGGGGTGAAAGTGCACAAGCTGTTCTTCATGGTCATACACAAAAACTCCAGGTATCCATTAGCAACTGGCAAATTCCCCCTCCCCTACCCGTGGCGGTGTGACAGACAAAAGTGTTTTTAATATCTTGCCTTGTATAAGCCAAATAAATAATCTAGTGGGGGAGGAGGAGACGGATGAATTTTTGTCACTACATTTATACGTTAGCTGCCAGATAAGTTGCAGACAGGAGTGAGAAAAGTTATTGATATTTGTAATGACTGTCCTGAGTTATTTTAAAGACAAATTCAGCTGTCCTCATAAACTACTGGAATATTCCCTTCACAATCCTTCAGTAGCTGAGGTTTTGGTGATTTTTATGGTAATTTTCTAAAATAATATGCACTATTTTACAAAAGCGAACTGAGCAAATGTTGGGGGCTTGATTCTCATCTCACACTGGGGTCAATCAGGCGTCAAATCAATGAAATGAAGAGTTATCCTTGTATGAAACAGGACTGTAAGTCACATCTCACACCTGGACTTTTAATAAATCTGAGTTACACTAGGGATGAATTTGGCCCATTATTTATTGCAGAATACTTTTTCTGGCTGCTTGGTTAGCACACGACCACTGAATGCATTGTCCAGAAAAGGCCAATGTGTTTCTGCATGTGACCCATGGACTAGCAATAATGGAACAAGAATACAAGAAGATTTAAAACAAAACCAGCAGAGTGAAAAAACAAGGGAGGAGAAGGAAAAATGGAAGGGAAAAGGGTAGGGTAAACAGGGTAGATGAGAAAGAATGGTTGATTTGGAAGAGGAGACTTTTTGCTGCAAACACAAGGCACTGCATTATGGAATGGAGTTGGGAGGGCCTGCTGAACCAGTACAGCTGTAATTCTTATGGTTCCCCTTCCACAGGGGGACACAAGCAATGCTTGCAAAATGACTGAGAAAGCACCTGTATGCATGTGGATGCATAGTATTGTGCAGGCCCGGCAACCTCAAGACACTACAGACAACTGTTTCAAGTAACTTTTTCACCTAGAATAGACAGTCCCCTCATTGTTCTCTTAAAGGAATCGCAGGATTTTCCCTTGAAGTTGCACTATGTTATATAGAATGCAGCAAGATCAGATAGCCTAGGCAAACAGGTAAGCACACAGACTTGGAGACAAAGTCAACAAGAAGGTAAACGTCCTGACTTGACTGTAGCGGAGATTTAAAAGAAAGAAAGAAAGAAAGAAAGAAAGAAAGAAAGAAAGAAAGAAAATTATGTTTTCCTCATACTCAGAATGCATATTGAGAAACTGAAAGTGCCAAAAACTGTTATATAATATATAGGAGGTTTCAGTTTAATTTTTGTTTTTTCAAATATCTTACACTCAATCTTTACAAGTTAAAAACAACATTTAAAAAAAAACGTTAAAAGCCAAAACATTTTAGCTTCTCCTGCAGAGCCTTTATTTTTACTTTAGAAAGTTTAGTGTTCTTTGCCAAAATTCCTTATCTAGCATATTTGGCACTGACTGATGTGGGTTAAACTAATAGCAATGGAAAACATTAAAAACAGGGCAATGGTATCACGCTTCTATCTTCAGGGTTCCATAAATTAGTCCTAAGTTACTGGACATCAGTAAAGCCTTTTATAAATGTTTTTAATTAGAATGAAATAATATTTACCCAAACCTACTCATGTTTTGAATAAGTGAAGCTTATGATGAAAGAGAGTTGGAAAAGCTGATTGTTTTGCCTTTCTATTTCCCCCTTAATCACAACTGGGAGCATAATACAATAACTCTGGGGTCCATGAAGATCCTGCTGGTATGTATTTTTAGACTGGAATTTTCAAAAGGAACCAGACAATTAAATCTTATTGAATTTCAATAGGAGTTGGGCACCTAACTCCCTTAGGCACTTTTGAAAACCTGAGCCTTGATGTCCTTAGTTTTCTACTCACTAGCTTACTCCAAATCCCAGTGAAGGCAATGGGAGTTTCTCCACTGACTTCAACAGACACTGGAGCAGGCCCCAGGTGTGTCAGTTCTGAGGCATAACTTTGCATGTTAAGGCACACTCTCTGAGCACCTGTGTTTCTGACTGGAGTTTTCACATACTGTCATCTTTGACAAGCCTTTCCTCATAACACAGTGTATTCGGCAACAACATCCAAAAGGTTAAAGATGAGATTGAGCAGGAATTTGTGCACATAAATGACACCAAGCCTTCACACTTAGTTTATGGTACTGATTTTAGTTTGGAGTTACTCAGTTATGCTTACAGGGACATCTTCCCCCCACCCTTCCACAGAATGTTCTATTAACTGGTCTTTAAAGCTGGAATATTTGGCAAGTAAGAGGAAGTGTCAACCTCCTCATGTCTGCCAAAATGATAAAATAACTCATTTCTGTATATTTCAGGAACATGGACTTCAGGGCTTCATAAAAGTCTCTGGAAGAAATTCATAGAGGGCTCTATCCTGCAGAAGAGGGTGGAGCAGTACGACTCCAATCCAGCCAAGTACTTAAACACACACACAACTTAAATCCCATTGAATTCAACAGCACTACTCACATACGTAACTTTAAGCACATGCTTAAGTGCTTTTGCTGGTTAAATGCCAGTGTGCGCTCAGCACCTTGCAGGATCCAGTTCACAGTATTTAAAAGAGACAGGGGTGAAATCCTGGCCTCAGTGAAGTCAATGACAAAGCTCCCATTGACTTCTATTGGGCAGGATTTCAACCCCAGAACGTGTGTGTGTATTTTTCTCCTCTCTCTACCGCGTACACACATGCACCCCTTTTGTAGTACAGACAATATATTACAGAATCACAGAAATGTAGGGCTGAAGGGACTTCAAGAAGTCACCCCTGACAGGTGTTTGTCCAACCTGTTTATAAAAACGTCCAATGACGGGGATTCCACACCCTCCCTTGGAAGCCTATTCCAGTGCTTAACTATCCTTATAGTTAGAAATTTTTTCCTAATATCGAACCTAAATCTCCCTTACTGCAGATCCAGAGTGGAAAGGAACAGTCAGAAACCATTAAAGATTCAGTGTAAGCCATGCAGTCTATATTTTTTCTGATAGGAAACTTTGCATGATTAACACTGTTTACCCAGAGGCTAACCATTTTCCCATAAATGATTATTTTTGCCCTGTCTGCTGTCTCATCTTATGGTATTTATTCAACAGCCTACATCATTCATTTTCATAAAAAGCTGATTCTCCTCCTCCTCATCCTGCATTGTGCAATTCATAAATCTTCCCCCCCTTTCACAATGGACATCCAATTTATTAAATGGATCGTTTCTTTCAGAAAGAAAAAAACTAAACCATTATCTGTCTTACCCAAACTGCAGCACCACCATTTATAAGGAAGGATCTATCCATTATCAGCCTAAATATTATAACTTACCCTGCAAGAGCTTCATTTTATGCACTTAAAGTGAAATATGAAGATAGATCTTACAATATCAGTTAAGGGCCAAATTCTGCCCCCTACTGTGCCCATAGCACAAAGATCATTAGACATCAGTAGTTTCAAATATACTAATTAATGTGGAGATTTTGTGTTTGAAGCCAGATTGCAGAGGTAAACAGAATTCAGTGCAGGCTTCATTTTAAACAGGGCTGGTTGAAAATTTGTGAAGAGTTTTAATGAAAAATTTAAAAATATGTTTCATTCCATGGGTTTCAAAAAGGAACAATTTTTTGTTTGTGAAATTGTTTTCAAAAACTGTTAATTTTCACTTTTGCCTCCTCTCCGTCCCTTTTCCCCCTTTTTCATTTTATGACTGAAAGAAAATAGGAAACACAGAGGGGAAAAAATGGAAGGAGAAAAAAATGAAATCTTTAATATTTTCATTTTTCACTTTTCTTTAAAACAATGGAAAATTTCAAATAAAATGTTTTTTGAAAAAAAATGCTATTTTTCAACAGATGAATTTTTCATTTTACAAATTTTGAACAGCTCTAATTTTTAACAATTGCTAGGGATTTTTGGTACATTTTGTACATGCACATTGCTGAATCATCTGCAGATTTAAGACAGTAAGGGGGGTATTTTGAATGTGCCATGTAGAAAATTTAGAGCCTGATTGCTCCTTCTGTGGAAAACTTGCAAGATGGGGCCCTATAAGGGAGGAAATCTCCATGAAGTTCTTTTCCCTTGAATAGATATCACCCTGGTTATCTCTTTGAAGAGGCAAGGTTGGTCCCCTCCCTCTTCTCCCTATCAAATGAGCTGTGGGAGACCAGGGACTTCTTTGCAGCTCAGGTCCCACATCTTGTAAGGATGACTTGACTGGAATGGTGCTGCCAGGAAGTCCCCAGACCTCAGGTGTCTTCAGAACCCTTCTTCCCACTTAAAAAAGGAACCCTGCCTGGAAGGGGGAGTATGGAAAAGTATTATAGTCTCAGGATATCCTTCTTCACCTTGAGCTCCAGAGCAGGAAGCGGAATGTGTATTTCCCACACACACTACCTTAGCCTTACTCCAGGCCTGCTCACCTGTGCATCCTCCACAGAGCCCAGGAAAAGGGTTATAGCTGAACCCCTCCCTTTAGCATTTTAGGTGATCCTCCACATGTAGATGAGTATGGTTATGGTGCTAGCCTGGTTCCTAGGAGACCAGGGTTCAATTCCTTCCTCCACTACAGACATCCTGCATGACTTTGGGCAAATCACAGTCTCTCTGTGCCTCAGATCCCCATCTGTAAAATGTGGGTGACAGCACTTCCCTATCTGAAGAGGATATTGTGAGATGCGCAGACACTACTGTAATGAAGGCCATATAGTTACCATGCCTGGATGGATAGATGGATGTAGGGGATACCAACAGGCCCATAAATACTTGTCTCCCTCCAAATGGGTATGCTGAGCAACTTGGTCCCACAGAACTACTGTCCATGCTACGGTTAAAAATTTATGCTAACAATGACTATGTTGAAGAGTGGTCCTTCCTAGCAAAGTTCTAGCATAATTTCCCTACTTGGTGAGAGCAGGGATGTTTTCCCTCAGATTACTGAGGGATAAACCTGTGCTATAGATGCATCTGGGGAGTTGTCCTCTAGCAGAACAACCCCTCTGTCCATGTTGGTCAAACTATTTCATCCAAATCTTAATTTGATTGCTGATTACTGATTACTACTCAAGTCAAGCAAAACCAACGACACACAAAAATATAAGACACACACCATGCAGCAGCTGTGCTTGGAATTATTGATTTAATTTCATCCCAAACAACAACAAAGGAACATTTATCCCAGAATTGTCATTAAGTTCACTGTTTAGGCCTCACTAATGACAATTCTGGGATAAATGTTCCACAAAGGGAAGTAGCCTGTTCCAGGCCTATGCCTGACACAGTGTACTATCCCTGGCACACTGGCTTAGGTATGCTAGCCAATGCATCGGGATAGTCCCTGTCCACTTGCACAGGGGGAAGGAGGATATGTAGCAGATGCTGCTCTCCTCCCTACAATTGAGAGAAGGGGAGGTAAGAGGGTGCCTTATGCCCTCGCACAGCCACTAAACTGGAGCAAAATCTGACCCTACATTTTTAAATTTAAAGAGGAAAAAGTCCAAATTTTCCCCTTGCACTAGATTACTGATTTGTTATTTCAACATTTACCTTTAGTTTGATTAAATGTATGGTACTGTAACATGATGAGCAGCAGGGGTAATTATGGAAATGCTGTCACAGCTCCATAGTAAAGGCAGCATTGAGTATTACATTTAAAGCACGTTGTGTGTGAATATGTAAATTTTAGTTAATCAGTTGATAGTCTGTCACAAACTCCCCTCAGAATTAATTTAACAGGATTTGAATCTGCAGAATACCAAATGTTGAAGGCCTGTAAAAAAAAGGAGTAAAATATTGAGCTGGGGACATGGCTCTCAGCATCTCACTTAAGTTTTGTACAACATCATTACAGATGTTAACTACATTTGCAGATGATACTAAATTGAGAGGAGTTGCAAACATCAATGGGGACTGAAAAAGAAGACAAAGAACCAAAAGTTATTAGAAAAATGAAATTAGACAAAGGCAGGTTAATATGTCAAAGGAAAAATCACTATTCAACAGGAGGAAGAAGTTTGGGAAGCAGTAGCACAGGAAGAGAACAAAGGGTGATGTAGTGGACAGAAAATTAGCCCTCAGTTTGCAGAGCTATAAAGCAGCAAAAAGATAAATGCAACCTGGTCTTTTTGCATATCGGTACCAAATTCACAGCCGTGAAAAACGTGTCACGGACCATGAAATCTGGTCTCCCCGTGTGAAATTTAGTCTTTTGTGTGCTTTTACTCTATACTATACGGATTTCACGGGGGAAGCCAGCGTTTCTCAAATTGGGGGTCCTGACCCAAAGAGAGTTTCAGGGGTGTCGCAAGGTTATTTTAGGAGGGTCGCGGTATTGCCACCCTTACTTCTGCACTGCTTTCAGAGCTGGGTGGCTGGAGAGCAGTGGCTGTTGGCCAGGCTCCCAGCTTTAAAGGCAGCGCCTGCCAGCAACAGCACAGAATTAAGGGTAGCAATACCATACCATACCCTTACTTCTGTACTGCTGCCTTCAGAGTTGGGTTAAGACCCCTACAGTTATAACAATGTGAAATTTCAGATTTAAATATCTGAAGTAATGACATTTATTATTTTTAAATTTCTATAACCGTGAAATTGACCAAAATGGACCCTGAATTTGGTAGGGCCCTACTTATAGGCATCAGGCCACAGGATATGGAGGTACTGTCCCTCTCTACTGTGTAGGGCAGGAGTGCAGATCATGACCAGAGCCTCCAGAGGGTTTGCTAGGAAATGCCGTGGGTCCATGGTGCTCCTCAGTTTCACATTTCCAGCCCCAATTCAGCCTCTGAAGAATGTAAACATGGCTTCTGATTCAGCGTGCTCAGGGGAGCTAGGCCGGGCCCCAGCTCCGCTCCTGCGCCTCTTTGCAAGTAGATGGCAGGAAGAACAGAGATGAAGATAGCTCCTAGTACCCATGCCCTTTCCTTCTCCAAATGAAGAACAGGAGGGAGCAGTGGGCCTGGAGCTGCTGGAGAAGAAAGTTGTTGGGGATGAATGAGTTTGAGGGTGGGTAGAAGAGGCAGATGACCGGAGGGGAAGGTAAGGGACTGCTCTTATATTCTTCATCTAGCACAATGGGGCCACAATCTCAAATGGGGCCTCTAGGTGTCAGGGCCGGCTCCAGGGTTGGGGCCACTCCAAGCCGCCCCCCCCCCCCCCCCAAAAAAAAGGTGCGATCGCGATCTGTGGCGGCAATTCAGCGGGAGGTCCTTTGCTCCGAGCAGAAGTGAGGGACTGTCCGCCGAATTGCCGCCGAATAGCTGGACCTGCCGCCCCTCTCCGGAGCGGCCGCCCCAAGCACCAGCTTTCCAGGCTAGTGCCTGGAGCCGGCCCTGCTTGGTGTTAACATCATAAATAAAATTTAAAAAAAAAACCACCCCCACCACCACCTTCAGACTTGGCCTGTGAGGCATGAGATCCTTCAACTCCTACTGACTTCAATAGGAGTGGAGGGTATTCAGCACTTTGCAGGACTGAGCCCTTAAAACATTGGGGTGCAAAGGAAGGGAACACAGCACTGTATGGGGAGGGGAGAACTAGGCCAAAAGAGGGAGAGACAAGAAAAGAGAAGCACCACCACTGAAAACAGGATGGGAGAGAGAAAAGAGATACAGATTTTTAAACTTGAGTAGCATCTCCTCTCTCGTCATCCTGTATTGTGTGAGGCTAGATGGCAACTCATATTTTGAGGTAAGATAAGTTTTGAAAATGATATGACTCCAACAATGAGGTAAATCACCAATAGCAGGATGCGATTTAAACAGATTATCAGCTAACCCAGAGCTAGATTTCTATCCCAAGTAATGACAATATTCTGCAATAAAAGTTTAGCTATTATTAAATTTCAAATTAATTTATTTTTATTTCAACCACCACCAGATTTCTGCCATAGGAGAAAGTGAATTTTGAATAGGTTCTTTTTCAGAATCAGTGGAAGGTGAGGTGAGAGAAGGCTGTTAAGCTTTTAAACAAAAATTCAAGGTGATCAGAAGCCAGGCATTCTTTTTACACATGTGGGCAATCACTGGTCAGTTATTGGTATCACACTCCCTGATAAGAGTTCATGTACCATATTTCTATTTGACATTTCCATAAACACAACTTGCTTGTGCCTCAACATACTTGAATTCTCTCCCAGGTCTGCTCCAGGGAATATGCATCATGCTCTTCCACACAGCTGCAATAACAGTCACACACTAAACCTGTAGTCCAGGCACTTAATACACCTCACAGGAAAACACATGTGCTAGTTTAAGCTAATAAAAAACCCTCTCAAATGCCATATGTGGAGAGCCCATTCAGTCAACATTTTAATGTTGCTTCTAAAGTTTGTGAAGGAGGAGAGGAGAATTATTTGACATACAAATAAACCTCACTGAAGGCAACAAAGTCAGCACTGGAGCTAAGTGGCAAATAAGCTTCACATACTGAAGGCAAATAGTTTCCTTCTCTCTCTGATTTACCGGGTGAGTTCCAGTCAGTAAGTGTAAAATGATTGCGGCTAATCCTGATTCACTGAATGATATAGGCATACCAAGATGGGAGGTTAATTTATATCAAGCAAAGCAAACGACTAACCCAGTACATAGTCTCCCTAGAGCTTTGATAATGTTCCAAACAGACCAAACTACACTTCCATTTCCAAAATGAAGATTTTGGCCAGATCTCTCTGAAGTTACATACTCCATTAACCAAACTACCGTTACGTGCAAAGACTTATATTTTTAGTCAGATTCATGTTTCTATCAATCTCAGGTCCAACATAAATAAATGGTGCAACAGAGGCAGCTCTTTGCAGAATTCAGAGTTACAGAATGAGTATGCTAGTTTTGTGGAACTCCCTTAATTCACAATCACATTTTCCCCCTTCCAAACAAAGGACAAATGCACCATTCATTGGTGGAAAAAAGGTTCCCTGAAAACTCTCTCAATGACAGTTGGACAGACTTCCAAGATAACATATGCCTCAAGAAAATACTAGGTATTAAATGGAATTAATTTATAAGAAATGCCAAGATTTGTCAGAGAGATCAACAACCCCTTATCAAAAAAGTTATCTAGAAAATATGATGAAAATACCTGGCACATGTGTTAAGAATGAAGCCAGAGCATCTGTTATGGCAGACGTGCATTGGGCAGCTGGAGGAACACATAAAAAGAGCCGACCAAAAGACTCCCTCTGCCAAAAATTACTCAGAGATGGAAAAATTATGGGATTTAGCAGAGGATATGCAAAGAGCGGCCCATGACAGACATGCATTAAGCGACATCCGAAGAAGTGGGCTGTAGTCCACGAAAGCTTATGCTCTAATAAATTTGTTAGTCTCTAAGGTGCCACAAGTACTCCTGTTCTTTTTGTGGATACAGTCTAACACGGCTGCTACTCTGAAACCTGGAATTATTCAGATTCAGAAGTTTGCATTAGAGTCTCAAAATCACTGCTATTACTGGGACAACAGAATAGCTGTGTTGTTGTTGAACTATACTAATCTGTTGTGCCAGTTAAATTATAGTGGTGCTATTGCACTGCTATATTACTGCATTATTATTAAGTTTGGGTTCAGTTTTTTACTTAAAGCAAGGATTCCATCTTTGTTTTAATGTGCATCTTCCCCAAATTTCTAGTATGTCTTCTGAATGGAATAGCTGAAACCTCTGGAAATTTTAAACTAAATCTGTTACTTAGTTTAGGAGTTAAATTTCAGAAAAGTGGGACCTTTAAGGAATTTCCAGTGTCTGACCTTTTTTCAAATCCCCTTTGCAATGAAATGGATGGATTATTAGCCTTCAAACTTTATATCCAGTTAAAACTCATTGCCACTACCTTTGGAGTATATATTTGAAAATACTAGTTTATAATTAAGCACATTTATTATTTTTTGCCTCTCTCTTTACATTATATTCACAATTTTCCTTTACTCAAAAATAGTCGCTGTTCCCATAATTTACTATTTGTTATTTGTACTGTAGTAATGTCCAGGAGCCCCAGTCATGGAGCAGGACCTCAGTGTGCTAAGTGATGTACAAACACAGAACAAAAAGATGCCCCCTAACCCAAAGAGCTTACCAATCTAAGTAGGGGGTTGAAGCTCATGCTCTCACTAAAGATATTACTACTACACTAGTAGGGGAGTGTAGGTTTGTGCCCCTACTAAAGATGGTCACTGTTTCCAATTGTTTTGAGTAAAATTGAAGCCACAGGCTGCCCTCAAAAAAGATGCAGTGCCAATTCTCTAACATCCACCATCATTCTTCTCAACCTTCAAATTTGTGACAAAAGCAAAGAAAATGTGAGACAAATGACTGAAATATGGATCTTGTGTCTGTTATATGTGTCATATATGATACAATACATGCAGGCCCCTATAACTTGAGCTAATTATCCTTTATATAAAGCCACTATAATTAGGTGGTTGGGCATTAGGACTTCTTGGATTAATTCCCAGGTCTGGGATGAGAATGTAATCTAGTAGTTAGAACAGGGGCAACACAGTCAGAGAGCCCCTGTTTTCTATTCCTGACTCTGGGAGAGGAGTACGTCTAGCAGTTAGAAACAGCATTCCCAAGCACATCGATTTGCCAATTTCTTTCTCAGTGGATAACAGTAGGATCTGACATATTAAGGACCTGGGCTCTATTTTCAGCTTTGCTAAAAATAACCTTGTTGAAGGGCCTTAATTACAACTTCTGCTTCCCCACAAACATGTAACACACTGCATACTTACCTTGTACACAAATATCAATTGCTAATTTGCTGAGATTGTAATTGAACAGTTTTTGTATTTTACTAGGAGGGAGATTGATAGTGTGTACTAGGTGTTTCCTTATCAGCTGGATGCAAAAGTTCCATGGGTCAATGCAAAGTCTAATCAGTGGAAACAAGCTAGGCATGAGGGTATAGTAAAGCGGCACCCTATTACTTGGCATTTCCATGCTTTTTAGGGTTTGCATGGGGGCAGAGGGAATATCACACTTAACCACCTTAATCCCTAAATAGAACAATTCAGAGCAGGCAGCATATTTTCCCCCTAAATGACAAGGGAAATGGAAACATTACCCTGTTAAACCTACAGGCTTTCATTAAGATTCCATAAGGAAAGGGCTTTACATATTCAGAGGACTGATTTACATTAAGGTCCTTTTGCACTGTTCTGACAATGTAAAGGGGCTTTAGAGTGGGCATAAATTACATTTACACCTATTTTAAGGAATGTATAAATGAGAATCAGGACCACAGAGTCTTATCTCCTTTCCAATCCTTCAGTTTTATGCCACACAACTGGGTTAGAAGCCCAAAGTGTTTTCCCTTCAAATAATACAGACCTCTAGTGAATGCACATTGCAATTGCAGGCAACATAAAAACCTTCAGCCTGCAGTAAATGTTGTCCTAAATATTTATCCAACAGAAATTGCCTACCATGCACCCTAAGTTTTCACTTGTCTGAATCATGTCCAATTGGAACTGAGGTGGAGAAGGCAAATAATCTCACTTTACTTGTCCTGATGTTTAATGTATATAGTCATAAAGCAGGGGTTCTCAAACTGGGGATCGGGACCCATCGGGGGTTGCGAGGTTATTACATGGGGGATGGATCGCGAGTTGTCAGCCTCCACTTCAAACCCTGCTTTGCCTCCAGCATTTACAATGGTGTTAAATATATAAAGTGTTTTTAATTTATAAGCGGGGGGGGGTGTCGCACTCAGAGGCTTACTGTGTGAAAGGGGTCACCAGCAGGGCCGGCTTTAGGACCTGCGGGGCCCGATTCCGCGGTCCGGGTCTTCAGTGGCACTTCGGCGGTGGGGGGTCTGCTCCACGTCTTCCGCGGTACTGAAGGATCGCCGCCGCAGACCGCAGAGCGTGCCCCTCCCCCCACCGCAGACCCCGGAGCAGACCCCCCCACCGCCAAAATGCCGCCGGAGCGGACTGCAACCGGGTGAGCCTAAGGCGCAGGGCCTTCTTAGGCATGGCCTGTCTTACCCGCGGAGCCCGATTCCAGGGAATCGGGGGAATGGGTCCAAAGCCAGCCCTGGTCACCAGTACAAAATTTGAGAACCACTGTAAAGCCTGGTGCATGTTTTTGAAGCATTGTTGCATGTCCTTGCAGCACTAGATGCTTTTATCCCCTGTCCTTGTAGAGCTGATTAGGGCAGATCCTCAGATGGTATAAACGATCATAGCTCCATTTATTGAATCTGCTCTAACAACATTCCATTATCATGACATCATATTTTTGTCCCCGTTGACAAATTCCTAAAGCTAGCAATGAAGCATCTTTTTAAATGACATGTTTTGTAGCACTCAAAAAGTAGTTTATATAGGATAATACTGTTTTGGGGTTTGCAGTTTGTGAGTACTAGCAACAAATACTTTATGCTAGGAAGAAACAAAATTACTTCCTATCAGGTCTTAACTCATTTACCATGAAGAAAGCCACAAAAGCTCTGATTTTAAACACATTTTATGCATGAGTTGCAGATTGTTGGAATGATATCTTCAATCAATTTGTATAATACTCTTTAGTCTATGAGCTAGAAAAGACTGGTGGTTGTATGCTAAGTGTTTAGTTTTCAGTGCAACAGGAAGGGGTTAGCATTATGGGACTCCTGTTAGTACCAGGAGTCACATGTTGCTGACTAAACCAGCATTGTGCTAAAAGGTAACTCAGAAGGATGGATCTTATTTAATTCCATGTTGAATAGAGGGTGGGTAAGCTTAAAAAAAGAAAAAAGAAATAGGCCATTACAAAACTGGAGATATGTGTACACTCTAGCTGGCTCGTACACCCCTGTACTGATGTTTTCCATGGAAATTCTGGCTGTGTTAGCTTTGGCAGCAATTAAAGACTCTTTCTGGAATCTTTAAAAACATCCAGGAGTGCCTTTCAACTTTTATTCATGCCCTGTGACTTTACTTTTATTAATTAAAGCAATAAAAGCAGGCTGGTTTCGCCTTACTTTCAACTCATTTTAGTGTTAGAAAAATTAAATAGATAAACCAGCCAAAAGCTGGGCACATAGAAACTCCACACAGGTATGCTATTTCTCTTTATTTTGAGAGCTCAGATGCTTTTCTTGGGAATCTCTAAAACTTCCAGTAGTTTTGTGTACTTGGTCTAAGAAGGCATCGTGACAAGGAGAGAGAAAAATAAGGAGAGGTTTGAAAGTTTACCCTGTTTCAAGGTGTCAGTTTATACCTTTCAGGCTATTACATTTTACTGCTGTTCAATACAATGTATATGACTGAATCACATACAATATGATCATATGACTATGCAGCAGAATTTACTCAATTCTGGTAGGAGGAATATTTCTGGCATTTTGTTTTATCTGAGTCACAGGGCTAAAATTTGGCTGTAAAACTTTAACACTATATGGTCTATTCTGCAGTCACCACAGCAAGCTAAATTCTGACCTCCTTGTTCACACCAAATGTCACCCTATTCCATGAACAGTCCCACTGAGGTCAATGTAAATACCCTTTAGGTCAGGTACTATCACTCATGAGTAAGTACATCAGAATCAAGCCCTGTATGTGGGGAGGGGATGGTTACACTTGTAAATCCCCAAGAATGGATGGGAGAACATACTACTTAATGTATAGCACGATGAAATTTTTTCATAAGTTTGTATCTATATATCCATTTGCACCCCCCATCCCCACACTATTCCAAATACTAACTAAAACATTAAAATTCTCACTTACAGCACATGTAATACATTTCATTCATGTTGTGTGTGCAAAAAAAACATGACAGTTATACCACATTACTTAAACACTAACTTGTTGGCTAAACAGTGACCAAATATGAAAACTGTCTACAAGTACTTGAGTATTGTAAACATCTGGGGTGGCATGGGGGGGATTGTTGACAGTTGTCCTATTAGCTTGGAGTAGTGGGATAAAATGGAGTAAAAGAAAATAGAGGCTATCAGAAGGCATGCCCTGAGAGTGAGGTTTATTGGATAGTGTAATTCTTCCCCCTATAAATGGTTAACATTTAAACTGCAACTAACCAACATACTGAAGGATATAATTACAGGGAGCTATTTTGCATTGGCAGGAGGATGAACTAGATGACCCAATAGGATTTTGCCCCTCATGTGCCAGTGATCTATGTCCCTGTCTCGATAAAAGAAACAAATAAGCATCAACTAGCTGCTAACCCAAATCTACATGTTTGGAACTGTGGAACCAAGAGGCTTCTATTCAGTTCAATGCAATCTCACATAGAAGAGCTTTGCATGTGGAGGTCATGGTGCAATTACAAGAACAGTAAAACAAGGCAGTTTGTTTTTCCATGTTTATCAGCAATTTTATGCAGACCCTAAACTGGATGATCAGCCTGATTGGGCAGGAAAGGGGTACAATTCTGGGAGAAACGTGTAGTGGGTACTACAGGCATAACACCACATTGGTCTCAATGCTTTATGGTTTGGATAGGGCTCTACCAAATTCACGGCCATGAAAAACATGGCACAGACCGTGAATCCTGGTGTCTCCCGCCCCTCCCTCCCGTGAAATCTGGTCTTGTGTGCTTTTACACTATACTACATAGATTTCATGGGGGAGACCAGCGTTTCTCAAATTGAGGGTCCTGACCCAAAAGGGAGTTGCAGGGGGTTTGCAAGGTTATTTTAGGAGGGTCGTGGTATTGCCACCCTTACTTCTGCGCTTCCTTCAGAGCTGGGTAGCCAGAGAACGGTGGCTGTTGACTGAGGGCCCAGTTCTGCAGGCAGCAGCGCAGAAGTAATGATGGCAATACCACACCATGCCATCCTTACTTCTACGCTGCTGCTGGCGGCAGCTCTGCCTTCAGAGCTGGGCTCCCAGCCAGCAGACACTGATTTCCAGCTGCCCAGCTGAAGGCAGTGCTGCCACCAGCAGCAGCATGGAAGTAAGGGTAGCAGTACCCACAATCCCCCCCTACAATAACCTTGCGACCTGCCCCCACAACTCCTTTTTGGGTCAGGATCCCTACAATTACAACACTATGACATTTCAGATTTAAATAGCTGAAATCATGAAATTTATTACTTTAAAAATCCTATGACCATTAAATTGATCAAAATGGGCCCTGAATTTGGTAGGGCCCTAGGTATAGAGCCTCCAGAAAAGCAAAGAACTGAAAGGTCCTCCTGGAGTGGAAAAGAAAAATGCTCAGGAGGATAAAATAGTACAGTCCTTCTGAACCTTCCCATGCTGGGTTCATCCCTTCTCTTCCTGAATCATTTCAGATCGGTTAAATTTCTTTCACTTACAGATTTCAGCTCTGGTTTGATTTATGTTGGTCTGTCTATGATAACATTTGATTTCCTCATTTTGGGTCCCAAAAATTCTGCAGAGTTTCTTCAGTTTACTGCAGAAAACGCATACAGTTTTATCATGACTAAGGAATAAGTTTCAAATACATATTGTAATAGAATCTCAGTACTCCAGCTCTTGGTACTGTCCTCTAAGTACCATGAAGCAAGGGGTTTCTCCCCTTTCCTCAACATTTATCAAAGATGTCCTCTCTTGATGATATCAGATGTCTGATTCAACTAAGTATGCTCAAACAGAACTCCTGGTGCGGGTTTCTCAAAGGCTGACAACTCAGCTGATCAACCTTAAAGGGAGAGACATATGGTTTGGTCTTTTGCCTGACCAGACATTTTGATTTTCTGGTTCATGATGGTCACAACAACCCACTGAGTTGAACTATTTAGAACTAGTGGCTGGCTGTAGCTGTGAGAAAAATGAACCATTCATTTATCTACACCCCACACATTCAGGATGTTGCTCTGGGGCCCTAGTAGGACACTTGCTTTCCTGCACACATTATAGTTGTGCACAGTACATTCCTGTTACACATAGCATATATTGACATCCACAAAACTGTAATGATTTCCTCGTGTGCAGATTAAAAAACGTGTTCAAATACCAGTTTTTCTAGCAAACTGAAACGGAGCTAATTTACCCCCAAGGTTTCAAGTGGCATGCCACAATCAAATATATCCTGAGCCCACAAGATCTTGTGGAAAAATTAAAGTAGCAGCAATAGCAGGAAACCCATCAGCTGCCATGCACACTATATTCTCCACCTGCCCTATTCTCCATCTGCAGTAAAAAGAAGCTTTCAGAATTTGTTCTATAGAAATCAGCCCAGTGTGTTCCTGTGCTGTACATACAATTTGAACTTTAATAGATTTAAAGAATATTAAAGAATAATAGTTTATATTTGAAAATTAAAATGTTCTGTTCTGAACTGTTTAGGACATTTTCTTGCTGTAACAGAATTTGGAAAGGGCACTGACTTCAGATTTTTCTCCGATCTTTTCTACATAGAGAACAAACAGTAGTAGGTTAACACAGACACAAACCTCTCTCAGTAAACTTAACCTCCAAGGAATTTAACGATTTAAAAAAAATCCAAAATGAGTTTAATGGAAAACAATCACAACAAATAGAAAATTTTAGAACAGAACAATCTTCTTTGAATTCTTAAAATCCAACAAAGATTACGGTGGAAAAAAGGCATAATTTAGAATAAAATAGATTAAAAACAATAGTCTATCTTTAAAAGAAATAGTTTTGTCTAAAAGTAATTAGATAATCTCTGATTTTTCAAACTGCTAAATGAGTCAGTTATTTCTCATGTTCACCATCATAGTATTAAACACAGTCAAAAGTTTCTGTGGTTACTATCAGATGAAACAAGCTGATTTCCCTTGAGAATTAGCTACACTGACCAGATGTCTTTAGCCAGCTATTCCCCAGAATGAGCAGGGAGAGGCACATGCAATGCCTTCTCTGTTACCATGGAGATAGGTTTTCCCATCCACTATGCAGCCCTGCTTATAGTAGCTACCAGCTGTTGTCTAGTCTCACAGTCCATCCGCAGAGACTAAGGAAAAGTGGGAGACCTAGGACTGATCTTCTCCCAGCCTTAGACCCATAAACTTTAACCACAGTTTCCAACCTTCAGTCTACTTAACTGCCACTTTGGCTGATTGCTATTGTTTAAAGCTGTCTTATGGCGTATAGCGTTTCCCCTGCACTGTTTCACAGATCCATAATTGGTCAGCATCAGCTGACAACCGCTGGGTATAACATGCTCCAGGCTCAGGTTTTCCTGACAAAGGATTCTACCCCAACATTCCAATCTAAATGGTTTTATAAACTTAATTCCAAGTCTCCGATACTAGTCAATTTCAGGTTACTGACATTATTCTCACTCCACACTTTCAAACAAAAACTTCTGTGGATTAATGACTCCCTATCCTTCCTGCCAGGCTCGTTAATACCTTAGATTCCCATTGCTTTTTAACCTCCACAGAACATTAATCCCTCTCTGGGCATGATGATGAACCACAGAAAACAACATTGGTTAGGATTTTCATTCTTGCCTTTTCCTTTTGAATGCAGCCAAGTTCAAATGTCTAATTATAACTTTGCAGAGTTAATGATCAATTTAACAAAGGCTTTAGAGTATCTTTGAAGTCAGAACAACAATCCAAAGGGGGTTTATAATATTAACTGCGCAGGGAGCCTACAGAGAGCTTTCTTAAGATTGTTGTTAGCTAAAAGAGACAAAGTCAAGTAATTTCAGAATACCACTTTCATAGACCCCATGGCTCTGTCTGGTTGTTGCATAGCACAAATCCCTAACAAATGTTTATTTTATAGCTCTTAACAAGGCTGATCATTACCCTATTAATTCAAGCATGTTTAATTCAATGCCCTTCACCTACTCAGTGAGGCGTATTTGTAATCTTTAAGTGACTGCAAACAAGTTTAAATGTAGTGACAAGCTGTATGTAACAGGCACTTTGCAAAGCCGGTAATTGTTGCTGTTAGGTACACATTCTAAGTGGGATGTGTATCCATATAGTTATGAATGATCACATTTACTGATGCCTAAGATATGAAGCCTTCACTCCCTTTGCTGAAGGTGAACTTTTTTTCCATTCATCAGAGTTGAATTCTTCCTTCAGTTGAATGCATGTTGCTCCTGATGACGCCTGTGAGAGCTGCAAATGCACACATTGAAGGGCATTTTTTGACCGGTTTACTTTGTTGATCTGACATATGTAGCCTCTCATAAATTTTGCATATATTATAGGCTGTAGGGATGCTGAATCAGTACTGAGATTTATTAAATAGAGGAACTATAGGGTTGCCTTGTGTGCTGTGCCTTCTAATCTAAAGGCTTTTGAGGTGTTTCAAAGTTATGGATCTCTTGATTTTTTAATCTCTTCCTCACAAGTGCACATAAGCTTGCACCAGAAATAGATGCAAACCAACTTCCCAGATAAAAACATTCCCAAAACTATTTGGATCCAGAGCCAAATCTGAACTTTGCAGCTCCAGCACATTTTAAGCTTTCTATATTGTCCAGGAATTAGAACATATGAGGTCTAGTCCTCCCCTAGCCAGTGCACTGAGTGTACAAAGACATGCACCACTCTTGTCACAGGAATCCTGCCAGTCAGGCCAAGGGGACACATTCTGCAGAGGATTTTGCATCCCCAGGTGGCTTTTGCTGCTGCTGACTAGACAGAAGCTAGCCCACTGAGTGGGAAATGGGGAGGAACTGGAGATGGCCCTTGAACCACAGACAGCATACACATGGGGCTGTGCATGGACTGACATCAGCTGGTGGGGCTCCTCTTTTGGGACACTCTCTTGGGTGTTATGGAGAAATCTTGTTGTTTGCACTAGGTCCATCTACATCTTTATCCTTCCCTTGCACCTCATTGCAGCATAGGGCTGGATTTTGTCCTCAGTTCAAGGAGCTTCCTGTTTCTCACTCAGTGGGCCAATTGAATTAAACTTCAGGTTTATTTCTATGGAAGCTCAGTTGTAAAGCAGAGCAATCATATTTCTGAAACACGAGTGCTCTTACAGCAGCACAGCTGTATTGGTACAGCTGTGGTGCTGTAAGCTTGTAAGTGTAGACATGGCCTAAGTATGTGAATGGTGCACAGCATTCAAAAATTTGAATTTCAGTACTGATTAAATATGTACAGTAGAACCCCCCATTTAGCTCAATGTGTTTATGTATATCAAAGATGTAACTATTGGGTCAACCTCTTCCTTTGACTTAGCAAGCACAAGTCCCATTGCCTTTAACCGGAATACTGCATGCACATCTAAAGGAAGATAGTGGCCTGGTTCCATTTGTAAGCCAGAGTCAGTCGGACTGGATTTTCACGTATTTCAGGATTTTAACAAGAGGTGACCTGTAGAGCTAAAATACAAGACTACAGTAAGTTCACCAACATGGTATGCTCATTACTCCTCTAGCTCTGCTAAAGAAGAGCATCCAGCAGTAAAACCTATGAAATTAATGTTCAAAATTCCATAAAAATCCATTTTCAGCCTGGCCAGTTGGCTCAGAATCCGACATCCTGACTTTAATGGGAGTTCTGCTCAAGTAAGAACCTCAGACTCTGGCTCAAAATGTAGAATATATTGTGATATTTGTTATGCTGTACGTTACTCTCTTGCTAGCAGAGCATGCATGAGGAACTGGTGAGCAAGGCTTCCATCCAAATCAACAAGACCAAAGACAGTTTCATTGTCCAATTTAAAATTTGGGCCATATGTGGAACAATTTGCAGACCAGACCATTCAACTGACATACATTTTAAAGCACTTAAAAAAAATTTGCTTATATCAAAGAACTTGTAAACAAAGAGTATTTTTGATATGAAACATTTGTTAGAAAACAGTAAAACCAGACACAAAACATTGATTTCTGTCTTTGTTTTACTGATCCTGCAAAATGGCATATGTAGGATACAACAGCCCATTATGATTGAGAGGACACATCCAGACTTAGTAGTCAGACAAATAATGCTAATAATTACTGAGACTCATTTGAGAACATTGATTTTCTTTCCTTGAATAATTTACAAAGTGCCTTTTGATTTCCTTTCACATCTAGAAGATTACTCCTTATTGTTTTATGTTAAATCATAAATTGATTACTTCCCTAGACTTTATCTTAATGCTACGTGATTTTTAACTCATGATGCATTTATTTAGGCCTAGAGCTGAGAATTTTTTTTTGGCAAACAGTTTATTTGCCGAAAAAATGCATTTTTCAGTCAAATGAGACTATTAGCAAAGTCAGGTTGAATTCAGTGAATAGTTTCGGCCCAACCAAAAATTTATTTATTTTACAAAAAAAGTCAGAATTGTTCACTGACATTTTCAGAACATAATGTTTTGACTTTTCATTTTGAAATGACATTTTGTTTAAAAAATTTGCTAGATTTGTAAAAAAACCATAAAGGGGAAAACCTGCCCAAAAACATCGCAAAATGAAACAGAAAAAAATTGTTTTGGAGCAGACCCAAAATGAAAATTTTTTCAGTATAACATTTTCAGTTTCAGTTCAACGCAGAACAGTTATTTGGGGGGAATTACTCAGTTCTGGCACCGAAGCAAAATGATCAGTTATTTGCTCAGCTCAGAACATTCAGTTCCTTATAACTGCACCTTTTCCGTGGCAAAGGCTTGTGGATGCTCAGGTTTACAGATCAGTATTTTGACAGGAGGCTGAGCACACACACCCCGCCGCTCACAAAATTATTGTAAATGTCAATCTAGCAGCATGCTGGAGAGGGCTCTTCGGGGATGGATGCCGTGTTAAATTTTGCCACCAAACTGAAGGGAGGGTGAGGTGGTTTCCCATTTCTGATGGACTTCACCCCCTCTCCAAGAATGTGGAACTGCCCCTTTCAGAGATGACAGCCTTGGGGCTCATAAAAACACTCAGAAAGAATAAGATTTTGCCTTTTGGAAGAACAGATTATTCCAAGGTATATTTAAAAAAATCCTGGAAGAAGATCAACAGAACAAACCTAATGGCCTTTCACCTAGCCATCCTCCTAACTCACCATCATCACCACCACCACCTGTTTCAAATTACACAACCTGAACATCGTGCTATGCCAACAGACTCACTATATTTTTCAAGCACAAACTATAAACATTTCCAGCAAAATGTACTCCAATATTAAATTTGTTTGCCAAAGGCCTCCCAGGCCTTGGCTATGATTATAAAAAGTGTTTTGTTTAAATGGGAAACAAATGAATAGGTTCCTCGGTCCCTCTCTCTGAAAGCATGAACAATCCTGTAGTACCGGGGGGGGTTATCACAGGTTATGGCAGAACACTTTTGTGGGAGTCCCTTGGCAAAAGATTACTGTTAATGCCATCCAACAGCTGAATATAAAAAACACTTCATGATAAAACTGTCATGAGTGCCCAAGTCTCATTGAAAGTCAATGTGCCTACATCTCCTTTGAAAATGGGATTTGGGGCTTGTCTACATGCGAGTTAGTGTGCAGCAAGCCATGGTGTGAATCTACAGCGCACTAGCTTGCAGCACACTAACTGGCATTGTGCACCCTGCTACAGTGCACTAAAAATTCCAGAGTGCGCTTTGACTAGGGTGAACATATTGGTTGGGACAGTCCCCTTTTTAAGCCCTGTCCAGACTTTTTTTGGCAAAACTGGACATTTTTTCTTAGGAACATTTTAAGAGGGCCTGGTGGAAATTTTCATTGATTTTGCTATTTTAAGAGTTCTGTGAACAACTTTAGAAAAGTTTAAGTCTGACATTTATAGAGGAAAAAAAGTTTCACAATAGTGGAAATTCTTTTTGCTGAATTCTGCAGGACTGTTTTCTAGAGACTGAGTCTTCCTGATGATTTTCTGAAAGTTGCACTCAAGACCCATAGTTTGAGGTCAGAGTAAAGCTCCTACAATTATTTTGAGGTATCTGGTGACTGAAGTAGGTAAACTGGTAAGTAGGCAACTATATCAAATAAGCACCATGAAGAATGGCAACTGGTTGGTAGTGAATGTTAACTGATGCTCAGAGTAAACATCACCTCATTAGAACCCATCTTTTCAATTGCTCCTATCCCAGCTTTTTAGAAATAAGGGTAGGTCGGGTTATGAGTAAGAGCACAATGAAAAAAATCACATGCTACAGTGAAGTGTGTACACATGCGTGCAAAATGTTTTGTGCTTGTGTACTTAAAGAAGGAGCAAAGGTCAAAATTATTAATGGTATATTATGGGGCAATACAAAAAAATTGTTTACAGCTTTATTGTGTAGAAAGATGAGCTCAAATTCTTCAAAAGCCTTTTTCTACTTGTTTCTTTATGTTTGAATTATCAGGAATATTTCTCTTGGCGAAGGACCATGGAAAGATCTTTGAGGACATGCACTCTGAAGTTACATGAGGGTGTGACTTGAGCCCAGCTCTCAAAATATAAATGAGAAGTATGAAATCGAGATTTAAAAATCTCTTGAAAAAAGTCTCTCTCTCTCACTCACATTTAAATGATTGTGTTTTACAACCTTAGACCCTGATCCAACAGGCACTTATGCATGCTCTTAACTTTAAGAATTGTGAATATTCCCATTTAAGCACACACATAAGCATTTGCAAGACTGGGGCCTTATTTGGGGACAGAATATACACTCAATATTCATATTCTTCCCAAATCCAAACTCTTGACAAGTGGTTTCATTGAGGATTTTATTACAGTAATTGGTCAAATTGCCAGTTTCCTCATTCTCTCTCTACTTACTTTTCTTTTCAGTTTTTGCTTTTTCTTTCTTTCTACTCTGAACTTTCCTCCTGTTTTTCTCTCAAGTCATTTGGTCAGTCGCTCTCTTCCTTGAGTGCATTCAAGAGAAGGAATGGAATTAACAAACACTATGTCGCATGGGCTCTCCTCTAAGGAAAAGAATGTTAAAGAAAGACAGATTCCTACCCACTTGGGCATTAGGTTTTTTCATTTCAAACTGAATGGGAGGTCCCTGATGCCAAGTCAACAGGTGCCTTATAAGTAGCTAACACTAACTAACTAACTAGCTCCAACACCAACATAAAGGCTTGGAAATATTCAAAATTATTGTCATTGTCAGAAGATGGAATCATGAAGAGAAGCTACACCCCGCCACACCCACAATAGCTGAATAAGAGATGATTTTATTGTTATTATTTTCAGTACAGGCGACACTGAGGATTTTCTCACAGTGTACGCTTCGAAGCAAATAAATCAGGCAAGTGATTCTGCATCTATTTCCACTGAAAGCAGTAGATTCAACATTAAGGAAAGTGATGCTTATAGCAGCCACGATAAATATTCAGAGCCTGTGGACTGAAGAAAAAATCGTCATAGATCACCCATAGCCTATGAGACGATGAAAGATGTGACACAAGTAACAACATTGTGGCTAGTGTTTTATGCACATGTACCAAAGCCTTCCAATGGAATGTCAGATCTGCTTAACTGTTTGTAGACCAAACACCAAGAAGATAGTCAACAGAACTTAATACCAGTGCTATAAAGAAACCTGGCTATTTAGATTTGCAAGGGATTCAGGCAAATGTGTTCTTCAGTTACAGTTCGTGTGGGTTTACAGCATTTTGGGTAAGATTAAATGTAAAAAAAAAAACAAAGCAAAACTCAGCTGAAACTGCCAAGTTTTACCTAGCTATAAGATTAAAATTATGCAAAATTTGGCATATTTTACATGATTTCACCCAAACCCACAAACCTTTCCTTAGCACCTGAAACACAAAATGAATCCCAGGTTCATGCAAATTCAGTCTACAGCCTCAGGTTCATAGCAGAATCCCCAAAAAGATGAGTTTAAGGGATAGCTGGAGACCTGCAGTAGGGGCTGTTGAATGTTGAGCACCAATCTCTCTGAAGAATGTTAACACCTTTGCCCCCTCATCACTAGTGCCATCCTCAATAGTGGCACTGGAAGGAAGGAAACCACCACACCACATATCTGATCCATCATTCCTGGAAACAATAACTGCAGGGAAAAATCATCACAGGAGGCTGTTTGAAACAACAGGATTTTGTTGTTGCTGTTGCAGAGAATCCTTTTAATAGGGACCATCTCTGCTTAGCGGTCAAATTAACAGAATACAATGTAACATAGAACTCTCTTGTGTTTTCTCTGTAGCACAGAGGGGCTCCTTTGGCAACTAAAAAGTTAAATTCAGGCTAGCAAACATTTCTATTTTTACATCCAGACCAAAATGTCCCCTTGTATCATAGTGCAAAGAGCAAAGGCCTTTGCAAATATAGTAAATTCCTTCAGCTACTTAAAATACAATGTTTATTTTTACATCAAAGATTTGTAGACTGAATTACCTTGAAGCAAAGAGTGTGTCCAAGTGTTTTTTTTTTTAAATATGCTGGTTGGTCTAGACCTACACATTGCAGACTAATATAAATAAGTGCATCTTTCATAAAATTTATTTTACAAATAGGGGCTAGACCGCTGGTTTATATGCAATAACTATATTTTCACTTTTCAGCATTCTTTTTGACCACAGGTTCCCCTTCACTCACCCTTTTTTTTTTTCCATCTGACCCCACCCCATGAATTAACTTCCCCCAAGGTGAATATACTGGCACAGCCAGATGTTTCAAGGGAAGTCTCACCCCCCACACCATGTGCTCAAGTAGTTAAAGAGGAGCACAGATCTGAGCTTTACCCACACCAACTCCAAGATGAGTTCTCCGATGCATGCATCAGTAATACAAAGCTCCAATTCACTGAAGAAAGAGGGGGGCACAAGAACAAAGATATCCTGTTAGTTTGGATATTTGGAGGCATGTGATGGGGCTGATGAGAGTGTTATTACACATAAAAATACACTATGGAAATATTTCCTTTTGCCCACTGAAGGGCTGGTTATTCCATTTATTGCTTCTAGCCCTAGGTACTTATTTAGCCCCCATTACTGCTTGTACAATGTCTAGCACAAATGGGTCCTTGTCCATGATTGAGGCTCCTAGGCACTACAGTAAAACAAATAAAATAGTAACGCAGTAGTATCTGAGCACCTCACTGTCTGTAATGTATTTATCCTTACAACACCCTTGCAAAGTAGGGAAGTACTTTTATCCCCAGCCACATGGGAGAACTACGGCAGAGAGAGGGAGTCCCGCTCCCAAAGTTGGGTGGGTGCAGCATGGTCTTCTGCTCATGGCTTTGGCGTACCACTAACAAAAATTCTGATGGAGTTGAAGCCTGATAGATTTTTGAGGAGATCTTGTAGCATTTTGGATAAAGACCACGTAGGTCAGGGGTGTGCAGGCCTCATTACTGGTGATAACTGGCAAGACAGAAAGAACAACCTCTACCCCAGATTCCCAGCATTTAGCCTATTCCCTCATGACCCTGGCCACCTTCACAGGCCAGTGTGAATGATCCCACTTCCGTCATTGTGCCTTTTGTAGGCAGTATTGTTGTAGCCATGTTGGTCCCAGGATATGAGAGAGACAAGGTGGGTGAGGTAACATTTTTTATTTGACCAACATCTGTCGCTGAGAGAAACAAGCTTTCAAGGTTACACAGAGCAAGCTTGTCTCTCTCACCGACAGAAGTTGGTCCAATAAAAGATATTACCTCACTCACCTTGTCTCTCTAATTGTGCCTTTTGGTGATTTGGCTACCAAGGGAGCAGTTCCAAGCCCTTACCACCAGCAGAGCAGTGAGAGGAAAGTTCCTTGAACTCTCACCACCTTTCTGCCATATGGACAAGGGCCAGGGACAATTTGGCATCACACTGAGAAAAATTGAGGTAACCTCTAAATCCAAGTTGTGCTTGGTGTCCTATGGATGTTTTGTTACCAGGGCAAGCAGACTTTTGGACATTATTCCCAGTTACCACCATCTTAAATGCAACTGATCATCAAGAATGAACTGACAGCATCTGGGGCATCAATCCATTTCAAGGATGGCATGCCAGAGAAGCAGCCTTCTGAGAGACTGGGCCAAATTCTGCCCAATAAGGCGCCCAAGTGGGAATAACAGCAAAATTTGGGGCATGTGCAAGCAGAGCATCTTTTCTGCAACAAATTAACACTCTGCACTTTGAAGTGTAACTTTAAGCACATCCTTGATGTGTTATCCCCCATTTTGCTGTTTTTTCCATTCCCCCATTCCCCAAGGCACATTTGCCAAAAGATTTCCTCAGTAAGGTGAAAACTTGAATACATGGGGGTCATATTTTCCAGAAAAGCTCAGCTCCCATTTAGGCACCAAAATAAAATGCCAGATTTTTAAAAGCACTCCATACTTTTGGTTTGAAAAACAGATTCCAATTGTGAATTGCACCCTTGAAAATCTGGCCCTACATTGAACATGCTCTACAGACAGACCTTACAGTCTTATAGGAGAGTTGCATTTTTAAAAAAGGAAAGTGTTGAGACAAATTTTTACAGCATTATAAAAGACAAGGCCACAACGTAATCCTAGAGATACATACCCATATTGTCCCTTAATCTTTTTGCTTTGTTGAATATTTTTGTCCTTATTTGGCATGGAAGGGCATGGTAAATGCATCTATTGGTCTATTACAGATTACAAGTGACACAGTAAGAGAAATTTTCTCCTGGGAAAAGGCCTGTCTAATGACATAAGCAGCATTGGTGACCGACCCCTAGGGCAGTGGGATAGTCACTACACAGATGGGAAATAGCTGGGAAGGAACTACAAGGAAGCACTGACACATTAGAGTTTACCTAATGCCTGAAAACTCAAGTCCAGGGTCCAGATGCTATAGTTTGAATGTGGTAGCATCATTGTTCAAAAACTGATACTAAGTGACAGATAGATTATATTATGTAAAGTTCAGCTTCTGGCTGTCCACAGTGGATCTTAATTCAAACAAAGGCCGGGCAAGCTACTGACAATAAATAAATCAAATTAAAAGCCACACTGCTTTGAAACTTTAAGCCCTACAACCAGTAATATCAAATGAACCTATTGTAATAAAGGACTGTCTGACTTAGACCTAGTAATACTTTATCACAGCAACAAAAATTATTGATTTCTTGTGTTTATGAACTGAGACGAGGGGAAAAAAATTAGAGATTACAGACCAAAAACCCTCTTTGTTGTGTATATCACTTCCGCTGTGCTAGTCATTCTAATGCCATTGTTCTTTCTAGTCCCACTGCACATAAATGTTATCTTGCTGGGAAATAAAACAAATGGAAGTAGAAACAGAAGAGTATTTTTCTGAGTTGTTTTGTTTTCACCACCGAATTCAGGTATAAAAAAATTCAAGAAAAATAAAAATTTTCAAGGGTTCCTCCTCATCAGGCTAAAAAAAATAATAATTTGTATTTGCATTTTTAAAATGTTCAAGTTGGAGGTTGTTTGTTTTGGGGGGGAAGAGGGAGCAGGGTTTTTATATAAAAGCTGGTGATTTGTCCAAGGAACTAAAATAATTAAAAATACATTTCTAACTCAAAAAAGGTGGCATGCATCATTAATTGCATCTTCCATGTTGCTTCAGTCAGGGTCTGTTCTAATTTTAAAATAACAGTATTTACATGCAACCAGTTTTCTGCCAGAGGCACAAGGCCATGTGTCTCTGCACTGGCTCCAGGGTCACCTAATACCAAAGCTGCCAAGCAGCATGGCTCCAGTGAGGCCAGGCCACCAGGGAATGCTGCCCAAGTAGCTGCTTCTGGAACTCCCACTTCAGAACGTTCCCAAGTTGCTACCACACCAATGATAATACAGACCCATCCCCATCATGCCACCTCTCCACACGTAGATGCCAGCCAAGGGGAAAAGTGCAACTGAGGCAGATGATCATAACCCCCACACCAGGGATGTGAGCCATGCACAGACCTTAAAGGACTGACCCTGGCCAGAGTCCCAAAACAGATGGCAATTTTAATTACATACACTTACATCATTATTTATTGAAAGTCTCAACTAAGAGTAAACTGGAGTGGTCCTCGATTGTTTCATAGGTGGATGGTTCAGTTGGTAACAATTTTGCTTGTGAGCAGGATGGTTGTGCATGATCAGTCCCTTGTATCTCAGCACTGACAATTCAGTATAGAACAGTAGAACTCCAGAGTTACGAACTGACCAATCAACCACACACCTCATTTGGAACTGGAAGTATGCAGTATGGCAGCAGCAGAAACAAACAAACAAAAAAGCAAATTCAGTACAGTTCTGTGTTAAATGTAAACGACAAAAAAAAAATAAAGGGAAAGCAGCATTTTTCTTCTGCCTAGTGACGTTTCAAAGCTATATTAAGTCAATGTTCAGTTGTACACTTTTGAAAGAACAACCATAACATTTTGTTCAGAGTTATGAACAATCTCCATTCCCGAGGTGTTCCTAACCCTGAGGTTCTACTATGCTAGGGAGTTGTTAGATATGCCATCCCTGGGACCATTAATTGCTTCATAAATCCAAAATGCCTCCATGCCACTCCAGACTATAGCACCTCCACCTGCAAGGAATGGTCTTATTTCACAGAGATCATCCACATCTGGATAGTCTCATAGGCCATCAAGAACAATCAGACATAAAAAGTTCCTTCAAGTATTTTTAGCCATTCACACAAGAACTAGTCATGGAAGCACTTACAGCAATAAGGTTCCACATATGACTAACTCCTTCCCTCCCTGAATGGGAAGAGAGAGTGGAGAACACTAGAGACAAGTACTAAAAGAGTTCCTTTGCTAAGTGGAATCTCTAACTCATTATGGAACATGCAACTGTCTGACCAGTGCCAAGAAACCCTTGCTATAAGAAACTACAGGGGTGAAAGGGAAATTCCCTAAAGTGGCTCAGATCCTGCCTCTCTGTCCTAGGTCAGGGAGCCATTATAAGCAACTTTCTTCACCTCTGAAGCCTTCCCCTAAAAGTTCCCACAGGCTCAGTCCTCTCCCTCATATTATTCCACATGTCTGTGAAGCCATTGGGAGAGCAGGTGAGACAACAAACTGAAGGGCAAGCACAATGAGGGAGACACGCGGTCTACAGCTCCTTTACAGCAACTTTTTCAATTCCAAGCCAAAATCAGCACCTGGGGGAAGGGTTTCTATGCTGATATAACTGTACTTTGGCATAACACTAGAGTAACACCACAGTGAACCAGGTGCATAGAGTAATAGATCAGCACTGTGCATTTACCAACAACTCTCTCTCTCTCTCTCATTCCCAAATAGATGCTAACAACATATACCATATGTTGAGTTATGAGATGTCAGCTCAAGGTATTGATATTGATCATAAATTTTGGTAAATGTCAATAAAAATCCTGGTTTGTTTCCTATATATCTGGAAGTCTCTCTCCCGTGAGCGGTCATAGCAGATATGATCACCTGGGTGCTAAACCAAATAGTCCCTTACGTTTAAACAAGGGAGCCAGAGGTTGGCTGCTTTTAGCAAAGAATTATTAGCTCTTGAAGTTGCTTTCCCCTTCTACGGTCTAAAAGCTATTTCAGGACCCAAGTGTGCTGACCTCCAGGACTGGTAAAAGCTAGTTAACTGGTAAAGCCTACCTATTTGTTCAGGCTTTTTTCTTTTGAGAGGTACAGCAGGGTGTATTTTTGTGTATACCTTGATGTGTAGTCAAGGTTTCTCATCTTTAGAGGGTATTAGCCACCTAACCTGATATACAACGATGGACACATTTTTAAAACTAAAAAGGAAATGTTTGTGAAGTGTATTTTATGATATTGCCATATTACCTACAGTACAGTACCTAAGAAATCACTTTTCTCTAGAATCACAAATCATGTTGACCATTTTGTACAACAACATGCTAACAAAGTGCAAACCAAGGGCCCAACTCTGAAAACACTTATTACTCAGCATTGTGCTTACTATCTAGTACACTGGGTGCACTTAATTTCATTTTGGTGTAAGGGATAGTAAATGTTCCAGGATCTATTCCCTACATTTAAAATGGGAAATACTGCTAGAACCAGTAATACCTCTAGAACGGCAACAAATTTAAGTGCACCTGCCCTAATCTCCTTTAAGTGTAGCAGTAAACTCAGTGTTTGGGCCTAACTGTGTATACTAATAATAGTAGTGGAAGATACACATGCATATATTGTATGTATAGTATCCTTAACTGATTATGTATTAGTTTTAAGGGCTAACATCTTGTTAGTGAATTTCCAAAAGCAAAACGTGGTATCTGAAAGTGTGGATGTGTGTGTTCATTTCAGAAGGCAAGGTGTTTGAGAATCCTTGCCATGTCCACCAGAGAAGCATTGTGCTCTGCTAATTCTTGAGGCTGCATTCTGCGGGATTTCTCTTTTTACAGCATTTTTTGAGCTATAATCCATGGATGAAATCCTGGCTGCACTGAAGTTAGGGGAGTTTTGCCATTGACTTCAATGGAGCCAGAATATCATTGCAGGTTTTCCTAACCGAACAGACAGCACGCTATACAGCAACTTACCTCTGTTTTACAAATATTGTTTTTATAGTTCATTTTCAGCTCATTCCACCATTTTCTTTTCCCTGCAAAAGGGGAACATATGGTCCAAACTGTTTAAATGTTTTATTGACACCTTGGATCCTAAAATTCAGGAGCGCCCAAGTGTGACATGTGACAATCTGAAATCATACTCACGTACAAGCAGCCTCTTATATTTGCATCTGCATTAGGTGATTTACAAGAGAAATTGGTATCTCAGACCTGGTCTCAGACCGTTTTTGTATTGGTATAACTATGTTGTTTTCGGGTGCACTTTTTTTTTTTTAAACCCAAAATAGTTATAGCAGTACCACTCCTAGTATGGATGCCGTTATAATGGTTCAAAGGTGATTTATGCCAGTATAGCTAATCCTCTTCTCTCACAGGAACAACATATACTGGTATAAGCAATTGTAAATACTGTTAGCACTTATACCAGTATAGTTAAAACTATACAACTTGTGTGTGGAGATAAGCCCTAAGTGCCTATTCAAGTTCAATAACTTGCCCTGGGCTACAATAGAAGTGTCCAGGACTTACAGCATGAAGATTATTTCAATTTAAACGTACAAGCCCATAGGGCTGACTCTGTTGCCCCTTGCGAAATGAGTGTAAAATGCTACCAAATCAGAATTAAGCTAAATCAATATGACACAGACAAACAGATTTAAACATGGCTTAAAACAAAAAAAAAACAAAAAAAAAACAACCAACAACAGCACTGTCTTAAAAACCAAGTGTGAAGGAGCCTTGTCTAGATTAGGGCTCCCAGTGGCTCAGAAGTTTGTTTCCTGGAGTACACAATGCCAGAGAAGATGCCATGAAAAACATGCATTTGGACTAGGATCCAACCATATTTGCAGAAGCTGTTCTATTACCCTACTTATTTTGTTTAAATCTTCAAGTTGCCAAATAAGATACTGTGTGCCACATCCTTCAGCCAGTGTGAATCAGCATAGTCAATTTACGCTTCAGTGGAGCTACTCGGATTTACACCCCCTGAAGGATCATGGTCTGTAGATTTTTCTATCAAAGCAATAAATTGGGGGGCACGTGCTAGATCAGAGGTGGGCAAACTATGGCCTCCTGCCTGGCCCCTGAGCTCCTGCCCTGGGAGGCTCGCCCCCGACCCCTCCCCTGCTGTTTCCCCTCCCCTGCTGTTTCCCCTCCCCCGCAGCCTCAGCTCGCCCTCCCACCAGCGCAATGCTCTGGGCAGTGGGGTTGCAAGCTCCTGGGCAGCGCAGCTGCAGAGCCGCGGCCTGACCTGGTGCTCTGAGCTGTGCGGTGGCATGGCTGGCTCCAGCTGGGCGGCGTGGCTGCCTGTCCTGCTGCTCTGGGCGGCGCAGCTGTAGCGCCGCCAACCACCAGTGCTCCAGGCAGCGCGGTAAGGGGGCAGGGAGCAGGGGGGTTGGATAGAGGGCAGGGGAGCTGGGGGTGGTGGTCCGGGGGCAGGGGTGTGGATAGGAGTCAAGGCGGTGAGAGGGCAGGAAACAGGGGGGTTGAATGGGGGCAGGGGTGCCAGGGGGCAGTCAGGAAGGAGAGAGGGGATTGGATGGGGCAGCAGGGGGTCCGGAGGCAGGGGGGTTGGATGGGGTAGGAGTCCCGGGGGGGCTGTCGGATAGGGGGCGGGGCCACACCTGGCTGTTTGAGGAGGCACAGCCTTCCCTAACCAGCCCTCCATACAATTTTGGAAACCGGATGCGGCCCTCAGGCTAAAAAGTTTGCCCGCCCCTGTGCTAGATGGTGCAGATGGGAGCAAAAAAGGGGTTGGGAAACTACCGCAGAGGAACGAATGGGGCTGGGCTGCCGATGCCTCCGCCCCGGGTCCACCGCGGGATTGCACCAGCTGGGCAGCAGCCCAGACGCGACTGGCCAAGGGCTGGGCACGCGCAGCGTGCGCGCTGCTGGTCCCCGCAACAGGCCTGGAGGGTTCGGGGGCACCAGAGCCACAGCCGCCGAGCTTGGCCATCTGCCGCTTCCTCCCCGCGCGGCAATGGGAGCTGCAGCAGCAGCTGCTCCCGAGTGCTGCTGCCCAGGGGGGGTTGAACAGCCGCCGCCTGGCCCCACGGGCCGCTCCCCTACTCTCCCTACCACGCAACTGAGTCCTGCCTGCGCTCGAGGCCAGGCCGGACTCTCACTCACGGCACCGCGCTCCCCCTGCGTCTCCCGGGCCTCCCTCCACAGGCGCCACAGGGAGGAGGAATGGCGAGCCTGGGGAAGAGGTGAGGATTCAGGGAGGGAGCCAATGGGGGAAGGAGGGAGTGGAGTTGGGGCGGGTGGGACGCGAGCACTTCCGGGCTCTGGAGTATTTGCTTGTTTGTCCAGTGTCCCGACCTAACATTGGTTGGGACACGGGACAAACAAGGAAATATCGGGACAGTTCCGATAAAATCGGGACGTCTGGTCACCCTACTGGGGAGTTGCTGGCCTAGGGCTTCCCAGCCCCTAAGGCCTTTCCCCAGCCCTGCCTCACTCTAGCTCCCCAGTGAGTTCCCCAACAGCCAGGCCCGTCTCTCTCTCCAGCCAGAGGGAGACTCCTCAGCTTCTGGCTGCCCTGGTCTTCTTACAAGGCAGAGGTGCTCTGTTTGGGGCATGGCCCCAGCTACAGCCACTTCGCCAATCAGCTGGGGTTTTGCTTCTTTCCCCAGCCCCAGCCCTCTACAGGGCTTTTCCAACCCTTCAGGGCTGGAGCGGGTGTTCACCCCGCTACAGGAGGTTAAACACATTCATGTTCACAAAGCACTACAGAGGCAGGATTAGTAAGTATTTTATTCCCCCCTTCCCCCGCCAGCACCACATACACCCCATTCGGAGTTCCTTCTTCTAAAGCTAGGCATTCAAACACCACCTGGAATGTAGGCATCAAGCTCCCTGCCTGTAGGCCAGGTGCAGTGCAACCACCACATACATCTGGCCCGTTTTAAAACTGCACTGCAATTTTGTAGCCAAAATAGCACTCTAGTACGTTACATGGAGATTTTGCTGTGATGAGAAACCAACTAAGATTATGCTAGTGAGCTTCCCTTTGCAGCAGACCCCCCTCTTTCACCTTTACACATGGAATGGCTGCAGGGGTAAGTGACAAGTAAATCAATTTCCCCTGTACCCTTTCCAGGGGTAAAGCACTTCTACCAAGCTGCGACAAAAACAAAAATCAGGAAGGATTTGGGAAAAGGCTCATAAATGGGAACACTGAATATGAGCTGGAGAAAAAAGGAAGATGGGTCATCTAAAATGAGGGCCAAGGCAGGAACAAGGAACAAAAAAACCAGAAGATAAACAAGCCTAAGGAAAGGGCTCTCCACTGCCAGAATTTCCCCAGCACACAGCTGCATTCAAGGTCTTTTGCACCACTTATGTGCTGCTATATTTGTTACAGAAGATATTTTTCAAACCTATTACTTCAGTACATAGAGCTAGGACTAACCCTGAAAGTACAGAGCCACTGAATCAACAACTGCCTATGGCTTGTTTTTAAGCACCGCCCGGGGAACTTCTCTCAGTTTCTGATTAAGTCCACCTGAAAATTCAAATGCTACACGGATCCACTGACAGCTGCTAGACATTCTCTGTGTACTTTAGCCTTGTACGTTAGACAGCCTCAAAGTCATTAACATAGGGGAAACCATCAAAGTGAAGAAATACATAACTTTCTTTCACAGATGTGGTGTGATCAGGCTGTGTGTTTATTTTTACTAATAGTTACTCTTTAAAGTCCTGCAGTTTCTGGGACCTAGTCAGAATTCTTAAGTTTCCATGATCCTAAAAATATTCTGGTGTTCGATGGACTGTGTGGAAATACCTGACATTTATTTGTATAATCAGTATACTGTGGTGCAGTTCATCTGTTGCAGCCAAGGAGCACTCAGCTCAGCAGGGGGAGTGCAAAGGAGTCTGAGCCATTTGGTCTCCAGGAGCAACTTACAGAATCCTACATAGGTTGTTCCACCTTAGGACTTCTGGGCCTGTCACAGAGGTATGACCAGTGCGTACCTGTTTCTCTTTGTAATGCCCCCTGCACTGGCTGCAAAAAGAGGATGGACTAGATACTCTCTCTAAACTACCTGGGTTACTCCAGATTTAGGGCAGCTTGGTGCTGCTGGGGCAGGAGGATCTGGTCGTAAACATTTGAGTTCAGAGTACTACATATTTACACCAAATATATTGTCCTAGGGCCTGATCCTGGTAGAGCTATCTGCTCAGAACTCATAGGGAGTTCTGCAGGAGAAGGGCTCGAAGGATTGTTGCTTTTAGTGGCTGTTAAACATGGCTTTGGCAAGTATATATTATCATAAATGGTATCAGAATAAAAGTGAAGTAGTTGAAAAATAGATTTAACATGCAAGGTATTTATGGCCAAATGCCAGATTTTTAGACCAAGCCGAAGTTATTAGGAGGAGAAATTTACAATGAGTCTGGTAGTTTCCTTGATGCCGTCTTGTTTATAACAAGGTACAAAGTCCTGCTGTTCTGAACGCAGGAGTTTCTTTGCTTATACCCCCAGGCCTCTTTAGCCAGCACTGGATCCAGAAACCCCCTTTCTAGGTTCTTTCAGGGTCACGCACAATGCTTATCCAGGCTGTTTTTCTTTTCTTTTCTTTTTCTTTCTCTCTCTCTCCACTTTAAACTTCGGTTGCATAGCCACCACACTCAGGGTTGTGAAAGCCCACACCCTGAAGTGCCACAGCTATGCCGGCCTAATCCCCCATGTAGATGCAGCTAGGTGGACAGAAGAATGATTCTGTCCACCTTGCTACCATCGCTGTAGGAACATTCTGTTTGTTAGTGTAGGTTGTGTCTACATTAAAGGGTTATGCTGGCATAGCTCCAGCGCCATAGCTATAAGCCACTGTGTTCTCTCAGTTTTTGTCTGCACTATGGTTTGTCTCACCTTTACACACACACAATCAAACCCTCCACCCACATGGTGCTAGTTTCCAGGCAGACTTCATTATGCTGTGTTTTAGATGGGGCTCCAAAGCTCTCTCTTACAGCTATCTTAAATAAAGGGTGCATTCACACCCATCAGTTTCTTCAATGAGGGTTTAACCCAGCCCATAACAACACACTCTCCCCCCTCTGCCCACCCCCATTTTGCAGGGGGGGGGGGGATTATAACCACACGACGTTCATGAAAATGCACTTTTCTTTGTTAATTACGAACTTGGGCCCTGATCCTGTTAATACTCAATGCACCTGAGTAATCTCACTGAAATAAATGGGACTACTCACATGCGTGAAGTTAAACATGTGTGTTTGCCGGTTTGGGGTCTTAAAAATGACAATTAAAATGTAGGGCCTGATTCTGTTGCCCTTATTCACCTAGGTAAAGGCTGTACATTGGGCTTTCAAAAATTGTTTCTATGTTATCTTTTGGCCTGTGGAATAAACTCTCAGTGGAGAAGCTGGAGGCCCTATCTGACACATCCAAACCTAGGCTGGAATGATCTTCACTAATAAGGCCTTTTTGATCTTTGACTTAAGCATGTATAGATGCTGTGTTTGTTCCATTCTTATGTATAGGCAGCAACATGAAATGTACAAGATTCTGTAGGGCCCAGATCTTCTGCATAGATGCAGGTGCCTTACAGTTGCAAGATTGAGACAAGAGTCTCGCAGAATTCTCACAATTTGAATTTTCTCTGTGCGTTTTCCCTCCAGGATAATTAGGTATCCAATGTTAGTTATGCTCTTCTAGCATGAAAATAGGAAACCAAGAGATGAAAATAAATCACTATTTAGAAAATAGTCTACAATCTATTTTATCAGTTGCCAGAAGGAAGGCCACCAAGAAATCCAGTCACTTCATTTTTAGCAAGTAAATTGAAACCACTTTACTTAATCCAGTATTAGCTGCAAAATAAAATTCTCTCTCTCTACTAACTCATGGAACCGCCTTTCTTATAAATCATTGGCACTCACTGCAGTTATGCAATTATACCACACCTGCAGGGTCTACCCAGCTATCCACACCAAGGGCCACTTAAAACAATTCAACAGCCACCAGCTAGTGACAGCTGGCAAACCCAAACCTGTCTCCGGTAGTCTATCATATGTAATCAATTGCAAATAGAGCTTCAACAGACTCATCCTATTATTTCCTGGCTAATTCCCTCAGGGAAAACAAGCCAGCAACCCTCCACTTTGAATCATGATGCTAGTAATACCCGCCCTCTCCCATCCCCTCCCTTTGCATCAGTTCACTACACTGCTTTGGCTTTTCAGCTTGATATCCGTTATGTTATGTCAGCTGTTACATTACGCTTAAAACAATAGACTCCAGCTGGCTGAGGTCAGATGTAAAAACAAGGACCTAACAAAGCCACAGGCCCTCCAGTTATACTGAAATTGAGATACATACTCAATGTAGCACTTAATGACAAACTACTTTCCAGACATTTGGGCAAGGCATAAAGGAAACACCTGTCACTGCAAACATTACACACTAATCCTGATAAATCCTAAATTTAAAAATCCTTCTTTTCATTGCTTGCCTCTACCGTATGCCAGCATTTCACAGACTTGGATTTTTTTTTCCAAGGTGGTATTTTTATTTTGTTCTTCTTCTATTTATTAAAAATGTTATACATTTTATGGAATTTGTAATTATATGGAAAACACGTTTACTACTCCAGGCTTTGGTTTTGAGTCACTAGTCATAGAGCTATTGACACCAGCTGAGGATTGACACCAGCTGGCTCAACACGAGCTCTCTGGTAGAGTATGCACCGAAAAACAAGATACAACAGAAAATAAATTATACAATTCTTAGGTCGATTTTCTTAGACTGACCTTCATAACAAAAGTTGCTGACTCCCTGAAGTTCAGTTGCACCAAATGAAAAAACAAACAAACAAAACAAAAAATCTGGCATATATGGATTTATAAAAGCAAATATAAATGAGAAAGGTGCTGGACTGACAGCACTGGAAACTGAAGTTCTCCATTTTTCTACAGAAAAGGTACAATACAGTCAGTGCAATATAGACAGTCCAACCCTGTCCTTCCAGTGTGCCTCATATATAAATAGTTGAAGGAGCTTGCTCTAAGAGTGAGAAAGTAATTCAATCTCCATGCCCATTCAGTCCTTCCTCTGTGCCAAGATTGCCAACCGGGGCGCTGGTGGTGACGACATGTATGTAACATGGATCCTCCATCGCAGTCCATATTGAGATCACCATGTCATAGCACGTCAGACACCAAACAGCCAGCAGATGGCAACAATTCATCACTATTGACCTGTTCTGGATTGCAATCTGTCACCAACTCAACAGAATTATTAAGAAGGCCTTTCTTCCATGAGTCATTCAACCCCAGTCCTGAAATCTCAGTCCCACTAAATCCCAGTCACTTTACAATCATTCAGTTCCATGTTACCAGAGATATAAAGGCCAAATTCTGCCACCCTTACTCAAGTTGGCAAGTACCTTACTCCAGGAGTAGCCCAGCTGAAATCAGTGGAACCAGAGGCAGAATAAACTACTCCTCACTGTGCATAAAGGGTATCAGTATTTGGCCTATATATTTATCAGATGATATACCAACCATGCAGAACAAAGATGCAAAATTACTTTTGAACTGGCATAGGCAAGCTGGCTCAGAAATATTAAAAGCCTCCCCCAATTTCTAGAACTGAACTGGAACCAAATCTTTTTTGAGGGGTTGGATACATAATTTTCTATCATTGGCTAAGACAAGCACCACAGATACAGCAATACTAGAGGAAAGGCTCTTCTGTCTGTAATTCCTACTGTGAGCAGAAATGGAAGTGCAAGAATTTTCTCAGGGAACCTTCTTCTCTTCAGCTTGCCAGTCCAATGTTCCAGACTAAAATTAGCATCCAAACCTACAACCATCTGCACCTAACAAGCAGACGTAGACACACTCCACAGCAAATGAGTGCACTGCTAGCAAGCTAAAGATATATGATTAATAAGCAAGTGAAAATATCTGTGTGAGAAGCAAGATGGTAACTCAGTGTTGCCTATTCTAGCAATTTTATCGCAGGTCTTTTGATATTTGGTGTTTTTCTTAAATTCTCCAACTTCTGGAGTCAGGTGAGTACATGAATCTCAGCTTTCATTAAAAAAAAAAAATTCTATCCCTTATGTCTGAAGGGAAAAGCTTGAAAACACAAACCCTAACGGCTCAAAAACCAGAATGCAATTTATTATTTTTTCAGTCTCACGTCTTAACGTTTGGGGTTGGCAATGCCAATAACTATAACATTGTAACAAGGATCTGCCTATCCTAAGGTGGCACATTAGGTCTGCCTGTCTGGTGGTAGGAGGAGTGATTATTTTTTTCTTATTTAAGCAAAAGATATAGTACTCTTTCTTACAACCTCTCTCTGTGCTCTGATGTGTGGCCATTGGGAGTTAAAGGAGTGAGTGTCCATATTTCTTTCTACCGCTGTCCCTATTACAATACTAGTGTTCATAACGTTGGTATCTATGAAGTTGCTGCTTAGCAGTTACCTCATATTCCTAGAATAATTTTTTTTGAAGTAACATTAAAACAATTTAACCACATGAGCTTGTTTTCCCATTACAGGTTTTAGAAAGGGAATAGTTATGTGGGAGTGCCGAGGTGACAGTGAAAGCATTTCAGGAGACATGTGCCCAGGTCATTTTAATGGCAGGTTTCTTTTTGAAGGGAGGATTGGAGAAACTAAGTACCAAAACACACAGGGTCAAGGATGAGTTACAAGGATTTTGTGGTAATAACCACAGTGTGGCTACAGCAGTCTCTGACAGCTACCTTTACATCCCACCTCAGAAATTGGGTTGTGGGTTTTTTGTTTACCAACAGTATTAAAAAAAACTGATCTAGTTTGAAAGTTTTAATCTTATTTGAAAGAGCATCTATTTATTAATACTGAGATCATTCTGGATCATATTTTATCTACTTGAGAACTCAGTGATTTCAGATTCAATTATGTGCTGAATTTATTCACCCCAATGAAAGTCTCCTCACATCATGGTTCAATGCTGCCCCCTATAGATTACAAGTCAGAACTACTCCTCCCTACTATACATGTTTATTTTAAACATAACCATAATTAACCAAAAGAATCAATGGCCCTTCTTTTCTCTGCAATTTGACTCTGGCCACATAAGTGGTTCAAAAGACCTTCAATTCAGCTACATTTTCTTGTGTAGCTACTGGTCTGAACACATTTTCCCTCTATTACTACTCTGGACCTTGCTCCCATCTTTTCAATTCTTTCCTTCATCAGTTTCCCCTGCACCACTACTATGTGTCAAGCACATGTACCAAGCTCAGTTAAAAAAACAAACAAAAACCACACAGGAAGGGGTTGGGAAACACTCATAACCAGGACCCCATTTTGTGCACTAAACCAGATTAAATATTTTTCAACCCAATTTAGTTATACCTGTGCAACCCCCTCTCTGGGCTCTCTTATTTCCATTTAAAATTGGCTTATTTTGGTTTAGCTTAAACCTGTTTGTAATGACTTAGTGTAAACTGAAATAATAGTATCCACACAGACTATGACACTGATTTAACTAAATCCATTTAAATTCACATCTGAAGTTAAATGGTACAACTTTCTCATGTAGACAAGCTCTAACTCTTTCTCTTTTCCTTCCTTTCTCCCTCCCCTTTTTGGATTTTTTTTTACTTCTCTTGCCATGACTGAGTGTATGTCTATATAGCAATCATGGAGCATGATTGCAGCTTGCATAGGTATACCTGAGCTAGCTTTAATCTAGCTAGCTGGGGTCCCAGAGCAGTGAAGGTGTGGGAGCTCAAGCTTCATCATAGGCTATGCCCATGCATAATTACCCATGATTCCAGACAAGTTTGTACAGCCCATATTGAAGCGCACACTGCCATAGTTTCACTGACACAGGCCCCAAAGCTAGCTAGATTACTGCTAGCTTGGGTACAGGCATACCCTGCGATTGCAGTACAGACATACCCTGATCCACTGGTCTGGGCTACAAATTACATTGGGACACAGAAGTGGGGCTGGCTCGGAATGGCTGCTGAGGTTCCTTGTGCAGTGCTTATCCTCAGGGTCCTACACAGGAGAGAATGACCATAGAAATGGTAAGAAACAGGCAGCTGGCAGGATGGAGCAGCTGGTGGCACAGTTATCACCGGAAGAACTACACAGCAGAAAAGTGCTTATTTGATTTACACATCCAAAGGGCTGGGTTTAAAACAGGCTCTAGGTAGCAGCAAGGCATGGGGGGAGTGGGACAGCTAGAGCCTGTCGGGATTTTTAGCCCTCTCTGCAGTGGGATGTCCTATGAGGATACAAGCCCAGGGCCGGCTCCAGGCACCAGCCCACCAAGCTTGTGCTTGGGGCGGCACCTGGAGGGGGGCGGCGCGGTGCGGTGCTCTGGCTCCGGCCGCCGGGGAGAGTGGGGCCACGGCCGGGGCTCCGGCCGCCCTCCCCCCCCCCCCCGCACCCTCCCCTGCCGCGCTGGGGGGGGGAGGGGGGCGGCCGGAGGCTTTTTTGCCTGGGGCGGCAAAAAAGCCAGAGCCGGCCCTGTACAAGCCACATATATTCCTGAAATCACCGCCAGATGGCTCGCTGGTATTTGAAACAGGAAACTTGATCTTTCATTTCTACTATCGGCGTAAATGCTTATTATACTGGTTCCAATCCAGGTTATGTGAATAATGGATGAAAGTAATTAAACCTGATGGTTGTTTGGTGGCCTACATGAAATTAAGAACAATTATACCTTGAATTTAGATAGTGATTTGATCAACAGCACTCAAAGTGCTTTATTCCCATTTTGCAGATGGCAGACTAAAGCATAAAAAGAATAGGAATGATTTTGTTCAGCCACACAGCAAGTCAGTGGCTTTTGTTAATAGAACCCAAGTCTCCCAATCAGCAGCCCAGCATTCAGTCCTTTGAACCACAGCTGTCCCAGTGAGTTGTTGGTCTCATTCCAATTCTTGAGAAAATCTGTCCACATTGTAAATCCATTCCCCCCACACAGTTAGCAAGAACTGACACAGCACTGCCAACCCCCAAAACATTCAAAATCAGGCCCTGCAAATCATGAGATTTAAAAAAAAAAATTCATTTGGGGGCTCTTTAAATTTGCCTTCTTGGTTTCTGGGCCTTCAGATTACACTCAGTTCATATTTTTCCCGCAATCATGAGGGACAAATTTTTCCCCCTCCCCCAAATGAAAGCTGAGATTCTAAAGAGAAGCATTCAATATCATGAGAGTTAGGACATCTTCATCGACAGTCCTGGCAGAGGGAAAGGATTGAATGAGCATGGAGGCTGAATTACCCTAGCCCTGGCCCTTTTGGATCAAGACAGAGGTATGCTGCTGGGACAATGCATAGCCTGTATTATATCTGTTCTTTGGAATGAGTACATTGATCCCTAGGGCTCCTGCCCCCTTCACTCTGCCACCTTTCACATACAATAAGCTCACAATTTATTAAAAAAAAAAAAACACCAAACATCAAAGATCATCTCCCAAGTCCCCACCCACCCCCATATGAAGACTGAGATAAACTCTCTTGATGCTATTGTTTTGCTCTTACTGACAGCAGATGCAACAAGACAGCATTGTGAAGACTATCTTCACAGTGAAAAGATTTAGATATTTCCCTCTCTCTTTTTTAAAAAAAAAAACATAAATACGTAAAAGCTGGAGAATAAAGACTAGACTTCACTTAAGCCTTCATTCCAACCTAGTTTCTCTTAAATAGAGAATAAATTCCCTTGCCAGCAATATTAATATAAAAAAAATCTAACATGTAGAACCTGACTGAGGGTCTTTTAAATATATATATAAATGCAACTATTTGTAATATTTAAGAAGAGTAGGAGAAAGAACCCAGAACATACAAAGCTGAAAATGGCATATACTCCCCATAAAAGTGTGCATTAAAAAAAATTCTGGGGTGGAAGCAATATTGAAGTGAGATTCCTCCAAGAAAATAGCTTTTTCAGGCACACTGAATAACCTCCAGTTCAGCAGAATATTTAATCCTCTTGGATCAGGCACTTGGATTTTCTTAGATCATGCTGACAGCATTTTGCTGCGTTCTGGCACCATAAAATCCTTGCTTATGAAAGTAAAAGAAAAAATATGGTCTCTCTGGGAACATATATCTCTGAATTATGTTTTTCCCCCCACAGTTTAAATATTGTACTCTCAAAATCAATTTTTACACAAATAGACCACATTCTCTTCATGAGTCATGGCAAAAACTCTCTCCTTTAAACGGGCCAAGCATACATGTACTCTTCAAAATGATGATCCTTTTACAGGCTTGGCTCTGACCTGAGCTCACGCTGGCTAATTGCCAATGTGCAACCAGGGAGTCAAAACCCTACCAGAGCACCATCTAGTGAGGCAAAGTGAAAATAGTAGGCTGAAAATTGTGATTATTTTGAAACTGACAAAAAAACCACTTCTCCCCTAATCACTCATCACAACTATACTTAGGGAATGTCTACACAGCAAAAGCTGTGGTTGGGCTAGCCTTCCCAAGCTAGCTGGAATCATGGGTTTCAGGGTGGGTAGTACACATCTGTCATGAATCCTGGTTATGAATTTGGCTTGCTAGCCTGCTCTGAAGCCCATGCTGCAGTGTCTTCACTACTAGTCTTACCTGCATTAGCTGGATTCACGTTAGCTCGAGTAGGCTAGTCCGTGCACACTTACTGCTGTGTAGACATATCCTTAAACATGGCTTCCCTCAGCCCTCTTCACATCCACGTGTAGTGATAAAGTACAGAAAATTACTCAGCTGATTAGAGTTTTCTTGTTTAACGTTGCAGGCGGGAAAACACTTCAGGGATATGTTTATATTTCATGTGGAATAGTTTCCCCTCATTTTATTCTTGTAGTTTAAAGGTAGTTTTGTTTAGGAAAATATTAGAATTTTTAAACACTGTTTGGAAGTCACCATCTATGATGCAAGAATCCTCTATTCCCTAGTTCAGTGGTCCCCAACCTTTTTCGTCTGGCGGGTGCCAGACAACGAGCCACCGCGAACCGTGGCTGGCAGACGAGCATCCACCGAAATGCCGCCAAGAAGCCGCAACGTCAATAGGCATTGCCGCTGAAATGCCGCTGACAAACAGTGTCATCCAGAAGTGTCGCAGCCAAAAATCAGCGGCATTTTGGCAGCGACGCCTCTGGATGACTCTGCTTGTCGGCGGCATTTCGGCGGATGCTCATCTGCCGGCCAGTATGCGGGCGCACATAGATGCCCTGGTGGGCACCATGGAACCCACAGGCACCGCGTTGGGGACCACTGCCCTAGTTTGTAGTGAAAAGGCTATACTGTACTATTCCAGAAATGCTATGCCGGTATGACTCCTCCGCGTAGAGACACTGATCTAGAATAAAATAGATTTCATTTCGAGATAATTACTCTACTTTGTGAGCAGAATAAGGGCTCGTTTACAGATGGAGCTACTCTGGAATAGCTATTTAAAGCAAAAAACTGTTCTTTAATAACTCTGTGGACTCTCTTATTCTACATACTCAGTGTGTAGAATAAGAGTCCACAGAGAGTTATTCAAGAATAGTTTTGTGCTTTAAATTCACACCCTGCCTTAAACTGAATTAATTTTCAAGTGTAGACATGCTTTAATTATTCCAGAATTAAGTCACTTTTATTTTAGAATAGATAGGGCATACAGGGAGCCATTTTAGAATAGCTACTGGGAAACAGTTACTCCAGCATAGCTATGCCGGGCAATTTCCTCGGGCACACAAGCTCTGAGATTGTAAAATCCTATGGGAAGAGCCCTTGTCTTATTTGCCTGCAAAGTGTCCTGCACACCTACAGTGTTATAGGAGCTGATTGAAAAATGCAATAGGTTTTCTGCAAAAGTTTTAGAATGAAATGAAAATTGTGTGTTTTATTTAAGTGGGGGTTTTTTTGCAAAATTTTTCAGTTGTTTTTTTTAATTCCTTCTCACCTCCATCTTTTCCCATTTTCCCAACTTTTTACACTAGAAAAGAAGGGTGGAAAGAGAAAAGGGGTGACCTCTCACAAAAAACAAAACAAAAAATAAAAAAACAGGCTTGGGTTTTTCAGTAAAGAAACAACAAAACAAAACCTGAACATTTAAACCAAAATACCAATTTTTGGTTCAGTTGAAAAGCCAATAATTTTCCTGAAAAAAAAAATGTCTGGTGAAAATATTTTCAACCAGCTCTAGGTGTTACACGTTCATAATGGGCCAGATCACGAGCTTTCCCTCAAAGTAACCGTCTCAAACACAACAGCATTTTCAGACTATATATGCACTCGTAAGAAAAACAACAACTTTAAGAATATTTCTGCCAACAAAGATAGAAAACAGCTTTTCAAATTTCCTTCTTGTGGAAGATGCTCAGACATGTGGCGATTGGTGACCTTATCAAAACCTAGATAGCTACATAGGTAGATAGATGGATCATCCCTTTTAAGAGAAGCCCAGAGGTAAGGGACAATACAGATGTATGCCACTTCTGGGGCAGTTATGGGAGGCATAAGGTAGAGATAGTGGAACAGATAGTGCAAGGATAGTGCAATATCTTCCTCTTGTGTGCTGGTCCCACTCCGCAGGCTTGGGATCAGGGGGAGGTCCCCAACACAGCCACTCAAAGGGAGTGGGGAATACTCCAGGGGAGTAGAGTCCCTGTGCTCTCCTGAACATAGGGACTTCAATTTTAGGTGATCTTTATATAGGCCATGCAAGGTGGAAGGAAGGCTTCTTGTGCCTTTTTCCCACATTTCACACTCAAGGGTCAGGCAGTATCTGTCTCAGAATCAGTTAATCAACACTTCTTCTACATAAATCACTTTGGAAATGTGAGAGTTGCTATATACACAACTCAATTTTGCAAAAGGTTCTGTTGATCAGCCCTTCAGCCGACAGTCTCATATTTACTTGGGTACAAGCAGAGGGATGGTCTCTGCCTCCAAATCCACCCCATAGCATGTTGGATTTATGGAGAACTCGATCTTAGCTGAAGGACCCCACTGTCCAAGGTCAAGGGAAAAGCTGCCTTGGACAGGGCACTGGTACTTGCCCTCTTGGGAAAAAGAAATGGATATGGGGACCCAATTTTACAGAGTTCAAATGAGGATGAGACTCTTATTTAAATTTTGGCCTCACAAAACACATGCTTATATTGTGAAACTCAACATTTTATACAATAGTTTGAGAGGCCTCATGACCCTCAGACGCCACAAGATTCACTCCAGTCTAATTTTAACTCTTCCTATTATCAGAGCTATATCCAGACAGCAACAACTTCCTCCAGCATCTTACTCCACTTCTGATAGACATTTCTACATAGCTGGCCTTTGAGGCCTCTCTTTTATTAATAGTAGTTTGTAAGTTAACTTGCCTGCCCTTCTTATTATGTACCTAGTTTCTTTCTTCATCCGTGCTTGGCAACAGCAATGTCACCTGTATTCATTGTTTTCCCCCAAATCAGTATTATTCATTTGTATTGTAGTACACCTACAAGTCTGAGACCTGGACCAGGCCTCCATTATGCTAGGTGCTGTACAGACACAGAACAAAAAGATATTCCCTGACCCAAAGGAGTATGACAGAAGTTTACATTTAAAATATGGGTATAAGCACTCCCACACAGGTTTGTCTGAACTCTCCTCATGCCTTCTGACATCTTTGTTTGGAGCAGTGGTTTGCACTCCTATTTTTGCACTCCTTGACCTTTGAATGTAGCTACTCATTTCTATTTCTTCCATCCTTGAAGTCATACTGTAGTTTCTCTCTGAGGCGCTCTTCCATTACTTCCCATCTAAGAGCATCCCAAGTCCAGTTCCCATGGTCAAACATATTACATAAAAATATCATAAAAAGATCAGCATAGAAAGCTTTGCTAGGCAGATACTAATTGAGTCACATTCTGGTGCCCTTCCTTATGATGTTCAATGGCACCTTAACTCCATGAATAGTTCCACTGCAGTCAGATAAACTCTCTAGGGCCAATGCAAGTCAGGCAGCATGGAGGGGATTGTTCAATAACCAGCTCCTTAATTATAGCCTGTGGGGACACACATTTGATCATTTAATGTAAAATCGTTCCGTGTTGACAGTCAAGTCAGTCATTGATGAAGATGCTCCCAAAAAGAGTCTCCTCTATACAATATATACATAACGAACAATTTCTCATGTAGTTACTGTAGAGATTTCATTAAACATCTGCCAGCTGACTCAGCCCTTCCCTGCATACTGAAATATAAACTCAGACTAATATTTGCTTTTGCATCACATGCGTGGGTGCACCTAAACCTCAATATAAAAGTTTCTGTGCAAACAACTTTGATGAATACAGAATACATTTCTTTATTGAACTGACTGCCAGAACACAGCCTTTTGTTTTAAACAGGCACTTGACCCTATTTTATAGATCATGTGAACTTCCAAAATTAACCCTTTGGGAAAAGAAAGTCAAGATTTGCCATTGCTAAATATTGATGCATATAGTAGTGGGAATTCCCAATGCAGGATTAACTGCTTATAAATTAACCATAGCTTTTGTCATCAGAACAACAGAAATGCAGATTTGTTCTAGCAGGTAAGTAAGGTAATCCAATACCAGTGATGATCAGTTGTATGTTCCATGATAGCATGAAACAAATGCATCAAATACAACTGGTTATGTCGACATGAGGGGTTTCACCAAATTTGATACCATGCACCCAATATGAAATATTACACCAGTCGGTACTGGTCACACTAAGCGCATAATTTTGAAGGAGATACTATAAAAAGTGAATGTTATTGTATAGGTAAGCAGAAATGTCTACAACTAATACAAAATCCCATTTATTGAAAGGGAGGATTGTAGATGGACTCAAACCTCTCTCTCCCTCCCTTCCTCTCACAGAAGCGACCTATACTAAACATGAAATTAAACTTATACATGGTGTCATATACATAGTGGTTGCCATTAAAATCTAGTTTAGAAATATATCATATGCCCATTACTGTAATATTAACACTAGTCTTAGTATATGAAAAATTGCTCTCTCAGATACCACTGGTAGTAAGTAATGGCCATTTTTTACTTTTTAAGTGATCACTGTATATAGAAGCAGTATTTTTTTTAAACAACTGGTATATGACTGTATACTGTTGAGGGGCTTTTCTAATATTAATTTTAAAGTCACTACAGAGAATATTTTTACCCATTGAGAAGAATTTTAAATTTCCCATTTTAAAAAATCATATCGAGATTGCACTTGAATGCTGTATTGATTGAAGTCTACAGAGATTGTGTAGTGGGTATTAGTGGAAGAGTATACACTTTCCAAATTTCCCTACAGAGGCTATAGACCATCTCTTGATAATAGTTTTCTGCACAGTAGACAGCTGAATAAGGTGTACAGAAACATACAGCAAATGCACAAGTGTTAATTGTTTTTGAGTCAAGTGGGCGATTTAAGTTTTAATTTCTTTTCTGTGATTCAACAATTTGAATAATTCTTTGAAACAGTTTTCTTGCTACAGTTTGAAGACAGGTTTCTGGCAGAGATCCTGAAAATGCTTCCTCAGGCATTAGAGTTGATAATAGGTAGAGAGAGAAAGCGACATTAGCAAATAACATTAAAAGGGGAAGCATCAACTTCACTGTCCTACTAGTGATTTAAAACACATTCCAGATTAGCAACAAGGAGTCCGGTGGCACCTTAAAGACTAACAGATTTATTTGAACATAAGCTTTCGTGGGTAAAAAACCTCACTTCTTAAGATGCAACTGATTAGAAATTCCAGATTAGAAACATCATGAAAAGCTACACTTTTATAAGACATCCCACATTGCTCCAGAGTACAAACATGTATGAGTAGAAGAGGGGCTGCTTTTGCTGCCTATAGCAGAGGTGGGCAAACTACAGTCCTTGAGCTCCCGGCCGGGGAGGCTAGCCCCTAGCCCCTCCCCCATTGTCCCTCTACCCCACAGCCATGCCACTGCGCTGGCAGCGGGGTAACACGCTCCTGCCAAGCAGTACGGCAACGTGTCTGGCTTCGGCCGGGCGGCGCGGCTGCCTGACATGCTGCTCTGAGCGGCATGGTAAGGGGGTGGGGAGCGGGGGGTTGGATGAGGGGCGGGGAATCCGGGGGGGCAGTCAGGGGACAGGGAGCAGGGGGCGGGGATGGGGCAGAGGTTCTGGGGAGCGGTCAGGGGATGGGGAATGGGGGGGGTGGATAAGCGCAGGACCGGTGCAAACTTCCACCTTGCGCCACCTCCCCCACCCAGCTAACCTCGCTCCAGCTAACCACGGCCACCTGCCAGAGGAGCCCCCCCTGCAGCAGCTAATCCCACCCACCCGGGGAGCCCCCCCCCCGCAGCAACTACCCCCTGCAGCAGCTAACCCTGCCCACCTGGGGAGCCCCCCCCCTGCAGCGAACCCCGCCCGGGGAGCCCCCCCCCCCGCGGAAGCTAACCCCACCCGAGGAGCCTGCCTCAGCTCACCTCCGCTCTGCCTCCTCCGCTGAGCACGCCAGCGCCGCTCTAATTCTCCTCCCCTCCCAGGCTTGCGGCGCCGATTGGAGGAGAATTAGAGCGAGGGCTGTGTGCACAGTGGAGGAGGCAGAGTAGAAGTGATCTGGGGCAGGGAGTGGTTCCCCTGTCCCACCTCCTCACTTGAGCGGGCTTTTAGATGCCCTCAACCACTAGGCGCCCTAGGCGGCTGCCTAGTTCGCCTAGTGGTTGCACCAGCCCTGGATAAGCGTGGGAGTCTCAGGGGGTGGGAGTGTGGATCCTGGGGGGGGGCAGTTGGGGCAGGAGGTCCCAGGAGGGGGCGGTTAGGGGACAAGGAGTGAGGGGGGTTGGATGGGTCGGGGGTTCTGAAGCGGGCAGTCAGGGGGCGGATAGGGGGTGGAGGCCAGGCTGTTTGGGGAGGCACAGCCTTCACTACCTGGCACTCCATACCGTTTTGCAACCCCAATGTGACCTTTGGGCCAAAAAGTTTGCCCACCCCTGGCCTATAGGAAGGTAAATGTTCTATATAACATAATGGTTATACACTGAAATCAATGGGAACACCCTTAAAGCAAGGGTATTTGGAAGCTTAATAGCACAAGTGAGGTTTAAGAGATAACAGTGTGTCCTAAAATATCCCATCAAGGGAAACTCCACTTACCTAACAAAAAGGGAACATGAACTTGCATATATCTGGGTATATAAATTAATATATTAAACTAGCCTGCAAGGAGGCAGTATGGCTAGTGGTGAAAGGAAGAGTTTGGGTATCAGGAGACCTACATTCACTCTGGACTCTGGCTCAGCATGCGATCTTCAGCAAGTAATGTGTCTGTCTCTGATTTTCTTCAGCCATAGGTGGAGATAATGTTATGATTCTATGATAATGTTATGTGCCCACATTAACTTTATAAAATGCTTTGAGATCTTTGACAAAAGGCACTACATAAATATGAAGTACAGTGTTATGATATAGTAAATGATGACTGGTTCCAAACCCAATACCAGTAAAATACTAGCAGATGATAGTGGGGGGGGGAGGGGGAGGACCAGATGTCCCGATTTTATAGGGACATTCCCTATTTTTGGGTCTTTTTCTTATATAGGCTCCAATTGTCCCCCACCCCCATACCGATTTTTCACTTTTGCTGTCTGGTCACCCTAGCAGATGAATACATAAGAATTAGAGATAGGGCCCAATTATCTCACGTACACAAATGCACAGTGAACTCAGAAATAAGTCCATTGATATCTCTGGGTTTATACTAGTGTAATACTGACGGAAGTGAGAATGGACTGAAGTCCGTAGTGTTGAAAATGGAACATCATATTTTCTGTCCTGAATGCAATGCTTTAACTAGTTACTGCTAAAATCACAATTTGTCTTATTACACATCTATCATAAGGCCCATTATGGCACCTTTTCCTTAAGTAGCCAAACCGCAGAGTGACAGGTGCATCCTACCTCAGTTTCCCTTTCTTCAGTCGACCAACTTGCCCATCCTTTCCACAGACTAGACTAGCAACCATTTGATGTGCCCAGGAATGGAACGCTGTCCCTCTCAGAATTCAATAAAATCCCAATGTCCAGGAATCATTTATTACTTTAAGTGCAGCCATTTGCAGATCCCACCAAGTGAAACAGTTCACAAACCCCAAAGTAAAACAAGATAAAAAGACAGCAATTCACCAGCTCTGCCATCCCTATCTTGGGACCCCCACTCTCCAAGTCATGTACCCAGGAGGTCACAATCCCTATTCCAGAGTCTCCACCCCACTGGCCCTTTCAATTTTCTTGCAACTCTTCTGCAATAATCCTCTTTTCCAAGTGGGCTCCCCACAGCCTTGTGCTACCCATGCCTATGACTGCTGAGTTCCTGCAGAATCACCCTATTCTCTTGGGTTTGGCCTGCCCTGGATCTTTCCTGTTACCTAAAGGCTGCCATATGAGTCTTCCACCCAGTAGGGTTTCCCCAACTCCAGTCAGTCCCGTCCCACAAACTCTCTACAGTTCTTCCTCTGCACCAGCTTGTCCCCTCCCCACTCCTGTTCTCTGAGGGGGCTCATGCAGCTCACTTCAGGGAACCCTCACCAGCTCCCTGCTCCTCCTCTTCCTCCTGCTGCTGCTTGCCTCTTCTTTCTCCTTCTCTTCCTTCCTGGCTCTTTATCAGTGCTCATGTCCTGCCAGAACACTCTGGGATGCTGTTCCAGCAGTTTCTGGGGGAGCTGGAATGGTGTCTTATGGCATTTCCAGTCCTTTTGGCACTGGCATTCCAGCACTTCTCAAGCGCAGCACTCATCCTCTGTTTTTTATAGATGCTACTAAGTGTTGTCTCTCTGACCTCTCTGGGAGTCAGTTACTGTAGTTAGGCACAGGAGAACTGGATCTGTTCCCTCTTAAAGAGACCAGTCACCCTATGACAGCACACCTACACTTATGTTTGAAGAAGTTTGGCAGTATTGTGACAACAAATGAATTACCTCCCTGAAAATTAGAATCTAGACCTTGAATATGGGCCCACATGTTCAAGATAACAGGTGCTTAGAGTGCAGTGGAAATATTGCCCTAAGCTTTGCATTTGTCTTTAGCCATCCCCTTGGAAAACACAGGTAGCAGCTTTGATGGGCTCTGGAGAAAGCATCTATTGAAGAGAAAGCCCCTGGGCAGATCCTCAGCTATGACAAATTAACCCAGCTGAAGGTCTTCCCCCTGTGAAATGGGGCCTTAAGGCTGGATTCATCTCCCATTGAAGTCAATGGGAGTGCTTCCATTGGCTTTGGTGGACTAAGAGAAGTTAAGAAAGGACGAACTCCAGGAAGAGAGGTGGTGCAGTCTTATTTGAAACAGTTTCAAATGGGTCAGACATGCTGCATCAGAAATTCTGGGTGTTCAGAACACAGGGTCTGACTACCCTCTCATCCTGATTTTGCACCTGTGTGGCTACATTCATTTCTATGGAATTATTCTGGATGTACACTGGAGTGAAGAAACACATGCATAATGAATGAGCATGTGCAGGAATTTACTGTTTTAAATTCCAGGTAACAGGGCAGAATTTTAACAAGTCACAAAAATACAGATTCAGCAAATGCGAATTAAGGAAAAAAATAGGAAAACACACATACACAGAGACATATTAATCCAATGAACATCCATGTACATACCATCCAAAATAATGTCCCTGTGGCCAAAGTTGCATATTGTTCAATTGTAGAAAGCACACTGAATATGAGGCAGATCAGCACTATAAGGAAACTGGGAAAAAAAAAAGTAAACATTACTAAATATCTTATACTATAATTTAGTAAAAAGGGGGCGAGGGAGGAAGGGCAGGCAAAATAAACTAAATTTTAATTTCATTATTTCTTTTGTACATACAGAAATAATTTCTTTTAAACATAAATGTAACAATTTGGGAGCCATTTTTCTTTTTGTGGAACAATTTATTTATTTTCAAACATGGAGTAAATTTGTTTTGTTTACTTGAAACTTATCTGGGGAAGTTTTCTTCTTACAAGAATGCCACTTGTTAAGAAAAAAGAATGTTTGGACATTTTTAATCAGGAAGACCAGGAAATTCCATGTGGTAAGTTAAGCCTCTTCAAACCCTAACCTGTTTTGGACATTGAACTTGTGTTATAGTCCTGTTTCTGGCATACCTTTTGCATTACTTAACTGATTTCCAGTGAGAGTCAAAGGAATATTTCAATCTGGGCAGGAACGGCTTCCCTAGCCTCTATTTGCCAGAAGCTGGGAATGAGCAACAGGGGATGGATCACTTACTTGATGATTACCTGTTCTGTTCATTCCCCCTGGGGCACATGGCACTGGCCTCTGTCAGAAGACAGGATACTGGGCTAGATGGACCTTTGGTTTGACCCAGTAGGACCATTCTTATGTATTTTACATGAGTTTTTGGTCTTTCAACAATTACACCTCTACCCCTATATAACGCGACCCAACATAACACAAATTCGGATATAACGCGGTAAAGCAGTGCTCCGAAGGGGCAGGGCTGCACACTCGGGCGGATCAAGGCAAGTTAGATATAACGTGGTTTCACCTATAACGCGGTAAGATTTTTTGGCTCCTGAGGACAGCGTTATATCGGGGAAGAGGTGTATTTTAAGAAACTCATTTTTTGAGAATTATTATTCCATTTACATTTGTTTTTTTTTTACTTGTGACATTATTTAAATATTGTCACGGATTACATACATTCCTACCAGATTGTCATTTTATATATTTTGCAAGTCATTTGGCATATCTCTTTTGCCATACAAGGAGTAAGGTTAGAATGACCCATCAGCCTTTTTTGGTCTACAGATCAAAACCTATCACGTTACTTATTTATTTTATAGAGATTTATAGTGTCCCTCTTGACCATATTTGAATAAATAATTTTACTTTTAAAAACTTTGTTTAATTAATTAATTAATTAGATTTCCCAATGACTGACAAATATATGTCTGATTCATAGAGGAAAGAAGTCACAAGTGTTGCTCTGAATTCAAAAGATTTCCTCTAGAATTGTATGAAGTTGTGGAATAGGATTAATCTCTAATTCTAGTAATAGTTTTAGTTGACATCTAATGGGAGAGTTAATAGTGCAGTCAAATTTCCGTTTAAGTAAACCAAGTGGACGACACTAAATATCTTCAGCATTAGGTTAGAAGGGGTCAGAGAGTTGGAAAATGGGCATTCAGAGAATTGGGATTCTATTGTAAATTGTATGTCATTTTTGAATCCCAAAAAAATAATCAAATTACAAATGTTCCCCAGCAGCTACAGTTTCATACTATCCACCTGCATATTTTCTGTTGCTCAACTAACTGTTAGGTTAGGGCTTATCTGCAGCCGTGGGATGTAAATTCTAGTCTGCCCCAGAGTGTCGCACACTAACTGGCCCGAGTAGGCACAAGAGTTCCCTAATGTGCGTCAATGTAGTACTGTTATAGAAATTATAAATAAAATAGACTTAGATTATATATAAACTGTTAAGAATACAAGGCAGTACAGCATTCAATGCTATGTGATGAGATCAGTAGCTCTATATTTATTTTAATCAGTGTAAAATTTTAATTAGGTTACTTAGTAAATAATAATGGCCCAGATGGTCCTCCACAAAACCAAGCACAGAAGACCATCACACACAAAAGGGAGGCAGCACCACATCCCCAGCACCCTCATTCCCACCATTAGACCAAGTGGAAGCCTCTCCATGCATTCCAGGGTCCACTCTTGAGGTAAGAGAAAGCTGAGACTGCACAGATCAGGAATAAGACACTGAAACAGTGTGTGGGGAGGGGAGAGGAGGGGGGGAAATGGGAAGGTGTGACGTGGGGGCTAGTTAGATGCAGGTTGCTGTTTGATCCCACGCAGAACCTCCGGAGCAGATAACACAGCTCGGGGTACTGTTGCTGGGAAAGAGAGGGGTGACCTGGTGTAAAACCATAGGGCCACTATCTAGATAGCTCTGGCTGTCACCTAGACTGGGAGACCCACCAAGTTAAGGGGGGAGGGGAGATCCTACAGCGTTTGCCATGTGGCTGAGCTGCATGCGTGCGCACATTGATTATACCCACCCAGTGGGATAATATGGGGGCATTCCGTGGAGACTTCCTCCCACTTTTAGTAGGAAGGGATGGACTTGGATCAATACATTTAGAGAAAGACACTGGCTAAATATCTTAATCAAAAATCATCTCACTAGTCATCACAAGTAGATAAGTTAATATTTTATAAATGTAAACAAAAGAGGACTGGCAACATAAGACATATTTGAGATACTAGTAGTTACAGTATAAGCACTTCTAATTTATCTATAGTACTATAAGATCCACATTACAATAATATCTGAGCACCCCACACTGTTTAGTATATTTATCCTCATGACACCCCTGTGAGGTAAGGCAGTGCTATTATCCCCATTTTACAGATGAGGAACCAAGACAGAGAGGCTAAAACTCAGATCCGCAAAGGGACAAACACTGTGAGCCACAAAGACTGAGGTTGCCTAGGCTCGCTATACAATGAATGGAAGAGACTGGCACCATAGAATGCCATCCGCAAAAGCCAGCACACTAGGCCGGGAGCCACGTAAGCTAGCCAATGGAAGATGCCAATGAGAGGGATATGTCCTAAGCCCCTTCCCCTTATGGAAATAGGTACCTAAGTCAGGGATGGAGGGAGGTGCCTATCTCTGCTGGCGATTCATGAATGGGAACCCGCCTCCTGAAGTCAAGCCGCTTAGGCACTTAAGTTGTTTTTTGTGACAGTGAGTTAGGCATCTGCCTCACTCCACACAAAATGGCTGGGTGTGAAGGAGGAAGTAGTAATGGTGGTGCCCACCTTTAACTTTTAGTCCATTGGGTAGAGCACTTACTTTGGACGTGTGAGAACAGGCTTATATTCTACACACACACCCCGCCTAATGGGGAGAAAGGATTTGAACAGGTGTCTGCCACCTCTCAGGAGAGTGCTCTAACCACTGGGCTGTGGGATATTCTGATGTGGGTTCCCTCAGTCTCTTCTGCGGAAGCTGTTCCACTGTGGATAAATAATGAAATTCACTGGAGGAGGAGGACTAGATCCTGGGTCTCCCACCTTCTAGGTACCCTAACCACCTGGCTACCGAATCTCTCTCTCTCTCTCACCAATGACTAAGTATTTATCCACAGTGCAACAGCTTCAACTTGAGTAACTGAGGGAGACCCACCTCGGAATTTTCCTGGGGCACCTCCTCCTCTTCCAGCAGCAGTAGCGAGTTTTTGAAGGAGACGTGATCCAGTGGGCAGCCTCTGAGCATACCGACTGGACTGGGCCTGTGCAGGCAAGGTAGGAGCCACCCCAGAGCCCACACCCCCAGCCGGAGCCCGCACCTCCTCCCGCATTCTGAACCCCTAATTCCCAGCCGCAAAGCTCTCTCCTGCACATTAAGCCACTCATCCCCAGCCCCACCCTAGAGCCTGCACCCCCAGCCAGAGTCCTCACCCCCATCCCACACGCCAACCCCCTGCCCCAGCCTGGTGAAAGTGAGTGAGGGTGGGGGAGAGCGAGCGATGGTGGGAGGGGACAGAGCGAGTGGAGGCGGGGCCTCTGAGAAGGGGCATGGGAGCCTCAGGGAAGGGGCGGGGCAGAAGTGTTTGGTTTTTTTATTAGAAAGTTGGCAACCCTACTTTCCCCCTCACACACACACACACCAAGGCCCCTTTAAACCCCAAGAACTGAACCCGCAGATAGAGAGAGACAGGTCTGGGAGCACCCCAGCTGGGGGCTCCTATCATGTGCCGGGCTCCCACTGCTTGTCCCAGCTGGGCTGGGGAGGAACGGGACTTCCTCTTCCTCTGCACAGACTGCTCCTGGGGCTGGGTCAGACCCATCTCTGGGAACCTCCCACAGCTGCAGAAAGCTCCACGGCTGCTGGCTGGGAGCCCAGCTCTGAAGGCAGTGCCACCAACAGCAGTTGTGCTGAAGTAAGGGTGGCAGTGCCATACCACACCATCCTCACTTCTGCACGGCTGCTGGGAGCCCAGCTCTCAAGGCAGTGTTGCTGCCAGCAGCAGTGCAGAAATAAGGAGTGTCACGGTATTGCCACCCTTACCATAGCCTTGCTACCCCTCCACCCACAATCCCCTTTTGGATTGAGACCCTCATCGTTACAACACCGTGAAATGTCAGATTTAAATATCTGAAACTGTGAAATGTAAGATTTTTAAAATCCTATGACCTTGAATTTATCAAAATGGACCATTAATTTGGTAGGGCCCTACTCATGAGACACACAAAAGTCTTGACTCAGACCACAGTATTTCAGATCTCACTCAGCCAAAATGAGGGTTAGTTGTCTGGATTGAATCCACCAAGTCATTTTTAGGCAACTCCTTTGCCTAAAATTATGGTTTTGATTAGGTGTTTTTTTTTTTAAACAAACAGTAGGCCTGATTCTGAAAACACTTACTACCAAGAGTAATCCCATTGATTTGAATAGGACTACTCACGGGAGTAAACACTATACTTGGTAGCAAGTATTGGATTGGGCCCTGCAGTCCAAATTCTGCTTTCAGATGCACACAGCTACTTAACTGTGAGTTGCGCATGCATTCCTTGCCATTATTTGGTCTTTAAATTAACCCCTCTATAATGTTACTGTTATAGATACTATTATGAAACTCTTTCAAGAGCATTGGGAGGGATGTTTGTGTTTAGACTTTTCTTTCTTGTTTCACATGGATTAGGCTAATAAGCAGAGAAAAGGGAATTTGAACTTCTGTGTTTTAAAAAGAAATCATAATTCAGATGTATGCAGAGAGCACGGTTTGCATTTCATCAGCCATGTAGTAATGGGGGACATAAGGTTATGGATGAAATATAAACGCAAGTTCACCTAGGATTCTTGCAGAAGGCTTTTTATAAATTCCACACTATCTTGCTCAACCTGTCTCCTTCAAGTTTTTATTTTACCTCACTGCTGTTATTTATCTTCCAGCTGGCATCACAATACCTTCGATATAACAGATTTATTTACTTCCTCCAAGCAACCCTAACCCTTTGGATTTTGTTTTGGTTTGTTCAAGTTCACAAATGAAATTCATGGTATTGAAAATGAAGGATTTACAGCACTGGCTTGAGACAAATGGAATAAGTTGTGTCAATATCTATAAGAGAGACAGACATGTATAGGGTGGGGAGTTGTACAAGCAAAGAGGTTAACACAATGACCTGCTGCCAGTATTTTAAACAAGGGTCTCCCACAGAGAAAATTTACCAATTCAGGAAGAAAATCTGCTCACCTGTTGCTTGTCGTAACAATGGATGATAAAGAAAAACGAATGATATTTTACTTGTCTACCAAAAAAAAAATGTTCTTTGCAATTGCTCTATGTTTTGTCCCTCCTAACTAGAAATAACAAATGCACAGAGATGATAGGTTGGCACCAGGATGTAGCTAATAATTTGAAATCTGTACACACATTACCCAAGCAACTGTTCACCCCATTTGCACTCTATAGTCTCCCAGGGAAGACATGCCATGAGAAATAGCACAGTTATTAGCTAATACAAGTGGGTGCAGATACATATAAATATCTAATGGTATCTTAGTAAAAAGCCTGACAAATGCTAAAGAGTTGCCTTCAAGAAAACTGAAGTTGTATGCAGTGTTGTGTATGGCATAGGCCTGCCAGCATCCATGACTGAGAGTAACAAGAACGACAACCACTGGCTGACGCACCTATTACAAGATTTACCAGTCAATAAATTTGACCACCAGATGGCAGCAAATCACTTTCCTCTTTCAGGAAAGGCTATTTGACTTTTTCCAATCAGCACTAAACACCAGCAAAATCTAGTCAATGAGAAATGATCCAAATCTGCATCTATTACATACAGTCAGTGAAAAGAAAACTCCTATTCTATGAGAATTTTTTTCATACAATAGCTCATGGTAGTCAGCAAGAAGTTAATTTTGGGTTATGACTGAGCACACCCTGGCAAGAAAGGGTAGAAAATAGGTGTTGCTTCATATTGCTGTGAAGCAGAACACATCAGGCTTAATGCAGCTATGCATGAGAAATAATACTCCCTGTAGGTCATTGTCTCAATTAATTGCACAGCACAGAAGCACTTTTTCTGCATTTGCCTGATGCACCAGTTTCTCTCCAGGGTCGGCTATAGGCATAGAGTAAAAGGCCCAATACAATGCCCATTGAAGTCTTTTGATTGACTTTAATGAGCACTGTATCAGGGCCTAGGAGTCTACATCCAGGTGGGCATCCCAGGGGAATGCTGTGGTCGGTCCCCACCAGGGCAGTCTTGAATCACTCTTCGCTGCCTGAAGAATCTTTGCTGACCTAGTCTTCTTTTGTCATGGTACAGACCTTTTTGAACCAGGAAATGATACCTTTTTGAGTACAAACATTTCTGAACCAGGAAACGATACAAATAGAAGACTACATGGGTTACTGCTTGGGAGGGACCAGGAACATTCTTATAGCTGCTTAAGCCATCAGTGCACAGAAGTTTGACCCTTTCTCTCTTCATTCATATTGTATTAAATGCACTAGAGATATATTAATCAAGCATGGAAGTTAAGTTTTCCAGTGTCTAAAAGTCAAGGATTTCAGACCGCACATCTACACTGCATCTGAGATTTTGCTTCCCAGCTCAGGAAGACAGTCAGGCACTAGCTCTGCTCAAGCTACTATGCTAAAAATAGCAATGTAGCCGGGGGTAGCAGTGGCTTGGGCTAGCTTCCAGAGTACAAACCCATCCGAACCCCCGGGGTACACCCTGGGATAGCTAGCCTGAGTGGCCGCCCCCCCAGTTATATCGCTATTTTTAGCGTGCTAACTTAAGCCGAGCTAATATGTGTTTGTCTATCCAAGCTGGGAAACTCTCTCCCAGCTGCAGTGCAAATGTACACAGAGTAATGGATGCAATCACCTCTGTGCCTCTTCTCCCCTTGCACTATTTCCAAAAAAGGAAAGACAAAAGAAAACTGATCATATCAAAATAGGGGGGGTTCAGTTTGGCATTTAAAAGAATGCCTAAGTGCCAGTCTGTGTCCAAATACAACAGATGAGCAGCCTGGTTAGGCACTCATGTTTAAAAACGGGGTGGTGTGTGTGTGTGTTCATGCTTATTATGCATGAGATATCAGAATGCATACTGAATGGACTTACAGAATGTACCAACTGCTTTGATGGGAATGCATTCACATTTCTATGGGATTTTAGATGCAAAAATAAAATGCAAATCCATTATTTGTATATGGAAAACTCTGGATGCATGATTCACAATGAGCACGGTGCTAACAGAAATTCACACACCTGCACAGTATGAAAGTTTCAAATACTTATAAATTAAGTCCTTTGTGAAACAAAAAAGCCAATTTCTTCAAACATATCCGAATTTTTGCTGTCTGGGAATTTTCCATTGGGATGATTAAAGAAGCAGAAGGAACCCTGTGAGTTATATCAGGAAAGAAAAAACGAAAGGGGTCTTTATTTCAGATCTGGTGTAACACACAGCTTCTCTCACATTTGGACATCTCAAACATGATCGAATGGAATGTTACCCAACTTCTCCCTGCACCCCAAAGAAAATTCACCATGAGACTGAGAAGCAATAACAGAAATTGCAGATTAAAGGATAATTTGGTAGGAAAGATGAAAGCTCCTGAAAATACAGGCTTCTCATGGCAATGCCTGCTCAACCACAAATTAAGTGGTAGTAGTGGGATACTATAATATGCACTAATGGTCTACAATAACCAGCAAAAGCAAGTTCTGAGCCTCCTCCTGAGTGGTGGCTTGAATTAACTTTGTGTTTTTTAAAACATGCTTTTCTAATGTTTAAAAATACATTTTAAAAGGAGATTTAAAATGAAGGTGGATTGAACTGTACAAAGAATGCTTTCCTTCTGATAACTGAGTCCTTTGAGACTCAAGGAAGAGTATCCCAAACACCATTTGAAGGACTTCAATCTATGTAAAAGTTCTTTGTAAGTTACAAGGCGGGCTGGAAGATCCCACTATCCACCTGCATAGTGTTTTATATTATTATTATCACCAACTAGCTCTCATATAATGCTTTTTATTAGCAGATCTCAAAGGAGGTCAGTAGCATTATCCCCAATTTACAGAGAGGGAAACTGAGACACAAATACATGTGACTTGCCCAAGTCACCCAGCAGGCCAATGGCAGAGCCATGACTAGAACCCATGTCTCCCAAATCCCCGTCCAGTGCTCTATCCACCAGGCCACACAGTCTTGTTTCTGCATTTGTCTTATGTAAATTATACAACCGTGGCATTCAAGAAGATTTCTTGATACCTTCATGTGGGAGATTTCTCTGGTACTCCGAGAATGGAGCTAGGTGCACAGAACTGGCATAAACAAGCACAAAATACTGATTCAGAGTCCCAGGGCAGGTCTAGCTGAAGCAAGACAAAGCCCAAGTTTTCACTCATCTTGGCAGCATTACAAGGGCAGTAAAAGACAAACTGTTCTTATACAAGAGGTTTTCTTTCAACATCAGGAATGTATGAGGTTTAAAATAAATAAAGAGATTTAGTCATCACCTTAGTTCCATATCTTAGGGATGGAAATAAATTTCCCACAGGTTGGCATGGAAAGATACTTTTAAAGGTGCCACCTGTTTTTGAAGTGGCAAGAGCAAATGCTAATGCATTGGCAGGAAAATCCCTATATTGGCAATTCTGCTACCATTAGCTTTAAAACCTTTGCCTATACGTAAAACATGTACCGACATTCAGTCGAACCCTGCTCAGATAGCAGTGCATTGCCAGCTATCTGGGATTTTTATTTTTAAAATAAATGTTAACAAGCACTTATTCTGCTTCCTGGAAGAGGAACTTTTGTAAGTTACTGCTATACAAAGCCCTGACTGAAATAACTACTGTATATTGGATATTTACACATGCATAAACATTAATTTTGAAGAGAGCTTGAGATGTACCTATCTTTTCAGTTACCTACTGCTTTCCCACAAACATACCTATGCAGCACCAGTCTCTTGTGCTAGCAGAGTCCTGAATATCAGATGAGAGGATGGGATGTGCAACCTTAGAGAAAGTCATCTATGCTATCCAGGAATTTATCTGAAGGGAAACGTATTCTCCAACTCTCCCTGTTAATACTAACACACAACCCCATTAATAAGGAAAGGGACTCCTACCATCACAGCCAGAATAGCAACTCAGTCCTGGCAGCAGCACATTGTACAATTGCCATGCTATTTGTCTAGTGCCGTGCAAAAAAAAATAGAGGTTGAAGAAATCTCTTAGGTCATCTTGTCTATTGCCCTTCAAATGCAGGAAGGCTCACTGCAGAAGATAATGTTTTGCCACCATATCATTAACTACCATTATGCTACCAAATGATCAACATCTGTATTTCAATGACAACTTTGGTCTTGCCCCCTGATGACTGTCAGACATTTTCTAAGTTTGCTAACAATTTCCATAACATATTCACACACACACACACACACACCTCCCCCATTCTTTTAATGCACAGAGCTCAGTCAGAAATGAAGGGCAATATTCTCTGACATGTTCTCTTTCCTGCGTGCCTCTCAGAGAGCACAAAGGGAATGAAATCTATTCAGCTGAGGATTTCCCTGGTGTGGAGGAATCCCCTGCAGGCATAAAGCTGTCTTAACCAGCTCCTTCACCACCACCCCACCACAGCAAAACAAGGAGGGGAATGGCCAGAGGATGCTTTGCTTTGGAAATCCCAAGATATTGGTGAGCTCCTTGTAAGCTGTATTAGCTGCTGGAATTTAGAGCAGCCTCCAAGCTGCTCTAAACTCCGATGGAGCTGTGGCCAATACAAAACCAAACAGAGAACCTAGGCTATAATTTTATCAGGTAACAAACAGAAAGATTTACAGGGATTAGAATTGTAGGCATGGCTCTACACAGACATTGTTTGCAAGAGTGTTCTTAAAGAAAAGATACAAACAATAAGAAATAAAGATATAGTCAATCATAGTTTGGACGCAAGCCTGAAGTTTATTTACATCTCAACACATGCTGTACACATTCAGATCAAAGGATTGTTCTAACTCTAGTTCCTGTTCTGGAATACACAGTATTATTAACAACTTTGCCCTATTGAGAAAGTTTGGATAGGAGGATAGGTCAGTTGGCAGCATCAGATGCATTCAGAGCATAACTGGGTGGAAAAATATCCGTATTAATGAAAATTAGTGTTCATGATTTTATTTATTTAGTGTTTCATTCTCCATTTAAATTTTTCATAAAAAGGGAAAATTTGCACACCATTTCTTGTCATGCAAATCAGTTTTTGCTTTGAGAATGGTGTACCTGAATTTCTTCTGATAATGAAGAGCAAATTTGTCCCATGAAAAAAAAGTCATTATCAGAGAAGCAGGTTTCTATTTTCACTGCAAAAGTCGTGCTTGCTAATAGATAAGATGAAAATAATGCCCTGAATCTAATTCTGTAATACTCCAGAAACATCTATTTCCATATGCAAATTCCTGCTACATTTTGCACTGCTCCGATCTTGGGAGCAAGACTACTGAGTGACACTTGTTAGGAAAAATAAAATATCCACAAAACCATTTAATCCTGTAATGAAAGTCTGCAATGTTTTCACAAAATAAGGGAAAGTCTTCAGTCACAAAAAGGCAGGAAAAAATTCATAACGAGTGTCAACATGACATTAACATAGCTCTTTGCATGCCAATCCCAAGTACTTTACATTCTAAGGGCTTAGCTACACTTGCAAGTTACAGCGCATTAAAGGAGCCCCGAGCGCACTAGCTCACTACCCTTCCACATTGACAAGGCACGTAGAGCGCTCTGACTTCTTGGCTAGAGCGCTCCTGGTACTCCACTTCGGTGAGTAGAATAACATTTGATGCGCCCCCGCTGGAGCACCGTGGCGCCAGTGTGAACGAGGTGTTGCATTACTGCGCTGTGATCAGCCTCCAGAAATGTCCCATAATCCACTTAAATCAAGTGGCCACTCTTGTCATTGTTTTGGATATGTCTTTTGAAAGCTCCGTTTCTGACAGCCGGCATGCTTATCTGCCCCAAGACAAAGCAACCATTACAGTGGAATGCTGTGTATGGCGGGACACGGGGGAAGGGGAGGTTTGCTGCTGTCTGAACTTACAAGACAGCATGCTGACATGCGCTCAGCCTCCCCAAAACCCATTCTCTCTCCCCCCACATACACACAACACACTCCCTGTCAAACTCCACCCCACCCCACCCCATTTGAAAAGCACGTTGCAGCCACTTGCATGCTGGGATAGCTACCACAATGCACTGCTCTCTGTGGCCATTGCAAGAGCTGCTAATGGGGCCACGCCAGTGCGCTGTCAGTGTGGACAGATTGCAGTGCTTTCCCTACTGCGTTCTACGAAGGCTGGTTTAACTCAAAGTGCTGCCCCAAGGCTCTCACCCTGTAACAGCCTCTAAGTGAATAGATCACTGGATCCATACAGAGCTCCATTGAACTGGCTCTGCATAGCCACATCAGTCTGCTCACATGGAGCTCAGGGCTAATCAATATAAGGACTTATTCTTTGATACAAAGGAGATTATCCAACAACATACACAACTAGAGAGTGTTCAATTCATTAACTCTTTCCAATAGCTTTTCCCTATGTATAGCATGCTGCCTGGATTTGTAACTGGATTGAATGTACAGTTCAACAAAGGTATCAAAATGTTCTCCTGACCTCCAGACAGTCATAATTTATGGGTTACACCCCAGTTGAGCAATTCAGCAACGTTTTTAAATAACTTGAATAAATGCATCCTGCCAAATTGTTTTTTTCATAAATCAGTACTGAATGCCAGTTATTTATGGAGCATCCCTGGAACAACATCCAAACGCTAATGGATAGTGTTATGATGTAACGCAAATTACCACCACCTTTTCCAAGAAGCAGTTCATGGCTCATTTCATGCTTGCTAATCACGTCTTTGGTGCTACAAAATTACTACTTCCTTTAAAGGTAGAAGAAGAAAAAATACTAGCGCCAGATTCCTCTGGGAGCAAGGAGGATATTCTTTACAGTAACAAAGTATAAATTCAGAAAAGAAATTAATCATTTGGACTATGCCTTTATCCTCAAAGTCAACTCACTTCTAATACTCAACTTCAAATAACTAATCCTAGGAAAGCCTCAACAGTGTTCTGAAAGGTAAACTAATTTTTTTACATGCCCAACTTATAGGATCAATCTTCAAATTTGGCCAAGCCATACTTAATGTAGGATCAGAGGGCTAGGGACAAAGATGTCATTTACGCCATAAGCTGCTGGGGGTCTAATAGTCCCCTGGCACAAGTTAGAGCAGCTTCAGGACTATGTATGAGCTAGGGATTCCCAGTCAGAGGGACTACCCCCACACTGAAAGGAAAGCATTTCCTTAAGTGCATTTCTGGATGGGGGCCAGAGCACTCTTTGCAGCACCAAGCTCTTTGACTGCTGCTTTATAACAACAATACTTAATATTTTTATAGCTCTTTGAACATGTAAAGTGCTATATAAAAACTAACAAATTAATTCCTATAAATCCTGTGCCTTAATCCTGTGCATACAGCCAGTATCAAAGGAAGTGTTACACGTAATAAACAAGGCCAAAGGGAAAATACCGCCTAGCTCTGACAAGCTACTGGTGCATGATCATAAGGATTGAGATGTTCTTCAGCATTCAGTCAAGAACCAGGCTGCTTTAGCAATTCTGCACACAAAGGACCTGATCCAAGATACCGTCAATGAGAGTCCTTGGGCTTTGGATGAGACCTGGAAAGACTACTGCCATGCCAATGGCAAAACCCACATCTACCAATGATTAATTAAGGATGGAAGACATGGAAGGAAAGCATCTAATGACAAGTACATACAGCAATTTAAATAATAATTTGACAAAGGTTCTTGGGACATATTCTTAGAAATTAAAAAGCTCAAATATTTAAAAAAATGAAGTTAGTGGTTTTGGTACAAAAGGGGAACATCTCAGATACCCATTCTTTTCTGCATTGCTTCTTTCCTTTCTGGCTATTTTTCAGTAAGTCTCCTCATCTCCTCTGAGACCTGAATGTTCTCATCACAAGGATGAATGATAGTGTGAAATAAATATATTACTCTCTCACACACACAGTCCCATATATATAAATATATTACACTCAAAAAAACTTATGTTAAAAGATCATTAAGACTGCTAAGCCAAGCACTTCAGAAGTAAAGAAATGCCAAAATTAAGGTTGCTTGTGCAACTGTAATTCGACACCCTTATGTAAATGCATTAGGATACAGTCTTTAATTACATAATCACATGCTATTTTGTTCCATAGGACCCTGCCTCATTCAGTGCACAAGATGGATGGATTTCAGTTAATGAACAGCTATTCAGTATTGTTTTCTCCTCATTGTTCGGTGTGATCCCCATGCTTTATTTACCGAACACTATTCAAACCCTGCTCTGGAACCAGAATAATTAATTTTCTCATAGGCTTTTCTTTGGTGCTCATTACTATATACCTACATTGTTTTTTGGTTTTTTTGCAAACAATTTACCATATTTATTTTCACAACACCCTTGTGAGATGAAGACGTATTATCCCTATTTTACAAACTGAGGCAGAGAGAAATTAAGGTCAAAAGTACCCAAAATGAGTGGGTACCCAATTTGAAATACCTAGGACCTGATTTTTCAGAGGACTTAGCATTATACAGCACTTAATATGTTCAAAGCACAACTCACAATTATTTCAGCTGCATATCTGAGTGCTCAGCACTTCTGCAAAGCAGGTCCCGTGGTACTCAGAAAACAAGAGCACACTATTAATGACCACCTGCAAAAAGCTTGGTTCAAGTGCCTTGCTCAACATCACACAGGAACTCTGTGATGGAGACAGGGATAGAATCCAGTTCTCCAGGGCAATATTCAATTGTCTTAAGCATAAGACCATCCTTTCTCTTCCTACAATCTCCCACCTCATTCATTACACACATTCCAACATCCGAACAAATGAAGCAGGGGACCTATAGACAAGTCTCTCTCACTACCCAACTTTAATTCACTCCCAGAGCAAGTCGATTCTGTATACTGAATGAGGCAGAGGTCCTGTGGAGAAAATAGTATGTGAGCATGTAATTAAATACTATCATATTTTTTGATAGCCTTTTGCCTGGGATCTGTCCGAGAGGAGGTACGCTAAGTGCTGCATTAGGGGGGCTGTGTTGGTGAGTATCTGAGTGTCTGTTGCTGGGACAGTTTGTCAGTTTGATTGCTTGCTTGTTTGTTTGTTTGTTTGTTTGAAAAGTGTGAATTGGGAGTGCTTTGTTCCAGGTGGGCCTGACTGGTATATAAGGGCAGTCAGCGGTGAACAGCAGAGGCTAACAGCGGGAGTTTGCCTTGGGAGAGCTCACTGAGGCTTTCATCTGCAGGTTTCTCTGAGTAGTTCCTGCAACAGCTGAGGAAGCTCTTAAGAGGAAGGTGATATGGAAGGTGAGCGATCAGCTGTTGTAACTTTCACAGGTTGTGCCATGTTTGTCTTTCTTCCACAGGACTGAAGTGACTTTGTCTGTACAAAGTGCAAGCTGGTCTCCATATTGGAAGAGAAGGTTCGAGGTCTGAAGTAACGAGTATCGACTCTGCGTTGCATAAGGGAAAATGAAGATTTCCTGGACAGACGTCAGGAGATGCTTCTACAGCCACAATGTTCTGAAGATTCAGAGCAGGCGCAGCAGGGACAGAAGGATTGTGAGGAGGTTTGGCAGCATGTGACCTCCAGAAGGAGAAAGAGGAGCGTCCATGCACCAGCAATGGAGATACAGGTGAGCAATCGTTTCCATGTTCTCTCTACAGGTACTAATGCGGAGAGTGGACTAGATGACCCATCTGAGGGAAGGGAGCAGAAGGAGACTCCACCGATTGGAAGGCAAAAGATGCGCTGTCCTAGGGATGGGGGTTCGACGACCACCATTCCCAAGAGGAGGAGGAGGGTGGTGGTGGTCGGGGACTCCCTCCTCAGGGGGACTGAGTCATCTATCTGCCACCCTGACCGGGAAAACCGAGAGGTCTGCTGCTTGCCAGGAGCTAGGATACACGATGTGACGGAGAGACTGCCGAGACTCATCAAGCCCTCGGATCGCTACCCCTTCCTGCTTCTCCACCTGGGAACCAATGATACTGCCAAGAATGACCTTGAGCGGATCACTGCAGACTACGTGGCTCTGGGAAGAAGGATAAAGGAGTTTGAGGTGCAAGTGGTGTTCTCGTCCATCCTCCCTGTGCAAGGAAAAGGCCTGGGTAGAGACCGTTGAATCATGGAAGTCAACGAATGGCTACGCAGGTGGTGTCGGAGAGAAGGCTTTGGATTCTTCGACCATGGGATGGTGTTCCAAGAAGGAGGAGTGCTAGGCAGAGACGGGTTCCACCTAACGAAGAGAGGGAAGAGCATCTTTGCAAGCAGGCTGGCTAACCTAGTGAGGAGGGCTTTAAACTAGGTTCACCGGGGGAAGGAGACCAAAGCCCTGAGGTAAGTGGAGAAATGGGATCCTGGGAGGAAGCAAGAGCAGGAGAGTGCAAGAGGGGAGGACTCCTGTCTCATACTGAGAAAGAGGGACGATCAATGAGTTATCTTAAGTGCCTATACGCAAATGCAAGAAGCCTGGGAAACAAGCCGGGAGAACTATGATGCGACTGGAATAACAGAGAGTTGGTGGGATAACTCACGTGACTGGAGTACTGTCATGGATGGATATAAACTGTTCAGGAAGGACAGGCAGGGCAGAAAAGGTGGGGGAGTTGCATTGTTTGTAAGAAAGGAGTATGACTGCTCAGAGCTCCGGTATGAAACTGCAGAAAAACCTGAGAGTCTCTGGATAAAGTTGAGAAGTGTGAGCGACAAGGGTGATGTCGTGGTCGGAGTCTGCTATAGACCACCAGACCAGGGGGATGAGGTGGATGAGGCGTTCTTCCGGCAACTAACAGAAGTGGCTAGATCGTAGGCCCTGGTTCTCATGGGAGACTTTAATCACCCTGATATCTGCTGGGAGAGCAATACAGCGGTGCACAGAAAATCCAGGAAGTTTTTGGAAAGTGTAGGGGACAATTTCCTGGTGCAAGTGCTGGAGGAACCAACTAGGGGCAGAGCTTTTCTTGACCTGCTGCTCACAAACTGGGAAGAATTAGTAGGGGAAGCAAAAGTGGATGGGAACCTGGGAGGCAGTGACCATGAGATGGTCGAGTTCAGGATTCTGACACAAGGAAGAAAGGAGAGCAGCAGAATACGGACCCTGGACTTCAGAAAAGCAGACTTTGACTCCCTCAGGGAACAGATGGGCAGGATCCCCTGGGAGAATAACATGAAGGGCAAAGGGGTCCAGGAGAGCTGGCTGTATTTTAAAGAATCCTTATTGCGGTTGCAGGAACAAACCATCCCTACGTGTAGAAAGAACAGTAAATATGGCAGGCGACCAGCTTGGCTTAACAGTGAAATCCTTGCTGACCTTAGATGTGGAGAAATTGGAGAGAGTCCAGCGGAGGGCAACGAAAATGATTAGGGGCCTGGAGCACATGATTTATGAGGAGAGGCTGAGGGAACTGGGATTGTTTAGTCTCCAGAAGAGAAGAATGAGGGGGGATTTGATAGCTGCTTTCAACTACCTGAGGGGAGGGTTCCAAAGAGGATGGAGCTCGGCTGTTCTCAGTGGTGGCAGATGACAGAACAAGGAGCAATGGTCTCAAGTTGCAGTGGGGGAGATCTAGGTTGGATATTAGGAAACACTGTTTCACTAGGAGGGTGGTGAAGCAGTGGAATGGGTTACCTACGGAGGTGGTGGAATCTCCTTCCTTGGAGGTTTTTAAGGCCCGGCTTGACAAATCCCTGGCTGGGATGATTTAGTTGGGAATTGGTCCTGCTTTGAACAGGGGGTTGGACTAGATGACCTCCTGAGGTCCCTTCCAACCCTGATATTCTATGATAACACAGACACACAAGGAGGCTGACAAAGTTGCACAGGCAATTTTAACTCTGGCATTCCCTAACTTTTGAGTGTTTGACTTTGCAACCTTAATATTATTTTATTGTAGTTTGTGTGTGAATATATAGATACATATATAATATACACCGTATTTATAATTTCCTAGATTTTTTTAAAAAGCAAATTGAAAAAAAAAAAAAGAAGAGACCTGATATCATCTTGACACTCAGATATGTCAACAGCAAGATTAGAACTTTTAGAGCCACAGCACAGACTTTTCCCGCTTGGAGGTAATGGGCACTGCAAGTTTTGAAGCCAAGCCTGTAAAGTTTGAGTGACAGCCTTATGCTCTGCACCACTGCACTGGAAGACCAGGCAGGGGAAATACAGGTGTAACCCCGCAAACAAGGGCTACACCTACTGACTTGTTGGGATCAGCTGACTAGCAATAGATTGGCGATTGGTCACTTATCATAAAGCTTCCTAGTCCTGCCACACCCCTTTTCTGAGCAACTAGTCACTAGTCCTGCTGCTGATCATCCCTCTGAGACCAAGTTCCTGCCTCCTCAGCTGGTTCCCACTCCCTCACTCTAACTCCAGTTATTGACTCTGGCTTGACCCTTGGTGCGACTGACTCTGGTTTGATCCTTGGCATGACCCCTGACCAGTAGCTTAACTCTACTCTGGGATCTGACCAAAACTTCTGATTCTCTCATGTGGGAGTCTTTCCATTGACTTGAATGAGCTTTGGATCAGGCCTTATTTTCATAGTGATTTTGTTCAAACTTTACAGACCATGATGGGCAAAGGAAATCCAAAATTCATATTATGATGAAACACAAGTGGGCTCAAGCTCTCAAATAGATAACTAGTTTCTCTGTGTGTGAATGGAGCATAAGCGATAATGCACTAATATTATTTCCAGGTCTGCTCTGTATTTTCACAACAGCTTCTGATTAATGTGTTACAAAGTTGGAGGTGTCAGACTTTCAGGAAGTGTTATATCACATACCAGCAGCTCTCTTTGTTTTAACCAAGAACAACATTTGACTTGTGCTTTCTTGTGGTAGCAAATGATCTTGTTAACCCTTTCTGCCTGCTGGAGAAAAAGCTCTCCAAAAAAGTCGTCTAAATGTGTGTGTTAAATAAAATAAAACCTCATATCTGCTGAGCTTCATACCTTCTCCCCCAAGTGCCATTTCCCCAAACCCTCGCTGTTGGATTCTGTTTGTCTGCAACTCACTGGTGGGTAAGTGCATGTAAAGCTTTCCGAGTCACCAGTCTGTCCAATATGCAACTGTATAATGCAAATACTAGTGCTGTAGCTTCAAACTTTTGATGAATAAATCGTGTTTTGCTAAGCAGCTTTCTAGTAGTCAACAATTTTGTTAAGCAAAGTTTAACCTCTACTAAGGATACAGCTTTGGTAACTCTGAAAGGGTGACACAAATTGGAAGTACATTGTACTGCTCAGATTAAATGCTGGCAGATTCCTATCACATTCATCAACATCCAAGATTCATAAGGTATTTACATATACAGAGTATGTTAGTTCATTAAAATTGCATGACAGCATCATTATTTAATCTTGTATATCTCTGTGGTTTTAACGTCTTAAAGTTTCCATATACTTACATTTAGTTTTCAGATTTTACTACAGACAACAGTGGTATATAAAAACAGTATTCTCAGTTTGCAGGCAGTGAAAAGGATTATACTGAATATCACAAGCTATAATAAAGTAGATCTCTAATTAAAAATACATTGCATTGCAAAATGTACAGGAGAAATGGGATATTGTTTGCCTAACAAGTTATTTCATACTCTACCCCAAACTTTGCTGGGTTTCCACACTGGTTTCATTACTGTGCTAGTGCACAGCAAAGTCTGTGATATAATTTAGCTTGGGTGTCTATCAACACATCTTTTCCTGGACTGTCAATCTCTTTTTGGCTACTTCACCCTGAATATTTTTGGATTGTTCCAGGGATGAAAATTCAGGTACATAACATCTGTGAGAGAGAAAAAGGTAGCGTTTCTGTGGATGAAGGTAGCAGCCACTGGGAGCAAGGAGGAAGGGGCCCAAAGCACAGATAGAAAGATGGATAGCAAGCTAGAGCAGGAGCTAAAGAGGATGACATTCTGGGAGAAGTGGATGACGGAATAAGAGAGCTTGAGGGACTGACAGGTTTGTGTAAGCTACATGTCAAAGGATGACATGAGTTCTGCAACCTTGTGTTTATACAGCTACTCTCAATGTGTCATTGAAGTGGAGTGTCAGGGATATAGGATTAAGTGCATATATTCTGGATATACCAACCAGTGGTTTGAAAAGTGAGGTGGGTGAAGAACTTTGCCTTGTTAAAAGCAGAGTGGATAAAAAAATAGATTAAAAAATTACAACCTCATTAGATTTTATTTAAATTATAAGTTTTTCTTTTTAAAAATAAACTTCTTTAAAATGAAATCTGAATTTAATACAAAATATATTAAGGCCTAAACTTATATTATCATCTTAAAACTTTAAATAAAAATGAATATGCTAAATCCAAACATGAATTAAAGGGGCTATTTTTCTGTACAAAGACTAAGGGGGAAAACATTTAACTTTTGAGATCAAGTGTTATAAATATGGCACAATAGGTCAGGTACAATATTAAGGGCTTGATCCTTGGGGGGTGGGGTGCATGGCTGTGCTATGGGTGCAAGAGACTAGCAGGCGTTGGGACCCAGCCTCTGACTCCAGGAGACACCATCATGTAATCTTATCATGATCATCCTCAGTCTAGCCCACCTGCATGGTCCCTTACTCCTATTTTATATCTTCTCCCTACTTGAGCTCTGATTGGCTCAGTTCTCAAAATTATGAATATTCATGACTCCACCAATCATGGAAACTTACTCTCCATCTCATGGAAAAAAATGGATCTGCCCTGCAACTACCAGCCCTTGGTTCTGGATGGTTCTTGCCACTTCAAGTAAATGGCCTTACTTTGTCTCCTTGCATGTGTACATAGACACATACAAACAAACAGAAATCCACTAATTTCTCAACTGCCTCCCTCTCGGTCTCTAAATAAACAAAATACTACAGAGCAAAAGGCATGTGGGTTACATGAGCAGAAGTCTTGAATTGTTTGTTCTTTTGTTTTTCTGGGGGGTAAGGTAGGGGTGGCTACCAAGTCTAATGTAAAGGCTCAATTTAGTTGTAAATCAACATATTTGAATGGTTATATCAACCAAAGAAAATTCACCTCTCTTTAGAAAATAAGGAAAACAAATAGGAAAGTTGATTAAAATCTAGGCTTTCCCCTTGAATTTAAATCATGATTTAAATCAATTCAGCCTCTTAAAAAGAAACATTTTTCTGTGTTCTAAGAAAATTTTGACTTTTAATAAGACAGCAATATGCACTTAAAAGACCATGTGGTGCTGTATTCCTTATCTGACCTGGGACATGCTTTGGAAAACTTGTCCTATGATCAGTGTAGATCAATGGAACATTATACAGTCTATATACATGGCAGTAAATGAGTCCTCAGTTATGCAAGTGATGGATATCAGAGGTTCTCCAGAATTTTAATGTGTTTCTTTAACAAAAGGATTTCTTTTTAAAATAGAATGTGGGCTGGGGTGAAAAAAAGGACTGCGAGACAGGCCTCCTATGTTTTACCTTTGGACTGGTTTTGGGACCTTTATCAGAATAGTTATGCCTATTAAGCTCATTGTAGCCATCAGCTTTGAAATCCTTGAATGAAAAGTGCTAGCTAATTGCAGATACCATAATATACTGCTTAACAAACTCAGCGAACAGATTTAGTAGAGAACCAATTAATTTGAGGGCTGTTAAAATGCTGCAAATTAAACAGAACCTAGACAGCAGATGACTGAGAAATGTAACCTTTGAATGTGTGTCTAGATGCTGCAGGAGTGACAAAACATGAATTACTCTAGCAAGGGCTTAGAGAAGAGCAATCGCTTGCAAAGATCTGCAGCCAAAGGCAGCTTCAGCAGGAAGTTTCCAAGGATAAATCACTAATGCTTAGTAAACAGGTTAGTCTTTACGGAAAAGGAGACAAGTTAAGCATCGGGCAGCGCTAATTCTTCCACTGATTTTCCCTGTCGATCTGCCATGTGTTTTATTATGTATGTGTGGGGAAATATGCTGCTTAATGTCACTCCTCCCCCCTCACCAACATAGTTGGGGACACAAATGGTATTTAGCAAAAGGAAAAGTAGCCTTGTAGTCAAGTGGAGCAGCATCTTACATAGCCGGCATCCCGTCTGTAGGGACATACCATTGTTCTCTTCATGGATTTGCTCTCCCTCTCCATTGTGCAGTATAGAGGAGTATAGTGTCCAAAATGTCCAATGGAGGTCAAGCTAACAGAGATTACTTTACCAGTCACTTGATGTCACTTTCATCAAGAAGCCTTAACCAGATAAACAAAGTGAGAATATCCTCTGCTTGTGTTATCTTAGGACTGGCAGATGGAGCTTCCTGTTAATTTGTATTTGTTCCAACTGTAAAGCAAACTACAGTTTCTGCTTCCTGAAGGAAACAATGTCACTTTTAAACTATGCTGCATTTTTAGGCAGAGAAGCTCCTTCTTCTAGATTCTGTGTATGAAAGCAGAGAGATTTGATCATGTACATGAAGGACTTGAAGGAGAATATCCAGCAGACAAGGTCATCCACGGCCAATACTGAAATAAGACATGCCGAAAATGATAAGCAATACTAGCACCAGATTTAGGATTATTTGGATCTTCTGGAAGATTAGAACAGTGACTGTAAAAATATTTAAGTCTGGGAGAAACACCAACACACAGAGCACACAATGAATCTAAGTCATCCACTATACAGAGTTGCAATTATTGCAGGAAAGGCCTTAGCTGAGTGTATGACTGGAATAGAAATTCACACCAAATATCAAGATGCTTTATTTTATTTAAAAATAAAAAGGTATTGCACACAATAAGGACGATATCAATGGCCTGGGGAGAAGGCAAGATAAGGCAGCAAGATGATTACAAAGTAATGTTGAGCAGGGACGTCAAAATACGTGCATGGAATATTAAAAGGTGACCTAGGAAAGGTTAAATATCAAATTCCAGAAACTTCACCAATATGTACTCAATGCCTTCAGAAACTAGGCCATTTGGGAAATTCTGAATATGATTAACCAAAAGCTCTGTTTATTTTTTTCTTTTCTCTCACTCTGATTTGACATCCCAACACATACTATGCTGTAATAGCACAGCCAGCATGGAACCACAGTGGAGCAGGGAGACAGTCACAAGAAGTGAAGAGGGGGGGGAATACATTTTTTCAGCATTTCTTTGTATAAATGTTTCAGGCTCACCTAGGTAGAAATATACCATATACGCCCTACCTTAGTGGCCAAGGAAGCACAGTAGATGCAGTGATAGGTTTCACATGCTAATTCTCCCATTAGCCTCTGGATCTATAAAGCAGCGCAGGATATGCAGAAAACTGCTTTTCATTAGTATTTTTTATTTTACCTAATACAGATCTGCCCTGGATTGCTTGAGGATCCAAACACACAACTACGTGAATGTTGTGATCACTTATTTTCTTCTCTCCCTCTGAATGTCAAACTCATTTTTGATTAGTTTCTCCTTGAACAATACAAAGCAAAACTCAGCATTCATACTACTATAATAGTCTGTGTATGATGATCAGCAGAACTGGAGTTAGAAGGCTCTTGTTCCCTGGAGCAGTTATTGAGGGAACACCAGGGAACATGGAGTGGGTAGAGTTAGTCTAGAAGCAACTCAGCCACACACCAGAGCAGTGCATTGGGTTTAATACAGTTAAACTTGTTTAACACTTAACATGCATTCCACCTCACACTTTGCTAATAAAACAGGCTGTGTCAATGCTAGAAATAACTCAGTGGTATATCTCCCACCTTACACAGCTCTGATATAGCCCCTTCAGTTCAGCAAAGCAGTTAAACACATGTCAAAATTTCAGCACTTGCTTAAGTCCCACTGACTTCAAATGAGACTTAAGCACGTGCTTAGAAATCACACATGTGCTTAAGCACATTGCTGAAGTGGGAACACGAGGAAAGAATGCACGTGGTTAATTATGCATACTCTTTCCCCTATTTACAAGGGAACTAAGGTAGAAGGATAATGCCCATCTGGGGAAGCCACACTTCTAACACTACCAAGATCCTGCTAGTCCTTGGACAAAACCACTGGGCTAAAAAGTCTGAGTCAGCTGCAAATTTGCAAAATGTTGCAAAGTATATGGGGACATCTGTCTGCCCTGTTTATCTCAACAAGCAGAACTAGGTTTGAACAAACATGATAGATGGAAACAGGGGCATAAACAATGTATGTTAAATTGCTCAACCCAGCTGAAAGCCTATATTTTGTTCTTACCGCAAGACACAAAACAGAACTTATACAGTAACAGACTAAGAGAAGGTTGGGGTGCGGGGCGGGGGGAGGGAAAGGCGTGTCCTAGAAATCCAGTGCTGCAGTACTAGTAAAACTGGTTTTCCAGCAGTGACATAGTACTGTTGATTTCAGGTCTCCTTAGTCACCTCCTCTCCCGCTCTTTTTAAAGTGAGTTCAAGGTAACTGTTTAATTTTCAGATGCTAAAACATTTTGAACTCAAACATTCCATCTTCTTTATGTGTGTTTGGAACCAGCTTCTGAAAAACTGCCAAGTTTAGTCTACTGTTCTGTTTTGTTTTTAAATAAAATAAATTAAGTAAAGTATCTTAACTTATAAAACCTAATAGGATCTGATTTTTTTTAAATGGAAAAAAAGGGTTTCCACTACACATGCACAGAGAGAGAGAGAGAGAGAGAGAACGAACTTTTTGGCACATTAGACATAATTTAGGTAACAATTATTTTGGGAAGTAGTTTTAATAATAAAGTGTACTACTGTTCTCTGATATTTTTGTTTTGGTTGGTGCAAGAGGTGGCTATTACAAAGTGTTTTCTCTCTTCAATTACAAATTCAATGACACTGGATCATGCCTAAATAAATATTCAAGAGAGAGGGGCTGTTGAAATGTACAATGCATTTTGTTGTGTTTGTACAGCACCTAGCACAATAGGGTCCTTATCCATGACTGGGTTTCTAGAGTGCTATCCTAATACAAACAAAAATATTGTATTCTCCTAGAAACACCAAAAAGTAACTGATCAGTAAAAGGATATCGTTTCAGTAAAGGATACGTGGTGGTTTGCTTGCTTATTTTATTATGGTAGGCATCTAGAGGCTGGGTGCTCTATGTGCACATGGCAAGAATAAGTTCCTGTTTAAAACACCTTTAACAAGGCAGAAAAAAGGTGAGAGAAAGCAAATATTATCCCCATGTTACAGGTGTAGAACTGAAGCACAGAGGTGTCTAGGTACCTCTAAGGTGCAAACAGGTAGTTAGATGCTTTTGAAAATCCCATTAAGCAGGTAGGTGCCTAACTCCCATTGAAATCAAATTGAATTAGGTGCCTAACACTGTTCAGATGCTTTTCAAAATCTTAGTAGGCAACTCTCTGCATCATTAGGCACCTAAATACCTTTGAAAATCTGGCCAAGAGATGAAATCACTTGCCTGAGTCACACAGTCTGCATCAAACCCAGAAATTGAGCCCAGATCTCTTTCAGTCCAGTGCCTTAATCATAAGACCACCCTCCTCCATTCAAGATCATTCTAGTTTGAATGGATCATGTAGCCCCAAACAGAAAGACAGCCCCACAATTCAAGTTTTTAATTACACCCCAGGTAACACAGATACCAATCTCTTGCCCCACATACTACTGCACTCAAACTACAGCTGGAGAATTTTTCACCTCTCACCCTAGCAGGTCGCCATTCAACACTCCCATGGCACTGCCTGTTGCAGATACAGTAACTGGTTAAATCTCTCTCATTATACCTACCGCTTACAAGGAATTTTGTAGCATGCAATGTGTTTAGCACTGCAATCCAACTATTAAAATGCTGTGGCAGGATTAAATGAACAAATGATGCTGGGAGGCAACAACTGGTATCCACAGCAATCCCCCTCTTGCAGCACTACAAGAAATCAGGAAAGGAAGATAACACTCTGTCCCATTCTTCAAATTACAGCAATATCCTCTAATAGACTTATCTGCAAACGTTTGTCTTTCTTCATCAGGGCCGGCTCCAGGCACCAGCCCAGCAAGCAGGTGCTTGGGGCGGCCAACGGAAAGGGGCGGCACGTCCGGCTCTTCGGTGGCTCAGTCCCTCTTGGAGGGAAGGTCCTGCCGCCAAAGAATGAAGTGGCGGCGGTAGAAGTGCCGCTCACGGCTTTTTTTTTTTCCCGCCACTTGGGGCGGCAAAAACGCTGGAGTCGGCCCTGTTCTTCATTAAAATAAACTTTGAGGTAATAACTGTATTACAATGTAGATTTTCCTAATAACCTCCAAAAGAAATATCTCTCTGCACCAAAAATATTACCTATTTACACCTTTAAGAAAGAAACATGACTAATACTCATATAATTCTGCTCCATTGCAAAGTACCTCCGAGCAACTGCAGGGGAAAGAAACATTAATTGGATTATCTATGCCAGAAGGCCTGGCCACTGGAAGAATAGCTCTAACCCTACATCATGCACAGGACTGGAAGTCCAGACTTCAAGGCTTTATAGCTCAGCTCCTCTTGTTCAGCAGAGCTGCATTTAATGCAGGACTAGAGGGGTGGCATAGGGAAGTCTATGTTACAAGAATTCTCTCTATATGTAAATAGTTAATAGATAAAGGGCCAGTAGATGGCACTCAAGAATATGTAGCATTATTGGTTTTACATAATCCAGGAACAATCAGCCACCACCTTTACACTCCCCTGATCCTGGGACTTAGCTATGGGCTCAGTCAGTCCTTGGTGGTTGGGCACCCTGAATGCCACTCTGATACTCAGCTGGCCACAGCCCTAAGGGTCTGTTTCAGAAGCCAGGAATTAACAATGGGGGTGCAGAGATGATTTCAGATTCCCTCTGCTACATTCTTTGCATCAAAGGCTGACATGGACAGGGCGGGAATAGGAGCTGCGGTAGTTGCTCTACACCACCCAAGGGTTCTCCTGTCTTTAAGATGCCTGCTTTACAGTTGCTTTGTATTGGCAGAGTAGCTAAAAGCAACTCGAGCAGGATGGAGGATCTAGCCCTTTATTTCATTTTTTCCCCACTTGCCTGCTATACAACGTGAAGACAAGTCTTCAGTACATGCTCTACTCCTGAGGGTATTCTGCACCAAAATATGAAAAATGCTGCACACAATATTTTAAAATTCCACAAGCTGTATTTGTCAATAAATAAATGCAGAGGCTCCAGCATGGTAGTGAGGAGCAGAGGCCACTGACTGCAAGAAGATCACCCAGCAGCCTCCCCACCCCTTGCCCCGGGGACACAGACTCAGTGGTCAGGCTGCACCCAACCCTGACACAGCGCAAGGCCTGGGCCTGCCACAGAACCTGGTGTTCTGCCCCTCTGCACCAGGCACACCAGATGTGGGCAGGCAAGCTCAACCAGGCAGGATCCAAGTGTAGTGGGGCTCAGTGTGGGGAGATCCAGGTGTGGGGTCAGGGGATTCTATGTGGGACAATCTGGGTGCAAGCTGCTCAGTGGGGGGTCTAGGTGTGGGAGGGTCTGGATGCAGGTGCAATGGGACTCTGCAGGGGCTTCCAGGTGAAAGTAGTTGTGGCTCAGCAGAAGGGCGTGGGGGTCTCAGCAGAGGGGTCTGGGTGCTGGGGAAGTGGGGCTTGGTGGGGCTGGGGTCTGGGTGCAGCTAATTGGGGATCAGTGGTGTGGGGGGTCTGGATGTGAGGGCTCAGGGAGGTGCAGGGGGGTGGGGCTCATCAGGGTGGAGGTTTGAGTGCAGGGAGCTCAGTGGGGGGTGTGGAGGCAGGGGTGGATGTCCAGAGGCAGAGGGCTCCAGATGCAGGGGTTGAGATTCAATAAGGTGGGGTTCAGTTATGGAGGGCTAGGGGGGTTCTGGGTGTATGGGGTGAGACCTGGTGGGGGTATCTGGGAGGTCTGGATGCATGGGAGTTGGGCGGATGGGGGAGCAGCTCCCTGTACAGTGAACCCTCCCCCAACAGCTGAGGAGCAATGGGAGCAGGAAGCAGGGGCGGGTGCTGAGCTTCCTGCAGCTGGGGGAGGTTTCTGGGGGTGGATCTGACACAGCCCTAGCCACTCCTTGCATGGGAAGACAAGTCCCATCCTCTCGGCCTCCAGCCCAACCGGGACTAGCAGCTCAGGGTAGGAGCCGCTGGTTGGGGTGTCCCCAACCCCGCAGTGATTTACCTCTCTGTGGGCTGTGTGAAATGATATATCTGCACAGCTAGGGAGTGGTGCACAACTGCTCTTGCAGCTTCCCTTTGCTACCCTGTCAGAAAGTCATTTTTCTGCAGGGAAGCAAAGAAATCTGTGGGGGACATGAATTCTGCGCACAGAGTAGCAATGCTCAGTTCATCCACTGCTGTAAAATAGCTAGACTGGAGAACCAAGAAACCTGATAAATATCTGAGATGTGCTTTGAGAGCCTTCACTCTTACATACTGTCCTTCAGCTAAGCATTGCTGGTTTTAGTAAATCTAGAAACTGCGGTGAAATCAGATTTCGCCACTTGGAGAAGGGAGTATGATCTAGTCGTATGATTATTCATTTGGACTATATGTTGCAACGTTGTACAAGTGGCTTGTTTATGCACGAGAGCAGGTCGATTTGTGAACTAGTTTTTAATTGCAATAAAAGGCTCTTCAAAGCAGGGATTACATTTGTCTACTATATTTTATAAAGTACCATGTATATATACAGCTCTATAAAATGCTTAATAATATTAAGGCAGCTACAGACTTTTCTGGAGGTATTTGCTGTCTACAGAATCAAGTGTGCCAATTCAGTGCATTCAAAAAGATTACCCACTGCCTCTGCTGAACTTTAACAGCAGCATATTTCTAATACAAAGACTAAAATAGCAGGAAAGCACTAGTATTCCCAGACAGAACTATGTTTACAGACTTTTGGTCAGGGGAGGATGGAATATACAAACTGGATTGCTTCTTTAAAAATAAAGCCTAGATCTATAATGAAAAGGATTCTGAAAGAGACCATAGATAAACAAACACCTCACTAAGGGACTATAAATATATCAAAAGGGCTAGAAAGTGGGCTACAGAACTCTGGCACTGAGTATGACCTGGGTAGACTCTGTTCCTTGTCTAGGCTGTGGAAATGAGGATATCCTTAACTTCACTTGTCCAGATACACACTTTCTGTATCTCTGTGTTCACAAATCTGAGAGCATTACGTTCCCAAAAGCAAGCAGGTGAACACACATCCCATAACCCAAGTTCAGCGGCCTCAACATCATCTGTACCATTTTCACATAATGTATGTTAAACTGGATACAGCTCCCTGATTCAGTCCAGAGTAGCCTGGGGGCTGCTCTATCTTGCACCAACCTGATACTGGCCTTTAGGAACCATACTCCAGCAGGGGAATGGCTGCAACACATTGGATTCCAATCACTCTTCATCCCCAAAATGTTTACTGCACTGGGGGCTACACAGAGGGACACATCAGAGCCAACTATGCTAGCTCTACACTTGTTGGGAACTCCCCCGTGCCGGAGGAGGTTTCTGCTCCCTATGCATGATCTAAAGAGCACAAAGGGAGTGGGATCACGGCAGAGAATCTGCCTATATATTTCAGTAAAGAGGTAAAAGTCATTTAAAAAGGACTTGAGTGAATTATGTCAAATTCTAAAGTAATTCAGATTTAACCATTTTCTCCCCACATGCCCAATCCTGGAGCTAATTATATATTTTTAGTGCAATCTTGGAGGTCTTTTAAAAAAACAAAAACAAATAAAACAAAAAAAACCTACCACAATATTTAAGAATTTGGCATGATGACATATTACTATGAGGTGTAGCACTGGGGAGAGGTGAAAGTATGGGGGTTATATTTTAATTGCTTTTTTAAAATGTTTCTTTGGGGGAAAACTAATACATTTTATTCCACTTCCAACATCTCCAGGACAATATTAGATCTTGTGTGCAAAGGCCATCTACCCACGCTGGAAATTGTCACATTAAAATATAGTCCCAGTGGGCCACACATATTTTTCTTCTGGAACAGCTATATAGTATGTTGAAATAAAAGACCTGTATCAGTGCTGGTTGGCAAGGAAGAAGTGGAGACCCTGAATGGATTGCAGGAGTAGCACCTTATACAAATCCTTGGACCCTGCCTAACTGCTAGAGGGAGGTAGAAGGCTGGAATTCCCACCAGGGTGTCACTTCACAAATGAGGCTCCAACTTTTGGATTTGCCTCACAGATGACTGGTACATTTTTCAAGCCTCGTATATTTCTAAGGTTCACATCCATGTAGTTGTGGTGGAATAGCACCTCAAAAAAGGGGTGGAGGTTCTGAATAATTTTTCAACTTCTGCACATTTTTACAAAGGCACAAAAACATACGGTCCTTAAAGCAATCCCTGTTTAGTAATGAGGAAGTGTTGTTATGCCACAGGTTAAAATTAATGATGCAAAACGCAGGAGGTGACTAGCACGGATTGCTAAAGGAAAAGGAAGTGTATCTAACACTTTTTGTCCTCTCTAGAGAGAGACAGGGATAGGAAGCTATGGCAATTTAACCATGGAAGGGGTTTTTGCTTGTTTGTTTCTCAAAACTGAAGGAGATTTTAAGTATCTCAGGGAAGAAAGTGGAAAGAATCCTTTGTCATTAGATAGAACTAGGCAGTTTTTAAATCTAAAATGATGGAGTCTCCTTCCAAATGAGGGAAACTTGACAAATTTGAGGACAGAAATCTGGAAAACTGAAAAATTTTCTGCCTTTGTGTAACAAAAAGCCTAAACTGCATAAGTCTCCCAACATCCCATCTCTCTATAACTGCAAATGGTTTTTAATCTTTGTAAAACAATAGAATAAATGGCTTTTCTAGATAGTTTTTCAGTAAAAGTGTTTGAATTCATTCATTTTATTATTCTAATGCTACCTTTTGTCACTTTCAAAGAAATTCCATTTGCGTAATACTGTGATAGCAGTTATCACAATTAAAAATATTTTCAAATAATTCAAGTCTGATCTAAAGTTGAATCTATCCATTCACAAAAAAACCTACCACATCCACACAATATCCTGTGCACTATTAATAGCTTAGGTCACCTTTTTCATTTGTTTACTTCTTGCTATGGTAATAAAAATGTGCAGATGAAATTAAACCAGATTGAGTTTGATGGCATCAGGAGAAGGAAAGGGACTTCCTGTGCGGGTGTGAATTGTATAACCTGGATAAGTTGTTCTTTATTAATAGACATCACTATTTCAAGATCAAAGATCAGATTAACAATGACAGTGTATGGGAAAATCTCTATAGATTCCCGTAAGAGCCTATTGTCCTCCACTTGAGTGTCTTATTAAAATTGTCTGAAAATCATAGCAAAATAGGAAAAATAATAATATAAGAACTTCTATAAGCATTAATGTTAAACCAAGGCCCAACTGAGTGATTTCAGTACTCTTTTTTTTTTTCTTAAGAGCCAAAAAGACATTGTGCCTGCACAAGTTTAGTGTGAACACAGTTGAGGAAGTGCCAAAAATAGAAGGAGCAAAAAGTTCACTATAAGATTATATGAATTTTAATCCAAAACACTTAACATTTCAATAGTACTCTCTCATCTTCAGTGTCATGCACAACATTAATATCGGTTTATAATGAGGAACCTGTGTCAGTAGAAAACTGATTTAACTGCTTATATTTATATTAGTCAAAAAAATAAAATTAGATAAAGATAAATGGAATTAATATGAGGTAGGACAATTTCAAGCAAGGAAAACTTTAACCACTAGCTTTAACCATCTCCTCTAAATGATAACAGACTAGGGGTAAAATATTCAAGAGAGTCTTGGGTGGCTACTTTCATTCAGAATTAAAGTGACCTTTAAGGAGGATAAAGCTATAGTGAATTTAGGCCACTTTACTTCTGACTGTGAGCATACACACAGGGGTTTAACATCACACCTATAATTAAGTCACCTTAACTTTCCTGAACATCCCCATGCAGACAAGACCTTAGGCCAATTTGTGTTGTTCTACATCCACCACATTTTCCTACTTTGTTAAAAACATTGCTTTTTCCTTATTGTTGTGTGAAAAACCCACCCAACACAACAGGGAAACTGACAAACTAGTTATTCAGCGCACGCACTGAAACCATACATAATGGACTCAAGGTGACAAATAGAACAAACTGGAAAAAGATCTTTCGCTAAACAGTTATAGTAAATTTAGGTATATTAGAGCCAGTCAAATATTTTTGGTCAATGTGATTTTTAGGACCTTAAAAACCAAAAAGCCATTGGCAACTTCTCAAACTAATAGTTAATAAATCTTTCTTCCACAACAGTCATTTGTGACTTATAAAGGCTGCTATGTGTCATCATCACCATCATCTTTTGTAAATATGGTATATTTTACTTTTGGGAAGAGAAAGACCTACTTCAGCCACCCCATAAAGAGAATAAAGGAAAATAACTGAACTGGTTGCCTTTCATCCTCTCCCCATTAGTCCACTGCATTTTTTCTGCAATATCTGCTATAAAGTTACTAAAAAAGAAGAGTCTTAAAATACTAATTTCCGTTATTCTTTCACTTAACTCAAAACTAGCCTATATTGTGGATTTTAGCCATGCACCTAACATTCGCCAACATGAAATAGCTGGCTTGAAAGACTGCGTCCTTGTCTACACTACTGCAGTAAGTCGATCTAAGTTACGCTACTCTAGTTACGTGAATAACCTAATCTACTTCTACTCCAGTTACTTTATTCACTTAACTGGAGTAGCGTAATTGAGGTCAAATTACCGCAGTGCTATACCATGCATCGACGGGAGAGAATCGACTTACCTTACTCTTCTCATTTCAATGGAGTACCAGAGAGCACTCTGCCGTCGATTTAGCATGTCTTCACTACATTGATTTATATCAGCTGGGATCTGGGTTTCATAATCTACTTTTTCTGGGGCTGTATTTACTCTAGTTTTTTTCATAAAATTTCCAACCGTTGTTGCCATTGGGTTATCTCCATTAGTTAGTAAGAAAAGTCAGAGGACTGGTGGTGGAATTGTTGCCAGGATTTTATCCACCTGGAGCTAAAAGCAACTGTGAGGAATTAAGCAAAGAAATGTCTAGTGTAAACAGTATCTGTGACCAGACTGACACCACTATGACTCCACTAACTTCAATATAGTTACTGCTGATTTATATCATGGTTAAGAGGATTGCTGAACTGTGGCCTAAGCATGTGCCTGAATTTAATTGACTTCAAAGGAGCTTAAGTGCTTTTCTGAATTGGGGCCTTAATGACAGGAGAATTGGGCCCAAAATAACCAAAGAAGATAATGGCAGATTAGTTTAGCAGTCAAATTAAGTCCAGAGTGCTAAAACCCTTCAACATTGTCCATGCTTTTAGGGTTACCATATTTTGTGCCTCCCAAAGGAGGACACTCCACGGGGCCCCCGCCCCAACTCCGCCCCCTCCCCAAAGTCTCCGCCCCCTCCCCTGCTTCCCGCGAACATTTGAGTCGCGGGAAGCCTGAAGCAGGTAAGGGGGAGTGTAGGGGGAGGAGGCACGGCCCAGGCTGTCCCCGGCCCTGGGGTGCCGGCCCCGGGCCCGGCCCCCGGCCCACCCAGCACTGCGGTCCCCGGGCCCCCGGCCGAGCACCCCCGGCCCCCGGCACCGCACCGCCGGTCCCCAGCCCGGCCCCCGAGCCCCCGGCCCGGCCCCCGAACCCCCGGCCCGGCCCCGGCGGCGCCCCCGGCCCCGGCGGAGCCCCTGAGCCCCCGGCCCGGCCCCGCCGGCCCTGCCCCGGAGCCCCCGGCCAGGCACCGCACCGCGGGCCCGGCCCCGGAGCCGCCGGCCCGGCCCCCGAACCCCCGGCCCGGCCCGGCCCCGCCGGCCCAGCCCCCGAGCCCCCGGCCCGGCCCCGCCGGAGCCCCCGAGCCCCCGGCCCAGCCCCGGAGTCCCCGGCCAGGCACCGCACCGCGGGCCTGGCCCCGGAGCCCCCGGCCCGTCCCGGCCCCACTCCGCCGGCCCCAAGCCCCCGGCCCGTCCTGGCCCCCAAGCCCCCAGCCCGACCCCCGAGCACCCGCACCACCGGCCGGCATGTCCCGATTTTCCCGGACATGTCCGGCTTTTTGGGCTTTCCCCCCGGACGGGGATTTGGAGCCCAAAAATCCGGACATGTCCGGGAAAATCCGGACGTATGGTAACCCTAATGCTTTTGTTGAGATAACTATTCATCACAATTAAAACTATAGTTGTTCAGGGGTAGTGGGGGGAAGAGGACTCGAGAGGAGAGAGAGGGGTCTGGAGTAAGTACCCAGTATAGTCAAGGTATCCTATAGCTACCTTTCATATGGGGAGAGGAGGGAAGAAATCTGTTACAGCTCTTGTAACTATAGTAGCCTAGAAATCTCCAGGCTCATTAAGGCTTTTAGACTAAAATTAGTACATACTTGTTGAAAGAACGAAGTGAATTTCTGATAACAGAATGATACAAGACAAGAAACAAGGAATACAATAATTCAATTATTTTAGTACACTGTCTTACTCCAAATGATAACTTTCACGTATCTATATGCAAGGACTGTCTTTAATTTTTCATATAGGACAGCATGGAGTACATTTTCAACTCTAAACAAGTAAATAAATAAATAATGAGGAACTTAAGTAAATCATTTAAGGACTGACTAAAAACAAAATCCATCTTATTTAGGTATTTTAAATAAAATAGTCTCAATGTCTCCCAGTCCTTACAGTATGTCAATACATAATGATTTTAAATACACTTTTATTCTTTTAAGACCCAATCTTACCAAGATTTATTCATTTGCTTAATTTTATACATTGCAAATAACCCCATTTACTTCAGTGGCACTACTACCCATCCACAAAGTTAAGCAGATGCATAAGTCTTTGCAGGATCAAGGCCTTACAGATCTGTCCCTAGGAAATTGCGTTGTCATGGCTATACTATCAGGAAATACAAAATGTTGAATTTGTGTGGCAGTTCAAAGCCCCTGAGGTTAAGCAGCTACTTGAGGATGTATATTTAGAAAGTGTTGGTAGAATGTATTGAAATGATCTGCCAACATACCAAGAACATCTGTTTGAGCAACACATGTCCTCAATGTAAGCTAATTATGCTTTAAGATATAAATTTTCCAAGCTATTCTTGGAGGGTCCTGAAATACTAGACATACTAATCAGTACCAAGTCCTTAAAATAATAGAGCATACAGGCAATATAGTGAACTGCTGTCACAGAGAGCATAATAATTCATTCATATTTCCTCATGTAGAAATTAAGAAAAAACAGTCAGCATTAGGAAAGGAAGCCAGATCTACAGACTGCACCACTGGAAAGTCCACCAACATTTCAGATTTAGTGTTTGCAATGGGATTATGACATATCTGATAACTCATTCAAAATAAAGGAAGCCCGTAGACCTAACAGGTGCAATTTTCAAAAGGTTCAGCATTGGCCTATGTTCACTCCCACTATTGTTCGAGTTAGGCCATGCTGAGCACTTTTGAAAATTCCATGGGTTTCAAAGGCCAGCTCTATAGCATCACTTCAAGAAAGTGAGAATTTTTTTTAAACAGATAGCTATCCTGCTGTAAAATCTGAGTGGAGACAAGGCACTGGTAAATTTTCCCTCTATGGAGTTAGTCAAGGTCAACTTTATACCTCCCATTTGGAATTGATCTCATATAACCGCATCAAGATAAAAACTACAGGATCTTTTGAGAATCCTGCACTTCTAATAGCATCTGCAATTAAAGTCTCAAAGAATTTTGAAGACATTTAATCATTTCTGCCTCTCCACACCTTAGAAGCAAGCAAGCATAATTATCCATCTGGAAAAACTGAGACCTGGTCTACACTGGGGGTGGGTGGGTGGGGGAAATCGATCTAAGATATGCTACTTCAGCTACGAGAATAGTGTAGCTGAAGTCGACGTATCTTAGATCGACTTAGAATCACTTACTTTGTGTCCTCGCAGCACGGGATCGACGGCCGCCGCTCCCCCGTCGACTTTGCTTCCCCCTCTCACCGAGCTGGAGTTCAGCAGTTGACGGGAGAGCTATCGGTGATCGATTTATCGCATCTACACTACATGTGATAAATCGATCCCCGATAGATTGATCGCTACCCGCAGATCCGCCGAGTAGTGTAGATGTACCCTGAGACAGGTAGTATGGGTATGTCTACACTGCAGCTGGAAGCAAACCTCACAGCCTGGGCAGACAGACTCGCACTGGCAGGGCTCAATCTAGTGCACTGAAAAGCAGTGTGGACATTGTGTCTCAGGGTGCAGCTTGGCCTCTCAAGCATAGGAGATTGGGTGGGCTTGAGAGCCCGAGCCTCAACTTCCATACTGCTCTTTATGGCCCAAATTAACTATAGTTTGCTAGCCTTAAAGTGCCTTGTATCCACACACCATCTTTTTTAAAAAGCAAATTATTTGGCATCTTAGGTCACAGTAAGTCATCCTCATCGAAACAGGAGCAACTCCCTTTGCAGTGAGTTTGTTTGCTTTAAGGTTCACATGGATGCATTCCTAACTACTCTGCTTCTGGCAGTCTTTGCATTACTATCACTACGCTGCATTGCTTCACACCTGGGTCTTTGTACTTGTGGGTCCTCTACTGCTCTGGAATAACCCTAACCCTTTATGATACCAAGTAGTAGTGAGCTCACACATTCAGAGTCACATACCCATTATGGCAGCCACACTTACAGCCTCCTTACCCTGCTTTGTGAACTACTCCATATGCCCTCATCCACCCATTGTGACTCCTCTCACCCACCGCTCAAGATGTGAGCACCATAGGGGTTAAAAATAAAAGTCAAACAATTTGCATGGCAGATACAGAAAGAGGGAAAAAGCAATAGAAAATGTACGTTGGTTCACAGTTAAATTAATGTACTCAGCTTTCAGCTAAATTGAGATTTTTATGAGATAATGGCCCAAATCAGGTTACAGAGACATTTCAAAGGGCATAGAGGTTTTAGGGCATTATAAGGCATTCATGCATATCTGAATGCCTGTGGTTCAGAAAGGTTACTGTGGAATTCTATTAAATTTACAGCATACTTTATGCTGATCTGTAGGTGTCATACAAGAGAACTTAAAGCAAAGATAGTGCTCTATTTTGGCATGCATACAGCAGGGCAAAGAAACTCCCTCGGGGCTCTCCATATAATTAATGTTCACCTTCCACTCCTGTAACAACTAGAGGGGGGACACACCATCCTACTAAATAGCAGTGCTGCATATCTTCCTGCTTTGCCCACTGCCTTTTTGAACAAGACCCTTTTGCCAGAGGATAACATTCTCCAATATAAGGAGAGTCTGCAGAGGTGTACATGTAATTACTAACCTGTCCCTGCTGCCTGCCCCTTTCTCCCCCCAAATCACAACAGTTTCCCAACCACCCAGTCTTTGTTACAGGGGTCTTATACAGGGGGGAAATCATTTGGAAAATGTCTTACCAACTTGACGTGAACAACAAAGTGGAAAGAGAAGATGGGAATGGCATTCCAAAATTCCAGGGGGAAAGTATTTTATCACTGTTGGCATGGAGACTAGGATTAGGGTAATAAGTACTCTCCTTTCGATTTCGCTTAGCACCTGCAATGTCATGGCCTGCGCAAAGAGGAGTGTTATCTCCTGCAGAAAAGCTGACTGAGGATGGGAGAGAAAGACAAGATGATACACTGCAGGAACTAGCAAATGCATCTCAACAGAGGGTCACAAAGGCAGAAGTGTGGAGGGATGGTTTCCTGGAGTGCATGGCCCTGGAAAGGTAAACAGCTGTGATGGAGAACCTTTTGTTACAAAGGCTGTGCACGAGGCCTCAATGTTCTGCAAACTATAAAGAACACACCATAGTAGGACCACCATTTCAACCATCCTAAGTACAGGCCCTTCCTACAACAACCAGCCACACAGAAGAAAGAGAAAGAGAATCCTTTCTACTGCATCACCTAAAGTTTGTGAGCACTCCTTATTTTGGCCATGCGTCGGTTCCATGGGTCTTAAGTTCACATTACGTTCTTGGTGAATTGGTTTTGATTTTATTCACCCAGTAATATTGTTCCCTATGCTATGTGTTAACTTTGCACATTTATTTTGAAATCTTGGATGAAAAATTTCACCAAGGTACAACTCAATTCATACACTATAGAACATCCCCTGCACTATAGTGTCATTTCCTAACAAAATCAACATATTTCATTCAGTTCCTTGGGTACAGTATAGTCATTTCCCACGACTGCCCCATGGCCTCAAAGTAAGAGCACAACACATATCGCACCCGGTTTTCCTGACCAGTTGGGGACATTTTGCAGAGACACCCTCTCCATCTGTCCATAACATTCAGAAAGTCTCTCCATCCCCCGACCCACCTATTGTCCAGGATCCCTCCCTTGCACCTACAGATTTCATGCAAAATACAGCAGACACTTATTGCATGTGGTACATAATGATGAGAAGAATCTAGCCTTGACATGGGGCCCCTCCACCTTCTCTTCAGTCATCCAGAACTTTTGCACATTCCACTGACATGCCACAAATACTTGCAGTATAGTTACATAGGTCCTTTCTCTTGTCCAATGTCCAGAGTAAGGTTTCATAAACTAGAGAAGCAGACAGGAAACTGGGTCTCGCAGAATGAGAGGAGGAATCGTAACTACATTGTCCATAATGGGCTTGGGAACAAAGATCCCTTTACTCATTCCAGCAAACAGGTTTGAGTTTCTTGGGATTCTGACCTCCAAATGTCTTTGGTTCTGTGATGTAATACACCTCACAAAAACATCATGTGAGCCTAGCAGCTACAGCAATTGTCAGTTTTTTATTTGAAGTGGTGTGTGCACTCAATATCGTTGATGCTGAAACAACTGGTTGTGTGTTACAACTAAATGTTTTATCTAGTTACTTTAGTATCCAGGGTGATCCTATGTGAAAGCAGAAGATCTAAGATTATCAGAAGTCCCAATCCCTGTACTTATTTTGTGAGGTTTAAATTATATTATATCATGGGTTAGGCCCTGTGTTATATTCTTCATTTTAAAGGAAAACAACAAATCTCCAGTTGGCAATGTTGGTCTAGCTAGGGTGCTTCTAATTGCTGACCTGTGGCAATTTATCTTTTGAGTGTTATTCACTAAAAAGAATTTTGAAAATGCTAAATGTGTAACTATGGTCGAGACTGTTACTGGATTCCGAATAAGAAAAAGAAAAATTAATCCTATTATAAATTTCCACTTTTAGTATTTAGAGGGTTCCTATAGAAAATCCAGCTGTAGTCTCTTGCAAGGATATGAGCTTATGGACTGTGAAAATACCTTAAGTCAGACAGAGGAGTTGTGGGGCCCAGAATTGGTAAGTACAGTAGAACATCAGGGTTGTGAACTGAGCAGTCAACCACACGTCTCATTTGAAACCGGAAGCAAATACAGTACAATACTGTGTGAAATGTAAACTTCTAAAAAAGTTTACCTAGTAAAGTTTTAAAACTTTTAGTCAATGTTCAGTTGTAAACTTTTGAAAGAACAACCATGTTTTGTTCAGTGTTACAAACATTGCAGAGTTATGAATAACCTCCATTCCAGGTATCAGTAACTCTGAGGTCCTACTGTACATTGTCGTACCTCCCCTCCTGGTAGGTTACAACTGCATGATAGCACCATCTTAATAGCATCAGAAACATCCATAATAATATCCCTGACAACTGATCTACCAGCACCAAACTGATTAGCTACTGGCCAGTAGCAGCTAGGGTGGCAAGCTTCCACATGGTGATGACATCACCCTTCTCCATGCTGATGGGAACACCCTCATATCAGTTTTCTGCTCCCGCAACTCCAGGGTGAGCTCTGTGCAGATTTCTAGAAAAATAGCCTTTTGTCATCCTGAAGTTTGGTCACCACTGCTGGTCATCCCAGTTCTGCTTCACTATCCTGGCCCACCAGTCACTATGAGTTGACCAAGCCCAGAAATGGGACTCCACTGAGTAAAGCTGCTCCAGAAAAATGCAAAACGATCTATCTGATTTCACCCTCCCGCTCTTCCTTCCTCTGTAGTTCAATTGCTCCAGCAGGAATGGTCTACTATTCTGTTTGTACAGTGCCTAGCACAATGGGGCCTCATGCTTGGTTGGCACTTGGTATTACTCTAACATGATTAATGATAAATCCATCTGCTTGCATTCCTGTTAATGGGTGCATCATCCTGTTCATATTAAACACTGTCATGATCAAGGCACTCAGCAGCGTGACTGCCATGCTACCTGACATCAGTTTGAAAATGGCACTGGCAAAATGAATGGATGCCAGGAAAGGAATCAATGGAGTTTGTTAGTTTGATCCCACTCCCGGCCACACCCAGAATTCTTGTAGATTCTGGTAGACATCTCACAACGTACCAGGGAAGAAAAAGGTCACGGAGCAAAGAGCTGAGTGGCAGAGCATTGCACCATGGGATATCTTAATTCAAACAAGCACATAGCTGTGTGGATACAATGATTAACAAGGAAAATACCTTAACCCAACATGACATAAAGCAATGTGGCTGCACTTCTGTATGAAGTTGTTATGAAGTTAAAATCACTCTACTTAGAGGGGGGAGCATTGGCCTGCTAAACCCAGAGTCATGAGTTCAATCCTTGAGGGCCCACCTAGGGAACTGAGGCAAAATCAGTACTTGGTCCTGCTAGTGAAGGCAGGGGGCTGGACTCGATGACCTTTCAGGGTCCCTTCCAGTTCTGTGAGATAGGTATATCTCCATATATTATAATACGATGCAACATCCCTGTGTAGTCAAACCCTAAATGAGGGCTGGATTTTCAGGAACCAGCAAGCTCCCCTTATGACCAGGTTTTCCACCAAAATGCTGAGCTCTTTGGATAATCTGCCCTGGGGGAAGATGCTGAGCACATCTGAAACTCTGGCCTTTAGTGACTTACACCAGATCACATAGTAAGGATTCTAGTTCTGCCACTGGCATCTGTTCTAATCAATTAACTTCTTCTATGTTAAGTAAAATGGTAAAGGTTATCATGATATTAGACCACCAGTCACCTTACAAGCTTCATAATAGAAAATAACAGTCTTGGCAACACTATTTGAGCCATACTTTTTGAGTAGTGATTTTAAAGAAAGATTAACATTTAATTTCCAAGTTTTAGAAACAAGCTTTTTAAATTATGGTGAATTTGTTTCTTTTACATATTTCTACAACATATCTTAAAGAGGCCTTGGGAGTTCAAAATGTAGGGTCAGATTGTGATCTCTCGCCTTGCCTTGAATAGTACTTTACACCATACCCTTGAAGTCAACAGGCCTACTTGTAGAGGAAGGTGCTACTCATTGTGAGTAAGGGTATTACAGTCTAGTTTTTAACTAGTAGCTTCCTCAGGTTAGCAAATCTTTCTCAAAGATGTATTGTAATGTGCTGAAAGCTGGAGAACACCCGTGATAGCGAACATACAGTAAATAGTAGAAGAGTCAGCATCATATCACTTAGGAAATCTGCTTTAGGTGATATTACTTAATCCACGGGCACTGTTGAAATGGCACCATATCAGTGGATAATAATAACCTCCAACGTGACTGCACCTTTTCCATTACAAGTGAAGGCTTTGTCCTCCCTCTGGAAACCTTTGGCAGCTGTCTTGGAAAATGACAAAGTGAGGAACTCTCAGATGCACAGCATACAAAATGACAAAACTGTTGATCTGAAGTAGCAAAATTTAAGTTCTTGCCTGGCCAAGGCCATATGTATTGTAACAAACAAGAATGCTCTGCTTTGATCTGTAAGAAATTCTTCTTCAACCAATTGTTTGAATGGATTCCTACTCTAGGTGATTGTGTGCATGAGCGTACAGACACAGAACCTTTGAACAGCAGTAAGTAACTGAGTGGCAGGTTGGGGCTGTGCCTCATATATCCCTGGGTGGATGCAGGGCATGGCGACATGCACAGGGAGTGCTTGCAGCCCAAAGGCCATAGCTATTCAAAAACTACAAGCTCAAGCACCCAAGGTGCATGCATCTAGTGCAGTATGGACCTATGCAAACAGTCACCTTGAAAGAACAGTTACTATAATAAATGTTTTCCTCAAGGAGATGCACCCCAGAAATCTGTCTCACAAAACACAACCTCGTAGGCAGTTATTCAACATCTCTTTGAAACTTTCTCTTCTTTTACTCAGTTCTTCTTTGTATATTTGTGCACTTCTATCTGTCAAACAGAGAATAGCTTTTACATGTGCAAGTTACCTTAGGGTTACCACAAAAATTAAGCTTTAGTTACCAGAAAAAAAAAATTAAAAATGGGTGGCAGATAGGATTAATAAAAATCTCAGCTATGGAAACAAAAATGCAATGGTTATAATGAGCTGGCATACAGGTGATGAGCACAATGATCATCTCACAGGGTGTGCAATGTCTTGCTCTCTCAATCTGTAACTGTTTTATATAGTGGCTGGCACAAATTAGACTAACATGAGATTTCCTAAAAAAATTGTTACTCTGGATATTTATCATTCTGAGAGTTATGCTACTCACTAAGAGATGGTGATAAATCTTGAGATTATACCATTTTCTTTCACGGTGTTGCATAAAACGAACATGTGTGAGAACAGTATTTAACAGTAAAAATGAGAGCATAATCATGTACAATTAAGTTCTTGCCTCTCTACGAAACTAACTGAGTCCGAGGGAAATCCAGCACTGTAGTCAGTAGCAATCACACTAGTGCACAACTTCAACAAGCTAAAAATTGGAGTTTGAGTGGCAGTGAACTCAGAAATTTTATCCATAATGCACTGTCCCTAAGACAGATTTGTTAAATATTTCTTTCTTTTTGCCAGTGACGAACAAGTGAGCCTCTTTACCTTAAACAAGAGTCCCTAAACTTACAAAGCATGCATGGAGTTTCTGGCCCTAATTCAGGAAAGCTCTTGAACATGAGTTTAAGTTCCATCTATTTCAACAATACTTAAACACATACTTAAAAGTGATTTCCTGAAACAGGGCCTTAGTTATGTGACCCCTATTTCAGCCAACGGGAAACACATCTAAAACCCTTCAGCATCTTTTTGATCCTGACTCCCATGCTTGTCTAAGAATTTATGTCTATGTAACAAAAGCAGCAGATGATAATATATACAGTAGACCCTCAGAGTTACGAACACCAGAGCTACAAACTGACCAGTCAACCACACACATCTCATTTGGAACCAGAAGTCCACAATCATGTAGGAAAGATCAAACTTGTAAATACTGTACAGCAATGTAATAAACTACTAAAAAATAAAGGGAAAGTTTAAAAAAAGATTTGACAAGGTAAGGAAACTGTTTCTGTGCTTGTTTCATTTAAATTAAGATGGTTAAAAGCAGCATTTTTCTTCTGCCTAGTAACATTTTAAAGCTGTAGTAAATTAATGTTCAGTTGTAAACTTTTGAAAGAATTACTATAACATTTTGTTCACTTACGAACAACCTCTATTCCCTGAGATGTTTGTAAATCTGAGGTTCTATTGTATAGCACATTTAGCAGCATTAAAAGAACTAGGAGTTCTAAGAGGATAAAAATGATTGGAACCTTTGAGCTGTAACAGGTCTATCACCTGGGACAGACCCCACCATTCATAAAAAGCAGAAAAAAATTAAACAATAAATTTACTTTCACCCCAAGCCCACATGACATTTACAGCTGTTAAACAAACAAAATACGGAAACTCCTCCAGATGAAAGTTCCCTATGGATGAGAACTGCTCCAGTGGAAATATTCCAGTAGAGGGCTCCAAAGCAACAGCAAGTTTTCTTTGAAAAGCTTAACAGCATGACAGGAGACTGAGCGTCAATTTTTTTTAAAAAAAAGTTAACATACATATATACAGCCAAGGTGAGTTAGAATCTCAACTAAAGTCTTGACCTTCAGCCATGAGAGCCTTGAGAAGGTAGCATAGCTATAGTAAAATGAGTGAAAGCTTTTGGTTGTGTAAGAATATTCAAAAACTACAGCTGGTCAAAAAACAGTCAGGCTTTACATTCCAAATAAATAATATATTTTAGAAGTTTGCAATTTCCTGTAAAAAATTAAAATTTCAACCAAATCTACTCAAAATGTTGGATGTTGTATAAATGTTGACTACAATGCTGCACATCTTTTTGAATTCTTATCCCTTAATAACTGACTAACAGTCTCTGTAGATCATGTTTTGGGCTCTAATGAGAAAAGCACATATTATCCAGGAATAATGAGTTGGAGAATGGACTGAATACATTGCAGTATACATCATTCACTCAGTACTGTTGTAAAATTATTCATGTCAAAATTTGTAAACAAACAAAATTTTTTAAAAACCCATCGTTTATTCTGAATAGTTTCTGTTGCACTCTGCCCCAAATGGGTTTGTAACTCTGTTATGAATAGGCTTTCCCTGTATTTATTTCTGTAGAGAAACCATCCCATTAATCGGCATAGCTGACAACTGCACCAAACTGGAAGGCCTGTTTGGCCAAACGTCAGCTATGCTGATTAATGAAATGTCTGCCTAAGGAAATAAATAGAAGAAAGTCTTTTCATAACAACATTCTGAACTTTTCAAATTAAAAAAAAAAAGAAAAAGAAAATGGGATGGAGAACAGCAAATACTAAACAGAATTGTGTATTTCCCATATAACCCTACTGCAGACAAGTCTGTCACACATAGGGTGACCAGATAGCAAGTGTGAAAAATCGGAACGGGGGTGAGGGGTAATAGGCCTCTATATTAAAAAAAGCCCCAAATATCGGGACTATCCTATAAAATCGGGACATCTGGTCATCCTAGTCACACAGATTTATTAAAACAAAGTAAAGTGGCCAATGTAGCACTGAACCAGGTAAAAATCATGTTTATATAAGCTTTTAGAGCCCTGGAAAGCTTTTTTACAAGTTTACTCAACATACAGTAGTCAGTCTGTTTATATTACAGATAGCAGAACTTTGATTAGTTGTTAGCAGCCAGACCAGGTTACATTAGAGGATTTTGTTCCCACAATTTCCAATCAAATTGATGGCCAACAAAACTGGAATCCTATTAATAAAGAATCATGTACAGCTCTGAGATGTGCAACAGACATGATTTTAGATGAATGTGTGTTTACTGACTGGCTCAAGGGCTTTCCACAAACCTCCAAAAGCCTTACATCGGAGCTCATGTAAATTGAGGAATGGTCACCTTTCCCATGCTTCACAAAATATATGGTAACAGGTCAGGTTTTGTTCAAGATGCTTGAATCTACAGTGCTGCATTTTGAACTCTATGCCTGACCCTCCTTTTAATATTTTAACTAAAATCAACATTACCAAACCTTATTACTCTACTTTCTTTAATGTTACCATCTCATTGTCGACCAGCTGGCATCTAGCATAGTAACATCTAAACAGTCGACTGGCAGAACAATGAATTTATCTCGGAAGGTACTCCAAGGCTGTCACTCAAAATATCACACGAAAAAAAAACCTAACATCCAATAAGGTAATTGGAATGCATACCTTTCTATCTAGCTCCCAGGGTTCAGATAATTTCTTTGTTTTTAATAGTGTGCAAGATTATTGAAAGATTACTATTACATACTGGGTATTGCAAGTCTATAGGCACAGAGCTTAAGTGTCATAGTTTATGATCAACTAAAATAAAAAAATATTGGGGGGCTAAAAGTCAAATCTCAAATGCACAAGATCTTTTCAACTGATCAGGGTAATTTTTACCATTGTTTTTCAGTCAAAAGATAGGGATATTAACCAATTCAAAGTTAATTAATTCCATAAATGGAAGGTAATGATAAAACAAAAACATGTTGCAGTTCTACATGCCACACAAGCATTATTTTACATTAACACATGTAGTCTGAGGACATCCCAATAGGCAAGCAAAAATGATCACCCCCATTTTACAGATGAGGAGAGCTGAGATGCAGCAAGATTAAATGACCTGCCCAAAGTCACACAAGGGGGTCCTGACTAAAGCTGGGTGAAATTTTTTGGACACAAATGCAGATTCGGGTCAACCAAAACATTTCATGAATTCATGTCAGATTTGCCAAATTATTTCAGTAGAAAGAACAAAAAAAGTTACAAAAAATTTGAAACATTTCATTTTGATATTTTCAAAGTGAATGATTTGGATTCAAAAATGACTTTTCATTTTGGATTTTACTTCATTTTAATTTCTAAAAAGGTAAAAATCCCTCAAAAATTAAATGTTTTGGGTTGGTCTGAACTAAGCATTTCATTGGATCCAAAATATTTTTCCCCTGACTTTTTCAGGTCAGCCACAAAATAAAAATCAGGAATTCACACAGCTCTAGTCCTGATTCTTGATGCTGAGCTTCACGAGAGACAACCCTTCCTCATAGAATTCCCAGCAATGTAGCAACTCCTAGCTGGCAGAAAGTTATCTTAACTGTATTTCTCAAGGTACCTCATGTTTGCTCTAATGAGCCCGAACAGAATGTACATCATCGAAGGTACGATGCATATTGGGAGTGGCTGTCTAGCATTCCTGCTTCTTCCTTGAGCCATGGTATTTAGGACAGAGTCTGGAGTCCTAAGCCCTTCAACATGCTTCTATCACATACTAGGGGAACAGGCAAGACTGCTGTCTCTCCTCTTCTGTAGGAAACAGGGACAGAATTTATTGATTCTATTTTCCCCAAGTGAAGAAGAAATTTTGGGGGCATAAATAAATAATTGGTATTTTCAGGACTGCATCTGGACAATAGCTTATTTGAACAGAAGGTGAAGAGACAGCCTCACTCCTTCTTTCCTTATTATGGCCCTTGGAAACCTATATCAGAAGTAGAAATGTATGAATAATGAATTATTTGGTTCATTGCACATTTTAAAAAAATTGTTTGGGGTCAAGCTAAACATTTTGTTTCAATTTTGACCATTTCTTACCTTTTTAAAAAAAATTAGGAAAATAAATTTTGAAACAAAATCATCACAAATTAGAAATATAAAATGTTTCATGTGGAAAATGTTGAAAAGAAACATTTTGCTTTTTTTTCAGAATTTTGGAGTCCCCTACCCTATAAAATGAACAACATTTTGGGGTCAGCAAATCTGCATTTTTTGCCCCAAAAAAGCTTCAGCTTAAAAATATTCACCCAGCTCTAATTAAAAGATGTGCATCAGCACAGGAATTACCACAAAGCAAAGGCTTCTGGTGACAATGCCGGAAAATGAGCACTTAAGGATGACAGCATAAAAAAAAAAGACTTCCAGCGTAACCCTGAAAAAAAAAGTTATTTGGAAGGCCACTTCTATCTGTATGTGGAGAGTGCAGGTACCAACCTAGGATATTTAATTAAAGGTGAGTGGGAGAGTGAAAGAGAGGCACCATTAGCAACCATGTCTCCACAATATCCATGTTGACCACAGATCTCACCTGCATTTTTATTAGTCCAACTTCCCCACTCATTTCTAATAATTTTGGCCAATTCAGGGGTGCAATTCAAAAGGTTAACCTGATCTTTAAGGCCTAAACGGAAATGGTTTGGATTCCAGATACCTGAATGCTATTAGCCAGGATGGGTAAGGAATGGTGTCCCTAGCCTCTGTTTGTCAGAGGCTGGAGATGGGTGGCAGGAGAGAGATCACTTGATCATTATCGGTTAGGTTCACTCTCTCTGGGGCACCCAGCATTGGTCACTGTCAGCAGACAGGATACTGGGCTGGATGGACCTTTGGTTTAACCCAGTAAGGCCATTCTTATGTTCTTAATGACAGCCTCTCTTCTGGTGTTTTGTTGTGACAGTTAAGGTCAGTTCATGATCTCTTGCTCACATCCTTTGATTTAACTAGATAAAAGCTGGAGGCAGGGTTTTCTTAACAGAGGACCCTCAAATCTGGAGTCCACTTATCCTGCAGGTATAAAACAGAGCCGGAGTGAAAGTCATCTCGGCACACAGGGTACACACAGAACCGAATGTGCCACTTAGGTTCTTGAGTAGAATAGGGCCTTGCATGAGCATTTGGCACTAGGGCAAATTTCACCTCTTATGGGTATTTCATTGAACCAAGAGCTATTATCTTAATTGTATATTGTTTTTATCTATGAGCTCCAAGACCTTGAGATGGATAAATCATTTACTTCAATCCTTGTAAGACGGTGGCAGATTCTAGGACTTCTGCTAAGTTATTCTAGTGCTTGAACCCTCCAGAGAGATGCACAGTGCTGAGTCACTCTAAAGCTAGGTCAGGTACACCCAATTAGCTCTAATCTTAGAGAATATGTGAAGCAGGAAATGAATTTAAAAAATGCAGCTAGAACTAGAAGCAGCATCCAACAGGTCATGAAAGTTCAGTTATCTGTATTTGAGTCACCAATAAAACCAAACCACAGAAATGGGTAAGTCTGAATTTTTACACAACATGAGTACACTCTGTACAGAGCAGGGTGGGAGCACTTCCAGCTCAGCCCATGAAAAGGATCGTATCATATAGCATTCTGCTTCTTTAAAGCACTGTGAAGTACAAACACTGACTAATTAGCCACGATCTTATCTTAACTCTGGATTGGTGTGTAGTGGCTAGTCTAACTGGGGACAAGTCTATGCTACAAAATTAAGTCGACCTAAGTCAGGTCAATGTACAGCCCCCCCACAGTAATTACTGCATTTTTCCATGTCTAAACTATGCCCCCACATCAGTGGTATGCATTCTTGCCAGGAGCGCTTCCACCGATTTACCTGACAGTGTGGGGCATTGTGGGACACTGTCAGACCTTATAGCACGCGGGGCTATTGGAAGTCAGAGAGGGTAGAAGCAATGGAGACAGTAAAGACTTTGACAAGACTTACCTCCACTATCAAATGTTAAGCCTCATATAAAATAATGATGTCCCCCGAGAACCATGGGCTCACATCCTGTTATGGTCAACTTGACTTAGTTCCATGCAGTTAGTGTGGGGGGCTGGGAGGTCTTGTCTGCCCTCTTACATGAACATTAAAGATCTCAAGTCACTTTTGTAAGATTAGTCATTTGCCTTAGCCAAAATTTCTTTTTCCTCATCCACTGGGCTTTATACTCTGAGCCAGTTGGTTGCTGCCCTCCATCCTAGAGGGACATTTAATTGGCAACACCTGTATATCATTTGAAGAGCACTCTGATAAGCAAGGTACCAGGTAAATATATATTATAAAGAGATGCTTTCTGAAGTTTCTTAGGACAAGGTATTATCCTCTCCTCTGAGGTTGAAGACTTGAAATTATTTTTGTTTGGAGTTGTAATATAGTATATCCCTTTCCCCTTTCGTACTACTTTATAAATATTATCTTTGGGTCAGATTCGGATACCCTTACACATATGGAATAGTACCTTGTGCCACCAGTTGTCTTAATGAAGCCAGGTTTCAGAGTAACAGCCGTGTTAGTCTGTATCCGCAAAAAGAAGAACAGGAGTACTTGTGGCACCTTAGAGACTAACAAATTTATTAGAGCATAAGCTTTCGTGGACTACAGCCCACTTCTTCGGATGCATATAGAATGGAACATATATGTTCCATTCTATATGCATCCGAAGAAGTGGGCTGTAGTCCACGAAAGCTTATGCTCTAATAAATTTGTTAGTCTCTAAGGTGCCACAAGTACTCCTGTTCTTCTTTTAATGAAGCCAGTGAGAGCATTTGAATAGTACAGTGCTATTCAGTATGAGTATCCAAATCTAACTTTGCATAACTCATTTTTGTATAAGCTTTGTCAAATTTATTTTTTAAGAAAATCTGTATATGGCTGTGGCATTTTTGGGAAAAAAACTTCTAAAGTATAAGGTGCTTTTCACCAAGCGTGTGATTGTAAACTTAGTTAAATTACAAATTTGAGTGTGGGATGCAGGGCCGGCTCTGGCTTTTTGGCCGCCCCAAGCAAAAAAAAAAAAAAAAAAAAAACCTGCGGCGCAGCCGGAGCACGGGTGCAGGGGGACCGGCTGGGGGGAGGTGGAGGGAGCGGGCGGGAGAGAGAGAGAAGGGGGCGGCCAGGGCTACAGCAGGGGCGCTGCCACGCGGCCCCTCCTGCTGCGCCGCCTCCTGCCGCGAGGACTCTGCTCCGGTCGGCGGGGAGGGAAGGAAGAGGACTGCCCTGCAGAGCGCTCTGGTTCTCCCTGCCACCGCCCCCTACAGGGCTGCTGGAGGGAACAAGAACAAAACAAACAAACAAACAAAAGCGGCCGTGCCGCCCTAGGATTGTGCAGAATGCCACCTCCAACAATCTGCCGCCTCAAGCACCAGCTTGCTCAGCTGGTGCCTGGAGCCGGCCCTGGTGGGATGAGACAGACCTTTTAAAGTTGAACTGGCTTCTTTCTAAATAGAAAATTGCTGTTAGTGATATTGACTTTCAGCATTTCAGAACCTGTTCTTTTCAGCACTAGGACTGCATCACTGCAGTCCATAACCACTCACAGCACCACAATTATACCAACCAAATGTTAGCTTTCACTTACCCATCCACCTGTGGTTTTATAAAAAAAAAAGTTTCAGCTAGTAAATGTTTTCCTAAATACCTTTAACAATGTGCTTATTGTGGCTGAACAAAGTGTGTTCTGTGCAGTCTTTCAATATATAAAAGTACCACTTTACTTTAAAGGCGTGGATGCTTTTTAAATCCAAGCCCAACGTGATATTTACTGATGAATGGGCTGGTAATTCTTTTCCTCCATATAAATCCTAAAGTGAAGTTTGTCATCCATGTTGGCGTTGGAGTTAATATTCTGTAGGGCATTTATCTTTTACGATCCATATACAATCCAAAATGACAAACTACTTGGCTAAATATGGAGTTACAGATTGACCTAAGGTACAAAGCCAAGTTGTCTTTTGTGACTTTCAGTGTCGCCTGGTTTTATCCAGATTGAAAATACCACAATAAAGGTTTATTCTCATGATAGTGTTGTACATTCACTTCTGATCAAAATGGACAAGTCAAGGTACTGTACAAAATTTGGCCTGGTTCATGCTTTGTCCAAATAGATTTTCCTACCAACATTTTTAATCCTTCAGCCAGTTATGTACTTAGTGCTTGTCTTCACTTCCGGGATAAGTCGACCTAAGTTACTCTACTCCAGCTACGTGAATAACGTAGCTGGAGTCTACAGAGCTTAGGTCAACTTACCCCGGTGTTTTCACTGTGCTGTGGCAGCATGAGACACTCTCCAGTCGACTTACCTTACTCTTCTCAGGGAGCTGGGATACCAGAGTCAACCAGAAAGCGCTCAGCCATCGATTTAGCAGGTCTTCACTAGACCCACTAAATTGATACCCACTGCATTGATTGTAGCAGCATTGATCTCCCCGCTAGTGAAGACAAGCCCTGAGATTCAGACTTTAGGACCAGAAGGGATCATCATGATCATCTAGTCTGACCTCCTGTACATCACCGACCATAGAACCTCACTCACCCACTCCTGTAATAGGCCCATAACCTCTGGCTGAGTTACTTAAGTCCTCAAAACTTGATTTAAGATGTTGAGTTACAGAGAATCCACCATTCACTCTAGTTCAAACCAGCAAGTAACCCGTGCCCCATGATCAGAGAAAAGCAAATAACCTCCAGGGTCTCTGCCCATCTGACCTAGGGAAAATTCCTTCCCAATCCGAAATATGGCAATCAGTCAGATCCTGAGCATGCATGAGTGAGACCCACCAGACACACACCCAGGAAGGAATTCTCTGTAGTAACTCAGATCCTTCCCCATCTAACATCTCCTATTGCTGCAGATGGGATATTTGCAAATCTCTCTCACCTCAGAATCCCCCACCCCAAATACCAACTCTCAACTCAGAGCAACCTCTAAAATTATACACTTGGGCTCAATCAGAAGTGCCTCAACCTCTATCTCATTCACTATCTTGTTGTTGAGATTCTTCCTGGTGCAATACCATTATCAAATACAAGATGCCTGCAGGCCTCAGCATGGTTATGATTGCAAGCAGTTAAGAAGTCATGTATAAGCATCAAATAAGGACATTGGAGGCATGGTTTCCAGCTGAGAATAATTAAAAATAACCTTTCTTCTACGTGTCTGTATTCCGTGTGAAGAAAATGTGACAATCCACTTGTGGGCTGGACCAACTTTCAGCAGTAAAGAAAAAAAAAATTGTTCTAGCTATATAAACCAAGGTTTGCAAAATGATTTCTCCCTCCTCATATCTCTTTACAAAGACCCCATAGAAACAGAACAAAAGAAACATCTAGTTGCCACAATATCATAGATTATCTGATGACTTTGTATGATTTTTTAAAGCAAAATGTAGGTTCTCTTGTTTAGATCTGAGAATTGCAACACTTGTTCATACCTGAAGCTCATGAAATCCTTTCACACAGAAGTACAAAAGTGGCTAGCCTCTTTAGATTTTAAACTCCTTCAGGCAGGGACCTTGTCTTTATAACCTGTTAAGAAAGTACCCAGCACACTGTTGTCCTATATAGGTAACAATCACAATATTTGAATTCTCAGTGGTCTTTAAGAATCCTGCTTCCCCAGGGCTAGCAAAAACCGGTTGTTCTGGGCGTGGCCATGCAAAGAGAAAGAACTTCTCGAGTCCTGATTCATAGCACAATTAAAGCCATTCAGAAAGAAAAGGCCATTGAAAAACAGTAACAAATGGAACACCACATGAAACAAAGGACATCAAATATATGGGTATTAACTTGGTCTGGGTATCTAGGAGCCAGGTAGATGAATATCATGCCTATTGTACAAGGCCACAAGGGGGAGAGCAATAAGTGACAAGCCAGGAATTGTTAGCAGCAATTATCAGTATATTTTCTGAAGCGGAAAGTTTGAGCGATTAGCCATTGTTCTAGTAAGCAACTTTCAGAGAAGTAGTAGTCAGAGGGTCACAGACAGGTAGTTCAGCACCCTGGATCTGCAAAAAGAACCGCCTTTTTAATAAGCCTTAATGATAAAAAAGTATTACAGTTAGTCCAACCCATGCTTTTTACATTCAAGGCTGAGCTGGGGAGTCAACAGCTCTTGCCTTCACTTCCTGTTTTAGGCAGAACTTCTTTGACTTGGGAGGCAGCACTCCCAAAGCAGCCAGGGAAGTGATCGTCAATCTCTACCCAATGAGATAAGGTTTCTCTCCCAGATTTCAGAGTAACAGCCATGTTAGTCTGTATCCGCAAAAAGAAGAACAGGAGTACTTGTGGCACCTTAGAGACTAACAAATTTATTAGAGCATAAGCTTTCGTGGACTACAGCCCACTTCTTCGGATGCAGCATCCGAAGAAGTGGGCTGTAGTCCACGAAAGCTTATGCTCTAATAAATTTGTTAGTCTCTAAGGTGCCACAAGTACTCCTGTTCTTCTTTTCTCCCAGATTGTTCCCAATACATAGTATTTAAAAATCTTGAATCAACCCCCCACCATTAGATTTTTAAGATAAGTGTTGGGCCATTTACATTTGCCTCCTGGCTTTTGAGCCTTTAATGCGCAGCCTAGTTACAGTTTAAAGCTCTTCTTTGCAACCACAAGGGCTAGGAACTTATTTCTTAAAAAATGAAAACATAGTCTCACCTAGTTACAAACCTTCAGGAGCTGGGACTTTAAGAAACACATTAAATATTGAGAGACTCATGATAAAATTGTGAGAGTTGGCAATACTGGTGAGACCAATATATATAATAAAATATTGCATCTAGCACTCTGCTATAGATTACTTGTGGCTCAGATTTTTCAGGTATAATATAAACAGAGCTCTGCCACCTTGACTGTATAGGCCTAGGTGCTGGGGGTGTGGCAGCACCCCATGGCTTCAAATAGCTTCCATCATATACAGGGTTTACAATTTGTTTCAATGGCTCTGAGCACCTCCACAATACAACTTGTTCCAGCACCATTATGTGTAGGAGAGAGATTTGTAGGAGGTGCTGCTGTGGAGAGGAGCCAAAGGAACCAGATAGAACTGCTAGGAGCCATGCTGCTGGTTGGGAGAGGAGGCGGCAGCTGTGGCCTCACCTGCCAGATGTTTATGTTGCATAGGAAACTACAGTGAGATCTGTCTGGCTGGCTCAAGTCTTTGCTGCATGAATGAGAGGTAGACTTAGAGAAATGGTTTGCAAGGATCAGTCTGAAGTGTGGGCCCAATGGAATGTTCAGACTGACTAACTGCAACCAAAGCAAGAGAATTCTTATTTGTAGCAACCCCCCTCATCTATTTTACTGCAGTTTCTGCTCTCCCACCTCCCTTTATTAGGGCATGAACTGAAGGGAATAAAAATAAATAAAATGGGAGAACCTAAGTGAGATCTGACAGTGCAGAAAGGGTTCAGATCCAGTAGTGGAATCTATAACATCTCCTGTTACTAAATATATGGCATCATTTGTAGTATATTATTTATTCATATAACATTGTTAACAGTACTTTACAAAACACATGTATAGGAAAGAGCACTGAGTTTACAATCTAATTCAAACATAAAAAGAGAGTAACTGTTCATGGACAGGAGGACATGGAGACAGTAAGGACAATGACATACGAAGGATTCATCGGAGAAGCGGGCTTTAAGGAAAGTGTGATGCATCAGGCATCCGCTGCCCCCTACTGGAAGCCACAATGCCTTGGAACACCCTGCCCTAAAAAGGGTATCCTGCTGGAAGAGAAGAGCAGTGAGTTCAGACCTCCAGGGCATGCTTACCAGCTTATCATGATCAACTGCAGACAGAACCAGCGACAGTTAGTCTTCTGGCACCTTGAAAGGGCCAGGAGCAGGCAGATATCAATCAGGGACCAGCAGGCCAGATTTAAAAAGAACTGGCAACTTTTACTAGGGGTCAGTGCTAAGCAAAGCCAGGACAGGTAAGGAAAGCTCTCCTTGTCCTAACCAAGTGACTTGGCCTAGTCAGGGACCCAATCTTGACACTACGGTCCTTGGATACCTATGAAGGATTAGTGTTTATATTATGAACTTTAATGCCTGGGAACTATTCTGAGTTGAGATTTTATTTGTTTTCTGTAAATCCCAGAAGGGGACTGGATTGAGTGCTGACCTGTCTGGAGGATTAGGCCACAGAAACAGTAGATCTTTGTGGTGCTAGAGTGAAAGACTCTTGCAATACCATGTCCTGCCACAAAGGGAGCGCTCTGGTGTGAGTGCATGCCAAACAAAGATTTGAAGAAAGTGAAACAAGGCAATTAAACATGAAGTGGGAAAGTTTTCCATGATGAAAATGGGAGAAAAGACGGGAAGGAACCAGAACTGGGGAGGTATAAAAGGAAACAAGTAGAAATGCAAGAAACACGTGCAGGTTAACTTGATTCAGAGAGCTTATGGGCTTGTCCATCCTCAGCACAACCATATCAGGGAATCTGGTTACAATACCCAGTTACAACCAGGCTTTTAATTTGTGAAGTTGGCTCAATGGTACCCATATTTCATAGCTTTAGCCTGGTTAGGTTACACAGTGCTAAACCCCAGCCTTCTAAAAGGTACCATAGGAACAACTGAGTTCCAGTTCAAGAGGACAGCAGCATATTTCATATACTCCTGGCTTCACCTTGTCCATCTAAGAGACTTTAGCATGCCCATCAGTCAAATGAGAGATATTTTAAAGGAGCGCTTACGTTATGAATATCAAAACCTAGCTGTTGTACAGCCTATTTAAATGCTGAAAGGAGTAACTTTACAATGAAGATTGTTTTTTCCAATTACAAATATTCAGTCATTCAAACCTAGTTGGTGTCAACTCATTTTAAACTTTCGCTGGGGTAGCCATGTGGTCCAGCCATCATACACATCTCACATAACAATATGAAAGCACCCCCCCCCCACTACCCTCTATGGGATACTCGTCCCCAACAGCTCTATCCACTAAGCCAAAATGCTCTAGGGCAAGAAGCCAACACTCAAGCAAATCAGGAAAAAGGAAATCCCTTGCATCATAAGATTCATTTGCCTGAAACTGTCTGCAAGTTGTGTTCTTCAGAATATAAAGTTCACAGCCTACTTTCCTTAAAAAAATACAAGCAAAACTTCCTGGGCTTTGACCCAGAATAGACTTGAATATCCTCCTTGTGTCTGATACAAAACAAGGGAATAGTTAAGTGACAGCCAAAAGTTTCCAGGCACAGACAGTACCTACTACTCTTGCATTCACTTAGGCCTGGTCTACACTACAAAATTAAGTCGACGTAAGCCATCTCGTGTCAACTTTCAGCTTAGACCTATGAACAATTAGATTATCTCCCGTCCAGAGCTGGATTTACACCTTATGCGGCCCTAGGCACAGCATCTTCTCACACACACACGCCTCCCCATGTGGCCCTGCCTGGGGCTCCCCATCTCCTCCCTATGTGGCCCTGTGACCCCGCAAATGTGCTGCAAATGTCACCTAAGGGGAGGGGGCATAACGTGAGACAAGCAGCATGTGGGGCATGTTGGCAGGAGGAGGGGCAGACCAGGAGGCACCCTCCATCCTGAGAGCTCCCGAGCAGCGCATCACCTAAGGGGAGGGGGGCATGACATCAGACAAATAGCATGTGGGGCGTGTTGGCAGGAGGTGGGGCAGACTAGGAGCCTCCCTCCATCCTGAGAATTCCTGAGCAGCGCGGCCAGCAGCAGCAGGGCAGCAAAATAGCCCAAAATACCACAACTGCTAAAAAACCCCAGCAAATGACAGCTAAAAATAGCCCAATTGGGCTAGAAAAAAGAAATCACATACTTGGCAACCTTAGGCCTGCCCCTAGAACGCCGGCATGTGTCTGCTGTGCCTAACTGGAAATCCAGCCCTGCTCCCACCAACATGAATGCCCTGTTACACCAACATAGTCACACCTCCATGAGCAGCGTTGAGCCACAGTGAATGTATGTAGGTCAATGCAGAGCGAATGTAGACACTGCGTTACCTACGTCAACCCAAACAGTCCTCCAGCTGCTGTCCCACAACACCTGACACCAACTGCTCTGGTCACCCCGGCCCCCCTTTAAGACGCTGCAAATTTTGAAATGCCTTTTCCCCGATTGTCCAGCTGACTGAGTACACCTAGCAGTTCTCCACTGTTGTGTGCCATTGCTCAGCCAACCATGCTGGCTACACACTCCAGACGCACTCCTGTCTGGAGTAGACCGGAGATATGGGACCTTCTGGGCCTGTTACTCCTGAGGGAATTCTGTGCCAAAAAATAAAAATTCTGTGCACAGTGTTCTAAAATTCTGCACATTTTTCTTGTCAATAGGAGTCTGTCCTATCTCGGGGACTCTCTTTCTGTCCCACCATCCCCACGAACACGATACAGTTCTGCGGGGATCTGGAAGCCTAATTTCGTCGTCTCCGACTCAAGGAATATTTTCAACGCACCACTGAACAGTGCACTGACCCACAGGAACCCTCCTACCAACACTAGAAGAAGAAGAACTCTGCGTGGACTCCTCCTGATGGTCGAAATGACAGACTGGACCTCTACATAGAGTGCTTCCGCTGACGTGCACAGGCTGAAATTGTGGACAAACAACATCACTTGTCCCATAACCTCAGCCGTACGGAATGCAATGCCATCCACAGCCTCAGAAACAACTCTGACATTATCATCAAAGCGGCTGACAAAGGAGGTGCTGTAGTCATAATGAACAGGTCGGATTATGAACAGAAGGCTGCCAGGCAACTCTCCAAGACCACATTCTACAGGCCGCTATACTCTGATCCCACTGAGGAATACCAAAAGAAACTACACCATCTGCTCAAGAAATTCCCAGCTACAGTACGAGAAAAAATCTACATAGACACACCCCCAGAACCCCGACCAGGGGTATTCTATCTGCTACCCAAGATCCATAAGCCCGGAAACCCTGGACACCCCATCATCTCAGGCATTGGCACTCTTACAGCAGGATTATCTGGCTATTTGGACTCTCTCCTCAGACCCTATGCTACCAGCACTCCCAGCTATCTTCGAGACACCACCGACTTCCTGAGGAAACTACAATGCATTGGTGTTCTTCCCGAAAACACCATCCTGGCCACCATGGATGTAGAAGCACTTTACACCAATATTCCACATGAGGATGGACTACAAGCTGTCAGGAACAGTATCCCTGATGAGGCCACAGCACGCCTGGTGGCTGAGCTTTGTGACTTTGTCCTCACCCACAACCACTTCAGATTTGGGGACAACTTATACCTTCAAGTCAGCGGCACTGCTTTGGGTACCCGCATGGCCCCACAGTATGCCAACATTTTTATGGCTGACTTAGAACAATGCTTCCTCAGTTCTCGTCCCCTAGTGCCCCTCCTCTACTTGCGCTACATTGATGACATCTTCATCATATGGACCCACGGAAAGGAGGCCCTTGAAGAATTCCACCTGGACTTCAACAATTTCTACCCCACCATCAACCTCAGCCTGGACCAGTCCACACAAAAGATCCACTTCCTGGACACTACAGTGCAAATAAGTGATGGTCACATAAACACCACCCTATAACGGAAACATACTGACCGCAATATGTACCTACATGCCTCCAGCTTCCATCCAAGACACATCACACGATCCATTGTCTACAGCCAAGCCCTAAGATACAACTGAATTTGCTCCAATCCCTCAGACAGAGACAAACACCTATAAGATCTTTATCAAGCATTCTTAAAACTACAATACCCACCTGGGGAAGTGAAGAAACAGATTGACAGAGCAAGACGGGTACCCAGAAATCACCTACTACAGGACAGGCCCAACAAGGACAATAACAGAACATCACTGGCCATCACATACAGCCCCCAGCTAAAACCTCTCCAGCGCATTATCCACAATCTACAACCTATCCTGGAAAATGATCCCTCACTCTCACAGACCTTGGGAGGCAGGCCAGACCTCGCTTACAGACAACTGTCCAACCTGAAGCAAATACTCACCAGCAACTACACACCAAACCACAGAAACACCAACCCAGGAACCAATCCCTGTAGCAAACCTCGTTGCCTACTCTGGTAACATACAAAAGCCAGTAAGTGAACACTTCAATCTCCCTGGTCATTCTATTACAGATTAAAAGTCACTATCATTGAACAAAAAAACTTCAGAAACAGACTTCAAAGAGAAACAGCAGAACTAAAATTCATTTGCAAATTTAACACCACTAATCTGGGCTTGAATAGAGACTGGGAGTGGCTGGCTCATTACAGAAGCAGCTCTTCCTCTCCTGGAATTGACACCTCCTCATCTATTATTGGGAGTGGACTACATCCACCCTGATTGACTTGGCCCTGTCAACACTGGTTCTCCACTTGTGAAGTAACTCCCTGCTCTCCATGTGTCAGTATATAATGCCTGCATCTGTAACTTTCACTCTATGCATCTGAAGAAGTGAGGTTTTTGCCCACGAAAGTTTATGCCCAAATAAATCTGTTAGTCTTTAAGGTGCCACCGGACTCCTTGTTGTTAATGAAGAGTAGGGTTACCATATGTCCGGATTTCCCCGGACATGTCCGGCTTTTTGGTCCTGAAATCCCGTCCGCGGGGAATTTTCAAAAAGCTGAACATGTCTGGGAAAATAGGGAGGCATAAGCCAGGGTCCGCCCGGCCCCAGCACGACCTGCCAGGTCTGCAGCGCAGCCCAGCCGCCCCGGCTACGTTGTAGCGAGCTTGGGCGGGGGGGGGGGCAGGTGCAGCCGCAGAAGGTGGCGGAGGGGCCGCTACTGCCCCCGCAGGCCGGGCGGACCGCTCACCCCAGCTGAGCCTGCAGGACCACAGGGAGACCGGGCCCAGCCAGCGGCTCAGGCTTCCCTCGCGGGCGGGGACCCCCATGGCCTCTGGGGGATCCTTTGCGGCCCCTGCACCGCGGGAGCTGTTTCCAGCGGGGACAGACAGGCCGGGAAACGTGCTCGGTAGCGGCAGGAAGGAGGCTGCGGGGCGGGGAGTGCGGCCTGTTCCGGGGCTGCAGGGACCCACGCCGCCCCAGTCGCCACTGAGCATCCAAAGCCCCCGCCAGGCAGAGGCTGCTGGGTGAGCGGGGGAGCAGGGCAGGCGGGGGGTGCAGAGGCTGCAGGGCAAGTAGGAGCAGGGCAGGCAAGGGCATAGAGGCTGCAGGGGCAGGGGGCGCAGGGGCGGGGCGGGGCGGGGCAGGCGGGAGGCGCAGAGGCGGGGGGAGTGCAGGGGCTGCAGGGTGAGAGGGGAGCAGGGGTCACAGAGGCTGCAGTGGCAGTGGGGTGTGAGGAGGCGCGGCCCAGTCCGGCTCCCCCGGCCGAGCGGCTCTGGACCCGGTGTCTCTGGCCCGGGTCGGCTCGAGCCCTGGGGCGCCGGCCCCGGCGGAGCAGCTCCGGCCCGCCCCGGCCTTGGCGACTCCAGCTCAGCTCGGGCCCTGGGGCACCGGCCAGCGGCCGAGCACCCTCAGCCCTGATCCCAGCGTCTCTGGCCCGGCTCGGCTCAGGCCCCGGTTCCGGCTGAGTGTCTCCGGCCCAGTGCGAGCGGCGCCGGCCAGCGGCTGAGCACCCCCAGCCCTGGTCCCAGCGGCTCCTGCCCGGCTCCGGCCGAGCATCTCCAGCCCAGCCCCGGCCCCAGCGGCTGCAGCCCAGATCCAAGCCCCACGACCCCTTCCTATTTTCCCGGACATGTCCGGCTTTTTGGAATGATCCACCAGTACTTGCATAACCATTGAAAAGCAGCCCTTTCTGTTGATATACTCTGTGGCAAGGTGCTCTGGGGCAAAAAATAGGGATGCACATGCCATCTATTGCTCCACTGCTGTTTGGGAACCTCATAGCTGCAAAGCCATCCACTAGGTCTCGCACATTGCTGAGAGTCACAGCCCTGCATAGCAGGAGACAATTAATGGCTCTGCACACTTACATAACTACAACCCCCACCATGGATGTTTCCAACTCCAAAATGACTTCCTACTGACTGATCGTAATCTGTCACTGCAAATTTCCACAATGTGATTGCCACTCGCTTCTTCACTGTCTGTGCAGCTCTCAGTCTGCTGTCTGTTTTGGCAGGGCCGGCTCCAGGATTTTGGCTGCCCCAAGCAGCCAAAAAAAAAAAGGCGCGATCGCGATCTGCGGCGGCAATTCAGCGGAAGGTCCTTCGCTCCCAGCCGGAGTGAGGGACCGTCCGCCGAATTGCCACCGAATAGCTGGACATGCCGCCCCTCTCTGGAGTGGCCGCCCCAAGCACCTGCTTGACAAGCTGGTGCCTGGAGCCGGCCCTGCATGTTGGGGGGTTGGGTGAGCTCTGCAAACAGATCCAGGAATGTGGCTTTGTGCATCTGAAAGTTCTGCAGCCACGGCTTACCATCGCAAACCTGCATTACAATGTGATCCCACCAGTCAGTGCTTTGGGCATAAAACCAAAGCAACTAATAGCAGAAAGTCATATTTGCTACTCTGCTGCTCTTGGATTCTGAAGTCATATTTGGGAGCCCTCATAGGACCCAGAAAAATCCTGCATGAATTCCCAAGGAAATGCATTGGCTTTTCAAATGATGGCACCATTCAATAGTAGGAGATCATCACAATCTGGGTGCATTTATAATTTAAAAACAACAGAAATAGCAGTATGCATAAAACTTAAACCCCACCCCACAGAAAACAGTCAACCCACTTGAGGTAATTGAGCTCCGGAAAAGCCTGTGTCAACAGACAAGCTTTGCAGTATGCCCTGTAGGTCAAGTAACTGGGAGAACAAATTCCAAAATCAAGCATGCCTAACTTCCAGCTCACACACGGCCTTACCATGAGGTGAACTGAGGCGGCCGCCTGAGGTACCAGACTGGGGGGGGGGGGACTGTAGGGGGGCACCACTAGGACCCAGAGTGTAGAAAATTGTGTCTGCTGCTGGTGCATATGTATTCTCTCTGCTCTAGAAGCACAGAGATGGTGGAGAGCTGTGCTGGAGGAAGGAGGGCACAAGAGACATAACAGGCAGGCAGGAGAAAAGGTGAGAGGGAATAACAGAAAGCAGCAAGAGCTGCAGGGAGAGAGAGGATGAGGAGCCTCTTATGTACCTCTCTAGCACCCCCCAGGAGCCTGGACTGATTAACACCAGCTTCTCAGGGAGCTTCCAGTTTCCTGCTGCTTCCCTGAACCCACTTGAGGAGAACAGGCAGTCGACTGAAGTAGTAGAGCCAGTTAGGCCCTTAAGACGCTGATATCTTCCCTCACTCGGGCCCTGCTTATTTGTCCCCTTCAACTGAGTGTGGAGAGCCACTAGAGCTGGCACAGAACAGCAGTCATGAGTGAAAGAAGAAAACGCCCCTCTGGGGCAGCATTTAGAAAAAGCAAGCAAGCAAAGGAAGCTTTTCTATCTAAGCAGGAAGGAGCTCTCCTGAGATACATTAGGGTTACCATACGTCCTCTTTTTCCCGGACATGTCCGGCTTTTCGGCAGTCAAACCCCCGTCCGGGGGGAATTGCCAAAAAGTCGAACATGTCCGGGAAAATGGCGGCTCTGCTCCTCCCCGACTCTTCGGCTCTGTTTAAGAGCCGGGCTGCCTGAACGCTACCGGCTTCGGGCAGCCCCCTGCCTCCAGACCCTGCGCCGCCGGAGCCCGGGAGGGGAAGTGCCCGGCTGGGGGCGCAGGGTCTGGAGGCAGGGGGGCTGCCCGAAGCCGGTAGCGCTCAGGCAGCCCGGCTCTTAAACAGAGCCGAAGAGTCGGGGAGGAGCAGAGCCGCGGGGGCTGGAGCCTCCAGCCGCCGGGGCTCTGGAGCCTCCAGCCGCCGGGGCTCTGTGTAACTGACACAGTGTCAGTTACCATATCTCATAAATAAAAAAAGAGGACCCTCCACGGGCCATGGCCCCGCCCATTTCCCCACCCCTAGCCCCGCCCCAACTCCGCCCCTTCCCCACCCTAACTCCGCCCCCTCCTCCCTCCCACTCCCAGCCAGGGGGAAAGGGCTGCCCCAGTGCTACCAGCTTCACGGTTTCCCGGGCAGCCCCCAGACCCTGCGCCCCCAGCCGGCGCTTCCCCAGCACAGCTGGAGCCCGGGAGGGGAAGCGCCCAGCCGGGGGCGCAGGGTCTGGAGGCTGCCCAGCAAACCGTGAAGCCGGTAGCGCTCGGGCTTTGGGCAGCCCCTATGCCTCCAGACCCTGTGCCCCCAGCCGGGCACTTCCCCTCCGGGGCTCCGGCGGCTCTGCATAACTTACACTGTATAAGTTACACAGAGCTGAAGAGGAGCAGAGCCCCCGCAGCTGGAGGCTCTGCTCCTCTTAGGCTCTGTTTAAGAGCCGGGCTGCCCCAGCGCTACCGGCTTCGGGCAGCCCCCGTGCCTCCGGACCCCGCGGCGCCGGAGCCCGGGAGGGGAAATGCCCGGCTGGGGGCGCAGGGTCCGGAGGCAAGGGGGCTGCCCGAAGCCGGTAGCTCTCGGGCAGCCCGGTTCTTAAACAGAGCCTCCAGCGGCTGGGGCTCTGTGTAACTGACACTGTGTGACCCGGGGGCTGGAGGCTCCAGCCGCCGCGGCTCTGTTTAAGAGCCGGGCTGCCCGAGAGCTACCGGCTTCGGGCAGCCCCGTGCCTCGAGACCCTGCGCCGCCGGAGCCCGGGAGGGGAAGTGCCCGGCTGGGTCCTCTTTTTTTATTTATGAGATATGGTAACCCTAAAATACATAGACACAAATGTTCACGGTGAGCCTTCCGGCCCCAGTGAGGATGTCAGTGGTGAGGAGGTGCCTGATCTTCCAGTTAGTCAGAGTGCAGGTGACCTGGCAGATACTGCAGCATCCATATCTCAATCTCAAATGGATGTAACCAGGCACATTCCTGAAGAAAAGTGTAGATCAGAGAAGAGTGTGGTGGAGGCGCAAGAAACAGCTGCTGCTGAGTTTAGTTCCTTAAATCTAGATAATCCAGGACTGTGGACCCACTTGAGCAGTAGCCTGAGGGACTTCTTTGTACTGCATGGGCCACAGCAAGTGAAAAACTTCATGTTCCCCAAAGACAAGGAAAATAGAAGTTTCCATCCACACATTAGTGGCGTGAAATCCCCAATGGTGATAAAGTGGAGAGGCCATGGCTTATGTACTCAAAAACCCAGAATGCTGCATACTGTTTTTGTTGCAAACTCTTCCAGTCTAATGTTCCAGCCACATTGGGTTCTACAGGAACAAAGGACTAGAAAAATCTGGCTAGAAATCTGGCATGCCATGAGAAGGCAGCAAATCACCAGAGAGCATTCCATAGGTGGAAAGAGCTTGAGATGAGACTAAGGTTAAAGGCCACCATAGATGATCAGTATCTAGAGAAGATTGCATCAGTATCTATTTACTGGCAGAATGTTCTGAAAAGACTCATTGCCATTGTGAGAATGCTTGCTACCCAAAATCTAGCACTGCATAGCACTTCAGATCAGCTTTATGTGCCAAACAATGGAAACTTCCTTAAAATTGTGGAGCTGATGGCTGAGTTTGATGCTGTACTCTAGGAGCATCTAAGAAGAGTCACCATCCAAAAAATGTACACACACCACTACCTTGGAAAAACAATTCAAAATGAGATCATACAGTTACTGGCAACAAAAGTCAAACAGAAGATTGTGGCAAATCTGAAGTCAGCAAGATATTACTCTATTATTCTGGACTGCACACCTGACATCAGCCATACGGAACAAATGACTTTAATGGTGCATTTTGTAACAACTAGAGAACCTAGTGAAAATGTCCCTTCAATGGTGACCGTCAGAGAGCATTTTCTAGAATTTATTGACATTGATGATACTACAGGAGCTGGTATGACAAATGTGCTTCTTAAAAAGCTGGAAGATACGGGAATTGCGATAGCTGGCATGAGAGGTGAGGGCTACGATAATGGTGCCAAGACGAGAGGAAAGAACAGAGGAGTGCCGACACAGATCCGAGAGTGAAACCCTCAAGCTTTTTTTGTCCCATGCAGTTCTCATTCATTGAGCTTGGTGGTCACTGATGCAGCATCAGCTTCTAGTGAGGCTGCTGAATTTTTTAATGTAATTCAAAGCCTCTATGTATTTTTCTCTGCATCAACTCATTGATGGCAAATTTTGAAGCAACATCTGGGAACATTCTCTCTGACACTGAAACCACTGAGTGCCACACGATGGGAAAGCTGAGTGGAGGCAATAAAGCCTATCAAATGCCAAATTGGGAAGATAGATGATGCCATAGTTGCCATTATGGAGGATAATGCTATGACAGGAACTGTTCATGGGAGAACAGTGGCGGAGGGAAATGGAATCACCAGAAACATACATAACTTCAAATTTCTGTGTGGCTTAGTGTTGTGGCATGACATACTGTTTGAAATAAATGTTGTAAGCAAGAAACTCCAAGGTGTTGACCTTAATATATCTGGAGCAATGGAACAACTGGACAAAGCAAAGTCATACCTACAGTCTTACCGGTCAGATGAGGGATTTCAAAACGTTCTGAAGAGTGCACAGAAGTTGGCAGAGGAACTTCACACTAAAGGTATTTTTCCACCCATTCAAGAATACAAGAGTCACCAAAGAAGACATTGTGATTATGAGGCACTGGATAATCCCATAAGAGACCTCAAACAACAATTCAAAGTTGAATTCTTTAACCAGGTGCTGGTTTGTGCAATACAGTCAGTTGAAGAATGTGTCCTGCAGCTCAAGGAACACAGCAGTATATTTAGGATGTGGTATGATATTCTAAAACTTCTCACTATACCTGAAGAAGACCTACACCAGCAATGCAGGGCACTAGAGACAGTGCTGACACATGATGACATGCGCGATATTGATGCGAGTGATTTAGGTGATGAACTGAAAGCCCTTTCAAGATACATTTCAGCAGGATCAACTCCAAAGGCTGTTCTGCAACATATGTGCACAAATAAGATGACCACCCTCTTTCCAAATGCTTTTGTTGCTCTGCGCATACTTCTAACACTTCCTGTAACAGTTGCCATTGGAGAATGCAGCTTCTCCAAGCTGAAGTTAATAAAAACACATCTACGCTCCACAATGACACGGGAGAGGCTGATCGGCCTTGCAACCATCTCAATAGAGCATGAGCTGGCCCAGATGGTGGACCATCAGGAAGCAGTTCAAATCTTTGCAGCCAAGAAGGCACGGAAAGCACCACTTTGATTATTCAAACAGATAAAAATGCCAGTGTTTACTATGCAGACAAGAAAAGTTAACACTTGCTGTTCAGGAGCTTGAAATGTAAGTGTTACTTAAAATTTTTGAACAAAGCATTTTAAGTTGTTAGTTCTCCTTTATTGGGGTAGGTAGCAGAGCAGTACCATGAGAGGAATAGAACTGTAGGAAGGCAGAATCGAGACCTTTCAAAGTTTTGGCCCAAGCAAGGGGGCATGGGAGCATCATTTGAGCTCTCTGCCTCAGTTGCCAAAATGTTGTGGGCTGGTCCTGACTGAAAAGTCTCAGCCTGCCACACCAAAGACTTCAAATCTAGGGACTGTTAGCAAGAAAGTGTTCCAGCTACAAAGCAAAGGTATATGCTCTGCTCCATAGGTAGACCATTGATCATGCAGGCCTCTGCAGCAGCAGAAGTTTCCAAGGAGTCTTGAAAAGTAGCCCTGTGGTGTTAACAGTCAAAGAATCATAGAAATGGTAGGGCTAGAAGGCACCTCCAGAAAACCAGACAGGACCAAGTAAACCTGCACAATCCCTGACAGGTATTTGTCCAACCTGTTCTTAGAAACCTCTAATGACTGTGATTCTACAGTCTCTCTTAGAAGCCTATTCCAGAGCTTCACTACCCTCATAGTTAGAAAGATGTTCCTAATATCTAACCTAAAACTCCCTTGCTCCAGATTAAGCCTATTACTCCTTGTCCTACCTCCAACTGTTTCTTTGTCCACTGATCACAGTCCACTTTATAACAGCCCTTAACATATTTGAAGACTTATCAGGTCCCCTGCACCACACCTCAACATGCCCAGTTTCTTCAGAGGTCAGATTTTCTAAACCATTTTTCATTTTTGTTGCTTTCCTCTGCACTCTCTCCAATTTATGCACATCTTGCCAAAAGTATGGCACCCAGAACTCCAGCTGAGGCCTCACCATTGCTGAGTAGAGTGAGACAATTGCCTCTTGTGTCTTACATATGACACTCCTGTTAATAAGCCCCAGAATATTAGCCCTTTTCACAACTGCATCACATTGCTGACTCATTCAATCTGTGATCCACTATAACCCCCTGGAGGATCCTTTTCAGCCATACTACCAGCTAGCCTGTTATTCTCCATTTTATAGTTATGTGTTTGATTTTTCCTTCCTTATGGAGCTTGTACCAGGTTGACTACACCACTATTCAATGTATCAAATTAGAATTGAGAATCACTATCATATGCTAATTATGGGCTTCTCTTCAGTAGACTCATACAGGTACCAAAGTTAATTCTATTATATGGGCAAGAAAGTCGTATTCTAGTGGCAGGAAACCTAAGTGCTTCAGAATACCAGGGCTGATTGAAAATGTAAAATACCTTTTGTGAAAAAATTTATAACATTTCTAAGTCATTTTCAGTCTGCAGATTCTGAAAAAGAGTTGATTTTGTTTCTTTAAAAAAAATCATTTCCCAATATTCTTCTTATTCCTATTTTCTTCCCTTCCCCCGTTTTCTCCTCATTTTGCCACTGTAAAAGGAATGGGAGTAAGAAAAGAGAATAAACTGTAAATACTTCCCCCACCCCTCCTTTTCTAGTTTTGTCCACAAAAATGAAAAATTTTCCAGAAAACACAACTTTTTCATGTAAAAAGCAACAAAGAGTCCTGTGGCACCTTAAAGACTTACAGAGGTATTGGAGCATAAGCTTTCATGGGTGAATGCCCACTTTGTCAGACACTTGCTTTTTAGAGATCCAGACTAACACGGCTACCCTTCTGAAACTTTTTCATGAACATTTCCAATTTTGAAAAAAAGGCCACTTTTTCCTGCAACAGAAAAATTGTTCACAAAATTTGAACTGACTCTTCTGCTATTGCTACCTTTAAAAATGCTATTATATATTTCACAATTTTTTAGCACAGAGTACGACAAATATCAGAAAGGTCTTCCAGGCCCTTTTGAATGTTTAATCTTTGGCATCAGCTATAAATATATCCCATAGATATGGAAGTCTAATGATATCCATAGATATGTATAAAACTATTTTTTTAATGGATTTGGTTTGGCCCTGCCTTTAAGGTAGGGATGTTTGACCTTTATGTGAAGGCAGCTTCTTAGGCTTCATTGAACCCTTTATTGTGAACAAAAAAGGCACCAAAAATACCAAAAACAACTAATTTATTTTAAAAAACTGCTCAGTTCTAAATGAGAGCTGCCCTTACATTTAAAAGTATGTGGTATCGATTTCATAGAAACTCCACACTGCATGGTTCAAATAAGATCAGGCTCAAAGCATCCCCTGAAATTTCACACTTTGGAATATGAAAAAGACATCCACAATGGATTACCCCACTAAATCTAAGAAACTATGGTAACTCTGAGCTTTGCAGATACAAATGAAAAATAGTAAAGTACATACTGTCCTTAAAGACATAAATCCTAAAATAAAATACTAAAACTAACTCTCCAGGGTGTCCATTTGCCATACATATAGACACACACATAGGTATGTTGTTGGCACTCAACTATCCAGCTCAGGTGAGCGTACAGCAGATGAACACCTATCCTGTCATCGTGTGCTATCGTTCAGATGTAAGAGTTCTTCCTAGTGCTGTTTAAATACACAACAGTGAAAACTCTGACGCAAGCAACCTTTGTTTCTTCTGCAACAGATTTGTAACATGAACTCATTAACCTATAAATATTTAATGCACAACTCCTAGCATTGTTTTTCCCAAACCAATGCATGCCTCCTTTTATTGAGATGCAACTTTAAAAATTGTGCTGTGTTGGAGTGACTTTTCACTAGGAGTTCCCAAAATAGGCAAGGAAACATGCAGAACATATTCAGGTCCACTGCAAATGTGTGGGTTTGCATCACTGTTTGTAACTCTTGGAGTTTTTCCATCTTGAGGGAGGGAAACTGAGCATCTTCCATGTGATTTATCCACAGAAGTGAATACCAGGTCTATTCAGTATGGGCAATATTTTCAGAAATGGCCATGAATTTTAGATGTTCAATTTCAGACACGTTTTCTTGATTTTCAGAGCTCCAGGGATGCAAGTTATCAGCATCTCTGGAAATCTGGCACAAGATGTTTCAAGCAGGCATCCCAAAAGTAGCAAACACTTTGGAAAATTTTTGCAGTGTGACTACTAGGTGTGTTCATTCGGTGTGTGACTATTGAAGAATGTAGCCTTCAGCACAGAATAGGTTAGATAATGAAGGCACAGCTCTGTTGTTGCATGTGTCAAACTATTGGTAACCATATATACAACCCAACATATGGTAGATAAAAGAAGCAAGGGTGGCAGTAAAACAACATTTTAAACAACACGGAAACAGACTTGAGTATCTAAGTGGAAGAAACAAGCTTGGAGATAGGTTATGGATTTGTTACAGGCCTGCTTTTAAAACTATACCATCTAGTTATTTGTCGTAATTTCACAGATTATTAATTATTTGTATTACCATATTGCCTAGGAGCTAGGACCTCATTGGGCTAGGTGCTGTATAAAGACAAAACAAAAATACGGACCCTGTCCCAAAGAGTTTACAATCTCAGCATAAAACAAGACACAATAGAGAGATAAAGACCGGGGAGCATAAGGAAAGTCAGTACGATAGGCAGTGGACTCAATGCATCTTCAGCCTAACCATTGTCAATTTTTTTCTAGGCATCTCAGCAAAGGAGAGTTTTAAGGAGCAAATTGAAGGAGGATAATCAGATAGTTTTGTGGATGATGAATACATTTTACTCCCCATGGACCTATGGATGACTGAAAATGAAATTTGTTTTCTTACAAAATATCTTTTTCTGAAACAATAAAAGCCCTAGAGTCAAATTTAAAACCACTGCCTTTGTCGCTGAATGGCTGAAAGATGCAAAAGATTAACTGTAAGGTATAAGGATACCCTAGGACCTTCAACAAATATGTGACTTGCATACATGTACATTAAAGTACATTCTCCCAAATTAGACTGTTAATTGCTAATTAATTTTTCACTTGAACAGTTTGACTTTGCTGAATTTGACAAAATGGGGAGTCTTGGGATATGCCCCTATTACTTTGTAATATTTTTTAATCATTCAGCAAAATTGGTAGGGGGGTGTTTATGTTTTTAAATCCTTCCATTGCGCATGTACTCTGCTTCGTTACTGTAGAATGATTCAGGAGTGCTGGGGCTGAGATCAGTGGTTTGTCCTTATCGGCTGCTGGCATTTCTCTCTCTTTTTTTTTTTAATATATATTTTTCCCCCCACCCCAAACAGAGATGGACATAGTAAACCAAAAAAATTAGTTCAAAATTTTGCACAGTTCAACTTTGCTAGCATCACTTTAATATGTACAGCAATTACCTTAAAAACAAAAACAAAAAAATACTTTCCTGCCTTAAGAGTAAGATCCCAGAAGATATGAAATTTTCCACCATTCTTCATTTTAGCAAGTCAATACAAGGTGTGACTCTTTAAACACCAAGGATTCCTTAACTAATGCAATAACCAGTTGTTTGGTTGTGATTTTTTTTTAAATAAGAGTTAATACTAATTCTCTCCCTCTTTCCAACTTTGTCACCTGAACATTGTAGACCCTGTAACCGGAGACTAATCTACTTGCTTACCATCACCCACGAACAAATGAAAGCAATAAGTTACTGCCGCAGGCTTATGCGACAACAGGTAGCCACCAACATCTTAATTGTGTGGCTTTAAATGAATAACTTTAACAATTTGTTTTAACCCTGCAACAGCTTGACAACTAAAATCAACACTCGGTAATATTAGAGCGCACTGAATTATTTAGGATATACTAGAGATGTCGTTAGTAATGCTAGCACTTAAAAGAGCGTTGCCGTATCAGCTGTAATGCGAAACAATGTCTTATTTTTAATGATTCGGGATGGAATTTCCAAAACCACCTGAGTGGCTTAGGCTGACAGTCCCATTAACTTTCAAGGAGATTTATGCTCACAAGTCAGAGGCATTTTTGAAAACCTCACCGTTGGGTAGCAGAAAGCTATTAAAGCCTTGTTCCCTGCTAATAGTAACAGCAATGAACCGCTTACAACCTGCATACTCAGACTCAGCTTCTTTATGGTGTGCGAAGGAACAACTTAGGGCTCAATGGTGGAGTCGTCATAAGCCCGGAATATGAGGCAGCACATAGCTGAGCTGCTCTTGGAGCAGACCAAGGACCAGACTGCTGTGAATCAGTTCTGACACAATTTGGTCCTGTTCTTTCCTTGCTTCAGGGGCTGTGGGGTGTAAGCTGTAGCAGTCCTTTACCTGGCACAGATTGCCTTCCCCTGCAGGCTGATCCAGCTGTGGTGGACAGGACATTTGGGGAAAGGGGAGTTCGTGCGGGTGCATGGACACATGCTTCGCAATTTGAATCAAGTCCCAATTGAATCAAAAGTTGCCATCAGATGCATCCAGCTAGCCGTACAGAAGCGTTTCCTTGTAAATAGCTGAAAGGTCACTATGCACATATTCAAATATGTTTGTTGTTCAGTAAAAGAATTTCCAAGGAATAGAATTCAGTGTGCGTGGAGGGTACTCAGGAAAGAGATCTAGGAGTCATCGTGGATAGTTCTCTGCAGACATCCACGCAGTGTGCAGCAGCAGTCAAAAAAGCAAATCGGATGTTAGGAATCATTAAAAAAGGGATAGAGAATAAGACGGAGAGTATCTTATTGCCCTTATATAAATCCATGGTACACCCACATCTTGAATACTGTGTACAGATGTGGTCTCCTCATCTCAAAAAAGATATACTGGCATTAGAAAAAATTCAGGAAAGGGTAACTAAAATGATTAGGGGTTTGAAACAGGTCCCATATGAGGAGAGACTAAAGAGGCTAGGACTTTTCAGCTTGGAAAAGAGGAGACTAAGGGGGCATATGATAGAGGTATATAAAATCATGAGTGGTGTGGAGAAAGTGAATAAGGAAAAGTTATTTACTTGTTCCCATAATATAAGAACTAGGGGCCACCAAATGGAATTAATGGGTAGCAGGTTTAAAACAAATAAAAAGAAGTTCTTCACACAGCGCACAGTCAACCTGTGGAACTCCTTGCCGGAGAAGGTTGTGAAGGCTAGGACTATAACAGGGTTTAAAAGAGAACTAGATAAATTCATGGAGGTTAAGTCCATTAATGGCTATTAGCCAGGATGGGTAAGGAATGGTGTCCCTAGACTCTGTTTGTCAGAGGATGGAGATGGTTTGCAGGAGAGAGATCACTTAATCATTACCTGTTAGGTTCACTCCCTCTGGGGCACCTGGCATTGGCCACTGTCGGTAGACAGGATACTGGGCTGGATGGACCTTTGGTCTGATCCAGTATGGCTGTTCTTATGTTCACCCTCCAGGAGGGAGTCAGTAATATATCTTGCAGTATTGGGCATTAACTATGCAATAGAGCCATACAAGAAAGTTATACTACACATACAAAACACACCAAGTGGGACCAAAGTTATAGATGACTATAGGAGATTTTGGGAACAGGGCAGCTCCTTAGTATGGATGTTGTATAAGTGACTGGTCTTTAAGGAGGTCTGGGACAATGTATATGAAAACATTCACTACAGGTACTATTCTGCTTAAACCTAGCTGGAGGGTTTTTTTTGGTAAATTGGAAACAATTTCCTTAGCTACTGAAACTTCAGACTCAGATGGCTCCTGCTGGAAAAAGGTATCGAAATACTAGACTGCAACAAGAGCTATAGCTATACATTGGCGAAGCAATGAAGCTCTGGAGAAAGTGGCTTATAAAAAGACTTAAGCTAGAGGACTATGAAAGAATATGGAGGCAGAACCTCAGGTGTGCCAGACCTCCATTCAGTGCACATTAGAGCAACTTCAAGGGAGCCCCTAGGGGCTGATACACTAGCCAAGGTTCTTAGAATGTAGTGCCTTCAAGCCACACCTCCTCTCACTCCTGACATGCCTTCTACACTGAGTGGGAGACATGTTGGGTGGTATAAACTCAGACATGCAGGGGAATCCCCAGCTAGCCTCTTAAGGCAGCTTTCTGGCCCCTTTGCACAACAGTCCCTACCCCAAAGAACTTCCAGTCTAAGGATAGCATCAATCAATTTGCTTTTGGAGGAGGCTGCCCAACACAAATCCAACACATGTGAAGCAGCATTATTGTATTGGGGGGCGAGGAGGTAGCCCACTATAAATTCATCACTGAGTGGCTCTCTATTACCTGAGTGGAGAAGCAACATGAAGGGACATTTGGTTTTTGTACTGTGGGCTCAGATTTCAGCTGGGGAAGACTGGGTTCTTCAAGCTGAAGCAGTGGGGGCACAGGACCAGTAGGGGACTGGGCAAGAGATGGAGGGAACATGGCTTATATTTTAGCCTGGGAAGTAGGATTACTCCTTGGGCCAGTAGGTGTTAGTACATTTTTCAAATACTGTGTACTTCTGCACAATAGGTGCATAGAGAAATATGGCCAATACATCCAGGAGACTTCTTGCAACAGACCGGGCATGTGGTATAGGGAAAGAGGACAGCCTTCATGTGGAGGCCTGGGAGCCTTAGAAAAGACAGGATTACAGAGGAAGGATTGCCAAATGGTTAGAATGCTATCTTGGGACTTGGAAGACAACAGTTCAATTCATTTCCAAAGAATGCCACAGGCTTGCTGTATAACCTTGGGCAAGTCAATCTCCTGCTTCCTCAGTTCCTATCTGTAAAATGAAGACACAGCGCTTCCATACCTCATAGAGCATAGAGTGCAATAGGACTACAGATCCTTTGGCTCTTGGCAGGCTGAGCATAGGCCTGAAATAGTTCTGTTTCCTCTAGTTCAGGGCTGAATTGCCTGAGTAGGGACAGCGCAAAAGCACATCTTTGCTCTCTTATAGTGCCCCTCCGTTGTTTTCACAGGATGGACCACATCCTAATTCAAAGACTGTCTCTCTCTCTCTCTCACACACACACACCCCATTTTACCTGTGCAGTCGTGCATGTTACCTAACCTCACACTCTCAACTGCATAATATTCTTGTCACAACTACAGCAAGTCGCTACAGGGAAAAGTCATGTTAGGAAAGTATGTGTGCGTTATATTTACTGTCTTTTCCATGATAAAGTGTTTTGTCCTTTGGGGAATTAGGTTAATCAGGGTCTACAACTTCTACTCTTCATTTCATTGCCCGCCCGCCATCTGTTCCATTTCCCTGAGCTAGATACATGGAGAGCCAAATCCTTGTGACCAACTTGCTTTCTCCTTTTGCCCTGCTGGTGCTGCATTGGCAACAAGTTCTCTATGCAACACAGTTTGAGACCCTTTGCTTTATTTCATTTTTAAAGTGTTCTTCAGAACTGGATCACACTTTTTTAAGCCCCACTCTGTCACTTTAGACAAAACCTGAACAAAAAGTCAGAAAATAACAATAACAAAATCTTTCTAGTTGAAAACTATTACAAAAAAACTAAATAAAAAACAAGATTGGTGTGCTTGAAAACCAAAAGGACAGCAACTCTACTAAAGCTGTCTCATGACTAGATGAGTCACATTCAGACCATATTAATGTTGATCTACTGATTAGCACAGTGCTGAAAAAGTTAAGACCTTGTGGCTTTTAAAAGGGACAGCTTCTCTTTCAACAAGTTATTCTCAGTACACACAGTTAGACACTTGTAATTAAGTCTATCATTGCTTCTCTAGAGCACAAATAACTGGCACTCTCAGTTAGCCCCCGGGAGTAAAAAGATTGGCTACATTGATGCGTTTGTATAGCATGTTCTGTTGTGGAAAAATCCTCTAACTTGTCTATCAACAGATACAGAATCTCTAAAGGAGATTGTGTTTATAAAGAACTGCTGGGTGCCACAGAGTTCAACTGATCATAAATTGTGTGTGCAATCCACAGATTATTTGGTTGTTAACTGTCTGACACTCCAGAAGGGCTGTGCTGGTTATCTTATTGGTACTACCTGTCGTTTTATGTAATTGCACTATTTACTTAATGTAGATAGTGTGCCCTTATAAAGAACCGCTCCTGTCCTATGATTAATTGAACTGCTCATTTAAAAACCAAACCAAAATATAGGTCAGTTCCTTCCACTAGAACTGTGAAAGCTTGACAAGATTTTGCAGGACAGTGTGAATGTGTGCTTATTTAAAAATCAGAGAAATTAAGTTAGAAAAGTTAAGAACACAATGAAGAAAGAGATAAAGGGGGCACAGTGAAAGATACCCCTGTTCTTTCCCTCCTCCTAAATTAGTTTAAGTAAAGAAATTGGCATAGCAAGGTTGCCTCTCAAAACACTCAGGCATAGCAGTTCTGAATTGTTGGCCACTTGTATATTGCCTGATCTATCTTCTGCCATCTGCCTACATTCACCTTTAGTGGTAGTAGGGGCAACAACAGCTGTCTATGTAGTGTTCCAATAGAGAAGTGCTTTTCACCACAGGCCATCTGAAAAAGGGAAATGGTTTAGGATTGTGTAAGCCCAGGCAGCTTCTCTCTGCAGTCAGCTCCATGTGTAAAATCCTTGATTGCAGAAAAATAACTGATTAATCCCAGGCAGGAAAAGTCAGCTTCCTTCTCCATCAAGGACAGACACAAGAACTGGAGAGTGAAATCAAATAGCTACTCTAGCTTCCCACTGCTGCTTTTCCATACATAACATGCTATTACACCTGCAAAGAGCAAAGAAAGGAAGAGACAGAGAAAGGAAAGAAGTAGAAAGAGATGCTAAAGGGAAAAAAGGTTAAGAGAAATGCAGAAAAACAAAGGAGAAGAAACAGACCAAGATAGGGAAGAGACAGACAGTGATTAATATTTGGAGAGTGCTTTCAGTATGCCCATTGCTATATACGTATTGTTATTAAAAGGGTTAATGTACTAGTAGTAGAAGTAACAATAGTATCTCAGAAATTTCTTCCACCAAATATTAAGTGGGATGCCAAAGTTAAGGATGTTCTGGTTATCTCCTCTTTTGGCAGCCAACAACTCATCTGGAAAGTTTCAGGATATGGATTACTATATTTAAATATTGAGAATCTTATCCTAAAACACTAGTGGGAACTAGGCACCCAACTTCTATTTAAAGTCAATGGGAGCAGAGCACTTACCTCCCCTAGGCATGTTTGATCAATCATATCCTTACATCATACGCATGAGGCACAATCATAGACTTTAAGGTCAGAAGGGACCATTATGATCTTCTAGTCTGACTCCTGCACAATGCAGGCCACAGAATCTCACCCACCCACTCCTGTAACAAACCCTGAACCTATGTCTGAGCTATTGAAGTCCTCAACTTGTGGTTTAAAGACTTCAAGGTGCAGAGAATCCTCCAGCAAGTGATCCGTGCCCCATGCTGCAGAGGAAGGCGAAAAACCCCCAGGGCCTCTGCCAATCTGCCCTGGAGGAAAATTCCTTTCCGACCCCAAATATAGCGATCAGCTAAACCCTGAACATGTGGACAAGACTCACCAGCCAGACACCCAGGAAAGAATTCTCTCTAGTAACTCAGATCCCACCCTATCTAGTGTCCCATCACAGGCCATTGGGCATATTTACCGCTAATAGTCAAAGATCAATTAATTGCCAAAATTAGGCTATCCCATCATACCATCCCCTCCATAAACTTATCAAGCTTAGTCTTGAAGCCAGATATATCTTTTGCCTCCACTGTTCCTCTGGGAAGGCTATTCCAGAACTTCATTCCTTTGATGGTTAGAAACCTCCATCTAATTTCAATTCTAAACTTCCTGATGGCCAGTTTATATCCATTTGTTCTTGTGTGCACACTGGTACTGAGCTTAAATAATTCCTCTCCCTCCCTGGTATTTATCCCTCTGATATATTTATAGAGAGCAATCATATCTCCTCTCAGCCTTCTTTTGGTTAGGCTAAACAAGCCAAGCTCTTTGAGTCTCCTTTCATAAGACAGGTTTTCCATTCCTTGGATCATCCTAATAGCCCTTCTCTGTACCTGTTCCAGTTTGAATTGCACTGGTGGGTGCGAGGGGGAAACTTGGAGTGCAACTGCCCGTGCCCTATCTTTAATGTAAACAGATCACTATGGTACTTCTCAGACCACTGTAAATGAGTCCACGCCCTGCTAGGCACTTCATCATATTCAGGTGTGGCCTAGCAGCTGTCTCACTGGGCTAGCACTCCCTGCTGATGGTCACTCCTGCACTGTGGCTGTTTCTCCATAAGTAACTCATCCCTCTGGCCAGGGCACCATTTTCAGTCCACCCCTTCTGGGGATCACAGGCATCCAAACTGAAAGTCCAAAAGTGTCTTTAACAGGAATAAAAACCTTCTGCCCTCTGTGGGCTCTTCCTCACTCTGTCTTGCTGCAGTCTACAGTCCCCACAGCTGGGCTTGACAACCCTTGGGACAGGCTTATATGCCCCCTTCTTTGGAACCAGTCCCACCATCTACCCTCAGTTCTGGCCCTGAGCCCTGTACTAACCAATTAGGTCTGCTTCTTTACATGTGCTGCAGTACCCAGCCTCTTAAGTTCCCCTCTGGGTTTCCCAGTCTCTTCCCTGATTAGTCAGGGTTTCCACTAGTCCTCCCTGTCTAGAGAGCTTTCTTTACTGCAGGCAGCTCAGAGCCTCTCCCTCCAGCTCTTTCCCCAGCTGGGCTTTAATACCACTTAGGCAATTCCCCATAAGGAGCTGAAGGTGAAGTAAAGAGGGAGAGCCTGGCTTGACTCACCTCAGGTAAGGCTCATTCTGTAATCAGGTTGGCTTAGGCCCAGGCCCATAAGGTAAGTCTTCCTGTTACAAGCACTCAGTTTGCAGACAAAAATGCTTTAAAAATAAAATGGATAGGATGGGGTAAAAATGAGATCAGGAGGAGCAGGCACAACAAATTTAGCAAAATGTCAAACCTATGTAGGTATCCAAATATGCAGTGCACAGGCCAGGGGTAAAAAGCAATAAAAAGTAATATGTGGGCAAGATATTTTTTTAAAATAATCTATTCTGTACATCTTCCTCCCCCCCCCTTCCTCGTGTTTATTTGCATATTGTCTAGACTACAAGATCTTTGGGCAGCAACCTCTCTTATAGGACTATAAACCAACTAGAACATTTAGGGGTACTGTATAAGCAATATAATATTAATTATACTCATATAGTTGAGGAATTTGTTAATTCCCACTCCGTTTATTTCAAGGAAGGGCTTGGGAATTATACAGAAGCCATATTTTGTGTGGCAAATGCATGTCAAGGTAGAAATACCCACATCAGGGCTGGCGCAACCCATGAGGCGACCTAGGCGGTTGCCTAGGGCGCTACAATTTGGGGGGCGGCGACCGCGCCGGTATTTCGGCGGCGGGACCTTCCGCTGCCTCTGTGAGGGGCAGCACCTTCCGTCACCTAGGGCGGCAGAAAAGCTGGCGGCGTTCCTGACCCACATTGAGTGGCAGAAGAAATTTACCTCTTTGGATTCAAAAGACCTGATACATATTGTTATTTTGGGTACAATTTCACTTGCTTGTCATGTCATACTGATTCCATCTGTGTGGATAGACACACATATGGTTACAGTCATTTTAATAGTTTCAGTCAAAGCCAAGTAGCTTCTCCATCATTGTAAATTTTGTAATCAATATTGGATGTTTTTCAAAAAGATATGTTCTAGTCCAAACAGGAATTAATTCAGGGAAGCCCTAAGGCTTGTGTTATGCGGGGGGGAAGAAGGGGGGACGGGGTCAGATCAAATGATCACAGTGCTCCCTTCTGGCTTTATAAGCTATAAGAATTTTTGAAAGGTGCAAACTTCTCTAGTCAATGACATATGGATCAGATTCAGAATTAGTTTCAGTGTGCACTACATCTTTTATAAATTTGGGCTACTTCATCCATGTTTAGGCACCTGCCTGGTATTCCAAAAAGTGCTGAGTACCTGCTCAGCAGCTCCCACTGAAGTCAATGGGGCTCTTTGTGGACATAGAGGTCTGCCCACAAGCAGCAAGTTGCAGGAACAGGGCCTACAACATAGAAAACTGTCTCCCAGCCAAAAGATGCACCAACAAACATGGACAATTACTCTAACTCCACCCCACTCAGCTAAATGGGGTGTGAATTTCACTTATTGACATATGGTCTATACAGATGGGATCATCTATTAAACACAAGCCATTTTTTTTTGTTTTCCTTTTCTTCAAAAGAAAGTGGGGAAATTGTATTTAAATATCTACACATTAATGCAATGCTAGATATGTGCAGCTACAAATCACAAAAATCAAGAAATGGAAACATTAAGATTCTCATAGAAACACTAATGTGGTTACTGTGACAGATATGGCAGCTTCCTGCAATATCCTTGGAAGACCTTACTGTAGTAAGTTTATGCATTATTATGGACTTGGATTGTATGTAACCTCTCTGAGGGAGAGGTGTGACAGATAAAGACCATATTGTAAACATGCTAGCAAGTTAAGAATTTTGGGACAACCTGTTAAAAAGATTTCATGGGGAATTCCTAGGTAGAGGTTAATGCCAATACCCCAACTCCGAGCCTTTTGAAGCTTTTCCCTGAAGAGAGGGTCATTGTATGCAGATTACCTATTACAGAAGGCCAAGATCAAGACATATAAAGGAAGGGCTGATCAGCCAAGTCCCAGTTCTGATTCTAGATCTAAGATGGATGAACTTGTACGCTTGGGAAGAACCCAACTGTCATAACTATAAAGGGAAGGGTAACAGCCCTCCTGTGTACAATACTATAAAATCCCTCCTGGCCAGAGACTCCAAAATCCTTTTACCTGTAAAGGGTTAAGGAGCTCAGGTAACCTGGCTGACACCTGACCCAAAGGACCAATAAGGGGACAAGATACTTTCAAATCTTGGTGGGGGGGAAGGCTTTTGTTTGTGCTCTTTGTTTTGGGGGGAGTTCGCTCTTGGGACTAAGAGGGACCAGACATCAATCCATGCTCTCCAAATCTTTCTGAACATGTCTCTCATATTTCAAACTTCTAAGTACAGCCAGGCAAGGCGTGTTAGTTTTATCTTTGTGTTCTCAACTTGTAAATGTACCTTTTGCTAGGGTGTTTACCTCTGTTTGCTGTACTTTGAACCTAAGGCTAGCGGGGGTTCCTCTGTACTCTTTAAGTTTGATTACCCTGTAAAGTTATTTTCCATCCTGATTTTACAGAGATGATTTTTACCTTTTTCTTTAATTAAAATCCTTCTTTTTAAAAACCTGATTGATTTTTCCTTGTTTTTAGATCCAAGGGGGTTGGATCTGGATCTGGATCCACCAGGAGTTGGTGGGAGGAAGGAGGGGGGATGGTTAATTTCTCCTTGTTTTAAGATCCAAGGGGTTGGATCTGTGTTCACCAGGGAGTTGGTGGAAGAGTCTCTCAAGGCTACCCAGGGAAGGGAGTTAGCCCATTGGGAGTGATGGCAGCGGACCAGATCTAAGCTGGTAGTTAAGCTTAGAAGTTTTCATGCAGGCCCCCACATCTGTACCCTAAAGTTCAGAGTGGGGAAGGAGCCTTGACACCAACTGTGGGTTTTGAGGATGTAAAACCTACCAGAGCCTTAGGTTGGAGAGGGGGGTGACCTCTGGTAAGCATTTTAGCATGTGTATAGGTTTTTTTTATTGTTTTAGTATATTGTCTCTGTAATGCCTTTACCTTAAGAACAGTGTACTTGTTTAGAAGGAGCTGTGTGGTAACTTATAACTGCAGGCAATATACTAGTCATAACCCTCAAGAAACCAGTCAATGCATTGCCCTAGGATACCTGTCAAGCACCCTAGTTACACCCACTTCTTTAAGGGAGAGATGCGACAGGTATGGCAGTTTCCTGAAATATCCTTGGAAGGCCTTATTGTATTAAATGTATATACTATTGTGGGCCGGGATTGTAAGTAACCTCTCTAGGGGGACGATACGACAGGTGTGAGACCTGGGAGTTCAAGAGACCATATTGAAAATGGGCCAGATAACTAAGGACTTTTGGGACAAGTGTTAAGTGGGAATTCCTTGGGGGAGGTTAATACAAATACCCCAACTCCAGTTATGCAAAAAAACCCAGCCTTTCTAACCTAGGCTCTGAGAGAGGGTCATTGTTTGCTGATTACCTGTTACAGAAAGCAGAGATCGAAGGCCCAAGCAATATAAAGGAATGGCTGATCTGTCCAGTCTTGGTTCTGGGTCTTAGACTAATTTGTAACTATAGGGAAAACCCATTTGTGGGGTTTGAAAGAGTAAAACCTACCAGAGCCCAAGGGTGGAGTTGGGGTGACCTCTAATAAGCCTTTTAGCATGCATGTAGGTTCTTTTTTCATTTTAATATGTTTTCTCTGTAACACGTTCACCTTAAGAATAAATGTGCTTGCTCAAAAGGAACTGTGTGGTCATAGCCCTCAGAGAGAAAGGAAAGCGCAGGCACTGATCTTTTAGGCAGTCTGGCTTGCTGGGGATAATCACAGTGTAAGGTAGGGAGCTGTGCAGCCTTAAATTCCCCATGGAGGAGGGAGTGAGATGTGGGTCTCTGCCCATGAAAAGTGACAGCTAGGAGCCAGAAGCCTTAAGTGGGTACCCTTGGTGGACCATGGAGGGGGAAATACAGGTGCAACTGCTCTGAATATGTAGTTTAATATTGACTTCCTGTCCAAAAGCGTGTGCCATAAAATTGAGCAATACATCCCTGTCATCATCTTCCCGGAAACCACAATTTCTGTATTTCTTTACCATGTAATCTCAATCTCAGCTATGCCTGAACACATTTTTTTTACATCTTATTCTATATCCCGTGGAAACACTACTTGCCAGGAACAATATCTATAAAGCACAGCACAGAGCAGAGTTGCCAACACCAGATGACGTTAAACAAACAGCAACTCTCCACTGCCTAGCAATTAAAATTGATAAGAGTCCTGTGTTCTTCTGGAATTCTTTTCAACTAACAGTGAGCTCTGGAATTGCCAATCACTGAAGGTTTTTATGACATTGCTTCTTATAAACGAACAGTCTTATGGGAGCTGATAAGCGCTTGTGTATGCTTTACTGGTGTTTGCGAATGGCCAAGACTGTTGACAGGGGGTTTATTGTTGTGAAAGACACCAACAGCACCCCAAGGACAGCCTGGGACATTCCAACACTTGTCATAGAGGTGGCAATTTCCCACTAAATCACACAACACCATGACTTCACAGACCCCCAGCTGAGCTGATAATGACTTTAGACTTTGATGCTTGGAGGTTGGGAGAAAGCGATTGTTTTACTCCTTCCGGAACTCGAACAACATACTAGAACTCCTGATCAACTGGGGAAAAAATGAGGCTGAAACTACACTGGAGATTTCAGCCATTGCTGGCCAGCCACTGATGTTACTGCACCAGCAGAGGCTGCTTCAGAAAAGACAACTGCCATGGCAACATATTTCTGAGAGTGGCAGATTGGCAGCAGGGGGATCAGTGTCCCCAGGCTGGGTGGCTTTGTGCCTGGCAGGGGACCATGCTGCCTGTTAACTGGGGCCCTACAGGCTGGCAGCTTCACCCTGTCAGTGCCCAGGTATTGAACTATTCTCATATTGCAGGGTCTATCACTGGGGTCCAGCTGCCTCTGCAGCCCCAGGCTGGAATCTATGCTGTCAGCCTCCAACCTGGCCCCATGGGGGTGCTGGGGGTCTGCCATTAACTTATAGGAGGATATGAGGAGGCCGCAACTGACGTTTTGTTTAGGACTGCGGATTGGCTTGAATGGCCTCTGTGCTAACTACTGTGTACGCAAAGTAAACTGCTGTCAGCCATGATTTGTACTAGCACCACTTAATCAAAATGGGTATATGGCACTGATGCAAATTATTATTATTAATTATTTGTACTGTGATAACACCTAAGAGCCCTGGTCATGGACCAGGACCTCATTGTGCTAGGCGATGTACAAACACACTGCAAAGATGATACCTGTCCCAAAGAGTTATTTTGCCGTTTACAGTACCTACCAATAGGAGTTTGCACCACTGACTTTGCTATACCCATGACAGGCCCTGGATGGTTGAAATCACAGCAAACCCCCAGTTTAGCCAAGGCCTTTTAAAATAAATAAATACATAAATAAATCTCTTCTCCTTATGTAATTTCTGTTTCATAGTGCAGCCATACATTCCAATTACTGTGCTCCAAGCAAGCAAGAATGCTGTGACATCCCATAGCCACCTTTGCTCAAAGATTCCTTCAGGTCCAGTCTTGCTATAGGATTATCTCAGAAGGAAAGCTGGTTGGAGATTTTAGTCAGAAACGCCAATTTGTCAAAACCAAAATGTTTTTTGGGAACATTTCCGTTTCAACAAACTTCCAATGAAATGCAGGCAGGTATCCATCAGAACTGTAAATCCCCACTCCCTACTTTTGCCTATGTGCTGGCAGGTCCAACAGATGCATGGAGGTGACCTGGTTGGACATATTACTAGGAAAGTAATTATTACTAAAACCCCGAAAGTCACCATTAGTGCATTTGCAGGAGAGTTTCATAGTGATATAATAGCTACACATTTTACAAAGTTCAAACACCTGTCATAGTGCATCATGCCTTCTCCCACACCATGATGAGTCTCTTGCATCAGCTTCAAATGAATATACAGCGTTACGGCTAGATATGAGCCAGACAAAATGGACCATCCTCTGAGTTGTTGTGAAGATAATTTCCATAATGTTTGTGAGGTACTCAGATACTAAGGCGATGAGTGCCACAGAAATCATCATCCATCCTATGCACTGGATGAGTAATGCCTACGCACCAGGGGGAGTAAAATTAAGGTTGCAAGGCTACCTTCATTACGCCATTTGCTAAATCTGGGGTCTGCTTTAAACAACCGCAACATTCTTTTAACATGGTTTTTACTATGAAATACTAAATAGAATTATGATTAAATAATAATTATACAAGATAAAAGATGTCCCAGTTCGTAACAGGCAGAGAAAATAAGAGCCATGAAAGGCTGTAATCCCTAATGCACATGAATCTGGCAAGAATTGTGCAGGCATCATGTGTTTAATTTGAATATTTATGTTCATATACACATGTGCCTTCCATATGTAAAACAAAGTCAAAACAGAAAACTCAAAGAGATTGTTGAGCAGTAGATGTCAGATGCCCTGATATCTTAGAAATTGCTGAGCCAACAGGTTACTCCGTGGAAAATGTTGCGATATCATCTTGTACTTTCTGGACCACTGATAAGATAACAGCATATAATCACATGGAATTTATTCTCACTATTGTTATACAAATATACATTTTTATATATCCTTTTGACATTTACCTACATTTCTGTGTCTTCTAGGATACAGGCGAATGAGCAACAAGTGAAATAACCCTGAAAGATCTTATGAAACAGTCTGTGGAAGAGAGGATTTGCTTAAATTTGTGAACGTCAGGGAAAGCTCTCTACAGGACACAAACCAAGCACTGGTTCTGCACATGTATCCATCTGGGATGATCAGATGATCCTTCGCCCGAGGAAGTGTGGAGAAGATATCACCTCCACAACACTGTCCCCTACCTCCACTGCCCTGCATGGTAAAGTGGTCATGGGGGCTTCATTGACTTAAGGGAATGGGATCAGGGGATTCTGCCACTTTTTGCAGCACTGTCCCTTATTCTGCTCCTGGATCTGCTCCTGACAGAAGGAGAGACAGCTTTAGTTCCAATTATAGTTATACTAGGGTACCTCGCCTTTGGTCCCCTCCATGGCTGCTACTAAACAGGAGGATCCACTGGGCAGTGTGATTTCTGCTGAAATTATACTGCCAAGAAGGAGCTGCAGCCATCTTTTGGAATCAGCTCCTGTCTGAGCAGAAAGGGGTTCCCTTTCCCACAGAACCCGGATATCTGTTGGACTGGAACGGAGCAGAGTGTCCATAATCTGGCTCACCCTCCCCAACCTACTCCTCCCAGAGGAGGGTATATCCAAGGAAAGTCCATGAGAGGAGCCTCCTAGAGGTTTCCACTGTTGGTACATGCAACTGAGGAAGGAGTGCTTCATGCTTTTGAGAACAATTCAATCTGGACAATAAGAACATATTGAGTAGGGTTACCATTCGTCCGGATTCCCCCGGACATGTCCGGCTTTTTTCAGTTAAAAATAGCGTCCGGGGGGAATTTGTCAATGTCCGGATTTCCCCCCGTGCAGAGCACGCACGGCTTACAGGGCAGCCAGCCGGATCGTGCCACTCGCACGGGGCTCCGGCAGCCAGAGCCCCTCCTCCACTACCCCCTCCTCTCTCCTGCAACTTGACACCACTCCCCTCCTCTCTCTCCCCCTCCCTCCCTGCATTGGCAGATCACGGCCTCCAGCAGTCTGGAGCTCCTACCCTGCTCCCCTCTCCCACTGTCGAGCGCGCCGCTCTGCAGCACAATAAGGGGGCCAGGGGGTCAGAGAAGCGGCAGGGAGGTTCTGGGGGGGTAGTCAAGAGACAGGGAGCAGGGGGAGGGTTGGATGGGTCAGGAGTTCGGGGGGTGCTGTCTGGGGGTTGGGGGTGTAAGGTTTTGGGCAGAGTACAGGTGGGGGGGGTCTCAGGAGGGGGCAGTCAGGGGACAAGGAGCGGGGGGGGTGTTTGGGAGTTCTGGGGGGGGCTGTCAGGTGGCAGGGGTGGGGAGAGGGATCGGAGCAGTCAGGGGACAGGGAGCAGAGGGGTTTAGATGGGTCAGGAGTTCTGGGGGGGGGCTGTCAGGGGGTGGGGGGTGGATAAGGGTTGGGGCAGTCAGGGGACAGGTAGGGTGGTAGGGTCCTAGGGGGCCAGTTAGGATGTGGGGAAGGTCTCAGGAGGGGGCAGTCAGGGGACAAGGAGCAGGGAGGCTTAGGTAGGGGGTGGAGTCCTGGGGGGCAGTTAGGGGCAGGGGTCCCAGGAGGGGGCAGTCAGGGGACAAGGCGTGGGGGGGGAGGGTTGGGGGTTCTGAGGGGGCAGGAAGTGGGAGGGAGTGGAAGGGGCAGGGGCGGGGCTAGGGCGGGGCTCCTCCCGTCCTCTTTTTTGATTGTTGAAATATGGTAACCCTAATATTGAGAGGGTTAAAGGATTCATCAAGGAAAGAAAAGAAACAGAAATGAAGTAGAGGTGGGTGGACAAGCAACAATGGCTAGGAGTGTGTTCCTAAATTACATAATAATGGACACTGCAGCACATCCAGCTTCTGGAAACATATGTAAGCCACTCAAAATTCTTTCCCATACTTTTTCATATTGCAACAGAAATTCTCCTGTGGAAGTGTAGCCACATATAAAGTTTGGGGGTACAACATTCAGCCCCCAAACAATTACCTGATTACTATTATTTCTTGTGCTTTTCATATGAAATCATTTCCTCTAGTTTTGTTTTATAGGATTCCTGTTCTTCAGATCACTTTTTATTGAAATAGAACTGATTTAACAAAAGCTAGAAAACCAACCCCAGACATACAAGTGTTGCTCCAAATTTGCTATTCAGTTTGTTTACAATTGCAACACAGCATTAAGAATACAATAAAAGTTATCTAAAAATATCTACTGAACAGTGAAAAGTCAGCTGCGTTTACACTCAACACTTAAAGGCCTAAATTTTCAAGAGACTAGTGATTTTGGGTACCTCAGTGCCCAACTTGAGACAGAGCTTTCTCAGGGGCTGGCCCAAGATTATGGAATGAACTCCCACAGGAAGTAAAGACCACAAACATCACCACCTTTCTCTCTAAGTGCAAGGTACATTACTTTATTCTTGCCTTCTCTAATATATAGCAACATATGTATGTGTATATGCACGCGCACACACACACAAATAAGAATTTCAGAACAAAACACTCCACACAATTCTATTTCTGGGTGAGAGATGAGAGAACAGATATGTGACAAATGTTAGTCACATTGCTTACTGCATTACTGGAAGGCACTCCGATACAATGGTGATGAGTGCAGTATAAGAACCTATACAGAATAGAAATGTTAATGGCTCAGCACTTTCTGAAAAATCAAGCCTCTTTTAAATATCTCAAATTAGGTGCCCAAAACACTAATCATATTTGAAAGGACCAGCATTGTTGAAAAGAGAGTTCTTCTAAACATAATACAAACAGCAATGTTCATGATACTTTTAAGGCCCCAATCCTGGAAACACTTATGCATGTACTTAAGTTTACTTACACACATACTCTGATAGAAATCAATGGGGGTACTCAAGTAGTAAAGTTAAGTATATACATAAGCGTTTGCAGGATTAGGGCCTAAGGTATTATTGAAAACATAGTTAGCCATTCCCCTGTACTATTAGGAACCTAATCACCTTCATTGTAACAGTGTATGAGAAACAGAATGAGAAAACTAACTACAGTAAAAGCTGTTTTATCTGGCACTTCACCAACAGGAAAGCTCTCTAAACCATCATTTCTGATCTTCATTGAAAGTCCGGATTATAGTCTTGTTGGCGTGGGGCCAGCAGGGGGTTGGGGCACGGGAGGGGGTGCAGGGAGCAGGCTCTGGTAGAGAGTTTCAGTGCAGGAGGGGTTTGGAGCACAGGAGCGGGTACGGGGTGCCAGACCTGGGGCCACTCACCTCGGACGGCTCCCCACAAGCAGCAACTTGTCCCAGCTGCTCCTAGGCAGAGGCGCGGTAGGCAACTCTGCACACTGCCTCTGCCTGCAGGCACCGCCCTCACAGCTCCTATTGGCCGCTGTTCACGGCCAATGGGAGCTGCAGAGCCAGTGCTCAAGGAGGGGCGAGGACAGCGCACAGTCATCTGCCATGCCTCCACCGAGGAGCAGCCGGGACAGGTCACCACTTGCGGGGAGATGCCCGAGGTGTGCGCCCCCCGGATCTGGCACCCCGCACCTGCTCCCATGCCCCAAGTCCCTTCCCGCACCCAAACTCCCTCCCTCTTAATTAACTGGCATTTGTCACTTACCGGCACCCCCATTTCCCCAACATGCCGGATAAAACAGCTTTTACTGTAGAAACAAGACTGTTCAGCAACAGTTTACCATGCAAAGAGTATAAGTATATTTATGGTACCATTAGTGATGCTGGGTATGAAAATTCACTTTTAAAAAAATATATTGAGAGTTTCTCTTTCAATTAAGCAATTCACCAGAGGAATATTTAAGAAAAAAATAACTATATGACAATGTTTTGATTTTTCAGCAAGTTGTCTCAAAAAGAAACCAAGCAGGGGAAACCATAATGGCACGTGCTTTCTCCTCTTCGTTTGTTCTAGGAGAGAGAACCAGTTTGGAGCAGTTTTGTTACACAATCATCTGATGCTATTTGTAAGTATGAAAGACAAAAACCACATTGTCTAAAATGAACCTGGAAACACTAAGGTCTCTTCTCCACTCAGTATATACATTAATTCCAAAGAGTGCTAGTAGGAGTTATCCATACACAAAAAAGAAGAGAAAAAACTAGACACCTAGACATTCCATTTCAGTCACTGGATTCCACTAGCAATGAGATAGCAGCTTTCAATTTCATATTATCAATGTTACGGAACTGAATTATCAAATGACACATTTATATCATAACAACTCAATAGATAATAGTGAGAAGAATGGATGAGATTCATATTGCCATTAAAATTATCAATATGAAACATAAAAAGATCTGAATCAATATTTGCAGAAGCAAGAGAAAATACAATGGAAGAGATGCAGATATTCAGCATGATACATCTATTTTGGTTTTGTTCAAAATTTTCAAGTTTTATAAAAAATATATCACACTTTGATAGGCAGGAATATATAAAACAGATATCTAAAATAATAATTACATAAAACTAAATAGTACAGGCACAATAGTAGCAATGCCTATTATTAAAGCTGCGGACAATTTCCCTATAACTCTGTTTTCAGTTCCTTACAACTTTTGCAAACTTTAATATTTTGGGGGCTGTGGTTTTCCATGCTTCAACTGGTGTGTGCCACAGGCTGAGGTTTTTCTGAAAGTTTAATCGAAAAGGTTTTAGCCATTTTTAAGAAAGTGGTAAATCAAAAATATATAGTTTTTCTATGCGAACAGCTTTATTACTTGACGAGTTTGGAGAAGGAACTTGAAATTTGGTGGAGAAGTACCCCTGAGGTCAAAGAAGTGGCTCTCACTATCCCTTGGTGATCTTCCAGAAAACACCATCCTGGCCACTATGGATGTAGAAGCTCTCTACACCAACATTCCACAAAAAGATGGACTACAAGCCGTCAGGAACAGTATCCCCAATAACGTCATGGCAAACCTGTTGGCTGAACTTTGTGACTTTGTCCTCACCCACAACTATTTCACATTTGGGGACAATGTATACCTTCAAGTCAGCGGCACTGCTATGGGTACCCAAATGACCCCACAATATGCCAACATTTTTATGGCTGACTTAGAACAACGCTTCCTCAGCTCTTGTCCCCCAAAGCCCCTACTCTACTTGTGCTACATTGATGATATTTTCATCATCTGGACCCATGGAAAAGAAGCCCTTGAGGAATTCCACCATGATTTCAACAATTTCCATCCCACCATCAACCTCAGCCTGGACCAGTCCACACAAGAGATCCACTTCCTAGACAATACAGTGCTAATAAGCGATAGTCACATAAACACCACCCTATACCGGAAACCTACTGACCGCTATACTTACCTACATGGCTCCAGCTTTCATCCAGACCACATCACACGATCCATTGTTTACAGCCAAGCTCTAAGATACAACCGCATTTGCTCCAATCCCTCAGACAGAGACAAACACCTACAAGATCTCTATCAAGCATTCTTAAAACTACAATACCCACCTGCTGAAGTGAAGAAACAGATTGACAGAGCCAGAAGAATACCCAGAAGTCACCTACTCCAGGACAGGCCCAACAAAGAAAGTAACAGAAAGCCACTAGCCATCACCTTCAGCCCCTAACTAAAACCTCTCCAGCGCATCATCAAGGATCTACAACCTATCCTGAAGGATTATTCCTCACTCTCACAGATCTTGGGAGACAGGCCAGTCCTCTCTTACAGACAGCCCCCCAACCTGAAGCAAATACTCACCAGCAACCACATACTACACAACAAAAACACTAACCCAGGAACCTATACTTGCAACAAAGCCCACTGCCAACTCTGTCCACATATCTATTCAAGGGACACCATCATAGGACCTAATCACATCAGCCACACCATCAGAGACTCGTTCACCTGCACATCTACCAATGTGATATATGCCATCATGTGTCAGCAATGCCCCTCTGCCATGTACATTGGCCAAACCGGACAGTCTCTACGCAAAAGAATAAATGGACACAAATCAGATGTCAAGAATTATAATTCCCCATGCTAATTTTCCCCCTACTGTTACTCACACCTTCTTGTCAACTGTTTGAAATGGGCCATCCTGATTATCACTACGAAAGTTTTTTTTCTCCTGCTGATAATAGCCCACCTTAATTGATTAGTCTCGTCAGAGTTGGTATGGCAACACCCATTTTTTCATGTTCTCTGTGTATATATATCTTCCTACTGTATTTTCCACTGCATGCATCCGATGAAGTTGGTTTTAGCCCACGAAAGCTTATGCCCAAATAAATTTGTTAGTCTCTAAGGTGCCACAGTACTCCTCATTCTTTTTGCTGATACAGACTAACACGGCTACCACTCTGAAACTATCCCTTTGAATATTGATATCCAGATTGTCCAAGGTATACAATTTGGGGGGCAGCGGGAAGAGGAAATCACCATTTCACCAACTTGCTTTTCACTTGCTCAATTCTGGAAGATCGGACTATGACCTGCACTGCACATGCTCCCAGGCTCCACTGAGTCCTCTGCATAGTTTCTCAACAACCACATACAGTTATAGCTCCCAACTGAACACATACAAAGTGGATCTCCTCTTGCTGCTTCCCCCCAGCAAAATCCCCTTTGTGCCAGGAGAAAAGGAAAACTGGGCTGGGAGCCAGGGGCTCAATCCTCAGTTGTGTTGAATGTGAGAGTAGAAAGGTAGCTGTAAACCAGCTTTCCCACTCCCCCAGTCTTGTGCTGACTGGGGGCCGTAATAGCCCCCAATTTAACTTAAAGAAACCTCAGGGCTAAAATGCCTTCAGATTGTTGGATGAAAAGAGCTGGAGAAGGATTATTATAACATGAGCAAAGCAGAGAATGTGATTTCTTTACCTTGGTTATTAAACAACATCCTTGGTTCCTATTTGGATTTTTTAAGCAAGCGAAAGAGAGACTAACAAGAAACCCACATCATCCCTAATAACTTTTCAAGTAGCCATGTCAAACCACCAGAGGAGAAAATACCACATTGCCAGTAAGATGACAGTGAGTGAAGGCTTGTGAATACATCTGCCTTTCCAATTATCATAATTATTTGTATTACAGTGAAGGCACATTGTGCTAGGCACTGCACAAACGTATAGGAAGATCCTGTTTCTTTGTATGAAGAGTTCTGTCTAATCAAGAGCCCTATTCATTTTTCTGCAGTTAAACAAGCCCCATGAGCCTATACTGCAACTGTCAGCGTTCCAATGTATCTGAATCTCCCATTTAACCTCTTGATAGGGGCAAGATGTTTTCTTCCTGCAGCTGAGACAGTGTTTTTCTAGCTGGAACTGAATAGCCAAGCATCCACAGGCTTTATAGCAAGCCACTAATGTACTTTCAATTGTCCATTAATCACAAAGTCAGTTACTACACAGTTTAAATTGTCTGCAAAGCACAGTGCATGTGTCTTCTATTGCATACGTTGGCACTGTTTGCCGCAATGAATCCAGGGCTCAGATACTTGGAATTAAGCCAAATTGTTTCATTACAACTGAATCACAATTTTGGCTGTGCTTCGATTGCAATGAAGGTTTTCAAAGAGGCCTATCTATAGAGCAGTCCCAAATTTTCCTAGTACTTGTGGAGCTGCATAAAGTAAAGCTGCCAGACTTGCCCAAGCAACCATTTGACATACCTGGGGCAATGTCAACATGATGCCCATTGGTTTTCTTAAGATCATTCATATTTGACTCTTCAGAAGGCTGGCAGAATAGTTTTTCTAGAGCAGGATGCCTAACAAATATAACACTACTAAGTGCACGCTTTGTATGGATGATAATGTTCATCGGCTGCTCCCAGGAATTAGAGGACAGGTATTCCAAAAACAACTCTCACAAACAAAAAACAGACAAGTGTAGACTATTTTTTCAAGCTCTTATGCCAAGCCCAGAAAACTGATATATGGACTGTCTGTGATAATAGACAGACTTTGAGACACTATAATCATCCTACACTTTTCCAGCCACTTTCAGTTTGAAGGACCTTGATACAGGTGGGGTTGGTCGAGCCATCTATTAATAAGGTTGCCCAACACTTCCCATCATAAGACCTGGTTTTCCATTGCATAAAAGTACACCAAACTTAAATGGTTTGGGCTGAAATTGTCCATGCTGGGTGTCTGTCTCAGGTTGATTTTGGGGGGGGGGGGGCGGGGGGGGGGGGGAATTTCAGCCAAACAGTCAAACAGTGCAGCCGTTTCCAAGAATGAGGTTAGTGGAAAATACATTGTTTTGCCCATTTTTAAAAATTCAAAAGATTTTTCTTTGAGACGTTCTAGCTCTGCTTTTGAGTGGGGACTTGAAATTTGGCAGGGAGTAGCCTATGTCTGAGGTATATGCCTATCCCTGTGAAAATCTGCTCTAATTTGCTTGTTAGATACCTTTGAAAAATTTCTGTTCACACATGGTCAGTAGAGACTTGCTAGAGGGTTGCAGCTAAGTTGCAGACAGAATTTGTTGGCATTGAGCATGCTCCAGCCTGGGGCCAAGCAGGACTTTCCTTGTGATTGCAGTTCCTGGATGCTCAATTCCGAGCACTGCAATGAAAATCAGAAGCCTGCCTCTCCTCTGCTCTCAATGACCCCACTGCTGGGCCCAGGTGCTATGGAGGAGAAATCTGCCTGATTCGAATGCAGAAGGAACAAGAGCTGGATCTGGGGAGGAAGGCTGGTAGGAGGAGACTGGGGCTGTAGACTCAGAGAGAGGGGGAATGGAGGGAGAGCTGGACTGGGAGTTGGGGTAAGAGGGAACCTGGAACTCGATAGACAAGATGACTGGGACTCTCAGCCAGGGAGAGAAACAGTGGTGCGACTGGGGGAGCCAGCGTTTACGGAGACGAAGCCTGCATTAGTTGCTGGGGGGAGAATGAACAAGAAGATTAGGACTGTGGGGTCCCGCAGAGATCGGTTCTGGGTCTGGGTCTGTTCAATATCTTCAAGTTTGCGGATGATACCAAGCTGGGAGGGGTTGCAAGTGCTTTGGAGGATAGGATTAAAATTCAAAATGATCTGATAAACTGGAGAAATGGTCTGAAGTAAATAGGATAAAATTCAATACGGACAAATGCAAAATACTCCATTTAGAAAGGAACAAATCAGTTGCACACATGCAAAATGGGAAATGACTGCCTAGGAAGGAGTACTGCGGAAAGGGACCTGGGGTCATGGTGGACTACAAGCTAAATATGAGTCAACAGTGTAACACTGTTGCCAAAAAAGCAAACATCATTCTGGGATGTATTAGCAGGAATGTTGTAAGCAAGAAACGAGAAGTAATTCTTCTGCTCTACTCCATGCTGATTAGGCCTCAGCTGAAGTATTGTGTCCAGTTCTGGGCACCTCATTTCAGGAAAGATGTGGACAAATTGGAGAGAGTCCAGAGAAGAGCAACAAAAATTATTAAAGATCTAGAAAACATCACCTATGAGGGAAGATTGAAAAAATTGGGTTTGTTTGGTCTGGAAAAGAGAAGACTGAGAGGGGACATGATAACAGTTTTCAGGTACATAAAAGGTTGTTACAAGGAGGAGGAAGAAGAATTGTTCTTCTTAACCTCGGAGAATAGGACAAGAAGCAACGGGCTTAAATTGCAGCAAGAGAGGTTTAGGTTGGACATTAGGAAAAAGTTCCTGTCAGGGTGGTTAAGCACTGGAATAAATTGCCTAGGGAGGTTGTGGAATCTCTATCATTGGAGATTTTTAAGAGCAGGTTTGACAAACACCTGTCAGGGATGAGCTAGCTAATACTTAGTCCTGCCATGAGTTCAGGGGACTGGACTAAATGACCCCTCGAGGTCCCTTCTAGTCCTATCATTTTATGATTCTATGACTGTGACTGAGTCAGGGGAGGAGTGGTAGATCTGACAAGGAGCAAGGCTGCAGGTGTAGACCTGGGATTGGCTGGGCAAAGAAACTGGGACAAGATGTGGGGGAGGGGGAAACAATGAACAAGGAGTATGGGGATGGAGAATGAGACAGTGAGGCGGGGGCACAGAGGCTTGGAAAGGAAGAGACAGATCAAATGAGGAGTGTGGGGTGGGGAGACTGGGAATGGCTTGGCATGGAGACTGAGCCGGAGGTCAGACTGGGAGTGACAAGTCTAGGGCTGAGACTAGGACTTGCTGAGCAAGGAGGCTGGGAGCTTGAGGAGTGGAAACTAGGACTGGCTAGATGAGGAAAATAGGATGAGGAGCCAGGGGTGTGGAAGAGACAAGACAGAGGGAATGAGGCAGAAGGGTCAAGCTTGGGAGAGAATGGACAGAAGAGCCTTTGCAAACTAGAGCACACAGTCCTCCTGAGCCTGAAATGGAACCCAAGATTCCTGAGTCTCACCATTCCTCTGCTGTCGGCAAACATCTGTGAAACCCATCAAAAAAGTGTCCCATCCACCTCCCATGCTGGTCCACACAGAGGATGACAAGTACTACTGCTACCAGTTACTCACAAAACAATCTTGTTAAAAGAACATTATTAAGGTTGCAAAGTCCAGTATTGAACAATTAGGAAATGCCAGAATGAATTTGACCTGCTTGTGCATATACCTTATGACACAGTCTTTAATTAGACTATTATTTTTCCACAGATCCCCCACCACCACCACATACACCCCATTTCTGATGCAGCATGGCCCTGCTTAGCTTGTCAGAGCCAAGAGATCACAGCACAAGATGGCAGGGGGTGGGCTTTTCCATGTGACTGCTTCAGGCAGATGTCTTAAAGCATGAGTTCAATCGGTTCTGACATTGCTCCTTTAATCTTCACAACTACTACTAAAGCTGGAGTTTCCTCTCAAAAAGTATTTTAATTACAAAACCTCCAGGCTTCCACCTTCCTTCCCTGGACTGACATTTGTGCAAAAGCCATTTCCACTGCTTCCTCATTTAATACAATAGAAACTGGTAGTATAACTGCCATTGGCACAATGGCACCAGCCAATGCTGAGCAGAACTAAAGCAGATTTTGTGGCCGCAGGGAGCGCTCTCAATGCCTCACTGTACAATGTCTAATGGTTTGTTGTTCTCCCTGATAGCGTTCTTTTAGTAATTAGCTAACAAAGGAGAAGGTAGTAGTAAAATCAAGCCTATTTACATGGCTTAGTAGTATCTCCCATTCCCCATCCTGGTTCCTGCCAGTGTCTTATTCAGTACCATTTGGAAAGAAGAATTGGAACACCCTTGTCCTTGTATTAAATCTGTTATTTCTGAACTTCCAGGAGGCCAGAGTTCAGTTTCTCTCTTAGTCACTGGAAATCATCCGTTTATGCTGAATTAAGAGTCTGATTATCTTAAATGAAAGCAGATGTTATTAAGAAAGAAAGAAAGAAGGGATAGATGCAAAAAGGACCCACATGCCTTGTCAAATCCAATGGAAATTTTTGTGAGGGAGGATCTAAACTTGAATTACACCATATTGTAGTTGAGAGAAAAGTCTTTAGTCTATCTGACACAGGAACAACAAAATCCTTTCTCTTTCAGAGCTTAATAGATTAGATGTTCCTTCAAAATGTCTCCAATTTGTGTTTGTTTCATAGCCCCCATCTTGTTTGCCAAGTGTTAACATATAGGATTATTCATTTCCCAATACCTGATCAGAAGGATTAAAAGCTGTTTGAATCTTGTTTGGATGCTTCTTGTTTCTTTCTGCTTCCCCACACAGTGGCCATGTCTGTCACAGGAAACCTGCTCTCATTAACAAAATGAAACAGTTTACTTCTGGGATATCAGTTTAGGATAAACAATGCATTTTCCTTCTCCTAAGCATACATTAACATCTAAGTAGCATAAGTACATACTTCCTTAGCGCAGATAATCATTATAGCCTTTTGTTCCGTTTCACACCTTCTAGTAAACATGTCTAAGGCCTTTTTGGATTGGTTCCTGCTCAGATTGGGTTTGAGTTTACAGCAGTAATAAGAATTAGTGAGAAAACAGATATCCAACAAATTTTAAAATCATGTTAGTTGTGACCACATAAGTCACGTGCTCAGACACTGCCACTGCAAGAAGCATAACTGGTTGTTTTAGCATAGCAAATAGCCCTGACCCCATAGTACTCTGTCTGCAAGTGGTGTTCTTTTGCTGGATTGTTTCTCCTCTATCTCATCCACAATGCTGGATACAGAACAAGAGGAAGTAGCAGCAACTTCACACGGATGTTACAGTATTGCAGAGTGCAAACCAAACAGCAGTGGCTAGGGCCCATTAACTTGGTATTAAGAGTTTTCCTTGTCACTATGTAAACAATGAGAGACTGAGCTGCATTCAAACCTAATTGACTAGGGCATTGGGACAAGCAGGAAAGACTTATTTGGGAGCAGTGAGTAAGGTTTGCTTTTAATGCCCTCTATTCCAGACAATACAGTGAGGGTAAGGTGCTCCTGTACATTAGACAGGCACCCTCTGCTGAGCCATCTTCACCAGAGAGCAAAAAGGGGACAGAGGTTATGAGCCAACATGGAACCAAGAGACAATACCACTTTGTCTCCCCTTCATCTTCATCCTCATCCTCCCTCACACGTACCCCTTCTCATCTGTGCTGTCCAAAATATAAATGTGTGGCCACTGCACAAGAATAACCCCCTGATGAGAAAGATATAAAGTGAAAAACAAATTCTCTGTCTGGTAGGAATAACAAGTATCAGTGTGATACTAGAGGGTATTACAACAGCATGTAGCACAATAGGGTCCTGGTCCATGACCAGGGTTCCCAGGCACAACAGTAACACAATTACATACCAATTACAACTAGTGCTTAAAACCAGCACCTACCCACCCAGACACGTAAGGAGGAAAGAAACAGACCTATCCACTCCATCCCCGGCTTGACAGCAAGAATAACCTGCCTCTCAGTAGATACATGCAGATACACTGGGTATTCTCCACAAGAATAAACAACCTTAGGTATACTTCAAACAAACACAAAATTTGAATGTGGTGCTAGCCACACCTCTTGGCAACATTTTTTAAAATGACATGGTAACTTACAAGACTATAAGTATGTAAAAACACTACTCAACTCCAAAATAAGTGCGCTTACAAAAAATACTGTAATTAACAGAAGGCTTCACTGTGCATTTATTTTATATTACAAAGTGGAAGGTCCTGTTTTGTTAATCTCCTTGACTTCATCCATAGGTACAGAAAAAGTTCACAAGAGTAATTCATTTCATTTGGCTCCTGCAAAAGCCTTCGATAATGTCTCACTTGATAAGCTCCTTTTTAAAATACAACTTGTGCTAAGTGCTGGTTGAAACTGAAGAAAAAAAGCTCTGTTGCAAAGGAGTTTTAAAAAACAATTAACTAAAGCAACAATGGTTTCCCACAGGGGTTTGTACACAGAACTCTGTTTTCAATTCTACATAACTGACCTAAGCAAAGAAACTAATAGTATTTCTTTCAAATTACAGGCAGCATAATGCAACAGGTGCACACTATAAATAAATAGGAGAGACACTGTTCATCTTTAAGAACAAGATAATTTAGCAATTAAAATGTATTATGAATATAAAGCATTAGAATTGGGACTCAGGATCATGAATGGAACAGAAAGTAAATATAGGTTTCAGCTTTAAATATTAGGTGTTGCCATTGGTATGGAGCAAGCCTTTTCTTAAAATTGGTGACAAAACCTTGAGGTGGAGAGATTGGATGGAGAGAGGAATTATGACTATGTCCCAGCTAACTGACAATGATAATTTAGAGTGACAAGATGGGTGAGGTAATATCTTTTATTGGACCAACTTCTGTTGGTGAAAGAGACAAGCTTTCAGGCTCCACAGAGCTCTTCTTCAGGTCTGTGGAGCTCAAAAGTTTCTCTCTTTCACTAACAGAAGTTAGGCCAATAAAAGATATTACCTCACCCACCTGTCTTTCTCATATCCTGGGACCAACACAGATACAACAACATGGCAAACAACAGAAATTTTTGTCAGACAAAGAAAAAAACCTTCATTCCTGAACACCTTTTGCCTCCCATCACCATATCTCCAGAGAAAATCTACGTTTGCTGGCAAAAATGAAAATAAAATTGCCTCTTTACAAATACTCTTGGAGCAAAACCGAGTTCTTTCACACAGCTCTACTATGGCCTAGATAAAAAAGCATAGATTGATATGTTTGCTTGTTCCTGTTTCTTGGTTTGTTTGTTTTTGTGGGGAGGTTGTTTGGTTTTTTTTACAATTTCTTGTTTTTAAAAAATTTGAATGTATTACTTTTTATTATATGGCTTTCTTTTTTAATATAAAAGTGTTAAAATGTTAAGGAACAGACTTCAAACCACAAAATCCAAAGACAGTATTAGTGAAGTCCAGAATGCTATCTATCTCTCACCACCTTTGATTTACAAACCAAGATTCACACTTCTGGGAAACAAACATATTTGTCAAGAGCATAGGGGGAGTATATGCACTGCATATGCATGAGTAGAAGTAAAGAAATGGATGGGTTCTTTCTTTGAAAATGTGTTTTCACCATCTGTGCTGGGTACACAGGCCAGCATTCCAGAAATACACTTAGAAGCAGGAATTTCAATATTGGGTTGGTTTGCAGTTACATGTCTTTCTTCATAGTACTGTGTGAAAACACTACATCCTTAATAATTCATTATTAAAAGGTTTGACCCACAATGTAATAAGAATACCCTATCTGCCATTGTTTCTTATCTTTTATGCATACACACACACACACTGCTATGAAAAATTAGCAAACTATGAATCTGCATTGCAGAGTTTTAAAACTAGCCTCTTGGTTCATATCTGCTGGCCAATCCGAGTCTGTGTAAACATCTTAAATTTCAAATAAACTAAATCATAATCATGACTGATTAAACCTGAAGTATACAAAGGCAAAGTAAATTGAGCCAGGTACATGCAACAGAATGAAGATAAGATAGAAGCTGGTTATCATACACAGCAACATAAGAGTTGCCATTCTATTCTAGATTGTTGTCTCTGGTTATGGCCGATACATTGTTCCTCAGAGGAAAATGCAAACTAAAAATACAATGCACCTAGCCACTAAAAAGAACTTATAACATATACTGTAATATTAAAAGCAACTGAAATTACCAAAAAAAAAAAAAAAAAAACACACAACAAAAATTTCTTAATTCCAGGGGGTTATCTGATTTTAAACTACTAAAGTAAAAAGGGGTTCTTTCCTAATGTATTTTCAATAGATTTATTTCATTCATTCAATCTTTTTCTCACATGGTTCTGCAACTTTTCGTTGGCACACACATCCATCTTACCTCTTGAAACAGATGTTTAGGAAGTGGGTGTCTTTGACAACAGGTGTAGATGCTGGGGGGCCCATGGGACCAGACCAACTCTACAAAATGTTGGGAAGTTTCTCTATAGCACTGTCTTCCTTTTCTCAGTCGTGGCGGCTGCTACAGCCAGGGTTGGTACTAATTGTAGGATCTTCTCTAACATATACCAGAGCTATTGGGTATGTTCTCATGTGGATATGTGAGAACTGATTCCCCAAGTAATCTCCACCTATATTCATAGAAGCCGTATGTCTAAATCTTCAGTTACTGAGCTAAGTTTTATTTGCATTAGTAGTGTTTAGTATGTTCACTCTAACCAATTTACCTGACAAGCCAAGAACAGGGAATAAATTAAAACCATTAAACTTAAAATGATGTCGGAACAATTCACCTAGCAGAAATAACATTTTCTGTCACCTCTGGCTCATGATTCAGCTTTTTTATGTAGATGTACAGCTTACTTGGTGAAAAATGAATAGATGATTCCCAGTTCAACTCTCCTGACAAACTGTGCCCATCACCTATGGTTAATGAATACAAAATACAATATTGCTTGAACACAAAGACTTGTTTCTCATTCTGTCTCCTTTGAAATGGTTCCCTTGCTTGGCCTGGGTGAAATAAGATATGGATCCTTCAAATGGCCTGGGCAGAGTCCAATTGTCTTAACCAGCAGCTGCCACTTCTGCTTATCCTGGATGATAAAAAAAGAAAAAAAGAACACCTGGAACATCTAAAAACAGAAACTGTCAGCACCTCTTTTGATGAGAGGAATCTGCCACACTATAGAACATGCAGTAGTTTGACCAGTACTAAAGAAACAAATTACTCAGTGCTGGAGACCTTGCAAACTACCATCCAGTATCTAACATGCCTTTTCTAAGCAAGCTAACTGAGAAGTTAGTGACAAATAGTCTCTAATGCCAACTGTCAGCTGCCAGCATCCTGGATCCCTCTCAGTCAGGCTTCAGGCAAATTCATCAATGCAACAGGTGCTGCCCCTGACCTCCTGCTGTTCACAGGCAAGCCAAACACATCTGCAGTCATCCTGCTGCAGCCAGCTCTTCGCAGCACTTGACACCACTGAGCACCAAATACTCGTGTCCTACCTTTAAGAGGCTGTAGGTATGAATGGAAATGCCCTGAAATGCCTCAGGTTTTTCCTTTCAAACTGAACCCAGAGGGTCATTATGGGAGCTGTTCCTTCACCTCCACAGCCCTCACCTGTGCAGTCCCACAGGGCTCAAACTCTTCTGATGTTATTCAACATCTCTAAGAAGCCATTGGGAGCTGGTGAAGCAACACAGGCTGAAGTGCCAATAGTACTCAGACAACATCCAGCTCTACATTTCCTTTATGTCAAATGTAAATAGCACCACATAAAGAGGCCACTCTAGGTAGAGGCAAGCTAGGCAGCTGCCTATGGTGACAGATGTGGCCCGACCACCCTTCCATCATGACATCCTTCTGTAACATCCTTCACCTGCCCTCAGCCATGGGGTCCTTTCCGACGACTCGGTGCTATTGCATACCCAAATACACTGCTACCTCAATATAACGCGACCCGATATAACACGAATTTGGATATAACACGGTAAAGCAGTGCTCCGGGGGGGGGCGGGACTGTGCACTCTGATGGATCAAAGCAAGTTCAATATAATGCAGTTTCACCTATAACGCGGTAAGATTTTTTTGGCTCCTGAGGACAGCGTTATACCAAGGTAGAGGTTTAGCCATGACAGCAAAACCTACCCTCTTTCTATCTGTGATTGGCCCAAACATCGATCCCATCTGATGAGGCACAGACTAGCCAGAATGATCTATGCATTTATCATCTCCACATTTGATTTGATTATTGCAAATTATGGCTTGAAACAAAGCCACGCTCTCTGAAAATTAGAGGATTGTGCCAAAAGAAACCTGATGAGGTTCAACAAGGACAAGTGCAGAGTCCTGCACTTAGAACGGAAGAATCCCATGCACTGCTACAGACTAGGGACCAAATGACTAGGCAGCAGTTCTGCAGAAAAGGACCTAGGGGTTACAGTGGACGAGAAGCTGGATATGAGTCGACAGTGTGCCCTTGTTGCCAAGAAGGCTAACGGCATTTTGGGCTGTATAAGTAGGAGCATTGCCAGCAGATCGAGGGACGTAATCATTCTCCTCTATTCGACATTGGTGAGGCCTCATCTGGAGTACTGTGTCCAGTTTTGGGCCCCACACTACAAGAAGGATGTGGAAAAATTGGAAAGAGTCCAGCGGAGGGCAACAAAAATGATTAGAGCACATGACTTATGAGGGGAGGCTGAAGGAGAGAAGAAGGGGGGGGGGATTTGATAGCTGTTTTCAACTACCTGAAAGGGGGTTCCAAAGAGGATGGATCTAGACTGTTCTCAGTGGTACCAGATGACAGAACAAGGAGTAATGATCTCAAGTTGCAGTGGGGGAAGTTTAGGTTGGATATTAGGAAAAACTTTTTCACTAGGAGGGTGGTGAGGCACTGGAATGGGTTACCTAGGGAGGTGGTGGAATCTCCTTCCTTAGAGGTTTTTAAGATCAGGCTTGACAAAGCCCTGGCTGGGATGATTTAGTTGGGAATTGCTCCTGCTTTGAGCAGGGGGTTGGACTAGATGACCTCCTGAGGTCCCTTCCAATCCTGAGATTCTATGATTCTATGAAAATGCACCATTTTGTACAAAATGCAGCAGCCTGCCTACTTAATAACACAGGTTACTGTGAAAACATGGCCTGGGTGCACCTGTCCCTGAATACGGAGTCCTGTTCAAGGCCTCTGTGTCCTGATATTCACAGTTCTCCATGGGACTGGTCCTAGATCTCTGAGAGGGTATCTCTCCCTACATGACAGTGACCTCCCATGTCTCAGATAGCTACAGTCCAACACAACAATGCAACTGTTGTCCAGTGGAGGGAGGCTCACAAGTGGAGAAGACAGAACTTCCACGGGAGCTGAGCCTCAGCTGTGGAAATCACACCCACAAGACAAACTATAATTAAGGCACTCACCACATGCACAACTAAATGCAGAACTCTTTCTTTCAACTTTGCTTTCCCTCAGTCAGTTCTTTGTGCACACAACACACAAAAACAATAAACTAATGAAGCTGTTTCTCCTACAAGCTGGGAAGGCAGAGAGAGAAAGAGATTGATATTTCTATTTTTAAATATTTGAAGGACATGCAGATGATGATGGGGGCCATATAAAAAGACACAGCACACCTCACATATAATCTACTAAAGTCCCTGACCAACAATAGCTCTTCAGCTCTCCCACAGTACATCCAATTCTATCAAAGAACCTCAGCTTGTCTGTTCAGTGTCCCACTTCCTCCAGTGTAGAAAGTAGGGTTGCCACCCATCCAGTTTTTACCCGGACAGTCCAGTTTTTGGCTTCTGTGTCTGGGTAACTCAGGGTTGCCAGGTGCCCAGTTTCTGTGGACAGGGCAACCCTAAATGGCACCTGAACCAAAAGTCCGGTTACTGCGGGGTGGGGACAGGCACGGGGTCATTAACTTGCTCCAGCTCCTGCTCAGCCAGGACCGTCTCCTACCTGCAGGCAGGCTCCTTGAGATGATCCAGTGAGCGACGGGGGAGCAGGGGAAAGAAGCAAGCGAAGGGCCCTGGGCCGGGGAAGAGATGGAACAGGGCGGGGCCTCAAGGGAAGAAGTGGAGCTGGGGCAGGACTTTGAGGGGGGAGAGGCGGGGTGGGGCCTCGGGGATCTGGTTACCAGCAATTAGAAAGGTGGCAACCCTAGTTGCTAGAAACTTGAACAGAGCAATGGCCATAGTGGATCAGGCCAAAGATCCACCTAGTCCATTATCCAACACCCCTAACAGAACTGCCTAACCTCTGGCTTTTGGTCAGAGATACTGGCCTTCTGCTCTTTTTTGCAGCTTAATGGCAACTCATTGCTGCATCCAGCTAGTCTAGCCGCTGGCCAGGTTTTTTGCTCTGTGGAGTCATGAGAGACTTTTTCCTCTCAACACCAATAAAAACTGCTGTCTCCTCCAGCTGCTGGAGGCTGTCATCTAAAAAACCCTATCCTTGGCCCAGTCGCTCAGTGGTGAACAAGCGCACTAGGGGTTCGGTTTGGGAAGGATGAGAGCCCCAAGGAAGTCCAAGGAATCACAGGGAGAGAGGCTAGAGAGCTGGAGGGGCACACACTGCAGACCAAAAGTCCCAGAGGAACCCCAGGATGGAGGCAGGATTGCTGGAAATGGTGCAACGAGAGTAGAGTCTGCTGCCCACAGCATACAGAAGAAAAGATAAGTTCGGCTCCCCCTGCTGGTAGAAGGCATCAAGTGTCAGGTTTCAAAAAAAAAAAAAAAAACACCACTTATGAATGCCAGTCTTGGGAGGCAATGGGAGTGCACTGGAGAGGTAACACCCTGCTGTTGTCTCCTTATAGCCATGCACCAGACATTTAGCCAGGCACACTGAGGTGTTTGAGAATATTTAGTATCATTGTCACTCATCAATTCACCTGAACAGTTCTTTTGGAGCAGTGGCTGCCATGCATTTGTGCGCTCACAGTCCTTTGAGGAAAAAAAATTAAAAGTTTTCTGTGCACCCTGTAATTCCATTCCTAAAACAGAATTACAGGATTTTAATTTATCTATTTTAATTTAATTTACCACCCCTGAAAAAATAACCCAGCAAACAAGACCAGCCCATACTACCTACTAGCATACCTGCAAAATTCTATTTGAAAAATTAGGGCCAGATCCTCAGCTAGCATATATCAGCATAGCTCCATTAAAGTCAATGGAGTTATACCAATCTATACCTACGGAGGATCTGGCCATAAGGTTTAAATTAAGGAAGCAAAGAAACCATCTTCATTTCTTTCTTCAGTTGTATAACTCAAAAAGTGTCAAATTGTTCCCTCCCCCACTTAAAAAAAAAAAAAGGGCAACAGAATTGTTCCATTTTTCACTGAGGAGAGAACTGACGTGGCCCAACTACTGCCCCGTTTAAACCCCTGGATGTAGGTTTACAATCAGAAAATGGGCATGCCCATAAAACAGTAGCATGAATGTCACTGGCGTGTTTTCTGTTGAGGACACACTTGGCCATGACTTCTGCTCTTCACGTGTATCTTTCCTACACCCAGCATTAAGGTAAAACTCCTAATACTGTAATTTTAGAAGATATTAGCAAAGCTTTTCAAAAGTTATTTTGGGTGCCTCAATTTTGGGCATATACAGCACTTATTTCTACGGATGAAAGATTCTGTATTTACTGTATAATACTATTTATAACTTTATTCTTTATTTCAAATAATTGCTTTGATCATCAGAATTTTAAAAAAAAAAGTCACCAGAACTGACTTGGATCCTGTCCCTAGGACTGGGCCCTTAAAATGCCAAAGATGCCAGTTCAGATAGAACCGGCCTGATCAGACAGAGAAACCTCTGTATTATGCAGCTTTCAAAAGTGATTTTATGACACACTAACATCAATTTTGCCTTCAGCCACTGGATCATTTTTTACCTAAATAAACTGATCCAAGACATCCATAACATTTCTCCTGGATCTTATTACCTGGAAGTAATATTGCAAATTGCTCAAAGGCTATGTAAACCCTTTATAACATCGAGATTAAAAAGCATTAATTTTTCATGCATACATTTGTAAGCTGCTGATGAACAACAGCACTGATCCGCCACCGTGTTGGTTCAGGACTGACACATTGTTGGTTCAGGACTGACATCCATATGAAAGGACACTATAGACATTGTACATAATTCAGCACCTGAACACACCTACAGCACAGAAGCTCTAGCATACTCCAGAACTCATCTTCTCTCTTGACTACAATCACCAGAAGTATTGGCACCATTATAAGCTTGAAGGAATGTAGTGAAGGACTGTCTCCACAATAGAATCAGGCCTGGTAAAGCCACAGTTGCCACTACAACATAAACCATCATCCATCTTCCTCCAGTGGAGCTACAGCAGCAGAATAATGGAGTTGCCTAATGTGAAGGGGATGGTGAAAGAAATAATATACTGTAACTGAATAATTAAGAATTAATTATTTAAAATTCTTATTTGAATCAAAGAATGAACCATTTAAGATGTAACCTACTTTATCTCTTTCTATACCAACAAGAAGAAACAAATAATTTATGTCAACTGTAAGGGAACGCCCTATTATGAAAGGCATCTGATGCTATGTTCTTATTCTAGTAAATATGTAAGATGTCTTCAGATTCTTGGATTTTTTTTTTTTTAATAAAAGCCCGCTCTGACACATCTATAGGGCTGCTTTGGTTTCCTCATACACAATCTGGAATGAGATACATATTGGCATAAGTTTGATGTTCAATGCTTATTATGCCTACCAGAAAACCGTAAGTCAAGTGTTGCAATACTTCATAATTAAAGAAATTCAGTAAACCTCCTGCCAATATGTAGGTTCTGGGGAAAGAGGTAAAAGCCAGGTAAAGTGAGGAGGTGGGCTAATAAGCTAGACTTTCAATACAGGTGTCATTACTGCTCATTTCAGTCATTAAAAAGATGTTTGATGCAATATTTAAAGGTACTGAGGGCCTAATTCTACTACCCTTACTCACTTTGAACTAGATTCTGATGCCCTTACCTACACTAACATTTTCCTCCTCCTCCCCCTGCGGGCCATGAGTCAATTAATTAATTAACAGTCCCACTGATTTCAGTGGGACTACTTGCAGAGTGAGGCACTATGCAATATAAGAAAGGGTAACAGAATCAGGCCCAGAATAATTGTTCAAACAAGCATTAACAGACAGTTAGATTAAACTGCCCTCTGAAAAACAAAATTTATTTGCTCTGGTAACATGGCTGGAATGAGAAGTTCTCAACACTTCATGCCTTGCTCACCAAGAACAGTAATGAATGAATGGAACACACATAGGTCAAACACATTCATTAAAAATAGATACAGGCCAGACTAGATAAGAAGATTTACATTTACTTGGCTAGGTAGATTTTGTTTGTGAAACCTAAAATGAGAGCAGTTTAGAATCTGCATAAGACCTACATGGTCGCATATACACCTGACCCAGCAAAGTAAATTTTTGCTCTGACAGAGGGAGAGCAACACCACACTATTAACAAACACCACAACTAGGGATGTGAAATTTACCACAGATTACTTTGTAAATCACTCTGCCTGGAGTCTGAAAGGCACCTTAGCTCAATGCAGTTTGTCCTTTCCAAGAATAAGTCAGATCCTTCAACAACTGATTGTAATTACAGTGTCAAAGCCTAGGACCCATGCAACCCTCTGCTCCCCCTCCTGCCAGAGTAGTGCCTTACGGCAGCAGCATTTGACCCCAAGCAGCTGTCAGGACATCAGGGAAGAAGGACATTGGAGGGCAGAGGGCGGGCTACACGAGTGGTAGGGCACTGCCAGCAGCGGCGGCCTCCAGGGGGAAGCGAAGTTTACTACTCACACAGTGAAGTGATACACGAAGCACTTCCAGCCGGTGGGTCTCTCTAGGAAGTTATAGACCCTGCCTTGGATGTTGGTCCTGCTCAGCAGCGGTCTGCGGATGCTGTAGATGGAGACCCGAGGGTCCAAGTTGATGTGTGGCCGGGGGCAGTCCGTGTTCACCACCACCATCTCTCTCTTGTACTGCGGCTCGCCCCGATCCGGATCCGCCGGCTGGCTGGAGCCCTGCTGCATCTGCTCCTGGGCGGGGGGCATAGGGGCATAGTGGGCATTGGGGCTGTTTTCAGCCAGCTCCAGGGCGGAGGGCTTCTTGCTGGGAGTCATGCTCCCTTTCCGGGACCCAGGCAGCCGTCCCAAGCTCCAGCGTCTCTTCTCAGGCTTGGGGGAGGAGGTCATGGCCGGAGGGGCGTGGGGGGAAGGAGGAGGAGGAGGAGTGTGCGCGATGAAGGAGGGAAAGGGGCAGCCACTGCAGGGGCGAGAGGGCAGGGATGCAGCCCCGGCGCTGCCCCGGGGAAGGAAGGCGGGAGGGACAGCCAGCCACCGCTGGGGAGTCTCTCTCACACCCTCCCTTCCCCGCTCCCGGAGCGCTCCTAGCCCGGCCCACCCCGGGGGACGGCCCCCGCCGGGAAAGGTACGAGGTCTCCGCCTCCCACCCAGGGGAGGCTCCGAGCCCGGGTGACCGCGGGAGCTGCCTCGCCCCCGGGCATTCCCCGGGCATTCCCCGGGCAGTTGGCACGAACTACTCGCTCGCTCGGGGGAGGGTGCCCGGCCCCCCGCTTGGAGCCGGAGTGTAAAGCAGAAAGCCCGCCATGGGCACTGCCCGCTCCAAGGGCCGGGGCAGGTCAGGCAATGCCGCACCGCTCGCAGCATTGCCCGCCTGCCTGCCGGTGGCAGCGGAGATGGGGCCTGGGTGCTGCCTTGGGGTTGCACCAGGTGATGGGGACCTGATTGTCTGTGTGGGGCCGATGAGCCATACACCAACCCTGGTAAGGGAAAGGAAAGAGCCACTCTGTTGGCTAAAAGAACAGGAGTAGTATGGCACCTTAGAGACTAACACATTTATTTGAGCATAAGCTTTCATGGGCTACAGCCCACTTCATTGGATGCATAGAATGAAACATATAGTAAGGAGATATATATACACATATAGAGAACATGAAAAGGTAAGATTTGCCCTACCAACTCTAAGAGGCTAATTAATTAAGATGAGCAAATATCAGCAGGAGGGGAAAAAAACTTTTGTAGTGATAATCAAGATGACCCATTTCAGGCAGTTTGACAAGAAGGTGTGAGGATACTTAACATGGGGAAACAGAGTCAATGTGTGTAATGGCTCAGCCATTCCCAGTCTTGATTCAAGCCTAAATTGATGGTATCTAGTTTGCATATTAATTCAAGTTCAGCAGTTTCTTGTTGAAGTCTGTTTTTGAAGCTTTTCTGTTGCAAGATTACCACCTTTAAGTCTGTTACTGAGTGACGAGAGAGGTTGAAGTGTTCTCCTACTGGTTATTGAATGTTATGATTCCTGATGTTAGATTTGTGTCCATTTATTCTTTTGCATAGAGACTGTCTGGTTTGGCCAATGTACATGGCAGAGGGGCATTGCTGGCACATGATGGCATATATCACATTGGTAGATGTGCAGGTGGACAAGCCCCTGATGGCGTGGCTGATGTGATTAGGTCCTATGATGATGTCACTTGAATAGATATGTGGACAGAGTTGGTTGGATTTAAAAAAAACAAAAACAAAAGAGGACAGCATCATAGCTCACTGGCCAGCCACCAGGGGAGAAAGCAGCTGTATCCTTTCAAGCTTACAATAACTTTTTTCAAGGTGAATGTAAGAGCAGGTGAGGGACTATACCTCAGAAGGGGCTTTCTGAGGAATGGTCCCTTTGCAGAGCTGTGTTCATATGTTGGTGATGCTGGTGCAGGGCTGTGTCTACAGCCACAATGTCCTCTACTAGATTTCTAGGTGTAAATAATAATTTGTGTCTTAGACTTTGGTGCTAAACTGTTCTTTTTATTGTTATCTCACCTCCCCGCCCCACACACTCCATTTGTCCATTTCCTCCACTGGTTGGATCCTATCTGACATGCAGATCATGAGTAGGACTTATTAGAAATTCTCCCCCAGAAGGTTATTCCATTGGAAAATGCTGACTGGTCAAAATCAAAATGGTTTGTGGGGACAGGGTTCCGGCCCGTTTGCCCACTTGGCTCCCAACTTTTTGGCAGCCCAACCCGGCAGGCTGATGGAGAGCTGAGACTGTGGAAGCTCTGGGAACACCAGCCCCCAAGTTCCCAAGCTGTCAGCTCTTCCGCACGCCAGGCTCCCAAGAGATCCCAGGGGGTGCAGGGTCAGTGGCTGCAAGGCAGCCCACCATTCAGACTGTCCCAGAGACAGGCCCATTCGCTTTCCCACAGTAATTAAAAAATTTTGATTTTCATTCTAAAGCAGAATCAAATCATATTTTGAAATATTGAAATCCTCTGTGAAATGGAATTATCTTTCTCCCCACAGCTCTAATTGTGAGGTTACTGGTGCAGGGACTCAAGTATCAGAGGGGTAGCCGTGTTAGTCTGAATCTGTAAAAAGCAACAGAGGGTCCTGTGGCACCTTTAAGACTAACAGAAGTATTGGGAGCATAACTTGCATCTGAAGAAGTGAGGTTCTTACCCACGAAAGCTTATGCTCCCAATACTTCTGTTAGTCTTAAAGGTGCCACAGGACCCTCTGTTGCTTGGTGCAAGGATTGTCTTCCTTGTTATTTCTCTGTAACAGCGCCTTTCACAATGGGGCCCTAGTTTTTCATTGTGGTTTCTAGATGCTACCATGATATAAATAAATGATGAATAGGTGGTTGAACTAGAGAGCAATAAGTTTTACCCTTTAGCTCTCGGACCATAGTTGACCCTCTCTTCACCACCTTTAAAATATGTTTGCTTTTGTGGAGGCCCCCTGCTATATGTGTTTGGCCATTACTGTTATGTTATGTGAGGGCTTGGCCCAGTTTTTCTGTTTACTATTTTAAGCAATGACTTACTTTACTATGACAAATTGTTTCACGCCACAGTTACAAGAGCCTATGCTGCAGCAATTAGCTAACAATTTCTATTCCCAGACCTAAAGGGGAGATTATCTTTGGTCTGGAGAGCTGTTTTTTTCCTTCTAGGCCAGAATAGAGTAGAACTAGCTGTGCTGAGTTCATGGGAGATACTTGTGCTTAAACAAAAAAATGTTGTGGTAAGATAAGGGGCTATATAAAGTTAAACAAAAACAGCCTTACTCATTGCAGCTCCATTCAAACCACAGAGAGCTACGCAGGGGGATTGGGCCAAATCCTCAGGAAGTATAATGAGCATGATTTTATTATTTGGCCTATTGTCTATTACATGAAGAAAAGCAAAATATTGATCTTACAAACAATAAAGACTAAATACATCCGTTTGAAAAATAAGATGGCAGTGATTGTTTTTTATGAAAAAAAATAAAACATGATTAGCAAGTCACCTTAGCAAAACAGCATGCCAGAAGAAGGGAGATCTGCCTTTCACCTAATCTAGAGACAGCCAGATTGTGACTAATTGGCACTGACCCATGTTGGGAGTGGTATGAAGTCACTGTCTGTCACTTTCTGTGCCATGTAGGGACATCCACATGCTACACTGTGGTGTAACATACCACCCTTTCTGTGCCCTGCCAGCTCCACTGACCAGTACATTGGTGTTGGAGGTCATGGCTGTGCCTCCTCACTGTCCCCTTTGTGGTACCTTCACAGTTGCCAACTTTCACGGGGTAAAAAAAGCACGCTGATGTTCACAATAAACCAAAAATAAAGCTAATCCCATTTCAAAACAAGGCCAAAACAAGCCAATCCCTAAGAACCCCAATACTCTAGGTGACTAGATCCAGACTGCGTCCAGAAAGGACTGGGTAGGCCTGCTGTGCACCCCTAACTCTCTCTCCCCTCCTTGCCCCTGCTTGCCAGGAGCCAATCAGAAAAAAAAAAGAAGCAGCAACAAGCTGCAAGCCAAACAAGCAAAAAGCTACAAGCCAAAAACTAGCCAACAAGCAACTCACAAGCCAATTCAGCCGAAAACAAGCCCAATTCCTGCATTTTTTTCACGGGTTTGGAATGTCTGGGTACCTTGTGCCCTGGGTTTGCTAGGAGAAAATAGACCTTGTGCTCCCCCAAGTGCACAGACTGTAATTGTGCCCAGTCCTTGTGGATAGGATGTAAGGGGGAAGAGAATGCCTCTCCAGACCCTGTGCACCTGTACAATGGCCATGAAAAATCTGTCCCTTATTATAACCGATTGTATGACTTAATAATAAGGTTTTTGTATCTAATCTAGTCAAAATGATAGTTTGGTTTTTCGATTAGCCAATGGAAGTGCTGATAATGCAAAGAGGAAAGTTTTGGATTTCAGTAGAAATGGAATGATGCCTTCTCTCTGGCCTCCAGTAACAACTTCCTGGGCTCAGAATTGGCAGGGATTTTAGTAACGTTTGATTGTGATGTGTTTGGCAGCCAGCAAGACCATCCTTGTGACTCTTTGGGCAAGATTGCAAAGGTCCCCCGCCTTTATTTACGTGAGATGAGCAATTACCCATATGAGTAGGGTACTCACAAACTAACTTTTTGTATATTGCCAATCTCTTTTGTTATGGGGTTACTTAAGCCCAGAGTGAAAAATGAAAAAATTCAATTACTACCCTCCATTGGTTGAGGCCTACCACTTTGGGGTTCTAGTCCTTGACTAGGGCTTCTAGGCCCTATGATGAGAATATTAATAAAGTTTTGATATGGAAAAGTTAATCTATTTGTTTTTTAAATAAAATATGACATTTCTATAAAAGCAAGGCATACAGTAACCTATCCCTGGAGACACAGATAAGAAGATTGAAAAAATCAAGAAAAATAAGGGACAACAAAGATGCCTGAAAGGTAAACTTTAAATTTGATTAAGATGCTCTTTGAAACCTGAGTAATTGTTTTAAGGATACTGTGACATGGTTTTATATTTTCTTAATTAAAACATGAGATGATGACAAAAGAGATGGTAGGAATTCTGAGACAGGTTTTAGACTTGGAGAGAGAGGAAACTCACATAAAATTACTTCCAGCATAAAAAACAAGACAGAAGATGTAGTCATCCTGTTAAGGAAGTAAAAGAAGAAAATTAAAGGTTAAAAAAATAAGAGGAATATATTTATACTTAAGTATCTCTAAACAAATACAGGAAGGTGAACAAATAAGAATTAAAAGTGATACTAAATGATGGAGAGTATGACATAGTGGCATAACTGAAAACTAGTGGGATGATTCTCTCAAATGAAATGTCAAAACTGAGTTCTTAGCACCTGAATCCAGGGAATAATTACTTTAATTATAAGGCAGAAGAGTCATTAAGTACCTGGTATTTTATGTACAGCATGCAACATCTTCAAATATAAACAATTACATAATATGTATGCACCAATTCCAGTTTCTCTTCATTACAAGTTATTCTTGTCTCTCTATTAATTTATATATACACTTTTGTATTTTGTTTCTATTTTACAAAAGAAAAAAATAATTTAAAACAGAAGAAAACAAAAACTCCGAGGAGCACTGCATAGATAAAAGAACTAGGAATAGAAAGAAGAGGGGGAAGAGTGTCAAAAATGTGTACCAAGTCAGGCAGCAATGCTTTGATACCGAAGGCAGTAGTGAAATGCTTTGGATAAGGAGGATACGGGGAATTAAAAATTAAGGAGGAACTGTAATACAGTCAACATTGTCACTGCTGCTCAGTAGTAATTTCAATTTACAATCTATGAAGGACATAGTAAATATTTAAGAATCAGAAAGGAAAGGTTAATAAGATATGATATTGTTAACTTATTACAACAAGGTACCATGTTATACATTTGCATCTGGAGCAAGATGGTACATTTGAAATTGGATTTTAGGCACTGGCCTAATTCTGCTCCCATTAAAGTCTATGGCAAAATTCCCAGCCCATTGACGTTGATAGGAGTAGAGTGAGTCCATCATTCAGCACTCTTAAAAAAAAAATAAAAATCACACACTGAGTCTATGGTAGATCATGAATTTTTGTCCCACCTTGGCGCTGTTTTTATATTCATCACCCATGTATATAGTTGGATGTGAGATGTATTTTTAAGGTCTTAGCTTTTGAGTTGTATATATTATACTTATTATACAGCATAAAAATGCAGAGTCACATCTTTCACCATTACTGAACATTTATAAGGCAGAGTTGGTGCAGTGAGTTTCAGAATAGGGACACACTTTCTTTGTGTAGTTAGTTCCCTGTATCTAACCTAAGAGTTGTGCAGTTTGAAAGCGTATGGTTGCTGTGTGTGTCTTGAAAACCAAAACACTTACACTGGCAATTATAGACTTCCGTGTCAGATAGTTTTTCAACATAACTAAGTTTGACTTTGATATCTGCATTCTAACTGTTGCTGCTAAGGGTTTTTTCCGTTTTCTTCTCTCTCTCTCTCTTTTTTTGGTGCTACTTCCTGTTTAATGAAAACTTCTGTGCAGCTGTGGAGATGGGGGTGGGGAGAGAAGTTTTTGATGTAAACAAAACTTTCCATGGAGAAACAGCAACATATGTTTTAACAACAACAACAACTCCTTGCTTAAAATCAGTGCTAGTGCCTACCTGAATTCCACTCACTGTAGAGTCCCCAGGTTAATCATTCTGTAAGAAGTCAATTTAAAAAGCCAACCAAAGAAATAGGTAACTGTGACTCAATAAGCAACTGAGCAGTATTGTCCTTAGTGAACTATGGTTCACCATGGAGAAATACAGAATGTTTCAGATACTTTCATACATTAACATATGCACAGTTTTGCAAACTCACAATATTCACTGTTTTTCTCAGTGCCCCAACTCCTGGAGGCATGTAATTACATGAGAATCTCAGTTTTCACTTAAAAAAGAAAAAAAAAGTTTCAGTATCATGATTTTTGAGGAGTTGACTCGTTTTTAAATGCTTAGGGTGGGCAAAAGTGTATACAGGCTACTGCTTGGAGTTTTCAGTGCACATGTGAATGAATTAGACACCGTTTTAAATTGTTAATAAGTCAAAATCTGCCCTCATACCACACTACTAGAATCAAAAGCTGAGATTTTTAAAGCTACCAAGTATATTGGGTCACTCAAATCCCATTAAAACTAATGAGGACTGAGTGTCCAGATCCCCTAGGTGATTTAGAATTTGTCCCAGTCTTCACTGTATTTTAAACTGTGCAGCACCTGAGGATCTCAGCAGTGGGGTGCATCGTAAATACAATTATTACAATAAATTTTCTTTTAATTATTCTGTATCAGGGTGAACTATTTTAACTAAGGCCTAGAAAGTTTTACCAGCATAGCTATGGCGGTTAGGAATGGGGGGAGGTGGGGGAAATCACAGCCCTAACTAACAGCTCTGCCAGCAAAACCCCAGTGTAGACGCCGTTATATTGCCAACAACAAAAAAAATCCCTTTGCTGACATAGATCTTTCCGTTCAGGGAGCTAATTTAACCTACAAACAGAAAGTGGAAAAAAAAGAAGCTTTTGCTGATATAAGCTGTGTTTCCGAAGGAGGGAAGGGGGGTGTGGATGTTGCTGGTATAGCTCTACCAGCAAACCTTTTAAGTGCAGAGAAGGCCTAAATTTGATAATGAAGAGGAGTTGAGGTATTAGGTTTCTTTTTCTTCTTCCCTTTTTTTTTTTTTTTTTTTTTTTGGTCATAGTTTAGCACAGAGGCCCTGCTTTTACTTGGTATTCAGCAAACAGCTGGTGTAGCTCAGACTCATAGACTTTAATGTCAGAAGGGACCACCATGATCATCTCCTACACATCATGATCCCCTCCTACACACTGCAGGCCTGCATCATCGCCACTCCGGAGATGACAAAGAAAGCCTCAATTTATACTAGTTGAATTTACTCTGGTTTCAATCAGGGATAACTGCTACCTGTGCATACTATGGCTTCCTTTGTCTAGCCATGAAATTTGTACCAGTGCAGCTACACTCATTGCTAGCCTCTGATGGCTGAATCGGAGCTAAGCCTAAATATAGACAAGGCCTTATACGTTTCTCTCCTATATATTGCTGTTATTGCACTTATCAATTTAAGAACAGACCTCATTGGTATGTATTCTGTTCCATTCGAGAACCCAATAACTTACTTTACTGTTCTTGAAATATTAGGATTTGGGCTCCCTGCTATTGTTTCAAAATTTTAGGCTATGGTCCTGCAGAAACTTATGCATATGCTTTACTTTTAGTTTGGAAAAGAGAAGACTGAGAGGGGACATAATAGCAGTTTTCAGGTATCTAAAAGGGTGTCATAAGGAGGAAGGAGAAAACTTGTTCACCTTAGCCTCTAAGGATAGAACAAGAAGCAATGGGCCTAAATTGCAGCAGGGGAGATTTAGATTGGACATTAGGAAAAAGTTCCTAACTGTCAGGGTGGTTAAACACTGAAATAAATTGCCTAGGGAGGTTGTGGAATCTCCATCTCTGGAGATATTTAAGAGTAGGTTAGATAAATGTCTATCAGGGATGGTCTAGACAGTATTTGGTCCTGCCCTGGGGGCAGGGGACTGGACTCTATGACCTCTCGAGGTCCTTTCCAGTCCTAGAATCTATGAACGTCATTCCACTGACTTCTCATTGAAGTCAATGGAATGACTTGCATGCTTACATGTGTGCTTAACTTTAAGTATTTGCTGGACTGGGACCTTATTTTGTTACACATGCTTGAGGAAGCAGGTTAAGGAAATTCCTGCTTCTTTCTGCCTTGTCTACTCACCGGGTATTTGCTCTGATTTCAGTCATTGCTGGCCAGCTATTGCTGTAGCTGTACCAATGCAAACTCCAAGTTTAGACAGGGAAACCAGTATTAACTGTCATTTACATCAGTGTAGTTTACCCCAATATCAAGTGTTTGGCTCCATTGGTGCAAAATAGTGGCTTTGTCCATGTACACTAAAGTTTTGTTTTAGCATAGTTACACAGGTGGCTGGAATCTCAGGGCAAACCTCAGTTCACTTTTTACCTTTTAGTCAGTTCATTGTAATCAGACTTTCTTGTTCTATTCTAAGTGACAGCAGCATCACACTACTAGTATCTTACTCATATTATTGTCAGGGAAAGAATGACTCACATTACAGCAGTCATTATAGCATGGATGTTATGACTAGCAACCCCAGTTACAGACACAAGGTAGCTACTTGACCTGAAACATATTCATGTGCACTCAATACATAACAACACAAGTGTGTGCTATCAGTTCCTTTTTAATAGCCCTCCTTGGCCTAATCTACACTGTTACTGTTTTACTAACTCCTCCCACCAGTCCAGCTCCACTGGTATGAGCGCTAGTGGAGACAAGGCACCACCAGTTACCAGAATTTTAACCACTGCATCATCTAGAACTGCTCTCAGTAGAATCAGCGATAGATAGCAACACTGGGAAATATTAGGGTAAAATAGCCACTTGCTTTCTAGGTCTGTTCTTGGAAATGAAAATTCACTTGTACAAATGTTAATGGAAAATCCACACAGAAGGCTGTGAATACCATCCAGGTGACTTTCTGAGTTATATTCAACAAAGGACTGCAAATGGTTTCTACACTGTTTGCCCAGTACTAGTTGCTGTTATCAGTGTGACTGAGAGCTTCTATTTAATTTTAAAAAAGATCATAAGCCCTAGATATTTGCCTATTTAAGAGGAGGAGCTTGTTTTATCCAAGAGCCCTGCTCAGAGGGTACATCTGTGTAGGAATAAGGGAGCTGGAAATGCCTGTAGTAGAAGAGCACCTCCTATGTTGCATCAGGTTTTGTTAATTTTTTTTTCTTTGTGATTAAAGCAAGGGCTGGTGGGGCAAAAGGTGAATAGTTAAGTATTATAAAATCCGGCCTAAGCTCTAAGGGAGACACTCAGCCTTGACTAGGCAAGAGGAAACCATTCTCTGAGCTAGGCGCTCTATTTGTGTCTCAAGCCTGTTTTGGCAAATGCCAGCCTGTTCCCCCCCTGCCCTTTGGTTTGGTTTGTTTATTTAACTATCCAGCAATTTTCACAATGGCTCCTCTGAAAATATTTCCAGAAGAGGAACCAGAAACCTCAACAGGACCTGCAACACACTTGTGTTCTTCATTAATGCACTTCGGCCAGATTCTAGTCTCAGCTGCATAGGATTCAGCCAGTATCTTGATGTTGCATACAGTGCCATGTGTATAAAGAACGAGGAGTCCTTGTGGCGCCTTAGAGACTAACAAATTTATTTTTAGCCCACAAAAGCTTATGCTCAAATAAATTTGTTAGTCTCTAAGGTGCCACAAGGACTCCTCGTTCTTTTTGCTGATACAGACTAACACGGCTACCACTCTGAAACCAGTGCCATGTGTGACACTATATGCATGTATGTGTAAATGCAGAGGCATCTGAGATTAGCATCTGACTTCATTCTTTAAAGAGAGGTCATATCGTTACATCATCTAATTGCATCACACATTTGTCAAAACTCTCTTCTTTATATAGGTCACATTCTCTCTCTCTCCTCCACACTGTAATCAGCGTGTCTGACTGAGCTCCAAAGAAATTAGCTGCTCTTTCCAAACATCGGAATTCCACAAACATCTTAACTTCTGCACTTGGATATTGGATAGTGGCAGCATCTGTGGCTGCCAGAAGGATATTACAATATTTCTGGAAACAGGTTTGCTCTTGCTGGCTGAAGCCAATTCAGAAATTGCTTTGGCACAAAGGTGCACCAACAATAGAGAGGTTGCTTAAGTCCCTCGCCTGATGACTTCCAATAGGTCTTCCTGAAACCACAGCTCTAGGAATTCTTTCTGCCTCAAACCTTCCGATTCAATAACATACATGCAAATTATGATATTATATAAGTAAGTTGTTATGTTGCATGCGAGTCTTACTGTCCTATACTAATACTGTGTGTACCTTAGTTTCCCGGTGTACTGCACCAATACTTAGGTGGTGGGAACTGGGTGTGTGAGACCCTCAGGGCAAGTGAGACTGCCCAGCTATTTGCACCTACGTAACCTGAGACCAAGGAGGGGGGTGCGACCAGGTGACACCTTTGTCCCGGGAAGCGAGACAAAGAGAAGGAGGAGGGGCATGAAGGGGGGTGTCGGAGGTCAGGTGGCTGGAGGTTGGCAGTCTGCGTGGGGGGACTGGAAGAGGGTGAATCTAGGGCATCTGGCCCAGGATTCTCAAGATGGACTTGGCTGAAAGTCACTGATGTCTGCAATAGCAAGCTCTGTTCTACGCTGTGGTCCTGTCGACGAATAGACCTTCTGTTTCATGCTGGCTGAGAGTCATGTCTGACTGTGGAGTTGGGGTGCAGGGCCCTCTGGCTTCCCCAGGAGCCCCCCTGTGCAAACTTGCTGTGGGAAGCACACAGTGTGAAAAGGGGATGCTGAATGCTCTGAGGTCAGACCCAGAAAGGTTGAAGCTGTGTAAACTTCTTGCCCTGGAGACATTATGCTCAGAGAGAGGAGGCATGCTCCCCCAGAGTCCTGACTGTCTTTGTATGGAGTAGTTCCAGAGCATCACTCGGTGACTCTGTGACAACAGGTGTCAGTGGTGGGATCAAACTGCACCCCGTGGACAGACATCCTGCAGTAAGTGACTGGGGAGCAGTAAAACAAAGGGGGATTAGTGAGAGACAGGCGTGCTGGAGGCTCCGAGAGGTGCGGTTCCAGGAGGCGGAGGAGCCTACGGCTTAACCCCCAAGTGAGAGTGGACCCCCAAGAAGGGCTGTCGCACTGAAGGGGTTCCTCCCAGGGATCATGGGGAGCTGAGAGAGCACAGGCCTGTGAGTCTGTGACCCCTTGGGAACAGCATGGAGATGACCTATAACCATCTCCTTAAGAAGGACATTGTAGAGCTGTGCAGAGAGAGATTTACCAAGGCACAGCTGATTGCTCGGTTGGAAGAGAATGATCGCTATGAGCCAATTCCTGACCAACCTGGGGCTGCGAGAGAGGCTGGGAACAGCCAGGCAGCCCCAGGGGTCATCCCAGCCACCAACCCAACCAGGGATGTGGGAGGGGATGAAAGAAGCCAGGCAGTCCCAGGATCCACCTACCCGACCAGCAGGGGATCTTCCCAACTGAGTTCCCCATTGGTGGAGCTGAGATGGTTGGAGTTGAAAGTGGAATTGAAACTGAAAGAGCTGGAGGATTGTGAGAAGGAACAGCAGGAACGGGAGGACCATGAGAAACAGAGGCAGCATGAACTGGCGATGGCGGAGCTGAGAAGCAAAGAGACCCCTACCATGGTGAGTGGGGGTGGGCCGCAGGGAACTCCAAAGTGCTGCTTCAGTTTAAGGAAGGGGATGATATAGATGCCTTCCTCACTGCCTTTGAGAAGGCCTGCAATGTGCACCAGATTGACCCTCTAGACAGGCTTTGGCATCTCACCCCCTTACTGGGTCCCAAAGCCATAGAGATGTTCAGCCAGATGGATGAGGTGGAAGCAGGGGACTATGAACTGTTCAAACAAGCCCTGCTGTGCAAGTTTGAGCAGACCCCTGAGGTATACAGGAAAAGGTTCTGGAGTGTGCGGAAGACCCAGGGGATGACCTATCTGGAACTGGTCACTCTGATGGCGGAATACAACCGCAAGTGGGTGAATGGGACCAGGGCCCAGACCAAGGAGGATGTGATTGAACTGATGGGGCTGGAGCAACTATATGAATTCTGTCCCCTTGACCTGAGGATGTGGCTGGTGGACAAGAGGCCGAAGGACCTGCGCCACTCAGGGCTGCTGGCTGACAAGTTTGTAGACAGCAGGTCGGGATATGGAATGGAATCCCAGGGGGACAGGCCCACATCAGTACTGAAGGGGGGTCACACAGGGGCTTCCCTGAAAGGAGTATTGGATAAATCCCTCCCAAGAGGCACAGCCAATATCAGAGCTGACCGACCGGCCCCGGGGACCAACGGGACCGGAGGTGTAATTAGTATGGGCAGAGGGGCCACAGGTGGGCCCAGTGCCAAAAGCTCAGGGACAGGATGAGCAAACCGAGCCCTCAAAAGGTTAACTGGGTTGGAGCCCAGCCGGAGGAGGGGCTGGCAGTTTAGCAATGGCTCAAGAGGGAGGAGTCTCCCAAGCCAGCTCCTCGGGGAGGCTTGATGCTCCGTGTGACGTTGAACTCCATATGTTTTTATGAAAATATGCTAATGAGTGTGAATATAATGTAACTGGAATATGCTTCATGCAAAAGGTCTCTTGTAAGGTATTATTACAAAGCTTATAATCTACTGAGTGTGATCATACTATTTGTATAAATGTATCATTCTTGTATCTAAAACTAGAAATATAAAATATAACTCTAAGGTCCAACTTGAATCAGTGTCACTCAAAGCACTTTACAAATATGAATGAAGTAAGCTTCACAACAGTTCTTTGAGATAGGACAGTATTGTTATCCCCATTATGCAAATGAGAAAAATGAGGCACAGAAAGGGCTTGACTTTTAATAGTTTTCAGCATGCACATTTCTCATAGAGATCTATGAGAGCTGCAAGTGTTCTGCAGTACTGAAAAAAAAATCAGACTTTTTAGGACTTTCTATAGACAAAGTGGTAGAACACAAACTATGAAGAGTCATTGTAACTAATACAACGTTAAACACACATTGTCAGCTGGTTGTAGTTATCCCAAAGGTCCACACACAACCAGATGACATGGAGTTGAACATGAAAGCCCCAGTTCATAGTGAGTGTTAAATCATGCACCTAATACCTAGCTGAAATTGGTGCTTTGGCTGGACCACCGATGTGGCAGTAGGTCTTATCACACATATTGTGGGCACAAGGAAGAAGATTCTTTTCCTCACACTTAAAACTATATGGAACAGAGAAGGAGGTACAATTTTTCCAGTCCCTGTTTTTTTTAAATTGTATTATTGGTCAGAGAGACAATAAAGAGCCTGTTTACTAGACCGGCATGTTAAAAAATGGCCAATCGTGTGGAAAACAATGAGCATCCATTAAAGAGTAAAGTAACTTGATTCCATCTGGTCAAATACAGTATCATTTTTCCATCAGGAAACAAGTTATTAAAGTAGGCCTTTTCTTTCTCTACCAGTGTCAATCATAAAAACTCTAGTAACTGAAGTGGGGAGAAAAAATAAGCAATTGATAATGGTTAGGTGGCCGGTGTGCTCTGACTGCTGCTTATTACATTATGCTGTGGAGTTGTAGCCATGTCAGTCTCAGGATATCAGAGGGACAAGGTGGGTGAGGGAATATCAGAGTACCTTTCCCAGACCTGAAGAAGAGCTCTCTGTGACTCAAAACCTTGTCTCTCTCACCAACAGAAGTTAGTCCAGTAAAAGATATTCTCTCACCAACCTTGTCTCACTTATTACACTAATCATAACAGTCTCATTGTTACCCGTGTGCTCCCCAACCTGTGTGTTTTACCCACCTGTTGCCTCATCTTATATTTAGATGATAAAATCTGTGGAATAGGGATAGTCTCTGAGTGTGTACACAGTAACATACTAAGGCCTTGATCCTGAACTATCACATGCTACTGCAATATAAATAAATAATAAAGTTGAACCAAGGTATTTGGGACCTTTGACTCTCATACTAAAATTTAGTAGTGCATGCTATCACCCCTCATATATATTTATAGCAATAGCAATCTTACATTGTTAGATCATATTTTATCCTGAGAGATCCCAAAGCAATTTTGTAGAATGTATACAGTACACACGGATTGTTTGCCCACTGCTGAAATGCAACCCCCAATTGGGGTGAAATGCAGCAGCTGCTAAGGCCTTGTCTACATGACAAATGCTTTGCTAGTATAGCTGTAGTGGTACAGCTATACCAGCAGAGCCCCCTAGTGTAGATACAGCAAATACCAACAAGGAGTTTTTCTGTTGACATAGCAACACCACTTCTCAAAACAATTTTAGTCATGCTCAAAGAAGCACTCTTCTGCCAGCATAGCTGCACCTACACTGGGGTTTTGTCATCAGAGCTATGTCGCTAGGGTTTTTCATATCCCTGACTGACATAGCTATGCCAACAAAGCTTTGTAGAGTAGACCTGGGCTAACAGTGCACTGTAACACTGCAGACCAATCCAGAACAGAAACTGAAGAAGAATGATAGCTCAATGTGGATGTGCAGAGAGAATTTTAGTCAGGGAGAATGTAGTTACCTGACCACTGGCACAGTATGGACTCAGAGTGGTAGCTACTGAATCACTGACTGTTCTGTTCTGCACACTCTCAAACAATCCAGTTCCCTTGCTGCTGTGAAATAAAAGAAAGTAAACACTGTTGACAGGCCTTTGAATTAGCAAATACAATGGCTCTTCCACTGATCACGAAGACCCTCATCCAAGTCCTCCAAAGTAAAGATAGGGAAGGATGATTTCCCCTTCTTCAGACCATTTAGCAGCCCACTTTCAAACCCAGGGGTGATCAGACCCCATGTCAGCAGATAATACTCAGTGGTCTATTCGGCCTTTGAAAGGTACGTGGCTCTCCAGTTAACTGTAATGGGAATTATGCACAGGTACTGAGAGGGGGCATATACCTCTAACTCTCTTTGCTGTATACCAGCACTACAAAGAGAGACTCTTATAAATCCAGCTTTAACCACAGAAACTGTGGGAAAGCTATACTAAAAACCAAAACAAACAAAACAGGTAAGTCAGAGCTGACCTATAACAATGGCCAGCTCCACCAAGCTGGAATTTCTGGTTAGTTGAAATACAATAAGATTTGATTTTCTATGGTGCCTTTCAGACCGGTATCCTAAAGAACTTTGCCAAGAAATGAGATGTGATATGACAACAGACGTAATACTGGGGTTGAAAACATTCTTTGCATTCATTGTGTATTTGGATTTTTACATAAATTCCGGCTCCTGCCTCCTTTGTGGGGCAAAGAGGTTCAAACACCATGGAAATGACCGTTCTAATTCTTCTTGCATTACACTGGAGAAAATCAAATCTGGGATATCTCCACTGAGTCAGTGGGGTTACACCACTGTAAAACATGTATACATGAGAACAGAATCAGGCCTACCATGTTAGTACTCTGCAGGGAATTGGGCCATGTGAAGCTTTTTGCTGGGGGAACTCCTCAACCCCTTGTGTGGCTCTATGCAGCAATGTGAAGGGGAATTTATGGGTACCCCTGTCACTACCCTGGTCCATTGCCAAACACAATACAGATCTACTGGCCCAGAATGCCGTGGGAGACCTGTTCTGTGGGTGCCGTGTACCTCTCGGATAAGGGGAGGACTCTGCACCTATTACCGATACATTTCTCTCCTGCAAAGCCCTTTCACTCTGGCCTTTGACTCAGTTTGTGAAAGGACCACAGTTTCACCTTCAGAAATGCTCACTTGAAGCTGTCCATGATTTTAAAAGGTGGGGCCGTGAGCAGACCAAAGATATTGGTGCTAGGCCCCAAGATATAACTGTGGGTCTGTGGAAGGTTGCCTTAACCATGTCAAAGAGTTTTTGACCCAAAAAAGGAGACAAGGAGCTTCAATTACAATACTCTGAGTTCCCCAAACCACCTCTACATTCCACAGCTGTATTACAAATTAAAAGTGTAATTGATGCTGCTATTATTTATCTGTACTGTGATAGCACCTACAAAGCCCAGTAAGGCATTCAAGCCCCATTATATGTACAGCTTCTAGCACATTTAACAAGGAGATGGCCTCTGCTGCAAAGAACTTTCAATCATCTCTGTTTCTTTTTGACTGAAGAACACAGACAGATTCTGCTGTCCACTACACTGGTGTGAATCAGGAGTAACTCCGCTGTTACACTGACTGGTGTGAGGTCAGAATCAAGTTGATAGTCTTTCCCCATCTATTCTATGTGTTGAAAGAGAACTGAAAAGGCAGAGAACTCAGAAGTCAAAGCTCTCAAGATGTGTACTGGTAATACTGAAATAACATTCACAGTAATTGGCAGGGCATATAACAACAACAAATTTTGAAATCAATTTTGGCAAGCATATCACAGTATCTATGGTTGCTTTGGTCTCCTAGGCTTGTGAAGAGCTATTAAAATTCAAATGAAATCAAGGGCTATGGTAATTATTCTAGTTAATTAAAAAAAAAAAAAAGGATCCTCACTATCTGGTTAATTGCCTGCACAGAACTCAGCTTGATGGGTAACATGGAGTATTGCCCTCAACACCTCCAAACACTAGGGATGAAATCCTGACCCTATTGGAGATACAATGGAAGTCTTGCCATTAACTTCAATGGATCTTGGATTTCACCCTAGAATTTTATTATATTTAACCACTCACTTCACATTAAAAAACAAAACACCTTTTTAAATAGGCTTTGGAGTTTACTGGGAAATCCAAGCAACATGGAAATTTCATTTCCTGCCTGAAGCAGCAAAAACATGGAGCCAATTAATTCTGATTTTCCTGCTATTTCAGAGCTCATTATAAACTAAAGAAAACATGTTTTGTTTGAACTATGCAGTTCTTTTTTTGAATGTCTAAAATTTAAAAATTGCCATTGTCAATACAGTTGCATATTATATTCCTAGGGGTCCCTCTAGTGGCTAAGGCATCAGGCTAATTTAGTATAGCCAAGTAGACCATAGAGTGGGCTGCAGGTGGGTTTATTATCTTCTGTCTCATTGCGTTTTCACACAGAGAGAAGGTGCTGAGGTTTTTCTCAGAGTAGGACATGAACGAATAAATTCTTAGCACTTAGTTTCCTGTCGCCCGAATGAGTCAAAAGAGTAGGCAAAAATCTCAGAATCACTTCTCTATAGTGGGGGTCTAGAGTCATCTTTTGTTAAAAGTTGGTAACAATATTTTCTAACATAATTTGAACCTTCTGATTTCGAAAATAGTTGTTACCAAGCTGAATTTTGATGTTTAGATCCTCAAACTTGCAAACAAATATGGCCACCAAAATTCACCAGAAATGTTTAATATACCAACAGCGTGTGTGTGAATTTGTCAGCATCAAACTGTTTGGCATAATTCCTTTTCAGTCTATTAAGAACAGAAAATGAGAACACATCATTGTTTTACCACCTATTGCACCCTAATATTCAACTTCTTATGGCATTTAGTCATCTATGCATCAAAATATTAGAAATAAGTTATCATAACACCTAGCTTTCTCCTTTTCTTGTATACTTAGTATTTGTTTTATGGTACATAATGCTTTGTAATTAGAATAGAAATAACACAGAAGTAATGGGGATACAAAAAGAGAGCACAACAGTAGTTAGATGAGACAGGGATTTAGGACACTTATATTGGTTAGAGTTGTAGCTAAACCATGGAACTGGTAGTAAGTCTCAAGAGAGCCACACCAGCTTCCTACAATCTCTGCATTATTTGTCCAGAATCAAGTAAAGAAGTTGTGAGTAAAGCAGGTGAACAAGGATTGCTCAGAGTAAAGGAGGCAATGGTCATCGGAAAAAAACGTCAAGATGTCAAATACAGAGAAGCCATTGACAGAATTGGGCCTTCTTTCATTCAGTACTGACAGTATCAGTTGTGTGGCACAGAAATTGCTATGCCCAATACACTAACAAAGGCAAAATGCATAGGTAAACATCTGTAACTGATGTCTCATGTGTGGCAAGCTGTAGTGATCCCAATAAAGACACCAGTGTCCATAACGCAAGACAGTACAGTACTGTGAAAACTATAGACTGGAGATGATACATGTTTTGTGAAGAAGTGCATCCTAAACAGAGACTCATCTCTATACCTACAGTCAACATGAGTTAACCGTTAATGAAGGCAACTGTATTGGACCACAAAATGAGTGCTTGTGTATCTGGAGTAAATAACCTCATAGCTGCTGAAGACAAGTATCACCTGATTTGTTACATCCTATTTATGAGGTCTGTGGTGGAAAAAAAAAGAGTGAGAGCAACAAAAATTACTGACAGCAATGCTTTGGCTTCAAAATGAGCTTCAGCAAGCAGCAAATCAAGGCCATGTTTTGGAGCTATCTGATGTTTGGCATCATTACTGCAATCTTGCAAAGGAAACTGGCATTGCAATTCCACACTCCGGCATCAGTCAAAGATCATCATTCAAGGAAAAACTCCAAACTCATATTAGGGATTTAGTTCATTTCATTTCATTGCCGGATGGGTCTCCTGCGGAGAGATAAACACTCTTAGTTCTAGCCAAGTATAAATATGTACCTATCTCACAAATAACAGATTCTCGCCAAGATGAGGAGATGGCCGTCCCCATTTACCACCTCCAGGAAGACATATATTTCTGTCACGGGTACATGTTTGCATTGAAAATTCAGGCAGATACTCTGCTACAGAGCTTTCAGTGTCCATGAGGATAATGTAGCTGCTTGCATTCCAAATAGCATGTACATGTTCCCACTGCTTAATGTATGCCAGGCCTGAGCCCCAGTACCTCAAAGCTTGGCGGTTCATAGCCCTGGCATGTCTGGGCTTGCTGCATCAGTTATAAATGTAAAATAATTGCTTGAGCCCCAGCACCTCTTTCATTACAAATTAAGCCCTGCACGTTCCTCCACCTGCTGTATGAAGGGTAGTCTCTTCTTGAGGACAATGTGATGAAGAGAACTTTGAGAAACGAGAATCCGTGAAATTCAGTGTGTTTAGTATGGCTCAAGACAATATATATGGTGTGAGCGGTGCAAAGGAATGGCCATCAAAGGATATTGGTCTTGAGTGCACCTTCCATTAGCCAACAAAGTCAAAACTACTTGTTTAACTTTTAACTTTCCATAAGGGTGGCCATTGCATTAGTTGTGAGGGAATCCTAAAGGTGGGGACAGCCCTAGCAGAGAAAACCCTACAAACTACGGATGCTAAAAATGGTGCTGTTATGCCTCCCAACCTGACTCCCAGCTGACAATATTGACATACATGAGGAGTCTCTGGATGGCAAATGCCCATTCCATGAAACCCAGATCGCTGCTTGGCAAAGAGGATCTGCCTCTGATCTGATGCTGAATGATCTAAAAAGACAACAAACAGCAGCACACAGCATTCCTGGTGCAATTGACACAATCATACCAGCCAATGTAAGAAATAATAGAGCAGAACCAGTATTCAAGGACTGGGTTTGCAGAGAGTGGAACTCTGAATCTGAAGAAAACTGCGAAGCTGCAGTGCAGGCAAGAGTTTCTAATATGGCCTTTATCGTTAAACATCAAAATGAGAACCCAAAATGTGGATGGCCACATTTCAACCAATTGCACGTGACAACAGAACCAGAAATAACTACCATTGGATACTTGCCAATCATTCAAACCCCTGCCCACGAGCTGTACACCCTCAATACTCTTGCTTGGGCAGAAATATGTGCTTGGGCAGAAATATGTGGTTCTAATATTGGTGAAGCTCTGATGAAACTAAAAGGGGCCACATCACAGTAGAGGGAGTGGCTTATTCCATAATAAGGCTCCATATCTCAATGAACTTTCAGAAATGTATAGGCCAGCACACACAGGTTTCAGGGCTAGCAGTTGCCTGTACTGAAAGTGGAGGTCATGGACCAAACCCAACAGAACAAGATATGAATGGCCAATCATATGCCAGGGTGATGTGGATCCACAAACTGACATTTCAAGCACTGTGGAGCCCACTTCTTCTACAACTCTTGGACTTTATAGCAGCGTATGATCAAGAGCTCAAAGAGGATATCATCAAAGCTGACCAGTCGCATTCTTATGGTGAGCTCACTTCAGTTCATACCTCACAAAGATTTTGAAATCTCACCTCCACGTTTGTGAACAGGAAAGGTGAAGGTCATGTGAACCTCAGGTTTTGGTAGCAGTACATGGAAAAATAGCCCTACAGCTCATGTTCAACCATGTCCAGAGAGAAGGAAATTGGGAGTTGCATCGCTTCACCTTCAAGTGTCTGCTGCCAATCTTCATAAGCCATGACCACACAAACTCTGCAAGGTGGGGTGCCATCTACAATTGCAGAAATGCATCCGTTTCCATCTGAAGTGCTCAAGGAGTTCCAGCAAGAGAACTTTGTTGTCAAGAGATCATGTCTGAAATTCAACTAAACGCATTAAACTTTAGAATGCCTCGTTTAAAGATTCTAATGATTGTTATCTGAGGGAAAGGGATGTACGTTTCATAATCTATTACATTGGCAGGTTTGTTGTGCCAATATGTGAGCACAGCAAAGCATAAGCCACAATCAGAACTATGACGGGTATAACAGGCAAATCATGCTTTTCTTCCAACATAGGAGACCCAATCCTTGGTCCTGCTGCTGTTGCAAAATGCTCTTCTGTGTGCAGCAAAATGAACTGAAACTTTCCTTAAAAGTTCAGCTGATGATTCCCCTATTATGAGGGGAAACCTCAGCTACCATGAAGCTGGTGTGTTCAGCTACATGCCATCCCCTCCCAACTCCCCCTAGACAGAGAGTACATTGGGGCTGAAGGGCACATTCCTTTCAGAAGCAACTCTCTAGTTTAAGTGACTACTATGATGTACAGTAACCAAGCTCTTCAAGTGACTAGTGATTTCACCTGTCTCCACTTTTGGGAGCCCAGGTTGAGACATGTTAAAGCTTTCTTCTAAGTGCCTCAAACGGGCCCCCAAAGTGGAAGAACACAAAATCTCTAGGCATTTTTGAAAAAAAAAATCAGTATCTTCAAAGTTGCATAACACAATTTAGTTCAGCTCTTAGGGCTTGTCTAGATGGTGAGTTAGTGCGTAGCAAGCGAGGGTGTAAATTTACAGCAAGCCACACAGACCCTGGAACCATGCACTAAAGAGAGCTCTAGTACACTTTGATCTACTCTACATTTGAAATGGGAGTAGAACAAAGTGCACACGGACCTTTTAGTGAGCAGCATGCTAGTGCCCTGTAGGTTTACACCCCAGTTTGCTGTGTACTAATTTGCTATCTAGACAAGCTGTTAGAGCACAGCTGTAAACGACCTTTCCGCCCCCCCCCCCCACTAATCCCTTGGTTGGTTGGTTGTTTAAAGCAAGTTTTATTGTAGTTATAACAGAGAAAAAAATAAATAACTTTCTATTATGACATAATGGAATTCAACACGATTCCGGATATGGGAATTTAAACGTTAACAGAAACATGATTACAGTCAAAATAGTCAGAGGAAGGAAAACAGACAAGCGTGCGCACACATACATACACACACACAAAATTTTAAAGCAATCCAGAAGACTTATGCAGGCCCCCATGAGAGAAACAAAACCTGCTGTTCTCCTCAGACAGACAGACAGTGGATGTCTTCCTGCTTTCATATTAATTTGTGACCTGGTGTGACACAGGGGAATACATTCTCCAAAATTACTCCCTCTTGCCCCGCCCAAATAAAGGAAAGGAATCCAGTCTGGCAGAGGCAAGACAGGTGAATTTAGAGCCTAAGGAAAATAGCAAGATCTGTATCAAGGACTGGGTATTTAGGACATAAATTATCTTAACCCTGAAAGGCCTGAAGCCCAACAAATCAAAAAAAGTACAAACCATGGCAGTTAATGCCATCTTAGAAGGCAGAAAACAATTGAGGGGATGCGTCATAGAAAACAGCCACCTGAAAGATTTCAACGTTCACACCAAGCTTTATTGGACCAGATCCTTCTCAGCTAGTGTAAATTGGCATAACTCCATGGAACTCAATGGAGCTATGCTGATTTGCACCAAGTGAGGATCTGGCCCTTGGTATCCAACAACCCCATTCAGAAAGCTGCTTAAGGAGGCAGCAGCATTGTGACACTGAAAGGAAGGATTTTGGTGCAACATATAATCTGTTGGTGGTAAAAGAAATGCAAACTAACAGCAGCCATAGTATTGCATTTATGTAGGGAAGCTCTATGCATTGCTTATTGAAGTTACTTATCTTCAGGGAGATTCAGGAGAGTTTCTGCAGCTTGAAGAGGTTTTGATTGGGAATCTAATGATCAGAGTTAAGAGAGGACTTGGATTGTGCATCTGTGCCCTGGGGAGGGTGTACCAGGGTTTCTGCAGCTGAGGAGAGGCCCATGTAGGGCACTTGGTTCTTGGCAAGGACATTCAGAGAGTTAACTAGCTTCACTGATACAGTAACTCCTCACTTAATGTTGTAGTTGTGTTCCTGAAAAATGTGACTTTAAGCAAAATGATGTTAAGCAAATCCAATTTCCCCATAAGAATTAATGTAAATGGGGGGGGGGGAGGTTAGGTTCCAGGGAAAACAAATTTTTTGCCAGACAAAAGGCATTATATCTCTTTTAAACAAGCAATTTAATACAGGTATACATTTTAAACTATTTTAAAGAAACAATTTAATACTACAATCATCATTGCTGAGTATGAAGCTTGGTTGAGGTGGTGGAGTCAGAGAGTGGAAGAGGATGGATTGTCTGGCTGCTCCTTTTGCTGTTCTTGAAAGCACAGGCACCGACTTTGCCGGGGGTAGGGGGGCTCAACCCTCGGCCTGTCCACTCCACCCCTTCCACTAAGCCCCCACCCTTAACCCGCCTCTTCTCCCCCACCCGCTCCGCCGCCACCTCGTTTACTCCGCACGCTGCATCCTTGCTTCTCCTCCCTCCCCCCAGCCTCCTGCCCGTGGCAATCAGTGGGTTTGTGACGTTCAGGAGGCTGGGGGGAGGAGCGAGGATGCGGCGCGCAGCCTCCCCCCTCCCTCCCCAGTCTCCTGAATGCTGCAAGACAGCTGATTGCCGTGGGCAGGAGGTGGGGGGAACGGGAAAGGCACTGATCCGCGGGATCCGCCGGCGGGCGGGAGGCACTGGAGGGCTGCCAGCTGTGGACAAAGCAGGCGGCCAAACAACGTTATAGGGGAGCTTTGCACAACTTTAAATGAGCATGTTCTGTAATGGAGCAGGGACATAACATCGAAACAACGTTAAACAAGAGGACGTTAAGTGGGAAGTTACTGTACATTTATTCCACATCCACTCTGGTGCATTTAGTTGAACACATCACCTAGAAAATGTATAAATATTTAAAGTGTGATCCTTTTAGATGTCAGATTCTAATGGTCATTTACCCCTTACTGATGCAGAGACATTCATATCTACTATTTGCATACACATTTGCTTGACTCGGCTCCTATTCATTCCCTGAGTACAGCGATTGGTTTCAGCAGGTGCTGCTGCTGTTTTCTTTTACTTTTATAGGTTTAATAGGAAGGGTGCACCAGCTAAACCAGAAACCTCTCCACAATAGGAAAAGGAAGCAGCATTCAATGCCTTTTAACCTGACACACTGCATAGCAACTTCAATAGTGCAGGTGGCCAGTCATGCCCATTGCAAAGGATAACCAGCAGGTAAGTTCATTTATAATATATAAATTATCACGCGCACAATAAGCCTTGTGCATACTCTGCAGAAGTCGTTCAGAGATTGTTAAATGAATTCACCTCTGGCCTTTAAAACTTTTCCTTTTCTGGAAAAGGAATGGAGGTTCCTTCTTATTACCCCTCGTGGCAAGCCTTTGAAAGTGACCTTGGTGCTCAAGTTGAGGAGGTAACCAATGGCATGCTCCATTGTCTCTTCTCTTTTCTTGCTCTACTGGGCAGTAGCGAGTAGAGAAGATATAGAATATCCACTACTACCCTCCTCTCCATTTGAGCACTGGGTGTGTGTGCAGTACGTTTTTACAGGTATAATGTTCTTTGTCTATGCACTGAATGCAGGGTTATATTCATCACTGTTTGGTTCAGCCGCTGAAACAGACATTTCTGCTTCAGTGTTGTGGTTATATTAATTAAGGATTGTTGACTATGATTGTTTGAGCTGCTTTAGACCTCTACAGAAGTCTACTATTGCATTCCCCACTGCATACGTGAACTCTATATTAGACGGGGTCAAAAGCAAAATCCAGGATCTGAACATCTCCAAATTTATCTTTGTAATGGGACAAATCGAAACTCTGGATGGGGCCCACCTCTTCTCCAGGGCCCCATCCAGAGTTTCGATTTGGACCCAGGGCCCAGATTCTGTGCTGTGATGCAGCTGCTTTGTGCTGACAGTGTGATACAACACACCTCTAAAGCCAGGTTACCTGGCCAGGAGAAAATCCCACTATTGCAGAGAGAATCCAAACAAAAATTTTCTAGACTATACACTGTGGCTGTTTACTGTACTTTTAAATGCTCCTGAAATCATGGAAATTAAGAAGTGATAGACTTGCATGGCAATTTCATATTTGATAATAGTCAGCATTTTAGGTTAGGTATATTTTTAATTTTATGTACACTGAAATCAAAAATAAATATAGATGGAACATATAATGTATCAGTAATAATTCATATACTACTAATAATAAAACTTTGCATTTCTACAGCTCTATTCTAACTTTGCCCTTCCATTGCTAACATTCCAGGACCCAGGAATGTTTTGCAAAAATTATTAAGTGATAAGCTTCACAAAAATTTTGTGATGGGTGAAGCATGACTTTTCACACTTTTCTAGATTTTGCATTACATAATTCATAAAAGTCACTTTTTCTTATCTGAATATTTTTCAAGAAAGGGGGGCAGGTTATCAGCTATGTAAATTGCTGAAGTTAAGGGACAAATAATTTACATCCTTTATTCCCACCATGCTGTCATGGTTATAGGGCAAGCAGTGCCTTATACCCCTTTACAATCCCTTATGAGTGCATTGCTCAGGTGACAGGTTTTGCTACCTTCATCCCTGGGTCCCCCATGGTTCTATCACTCTTAGAAAGGATCCTGGAATGTCAGCCTCCCCAATTCCAGCCACATTAACATGACAGACCCAAATGAATCGGGCACCTGAAGTAACTTCTCTCTGGGTGCATGTGATCAACAGCTGATCAAAGGGTCTCAGAACAGCTCCTTCTAAACAAAGGTACTGTCTATACACTCAGAGGTATATGTCAAGCATAGAAAAGGGTTAAAAACCACAAAAGTTCCATGCCTGGGTCTTGCCTATACCTTATTACTTCTCTCAAACTTTAGGCAAACTTAACTGCCTTGGACACATCCCATATGGCCTCTGCTTCAATCTGACTGCCCTGCTGTATTCTCTGCCTCTCTGAGTCTTTCTGTCAGTGTCTCACCTCCAGTAGCTGGTGGCAACTCCTTTCTTCCTTTCTCTCAGAGGTGCTTTTAACTGCTGACAATCTTTTTGATCTCTAGTCTCTGGTCTTGGCAAAATGGCTGTGTAACTTTTGTCTGGTGCCTGGAAAGAGCAACTTCTCAATTAATAGTACAGCCATTCTTCCCCTAGCTCGCTTGAAATTGTTTACCTAGGGAGGTCTCATCTCTGACCATTGTTCATTTCCGGCTTGCTTCTTAACCGCCCCTTTTAATTCCACCTTCCAGCAGTCAGACAGAAAATGTCAAGCTCGTAAACGGAGGTAAATGTACTATTCATAAAAAAATAACAACAGCTATCCCTCTCATTCTCCACAAACAGTTTGTTTGTTGTGAGGGTGAATATTTCTCTGCTTTCCGACTGCATAATCAAGCATATTTTGTTAAAACTGAAGCTCTACCAGCCAGGGCCGGCTTTAGGCCAATTCCACCAATTCCCCTGAATCGGGCCCCGCGCTTAAGAGGGCCCCGCGCCCAGTGGCAGGGCCGCCCAGAGTGGGGGGCAAGTGGCAGAGAATCCCTTCCCTGGCTAGAGGCACCTTTTTAATATTTTACTCACCCGGCGGCGCTCCAGGTCTTTGGCAGCGGGTCCTTCACTCGCACCGGGTCTTTGGCGGCGGGTCCTTCAGTGCCGCCGAAGACCCGGAGCGAGTGAAGGACCCGCCGCCAAAGACTAGGAGCGCGGCCCGGTGAGTACAAGCCCCACGTGTTTTTTTTACTTTTTTTTTTTTTTTTTTTTTTTTTTTTAAGTCATCCCTGTCGGGGCCCCGTCAAAACTGTTCGAATCGGGCCCCGCACTTCCTAAAGCCGGCCCTGCTACCAGCGTCCCTACTCTCTCATCTCCCTACCTGCACGATGCCAAACTACTGCCACAGAGGAGATGGCTTAGTTGAAATATTTTGACCCCCTGAAATCAGAAGTTCAAGTGGCAGCAGGGTCAACTTAACCTTTCTTTCCTCTAAAAGCAGCAAAGAGTCCTGTGGCATCTTATAGACTAACAGACATATTGGAGCATAAGCTTTCGTGGGTGAATACCTACTTTATCGGATGCATGAATAATGCATCCGATGAAATGGGTATTCACCCGCGAAAGCTCATGCTCCAATACATCTGTTAGTCTATAAAGTGCCACAGGACTCTCTGCTGCTTTTGTAGATCCAGACTAACATGGCTACCCCTCTGATACTTTCTTTCCTCTGTAAGGATAATGCTAGTATTAAGTTACTGCCATCTTCAAAAGGCAGAAAACAATTGATGGGTTTTGCTACTTGAAAGAGTTCAGAGATCATACCAAGCTTTACTGGGCCAGATTCTCCTCAGCTAGTGTAAATTGGCATATCTCCATGGAATTCAATGGAGCTTCGGTGATTGGCACCAAGTGAGGACGCGTGGGTGTATTCGGGATTAGACTAATGCACAGTTTCCATTTTTTCTGCATGAACATTAAGACTCCACAGAACTACTTGTAGCAGCAGGGATCTAAAGCTGTATCCTTGGCCAAAAAAAAAAAAAAAAAAATACTTCTCGTCATTTTTCTACAATGTGCTATGTACTGCTTGCCTGCCTAACAGCTTGTCTGTACTGGGAATATTTGTACCACTATTGCACCACTGCAATTCCCCAGTATTGTTGCAATGCAGTATGGGGCTTGAACTGGTGCAGCACATCTACAGTGGGCATTGCAGCTGTGTAGCTACAATCGTACAAATATTCCCAAAGCAAATATCTCCCACACTCCACCCAAGAAATGGATGCATTTCTTTCCTAAAGGTGGGTGTGTGGATTATATACCGTATTTTCCGGCGTATAAGACGACCTTTTAACCCAGGAAAATCTTCTCAAAAAATCGGGGGTCGTCTTATACGCCGGGTGCTGAAACTTCCGAGCCGAATCTGCGGTCACCACATATGTCTCCCGGGCTGCTGCGGCTGCCTCCGCTCCCTCCCGCCCTGACAGGAGCGTGGGAACCAGCTGCGGCTGCCGCGGAGTGCCCGGGCGGGGGGATCCCTACGGGGGAAGGGAGCCACGATCCGCATGGGAGCAGGCCAGGGGCGGATCGGGACGAACAGCGGGGGGTGGGAGGGCATCTTGCCCCAAGGGGTGACGGCTCCCAGACAGAGAGAGTGAGCGAGCCGGGGCCCCTCGCAGCGGCACTTACTTGATGTCCTCCCAAACCTCCGGGCCGTAATTCCGGATCACCAGCAGCTCCAGGGCGTGATTGACTAATCCGTACTGGGGACAAGGGGCGAAGGGGTGGGCGTCAGTCACGGGCGTGCGAGCAGCGAAGGTGGGGGGCAGGGGACAGTGGAGACACCTGGGAAGGGGTCGCTTATAGGAGCAGTGCGGGGGCGCAGTCATTTGCTGCGGCGGGCCGGGGGAAGGAGACCAGCACTCCCCCTCCCCTCCCGGCCTGCATCCCCTGGTGCGTTATGGGGCCAATCATCCCACGTGGGAGAAAATCCCCTATCGAGCATCGCCCCCACAGCGGGGCGCCAGCCCCAGCCTGAGCCGCCTCCCCCAGCGCAGCACCCCTCGGGCATCTGCCTTCCAAGGGGGTTGCACGCCCCTCTGCACCCTCCCCCGCCATCACCCGGCCTGCCCTCCCTGGAGAATCTGCGGTCACCACATATGGTGGGGGGAGCTCAAAAATGGCCGCGGCCGCATGAAAGCAGCAAGGGCGGAGCAAGCAAGAGAGAGATCGGTGCTGTGCCCAGAAAAACACGCCTCTTTCACCCGTCTGGCCCGCCCTTGTATCCTATTACCTCCTTCTCTGCCTCTCAGATCTCGCTCCTGGCGTGTTTTCACTACCGCTCTGATTGTCTTGGAGACAGGGAGGGCTGGGCAGGCAGGGAGAGCTATGTGGAAGCAGAGAAAGAACTGACAGGAAGGGGATGCAATGCTGACCAATCCAAGCAGGCTTTGTATACAACAACCAGCCAATCGCCGTTAAGGTACATCGCTTGCCGTGATTGGCTGGTTGTTGTCTACTGGGTACCACATACAGTACAGCACCAGTATCTGTACCTGTTCATACAGTACAGCACCAGTATCTGTACCTGTTCATACAGTACAGCACCAGTACATACAGTACAGTATACAAATGTCCAACAGTCAAAACCCCATCATGGCTCCACCAGCAAGAAGAAAGAATTATGAAGCCAGTTTCAAACTTAAAGTTGTAAACTTTGCCATGGAACATAATAACTGCGCTGCTGCAAGACAATATGGAGTAACAGAAAAGATGGTTCGGGACTGGAAAGCAAATGAAAAAGCATTAAAGAGTATGCCAAGGGGTAAGTGTGCATTAAGAAGAGGCACCCCACATTGGCCAGAACTCGAAAAACATGTAGCAGACATGGTGAATGAGCATCGCCAAAATGGTTATGTAGTGACACGAAATAAAATACGTTTGTTTGCACTTCAGTGGGCCAAATCTAACCCAGATCACAGCAACAGATTTAAGGCCACTGTATCCTGGTGTACTAGATTCATGGAAAGGCATAATATGGTACTGAGGCAAAAGACGAAAATTGCCCAAAAATTACCTGCAGATCTTGATAGCAAAGTAAATAGTTTCCATCGATACATAATAAAACAGCGCACTAAACATGGCTATGCGTTAAGTAGTATTGGAAATATGGATGAAACTCCAATGAATTTTGATATGGTTGGAAATAAAACTGTCCATCAAAAAGGTGAAAAAACAATTTTAATTAAAACAACAGGACATGAGAAGTCCAGTTTTACAGTGGTACTAGGATGCACAGTTGATGGCGGCAAACTGAGACCAATGATTATTTTTAAAAGAAAAACAATGCCGAAACTCAAGTTCCCTGTTGGTTGTTTTGTACATGTGAATGAAAAAGGCTGGATGGATGAAGAAGGGGTAAAGCTATGGCTTGATAATGTATGGAGCAGGCGACCAGGTGGACTTATTCAAAAATGTAGTCTACTGGTGTGGGATATGTTCAGGGCTCATTTAACTCCCAGCACCAAGCAAAGGCTTGCAAGACTAAACACAGATGTGGCAGTTATTCCTGCAGGATTGATATCATTGGTACAGCCACTGGATGTGTGCCTAAACAAGCCATTTAAAGATCGCATTCGAGAACAGTGGAGTGAATGGATGGTTAGCGGCGAAAAGTCATTCACAAAAGGAGGAAACATGCGTGCTCCACAGTTGGATGTTTTGTGCAAGTTTGTCATAAAAGCCTGGAATGATATTGATGCAGAAACAGTAATCAAGTCTTTCAAGAAGTGTGGCATATCAAATTCATTAGATGGTATGGAGGACGACTACTTGTGGCAAGATGAAGAGGAAGCCGAAGCTGAGACCACACCATCTGATACGGAATTCGATCCATACGATGACTGCCTTACAAATGTATCACAAGATGTCATTGATGTACTTATGATATCAGATGACGAACAGGAGGATTTTGAAGGCTTTTAAAGGGAAACTGTCACGCCAGCAAACCCTGTAAAAATACCGTAGCTTGCAGTTATGATGGGCGTTGCTAACTCGCCAGGGACTTGCCCGGCACTTGCTCTCTCTCTATTGTTTGTTATCTTCCTCCTATCATCATCAGTTCCAGTTTGGTTGACAGCTTAGAAAACAAACAGCATGGCAGCTCCCATGGGTTTATTGTCTTATCCTTCCTTTCAGCTTTAGAGTGAATTAGGAAAAGTTTAATCCACTTGCACTGTTTTATGTTTACATGTTTGATGACAAACAGCCTTATGTTTATAAGTGACAGTTTTCCTGCTAAGTACCTGCATGTCATAAGCATTTGAATTAAAATTACCATATTGAAATCAAATCTGATGTTTTTTTAATTTTTATTTGGTGTGCATTGGAAGAGGGGTAGTCTTATACGGCGAGTATATCCCAAACTCTATATTTTAACTGGAAAAGTTGGGGGTCGTCTTATACGCCCAGTCGTCTTATACGCCGGAAAATACGGTAATCAATTTTCTGCCAGGTTTCACCCATGGAAACTAGACCTGTGCATTCCCCCTAGTAAAAAGTGCTCCCCATAATTGGTCACCATGGCACAAGGTGTCCACCACATCATCTCTGTGGGCAGGCCAGGAGCAAGCTAGCACACCCCAGAAAGTGGGCAACTTGGGCTGTAGAGGGAAGATAGGCAGGCTACCCAGGAAACATGCTGCTTCAAGTGTATCATCTGGGCAGTCCCTACTGGCAGCCTCTACCGCAGCCCAGCCATACATTTAAGCGCACACACCCCTCCGTGGAACCCCTGAATTGTACGAATAATAAAAAAACAAACAAAAAAAATCCCTACCTACCTCTCACCAGGGGCGAAATCTTCTGTTGCATGCAGCTGGTTTTCACCCATTGCAGATGGGAGTGATTCTAGCCCAGTTTGTAAAACACTTCAGTGGGTTTTGGATCAGGCCTTAAGGGATGACAGATTCTAAATAGGTGCTTTCCTCCCGCACACCCAAAAAATCCCACCCTCAATAAAACCCAGTTAAAGGTTGCTGACATGAGAAACCCAGTGAGGCTAGCCCTTTAAACAGGGGCGGCTCTATGTATTTTGCTGCCCCAAGCACGGCAGTCAGGCGGCTTTTGGCGACGCGCCTGCAGGAGGTCCGCTGGTAACACGGATTCGGCGGTATGCCTGCGGGTGATCTGCCAGTCCCGCGGCTTCGGTGTACCCGCCGCTGAATTGCAGCTGAATCCACGGGACCGGCGGACCTCCCGCAGGCATGCCGCTAAAGGCTCCCTGATTGCCGCCCCCACAGCGACCGGCAGGCCGCCCCCCACGGCTTGCCACCCCAGGCGCGCTGGTGCCTGGAGCCGCCCCTGCCTTTAAAGCAAAGAAATGTCAAATTAGGGGAAACTTCTGTAACATTCCTTCACTCTCATACATCACCTTACCCAGTTCCTCTAAGTCACACTACCATAGAACCTGCATTCTGACCACAGCGTTAGTCAGGATATGGGTGCACTGGTGAATTGGACAGTGTGTTGGGTGGACATGGGCACAGTATGAGGTCAACTATACGGCTTTACAATGCTTGCAGTATGGTGTTAGAGGAATTTGGTGAGTCCTTGCATGTCTTCCTCTGCCTCTAGTCTGCTCTGGAGAAGTCCTGATCCGACACACGAAAGAATGATCAGTAGACCAGCACTGTAAGAGTGGAGTAGAAACATGTTCTCCAATTCCAGGGGACATTAATAATAGTGGTATTTAAGATGGATGTTGTGACTAGAGGTAAAAGGTGATTCTCAGACCAGTTCTCTCCCTCTGTTCCCCAAATATTTAAGCAACCATCTGTACCCCCAAAACTGATCATTCACCTTTATGCTGGCTTCAGGCTCTTACTCCCAGACCCCACTGTTCCCAATGTTCTTCCCTGGTTCACCTGGTTGTGTGCTCAGCCCACCTGGTGAATCAAGGAGGCTGAGAAAAGTGCCAGAGAACAGCAGTAACTGAGTGTAGGTGTGCTGGCAGCTGCCGTTAGAAGAACTACTTGCTGTGCTCATGGGCGAAGTTAGAAAAATATTACATGTAGAACAGTGCAAACTTCATTGTAGTGCACCTGTGACGGACAGGTGTGTCTCTGAGTTTAAGGCTTGCACAGATGGTTGTTTATTTGCAAATAAGATCTGGACAAAGGTGAGACTCACCAGCCCAAATTTTAGAAAAGAAGGACTTTGGGATGTTTATATAATTATTCCAGGAACACTTTTTAGTGCAGTCAATGGCTCTGACTTTTAAAGGGGCTGAGCGCACACAGTGCCAACTGAAGTCAATGGGAGCTGCATGTACTCAGGTCCAACCTTCAGAAATACTCAGACATCCTCTTCCAACTTGTGCTAGCGGTCTGAGCTACAGTGAGGCTTTAAAGTCTCAAAGGCAACAGCTTAACATAAAACGAATTATGGAGTCATTACCATGCCTGCATAATAAAATATTTCAATATCAAGGAGTGCATAAAACCAGATCAATGTTTCTTCAGTTTTGCTTTATTTTAGAAACAAAACAGATTATTTTCCGGAGGTTTGGCATTTTAAATCCCACAGTGTGTCTGCTTTATGCAAAAGCGATGCTCACTTTTGCATATACTTCCTCTTTGAACTGCACGTAAAATTTGCTTAGTTTAGTAAACAAGTTTATGTTATAAAATAAGGGCAGTTGTGGGGAAAAAAAAAAATCAGTCTAACAGTAGAGGCAAAGGGAATGGTTTTTGTGATAATTGCCCTGATGAGACCTATACATAAGAAAAGATTTTGTGGGAGTAAAAAAATTTAGGTAAAATTATTTTATCCATTTTAAATGTGAAACAAGGTAATTTTTAAAGATGGATTTAACATCGCTTTTAGGATGGGGCTTTTCTAAATTCCTTTGCCTTGGCCTAAGTCTGTTTCCATTGAAGTCAATAGTTGGTTTCAATTGGAACAGAGTAAGGCCAATGCTGGGAACTTTTGAAAATTCTACTCTTAAGTTCTGGAAGTATAAATGTCTAATAGATTAACAACAAAAGGCAGATCTGAGCATAGCCACAGCAGGCTACTTCAGGCCTTTCCTAACTCTGAATTGTTGGTTTTATTTAGCTTATGGCCCTTCCTCCAATATTCTGTCCATATGACAGTGTTCATATACAAGTCAACTTCAACTAAATTTTTCCGGCAAGATTTTGTATGATATCGAACCCCACTCCCACCCCATACTGGTGATCCTGTGTGGAGTTGAAGAACTCACCATTGAAAGGGGTTAAATAAAACCCACACTTACAGTATACTATAGCAAATGTAACACTTCTCCTCCCACACCCCAGCATGACAAATGGCTTCACTTTACCAACAATGTTATGGTTTGGCTCTGCCTGTCTGTCATTCTCTTCCTCCTACCTCTTCTTCTTCTTCTTCTTCCATTTTTTACTACCCTGCCCTTTCTTCTTTTCATTTTCTCTTTCCAGCTTTTTCCCCAGCATTGATTCACATGTGAAACAAGCTGGTTAAAATCCACACGCAAATGTTTGTCGACTCACTAAAATTACAATATTCAAATATCCACAGGTTTTGTTTACTGCTTTCAGCTGATGATGTTGGAAATGAAAAGGAAAAGTATATGTATTTGCATTAGCATTTTGCATGCTAGTTTGTTCAAAAGGAAGGGAACTTTTAAAGGGATGTTGTCAACCAGCTTAAGGATCCAATCCAAAGCTCCCTGAGATCAACAGGAAGACTTTAGTGAGTGCTGGATCTGGCCTTAAACCTCAAAATTTACCTACAAAAAGGAAGCAAAATATCATGCAACATGTTCTGTAGCAAAAAATTAAAAACCTTGTTTGGTTCATTAACAAGCCTCTCAGCTTCTATATCTTTATCTGTTCTTGGGTTATTTCCTGGTGATCTTCCCCTCCCCCCCACCCCATTTTTTTGAGTGCTCTCTATATTAATCATCTACACATATAAAAACACTACAGATATCTTTTACATAAGTCCCATAATATCAGTCTTCCTATAATGGAGACTGAATAATTTCAATTAACAATATAAGTTAAAAATTTCAAAGATATGTAGTGACTCCAAATCACTTAGGCATGCTTGAAAATGTTAACCATGGTTTCTGAATTTGCTACTTTATTGCTCAGCCACTTCATGTAGTTTTGTTTTAAGTCCCTTGCTTCAGTTGAGGTTTGCCATCAGAAGATTTCTGGGCTTGGTATATTTTCTGGCACGGTCTTTGTCAACTCATGAGGTTCCCTAGTTAGAGAATGTCTTTCACAGTCATTGCCAGTTTAAACCATAGCCTTTTTAGCTAGGCTTTGAATCCAGATCTATAGGGCTGCAGTTATGTCAGCTGAGCTCAGCAACTGTTGCATACATTTATTGTATAATTAGAACAGGGTTTAAATTGGATTTTTAGATGGCACAGAGGAGCAGACTAGAATAGCTACACTTTTTCATATTTATAATTTATTAATTTTTCCAAATACAACAAAAGGTACCAACATACCAGATTCATCATAATACACAAAGTAAGGAAAGAGGATTAGGATGAAACGATGGGAGGGGAAGTGCATATCTATCTTCAGAGTCTACATTAATCATAGTCTTCTAAAAAGTCAGTCCAAATTGCTTTGAATTTTTCAGGCATTCCCCTTCTGCAGAATGCCTGTTGTAGCTCTACTCTCCATGTCTCAACAAAGTTTCATCCACCCCCATCTATTGGCACGTTATCACTGCTCTGAGCAGATTTCAGTGAAATACTATTAAAAAGAGCTGCAGCCATAGGAGCTTTGTCTACAGAAGCTGCACCAGTCTGAGCAAGGTTTAGAAAATGTGTATAGTTCAGACAAGACCATAGGAACTATCCATTCTTCTGGTTCATCAACCAAAATGAGGTTTAGGGGAGCCACCTCTAGTATATTGTAGGCAATATCCTACCACACAAAATACTTTCTGAACAAAAGTAAATGGTCAGGGTTGGCTGGCCTTGCTGCCAAAACCTAAACCAGGTGTAGGCAACCTATGACACGCGTGCCGAAGGCAGCACGCGAACTGATTTTCAGTGGCACTCACACTGCCCAGGTCCTGGCCACCGGTCTGGGGGGCTCTGCATTTTAATTTAATTTTAAAAGAAGCTTCTTAAACATTTTAAAAACCTTATTTACTTTGCATACAACAATAGTTTAGTTATATATGATAGACCTATAGAAAGAGACCTTCTAAAAACATTAAAATATATTACTGGCACGTGAAACCTTAAATTAGAGTGAATAAATGAAAATTTGGCACACCACTTCTGAAAGGCTGCCGAACCCTGACCTAAACCAATGGGGACATGGCTTACTTATCTATCCCTCTTCATTGTCTGGAAAGCTGTTAATTAAAAGCTATGATCTAATGAAACTATGAGCCAAATAAAACTGATGGGATAGTTCCTGCTGTCATTGAAGTCATGGCAAAACTTCCATTAACTTCAGTGCAACAGGATTGAGTCTAAGGTATTTGTATGCGCTTACATGCCCAATTAATTCTGCTTCTGAGAAGGGCGGGGAATCTAATAGTGACTGAGTCAGAGTGGGGTTGTAGGTGAGAGCAGTATCCTACGCTCTCACTCAGTGCACTGGTATATAGGAGGAGTTAATGCTACAATTAGACACTATGAACTAATGACCAACACAGTCCCACTCTTTCAGTCAAACAACTCCAGACAATTCCCTTGTGGGCTGCTAATAAACACAAAGGGCAAAGACTGTATAATAAGGATACAGCTCTCCAGGTGACATCTGCAGGCCTTGTTGAGACTAGTTGCCTGGCTGATTCCATCTTCATTAAAGTTCAAACTAAAGATTTGTTTCCATGAACATTTAGTGTGTGGTAAGCTTGGGTGTAAATCTAGCAGCAATAGTTGTCCATGTGGCCCCTGCTGGAGAGCCCTGACCATTCTTTAGTGCACTTTGATCTACCCCCACTTTAAAACAGGATAAGATCAACATGCACTAAAAAATGGTTAGTGCTCGTCAGCAGGTTCTATACAGAGAGTTGGTCTAAGGCAGGCTAGTGTGGGGTAGATTCATAAGCTAATTTACCACGAACTACATGTTCATGTAGACAAGCCCAAAGTTACCTAGGACCATGTGTAAAAATGGTTCATGCTCAAATGACTCCAACACATGCTCAAATCCCACCATGGAAATAATCCAACCATGGGCTACGTCATTCACTCCTGTAGTAAAACCTACAAAAAGGAATCTTTGTCGGCATCTCCATTATAGATTCCCACACACACATTGTTCCTTTGAGGGGGCAGGGCATTCCCTTTACATAATGAACCTGGATTGACCCCCAAATCCCACCGGATTTACAGGAGGTCAGAACCATCTACATTCAGGCCCAAGCCTCTGCACCAGCTCTGGAGTCCCAGGATCCACACCCCTCCCCAACTGCCAGCTCCCTGTGGCTCCAATGGAGCTGTTCTATCTAGGGCCTACTCCTAGGGCCCTCTTCAGAGGAGGATCCCCAGTATGAAGCGGGCTCTCTGAGAAAGCTATTGCAGTCTGATGCCTAGGGAATCCCAATGATGCCAGCAGGGGAAGGATGCTGACTCCCCACCTCACCTTGCGTGGAGCACCTTCTGCAGGAAGTGGACATATACAAAATGGGGAACAACAGGCCAGGCAGTAGTCCTGCTGAAAAGGATCTGGGGGTTATAGCGGCTCACAAACTGAATGGTGAGACAGTGTGATGCTGTTGCCAAGGCGGCAAATGTCATCCTGGGATGCGTTAACATGAATGTCACATGTAAGACATGGGAGCTAATTGTTCCACTCTACTCAGAACTGGTGAGGCCTCAGCTAGAGTACTCTGTCCAGTTTTGGACACCACACTTCAAGAAAGATGTTAACAAATTGAGAAGAGTCCAGAGAAGAGCAACAAAAATAAGAGGTTTAGAAAACATGGGCTCTGAGGAAAGGTGGAAGGAATTGGGCGTATTTAGTTTAGAGAGAAGATGACTGGAGGGGGCATGGTAATAGTCTTCAAGTATGTAAAAGGTGATCAGTTGTTTTCCATGTCCACCTAAGGTATGACAGGAAATAATCAGTTTAGTATGAAGCAATGGAGTTTTAGGTTGGATATTAGGCTTCTAATTATAAGGATAGTTAAGCACTGGAACATGTTACCTAGGAAGGTTATATCATCTTTGTCCTTGGAGGTTTTTAAGAACAGGTTATACAAATACCTATTAGGGATGGTCTAGATATACTTAATCCTGCCTCAGCACAGGGCAATGGACTGGATGACCTCTTGAGATGTCTTCCATCCTTACATTTCTATGATTCTAGAATAGGAGTGGAAAGTGCACTTGAATCCTCCCCACTTCCTACCCCTTTTCCATGTGGGAATGGGACCCCTTTCCACCTGGATTTAGGCCTTAGTTCAACAAGCATATGCATAAGTGCTGTGCTGAATCAGGGCGTAAATGGGCACCATCTTAACCCATATTAGGAAATGGCTTACACAATCCTGTGACAGCCTGGGTTCTACCAGTAAATCCAGCTGGCTTAAACTATTATATGATTGTATATACCATTATATAACAATCTGGCCCTACCTACACACAAATACATTATAATGACACCTAAAAGTGTGCTATAGCTCAGGTATGCTGGGTGTGCTGGTAGTACTTCTGGTATCACATGACATTGTAAATTATTCCATAACATGGCTGGGCCTTGTCTACACCAGCCATTGGTGCCATTCAGAAACATGGTTCCGGCCAACAGTTTGCTTGGACCAAGACAGATCTAATTTGGGTCCTGTCTGAGCTTCAGTGTCAGCTGCGGTAGGGACCAGTCACAACGTGGAAGCCCCCAACACAGGTAAATCTTGGTTCAGGACTGGCAGTCTGGGTGGTAACAAATGGTGCTATAGTATTAGGCCATGGTATTACAGGCCCCAATTTTATAATGGCCCAGTCCTGACAGCATGCCTTTAAAAGACTACTTCACAGAGATAGTGACTCATGAGACTGGATCACACAGTGAATCATTCAGACTTAGGCCATCACTAGGTATAAATGATGTTGATTTATGTGTAGGTGGCACTGACAATTGTATTTTATTTTTAAATAGTATTAACTTGCTAGGCTAGTTTGAAATAGTTTTCTGGGTTACTGTGTTTCGGTTACAGTATAGTCAGTCACATTCTTTCCATGGACATTGGAAATTAAAGACAATGTAAGCATCCAGGTCAGGATTTGACCCACTAATATTAATAATACCTATCTTTTATATAGATAGTAAAGTTATAAAAAGATTTATTTATCTAGACCTGATCCATACCTAAAGTAAGACTGTCAAATACATTGTGTTTGGGTTGGCTGGTTTTTAAACACACACACACACACACACACACACACACACACGTTGGTGGGAAAGTCTCATTTCACTTTCCCCTTCCCCCCCCCTCCACTGCTCACCTTTTAAAATCAGTTATTTTTGTTTAGGTTTGGGCATCTGTTGGCCTCACGGAGAGTGGAAACGCTCAGATTTAGAACTCATTGAAATTTTCTGAAAATTTGATTTTACAATGAAATTTTCATTAAAATGTTAGAGGGGAAAAAAGGCAACATATTTCCCCCCCAGGTTTTTCCAATCAGTTCTGCTTACAATCAAACAATGGACCACATCCTCAATTGATGTAAACCAACAAAGCTCAGCTGACTTCTATGGAATATGCTGACTTATACCATGTGAAGATCTGGCCCAACATGATGCACTTGGAGTTCAGTGCAGTTTTAGGGCTGGATCCAATGCCTATTGAAACCAATGAGAGTCTTTCCACTGACTTCAAAGGGGAGCATTTCAAGAAGATCCAAGAACAAGAGGAGCCCAATGAAATTACAATTAATTGTAATAGATCATTAGTCAATACATTGTCAATGCAAGGTTTGTTTTGTAAAGAACAAACACTGACCAATCCAGGAGGAAATAATAGAATTTATTTTTGTTTATCCTCTTCATTGCTGCCTAGCATATTAAATACCTAGGGGAAAATGCAACTCATGTGCTGCTCTATGTTGAATACCTGCTACAGTCCCATTGCAGTACATAGTTTCAAATAAAAAGCAGGCCCTTAAAAGAACAATGTTGTGTTCTAGCTCAGCACAGTGATAGCTCACCATGATAGTAGAAGCATTAAAATAAAGATAATCTGTACTAGTTTAGAAAACTTTAGGGAAGGTGAAGAAAACCATTAGCTTCTGGGAGGTATTTCAGTGTAAGCCCATCTCCATTTTGAAAATGGAGGCAAGTGACCTGGATGCTAGACTGTTTGTGTTGTATTGTGAATCACAAGGATTCCATTCCATAGCTGCCTGGAACAACAAATGCAAAACAGCAGTGGCACAAAACCAGTGTTTGGTATTTGCATTTGAAGGCAATATCTGCAAATCGTTTGGATATGATCTTTATGGCAAACGAGTCACGCTATTTTCATGGAGTTTGTTTTCATGTTTTTGCTGAATGCAGAGAGCACCCCTTACAATGTCAAAGTTCTATGGCCTCTGTTATATAGGAGATCTGTCTAGATGATCACAATGGTCCTTTCTGGCCTTAGAATCTATGAATGTCCCCTCCAAAAAGCATTAATACAAAAGCAACATTTACTAGTTTCATCAGTTACTGCTTGTCACAGTGCTATGCCAGACACGCAACAGAATCAGCATTTAAGTGCAACCATATTAAGAGTCCAACTGACTATTTATTTCTGGGTGATTAGAGAATAGATACAAGGGGAATAAGTAAACACTGGAATTAGAGTCAGTTCTTACTAAGAAATGCAGTGCCATCTGTTGGAATTATCTGCAATATCACCTGGACAAGATGCACAGGAAACTAAGAAATTCCATACCAGAATAGCTCAATGTCTTATCTAATCTGATTTTTTTTTTTCCTCTCTCTCTCTCTCTCTCTCTCTCTCTCTCTATACATATATATATATATATATATATAAAAATAAAAATAACTGTAGGAGGTGCTTGCATAGATGCCATCTTGAATTGTGCCCAATTTCAGGGTTGATGTTTTGCCACTCTGCTGTCAGAACCACCTTTCCTGCTTTGTATAATGCAGGCATGCCTTCCTGGATCACAACCTTATCTGCTGGGCAGCTGTACTGTTTATTACTAACATTGGATCCAGTATTATCACAAACCAGGCCAGTGATTGAAGCCCCCACGTCTTGATCACTGCATGAAGGTGCTTTATTATTGCCCCACTGTTGCCCATCTAGTCTCCAAAAGAGCAAGTCAGATGTAGGGTCACAGAATTAGTGTCAGTCTAGGGGATTGTATCTGTAAAAATAACTATCCAAATGCCAGACAAAAACTTCTGTATATAACCTGAAGTTGTTAATAGAGTTAATCAATGGATACCCAGAAAGTATACCTCTCATCATCTGAGCATCTTTGTCCTGAAAACAAAATCTGGCTAGAACATGCCCAGACTTTGGATAAATTTGGAGCTGGTTCCAGACCTGAAATTTGTGATGCAGGCCCATCTCTAAGGTCCAAACCAACCCTCCAGATTGAAATATCCCCAAACTTTGGTCAAGTTTGAATTCAGATTCAAACTTTCAAGATGAGCCCAAGCAGGAGTCTTACTACACCGCCATAAAATATAACAGATAAAACATAAAATACAGCAAGAGATGTTAAGAGTAACAAGAAGGGTTTCTTCAGGTACGTTAATAACAAGAGGAAAGTCAAGGAAAGTGTGGGCCCCTTACTGAATAAAAGAGGCAAACTAACATCAGAGGATGTGGGGAGAAAAAAAAAAAAGCTAATGTATTCAATGCTTTTTTTGCCTCTGTCTTCACGAACAAGGTCAGCTCCCAGACTACTGCACTGGGCAGCACAGCATGGGACCAGCCCTCTGTGGAGAAAAAAAAAAAAAAAGGATGAGCACAAGTCCATGGGGCTGGATGCGCTGCATCCGAGGGTGCTAAAGGAGTTGGCAGATGTGATTGCAGAGCCATTGGCCATTATCTTTGAAAACTCATGGCGATCAGGGGAGGTCCCAGATGACTGGAAAAAAGCTAGTGCCCATCTTTAAAAAAAGGGAAGGAGGAGGATCTGGGAAACTACAGGCCAGTCAGCCTCACCTCAGTCCCTGGAAAAAACATGGAGCAGGAACCTCAAGGAATCAATTCTGAAGCACTTAGAGGAGAGGAAAGTGATCAGGAACAGTCAGCATGGATTCACCAAGGGCAAGTCATGCCTGACTAATCTAATTGCCTTCTATGACGAGATAACTGGCTCTGTGGATAAGGGGAAAGCAGTGGACATGTTATTCATTGACTTTAGCAAAGCTTTTGATACGGTCTCCCACAGTATTCTTGCCAGCAAGTTAAAGAGGTATGGGCTGGATGAATGGACTATAAGGTGGATAGAAAGCTAGATCGTCGGGCTCAATGGGTAGTGATCAATGGCTCCATGTCTAGTTGGCAGCTGATATCAAGCGGAGTGCCCCAAGGATTGGTCCTGGGGCCGGTTTTGTTCAATATCTTCATTAATGATCTGGAGGATGGCATGGACTGCACCCTCAGCAAGTTTGCAGATGTCACTAAACTGGGAGGAGTGGTAGATACACTGGAGAGTAGGGATAGGATACAGACGGACCTAGACAAATTAGAGGATTGTGCCAAAAGAAATCTGATGAGGTTCAACAAAGACAAGTGCAGAGTCCTGCGTTTAGGACAGAAGAATCCCATGCACTGCTACAGACTAGGGACCAAATGGCTAGGCAGCAGTTCTGCAGCAAAGGACCTAGGGGTTACAGTGGACAAGAAGCTGGATATGAGTCAACAGTGTACCCTTGTTGCCAAGAAAGCTAACGGCATTTTGGGCTATGTAAGTAGGGGCATTGCCAGCAGATCGAGGGACGTGATCATTCCCCTCTATTCAACATTGGTGAGGCCTCATCTGGAGTACTGTGTCCAGTTTTGGGCCCCACACTACAAGAAGGATGTGGAAAAATTGGAAAGAGTCCAGCGGAGGGCAACAAAAATTATTAGGGGGCTGGAGCAAATGAGTTATGAGGAGAGGCTGAGGGAACTGGGATGGTTTAGGAAAAATTTTTTCACTAGGAGGGTGGTGAAGCACTGGAATGGGTTGCCAAGGGAGGTGGTGGAATCTCCTTCCTTAGGAGGTTTTTAAGGTCAGGCTTGACAAAGCCCTGGCTGGGATGATTTAGTTGGGGATTGGTCCTGCTTTGAGCTGGGGGTTGGACTAGATGACCTCCTGAGGTCCCTTCCAACCCTGATATTCTATGAGATACTTTTGATTAACAGATTTCCATCTAGCCTTGGGGCTATATCCTGCCTTACTTCCTGGACTGCATCTACTATGGACACTAGTAAGAATTTGTCCGTGGGTAAAGGGTTGTAGGTGAACTTTTAATAATAACATTTCATATAATAAAGTTTTCCTTCCTCTTTTATATAAAATTTGTTGGGCCCAATCTACCAATACCCTGTGCAGTCATTTACACCAGTGCAAAATCAAAGTTACACATTACCCTTTCTGATTTGGTAGTACTTTGCACAGGTATCAATTACCGCCCGGGGCCATAGTGAACAGGGCCTTAAATTCACATTAGTTCAAACCTGTATTCTCATCAGAACCTTTTGTTCAGTGAATAAATTCCATTGTAAAAGGATAATTGCTAAAAGCAAATTACAGAGTATTCTAAACCAAATGTATTCTTTTCCAGAATACTGTCCTCAAAGCTATTGGAAGAGAGAGCAGCATCTCCAATGATAAAGTGGACTTAACAAATAAAACGTGAGTTTGGTTGTAGTATGATGATGATCTAAGAAAGGGAGTGAATCTGAAATCCCATTATTTAAGGTAAATGTAATTCGTCTACAATGGGATTTTTATAACTTCACAGGTAGTGATGGACCTGAATCAAAACTCTCAGATCCAGACACCTCCACACTTGAGAGAAATCCAGATGCATGTGGTCAGACATAGTTCTTCTCATATGCCTCCCCCATCCACAACTCTCTCCTGTTAATTCATTATATAGCCTGAATGTTACCATTATTTGTCTGGCAATCAGTTACGGAGATTATTTATTGTTTGTCTAGAGCCAACAGAGTGCTAGGAGCTTGACAGACGGGCATGAAGACAAGGCCCATGCTCCAAAAAAATCTCATCATCTAAACAGATAACATACAGATGAGGGAGAAAGTTTGAAAAGTGGCCAAAAGCAGCAGGACTGAAGTGTGAAGGAGAGCATATAACTTGTAGGTCCCATGCTTTTTAAAAATGAGCTATGGATCAGCAAACACTTCACTGTGTGGGATGAGGGACTTCACAGAGAAGGTAAAAGTGTGGCAATCTGTATGAAGGAAGGGTTGCAACGCTGTTTAGAAGTCAAGGGTGGGAGCAGGCTGCACAAGGAAGGGACAGTTACTAAAGGCAGAGAGAATAGAAAGAGGGGTTGTAAAAGGAGAGAGCAGAGAAATAGACATCATGCAGGCTGTGCAGGGGACTTGAAGAGGAGGACAGCATGCTTATATGCCATCTTCCCCCAGTGGATCACTGAAATATCATTTTAAGAGACTCACTATTGTTTGTGTTTTGATCCTTGAAACAGAATCTGTTCATTTACAGGACTTTTACTCCCTAACCACTCTAGCCTGTTATTCTAGAAAAAAGAAGAACAGGAGTACTTGTGGCACCTTAGAGACTAAGGTGCCACAAGTACTCCTGTTCTTCTTTTTTGCGGATACAGACTAACACGGCTGCTACTCTGAAACCTGTTATTCTAGAGGCACTCATGAGTCCTGACTTGCTGGAACAGACCTCATTTTTTTTAAAAAGGACGAAGAATGTGGAAACATCTGTTTAGTAAAAAAAAATTATCCATATTCCATCTAAAAAAAAGGAGACCTGGATTTTGCAGTCAGTTTTTGGGGCTTGTGAACTCTGGCAAAATCTAGTTAAAAGCAGTGGGGAGGTTGTTTATTTTTGTCGTGGATATATGCACAAGATTTGGGCACATTCACTTTTAATAACTGAATGTGTTAATGCTTGTTTCTTTAAGTCACTCACAGATGGGCTGACAAGTGTTTCATTGGAATAAGCAGTAGTTGTGAGGAAAATGCTCATTCACAAACAAACTTCCAAGGGGATGACAATACAAAAAGGGAGGGCAGGTTGAGGCATGCTTAGGTATTTGAGGGATACACTTAGACACAATTTCCATGCAGGGTGGTTTTGCTTTTTTCAACCCTAGCATGACTGATAATCTATCTTCTTTAGCCAGTCTGTGGGAGAGTAGCAGACACATGACAAACAGATTGCACTGACTGAATTGCTGGTTTAAACCCCAACACATAGCACAGTTCCATTAGGTTCACACAGGTCAACGCATGAGGAACTTCACATGGATTTTAGTTATAGGTGAGTTTCTGCAATGTTGGGAGCATATTGTCTTGGTGGGCTTTCCCTCTTCTGCAGATGCATATGTACATCCTTGTATGGATGGGAGCATGGGACTTTTATGTTGTGCCCGACAACTACAGACCATGCAAGTCTCACACGCTGAAAATGGGACATATGCAATCAGTGAGTCATTCCCATGAACAGCTAGGGCTGAACCTCCCCAGAAATAGCTTCAGGCCAATACAAAAGCATCAACTGTGTTATTTTGGTTTGCTACACAACACAACAACATAGCATCTGGATAGCACAATGGAATGACAACACCAAGAAGTTGCAACACAAACATCACTAGTTGCTGCCACGACCACAGCTGTTTCATGCCAAGGCCCCTCTTTTCAGCTTGAGAGACCTTGGTTCAATTCCTGGCTCTGCCGTAGATTTCCCATGTGACCTTGGGCAACTCACTTCAAATCTTTGTGCTTTGGCTCCCTCTCTGCAAGAGAAGTATAATAGTACTTCCTTTGTCTCATCTACTTGGATCCTAAACTCTGCTGTATCTATGCACAGTAGGAGGCAGCCCTCACACCGCTTAGCAAATGGGACTCCAGTCTTGGCTGTAATATAATGTTATGCTACTACTATAACATATTAATATTAAGACAAAATGCTAAAGCAGGGGTAGTCAATAGGTGGACTGCGGGCCAAATCCAGACAGCCAGATGCTTTTGAACAGACCCCAAAATCTTTTTATTTACTTATTATAATTATTGTTATTAATTTTTAATTATATTCTCTGGTCTGGATGTTCACCAAGAAATTTGGATCTCAACAAAAAAAATAATTGACTCTTCTTGTGCTAAAGGGTAAAATAGGGGAATACATATGAACACTCTGAATGAAGAGTAATTGTTATTTATTAACTTTGGCAAATTTTGCAACTTTCCCAATCTAACCTGAATATTTTTGAACTCTCATCTTTAAGTGCTCCATTATTTCAGAGAATCCATCTGCACTAATTATCATACCACTGCTCCAATGGAAGACACAGAAGCCAAACTTTGCAGTAATGACAAAGAAGAAGCATTCAGAAGGGAATTGCCATACTGTACAGGAGAAATTGACTTCATGGCTTCCGGAAAGAAACGTGGGAAGGTATGATAAGTTCCTATTATGGGAGAAGTCAGGTTCTTGACTTCTATTCCTATTGTCAGATTATTTGGTTTGCATTACAGTAGCGTGCAAAGTTTCAAAAACAGGAGTGGGGCATCAGTGCTATGTGCTACACATGCCCATGTGAAGTCATGGTTTGTGCCCCAAAGAGCTTACAATCTAATTTAAGATAAGACACAAATAAATGGAACAAACAAGAAGAAAGGAGGAAGGGGGAGGTGACCGTAATAAGATCACTTGGTTACATAAATAAGCATCATGCACAACTGGATGGCTTTGAACCATTTACACTTTTTTAGTTTAGTTTACCCTTCCCAGCTTTGTCTATTTGCATATCATTTGCCTATTTCAGCTTCTGCCCATCAATCTATTTTTTAAACTTCTATTTATTTAAAACATTTAAAAATGTACCCTTTACCTTTTTAATTTATTAAAATTCTACCCTGACTTCTTCCCTCTGCACTTCCAGAAGAAGTTTCTGTTACCTTCTGCCCGTCCCATATTCATAATCTCTCTCTTGGATGCTACCTAGGAAAACTCCCACAAGTCAAGTCCTCCGCAGACACGGAGACTCCAGAACACCTCTCCTCTTAGCCATGCACCAAGTCTTGTGCTGATGAAGGCTTGGGATTCTGAGCAGATCCTCAGCTGGTGTAAGTCAGCATAGCTACTTTGCCGTAATGAAACCATACTGATTTGCACTAGCTAAGGATCTGTCCCAAAATGTGTAAAGTGCAAAGTAATGTTAAGATGAATCAGTGGCAAAGGTGGGAAGAGGACTCAGGCATCCCAGGCTCCCAGCCCTGCATTCAAACCACTGGACACTCCTGCCTCTCGGGCAGTGGTTCTCAACCAGGGGTATGCAGAGGCCTTCCAGGGGGTATATCAACTCACCTAGATATTTACCTAGTTTTACAACAGGCTACGTAAAAAGCACTAGTGAAGTCAGTGCAAACTAAAATTTCATACAGACAGTGACGTGTTTCTACTGCTCTGTAGACTATACACTGATATACAAGTACAATATTTATATTCCAATTGATTTATTTTATAATTATGTGGTAAAAATGAGAAAGTCAGCAATTTTTCAGTAACAGTGTGCTGTGACTTTGTATTTTTGTGTCTGATTTTGTAAGCAAGTAGTTTTTAAGAGAGGTGAAACTTGGGGGTAACCAAGAGAAATCAGACTCCTGAAAGGGGTACAGTCGTCTGGAAAGGTTGAGAGCCACTTTGCTAAGGGATATGCATTTGCATTCACAATCGTATTCAGACAAATGACACCTTCAAGACTCTGGTGTCACTTATTCCCCAATATACAACACAGAGAAGGTGAAAGCCTCACCTATGTCAGTTAACTATTTATTTTTTAACTTTGGAAGGTGCTCAGATGCCAGAGCAATGCGTGTGGTTTAGTGACCATACAAAGGTAACAAACTCACGCATTCAAAATAGGCAGATGCAAAAGAAAAAGGAGGAAGGATACAAAAATCCAGTGGGATTTCCTATCTAAACTGCAACAACAAATATACAACTCTACCCCGATATAACGCGAATTCGGATATAACGCGGTAAAGCAGCGCTCGGGGGGGGGGGGGGGGCGGGCCTGCGCACTCCGGCGAATCAAAGCAAGTTCGATATAACACGGTTTCACCTATAACGCGGTAAGATCTTTTGGCTCCCGAGAACAGCGTTATAGCGGGGTAGAGGTGTACTTTTAAAATGGTTACTAGCAGCCAAAAGTTAAAAAAACAGGACTAGTGATTAAAAAATTGCTACAACTTTTAAGGGGCCTGATTTTCAGAAAGGACTGAGCACCCGTCCTTTGAAAAATCAGGCACCTTTACGATGTCTCAAGTTGGGTATTTAAAAAAAAAAAAAAAGAAGAAAAAACGGGTTCCCAAAAAATCACAAGGCACTTTTAAAATCTTGGCCTATGCATATCTCGCTATAAATGTGCAGTACAAAATAAATGAAAACGGATGATCAAACTATGCTGCATCTCTATGGAAGGCACAGCCCAGGGAGACTTGTAGGTAGGAAACTGTGCCTTTCAGACTGTAGGCTGCTGCAGGACCAAAACAGTCCCTGATGTTATTTAGGCAGCCCTAGGAGCTGCTCTCAGTTATAGCAGCCTCCACAGCATTACCAGACCAGGCACAGTGGTTTGATTTCTTTCCCCATCCCTGGTTCTATCCCCAGCAGCCAACAGGCCAGCACATACACCATCAGAATAGCATGTAGGGACTGGAGTCCCTCTTAGAGTCTGCACCCAGAAGACCTTACAACAAAATTAAGATTAAAAACAGGAGGAAGCATCAGATTCATGGAGGCAGTGATAAAGGGTGTTAATGATAAAATCACACAATGGCTTGTGTGAGTGGTATGCATGTTGAGAGTTATATAGGTTACTGTTCAGTAGATTTTTTAAAACAGTCTAAGGCTTCCTTGAAGAAGCCTATTTTGTTGGAGGCAATATGTATAAATAGGTGGTTTTAACACTTTCTTTTGTTTCTGTTGTTCTGTAATTTGTACCCATCCTTATTTAAAAAAACAATACCTTTTATAGTATATAACAAAAGCAAGCCTGATTGGAAGCAAAACAGCATGTGATTTAAAGTGTCATATATAAACATTAAGTCACTGTTACTTCCAAAGCACATTACTATAGAATGAAGACAACACACTCATGAATAGCCCTAGGAAATTGAAACCTAGGAAATTAGATCATAATTATATATCAAAGTATGTCCACAGTTGAGTGGTGGGCTGGGAAAGCTCAGTACAATGGGGATATGTGGTTGCAGTACTTAGTTCTAGTTTACAACAATGGTCTAGTAGACTTGTATGTACTATATTCTTCTGGTAAATATTTTAAGAGCTGAGGCATTTTGGTTTATTTCCTCTGGCTGATCCTATTGACATCACTGATCTGTTTTAGACTTTTAATGCCAATCCAATTATGAAAACCATGCATCGTATTTAGTAAATACATCAGCAGAGAAATCTTTGCTTGTTATTGAACTCTGCATCACTGAATTATCAACAGATTATTTGAGCCAAATAGGTATCCACAGAAGGTAGAAATCCAACTCAAGTGAAGCCAGTGGAAAAAGAGCATAAACTAAGGCAGCTCATGAAAATTAGGAAGACAGAGTATTTGAAGAGCAAATAGCCAAAGACATAAAAACAGACAAGAAATAATTCAGGTAGTGAAGAAACAAGAAGTCTGTGACAAAATGGTTAAGCCTGCTCGACTCCACAGGAGTCAAGACAGCGGTTGAGGAGGACAAGGACATTGAAGAAGAAGAACTCAATAATGCATCAGTCCTCACTACTGTGGATATTGGGGAGATACACAATGAATAATTAACCAGTAGAATTCACTGCCATAAGATGCCAGTGAGGTCAAGAACTTAACAGGATAAAAAGACATAACTAGATATGTATATGGATAACATCCAAGATTTAAAAAAATAAAAAATAAACAAAAGGAATATAAAACCTTTTCCGTACAAAAAAGTCAAAAACTGGGTGATGGAGGTTGGGCAGACACTTTCCTCTATTGGCAGGTTTTTCCATAATTGTCCATTACAGGGTCTTCTGCACCTTCTTCTGAAGTATTTTGTACTGGCCTCTGTCAGAAAGAGTATTAAGCTAAAACTTGTGACTTTGGGCATCACTTAGTCTCTCAGACTCAGTTCCCCCATCTATAAAATGGGGATACTAGCACTTCCCTACCTCAAAGGGGTGTGGTGAGGATAAATACACTGAAGATTTTGAGGTGCTCAGGGACTATGGTGATGGCTGCCCACCTGTTGATCTGATATGGCAATTCCTAAGGCAGAACTGCCTCAGCAAGATCTGCAGGATCAGTCCTAATGTGTGGTTCTGTCAGACTCACTGTCCTGAAGTGTTTCCTCATGGCAAGACTCAGCATTGCAGTCCCTCTGTTTCACTATCCCCTCCAGACTTCAGTGATCTGGGCAGTGACATGGCCCTCTGGCCAGGTCACAGAAAGAGAACCACAGAGTGTGATAGGTCAGCCCTGCCTGGGACACCCACCAGCTTCCAGCAGAGGCACCTGCCTCAATTTTCGCTTCCTTTCATCCATAAGAGGGGCATAGTCCTTCAGTGTCCAATACAAAGCCTGCCCCTGGGCATAAATTTATTCACATACGCCAGTGCAGTAATACCCTAAAATCTTGTAAGTCAAACCATTCTCCAATTTTTGTAATAAACATACAAAGATACAGGGGGCTTTTCCCATTCCTCTCTCCATGGAGATCACCTTCACAGCACCCACCCAAAAGTCAATAGCAGCAGCACTTTGTTACCATTTGCCCCCGATCAAGGGCCTCACTCTCCAGCCATCCCATTTCTTGACTTGACAAGAGTGACCCATTTCTTGCTGCCTTTCACTCACTTCTTCGTCGAGAGGGTTCCCCACTCCTGCAATGCTTTACTCCTCCAGACCTGCCTGCCTGTGAGTTCTATCCCTGCTCAGGGGCACCCACAACAGCTTTCTTGCTTCTGGGTTCAGCTCTTCTGAGCAAGCCGATCCTCTTCGGGCCACTGCCCAAGCCTTCTACTCAACAGGGGTCCCTAGCTTGTGTCAGTTCTCTCCACCACTCCTGTTACAGATCCCATAGGAACTCAGCTTTCTCTACTGGATCTCCTGAAGCTCTCTCCCAAGAAGCTCCTGCCAGCTCTTCCTTGCTGTTCCCTGCCTCCGAGTCTGAGGCAGCTTTCACCACACCACCTCCTGCATCTGACTCTTCTCAGGCTCTGACTCTCCAGGTCTCCTTCCCTCTAGGGCCAGGTGCCCTGTCAAGCCTAAATTGACCAGTCATAGGCACATTGGCCTCTTCCCTCTAAGGGTATGTCTACACTCAAATAAAAGACCCGGGGCCCGGCTGCAGCTGGCCCGGGTCAGCAGGTTTGGACTCACGATGATTGGGCTGCAGGGCTAAAAATAATAATAAAATCACTCTGTAGACATTTGGGCTCAGGCTGGAGCCTGGGCTCTGGGGCCCTCTCCCCTCACAGGATCCTAGAGCTCAGGCACCAGTCTGATCCTGAACATTTATACTGCAGTTTTACAGCCCTGCTACCTGAGCACAACCCAAGTGATCCAGGCCAGCCACGGGTGATTAATCGCTGTGTCGACGTACCATTAAAGGGCCAATGTTACTGTTATTCCGTGACACAGGGTGTCTAAACTCAAGGGAACAAAATCTCTTCTGCCCTCTCCAGATGCAATTCTCCACAGTCTCTTTCCCCCTCTCCCAGTCTCTGCAGAGTTCTTCCTTCCTCTGTTACAGAGCACCCCCTCACAGAGCTTTCTCCCTTGACGCCTGGCTCCTCTCGAGCTGCTGACCCTTAGGGCCTCTCTCCTGGAGTCTCTCTTCTCCCAGGCCTGCTTCTGAAGTCTCCTTCTCCCCAACTGCCTTCTCCATTCAGAGAGAGTCCCAGGATACAAACTCCTTCCTTCCAAACTCCCTCTGTGGTTCCTTTCCCAAAGAACACAAACTCCCCAACTACCTCTCTCTGGGGTCACCTCTCTCTTGCCCTACATTTACAGGAAACACCCAGTCTGGTTCTCCCCAGCTGGGTCTAGTCCTTAATGACCTGTCTCCCCTGCAGGTGACACAGATTGGGCTAATTGGGTTGTCACGCTCCCCTTAAACTCTGTCACTGCCAGCATGGGGTTTGTACACCCCAGCACAGGCTTCCTGTCCACAAAAGGTTTTATGTCCTACACCACCTTGACCTGACATGCCAAGTCTCACTCTTCTTGGGGACAAACTCCTTCTTTTTGAATATTAAGGTCTATCAGTACAATATTTCACTGTTATGGTGAAGGATTTTTCCCATCTGTTCCAATTATATACATAACATCTCTGACCCATCCTCTACAGTAAAACCATAATTTGATGAACACCAATCTTGCTAATGACCAGGTACTGTATATGAACCATTTCCACTAAATGGGAGGACAGAGGGGGGAGAGAAAGGGAAATCACATCAAAATGATCTTGATGAAGAACAAGTCAACATCTCTTCATGTTCTGATGTTCCAATGCATTGGAAATCACTTTACAGTGGTATGAGGGTGTACCACACTGCAACTTATGCTCTGTATTTGCTGTAGTTTTGAGAGGTATAATTTTACCAATTAGTTTGTAGAGATAGCAGTACAGTATAACCCCTATCTTGTTATTCAGTGCCCTTTTGTTTATTACAGTTTGTTAAAGTTCCATGTGCCATCCATCCTGGAGTTATATTTGATATTATGATCAACAAATGGAACCTACCTGCTCCCAACTTGGTTGTCTCCTTAGTTGGAGAAGAAGAAAACTTCCAAATGAAACCTTGGTTACGGGACACCTTAAGAAAAGGACTTGTAAAGGCCGCAGAAAGCACTGGTTGGTTCAACTCCCAAAAATCGGGAACATAAATTTCTTCTACCTCCACCCTAAAGAGTCCCCATCCAGCATTTGCCAATCTTGCATCATTAATTTCAGTGGAACTGCTCATATGTATAACAATTACATACATGCTTAAAGGCTTTGCTGGATGGTGGACTAGACCTGTATTAAGATATGTATTAATGATAGTCATACTGCAGTAATTTGTATCTCAATTATTTACAACTTCATCCAAATTACTCCAGGCAGTGGTTCTTGCAACTGATAAACATTTGAAGTGCAGTTATACTCTAAAAGGTAATGGGGGAAAAGGTGTCACAGTGGGATCCATATCAATTTTCTCTCTCCAGCTCCCTAGTAGTGGTAGGATTTTCAAAAGCACTCAGCATTGGCCTAACTACACTCCCATTGAAGTCAGTCTTGACTGCAGTGGGAACAAAGAGTTGAGACAAGAGAGAACTTCTGAAAAATACCACCTGAACCTCTTCACCTTCTGATTAAAAGTAGGTGTGTTTTTGTGTTTTTTAACTGGCAGCCCAGCAAACTCAACCTGGAATCTGAAAGTCAAAACTGACTTATTGTGGGCATCACATCCTCACCATTCATAAAGAATTTTTTATTGGAATGGACAATTTTGTTACGTGATGCAGAAACCAGAAGAGAATCTGGTTCACTTTACCTGGTGTTCACTGCAGGGCTAACAGGAATGAAAAGTATTTGAAATATTGACACTACAATTGGCCAATAGGACTCTGAATACACATCTGTCAGTTAAGAAGCCATTTTTTCTTTGCCCTTATGAGCATAACTGCATTTTGAAGTTTATAAAGTGCTTAAAGCAGACTTTAGTGCTCAATATAGTATATACTCTGTTCATATTGCTTTGCTGGTTCCGGGGGGGAAAAAGTCACCGTGCCGTTTTGCTTTTCATTACTAAAAAAAAGCCAAGTACTAAGGTAGTATCAGAAGTACCATAAACAGAAATAGTTATTGAGATCATTGCAGCTGCTATTTATACTTACTATACACTTCCTATGCTGCAAGTCAGCTCAATACCTACAAGCGGACACTGCTAAGGACTTAGTTTTATTTTACTTTACTTTTTGTCTACTGACACAGTTTGCAGAATATGCTAAATTATTTAGCGAGTGCGACCTCAAGTGGTTTGGCTGTCACTACAGCATCTGGGTCTGGTAACCACCGTGGCTTGCCCTAGGCACGTGAAGAATGAAAAGAGCCCTGCTCTTTTGAGGAGTCCACTCTCCAGTACACCAGAGAACAAGAAGAAGAGAGTGTCAGATACTTTCCCATAGAGCTAAATGGAAAAACCCTAACGCAGCATCTCATCTACCAGCCATTTCCAACATCCCATGATCAGTCCTCCCAATTTAGTCCTCCATCCCAACTGCAAGATGCCACCTCCACAGTTCCCCCAAGAAGTAGTACTGCCCCAGATATGCAGACTGTCATATCTTTACTTCCAGTAATATCATTTTGCCTCTAAATGATTCTCCGTGCTCCATCGAACATCCCAGATGGGAGTATGGTCCCTGTTAAACCAAGATGACAAAGCTGGAACTCAAGATGTCTGAAACATGTTTGTTTGTGCCTATCGTTCGTCATTGCTTTCTTTAATAAAAGTGTCCTGTTTAGTACTGACTGTGATTCTATATGTAATGACACAAATTATCGATATCTGCTTGAGGCCTCAAAGATTGTCTTCTCAGAGGCCCCAAGAATATCTAGAGCCAGCCTGGACAAAACACATAGTTAGAGGTACTTATATGCCAAATGGTAAAGCAACTAACTCCATAATGTTTTTATTGATTTCAGGTGCCTGGATCTTTACCAGTGCTCTACGTGTTGGAATAACGAGGCATATCGGGCAAGCAGTCCGAGATCACACACTGGCTAGTACTTCAGCCAGAGTAAGAGTGATTGCAATAGGAATAACTTCACTGGGAAAAATTCAGCACAGAGAGATTCTGGACAATGTGAAGGTATTTTTCTCATAACACTTATATAGTCATTTAAATATGAACTGCCTCTCCGAAAATAATTGCTAATGGTAGGCAGCAAAACAATTGAGCTGCTCTAAATGACAACAGGAAAGATCTGAAATTATATTAGAATCATTATGATTCTCACCCTGTGCATGCACTCCATAGACATCTCCCCCTGCTTAACAAGCAATGCTGCAAATATCCAGCAGGTGTCGGTATTATACATTTGATTAGTATAGAGTCCAGGAGAAAAAGTGCTGATTTAAGAAGAGTTTGGAGGAAGAACTTCTTTATATATTAATAGGATACCACTAATTCTACATAATTTTCTACAGTCACTATAAAATTAGTCACTACAAAAACTAGTTTTCCCCCTGCTGATACTCACACCTTCTTGTCAACTGTGAAATGGGACACCTTGATTACATTAAACTCATTAGCACTACAACAGTAATTTTTCCTCCCTTCTTGTCAACTGTTGAGAATAGCCCACTTCCACCTTAATTGAATTGGCTCGTTAGCACTGACCCCCTAGTTGGTAAGGCAACTCCCATCTTTTCATATGCTGTGTATTTATACCTCTCTACTGTATTTTCCACGCCATGCATCTGACGAAGCGGGTTTTAGCCCACGAAAACTTATGCCCAAATAAATTTGTTAGTCTGTAAGATGCCACAAGGACTCCTTGTTGTTTTTGCTGATACAGACTAAGACGGCTACCCCTCTGAAACCTATATCTGCACGGTTATGTTTCTGTGTATACAACAGAAGAAGATGGCCCAAAGAGCCAGTTGCAGATCCTTGATCCTGGGGCTAATTCTGCATGTTTTTTATTTATCAGTTAGTGTCACAGATGTGCTCAGTGCTATACTCAGTGCCTCACCCTTGGCCCCAGAGAACGAGAAGGATCTGGGACATGCCGTGGGATTGAGTTCCTCCTTCAGGATTACGCCTCAGTTCCTTGTGACCCCTGGCCAAACTGTGTCATTAAAGGGCTTGGTGTTGGAGAGGGCCCCTGGGCCTAGGATTTGGCCCTTGGCTACTGAGATATGCTCCTGACCCTCAGGCCCCAGTTAATTATTTATATGGTACCACTGCTGTGCACAGAACTGTCCAGACACGTAAAATGACACATCCCTACCCCATACAAAACAAAAAGACAGCAGGAAGGAGGGGAAAAGGAAAGCAACACACAAGCAAAATGACTGAGCAGACGAATTGGCTGTATCTTGCTAGAGCCCAATGTTAAGCGTCAGTGGGCAGGAAGGGGAAAGGGAAGAGGCGTGTGTGTGTTTATTTATTGAAAACCATCCTACAGCAATGTGAGCTAAGGTAAAGGATCATGAGGAGAGAAGACAAGAGAGGTGAGCAATCCTAGTTTGAGCTGCCACTGACAATATACCCAAATAATAGCAGATGGACACCAGGAGGAAGGGATTTATTGCCAGAATGGGGCAAATGTATATAAAGCCTTTGTGCCTAGAGAGTGGTTCTCAACCTTTTCTGGGCAGGGATTCCATGTTGCAGTAGAAAAAAAAAAGTTTCAGGACATCCCACCCATATGGTGATGGGAGAGGGGAAGATGGAGAAAAAGGAAGGGTTACGCCCTCCCCAAACACACACACACACACACACACTTTCTGTGACCCACTCCCCAGAGAGTGCAACTCCCAGGTTGAGAACTGATTGATTAGACCATACATAGTCTTGCCAACAAAATAATGCTACATAGTTTGAATTAGTACGTACATTTAGTGCACTAAAATAACTGCTAGTGTAAAGACAGACCTAATGCAATGGAAGTCGATGGAAATACCCCCATTTACATGAGCAGAGACTTTAGGAACCATTCAGGCTCTATTCCCCAGTCATCAGGGTTTGTGGCCTGTGTCATTTGTCTAAGATCAGAAAAACATATTGCCAGAAGTTCTGAACTGATGCCCAAGTCACAAACAAGATGTTTGGTATCAGTATATTTTGCAGAATCCAAAAGGGAGACTCAGAAGACTTCATTTTCTAGCGCTGCCCAATCTGGTGTCTTTTACAAAGATGCCAGTCTCTTTCTCCCAACTTTTAAAGGAGACTTTATTGGAAGTGTCTGAATATTTATTTTCTTCTATGACATAGTGCAAAACCACTTAAAAAAAAAAAATCAGACAAAAATAGAAAATCTATTTTACGAAGATTAACCTCTCTCTTTTCTAGAATGAAAACCTTGTATGCTACAAGTCAGATGATAATGGCCAAGGGCCACTGTACTCCCTTGACAACAATCACTCCCATTTTATTTTGGTGGATCAGATAAATCCAGATGAGCCAGATGGAACTACTAAACTACGGCTCACCTTGGAGAAACACATTTCAGAACAGCGCACTGGGTATGGAGGTAGGTAGATGCAAAAGAAATTAATCAAGTTGTTAGCCAATACATATATGTTATACAAATTGCACACCATATCAATATGCATTAAATATTAGCAAAAAGTTTTATATTTGAATGATATTATGCTTACGTTTGTTCATTCATGCTAAGTATCCCATAACTCTTTGTAAAACTAAGTCAGCTTTGGCATTAGCAAATCAAAATCTGTCAGAATCAAACTACATTAATTCTATGTCCTACTATGGGTATCTTCATGGGCAACTGGTTTGGAATGTAGTATCCAAAACAGAGATAAGAAAAGTACAGAACAAAAACAAGTTGAGGAACTGTTACAAACTGGTGGGTTGGATTTTAGTGATGTGCAAAGAATTTAGTAATTCGTAAAATCATACTATAGATACTAGCTGAAATGTATATCTTTGACACACACCATCTGTGTAAGGTGACTATGCTGGGAGGTAAGGATTGGTTCGTGGAAGGAGGTTACCTATGTCTCCTTTTCATATTGTACTGCTTTGACTTTAGACAATACATTTGCCTAAGTTCGGTTATCTGGTCTCTTGAACTTTTTTAGGAATGAACCACAAGTGTAGTCAAACAATTGGCTACACCGTTTAGTCAATAAAAAGTTATCACAATATTTATGCTCTAGTAACACCTAGAACCTCCAGCTGAAATCAGGGCCCATTGTGCCAAGCACTATACATATAGTAAGAGACAGTCCCTGCCCCTAGGAGTTTACAGTCTAAATAGACAAGACATAAAGGAAGTATCATTATCTACTTTTAATTGTTGGGAAATTAAGGCCAAAAAAGCAACACTCAGAGCTGGGAACTGAACTCCTACATCCCAGTCTAGCTCCTTAAGCGCAAGGCTATCCTTCTTCAATGCTCAAAGCTGACATGCAAGTAGCTTTAAAAAAACTGCAAATAAATGTAGATTAAGTGCCCCCAAATAACATCTATAAGAGAGGGGCATTCAGCATACTGTACTTTCGTTTTAGATCTCCCCCAAACTCATGGATTGCTGGCTCCCACTTCAGGAGACATCACATCTACAGAACGAGGGGCTCGCTGAAATGCTCAGTCATGTCCGTTTATTTGAGAGAGAAATTCCACCCTGTACAGACAGTGCAAGGTCTATGCACACCTAAAACTACTGTTTAAAATGGGACCTAAGTGTTACATAGGCCTTGTACCAACCAACCACCCATAGTGGAAAGTGTTTTCACTTCCTCTTGCTTCTATATCTGCAGAGCTAATGTAGCTAGCAGAAAGTGAGCTGGATAATCTCTCTTATCACTCATCAGCAGAATTGTTAACTAAGCTCCCAATTGCAGGCCAAATTCTGCCTGCAACGCAGCTGCATGGACTAACAGAGAAAGCAAATGAGCCTAAAGAATGTTTGTTAAGGTGATGACATTCATATAGGAAAGAACCTGGTTTGACTCAAATCTCAGGCTGAGTTTGCAGGGCTGGCATTTAGAAATAACCCCTTTTTACTTGTAAACTAAGCAAGAGTCACTTTGCAGACTAGAATTTAATTTTAAAGACAAATAGCAAAAACTAGGGTTACCATACATCCGGATTTTCCCGGACATGTCCGGCTTTTGGGGGCTCAAATCCCCGTCCGGGGGGAAATCCCCAAAAGCCGGGCATGTCCGGGAAAATCGGGAGGTCAGCCGGGCCGGCGGGGAGCCGGGCCGGCGGGGAGCCGGGGCCGGGAGCCGGGGGGTGCGCCGGGCCGCCAGGGGCCGGCAGTGCTGGGCGGGCCGGGGGTGGTCGGCCGGGGCCGGCACCCCAGGGCCCGAGCTGACCCAGGCTGGAAACGCCGGGGGGCCAGCCTGGGCCGCGCCTCCTCCCCCCACACCCCCCTTACCTGCTTCAGGCTTCCCGCGAATCAAATATTCGCGGGAAGCAGGGGAGGGGGCGGAGACTTTGGGGAGGGGGCGGGGTTGGCGGGGGTGTGGGCGGGGCTGGGGGCCGTGGGCCGTGGAGTGTCCTCCATTTGGAGGCACAAAATATGGTAACCCCTACAAAAACAATGTCATGCAGTACAAGACAAAGTCACGGCTGACCCCACTATATGTCATCTTCATGCTCCAACTGAGTTCTGTGTTAGTTCTGTCACCACCTGCACCAGTTATTCTGGGATATCTCATGGAGTGGGAATTGGTGATATATACATTACTTCAGGCAACCTAATAATAAAAGAGATCAATAAATAAAGAGATGTTTAAAAATCACTTGACCCAAATTGTCCTCTTCTCCTTGCTATTTGATGCATTCATCGCTTGACTCTACAGGGGTTGTTTTTTTGGGTGGGAGCCACTACACCTCTACCCAGATATAATGTGACCCGATATAACACGAATTCGGATATAATGCGGTAAAGCAGTGCTCCGGAGGGGCGGGGCTGCACACTCCAGTGGATCAAAGCAAGTTTGATATAACATGGTTTCACCTATAATGCGGTAAGATTTTTTGGCTCCCGAGGACAGCGTTATATCAGGGTAGAGGTGTATTTTTAGACATACTTGCAGGCCCATTTGAAATGCACTTGGTAGATTTTACAGTATAAACTGCAGTTGTGCGGTCTTTAGAAATAAATGCAGCAGCTGTTGGGGAATTGTGAAGGATGACTGTACTTCAGCTTTTTTGCATGCTCCTGTGAAAATGGTTAAAAATGCATGGCTGCAAACATTTCTTTTAAATTGTCAAAGTTGTTGCATCATATAGAGTTTTACTATTACTGGTCATCACATTAGGCAAAGTTGCATTGCACTGTAGGCTGATGTGAAGCAACCTAACAGAACATTAAGAAAGAAATGTATGGTTAATTCTGGCTCAGATCTGGGTCATCTGTCCTTAACAGAATCACCTAGGCCTCTCATTCATATCACTTTCCCATTTATCCTCCCTTTTCCTGAATTCTGTCTTCATATTTTCCTGCATAGTTTAGTCCCAGATCCTGGAAACACATGTACTGACATGTGTAACTTGATTCATGTGAGTGATCCCATGTGATGGCTCCACATTGGGAGAGATGGTCAAAATTTCAATTTTTCAATGAAAAAAAACATTTTTGTCAAAAATTCAATGTTTTTACCAAAAATACCACTCGTCAAAACTTTTCCCACTTTAAACAGTTTTATTTGAAAGTTGGAAGTACATATTTTTAAAAAAGCAAAAAACCCCAAAACAGCTCTATGCATCTATAATGTTAAGCGTGTGCATAAATGTAGTGAGGAGTCTACCTACATAGAGCTCCCTTCAGCTCGGAGGGTATGGATCAGAAAGTTAGAGAGGATCACCCTAATTCCATATGAAGCTTTCATGAGCCTATTGGAAATAGAGGACCAGCCATCACCACCTTGTTTTTCTAGCATCTAGAACACTGACCGCTTTTTAAGTCAGGACAAGTGGACAATAGTTAGAATCTATTTGCAGTGTGTGTTCTCGTTGTATTTAACCTAGCATTCCAAATACTGGCTCTCCCAGGGCCTCGCCATCCATCTGAGGTACTTAGGTGGCACCCATCACGATAGTATCTAAGCACCTCACACTCATTAATGTATTTATCCTCACAACATGCCTGTGAGGTGGGCAGGGCTATTATTCCTGTTTTACAGAACTGATTGCCCAAGGTCACACAGGAAGTCTGTGGCAGAGCAAGGAATTGAACCCTGATCCCAAACCCCAGGCTAACGCTCTAACCACTGGACCATAGTGCTTTTCACAGCCTTTGCTGTCAACCATCCTATTGCCTGTGTTCTCAGGGTCCATTGCTCTTGTTTCAGTCCATGGACCATATGATGGCACAATGCTTTCCAGAAGATGGCAGCAACTCAACATCATCTTTATGAATTTAAACGTTTTCTCATCTATTTCACAGGAACAGGTAGCATTGAAATCCCTGTGCTTTGTTTACTGGTAAATGGAGGACCAAAAACACTTGAGGTAAGAAGCAACTTGTGATATTTAAAAATTCATTCTAAAAATACCCCAAGGAGGTAACAAATCCATGTTTTGTAACTGTCAAATATTAAATAAATACTTAGCAGAACGTTCTGCTGGGTGCCAACTACAAATTTGGGTAGTAAGATATTATCCAAATTGTGTAACAGTTAATTTTTAGTAGAAAAAAAATTAAATTCAACTTACATTCATTAGCTTCATCAGTACATCCCTTACTGCAAGAAATAGTGCAGTTTGAGCAAATTCAACAGAAATATTGCTTAGTTTTAAAAGTATCAGCAGATCATTTAAGTTTCCTATATGACTACACATCTAGCTAACACCGCAGAAAGTGAGCAGTGGAAATCTGAAAAAAATCTGGTGAATTAGAAATTCTAGCCATTCCTCACAAAGCAAGTGCAAACAGATTAGCCAGGCATAGGTGCTGGAACTAGGGGTGCTAGGCGTGCTGCTGCACCCCCTGGCTTGAAGTGGTTTCCATCATATACAGGGTTTACTGTTTGGTTCAATAGCTCTCAGCATCCCCACTATACAAATTGTTCCAGCATCCCTGTAGCCAGGCAGTTTTTCCTGGCAATGATCAGACATTGCATATTCAGTCCTGCCTCTCAGAACTCAGGGAAATGCAACGGCAGATTTGCAGTATGTGCTGGCCTGATAGCATCATATTTCCATCAGATCTTCTCTTTATGGAAGAGTGGGCTCAGTGAGGAACACTGCCAACTCTGTCTTAGCAGCATTTGTAAATTGACCCAAAGATTCAGCTTTGAACTTTTCCCCAGCAGCTTCACACATTATGTTTGGAAACTGGCTCTCTAGCTGGATGACCCTCTTTTTCTTCAATTTCCATTTTATCTTTGGCCTGTTATGCAGGAAGTCAGCATAGAATTTCACCCAGTGATTCCTACACTGAGCCCAACAGCTTGTGTTTGAACTAGAGCATCGGACTTTAATAAGACAGCCAAGCTTGATTTAAAGATTCCAAGTGAGGGAGGATCTACCAGACACCTTGTAAATATGTTGCAGTGGTGAATGACCCTCACTGTTTAAAAAAAAGTGTGTGTGTTGGGGGAGAGAAGAGTGTCTTCGCCTTGTTTCCTATTTGAACTTTTCTCACTTCAACTTCCAGCCACTGGATTTTGTTAAGCATTTATCTGCTAGATTGAAGTACCCTCAAGTATCCAAGATCTTCACTCAATGTAGACTGATCAAGTCACCTCTTAACCTTCTCTTTTATACGTTAAATATGGCAGCAATTCCTGCATGGTTGATGTTGAAAGCCTTGCAGTGCAAGCCAATTGATCTTCTTTTGAAATCTTTAGAGAACAAGACCGGGAGACCAAGAAAAGACTGGAAGGTGTTGCTCTGGGCCCACCTATGTGCTGGGATTGAATAGCCAATTGTTATTTTTAACATCGCTATCACTTGTAAACAATCACATGTGTCAGGGATTCTAGAATTTTTTTTTTTAAAGTGCAGGAGGAGAGCTGGCACTGAGGTCTGAACATCTAATGAGATTGTCACATACCCCACAATATAAATTGGCTGGTAATGAATTATTATTTCAGCTAGGATAATATGGTTATTAGCCTCTGAAGGATACAACTTCCATGGCCTCCCCTGCACCTCATTGTGATTACATGGCTCTTCCCATCTACAGATATCGTGAAACTTGGCATAAAGGCCGCTCTTTGTGGATGTTTTCAGCAGCCTTCTTATAAACTTCCAGTTGCCAGGTTTCACAGCTGATGCTGAGTAGCCAGATGAGGTGTTCCCTCAAGAAATTTCTGCTTTACAGCACTTGCAGTCAACCTCAGCAGGATTACTGTGCCTCACTGAGGAGTTCCCTATGCAATGCTTCTCTTTTTCTTGCTAATTCTGGCCCCAAGATTCAAAAATGGGGATTTTACACCAAGCTACCAGAGAGTGACTGTTTTTAAACCTTGGCTACCCAAATCAGGACGCTTAGCTAGCTGGGAAGAGAATGGTGGAACAGGGTATAGTTAAGTGGCTATCTGCAAGCCATCCCTTCACAGATGTCAGTATCGTGGTGATCCTGAATATTCTTCCTGAGGCTGAATGGAGTGAATCTGGTTCAGGTATTCAATCATATCCCTAGTTGCAAGATATTAATATACGAATGCATTGTATTTTGTCTTTCCATAACTGCATTCTAAAATGTATTTTTAAAACCACAGAGAATTTGCAGGGGCTTGGAAAACTCTGCTCCCTGGCTTATCTTAGCAGGATCTGGGGGTACAGCTGACATCTTAGCTGCAGTAGTGAATGAGCCACAGCTTATTGTGCCACAAGTTGTTGAAAAGCAACTTAAAGAGAAATTCCCTACAGAAAACTTTTTATCGAAGGACATTCTCCATTGGACAGCAACAGTAAGTGAACTGGTTTAATATATTAAATGTATCACACTCACAAACTCTGAGATCATTTCTACGTTATGTGGCTCATCTGGTATCCACTGCCCATATTCAGAATTGCTGGGAGGCTGCTCAAAAAATATGCTAGAGATACAAATGCTCTGAGATTAATGGCACACACAAAGGTATCTGAGACCAGAATCAGGCATTCAATGGAGAGCATACTTATTTTGGCTTAGTAATTCAATTGAACACTTAGGGCTCTATCCTCCACTAAACAGTTTCTGGAGGACGTGACACACGATTCAAGCTCTGCAGCTGCGGACGTTCTGCAGTTGTGGAAAATGAGACCCAATTCATGACCCGCAGCTGCCGAGTGGAAGCCTGATTCTGGATGTGTGTGAATAGACCGTTGCTTCTCACCACTCCTTTTTACTCCCACCATCCACATTCTTTTCCAACAGCAACAATGAAAGTTACTCTTAAAAGAAATAAATAAAACACTAAGACCCACAAGGCATATAAATTTATAGATCAAAGGGACAGTGAGCTTTGCAATCAAGATGTGGGAGATAACACTGAAGTGGATACTCTTTCCCAAATAAATTAATAGGTATATAAATCAACTGAATCTGACCTTCAAATCACCTCCTCTACTGTAATCCACAGTTTTAAAGTTCCACACGTCTGTCCTGTCAGGCATAAGCTTGCTAGGTCACCATCACCATAGGATGCACACAGTAGCATGATGTCTTAAAGTCTTGGTAGCAGCACTGTGGGAAACTCAAGAGGCAAAGAAGCTCAGGGGAGGAGGAAAAGAAAGCATTTTGTTGACCCTCTGGTTGCATATCAATATGTGATGGCTTTTCCACAAAGCAATTTTAGAGAGTGTGGCCTTAAAGAAAGGAAAGAGCTAATGGGAGGAAAGATGGCAGGTGGAAGGGTTAGAACCCACTGCACTGTATGTACTATCAAGAATGGGAGAGAAGAAGGATCTTTTGGGCAAGACACTTGTTCTCTCTGTGCCTCCGTTCCCCCATCTGTAAAATGGGGATAAAAGTTCTCCCTTCCTTCCACACGATCTGCCTTTTCTATTTAAGATGTGAGCTCTTTGGGGCAAGGAGTGTATGTATGTATGTCATCTCAGCTGGGGCCTCTAGGCCTAACTGTAATAACAGTAATGATAGGATGAAGAATAAAACAATTTGTTTCAACCCCGTAGATTCAGAACATTGTTTCCCAGCAGCATCTTTTAACAGTGCACAGTTTTGAGCAAGAAGGATCAGATGAATTAGACACAGTCATTTTGAAAGCGTTGGTCAAAGGTAAGAATCTCTTTTGGCTGGTCTTTATAGTTGCTAGATCTGTTAAAGTCTATATTTGAGATTTGCCCACATTTTGTTTTCTAACCTGAGATTATCTGCATGATAATTTACAGTGTTTATCCCTGAGAGCTAAGTGTGCTTGTGTTATTGCTCAACCAAGTGCACTTTGTACGTGCTAAGAGGTGAACGAGACTACAATGTTAAGACTAGAGTTAGAAGGAGCATTTTTAGAATACATTTTAAATTTTAAATTACAAAATTTGGCCAGAAAGTGAATTATGAAGATGTCAAGCTTCCAATGTGTCTGATCCAAAACCCACTGAAATATATACAAAAGGCTCTCATTGACTTCAGGTCAGACCTTCAGTGCTAATAACAACAACAACAACAAGATAAAGAAAGTGTCCCACTCACCAAAAAAATTTTATTAAAAAAAAAAAAAAAAAACACCAAAAAAAGAAAAGAAAAGAAAAAAAGCCACCCCCCCTTATATTTTTCAGTTTTTTCAAAATATCCCAATGGAAGAAATAGACAAGCCAACTCTGTCTCTCATATAACAATCTGTTCAGATGACTTTGTATCAAATGAAGGGGGTTATTTTTGTAGCTACATATTTTAAATGGAAGGGTTTTTCATTTAATTTAGATGGACAAGGAGTTATAGTTTGAGGGAGGTTAAATTATATAAGAAGTTAAGGGGAAAATGGTGAAGTTACCACAACCTTAAATAAGGGGCATTTCATAGTGTCACTGCCCCAGGAACAGGCCAGAGACCAACCTGTGCCTCAGGCTCACAACTGGATCTCCAGTGGAAAAGTACAGTAGTCTGCACCCCTCCCCCCTTCCTTGGCACAGCTTACCAGCTCCCACTCCTTACCTGCTTAGAAACACTGGCTGGCAGATGGCAGGCAATTGAGTCAAGGAGGCTCTACCCACTCAGCCTACCTGGAAGGGAAGTGACAGTTCAACGGAGGCTGCTTTCCCTCCCATGGGGCAAGCCATGATGTTGATAGTCTATGTCTACACAAGGGAGCAGGGCATTTTACATACCCGTACCCCTTTGTAATTGCACTTAAAGCAAGCCACAATTTCATCCTAAATTAGCTATAAACTTTAGTCTGAGCAAAACCTTCCTACAAACTGTGTGCAATCAGGATGCTCTGCACAATGACTGAATTGCATGAACATCCAAAAGCTGGGAAGTGGTTTTCACACTGATGTTCAAATGAAGGAAAAAACGCAAACTAAAAAATCATTTATAAACGGGCTATTGCCTCCATTCAGAACCAAAAATGCTCTTCCAATAAGTAAACAGTTACACAAAACTAATGTGATAATCCAGTGGCAGCTTTCATCAAAGTAAAGCCTGATCAATTTTCACATGCTGGGCTTGGGTTCCATATTTACAAAATCTCGTTTCCACTAACTCAGACCGATAGTAAAGTGGCCACAATGACCAGGGAAACAGAGAACTAATAGCAAAGTGTATCTTATTCTTGAAGACAGGAGCAAGCAAAGTGGGCTGTTTGATCAGTGTTCCTGTTTGATGTACAGTCTTCTGCTTGCTTGTAGATGATGCAACAGGGACAATTGGATATAAGTTTTATCAGATCACACTAGATGTGATGGAATTTTTTTAAGTAATGCTCGCTATCATATTGTATAGTATATTAACTGATCCATGGTTGCTGTTTGCGCCTCTTAGAAATAATAGGCTATAGAGGAATTGAAACGTGTTGGTGATAGTATATTCTGATTAAAGACATTTTAAGAAGCCATACATCAAACTCTGCTTCCATAGCGAAACTTCCAGTTTTACGACAAGAAACCTGCACTCTGTCTTCTGAAACAGTTCTATAGTAGCATTGCCATCCATTGCAGTTTGTGTTGGATCATCCCAGATTCAACAGGGGGAGGGAGGGATTCCATATCCTGTGAGTTAATACATTAAAAAACTCCCAAACATACCCTCTTCTGAAGAACATGATTCAGTTTGAAGGCCCAAGAACACGTGAGAGAGAGATTTTGGCTAGAAAACAACATTCAAAATGTGAGGTGGATGTAAACTTTCAGACCACCGTCCCTCAGGTAAGGGAGGAAAATAAAAAAGTGTGAGGGATTTCCATGTAGGTAACCCACAAATATGACATAACTGAACAAGAGGTCTCATTACAGTCACACTTTGATTAAACTTTACGTAACGTCCAATTTAACGTAGAGTCAAATGCTGAATGTATTTGTGTTTCCTGTTTTTGGCAGCCTGTAAAAGTCACAGTCAGGAAGCCCAGGAATACCTGGATGAACTGAAGCTGGCAGTGGCCTGGAATAGAGTGGACATAGCTAAAAGTGAAATATTCAATGGAGATGTTGAATGGAAGGTACCAGACTCTACTTGCTTAGATTGTAGTTGCATAAATCCTATTGTTGATGGGCAAGAATTTCATGTAGCTAGTGAAACATACCAGATCAGTAGTACTAGAAACTAAAGCCCTCTTTTATTCCCCATGAAAGCACAGGAGGTGGCAGTGTGCATTGTCCTCGCATTGCCTCTGTCTTTCTTGACCACAAAGGATTATATCTAAAGAGCCAAGGATATTTCAGCTGCCATAGCCCTTCTGTCCTTGGCTACCCCACCGAAACTGCCAACAGCCCTTCGGGCATCCTTTTGTTTTGTATTTGTATAGCAACTAGCACAATGGGGTCCTGGCCCATGACAGGCTCTTACACACTGCCGCATTACAAATATACATACCATAGTAACAGGGTAACCATAAATACTAATTGTGATGGAGTTTTTCCATTGTGCACACACACATGCTCAAAGACCTGATATGAGGCCATTCTTTCATTTCATATCAGCTCTCCCCTCCCACCCAGAATCAGTCAGGTGATAGCAAATTTTAACGATTGCTGATCTGGTCTGGATTTAAACAGTGGGTGAAAGTCTAATTTCCCAACCCTAATCCCCCATGGCAATACTCGTAAAATATAAATTATTCCCTTTTGTGTTTCATGGAAATCTAGTCCTGTGACCTAGAGGAAGTGATGATGGATGCTCTGGTGAATGATAAGCCAGAATTTGTAAAGTTATTTATCGACAATGGGGCCAACATGTATGACTTCCTGACGTACAGCCGGCTTCAGAGGCTCTACTGCTCCATCTCTCGGAAATGCCTCCTCTATGCACTCCTACAGAAGAAACATGAGGAAAGCAGGCTGACCCTAGCAGGGATCACTGGTCAACAACATAAGGAAATGATGGACGTCTGCCCGCTCTTTACCCTCCATGAAGTTTCTAGAGTGCTCAAGGATTTTCTTCATGATGCATGTAAAGGTTTTTATCAAGAGGTCAAGCCAGGAAGCAAGAAGAAAGCTGTGAGTTACAGTTAAGGTTCACATATTAACCGCTGTTCTCTCTGTTTTTGGATTTTATTTACAGCTGTCCAACATTTTGAAAATGGGGGCAGGGCAGAGAATTGGAGAAACTTGACAATTTTTTCCTTTTTCTTCAACCAGCTATAAAATTCGTTAAAATGTTTTGAATTTTCCAATTTTTAATTTTTGAATTAAAAAGGGAGGGATTTTGTTTGGAAAACATTTTGTGATTTCTCTTTATGCCCCCACCCCTCCCACCCACCCACTACAAGGTATTGAATCTTGAATTAAGTTCAAAGTATGGGGGTGGATTCATAGAAGGCAATGCCGGGACTCAAAAAATAGGATCTGTGATTCAGGTTTAATCAGCAATTCTGTAGGATTCAGATCTCTAAACTACAAATCCTAGCAGAATTTCAAGTAGATATGCCAACAACTTCCTAGTTCTTTTATTGATGGGGGACAAAAATAGCTAACAGACTTGCCCCTCCCCCACCGATTTCAGCATGATCTATTTATATAGACTAAATCCTCAAAATATTTGAAAAATAAACTGCATTTTATTTTAAGCTTCATGTGAGGTAAGAAGCAGTGAGGCAGAGCAGCTGGTGCTTGGACTAAAAAGAGAAGGGGCACTCCAGTGCTCTCTCTTGTTGTGTACAGAGCCATGTTGAGACTGGTTTTATGTTTAAATAGAATACCTTTTGTTGGTTTACCCTGAAACGGAGTTCTTTGCCCCAGTTATGCAGAACCTGGTATAATTCAAGTCCAACTTAGATGAGCTAATCACAGGGGGTTTGGGGATGATATTACACATACAGGATGAAATCCTGGCTCCAGTGAAATCAATGGGAGTTTTGCCATTGACTTCAGTGTGGCCAGGATTTCACCCCAAATGTTCTCACACATAATAAGTTGTATCGTGGGCCCTTTGATTCAGTATATAGAGTGAATTAGTTACCTCTTGAGCCTAAGGAAAATCAAAAGGATCTGAAAGTTACTTGCACTGCTGATTTGCTGCTTGGATCATGTAGTTGGCACAGACACATTTGACAATATATTAAAAATATAAAATGAAATTATAAAATCAGATTTTAAGTTTTTCTTAAAATGTATTGTAGGATAAAACGAATGCAAAACGACTACCGGGGCTCCTGGATATGAACCAGAAGAGTGAGAATCCCTGGAGGGATTTATTTTTATGGGCAGTACTTCAAAACCGGCACAAGATGGCAAACTATTTCTGGGCTATGGTAAGCTTCAAGATAACTACTTTAGGCCACTTATTGGCAATTTGTTTTAGATCTGAAATATTAGTATATTCAGTCTTGCAGTTAGGAAGTTAAGATATATAGGTTTGTCCTTCAAGACATGAGATATGACTTTTATGGAGTCTTTCACTGCTGAATTGCTTTAGTGTGAATGTAGCTCAGGCTGGTAGTGGCCAAAAGTTACATAAACATGGTGTGAGCCACAGCTGGTATAAATCAATGCAGCTTCATTGGCTTCCATTAAGCTCTGCTGATTAACACCATATGAGCATCTGGCCCTTGATTTTAATCACTGTCTTCCGGGCAGTCAGTGACCCTTTGCCTCTGACCTCAGATTATGTTCCTTTTCCAATGGGTTAATCGGGTGTTTGGTTTTCACACCATGGGGAAGGAAGAGACACAGCAGCATACCAATTTCTCATGCTCTGCATCTGTGGGGAAATGTGTTTCTCTGTTTCCACCAGTCACTTTTCTCCTCTTGGCCCTTGCCTGCTGCCTGAAAAGGTCTCCAGCTAGGTTCCCAACCATAGAGATGACCTCAAAAATCACTAGCCTGAAAGAGGTACTAGAACTACAACTCCCATGAGGCACTGCAACAGCATTTCCAAATCAAGTATTACAGCCCAAGTTTTTTGTTGCTTGTATTTCTGTCCTCTACCCAAACAAACAACTCAAAGTTTTCCACAGAACCCCCTCCCCATTTTTCAACCTGCTCTCATGGTGACATTCCCATCATTCAGAATCATTAATATTTATCATAGGCTGCCCCCACCTCCTTTCCATTTTCCAGGGACAAGAAGGTGTAGCTGCAGCTCTGGCAGCTTGTAAGATTCTCAAGGACATGTCCCGACTGGAAACAGAGGCTGAAGTAGCCCGTAGGATGAAAGAAGCCAAGTATGATCAGCTCGCTCTGGGTAAGCAACTGCAGTCTTTAAGATAATTATCAAATATTTAAGAGGTGACTGGCGCTGGAAGACCAGCTAGCAAAAAACCATCATAAAGTAATAACAGACATGCTCCTATGAGTAACTCAACCCTTTCAAAGCTTTGCTAGTCCCAAGCGTACAGATATCACAAGTCAGCCCCACCTCCCTCCCCACCAAAATCACAAGAGTAATGTATAAATTATAGGTTTTTAAAATAAACCACTATTTTTGGTCTATCCTGTGTTTTTTAAGGCTTTAGAGGAAACTGGCTAGCCCCAATTTAAGTAGGACCATTTCTGGTTCAAAGTCCTATCTGAAATACACACACAAAAATGCAGGCTCCTTGCTGGGCGCTTGGAGTGGGTACACCCACTATCCCCTCCTAATCTCCAGGGTGGGGAAGCTGCCACTCCCTTCTATCCCTGGCTTTATCATTGTGTCTCTGTCTCTCTCAATCATGCTCCCAAGGCCCTATCACAAAATGCTCCAATACTTCTGTTAGTCTTAAAGGTGCCACAGGACCCTCTGTTGCTTATCACAAAATTAGACTCTCGAGATTTCCAGTGCTTGCTGGCATTGCCCAAGCTGAAAATACCGCAAGAACATCCTCTCTCACTGCATTTTGATAACTTAAAGCTCCTAGACTAAAGCAGGAAGTGCAGAAGTGTGTGGAAGTGACAAATGAAATAAAGAGGTAGCCAAAACAATTTCAAACCTCAAAAAAGCTTTAAGTATGGGTTTGGAAGTCTATTCGATAGCTTGGATCCGTTTATTATTCAAACCAGTTCAAGCGCCCTGTAGATTTACTTCCCAGTATTCTGGCAGCTGTGTAGATGCCAAGGCAAAGATTTTGAAGACCTGAAACCACCCAGCTTGCTAGATTTTAATTTAACATTCCATTCCAAATGGCAGCCAGAATTAAAATAATCGCCATCAAGGATACACGACAGATCCCAGCAAAAGCCAGGGCCAGATTAAAGCAATCCAGAGCCCTAGGCACACAGTGCTCCCCATGGCTTTGACCTCCTAGTTGCAGCATTTATAGCAAGGGACCCGCCTGCCAGAGAGGCGGTGCCATACGAGTCTCCCTTCCTTCAGCAGCATTTGTGGTGGCAGCAGGGAAAAGATAAGGGTGGCATTACACAGGTCCCCTGGAACTTCTGCCAGCAGCTGTGTTTGTCTGATTGGGAGGTGAGCCAGGTCTGCTGCACTCTTCTCCTCCACAGAGTTCTCTGTTAGGTGGTGTTAGCAGGGCCAACGAGGCTTTGGCTGCATCTACACTTGGAGCTGGGGGTGTGATTCTCAGCTTGTGTAGACGTACTGGCACTAGCTCTGCTTGAGCTAGCACAACAAAAATAGTAGCATAACCCCAGTAGCATGGACAGTGGCAGCGGCATGGGCTAACCATGCCGAGTGCAAACCTGCCCCAACCCCTTTGGTATGTACTGGGGGCAGCTAGTCTTTGAGGCCACTGCCTGGGCTACCATAGTTACACTACTGTTTTTAGTGTGTTAAGTGGATGAGTGCTAGCGTGAGTATGGTCAGGCAGACATCACTGTATTTGTTTATACAAGGGTCATATTTTCAAGACTGTCTTTGCAACCATAAGATCTAGACTTTTTTTTTGTTTCTAAAATCAGAATGAAGACTCTGGTGTAATCACATGAATGCTAGAGTCCTAGGCAAAGGACTGTAGGGCCATTGAAATCAATGGAAGTCTTTCCATTAACTTCATTGGCCCAGGATAAAACCAACAGTGCCTAGGTCTTAATCTGGTCCTGACAACGATATGTACTTCAGTGAGCATATTCAAGGGATGCTGCAAAATAAACTCCTATATTAGGCAACTTCAAAAAACACTGACATTGAAAAGCCAAAGTGATTGAGGTGGTGAAGGCAGGGATAGGAAATGCTCTGGAGTGGGGGGGGGGAGGGGGAAGATCAGTAGAGTGACGGACACAGTAGCCAACGCAGACACAATGAGCACACTGTGACTTACTTCCGCTGGTGCTCCCATTACAATAGCAACTGAGCACTAAGACCAAAGGCCAGCTCCTGTTAAAGAATTTTGCCCTAAAAGGGCCAACGTTGGTGTGCAACAGATCTGTGGCTTGAAACCCATGGTTAGTTGGGTAAGGCCTGATGTTGAGCACCCTCATTTCCCTTGGATTACCCATGGGAGTGGAGGGCACTTGGCACCTTGAAGAATCAGGTTCTTCAATGTGTAAGAAAACCTACCACCATTTGGTTTGTGCCTGATACTGCATCAAATTCTGCATATGAAGTGGCTTCACAACTGGGCCTTTAATGTGTATTTGTGTGCATGTAAAAGGGGCTTTTATGTAATCTGTGGAAGACCTGAGGGACGAGAAATTTATCAATAAAACGTCAAATAGGTGAGAAAAAATTTAAACAGACTCAAGACTGAGAAGAAACCATGTAGGCAAGAAAGGGGCAATGAATGGGCACCTAAGGGGGATGAAGGATTTTGGCTTTTTGTAAATACTTAAATTTAAGGAGACATTTTCAAATGCATTTTTACCACAATTCCCTGAATTTTGACTCTTTTCCCAAGAGAAATACACAAGTTCTCTCTCCTGCCCCAGTGTGTATGCACAGATGTAGAGCTGTGGGTCTGTCATGGAAAATGAATTTCCTTCACTTGGCAGAGCTATTCAGTGAATGCTATCACAACAGTGAGGAACGAGCGTTTGCTTTACTGGTGAGGAAAAACCAATACTGGAGCAAAACTACCTGTCTCCACTTGGCCACAGAAGCAGATGCTAAGTCTTTCTTCGCACACGATGGTGTCCAGGTGAGCAAAATGCAAGGAAATTCCCTTGTGACTTTCTAGGGGCAGCATTGTACTTTTAGGCACAGCCCTGAACAAAGGAGGAGTTCATGGATAAACTGCACCCTCCCAGGAAACATCTTGTTGAGGCAGAATTCCTCCAGTGCTCCCCTGAGGCAATAAGAGAAGGGAGTATTCTACTGCAGTGCGTTACAGAGCAGCATACTAACCTCCTGGTGTCCAGCCAGGCCAACAGTGGAGAAGAGGTCAAAGCTCTGGCCCCACCCACTCCCTGCTTTCTCTCACCCAATTGCTCACAGAGGAGCACTAGAATGCATCTCCTATTCTCCATTTCACAACTGAAGCCAGGATCTGTAATGAAACTGTACAGGGATGTGGGGTGACTCCATCCCATGGCTGTGTTAGGCCCAACAAAGGGTTTTTTCTTCATGACAAATTATAACTAGGGATGCCAATTTTGGTTGGACATGTTCCTGGAGGTTTCATCACATGACAATCTTTAATGAAAGATTAATTTCTAATTCCTGGAGACTCCCGGGCAATCCTGGAGGGTTGGCAACCCTAATTATAACTTCAGCGTTGCCCTCAACTCGAGGTCCTGTCGACACACAAAACCCTTAAGTGCGGTGGTGCTTTTATCTCAAGTTTGCTGCCCGTCAGGGTGTGGAGGCTACAACTCAAGTTAGCACAACTCATCAGCTGCTATCACAATCACTCTGTAGCATGGACACAGGCTAGCTCCAGTCAAGTGCTGCTAAGTCCTCAAACGTCTTCCCACAATTCCCTCCCACGTGCCCAGAAAGGAGATAAATTCTCCTGTAATCCACTGGGAAAGAATTCATAGATCAGCTCAGTTTACTGCAGTGCAAAGAACCATGCGATATGTCCCCCGAAGTCTTTGTGCAGAGGTGGGCAAACTACGGCCCACAGGCCACATCTGGCTCATGGGACCATCCTGCCCTTGAGCTCCCGGCCGGGGAGGCTAGCCCCCGGCCCCTCCCCTGCAGCCACACCGCCGCACGAGCAGCACTCTGGGTGGCAGGGTTGCACGCTTCTGCCAAGCAGCGCGGCAGCGTGTCTGGCTCTGACCGGGCGGCGCGGCTGCCAAACATGCTGCTCTGAGCAGCTTCGTAAGGGGGCTGGGGTGTTGGATAAGGGGCAGGAGATTCTGGGGGGGCAGTCAGGGAACAGGGGGGGTTGAATAGGGGGCAGGGTCCTGGGGGCGGTTAGGGGCAGGGGTCCTGGGAGGGGTTAGGGTTAGGGGACAAGGCGCAGGGGACTTTTGGGGACTTCAACAGCTGAGTCAAGGGAGAGAATTCTTCCAGGAGTGGGTGGGTCAGCTTTTGTGGCCCGAATTATGCGGGAGGTCAGACTAGATGATCATAATGGTCCCTTCTAACCTTAGAGTCTATGAGGGGGATTGGATGGGTCAGGAGTTCTGAGGGGGGCAGTCAGGGGGCAGGAAGTGGGAGGGGTCAGATAGGGGGAGGGAGCCAGGCTATTTGGGGAGGCACAGCCTTCCCTACCCAGCCCTCCATACAGTTGTGCAAGTCCGATGTGGCCCTCGGGCCAAAAAAGTTTACCCATCCCTGTCTTAGTGCTATACAAGAACAAGAGCTGTGCCAGCACGGACATAGGTACTTTCCCTGGAGCTAGGTTAGCGAGGAGTAAGAGGGTGTAGACAACTGGAGTTAACTCTGCAATGAAGACATACCCACAATCTAGTTTTAGGTAGTGTTTCTTGCCCCACCCTTCAAGATTCCATAGAAGAAAAACCATGATTTAGCTCCATGTTCACTTGCTTTGTGTCAAAGCCAGGTTTACTTTCTGTTCTTTTTCTTTGACTTTCAGGCCTTCTTGACAAAAATCTGGTGGGGAGACATGTCAACAAGCACTCCGATCCTGAAATTAATCTGCGGATTCTGGTGTCCTCTTCTAATCTACACTAATCTAATAGCATTCAGGTATAAACAAAACATTTGTGTGTGTCAAAGCTGTCCCGGGGGGGCATCAGTAAGAGACAGTTAAGTGAAAAATATAGCGCACACAGAAATAATCACAGAAAGAAAGGAGGGTGACATTACCTCTGGGCAGAGGGGCCAACAGAAGGGCTGGTCAGCCATTAAGCCCTAAGGGTATATCTGCACTGCTGCTGTGAGAGGTCATTCCCAGCGTGGGTAAAGAGACTTGTGCTAGTTCTGCTCATGCTAGTGTGCTAGAAGTAGTGTAGATGTTGCCACACAGGCAGGAGCTCAGAGCAGGGGGGCAGGCAGACGTGAACTCAGGCAGCTAGCTCAAGCCATCACCTGTGCTGCAATCTCCAGCAAAGCTAGCTGGAGTCTGGGAATCACACCTCCCAGCTGCAGTGTAGACATAAACCTAAGAAGCCTTAAGTGGTATTTAGTGGTTGGATGGGCCTCGCGCAGCCCCCTACTATGCTTAAAATGTGACTGTATTCTCCACTTGTAAGGTAACTCCCTTCTCTTCATGTATAACAATGCCTGCATCTGTCATTTTCACTCCATGCAATTGAAGTGAGGTTTTTACCAACAAAAGCTTATGCCCAAATAAATCTGTTAGTCTTTAACGTGCCACCGGACTCTTCATTGTTTTTGTAGGTTCCCTTCTATGCTGGATCTTCAGTTTGCCCCCTACAAGATGTGAAATACACAGCCTGGCCGGTTCTCTCTAGCCACATAAGAGCCTCTTACCGGGGAGAGAGCCCAGGCCAGGCTGCTGTAACATAGCTGCACAGCTCTCAGTTCAGCAGTGAAGAGCTGCCTTCCATCATCTTTCAATAATAATTATATTTTCTTACAGTGAACAAGTACAATCAAAGAATGAGCCAGAGACATTCAGAGAGCTAGAGAGCCTAGACACAGAAAGGACTTTGCTTTTTTCCAAGGAGGGGGACAGGTAAGTCTGAGTCAGTCTGTTAATATAATTCGGAAGTTGAATTAAGACACAACAGTCAAAGCACAGGACATTTCTCGGGGATTAATGACTAGCTGGTAACCCAAAGGACAGCTGAGGTGCCCTTGTCAGTCATTAATCCTCAGAAAATCCCCTGCGCCGAGGTTGTTAATGTTATTACTGTGTATATGGAAAGAGGGAGATAAATAGGAGCATAGAATTATTTTTAAATGAACAAAGCAACTTCAGTCAGTCTATACAGCTCATACCAACAGAACTGATGGCCAGTGTTTTAGCCAGATTCTCTCAAGTCTCCTCTTAGCATTCCATTCAGCTAATGACACCTGCTGTGTATTGGATTTAAGGCCTAAAACTGCACAGGTCTGAGTAGCAGGCTGCTGAAAGACATGCAGAAAGCAGACTCTGAACTCATTCAACTTTGGGATCTGAACTTTATGATACTTTATCCCTCTCTACCCAGGTCTTCACAGCCAAATCCACAATAATTATGTTTAGTATAGTAGCACCTAACCGTTTCTATCCCAATCAGAATCCTCTCAGGCTAAGTGATAGACACATATAATAAGAGACAGGCCTTGCTCTGAGGTGCTGAGGGTATGGTAAGGGAAAGCTGTGATTGGTTGTTAGCCTATGCTGAACCCATGTCACCATCTCTACACTGCTATTGTTACCCATGCTAGCTAGATTAAACCTAGGACAAGTATGCCTACCTATGCTACAATCACACCTTCCCTTATAGCATAGGCATATCCTTTATTTATAACTAGACAAGATGTAGGACTGGAGAAAGCAAAGTATTATCATCCCCATTCTGCAAATGGGATCCAGGCAGAGGGAGGTTATTTAACTTGGCCACAGACACACACAAATTCTGCAGCAGAGCCAGTGATTGGACCCAGATCTCCTGAGTCCCAGTCTAGTGTCTTAACCACAAAACCCATCTGTTTTAGATCTGAAGGTGGCCAAGAGGTTTTCACCATAAATCAGGAAAGAGAGATTCTCCTTGTGATAAGTACACAACTCCCACTGATGCTAAAGGGTGCTGAATACCTGGATCAGACACATGCAGTACCACAAACATGATTAAATCATCCACATATTTGATTTTGTTTCACTAGCATTCTTTGAAAGGTCTGAAAAACTGAAGTTGAGGGAATGTCATATAGTGGACAGAGTCAGAACTCTGTTTCTATTCTTAGCTTTGACATTGAACTAATGACACTTAGGGAAAAGTCACTAGTTTCTCTGCTTCATCATCCATAAAATGGATATAATAGTACCTCTCTCTGAAGAAAGCAATTATTAATTCATGTCTATGAAACATTTTGATGTCCTCATATTAAAGGGAGGGATATGGTTCTTGGCCAGTATGTTTTCTGTTCCATTTGTTATTGTCTCAAAAGTTTATGTTAATATGGGATTTCTCTCCCTCCCAGGTTTGTTTCTTTTTCTGAATCCCAAGTCATAATTATTTGTTTACGACATCAGTCTGTTGCCATGGGAATGGCTGTGCTCATGTCATAAATTTAGCGTTATGACAACTGCTCCTAGAGAATCAAGCAGGGAGAACAGGCTGGCTATGAATTAAAATATTTAGAAATTAGAAATAGTACCAGGAGAAATAAAAAACCCATGTAGAATCAATTGCTTTGTGTTTTATTTGAGTTGCAGAGGAAACTTTCCCCAGCGTGCACATCCCTTATTAAAGAGTGATCTCCTTCACATCAAGGAACACAAACTTAAAGGTGCAATAACATCCTTAGTCTATAGACAGCAATTTAGATGGAAACAAGCACAGCCAGGGGAGACACTAAAGTAAAAAAAAAAAAAAAAAAAAAAAAAGTATACAGCGTGAGATTTTTACTGAATCGGATTGCTGCCAGATATGGGGTTTTTCCATTATACGCACAGAATAACTTACATTTACACTATATAGCACTTTATATACTGAACGACTGCAGCACATTTTGCAGGTATATGGCCAGATTTTCCATCAGTTCCCATAACACTCGGGCAACCGCAGTGCAGCCAGCGCTTACATTAATAATTTACAAGCCTGTCTTCTTTACTGAAAACTCCTGTCAGACTGTTGAGTGAGTCATTATAACTTTAAGCCTAGGACCAGACTGAAATACTCTTACTCGTATCGAGTAATACCTCACTTCTTGAATAGTTCCATTGATTTCAGCAACACTACTTGAGGAATGCGGTACTACTCGATGTGAATAAGGGTATTTCAGTCTGGTCCTAAAGGAACACACATGTTTAAAGTCATATATTTAAAAAGAAAGTCCTCACCTATGTGAAAAATAGTACGTTGGTTTATCAGAAAAAATATGTTTTAGAAAATAAATTTATTTGTCAGCATTTATGGCGCCTGTTCGCTTTTCACGTCTCGCTCTCATTTTGGACAATGAATTGTAACGAATCTGTTTCCCTTTTGGTCCTCATGCACTAGTATGATGCTGCAGTGTTTGTGTTGCAAATGCTCAAGGGGTATGTTTAAACCCTAGCCCTGCTCCAAAAAACAAAAACAAAACACGCGCACACACACACACAACCAAAAAACCAAACAAACACTAAGCAAACCTACTCCACTGTACTGAAAAGCAAATACCGAGCTAAAGGAATGAAAAGATGTAAAAGGTTTGGTACAGTTTTGTTTTAAAACATACAAAGCTTAAATGCTGCCTGGCAGTGTTTCTGTTATGACAAGGCACTTCCAGTGACTTCAAGGAGAACTTACACTATCAGGGCCAGATCCTCAGCTGGCATAAATCAGTATAGTTCCACTGATTTCAATGGAGCTCCCCTAACATACACCAGCTGCAGAGCTGGCCCTCACTAGCTCCAGGGAGACCCTCGGCACTGCACAGGATCAGGATCAGGGTTCTTTTACAAACAGATTTTAAGAAGCTGACACTATAATTTGCTCTCTTTGTTTTACAGGGTAGATGCCAAATTAGAGAAGCGGAGGTCTTCTGAAAACATAGCATGGGCAACATTCATGTTTACTCGCTGGAAAAAGTTTTGGAATGCCCCTGTAACAGTATTTATGGGGAATGTTATCATGTATTTTGCTTTTCTGTTTCTATTTACCTATGTCTTGTTACTGGATTTTAAACCACCACCACCTGAGGGGCCTTCTGTTAAGGAGATTATACTTTACTTTTGGGTTTTTACATTGGTCTTGGAAGAAATCCGACAGGTCAGTAACCTTATACATACCTTCACAATACTGTGCTAAATTCAAGTAGTAAGATTCAGAGTTGATTTACAGGCTGTGTAATCCCATTGTCTTCAAGAGGTGAAATGTCAAGGACAGCTTCACAAAGGAAAACACTGAAAAATTTTCATTGCTCTGCACCTTTTCATTACCCCGAGAGGCTTGTGTATTTCCTCCTCACATACACCCAACTAACATGCCAGTCCTCCATCACACACAGCTGCAGCTCTACCCCTTATTCTTCCAGGAGAAGCTCCAGCTGCTAGCAATATTCGTTTGCTGATGCTCTGGGATTGCTGAGTCCTTCCTCTGGTCTAACAGCTATCTGTTTACCTATCCTGCTCCGCTCACCACATCCAAGCTCCGTTCCCCCAGAATTGCTAATCCACCCTACTTCCTCCTCTTGGAATGATCCCATCTGCCACTGTTTTGCTTCCCTCCCACTTCCTCCAGAATTGTATATATATTTATATTCAGGAGTGAAGAGGTTAATGAGTTTGCCTCTTAAACAGTTTAAATTTTGTTTTTCTAAAATGCTTTTCAGTTCAGGCCATTAGGTTATGTTTAGATTTTTTTAAAGATTTCTCCATTAATCTTGCAATTGTTTTTAGAATATCCTCAGCTGCCTGGTTTAGCAGCTGAAATGGTGTGTCTACAATACTGTAGGGAACCGCCTAGTTTGTATATACACAAATGGCCTCTATTGGGGGGTTCCTGGACTGCTTACCTTGTTGTCATAGATCCTGACCCTAAAAGAATTGGTGGGCCTTCTCCTTTAGCTCAAGCAATAGGGGGCCAGGGTTTCTGAAGTATGAGGATCAGGGTTATAGCCTCACTTTTATTAGGAAATTCTGAACGGCCATGGCTTGCAACATTGTGAAAGCTCGGAGGGCGACCACCAATTTGTCACAAATCAGCTGAGCATATTTTAAAGATGTTATATCGGACTGTTGTATCCTGTAGCACTAAGGTGATCACAGAGGATGTTTGGGCTGAGGATTGTTTGTAATACAGCCATAAAGCATCAAGAGCCCAATTTTGAGACAGGGACACCTAAATAAGAGAGCCAACTGCTGTCTGGATGCTCAAAGCTAGTTAGTGGCAGTTGAAGCATCCAGGGTTTGAATATGCTCTTTAGGAGCCCATGCCTGGACATTGAGATCAGTCTGATTGAAAAGATTTTTATAAAACAGAAACAAATATGGCCAACCCCCAATGTTGAAAAAAAATTGAGTCAGCCTCCAAAAAACTCATGAGATTAATTTAAATATTATGAGATTTTTTAAAAAATAATATATGCTGGGTTATTTTCATTTATTTTCTGGGGCCTGAGCTTCTAGTATGCAGTGGGGTCATGTTTTCAAGCTTTTCTCTATTACCATGGGGGTCAGAAATAGACCTTCTTTACAAAAGAAAAAGAAAAAGCTGAGATGCTCATGTAATCACTTGACTTGAGGAGCTGGGGCTTGTAGAAAAACAGCAAACATCACAGGACTCACACTAAAATCACAAGAGCTGGCAAGCTAACACTGACAATTGTTGCTCCCTTGTAGAGTTTCTTTACAGATGAAGACATGAATTTAATTAAGAAATTTAAACTGTACGTGGAGGATAACTGGAATAAGTGTGATATGGTGACCATCTTTCTGTTTATAATTGGAGTGACCTGCAGGTTGGTGTCTTTCAAGAGTTTTGCCCCTGTATCCATTTTATGTGACATGGTCAGATATCTGTCACATGGAGCCAGGCAACATGGACTATTCCTGCCACAGTCCACAGGAGGCTCATGCATGCATCTGAGGGAAGGCGCAGGTGGCTTTTATTTTTCATCAGTTTTGAGACAGTAGAGTCTATACTGGTGGTAAAATGGGCTGAAAGCACCCCTCTGAGCTCTAAATTTCCACTGGCCTAAAGAGGCTGTCACACAGATTACAGAAAAACATATCTGGCACATAGAAACACTTGCAGAAGGAAACACTATTTCCTCTTTAAGACTACATCAAGTCGATGTACTCACTTATCTCACCTCTCTGTAGCCCTAGTGGTTTATATGGCCTCACCACAGCTGACATGGGGAGGCCGGTGTTCCTGCAGTAGCTGGATGCTGCTCATTGGCAGATGGTACATTCTTTTTACAGTGTGATGGTTGTGGCTCATGTGAGATACAAGCCCTAAGCACACATCCTTTCCTTGCCTAGATTCCACATTGAATCAACATGTATCACTCTAGAAATAAGGTGTCTGAGTGGTGTTTGAGGCTGTTTCATTCGGTCTGTTTTGCAGAATGCTGAACTCAACATTTCAAGCCGGCCGTACAGTACTTGCAATTGATTTCATGGTGTTCACTCTGAGGCTTATACATATTTTTGCCATTCACAAGCAACTAGGGCCAAAGATCATAATTGTGGAAAGAATGGTGAGTATGAGCTCTCCCAAAGAGAGATTCTTGTGGATTCTGCAGTGAAACAAACAAAACAAAAATTTGAGCATTATAATTTTAAGGAAGTCAGTGTATAACTCTGCTTTTTTGAAGTCCTCTCGTTTGGTTTATATTGCAGCATCATTAAGAGCTATTACCAGCCAGATGTGGCTCCTCTCAAAGAGGTCTGTAGCACGGATTTTGGATCCAAGTCAGCATTGCCTTGCACCTTGTGTAGTCATTTACCCCAATGCATTTTACACCCAGTTAGCACAGCTGCAAGTGATTATACAAAAGTGCAGGGCAACTGTTAATCGAGCCCTTTGTTTCTTTCTTCTTTCTTTGTTCTCCCCTGTTTTACTCCCTTACAATTTGGGAGGCTGCACAGGGGGATTGCCATTTCTTTCTTTCTCCTTCCCCACTGTCCTGGTCTCTCTTTTCCTGTTCCCTTTTGGTTTAAATATAACTGCTTGTCGGGTTCAGGAGTTGGGGCTCCAATCCTTAGAGATATTTTGGCTTCTGAGTCCTGTTGATTTCAAGGTGAGTTAGGTGTTTATATACTTTTGAGGAGCTGGGCCTGTGTTCTTTTGGGGCAAAGAATCTGAAATGGGAGACAAGCCAGTTCCAGAAGAACTCTACCGTTATGTCAGTGGCAGGGAGGAACATATCCCTGTAGAGATAATCTGGGTTAGTGCCTGGCGGAGGTAGGAGCTGCTTTCTAACCATAATTTATAATGAGAATGTGTTAGTACTCCCTGTGTTATAAGGCAGAAGTGTTGATACAGTGTTTTCATTTACTACCCTACAGCTGCAGGAAATGTACAAAAGTTCCAGTTACTGCACTTGGATACAGACCTGAACAGTTTGGTGGTTTTTTATTTGGGTATGTTAATCATAGAGGTCAAACAGCACATGTTAACAATTAACATGGAATTAATCTGACTGTAAATGCTAATATAGCCATGTACAAACATTTGTTTCCCATCCTAGCTCACCCTAGGGCTCAGCAGAAACTCTATTCTGGTTTAAGATTAATAAACTTAAAAGCTACCAGACTGTTCACATCTGTGCACCACTGGAATAACTGGAACACTTATATCCCATTGCTTGGAGTACCAAGAGGATAAATGAAAACCATGTATTAATGCTTGTGTAGTATTACATACACCGTACTCATAGGTTTTTATTGCAAATTATGCTTACAGAATGCAAGTGAGAGTAACTCACAACTGCAGCTCCCAACTCCTCCAGGCTGAGCACTAGGCTAAACCATCACTATGAACAAGTGTTTGTGCAGGGTCTACTACATTTATAAAAGGGCTGTCAAGCAATTAAAAAAATTAATCGTGCAATTTATCACACTGTTAAACAATAATAGAATACCATTTAAATATTTGTGAATGTTTTCTACATTTTCAAATATATTGATTTCAGTTATAACAGAATACAAAGTATACAATGCTCACTTTATATTTATTTTTTATTACAAATATTTGCACTGTAAAAACAAAAGAAATAGTATTTTTCAATTCAACTCATGCAAGTACTGTAATGCGATCTCTTTATCGTGAAAGTTGAACTTACAAATGTAGAATTATGTACAAAAAATAACTGCATTCAAAAATAAAACAATGTAAAATTTTTGAGACTACAAGTCTACTCAGTCCTATTTCTTGTTCAGCCAATCGGTCAGACAAACAAGTTTGGTTACATTTGCAGGAGATAATGCTGCCCACTTCTTGTTCACGTCACCTGAAAGTGAGAACAGATTTTCTCATGGCACTGTTGTTGCCGGTGTCGCAAGATATTTATGTTCCAGATGTGCTAAACATTCATATGTCCCTTCATGCTTCCACCACCATTCCAGAGGACATGCGTCCATGATAATGATGGGTTCTGCTTGATAACAATCCAAAGCATGTGGACCGACAGATGTTCATTTTTATGTTCTGAGTCAGATGCCACCAGCAGAAGGTTGATTTTCTTTTTTGGTGGTTCGGGTTCTGTAGTTTCCACATTGGAATGTTGCTTTTTTAAAACTTCTGAAAGCATGCTCCACACCTTGTCCCTCTCAGATTTTGGAAGGCACTTCAGATTCTTAAACCTTGGGGCGAGTGCTGTAGCTATCTTTAGAAATCTCACATTGGTACCTTCTTTGTGTTTTGTCAAATCTGCAGTGAAAGTGTTCTTAAAATGAACAATATATGCTGAGTCATCATCCAAGACGACTATAACATGAAATATATGGCAGAATGTGGGTAAAACAGCCGGAGACATACAATTCTCCCCCAACAAGTTAAGTCACAAATTTAATTAACGAATTATTTTTTAATGAGCGTCATCAGCATGGAAGCATGTCCTCTAGAATGGTGGCCGAAGCATGAAGGGGCATATGAATGTTTACCATATCTGGCACGTAAATACATTGCAATGCCAGCTACAAAAGTCCCATGCGAATGCCTCTCACTTTCTGGTGACATTGTAAATAAACAGTGGGTAGCATTATCTCCCGTAAATGTAAATAAACTTGTTTCTCTTAGCGACTGGCTGAACGAGAAGTAGGACTGAGTGGCTTATAGGCTCTAAAGTTTTGCATTGTTTTATTTGAGTGCAGTTATGTAACCAAAAATAAATCTACATTTGTAAGTTGCACTTTCATGATAAAGAGATTGCACTCTAGTACTTGTATGAAGCGAATTGAAAAATACTATTTCTTTTGTTTCAGTTTTACAGTGCAAATCTTTGTAATAAAAAATGTTTTCATTCAGACTCTGACCCTTTATATTGTATATAAGTACACTTTATATTGTATTGTAATTGAAATCAATATATTTGAAAATGTAAAAAAAATCCAAAAATATTTAATAAATTTCAATTGGTATTCTATTTGTTAATAATGCAATTTAAACTGCGATTAATCACAATTAATTTTTATAATTGCGATTAATTTTTTGAGTTAATTGCATGAGTTAACTGCGGTTAATTGACAGCCCTAATTTATAATTGTATTAAGTCACAGAATCAATTAACATTTTACAAGGTGAACAAAAGCTCTAGTCTTGAGAAGGCCATAAAATATGAACTTGATCCTGCTCCCATCCATGTCAATGGGAAAAACTCCTATTATCTTCAGTGGTACAGGATTGAGCCCTACATCAAAGAAAAAGAACCGTATTTCACTAAATGATATTGGCTCCAAAGATATATCAAATGGGATAACATCAGACTTTTCCCCTTGAATAGAAAGGCAAGCCAAAACTGCTTAACTCCTTATTCATCTTGCAGTAGCACTAGTGGTTTCTAAAATAGGGCAAATCCAGTTATTTAATGAAATTCAAGTAGCAAATAAAGATCACAAAGAAATATTTCCAGATCATTCACTGCTCCTTTTTAGCAACCGCAACATCACAGTCCCCGTGTATAGACAAATTTGGAATGATCTCCGGCCATAAAGTAAATTGGCAAAAGTCTGAGATACTCCCACTATCTCTGGTCTGTTTTAGCTTGTTTTACTAACTGGAATTTCAAATGATCTCCTGCAAGATTAAAATACCTAGGCTTTCAGCTAGCTGTCCAATCATAAAATCTAATTTAAATGAATCTACAGTCACCACATGAAATTAATAGGCAGCAGTTTTAAACCAAACAAAAGGAAGTATTTTTTCACAGAACACACAGTCAACATGTGGAACTCCTTGCCAGAGGATGTTGTGAAGGCAAAGACTATAACAGGGTTCAAAAAGGAACTAGATAAATTCATGGAGGATAGGTCCATCAATGGCTATTAGCCAGGATGGACAGGGATGGTGTCCCTAAGCTTCTGTTTGCCAGAAGCTGGGAATGGGCGACAGGGGATGGATCACTTGTTCTGTTCGTTCCCTCTGGGGCACCTGGCACTGGCTACTGTTGGAAGACAGGATACTGGGCTAGATGGACCTTTGGTCTGACCGAGTATGGCCATTCTTATGTACAGTCATTAATGGACTGTTTCAAATCAGATATGGATGGGATGAAATATTTCTTTTCCAATGGGAAAAAGTTATTAAAAACCAATACATATTTCAAGTGTAAGTAAGTATTTTAGGATATAATTACTTTTGCTTCTCTGGAGAAAAATAATGTTTAAAAGTAGAGGTCCTAAAAACTAATCTTCAACCATATTACTCAGCAGAGAAACCCAATCAAAATTTACATGAACCTTGCATGGGTCAACGTTTATTCTAACAGCTGTTCAGAATTCTCCAGTGAGTAATGTCATTTGGGATTCAGTGTTGGAATGGGGAGTTTTAGCAGAACATCAGATACTCTTCAGATTATCCTGTTTTCAACAAGGCAGTCAATCCTACTGCAAGGTCTCACAGAAAACCTGTGTTTGAAAACCTCAATAAGGCACATTTTTAATCACATAAGGGTCAGAGTCTGAATTAAAACATGCCCTTAGCTGGAATGGTCAGCAAAAAGGTCACAAAGGCGAATCCTGATCACAAAACAAGAATAGTATGATGGCAGAGGGCACAAGAATTTCTCTCATTCCACCTCAAAAAATAAGTTCTTAAAGAAACAAGAGAAACCTGCTCTGTACATTAATAATTTCAGTCAACATTTTTTTCTCTCCTTTAGATGAAGGATGTTTTCTTCTTTCTCTTTTTCCTGAGTGTGTGGCTCATTGCCTATGGTGTGACAACTCAAGCCTTACTCCATCCTGATGACAGCCGAGTAGAATGGATATTCAGAAGGGTGCTTTATCGTCCCTACCTTCAGATATTTGGGCAGATTCCACTGGATGAAATAGACAGTGAGAAATTGATTTTTAACTGATCAGACCACCATAGAATAAGTACCATTAATCCGAGCACAGGCATCCAGACTGGGGTTGTCACTTTCTTATCTTTGTCCTGTAGGAAAAAGTCTGCATGTTATGATGTAATGACATTTTGCACTGCAATATCTGGATGTTAAAATGTATATTGTCAAGTTGTGCTGCAGCATCAATGCAGGCCTTATCTACACAGTTAAACCAAGTTAGTTAAACTGGTGCAAACCCTTGGGTTGATATCTTATTTCAATGACTTATTTCATTAAACCTGTTCCGAATTGACTTAACTGAAACCCAAATAAGCCTAATGTAAACTGAAATCAGAGCACTTACACAGCCTTTTGCACCAGTTTAACTAAATCAGCTTTAAGAAAAATCACAGCTTTAGTTAAACCAGTGCAACTCTGCATGTAGACAAGTCCTTGTACTTCAGAGTCACAATCAGGAGGCAGCACCACCTTATGTTCAGAGTGAATTATCCAAAATTGAATGAGGCTGGTAACCGTATGGTCAGGCATTTCAAACAATATACAAAAACAAACCAATTGACCCACCAGAAATAGAAGTACATGAACATAAAAGAGTACTAGGGTGGCATTACCCATGGAGAAATGGAGTAAATACAGAGTAGGCCATATTCTAAGGACATCTGATAGAATGCTACAGAATCCCCATTCTCAGCAGTGCCAAACATTAACAATATTTAAATTCAAATCAAGCATGAGGAAATAGAGAGTGATCCAAGAGGTACAATGGAATAAACAAAGCAAGCCAGCCTTCCCTCACATTCACGCTGTTTATTAGCAGATGAAAAGATGTCTTGGAGAAGCTGTCAGAGACAGCATGGAAGTCAAGACAGCAGGTTCCTGTGGAGAGTTTTCTCTTGTTAAATGCATACCCAGGAGGGGCCAGCTAGGAGGCAAGAGTGTGGGCGATCACAGCTGCTAAAACTAAGAACTCGAAACTAATTGATAAGAGATTAGAAGATTTACAGGACAGGCTGGGGATGATAGAAAAGACAATTGCAAGTATCTGTTTTCAGGATTCCTGAAAGAAAATTGAAGTTTGAAAATCGGCTTAGATGTTCAATTAATAACTAAAGTTTTAAAAGAGCTTCAAGCACATTTTCCTGAAAGGCAAAATTCCAAGATGGTAAACATGGCTGAGGCACTCAGAAGGGGTTTGCTTAAGATGAATGGAATAGTCAATAGGCCTCAATAGACTCTGAAAACCTATTTTTGGACATTTCCTAATGGCCAGTTGTGAAGGCCATCTTGGCACTGGAGGAGCAGCAAAGATCTGTAGCTCTGTCAAGTAAGTCCTGCTGGAGCTGCATATCCCTCACATTTCTAAAGCAAGGGCACATTGCATATACGATATAGATGTGTATATTGAACCCACATTAGAAACTTTGGCTCTTTCTTACCCTCTTGTCCACCTAAAAAGTTGAGTCATCTGCTGCTTTCAGATGAAGGAATTATTCCTGTAGCTCAAGCAGTAGAAAGTCATTCTTCTAAGAACTGAAGCTACAAACCTGGCTCTTGGTGTAAGCATCCCCATGGGGTTTGAAGTCTAGTAAACCTGAGACATTCAGAATGAGATTCCCCGGCTGGTTACATCTAGTAGAGATTATATCTCATATTAAGTATTAGAGGAGTAGCCGTGTTAGTCTGAATCTGTAAAAAGCAACAGAGGGTCCTGTGGCACCTTTAAGACTAACAGAAGTATTGGGAGGATAAGCTTTCGTGGGTAAGAACCTTGCATCTGAAGAAGTGAGGTTCTTACCCACGAAAGCTTATGCTCTCAATACTTCTGTTAGTCTTAAAGGTGCCACAGGACCCTCTGTTGCTTATCTCATATTAAGTAATTAATAGTCACTGCTTTTGATTTGTATCTTAACAGAAAATGCATTGTTTGTTGTCTGAGTTTCTCATTCTTAAAAGAAGACAGGTTAAGGGATGCTAATTCAGCCGTAGTTCATACTCTACTTATCTATGACATATAGTACTTCAAACTTCAGGCATAATGTTAAATTCTTGAGCCAAATCCATCAGTTTGATGGCAAACAAACTGAGAGGCTATCATTACCATTTTAATGATTAAACATGGCAGCAGAACACACTATGTCCACACTGCCATTTAAGATATAGTTGTAGGGTAAAGCAAACCCATGCTAGCTTTAATCCGGCTTGCAAAGGTGACAATTATAGTGAAGATCTGGTGGCATAAACTAAATCTGCATGGGATTAACAAGCCCACCAGGGATGCTGGGTACGTAACCTAAATTCCTAGCTTGCACCAGGCTTTGTGCCACCGTATCTTCACTTCTTCTGCTATTTGTACTAGCTCAGTTAAACCTAGTGTGGGTATGCCTATCCACACTACAATTACAGCTTAAATTGCAATGTAGACATATAAAACTACTGTTTTATTTCCCCTACCTCCCCCCATTGCAGCATCTCGCATGCGTCTTGAGAACTGTACCTCTACCCTGAAGAGTCCGCAGGAAAATTCACCATTATGTTCTAATACCTATGCCAATTGGCTTGTCATACTTCTGTTGGTCACTTTCTTATTGGTCACCAATGTGCTACTTATGAATCTCCTGATTGCTATGTTCAGGTAAGTGTCAATTAATTAATTCTGAGATGGGGATTGTGGGGTGGGAAGAGAAGGGTTAATAAAAATGCATGCATGCATGCATGCATATACATAAATGCTTCTCTAAGCATTTTGGATCTATTAGCAATTTTACTAATTAGTGGTAATCTTCACTTTGCAGGTAAACTTTTACGATCACACAGTTTTTAATTTCCCCTCTCCCTTTCACTATATCCCTCAAAAGAAAAAAACAAAAGAAACATTTTTTCCTTTTTACCAAAAAAATCAGGTAAAATCTACATATATACAAATTTGCAGGTGAAAGCAGCTGTACACCTGGCAGACCTGCCCATAGAGGATCCTCTCATAGGGGAATCCCTTGACTGGTTTAGGGGCTGACATAGTCAATGGAGCTGTGCTGATTCACAGGGCTGCCCAGAGGGGGGGGGGGCAAGTGGGGCAATTTGTCCCAGGCCCTGGGCTCCACAGGGGCCTCCACAAGAGTTTTTCAGGGCCCCTTGAGTGGGGTCCTTCACTCACTCCAGAGGGCCCGGAAAACTCTCACAGGGCCTGGGCCCCCAGAGCTTCTTCCACTCCGGGTCTTCGGCGGCAATTCAGCGGCAGGGGGTCCTTCGGCTCTGGGACCCGCCGCCAAAGTGCCCCGAAGACCCACAGTGGGGGGTCCTTCTGCCCCGGGACCCGCCACCGAAATGCTGGGTCTTCGGCGGCAATTTGGCGGCGGGGGAAGACCCCAGGCCCCCTGAATACTCTGGGCAGCCCTGCTGATTCACACCAGCTGAGGATCTGGCGCAGTATGGTTGCCTGATATAAGTTTGGTCTACACTTAAAAGTTAGGTTGACAAAGCTATGGGATGTGAATTTTTCACGGCCCTGACTGACATAGCGATACCAACCTAACTTTTAAGTGTAGACAAGGCCACAGCCTTACCCTGGCACACTACAGTTACCATCTTTAAAAAGGCTTGTGTCTTATTGTCTACTGTCTGAAGGCAATTACTGCAAGTAATGTAATCTCTAATGAGGTGCACATACTTTATCTTTTATTTTAAAGAGGATTAATGAGAGAGTGATAGCAGTGGGGTGGCATTCACTCAGGCTAAAGAAAAAATGATACTTTTGATTTTATAGTAATAAATTTTAGGATCATGAGGGGGAAAGCTTAACATACTTTTTTTGTTTGGTTAAAGTTATACTTTTCAAGTTGTTCAGGGCAACGCAGACATCTTCTGGAAATTTCAGCGTTACAACCTGATTGTGGAATACCATGGTCGTCCAGCGTTGGCACCACCATTTATCATTATTAGTCACGTGCATCTGATTCTCAGAAGAATCTTCAAAAAGACGGAGCACAAAAAGGAACATCTGGGTGAGTTGTTAACAAACAGCTAGCAACCAGGTGATTCAGAGGAGCCTGACCACAGGTGGTGAATAAGAAACAGAGGAGTGCAAATAAACTTTCAAAAAACAAAAGCTTCTATTTTCATTGATATGTCTTCATGCATAAACCGTGTGAGAATACATATGTAAAATATGATTTATAATCTAGCTTCTAAAATAAGAGGGCTTAGAGTTTTCCCACAAGGCATCAACTTTTCTTTGTACAATATAATTAAATGGCCAGATACATTAGCCCTCAAGGCAGGCTGCAAGGTCCATTTTTTACCCAGGCATTTGAGGAAGTTGTGTGAGCTGTCCACTGCATTTAAAATGTTATTATGAAATTAAAGGATGTCCAATTGCCCAGAGGTTTCCATGGCCATCCAGTTGTCTTTATAAATCAAATAAATAAATGCATTTATATTTGAGTATTAAGAGGCTGAGTTTATGATGTTTTATTTGCAGTGCTTGAACACTGCTTATTATTTATTATTATTATTATAGCCTAGACAATAAAGTGCATTTGAACCCAAGTCTCCACAGGTTAAATCCCATTTAGATCACGGAAGGAAATGGCCATTGTATAAAAAGCCTAAACATTTAACAACTGGCTGCATGCAAAATTCCACTGTTGAAATAGCAATACTATATATTAAACAAGCCTGAAAAAACAGATTCCTCCTCCTATTCTGTTGCTATTAATGTAACTAAAACATTGTTTCTATACTTTAAAACAATGCTCAAACCATACAAGAGAGACAAGTATCCATTGTTTCACTGTCAGGCTGTTATATGGCTACAATTGCAATTAGGGGAGGTTATAATAGAAAGCCTGACATAAACTTCAGCTAACCTGATCAGCACCCACACATGAAGAACAGGGTGGTGAGTTTGCAAAGGATGTTAGGAGCTAGGGGAAGTACCTAGGTTCGATAGTACAGAATAATGGCAGTATGAACAGGAAACGCATGAACCAAATGGAGAGAAGTGAGCAGAGTTATCTGCGATAGGAGAATGCCTATCGCAGTGAAGAGCCACAAGATGGTAATTAGGCCTGTGCTTTTGTATGGCTCTGAATACTGCACACCGAGGAACAGACAGGAGCAAATCTTGAATACAGTGGAAATGAAAATGGATCATGAAATGAAAGGACGGATCATGTTTGGAGCAAATGAATTATGGAAAGTGTAAAGGTGGCACCAAATACAGAAAAGCTGAGGGAAATCAGACTTAGATGGTTTGGGCATGTGAAAACAAGATCATAAGACTATATAGGAAACAGGGTGTTAAACTTAGAAATGGAGGGTAATGGAAGGGTTGAAAGATCCGTAACTAGATGGTTGGATGTTATACAAAAGGATTTGATTAGTTGCAGACTTTGAGGAAGTGCTTCAAGACAGACTGGAGTGGAGAAGGAATCAAACAGTCAACCCCATATAGATGGGATTAGAGCTAAACGACGAGGAGTTAGGAGCTAAGGGAAGGCATTTAGACTTTCTCTGTGTAGAAGCTTCATCCCAGCCCTTTGGATCCTTTCTGCTTTTTCTCCCTAACACCTTTGAGCCTCTGTGTATTTCTGGGCTTCCTGCCTTTAAAGTAAAACCTCAAATAAATAAATGAAGGACTGGGCCTTTGAGTGTCCTGCCTCCAGCTATTTCTAACTGCCAGTCAGCTCACTCCTCTCTTTGTTGGAGTCTTTCTTTTTCCTTCACTGCTATTTGGGGAACACTTTAAGGTCTGACAGTCAATGGGTAACCAACCTGTAATATTTGTAAATTCCTTCGAACTGCAGTATTTGTGTAACAATTCAGTAAGCCTGGGGCATTCATAAAAGCAGTCTTGAATGAGGTCACATCTGGGCTAAGGCAAGATAGTTTTTTAGAAAGGTCAACACCATTACAGTGAAGAAATGACTCTAAACTGCATTTAAAGGAAAACTTGTAAGCCACAATTCTTTACACTGTAACCTGACACTTCTGCCATAGTAAATCCACAGTTTATCTCCCAAATTTTAGCATGGCAAATCTACAACTCACTGACCCTCCTTCGTGTACACACATGCAGCCCCCCCCTCCCCCAAACACACATACGTCTTTTTATAAAGGTGTGTTTTTTATGTCTTTTTCCACAGAAAGAGATCTGCCAGACTGCCTGGATCAAAAAATCATAACATGGGAGGTGGTCCAAAAAGAAAATTATCTCGCAAACCTGGAACAAAAGAAAAAAGAAAGTAACGATGAAAGACTAAAGAAAACATTTAACAAGTACATTTCTATTCATCTTTCAACATTTTTTTGATGCAGTGATGGGTGAACCTTGTTGTTCTGCAGGTTTGGATTAGGGTTGCCAACTTTTTAATTGCACAAAACTGAACACCCTTGCCCCGCCCCTTCACTGAGCCCCACCCCCCCACTCACTGCAGCCCCCCCTCCCTGCATCGCTCACTCTCCCCCACCCTCACTCCCTTTCACTGGGCTAGGGCAATGGGTTGGGGTGTGGGGTTCAGGAGGGGGTTCCGGGCTGGGGCCATGGGTTGAAGTGTGGGAGGGGGTGTGGGCTCTGGGAGGAAGTTTGGATGCAGGAAGGGGCTCAGGGCTGGGGTAGGAGTATGGGAGGGGGTGCAGGATCCAGGAGGGGGCTCAGGGCTGGGGTTCGGGGTCTGGGAGGGAGTTAGGGTGTGTGGGGGGGTTCCAACCTGGGGTAGGGGGGTTGGGGTGCAGGCTCCACCCAGGTGGCACTTACCTCAGGTGGCTCCCAGTCCACAGTGCAAAGGCAGGCTCCCTGCCTGCCCTGGCTCCGTGCTGCTCCAGAAGTAGCGGGCATGTCCAGTCCTTAGGCTGAGGTGCGGCCAGATGGATCTGCACAGTGCGTGCTGCCCATGCCCACAGGCACTGCCCCCGCAGCACCCATTGGCCACAGTTCCCAGCCAATGGGAGCTGCAGAGCTGGGGGTGGGGACAGCACACGGAGCTTCCCTGATCGCCCCTGCACCTACGGGCCAGATATGCCGATTGCTTCTGAGGAGCTGCGCAGAGCCAGGGCCCTGCTGCGCCGCTGACCAGACTTTTAACGGCCCGGTCAGCCGTGCTGACCGGAGCTGCCAGGGTCCCTTTTCAACCAGGCGTTCCAATCGAAAACTGGACACCTGGCAACCCTAGTTTGGATAAACATACTGAAGTTCAGGTGCTTCCCAAAGCTTATATGTGGAGCAAGACATTAAAAACAAAGTGCAATTAGTTTGGAAATATACATCCTGTGAGAGCTGTAAAGTTCTCACTGTCCTTGAGATATAAAGACCAACCAAAGTAAAATGCATCTGAAAATCACGTTGGAAATCTCATTGTTTCAGAATTTCTTGCAAGATTTCCAGCACTTCCTTGCTTTAATTTGGAAATGCTAAAAGAACAGCCTTTCACATGGTATTTCAGCCCTGGTTCTTCCGATTCTGGTCATGTTCACAGTTGGGAGAAGGTGAACCCTGGGCTCAGGGAGGCTAGCCAGAGCCCAGAGGCCCCCCCATCATGGCTGCCAGCCTGCCCCCTCCCCAGCCCCTGGTTGCCCGAGCGTCACCAGCCCCGGAGCCCTGGGTAGGCAGTACAGCCCCCTTCTGAGTCCCAGAGCACCAACGGGTGGATGGCACGGCACCCTGCAGTCCCCAAACACTGGGTGGGCGGCACGAGCACTGGCTCCAGCTGCCCGGAGTCCCTGGCTGTGAGTGAAGGTCTTTGACTCACCTCTGATGAATACCACTGTGGCCTAGTGGTCTGAGCACGACTTAGAGCCAGGATCAGGAGTTCCTGACTTCCACACCGGCTCCCCATTGTTATTACAAGGGAATTATAAATCATGTTTATAGCAGTAATGCATAAGGACCAATCAAGAAGGGGGCCTCAATGTGCTAGGTATTGTACAAACAGAGTAACAGAGACCCTCTACCCCAAAGATCTTACAATCAAAACAAGCCCGGGGTGAGGAAAGCAGTATAACAAATGAGGGCTGAACAGTGTGATTGCAGTAAATGTCATGTTAGTTCCACAATGTTTTTAAACCTAGCTCCATTTACACCACATGAAAGAGGAGGAGAACATTATCTGACAGGACTATTGTAAGGATGAGTTGATTTGTATATAGCATTCTGAAGATGGGAAGTACTAAGTTATTATCCAAAAGTATACATTATTTTAAGGGAGAAGTAAGCTATACATGTAAAGCAACATCTAAGGCAACATGAGTAAGCCTTCTTTGGGGAGAAATTTAATAACATGACTGAAATGCAGTAACTATTATTGTGAAAGATAGCCAGCATGTTACAAAAGTTTCATTCAAACTTCAGTTCTGGCATAAACAGACGGCACTGAAATCAGTTAGCTATGCTGTCTAATGGTTTTGCTTTGAGTGCTCTTTCAAAACAAGCCTTTGCCTTTCTAATTTATATCATAGCTGGAGCCTAGAACAGCCTATTTGAATATGCAGCGAAAATATTCTTCCCCCTCACCTAATCGATACACAAAAACTGCCTGATTTGATTGTTTATTCATAATAACTTAGAACAATTAGATTATTTTTACTTTAGAGTCATCAAAGAATCACAGACTTACTTTAGACCTGTGGCCCTGGGAATAAGCAAGATGGACAAGCAGAGCCTAATAGCTCTTATAACAAACAATAAAAATGCATCTAATTGTCTCCTAAGAGAGCCTTTTTTGATAATGACATAGTTAGTTTTAAATATTGTAAGTTAGGGATAAAGTTACTGGTTTGGGGGTGTCGGGGGGGGGAGGGCAGAAGAGAGAATAAGTAAGAACCAGTTTTAACTTCTCTGCTCCTGATCTGAAACAGAGCCATAAACTTTTTGAAGTTGGAAAAGGTTCAGATAAATACCACCTTTTCGGCTTTCTACCCTTGCTGGTGGCAGGCAGTAATTCTGGCTGCACTGAAAGGGCCATTTTCCTGTCTCCAAAAATCTCATCAAATCTGTAGCCTCCCAAGATGCATAGACTAGGAACATATTCCTTGATCCCTGAGCTGCAGAAGCCACAGGCCAGAACACATTAGATCCAAACCCAACAGTCAGTAAGAGCCTCCTACGTAGATGCTCAAAGAATATCACCAATGAAGGGAGAGATTTGAAAGAGCTGAATTCAGAAGAGGGATTTAGAAGTCAGGGGACACTGCAGGGATTGCACTGAGGCTCATGTGTGTATAGGGTGAAAGAGAGGAAGAAGCTGCCTGGGAAAAGTGCCATCAGGTGAAGTGGGTACAGACAGGGAGGCCTAAAATAGTTTGGATACATTCGGGTGAGCTCTGAAGAAGCTTTTGGACTTTGTGGGGGAGGAAGAGCTAGCATGGATATTTTGCGGTTTATTATTACCAATTAAAAGTATGTAACTAGTTTCTGGAAACAGAACACTTTGAAAAGGTTTCAAGAAACAGCTAGTACTTCTTAGCAGGTGATAAAAATACTATAGGTGCAAGCCTTCCAAGTTCTGAGCTCACATTGGGTGCTGCTGTGGAAAGAGGGGTAAGGAATTACAATGGCTTTACATCTTCCCGGATTCCTGGAGCAGTTGGAAACTGAATGGGTCATGGCACAAGTCCTAGTAACGTAAGGACTGCTTTAACTCATGCCAGTATATAATGATTCCCTAGGGGCAATTAGACACGAGGATTGGCCAGACTGCTGTGTACTCCAGCCCTACCCCCTGCATTCTCACTATACCCTCTCTCTATGCCAGGGAATCCCCAAATGACCCTTTAGGGCAAGCAGCCTTCTGGGTGTTCCTACCTCAGCAGTGCAAAGCAGGCAGAAGTCCATCTAGCTCTATGTCTGTTAAGAGTAATGTAGCTGTAATTTGCAGATGTCTTTGCTCAGTACGTGTCTCTGCTTTGTTTGTATTAGGGTGGACCACCTGTCTAAACATTTTAGTGGAATGAAAGAGCAAGAGAAACGGCTTAGATCTCTGGAATCACAAGTAACACTTTTTATATACTTTTTTGACCTTTTGCTAGTATTCTCTTCATTTTTTGTTTGGACTTGACCTTCTCTACAAGGAGGGGGTAGTGTTGGTATGTAGGCCTTAGCTGGTTCACTTTACATTACGAGGGCAAAAGGAAAGAGGATTCTGTCGCCATTAGGGCCCCTGGTGGCCTTATTGTTTATTTCTGTGGAGAAAGAGAGAGAGAGAGAATCTTCACTGGCCTGACAAATGTTAGAGAGAAGCGGGAGGGTAACTGCATTTCTCTCTCTCATTCTGCTGGTCCTGCCAGACCAACCTCTCCCTCCAGTGGACTATTGCTGGTTCAATTCTCTTCAGGTAGCTTTCTGCCTAAACCTAACCCTTGAAGTCCTCCCTTGAACTGTTAAATCTCTCAACGACAGTCAAGTGACACTCAAATCCCATGAAACTATTTTCCAGTCTTTGAAAATAGGGAAACAGAAATCACTTCCATGCAATCAAAAACCTCATAGAGCAGTTTAAGCAAGGCGATGACACATGGGCACCAGCTTTTGGAAAGTAAGATTTGATCCACGGATCTCAATGGTCACTCAAAGTGCATACTGATCAATCCAAATTCTACTGTATAGAAAGCAAGTAAAGCATAAATTCCATTTCCAGCCGGTTTAAAAAAAAAAAAAAAAAGCGTGTCATGCCTGGAGCGTTATTCCAAGGCTGAATTTCATGGCTCTGACAGAGATAAAAATTAACTATTTAGAAATGACACTGGCTGGCAGTTGGATTTTTTTTTAATGTTAAAATTATACATAGTTTATGAAAATGCCCACATCCACTGATACAAGTTATATTTTCACTGATATGATCTACACTGACTTGTTAGCATATTGAATGCAAACAGACATTTCAAAGAGATATTCTAACCTACAAACATGCAACACTAATAATACAAGGAAATTCCATCTTAAATTTCTGATGACAAGCAGCTGGTGTTTAAATAAACATTAACATTTGTAAAACAGTTTAAAAATGTTAAGCACTATCCAAGTACTAAGTAGTACATTTATTGTTTTCCATGCCACTAGAGCTCCCCAGTGAACTTTTGGCCTTGTGGCTTATCTGATTACTTTTATCGCAGAACTTTTTTTCACTGCTCCTTAAAAATACTTTGTATTCAATAAACAATGTTGACACCAAAATGTAAAGATAAATGGCCAAATTCAACAGCAACACTCAAAAAATATTTTAGCTAGATACATTAAGCCACCTATTTTTCTGGTTCAAAGTTTGTGCCACCTATAGATATGTGTATATATAAAGAATAGAAATTTAGATATTTATGGCTCAGTCTATTTGATTTAATAGAAATGCTATTTAGGAAGTTTAATAATAATTATTGCCTAGATTTTCAACTTTTTAGATTTGTAAAGGATAATTAATCTGAAGGATTACAGAAATAGAATTAACATAACCACTACTTGTTTTGTAGGTTAACTACTGTTCAGCTGTTATTTCTTCAATGGCAGATACTTTAAGCAAAAATAACCTCTTGTGCAATAGACCAGTTCCAAAATATACAAGTGAGTATTTGAATTGATAATTGCAAAGCAAAATAGTGCAGGTGAACAATTCAGTAAAAGGGTGTAAATGGCAAAGAGGAATCATGTAGGGAGGTCCTGGGGTAATGGGGATGAAATTATAAAGAGGGGCATTTTGACTGCAGATCTGCAAAAGCTTCCCAACAGCAAGACATATTAGAACATGGAATCTTTGGGGCTGGGATTGTCATTTATTACATGTTTATGCAGTACCTAGGACAATGGGCCCCGACCTGGCTGAACCCTAGGCATTACCACAATATGTTTAATAATTATAATAGGAGAACAGTAATTGTCCAGATTATCAGATGATGTAAATCAGCATCGCTCCATTGACTTCAGTGAAGTTACACCTGCTTACACCAATTTAGGATCTGACCTTGTATCACTGGAAGGGGAAGCCTCTCTGTTTGACACATTTAAATCTTGTCCAGACTAAGAAATAGGCAATACACATTAACAATCTTGCACTGTGGCTGAGGACAGTCTGACTTAATAGATATTTTCCATGTCTATTTTTTCTTGTTTGTCAAAAAAGATACTATAATGGGAAGTAACTAAGAACTCCACAAGGTCTTGACATGGAAAGGTCTCAAAACATTACAGATTACTCATTTAGAGGTCCAAGCCCAGGCAGCCATTATCTATGACTTGTGACTATTGCCATCTCTCCTCCCTGATTTTTCCCGATGTTTACCATGACAAACTACACAATCTTAGCTAATATAAACACAACTGATTGAACATTTTCCCAGCCACAGAGTAATGTGGAACACATAAGTGTATCTGCATAGTAGAGCATAAGATTCCCAAACATTCAAAGTAGTTTTCAGTATTCAACTTCTGGAGTAAAGCACAGATCACTAGACACAAAGTCATGAGATGGTTGAGTCTAAGTCCATACACCTCTATTTCTCTCACAACAGAGTTTGCAAAATGGACTGTTAAAAGTGGCAGTAATAGCAAATGCCTCCCCACCCCCCACCCACACCCCAAGATTAGATTTTGTAAAAAGATTTCCATTCTTTTTAAAGAATTCCTTTGCAGCATTTTCTCCCCAAACATTGTAGTACTATCACTGCATGAGAATCAGAAATTGAAATTGACTAGAAACTAACACAAAGGTTTTTATTGTCTGAAGTGGAAAATGCAAAAATAATGCAGTCTAGTGTAGCTTTTCACCGACTGCTTAAATTTTGTAGAGCTTCCCAAAGACCCCAATAGTTATTGTAAGAGCTTATTTTCATAATACTTTTAAACTAATGCATTGATTTTTTAAAATCCTGTTAGGTTTTATGAATACCAGCACAAATCAAACAATCCTACCAGAAAGAAGTGAAGGCAAAGAGCATACAGAAGAGTCTGAAAATGACATGATGTACATTGATAATTAAATGAAGTTCTCATTTCCTCAGATTAGTTTGCCATTTTGAAGTACTTCTGGGGTGAAATCCCAACCCCACTGAAGTCAGTGGCAAAACTGCCATTAAGTTGTAGGGCGAGGACTTCACCAATGTATTCGTTAATCAGATGTATTCGTGTATCAGATGTCTTCTATTTCCTTCTCACTGTATTTATATATGTAGTGAACAGGGCAGTGAGATTTTTTTCCCCTCTTCATCCCCTGCCCTTACGCAAAGTGCTTACCTGCTTGTCTACTATATTTCTCTTAACCTATTTACCCACATTAAGGAAAAGGAGATCAATTGCTAGAGGCAATCACCTGTGATGTATAACATTCTTCTCTGTCCATGTCAGACTTCCATCCTCCTTTGCCCTGCAACCGTCTTGCATGATTCTCTGGATCCTGAACAAAGCCGAAGCTAGATTTTTGCACTGATCTAGTTTTTCTCATCCCCAAACTGTTATACTTTCCAGCAGCTCCTCCTTATCTTGACTATGGTAATTTCCTCCTTTATGACCTTTCCGTAGTCCTAACTTCTCCCAGATGCAGAAACTGAAACATCTTTTGTCCTCAAGTCTTCATTGGCTTGCTGTCCATTTCAAAGCCCAAAGCACATAATTGTTCTACCTTCACCCTCTCAACTCTATCCACTATGCTCCCTGAATGCCAGACTTCTGCCTGCTGTCTGTGTTGCTTTAATAGTGGGCAACAGAAACCCTCCCAACATAGCCCCAGAAGTTGGAACAGCTTCCTTACCTCCAAGAACTCTTCTGACTTTTTTCATCTTCTTGTCTGATGCCTCTGAAAAATCAAATCCTAGTCCACAGTCATTTTTCCTAGAAACTAGACCTATGAACATTTCACCTTTTGTCTTTTCATTACAGTAGCTACAAATATTACACTTGTATATTTGACATTGACTTTATTTGCACATATAGGCTAACTGGCTGTGAAACCTTGTTATACTTTTGTACGAGACAGCATACACAAATAAACTGAATTTTACTACTTAAAAGGTTCTCTTCCTGTAATTTTGTAGGGATAGTGCCCAACCTTTTGGATTAATGTAAATACACTACTATTGGCAAAATGTACCGGACTTCTGGCTTTCTTGGATGGACAGGCCTCAATTAAATTGGATTTCCTAGAAAATATTATACCTGTAGGCTCCTATGTATCATAAATGCTGATCCTGGTAAGTTACACACCTTCCCAGTCAGGTTTCTTGATCTCAGAAAACCACCACCACACACAAAAATAAAAAAATAAAAAAATTGAAGATCAGGTCACAATGCCTTTTATGGAAGCTTTCAAGCAAGAGGTTCTTGTTAACGGAAATAAAGCTGTTAAGGACTTCCTCCTACTATAGGAATTTGCTCATCTTATTTTCAAGCCAGCTGTGCCACATCACTGTGGCCTACACAGGGGAATAGTTTTGGCATCCATGCTACAATAGTTCATTCACCTTTAGGTTAGGGACAGAGGTGGAACCAATGGCTACTGCTTTAGGGACATTTTGTGTTTAGGAAGTAGTCAGTTTGCCAAATCAAAACACTTCCTGCCATTACTGATGTCATCAGTGAATTCAGATCCTTATTTGAAAGAAAAATATATGGTGACAACTCTGGAGTTATACCTCATCTGAATTTTTGTATATCCCCTTCAAACCAGCAGGATTTATGTATTTAGGTATGTCCTATGAATGTCCATAGACTCTAATTGTTCCTCATTGTTGCTCTCCAAGCCAATTTGTCCTGGATAAGGTCAGTTTCACAAGACTGGCACTATTGCCCCACCCTCTACCCATTGTACATTATTATTTTTTTCTGGAAGCAACAACCAGATGCTCTGGACTGCACAAGCAAAAAAGCAGCCATGGTTCCTGTCCTGCAGCCAAGAATTTTCTCTCTAGAGATTTCAAGCACACTATCAGTAATATTCCCAAGTTTGCATGAGGGTTTAAGCAATGGATCTCTAGCTACAATGAATGAATGTAGTGAAATTGCAGATTCCAAGGAAAGGAGAGATGGCCTTTTACTGCCCAGTTATAAATATTACAACTTGGCTAATTAATTGCATATTATTAAATTGTTAATCTACACTGGCCATGCTAAATCAAGCCAAATTGCCTAAGCAATATGCTGTCTTTGCAGTGTTTCTCAATCTTCTTGATACCAGGAACTGGCTTGCTGCCTTCCTAAACTGTGGCAGGCAGATCTCAGGGACTGGACCAGTCATTAAGAAACATAGTATAAATATCCATTCTAAGAATGTAACCTTTCAACCTGTTTTCCCTCATCTAACTAAAGGCATTGTCCGAACTTACTAACCTGCCTCACAAGAATATTTGTATACTGCTATGTAAAAATGTAACATTCATTGTTGTTGTGTTAATGATTCCATTTGCACTTGTAAAGCTACTGTGGTGTTACAAAAAAACGAAGTAGTAAGACCAAGAGAGGGAAAAAAAGCCCCTCTCTACATATTTAGAGTAAAATCCTCTCAGATTCTTACCTGAAATCCCACCTTGCCAAATGAAACTGTCTCTATACTTCGCTACTAATATTCATAGTTGTGTTTGATGCTAATATACCTATAGGTGGAAAACAGACCCAGAAACCAAATTACAACTACATGTTTTTATTGACATCCAAAGTATGAAGAGAATCTCTTAGTACAAGTCCTTCCCTTCCAATTAGTCCACTTAAGAGTCAAAATGGAAGCACTGCAACTTATGGAGGTGAGACATCAGCACAGCACATCACTCACACACAAGGTAAAAGCTTGTGGCTGCTTGACCAGTCAGTAAGCTGTCACACAAATTTCAGTTGTACATACAGCATGTTGAGAAGTGGCTGAGGCTTTCACGCATGTCTTTGCTAAAATGTTTCCAAAGATGTTTTGTCTCAACAGGCCTCATGTTTCTTTTCAACTTTTACCAAATAAGATATGTTAGAAAGTAACCGAGGGAAAATACTCAGGCTACCTTAAAAACCATTTAATTTGCAACTCCTGATTGTGCCCTCTCAGCTCATGGTCAGTTACTTACTGTGTTTTTATTTTCGGTGGCAGTGCGGAAAGCATGGCTCAATCCTTGTCCTACCTGATCCCAATTAGGGACATACATATTAAGGGAATATTTCCCTCTCTGAGGTAGGGAATCAGGATACAAACTTAACCCTACTGGGTTTGGTTTTTAATACTTTAAAACTCTACCTTATATGTTCCTCTTCAATCCTGATCCCTTTTGACCCCAGACTTCTACAGCACTGTCCAGGGGGTTCTACTTTTTTTAAGAGGGTGGAAAAGTAGGGAAAGACAGGGGATCCTCCTGGATCCCTCACTTTTCCCGCTGAAGTACTTGTGTTAGGATAGCCTATCTCTGTGGTCAAAGACTTGACACTGTGTCAGCATCAGTCAGAGGGGCTTGCTCAAGAGCACACACCCCACTCCCTACCCCTCCAGGTGCTGTGCCCACACTGTTCCCTGCAGGTATATTGTTTTTATACCTTAATTTCTGACAAACTTACTAAAAATAGTATATTTGGAGACCATGAAACTGAGTGCTAGACAAATGCCTGCCACCTGCCCCACTAGTGAGATCTGAGCTGAGAGAGAGCAAATAAAGGTAGCCTTCTGGAATAACACTGAAGCCTCTGGATGGGTATAATTAGTTTCTCTCTTAAGACTCTTCAGCCTCTTCATAGTCTGCTTTGAGACGGAAATGCTTCCTACTCCTTTTCTTACTACCGTGAAACCCTACGGTTTCCACCAAAGCATCTTCACCTGTATGAGCGGAACCTGTGCCAAGTTCCCTTTTTGTACCCAGGTCCTCCAACTTCAGCTGCTCCTCTTCCTTCATCGTCTTCTTCCCTTCAATGTCTAGATGGCCCAGCTCAACTTCATCTTCGTCCTTCAGGTCACTGCCCTTTTTGGGAGATTTCTCATTCAGACCTTGCTTTGTATTCATGAGCTTCTTACCATCCTCCTCTGCTGGTCTTTTCCTTTCCGAACTACGCATACCTATCTTTGTGGGCTTGGTAAATATTATCCTTCCAGCACCATAGCTGGAGGGGTCCTGGTTGAAATATGGGGTGTAGCTGTCTTGCATAGCTGAGCTTTCTTCTCCTTCTTTCTTCTTCAAGCCCTCTAGAAACTCCATGGCAGCCATCCTGTTGGTCTTATCACTGGACTCTGAAACTCCCTCCAGGCTGTACTTTGTCCAGCGTTCTGGATGTGCCACGTAGTCCGGGACTCCGGGAGAGCTTTTGGGAGCTGGGGGAGGCTTGCTTTGCCTTCCAAGGCTTTCTGCAGCCATCTTGCTTAAAGGAGTGGGTGGGGGCAGAGGGCGCTTAAACCTCCCATCAATAATGTTATCTTCAGCCATAGAGGGTGCCGCTAATTTGGCTGCCCCTTCCAGGCCGTCAAATATGCTCTGGCTACGCAGCGAGAAGGTAGAGCTCATGCCTCTCAGATGGAATGGCTGGACAGGAGACTTATGTTTGTTGTTTGAAGAATCAGGGATCTCATCTGATCCATAACCTACATCATCCAAAGATGGTGGTTCCACTGGAGAAATCGTATCAACTTCTGCTTCATCCACTAAGCCAAAGTCTTCAGAGTCTGAATCACTGAGTGAAACTGTGTCAGAAGGTAGGGCGCCCTCATAATCTTTGGCCCCACCAGCCACTATACCCATAAAGGGCTCACCGGCACCTTCATCTCCCATCTTTGGGCTGTTACTCAACTGTGCTCTCTGGCTTAGGCCCAGCTGCAGCAAATAAGGTCTTCCAAATATCCAGTGACTTTAAAGCCTGGAATGAGAAAGAACAAATATAAATTCATCTGTGAAATGAGAACCACATCAGAACAGGATGTCCTGAGAAACTCTTCTGTTCACATCACAGCAATTCAAGACCATGGAAAACTGTGTGACTTAAGAAGTGGTGCAAATGAAACAGAAAAGAACTAGTGTGAGGAGACTACCTCTGCTATATTCTGAGCTCAACATTCTCAGGGCTCACCGAAGAAAGGGTTGCAGCATCCACTGTGCTATTTAAAGAAATACTGTGATTGTCCTTATTTCAACTGATGTTGTACATGACTGACATTGTGTACTGTGTCAAGTCATATTGCTACAAATCTCAGGTACATGTACCTCATTCTGTCACTTGATAAATTTTTGTTTGAAATAAAACCATTCTTTTGTGCATGAATGTGAGCAATTAATGCACATATACAGGGCTTATTTCAGAATATAGGCCTAGTTAAAATAGGTTTTTGTTATTACCAGTACACCAGTTTTAATTAACAATTCAGGGTTTTTTCCTCCAATATATAAATATATGAATACACTGCAAAATTTTAAGGTAGAAAAAATATATGCCTAAACTATATAAATATAGGTTCTCAATAAAGACTGTAAATAGGCATGGAAAGTGTGCTAGTCACTCACTGTCTCTTGAGACTGAAACAATTTCCCTTCCTCTGGGTCAGTTAAAGCCACCAAGGATCTCAGCTCCTGCACCCTAGAAAACAAATATCTACATCACAAGGTAGGAAAATTCATTTTTTTTTAAAGATATTTTAAAAGGAACGGTTAGCACATTTCTCAGTCATCTCCAACTGTGGCACTGATTCCTAATTTTTGACATGAGCCTGTGCTAATAAAAACTCTGCAGACATTTCTGGGATTTAGGTTGGAAAAAGAACTCTGCACTTTCTGCTGAGACATACACCAATGAAGCCACTCAGGACATAATGCCAGTGCCAAAATTCATAGTCCCAGCCTGAGTTCAATGGGAAAGAAAAACAACAGATGTTTTTAAAATTTTCTTTTTAGTTTCCAGTGGCTACAAAATACCCCATCGAGAACTGAATTTGACTAAATGAAAAGAGATTTTTAGCAGAGGAGTGTCAAAATCAGTGTGGTCAACAAGAATAACTGATAAATAATAGTAATCATGAACAGCATTGCACACTACACACATAATGGTAAAATTTGCAGGACAGAGAGGGGAGAAAAGTATGGGCCAGATTTCAAAAGAGCTGAGCACTTAAAATCGGGGCCAAATTTTGAAAACCTGTAATCAGTTAGACATCAAAATAAGAGAAAAAGATTTTTTACATTGGGTCCTGAACACCTTTAAAAATCTTACTCCTGGGGACACAAGGGCCAAGTTTTCAAAGTGCCAGGGGGTGCTTGATCACCCAGCACTGTCCCAGGCCCCGCCCCACTCCACCCCTTCCCCCATGGCCCCATTTCCCCCACCTCTTCCCACTCCTGCCCCACCTCTTCCCGCCCCACTCAGTCCCTCCACTCCCCAAGCGTGCCGTTTTCTTGCTCCTCTCCCTCCCTCCCTCCTGCACGCCCCAAAACAACTGTTTCACAGCAGACGCGAGGAGGCACAAGGGGGAGGCACAGATCCACGGGGCCCTGGAGCACCCACAGAGTCTATGCCATGCCTGAGGAAATTCTGTGCCACTGTGCAATGCAGAATTTTGAAGAAATTAATGTGTGCGCAGAATTTCCTTTTCCGCCACAGAAATGGGCTGCAGTGCTGCCAGCTGCCAGTAGGGGCTACTGGAGCCAGCAAAGCCCAGCTCACACATTGAATATACAGCTGAGAGGCGGGAGAGGGAGCTAGAGAGTTCCTGGGAGGTGCAATTCCCAGCATGCCGAGAGGGAAGGAGAGGGCAGCACGCAGGAAACTCCATGAAAGCCTGGGACCAAGCATCAGGCTGTTTCTCCCACTGGATCCCGGGGTTTTCAGAGGAGGGGCCACGGCTGGGCTCGGGGAGGTACATTTATTCAGCCCAGGGGGGTCCCACATCTGAGTTTGGGGTGGGGGGTTCTGGTGTATTGGCAGGGCGGGGGGGGCGGAGGGGGGCACTGGGGAAGGTGGCAGAGAAAACCAGGTTGTATTAGGGGTTTCTTTAACACTCTACGCCTGAGAGAATTTTTGTGTCTGAATTGTTACAGACATACTTGCTGACAGATATTTTGAAATAAATTACCAAAATAATTTAAACTGGTGTGATTATGAAGTGTTATTTTGACAGAATTTGCAGAATTTTGTGTGTAGAATTTTTAACTGTTTGGCACCCCAGGAGTAAAATTTGGACATATGTCATAATGGGCGCATTTGAAAATACAGCCTTTAGTTGGGTGAAATGGAAGATGAGCACTTGAAAATCTGGCCTTATGACACTTTGCAGTCATAGCACATGGTTCAATAGCTTTTGCAGAAACAACAGCAATCCTCCAAACTACATGAAGGAGAAAGGAGCAAATGCACCTGCATAAGGGCTGCTTTCAAACTGGCAGTTCACCACAGCTGGGACTGGAAGAAAGACAGAAAGGAAAAGTTCCCAAACTTTGAAAACCTCTTCCACCTCAACAACAAAGACCAAGAGTACTGACCCCTACATCCCCAGGAGACTCACAGTTTCTTGGTGGTGATCTGAATATGGTACAACTCAGACAGGATGGCATCTCTCTGAATGGACAGGTCCCCAAGAGAATCTTCCATGCTGCTTTCAATCAAGCTCTCCCTCCTTCCTCCTCCTGCTGCAGGGGGAGCCAGAGAGCACAGTCACCCCAGGTCAGCTGTTACCACACTCAAGCCTCCAGGGCAAGGCTTTACAGGAGACAGCTGTTAGTGATGGATCTCAGATACCCTAGCAGTAGGTGATGGGGGCCACATCAGTATTTTAGACAGACAGCAGCATCTGACAGCCTCACAGCGTGCCATGTGCTGAGCTCACAGCTCCCCAAGGCAAGACAGTGATCTCACTACACAGAGGGGGCTATGATGCAGGGGAGGCACTGGGGAGGGGTTGTGATGCAGGGGAAGGGGGACTGTGACTCCCCAGGCAGGGTTACGATGCAGGGGAGGCACCGGGGATCGGCTGAGACGGTGGAGCAGGAGGGAGATTCTGGGCCCGGGGCCTGGGACGCTGGGGGGCGGGGCTGTGACACTGGATGGGGGCGGAGCTAGGGGGGCCTATGAACCCGGGGGGCTGGGCTGTGATCCCGGCAGGGGGCCGGGGCTCGGCTCAGGGGGGCTGTGACCCCGGGGCAGGGGAAGGCGGGGCTGTGAGCCCCCGGGCAGGGGGAGGCCCAGGGGCCTGTGACCTCCGGGCTAGCCAGGGGGTAATTCCCCGGGGCGGACGGGCAGTCCCCGGCCGACCAGGGAACCGACCCGCCCGAGCCCCAGGCCCCGCGGTGCCCGCAGCGAGGCCGAGACCGCCGCGGGCAGGGCGGGAACACGCGCGGCCCGTACCTCACGGAGCGCGGCCCAACCGCTCCTCCTCGCAGCGCGCGGCCCAGGCGGGTATATCCGGCCGCTCCCCGCAGCGCGGCGCGCGCACAGGAAGGGCGCCGTCAGCCGCGGCGGCCCGCGCGGAGCACGCTGGGAAGCCGAGTCCCCACCGCCCGCTGAGCCACTACTGAGCGACAGCTCCCAGCCCCTCGAGCTGCTATTCCCATGAGGCAAAGCGGGAGGGGGGGAGAAACACCCACCCGCTTTGCCCCCTGGGAATTGTAGTGCGCCGAGCTCGGGCCAGCTTGATAGACCAGGCCGGAGCAGCGGGAGGGGGCAGGGCGGCCGTTAGTGACAGGCTGGGGCTGATCAGGGCACAAGGCTCCACGCCCAGGCCTAGGAGAGCGGGAGCCAATTTAAACACTGCCCTCTGCTGGCCGGCACTAGTACTGCACCGCCCCATGTTACAGGGCCCTACGAACCAGCTGGTGTATGGTGAATGCTGCTCCCCACAGTGCTCCTGCAGCCAGCGTGACCTGCACAGCTACAGGGCAAAGTGCAACGTGCCCAACCACTGTAGTCACTTATCACCTCTATTACAGTAGCAACCAGAGGCCCAGCCTGAGGGTGAGCCCCCTTCTAGTCTGCTCTCTGAACCTCCATCCTATTTAGCACATACAGAGCACTTTTCATCCATAGATCTCAAAGCACTTACATGGGTGATTGGTACCAACTATCCTTAGTTTACAGATGAGAAAACTCAGGCACAGGGAGGTGAAGATCACCCAGAAGTTTGGTAGTAACACTGGGAACAGAACATAGATAACCCAGAATCCATTCCAGAGCCCATTATCTAAAATAAATATTCATTTCTAGTTCTTTTTTCATTCAAAGAACCGTTTACAAACTAACTAATCTTTGCAATGCCACCTTTGTGAAGTGAACAATAATTCATAGTAGGGCTGGTAGTGGGAAAAAAGATCACAATTCCAAATCACAAGTCTGTGATTTCTGCCTGAGAGCAATTTTGAGTGAGCCCAACAGGAACATTTAGAATGGAGCTCTAGTCTCACACAGTAGCTTTGCATTTGCTTAACAGGACACGCAAAGCCCTTTAGGCCTCATGTTTAACATCACTCTATGACTGGGATAGTCAATAGGCAGACTGCGGGCCAAATCCGAACAGCCACACATTTTTTAACAGATCCTGAAATCTTTTTATTTAGTTATTATCATTATTGTTACTAGTTTTTTTTTATTATTATTATTTTCTCTGGAGTCTGGACCTTGACTATACCTTAACCAAGAAATTTGGACCTTGACAAAAAATAATTGACTACCCCTGCTCTATGAGCTTGATCCAAAGCCAGTTGAAATCAATGGAAGTCTTTCAGTAGGACCAGGCCCTCAGGGAATAGGGAATTTATTTTGACTGAAGGTTATGTCTACACTGTACACTCCTTACAGCAGTGTGTAGAGTACATGCACTACATACCCCCTTAGTATGGGTAGGACATCGCCAGACATTGCTAGATGAGGGTGCTCTGGTGAAATGAGAGCTAATTCCCAGGATGGCCAGCAAGAGGCGCTGAGGTGGTGAGTTCCACCCCGTTACAGGGAAATTCCAGCCAGCATACATGAGGTGTGGAAAAAGTCATGTCCCAAGAGATGATGCATGTCCAGCTAAAGGCACATGGTGTAATAAATGCATGAGATATGGACATTTTGCATCTGTGTCACACCAAAGCAGTCAGGGAATTTGCTCATATTACAGACAATCAAAAGCCAATGTTTCTGGGATCTATCACTTGTGATGCCAGAGCCTGCCTGGAGAGTGAAACTGAATATTCATGGCAAGACTAGTGACTTTAAAATTGGCTTAGGAGCTGACATCACAGAAGGGACTTACAGTCACCTTCAACTCCTCCCAGAACTGAAGTCACATGACAGCTCTAGCTAGCCCTGCAGGTATTCAGAACTGCATGGGCCAGTTGACCACAGAAACAACTTACAAAGATAAAAACTATTCATTGAGTGCATGTGATCAAAGACCAACAACCTTCTCAGCTGCAGTATGGCAGCCATGATGGGCTTATTGAGAAAGGTGGAAGAACTCGATAGAGGATTTGATGACATTGGACTTTTGAAAGGAAACTCCATACAAATCAATTTAAGAGACAATACTGAATCATGCAGTGTACAAACACCTTTACCAGACAGACCTTGGAAGAGAGTAGCTGCAGATTTATGTAAATTCAGAGGACATCATTACCTGGTCATTGTGGATTATTTTTCCAGGTATATAGAAATAATGTACTCGAAAGACATAACATGTTGCACTATTATTGAGAAACTGAAAGGCATTCTTGCTCATTTTGGTGTTCCAGGACAACTAATGATGGACAACTGACCACAACTTACTGCAGCAGAATTTGTCATTCTGAACAAAATATGATTTTGATCATATTACTTGCAGCCTATATTACACACAAACAAATTGAGAGCTGTACAGTCAACCAAGAAAATCCTTTTCTTGCTCTTCTGAGTTACAGATCAACACCAATAACAGCCACTAGATATAGTCTAGCACAACTCCTGGTGGGAGGACAACTTAGAACAACTGCTCCAGCTTTGGAAAAGACTCTATTTCCAAAGTGGCTAGATGTGAAGAGAGAAGCCAAATCAGATGAAAAGGCTAATAGATCTGTGTACACTTTTACAACAGGCATCACTCAGAGAACTGCCAGGTGTAGAACCTGATGCCCGTGTTCGTGTCAAATTGGATGGAGGAAAAAGGATGGACAACTCCAGCTGTTGTAAAGAAAATGAATTCAGTGCCCAGATCATATGTGATCAAGACCGACAGTGGAGAGTTCAGCAGAAACCATCAACATTTACAGTTTGTTCCTCAGAAAGAACACTGCACAGCAGTGTTTCTCAACAGCCAGTCTGTGAGCCAGGTTCTCCCTGACACATTTTAGGAAGGCAGCAAGCCAGTCCCTGGTATCAAAAAAAGTTGAGAAACACTGAGCAGAATAAATCTACAGATGGGTGCAGAACAAGACGACAACACTCAAAGATTCCAAACTGACCATGGCTTGTCATTGCTACTAATGAACAGCTAGATGACCAAGTTGTTATGTGTTCAGATAGTGTAATTAGAAAACCGGTATGATTCAGAGACATTTAACAGACTAATACATACTGAACTTCAAAGACAGTGTGATAGTGTAAAAATGGTAATGTAGAACTTAAATGGGGAAATGTAATGGAATATTAAAATGCATTATATATATCAGTCACTAGGTAGCACTGTATGTCAAATACTTTATTTAAGCTAATCTGGAGCCATGCCTGGCAGAACATTAAAGGATCTTATGATGAACACATCTGGTATGTATAAGCTGGCTGTCTGACCAGTCCATATCTGGTACAGAAAAACATGACAGTAAGTATGTATCCTACATGGCTCTCTACTTACCCAAGCAGTGCCTCCCCAGTTTACACTATCTTTAGCGGTATAGCATCCTGCTGTTTTCCTGCTGCTGGAGCCTTCCTCCCCACCCCCCCGCAAGGAAAGGCTCCAGCAGCTACTGCCTCCCCTCTGCCAGAGCCTTTCACTGATGCGTGTAGTTATGCACCAGAGTGTGGACGTGGCCTGGTTTTCCCTGTGGTGTGCAGCTACGCATACCCTACATGCTACTGAAAGTGGTGTACAGTGTGGACATAGCCTTAGAGGAATTTATTTAATCAATCCTCCCAATGCTAAATAATTAAGAAACAAACACTGCACATTCTAGGTCCCACATCTAAACAAAGCTGCTATCATATTCTCAATGGATGCGTGTACCATCTGCTATCTACTGTGCTGTAATCCTTGTTCCTCTTGGAGCACTTGGAGATGTCTTTCTTCAAGGCCTCCAGCACTGTGGCAGCTATCGCCCCTATGAGAACATGCAATGTTAAAGATCAGTTATGTTTGTGGTCTAAAATACTTGACTGAATCCCTTTAAGAGGGGCCCCGTGGTGAGTCATCTGTAATGTAAACTGCTGCTATTTCATTTGCACTGTCAGTTTTTAAATATGTATCTCTGCCTTCTGGAGTGTTGCTAACTACAGTAATTTATGACAAGGAAGCTGTGTTTGGAATACATTTGGCAGCAATAACAGGCAGGTTAGAACAAAATGTCTTTCATCTGGTAGGGATTGGGTTGGAGTTTTAAAACACAACAGGCTTTCCTGTTCGGGGATCTTTATAACATTCCCATGGAAACATGCCTAGGTCAGCGTTTCCTGGCTAGTTGGCTTATGTATGAAGCCTCCCCTAGAGGGCGCCAAAGGCAACGGTGCTGAATACAGAGGGGGAGAATAGCGGGGAAAGGAGGCATTGGAAAGGAGAGAGAAGAACAAACTGACCTAGCGGAACAGGGTAAATAATATTACAGGAACTCTTCACTTAAAGTCATCCCGGTTAACGTTGTTTCAATGTTAAATTGCTGATCAATTAGGGAACATGCTCGTTAAAGTTGTGAAATGCTCCCTTCTAACGTCGTTTGGCCGTTCCGCTGCTTGCAGGAAGAGCAGCCCGTTGCAGCTAACTGGTGGGTGGTTGGAACCAGGGTGAACCAGCAGCCCCCCTATCAGTTCCCCACTCCCCTAAGTGCCCTATGCAGCAGCTGTCCCTCCCCGCACTGCCATGTGCTGCTCCTGCCCTCTGCCTTGGAGCTGCTCCCAGAGACTCCTGCTTGCTGTATAGGGGGGAGGGGGGAAGAGGGGAGCTAATGTTAGGGGGTCCCCCCCTGCTCCTGCACCCCGCTTACCCTGTCTTCCATAGAGCAGGGAGGATACTCAATGGAGGGAGGGAGCTTCTAGGCAGTAGCTGCCCTCAGTTCTCAGCAAGCTGATTTAATTAACAATGCAGTATACTTAAGCCTGGGGTCAGCTACTTAAAGGGAAAATGCACATTTTTTCTCTCTCACACAGGGTGTGTGTCTCTGTTTGCCCTCCCTCCTTTCCTGCTGCCTTGTAGAGTGTTGTGAGAGTTAACTCTTGAGGGCTCAATCAGTTGCTAATTCATTTAACAGTAAGGAATTCCCTGGGAAATATCCCACCCTCTGACTCCTCCACCTCAACCAAGCTTCACAATCATCATCACTGTGTACCAATATTAAATTGTTTATTTAAAACTTATACTCTGTGTGTGTATATATATATATAAAATAGTCTTTTGTCTGGTGAAAATTTTTTTCCTGGAACCTAACCCCCTCATTTACATTAATTCTTATGGGGAAATTTGATTCGCTTAAAGTCGCATTTTTCAGGAACATAACTACAACGTTAAGTGAGGAGTTCCTGTACACTAAAGGGCATGTGTGGGTGGGTGACAATAGGGGCAAAGCAGGTGATATACGAAACAGTGGGTGGGAAATGGAAAAAAAAAAGCAGAGATGGGGAGAGGGCAGCAGGTCATCCCATTTTGCAAGGATGGGCGCTAGGGTTGCCAACTTTCTACTCGGACAAAACCGAACACTCTAGCCCCATCCCATGCCTCGACCCTTCTCCGACACCCTGCCCCTGCTCACTCCATCCCCCCTCCCTCTGTTGCTTGCTCTCCCCAACCCTCACTCACTCGCTCATTTTCACTGGGTTGGCTCAGGGGGCTGGGGTGTGGGCTCTGGGGTGGGGCCAGGGATGAGGGGTTTGGGGTGCAAGAGGGGGCTCCAGGGTGGGGGTGGAGCCGAGAGGTTTGGAGTATGGGAGGGGGCTCCAAGCTGGGGCAGAGGGTTGGGGTGTGGGGGGCTGAGGGCGCAGGCTATGATGTGGGGCTGGGGATGAGGGATTTGGGGCACAGGAGAGTGCTCCGGGCTGGGCTTGAGGAGTTCGGAGGCCGGGAGGGTGATCAGGGCTAGGGGAGGAGGTTAGGGTGTGGGAGGGAGTGAGGGCTCCTGCTGTGGGTGTGGGTTCTGGAGTGGGACTGGGGATGAGGTGTTTGGGGTGCAGGAGGGTGCTCTAGGCTGGGATCGAGGGGTTCAGAGGATGGGGGGATCAGAGCTGAGGCAGGGAGTTGGAGTGCGGGGGGGGGGCTTACGGGTGCAGGCTCCGGCGGCACTTACCTCAAGCTGCCCTGTCCACAGGTGCTACCCCTACAGCCCCCATTGCCCGTGGTTCCTGGTCCAGTGGAGCTGTGGGACCGGTGCTTGGGGCACGGGCAGCGTGCGGAGCCCCCTGGCTGCCCCTATTCGTAGGAGCCACAGGGGGAACATGCCGCTGCTTCCCGGGAGCTGCGCTGCATGGAGGCTAGCAGGGAGCTTGTCAGCCCCACTGCATGGCACCACCAACCAGACAGTAAACAGCCCAGTCAGCAGTACTGACAGGAGCCCCCAGGATCTCTTTTTGACTGGGTGTTCCTGTTGACTGCATTTTATACCTTGGCCAAGGGAACCAATCTGAGGTTCATCTCCCTGCCCCATATCTATCAACGGGGTTGTTTTACCCCAAGAAAAGCTGACAAAGGGATAAGGTGCAAAACAAGGAACAGGTTTATTAACAGGCAACAGTTAAACAAGTAGGTAAAAAGGTAAATAACACAGGTAAGTACAACTATGTAAACACTAAGGGACTCCCAATTGTAACAGAAAAGGGGACAAGAATATGACAGGCTTTGGCTGTAACAGGGTAGAGGGCTTGAAGCCCTGACCTAAGGATAAACCCAGATTAGTCCTAGTACAGAACAAGATGTTGCTTCTTTGCCATCTCTTGCAGCTTAAGGAGCAGCTCGCACTGTCACGACTGACTGGACTCCGGATCCAGATGACACTGGCAGGTTCGGGAAGCAGGACTTCCGACAGGTAAATGATCACTCTGTCTCCTTCTTTTACCGACCTTCCTTCTGGTGCCGTTGTGAGTGGATGAGAGTTGAAGAATCAGGACAGCGGATGACAGCTATCCTTGCATGCAAGGTAAGTTACCCTCCCTACAGCCCTAGTGTGGTACTAGGCCTACCTATCCTGCAGACAGCAGCACTAGCTATTCCCTAGAACAGCAGCACACTCTGCCTCCAGGATGGGCAGCCCCGCCTGACTGGTGAACTGATCTTACATACTGTCCCAGTTGCTGGGCAGACTCTGTCAGATGACCTGCCAGTTTCCTGCCTTTGGATGGAAAAAGTGGTGAGGAAGAAGGGTACCCAATATGGATTCCGGGTGGTTGTTGTTGAATCCAAGATGGCATATAGGGACAAATGCGAGGTAGACAAAAATCTCCCTACAATTCCCTCCTTGTCGATGAGGGAGTCTCTCTTTAAAGAGAAAACCAGATGTCAACACCCTTTTAAACGCTAGATACAGTAGCACATCTGGATTCATGCTGGATCTTACTAAACTTATCCTTAACCCATCTAATTAGCACAACATACAAAATAAACAGAATGACTTACATAAACAACATAATTGAGAAGGCATATCCTTGCTCATCCTAAGATTCTGACATTTTGTTGGGGTCAGCGAACAAAGAATTCCACCAGTGAGTGATTCCTGCAGATTTTTGCACCCTTTTTAGGATGGCCTCAATCTGGTTGGCTGAATGATGGATGGGAAGCATCGTGGCTTTGCCCTGCTCTAGGACCCTATCAACCTGTTGAGTCAGGTCCAGATGCTCCACCAGCTGCCTTAACAGGATTGAAAGGAAGTAGGCTACCCTAATGTTTTTGGAGATCATCCTTTCCGTTTCAAATAATGTCACAACCTTTAACAGATAATACAATGCATGTCTATGGTGACTCGTTTAATGGCATAGCTAGGACTAGTGATTGACAGCCTTCTAAGGTTTTGGTTAACTACACAGGTCCTATATGGTTAGCATGTGGCTTGGGACCACAGTTACCTCCATACTTTGAATTACGCCATAAGGACCCGCTAGATACCACATACCTGATTCATTGGTGGCCACTGAGATGTTAATGTGACCATAGCAGCTTACCAGAAACTTAGACTGCTCATGTTCTGAGCAAAACCTATTTCTAATATTCAAAATGTTGCAGAAGTGGTGTACGTCACTACTGCAGTTAACAAAACTAAAAACCGACCTGACCGGGGTGTGCATTCTTATCTGCATAGAGGATCGCCTGAACTGAGCACTTAAAGACATCTTAACTGACTCTTACATCTAATTGCTCAGTTACTTGATTAATTTGGGCAGATCCTTGATTACAGTAAAAATGATCTCCCGGACTTACAATTAACTCGCTATTTATAATATTTACAGTTAAAAAGAGACCTATCAGGCAATGGCAGAGGTGGGCTCCCTGCCGTAGAACAAGAAAAAGACAGCAATTAGTTATTGCCAGTGGACTTGGCTCCTTTCCACTCTTTCATTTGAGTTGAATGAAACCATTTAACCCATCTACCCTTTTTACCTGGGAGCTCAACTTGGTACACACAGGGACTAGCTTTGTTTATAATAGTTGCTGGGCTCACCCATCTAGGGCTAAGAGTGTGTCCCTGGTTAGAGTAGAATTTATACAAAATCTTATCCCCGATCTCCCACTCGGTTGCCTTGATGTTTTCCAGCCTTTTCTCCATAGTTTTTTGAGTGGAGTTTAATTGCACAGCCACCTGGTGTTGAATGGTACTGATGTCATTCAGGAACCGTCTCATAATTGTCCATAGCGAGTCGAGGTTGGTATTCGTCAGGATGCTGTCCTCCCACCCACCAAGGTTTCAAAGTTCTCATTGGTCTGCCTGTCATAGCTTCATGTGGAGTGAAGCTATGGGATGAGATGGTAGACCTCACCACCATAAGAATAAGTGGGTGTTTTATGTCCCAGTCCTTGCTCTGGTGGCTTATGACCTTCCGTAATGCTGTTTTTAAGGTCTGGTTTGTTCGTTCAATGAGACCCGAACTTTGTGGGTGGCCTGCAATATGGAATCTTTGGCGGATTTCTAGTGCCTGGCAAAAGACTTTGGTGACCTCCCCTATGAAGTGCAGCCCCTGGTCTGAGTCTCTCTCTACAGGGAGGCCGAACTGGGCGAATGTCTGCTCCAGTAGCACCTTGGTGGTGGTTGTGGCAGCATTGTTCCGGGTGGGGAACACCTCAACCCACTTCGTAAAAACATCGACCACCACTGGGCAGTACTTATGTCCACGGCTGGTGCAAGGGAGAGGTCCTATGTAATCCACTTGCAACCTGCACCATGGGCCTTCAGCGGAGTGATGTTGCAGTAGACCTTTAATAACTTGGCTGTCAGAGTTATTGTCTGCACAACTCGGGCAAGATTGTATGTGCAGGGCGATGTCTTCGTTTAAGTTGGGCCACCATGCCACTTGTGTGATTCTTGCGGCAGTCTTTTCTGGACAGAAAGGACCCCGGTTATGAGCAAGGGTCACAATTTCCTTGCAGAGACACACCAGCATTACTAGCACTGGCTTATGTAACCCTTCTGCCCATCTAAGTTGGCAGCAACAAGGGCCAGGTTCTGTATCTAGGGGTTCCGTTTCAATAACGCAATGCAAAACCGGCTCGAGCCCCCACCCAGTAACCTGGGACAATTACATACCACCCCCTGGGTGCCTCTAAGAGGCAATACTTCCCCTCTCACAAGCACGGAGTCTGAGTGTAACAGAAAATGTTTAATAACATGAGGTAAACGACATCAGCATTAAATTGGAAAAACACCACAAACAGGATTCATAACACAAACCATGAGCAAAAAAAAACCCACCCCAGCAAGCTGGGCTGTGTCCTTTCCCTTGGGTTCTTGAAACCAGCAACCCAAGGATCACCAAAGTCCCAAAAGTCCAACAACCCCCCAAAGTCTCTGTCCCTGGTCAGTGCAGCCCCAGAGTTCGGGGGGGCACGCAGGGTGTTAAGGGGCACCTTACGTGATCCGAGGCCGACAGGGTTCCACCGCAGCGTTCACCACGAGCCGCTCCACTCCACCAGCTGCCCTGTGAGCTGCTCCCGCCGTCCCACGAACTGCTCTGGCAGCTGCTCCACTCTGCTCACCGACCTGTGAGCCGCTCAGCTCTGCTCCACTTCAGCGGTCCCTTGGGCCGCTCCCACAAGGCTCCGCTCCACTCACCGACCTGTGAGTCGCTCAGCTGCACTCCAACCGTCCCCGCAAGGCTCCACTCTGCTAGCTGCTCCACCAGCCACTTAGCAATATAGCTTCAGGCTCCCCCACTAGTTAACACTGCCTCAGTGATCTCAGCTCTTAATAACTTTAGCTCTTTTGTGATTTCAGCTCTTAGCAATTTCAGCTCATAGTAGGGGAGCCCCAGTGCTAATGCACTATTGGCCCAAAGTGAATTCAGCTCAGTAGTCTGTAACTAGACTTATAATGGAATCAAAGTTAGCTCTGATACTCAACAGTGGAGAGAGAAGGTAGTGCAATTGGTGTTTCAACCCCTCAGAGAGGACCCATACCATCAGATACAAACACCTATCCCCATCCTCTCTCTATTCACTGGGTTTTGTAACCCATGCCCCTTGTCAAGCAAGTGCTACTTAGGTAAGGGTGAAGGACTCACTTAGTCCTTCTGTCCAACAGTTCCATTGGCCTTGATTCACAGAATCAGGGTAACAAAACTTTATTCTTCCTGTCCCAATAACAGAGAAAACTGGGGATCCCACACCAGCCAAAGTAACCACTTTGAGTTGCTGTTGTTTCATGCCAGGCAAGTGGGTGTGCCTATGCAAACAAGATCAGCCCCTGGAGTTCTTTTCCACACTCGCCATAATTGACCACCAGATGTCAGGGTAGAGCTCATCCTGACTCTGCTTACACTTAGAATCCTCAATATTTTTTTCTGAGGGCTAGAACCAGGCCATGCTTGTCCTTAAAGATGGTGTAGCCACAATGCTCCTCTTTTCCTAAGAGGTCCTGCACTTGTTGGTCTGTCAACTGCTACTCTCTGATGTCAAGCTGGGTGCTCAAGTCTGGATTTGGTGGTCGGATTTTCATAACCACCTCAGGAGACAGGGTCCACTGGTGTTCTTCTCCTAATAACGCAGCTTCCTTTGCCAGTTGGTCTGCTTGGTGGTTAAACTTGGATGCCTCGGTGTGGTCTTTACAATGCGCCTTAACCTTGCACAGGTAAGTAGCTCCAGATCTGCTGGAGGCAAGGTCCCATGCATGGTGCAGGTAGCTAGCATACTTAATGGGTTTTCCATCTGCTGACCGCATCTGGCATGATACCCAGACAGGCGTCCAGTCACTCAAGGCTCGAACTATCCAGTCCAAGTCTGAATAAATACAGATGTTTGTGCACTTGTCCTCCTCATGCAGAACGGCTAAGACAGCTACCACCTTTACAGTCTGAGCAGAGTATGGCTTCACTGTGCCTTGCAGCAGGGCCGGCTTTAGGCCGATTCAGCCGATTCGGCTGAATTGGGCCCCGCACCAAGAGGGCCCCGCGCTGCAGCTGTTCACCCCGCCCACTTCCCCCTCCTCCCCTGCCCTGCACGCCCCGCCCCCTCCCCTGCTTCCCGCGAATCAGAGATTCGAGGGAAGTCTGAGACTAAGCAGCAGGGGCAGGCCGGCCGGCAGCACGAGGTAAGCTGGGGTGGGGGCGGGAGAAGGGCTCTGGGGAGGCGCGGCCCGTTCCCGCAGGCCCCAGCACGGCCCCCGTGGCCCGGCTCCGGCCCGGTCCCCGCGGCTCGGGCCCCCCCGTCCCCCCCCGCGGCGCGGCTCGGGTCCCCCCCGGCCCCCATGGGGCGCGGCGCGGCTCGGCTCGGGGCCCCCCGGCCCCACTGCGGCGCGGCGCGGCTGGGCTCGGGGCCCCCCGGCCCCCCTGCGGCGCGGCGCGGCTGGGCTCGGGTCCCCCCCGGCCCCCCTGCGGCGCGGCTCGGCTCGGGGCCCCCCCGGCGGCGCGGCGCGGCTCGGCTCGGGGCCCCCCCGGCGGCGCGGCTCGGCTCGGGGCCCCCCCGGCCCCCCTGTGGCGCGGCGCGGCTGGGCTCGGGTCCCCCCCGGCCCCCCCGGCGGCGCGGCTCGGCTCGGGGCCCCCCCGGTGGCGCGGCTCGGCTTGGGGCCCCCCCGGCAGCGCGGTGCGGCTCGGCTCGGGGCCCCCCCGGCCCCCCCGGCGGTGCGGCGCGGCTCGGGGCCCCCCCGGCGGCGCGGCGCGGCTCGGGCCCCCCCGGCCCCCGGCGGCGCGGCGCGGCTCGGCTCGGGGCCCCCCCGGCGGTGTGGCTCGGCTCGGGGCCCCCCCGGCCCCCCTGTGGCGCGGCGCGGCTGGGCTCGGGTCCCCCCCGGCCCCCCTGCGGTGCGGCGCGGCTGGGCTCGGGTCCCCCCCGGCCCCCCTGCGGCGCGGCTCGGCTCGGGGCCCCCCTGGCCCCCCCGGCGGTGCGGCGCGGCTCGGGCCCCCCCGGCCCCCGGCGGCGCGGCTCGGCTGGGCTCGGGTCCCCCCCGGCCCCCCTGCGGCGCGGCTCGGCTCGGGGCCCCCCTGGCCCCCCCGGCGGTGCGGCGCGGCTCGGGCCCCCCCGGCCCCCGGCGGCGCGGCTCGGGTCCTGGGGGCGGGGCTTGCAGCAAGCCCCGCCCCCAGGAATCGGGCCCCGCTCTTGCTAAAGCCGGCCCTGGCCGGAACAGTACTTGTATGTCACTTGAACAAGAGAACCCTTTTTGCCACATCTGTGTCAGAAGCTGATACATTTCTAAAGAGAGCCTGAAGGCTGAGAAGCTGAAAACTTGAGCCACCTTTTCCATTTCTCTGGCTGCACAAGGTGTGTCATTCTGTAGACAGACTTACTCTAAATGAGTCTTGGCGTTGTGGCTGAATAATACTCCTACCCCCTCGCTTTTACATGGTACTCGGCACCTGTAGATCTTGAAGTGCTTCATAAAGGAGGTCAGTATCGTTATCCCCATTTTAGAGGGTGAAACTGAGGCATGGCTGGGCAATTACTTGTCCCAAGTCACCCCAGTATCAGGCCCATCTCTCAGGAGCAGTCCTTGGGGCTGGGATAGGCACTTCTTACTTTCCTAAGACAAATCCAATTCTAGCACTTTGTCTGGAAGATGATGTGGACCTTCGCACTGTTGTTCCTGATGATGCCAGTATGGGTCTCGTATAGACTTTGGCGTCTCTAGAACAGCCCTTCTCCAAGAATCTTGAAGCTCCTTGCAAACACCAATCCTTACTACCCTGGGCGATAATTAAGTAACTCCCCCCACTTTTACAGATGAGAAAACAGAAGCTCAGAGGGGAAGTGACTGGCGCTAAACACATCTGTCACTGACAGAGCTGGGAATAGAACGCAGCTGTCATGGCGCTGTGTGTGTATATAACAACCTGGGCCCCCAGTCCTTTGTACTAGCCCCTGGGCAAAGGTGGCACTTGCTGTACGCTCTGTAGCAGCTCTGTCATGTCCACATTAATCCAGAATAACTCCACTGACTTGCATGGAGTTAATTCCACCTTTACATGGGTGTAAACTGGTCCCAAAACAGTTACAAAGGTGTTGGCTGAAAGCAGAACTGCTGTATGCAGGGGAGCTGTCTGGAGCCATTTGATGCTTCTGAGGAGGGTGCAGTGCCACTTGAATAGGGATGCTGAAGGTCTGCAGCGCAGCTGTGGTAAAAGCATTCCCTCAATCTTTCTCTGACCTTTACTTTGTGTTAGGTTTTCAGTTACATGCAGGCAATGCACAAAGTGCCTGGCTCTTAAAAACCAAACAGGGTTTTTAGCCTGTCATTTTAGGGGTGGAGGGCAGGAGGCTATGACATGTTTATTGTCAGTGGTTCCTCAAAATTAGCAACGGCCCCTTGGAATTGTCTGGGCTATTGTTCGGCAGCTATTAATGGAATCCCATTTAGCCCTCAAGAAAATTACTGCAGCACTTACAATAGCATTGTACTAGAGCTGTCAATTAATTGCAGTTAACTCACGCGATTAACTCCAAAAAATTAAGCGAGATTAATCGCAGTTTTAATCGCATTGTTAAACAATAGAGTACCAATTGAAATTTATTAAATATTTTGGATGTTTTTCTACATTTTCAAATATATTGATTTCAATTACAACACAGAATATGAAGTGTACAGTGCTCACTTTATAGTATTCTTATTACAAATATTTGCACTGTAAAAATGATAAACAAATGAAATAGTTTTTTTCAGTTCACCCCATACAAGTACCGTAATGCAATCTCTTTATCGTGAAAGTGCGATATACAAGTGTAGATTTTTTGTTGTTGTTACATAACTGCACTCCAAAAACAAAACAATGTAAAACTTTAGCGCCTACAAGTCCACTATTTCTTGTTCAGCCAATCGCTAAGAGAAACACGTTTCTTTACATTTATGGGAGATAATGCTGCTGGCTTCTTATTTATGTCATCTGAAAGTGAGAACAGGTGTTCGCATGGCACTTCTGTAGCGGCATTGCAAAGTATCTACGTTCCAGATATGCTAAACATTCGTATGCCCCGTCGTGCTTCGGCCACCATTCCAGAGAACATGCTTCCATGCTGATGACACTCTTTAAAAAAACAACGCATTAATTAAATTTGTGACTGAACTCCTTGGGGGAGAATTGTATGTCTCCTGCTCTGTTTTACCGGCATTCTGCCATATATTTCAGGTTATAGCAGTCTTGGATGATGACCCAGCACATGTTGTTGGTTTTAAGAACACTTTGCGTTTTGTTAAATCTAAAGTGAAAGAAGTTACCAATGTGAGATTTCTAAAGATAGCTACAGCATTCAACCCAAGGTTTAAGAATCTGAAGTGCCTTCCAAAATCTGAGAGGGATGAGGTGTGGAGCATGCTTTCAGATGTCTTAAAAGAGCAACACTCCGATGTAGAAACTACAGAACCCGAACCACCAAAAAAGAAAATCAACCTTCTGCTGGTGGCATCCGACTCAGATAATGAAAATGAACATGCGTCAGTCCTCACTGCTTTGGATGGTTATCGAGCAGAACCCCTCGTCATCATGGAAGCATGTCCTTTGGAATGGTGGTTGAAGCATGAAGGGACATATGAATCTTTAGCGATCTGGCACATAAATATCTTGCTACGTCAGCTACAACAGTGCCATGAGAACGCCTGTTCTCACTTTCAGGTGACATTGTAAACAAGAAGTGGGCAGCATTATCTCCTGCAAATGTAAGCAAACTTGTTTGTCTGAGCGATTGGCTGAGCAAGAAGTAGGACTGAGTGGACTTGTAGGCACTAAAGTTTTACAGTGTTTTATTTTTGAATGCAGCTATTTTTTGTACATAATTCTACATTTGTAAGTTCAACTTTCATGACAAAGAGATTGCATTACAGTGCTTGTAGGAGGTGAATTGAAAAATACTGTTGCTTTTTTTTTACAGCACAAATATTTGTAATCAAAAATAAAAAAAGTGAGCACTGTACACTGTATTCTGTGTTGTAATTGAAATAATTTTATTTGAAAATGTAGAAAACATCCAAAAATATTTAAATAAATGGTATTCTTCTATTGTTTAACAGTGCAATTAATAGCGATTAATTTTTTTAATCGCTTGACAGCCCTACATTGTACACATGGATGTTATTGTGAGCTTACAGCTTCTTCAAACTCCCTGTAAACCCTAGATGAATGACTGAGAACAGCCATTTAAAGGACCAGCCTAGCACAGGTTAGTCGGGCTCATTAGCAGAAGGTTGAAGACAAATATTTTGGAATTCTAGAGTTACGCTAACACTTAAGCATTAAGGAGGAATTGCGCTGAACCTGGGATTGTCACTTACACCAGTGCAAAATGTGTGTGTAAATTGGCACAATTTGGATCTGGGACTTGCTATACCCCACTTTGCTGTAATGTAAATGAAGTCAAATGGTTCAGGAAAACAAAGAATCAAGCCCAGGATCTCAGTTTACCCCTCAGCTCCTCCGGACATCGATCTGCCTTTTCTCTTGAAGTCTTTACCCGTCCCTTAGAGAGAGACCCGGTCTGAACCAAGGGCCCCAATGCTTGGGGATGTTCAGTGCTATGATGCTGACCTGGGCCCATCTGTGTCCCTGTTTCCCCAGCTCCAATCTGAAATTCTCCTGAATAGTTGTCCTCTGATCATCACTGACAGCCACTCTCTGCCTAGAATGTCCACTTCTTGTGGAATATTATCTGCTGAACATGAGCAATATGTGCTGTGGAAGACACACATTAAGGACAGTCCCTGCCTTTGCGCTCTACAGCCTAGAAAACAAGATGAGAGATGAAAGCCAGAGGAAAGAGTTAACAGGGCTTTTTGTTGTTGTTGTTGTTGTTTTGTTTTAAAGCAGATCAAATCAGCTCCTCCCCTGCAGTGGAATATCAGGCTGAAGAAAGTGTCTGGCGTGAGCTAGTGTTAGTGGACTTCCTGGAAGAATTGTCTTATGGAGGTGTTTAAATGGGTGAAGACCTAATGCTCAGGAACTTGTAGCTCATCCCATTTGTACTGTGCAGCATGGAGGAAGGTAGGAAGACGGGGCTGGAGAAGGAAATGAACAGGGCATTGAGGCTTCGTTGCCATGGAGAGGGTGAGGAGAGGAGATGAGGCCTGGAGGTAGGAGCAGACTTGTGGAGCAAAGAGAAGAGGCTTATCTCTCTGATAAGGTAGTAGGAAAAGGGGAGTGGGCGGAGAGGTTCGAAGGGAGTGATAGGGTCTGGCTGAGCGAAAATCAGTGCTTTAGAGATACAGAAAGCGGGGTTACACGTATCAGGGAGGCTGTGGTAATATCTGAGGCTGGAGATGGAGAAGTGTGCTGCTAAAGAGGCTCGGGTTTGCTCTATGTTGTAACAGAGGCAGAAGCTGCCTGGAGGCGAGGGGAGGACGAACATGGGGTCGGATGGCTGGAAGCCTGTGTGATGGGACAGAGGGTAACGTGGCCAGTGGCAAAAGAGGAAGTGACGTAGGAGGAAAAACAAGGAGCTGAATTACAGTTGTGTGGCTTCAGCCTGTTTGTATTCCTGCTGAACCAGCAATAAGTGGGATTGTATAACTGTCCACGGTCACATAAATAGTATTGAGGCACTTCCCTGGGGAATAAAATAAACCTGACGCCAGGACATTATTACAGCCTACTAGCTCCATCACTTTTTTCCCTTCTCTGTGTTCTACGGCAGCGCTTAGCTTGATGCAGATATTTTGAAAACTTTTTGCATAATAGAAGCAACTGCCAGAGGGAAAATGGAACAGACTGGCATCCGGAAAATAGACAATTACTTGTCTATCAATCTTAGGCTCTTACTATTATTTACACGGCCTCTTCCTTGCATCACCCATGACGCTGGGAGGTTTTGGTATCCATGAAACAGCTCATTTTCTCCCCTTTTCCTCACTTGCTCTGCTAGAACCATTCGGATTTAAAACCAGACACAGCCAGAGCATTTACAATTTAACAATCAATAAAAAAAATTACACTCCAAGACTGGAAAGAAATCATTTCGGTCTCGTCTCTTCCTGCCGGGGTGTAGCGAGAAATATGTGCTGGGCTAGCTCTGGCCTGAAAAGCATTAGCAGCCAGATGGACAGTTAGTATTGTCTTAAACTCAGCAGGTAATGGAGAAAGTCAGTGGCTTTAGCAATAAGACTGAGGCAGCAGCTTTGGGCCTGTTTGACATGTATTGAGTGGGAATGAAGTAAGGTTTTTTTGAGAGGGGACCATCTTTTCGTTCTGTTTGTACTTGGCACAGAGAAGTCCGGCTCCATGACTAGGTCTCCAAGGTGGTACTGCAATACGGATAACAAGGGTTGGGCCTTCTAGCGAGGAAAATTGCATCAAACCAGCACAAACAACACTTGAGCTCCAGTCCTGAAATCGGAAGCATGCAGAGCCCCATTGGAGGTGTGCAGGGGCTGCCTACGTGGAACTCACTGCAGGATAAGGCATAGCCCTGTACGGGATGCCGCACATTCTAGCACCTGCATTCTTGTACTGCTTGCAGTACTGGGTTCCTGGCCCACAAGCTGGCTCCCGCCACAGGCAATCTTATGCCTGCTGCTGGGGGACGGGGGAGGGGAAGAGGGACTGTTTTCCTTCTCCTGCTGGATGAGAGGGACATGCAAATTTTAAATCTGTTTTTAATTGGAAATGTCAAGGGGGAACAAAATGAAACCTCCCATGAGCTCAAGGGCTGCTCTGTCTGCTCACTCTCCCTCAGACTGATTGCCCTTCTTCAGTGCAAGGACAGCCATGGCAGCATTTGCCATCAATCAGGACTGTGATGCTTTAGGGGCCGTCCCCACAATTACACCCTCTTTTAAAAGAAAATGAGTAATGAGAGGCATCGCTTGCACTGATGGGCACAATTGTCAATGGCTGCAGATTCAAGGTTTTGCAATTTAATAGTTTCTGTCCTGTACACAGTAGGGTCAGCCCCGGGTTCTCAAAAAATCATGGGACTTGACAAAGGTCAGGCTGCTGGTGTGCTGAGGCCACTGCCCATCATGCTAACCAATATGATCTTATTGTTTGTGTTTCCCTCATCTGTCTCTTCCCACCTGCTGTCTCTTGTGTTATACTTCGTCCCTGCCCCAAGGACCTTACAATCTCGCTCTTTTTTTCTGAGTTTGTATAGCACCGAGCCCAATGGGGCTCTGGTCCATGACTGGCTCTCAGAGGCGCTACTGGGATACAAATAATGACGATGAGACTGGCTTAAATCATAAGATTGAAAAAAAATTATTTGGGGTTCTTCTTTGCCTCTTGGTTTCTGAGCCGTTAGGTTATCGCTTAAATCAGATTAGTGAACAGGCTGGAGATCGTTCACTTAAGGAATTTGTGGGGTGCGATTGGTCACATGCTGTTATTTCTGTTCCCTCATTGGTGACCTGTTAATGGCTGCCGTCTAAGGAACAACAACATGCTGTCACCAGTTCTTTGGAGGAGGACTTTTGGGGTAAAATGGATGGGATTTAATATCAAAACAAATAACTTGGGGGGGACGGGGGAGGCGGGGAAGAGAGTCCTGGAACTGGTTCACTTTCATCTTCTTTAATGCACTAACAACCTCCATTTTAGATGAAGTGCTGCAGTATTTCTAGTCGGCTGCACAAGAGAGACCTAGACAGCAGCAAGGTTGTGGTTGAATTTATATTATACTATAATAGTCCAAAGCTGTTTAATGAAAAGTGCTATTTCACTTAGCCTGGTCCAATAACCTCTCATCCCTTGTCGTTCCCTTTCAGCCTACCTGACGTGGGCAAGGAGACGAAATCAACCCAAGTAGTGAGCACTATTGCAGGCTTGATTCGAGAGCTTTAATAGACCACCGATGTTAGTGGAATAACTTATTTTCATCTCACACGAAATGTGTCTTCTCTCAATGTGTGAAAATCTCTCAGGATACACGGGGCCCAATGGGCCGTCTCCTCCCTTCACGATGGTCCTTAATTTTAGAGCAGAGAGCTGTGTTGTTTGCCTGATTAGATGGAAGGCTGCGGCCATAGGATATCTTCCAAGTAGAAGGAGACATAAGGCAAGGCTGATCGTTTCCTTCAGTGACTCCCTGTTGCAGCTTTTGTTTACCCTGGGTAATTGCTGCACCTTTACCACACAAGCTACTGTAGAAACTAAGCATCCAGGGCAATTTAGGAATCTTAGCTACGGCACAACATTCAACCCTGCAAGCGAGATAAGGTCTGGCCAGACTTGGCTGTGACTCAGAGGGAGTAACCGCTAGGGGGATCCTTCCCCTGAGAATACCAGCAAGGGGGATTGGATGGAAGGAGCTATTGTGAGGGTGGTTTCTTACCTGCCCTACTAGGAGTTGGACTCCGGCCACCAAACCATTGCTGCTGCAGGGCTGGATTGCAACAGGCATCCTACAGGCAACCGTCTCTTTAGCCTGTTCAACCCCCTTGGGCTATCGAGTGCTCACACGTCAGTGGCAAAACTTTTTCTACAGCGGCTTCATTAACACCCAAGCAGCAACCTGTTGTGGAAAGTAATGTGAGGATAATAGCTGCTAATCCTTAACCAGTGCCTTATGCCCCATCTGCTCTCCTTTGTCCTGTTCCGAACTCTCTAGCTGAGCTCTCCTTCACTTCAGCGGTAGCAGGACTGGAACCTGAGAGAGCTGCTAATGCTTTTAATCCTCTCCCACAATGAGATACCTAGAAGGAGAAGCTGGGATACGCAGCATTTGTGCTTTGTAGCATACTGGCTGCTCCAGGGAGATGGATGGGCAGGGTCCCATAGGCAGGCAAGAATTATTACTAGGCATCGGTATAGTCCATGTGACACCGCAGGAGTAGGCACTGAGCAGCACTGGGGTGTTTTTCTTTTCATGTCCTGGTGATGAGGAACAGCAAACTGTTGTGGAAGAGGCAGCAGCCGGCCGGAACTTTGTCAGCCTTCTAAGTGAGTGGCAGTGGGTCTCCCCCATGCAATGACCCAGACGAGTGGAGGTTCAGATTGTCCGCTAGTCACCACACTGAAAACAGTCTGAGACGCTGAGCTGTAGCAGGCTTTGCGGGAAGGGACCTGCCAACCCTCTATATGGACACAGGTAGGCAGGGCCGCCCAGAGGGGGGGGCAAGTGGGGCAATTTGTCCCAGGCCCCGGGCCCCACAGGGGCCCCCCACGAGAATATAGTATTCTATAGTATTGCAACTTTTTTTTATGGAAGGGGCCCCTGAAATTGCTTTGCCCCAGGCCTCCCGAATCCTCTGGGCAGCCCTGTAGGTACGGAAGCAAGGGTATTGACCGCAGTAGAATGCATAGTGTGCTGTGAGCTCTGTCACAAGTTACAGGCAAATCTGGCCCCAGGCTGTGAGAGTGGGCTAGTGCAGTGGCAGGGTGGGATTCCTACCACGGAAAGTCTGTCCTTGGATGGTGCACCCTAGCTCCAAGCTAGTAAGGTCTGCCAGCTACAAGCTGTGATGAGGCCTCTAGAGCAGACACAGCAGCAGAAGCAAAAGGCGCTCAGGGATTCATTTCCTCCTGCTCTATCTGAGCCATCCTGCCCCACCAGGATGGCTTCTTGGCCACACTCCCACTCCTTAGGAGCAGGGCTGGCTTTCACTGTAAGTGGTTAGCAGGGATCGGGCACACTTAGTGCTGGTTCTAGAGATGGGTGAGTCCTGGCAGTTCGGTTCAGAAAACACCCAGGTATTCAGGGGCTTATCCAAACCCACTGGAAACCAGGCTGAACCTTCATGGGGATGGATTACATCATGAGATTTCTAGTGCTTCCTGCTTCTCCCAGCTTGGCAACACCACAAGAATAGTTTTTCCTTGAAGGGTTCTTGTCCTTCTCTCTCCAGTCCTGGTCAGAACCAGTGACCTGCAGGGGGTTCAAAACTCAGCAATGGAGGAGAGTCAACCAAAGCGGTTCAGAATTCAGGATCAATGCCACTTCCAATAGAAGAGTCAGTTCAGTTATTCTACTCTCCTGGATGGCTCATCTAACTTTAGGTAATACATTATAGTCCATATGAGTATTCCTTCACTATATAAATCCATGAATTACCATAGGTTAAAATAAGACCGTATGATCTAATGGCTAGAGTTGGGGGACTTTTGTTTGACTGTGGCTCTCCCATTCTCTCTGTGGCCTTGGGTACTTCACTTAAACTTTCTGGCTGCAATTTTCAAGGAACCTAGAGGAATGAGGTATCACCCAAATCCCACTGAAATTCCAAGAGTGGGGATAATGCCTCTCCTTTGTAAAGTGCTTTGGGATCTCCCCGTGACCTCATTAATCAGAATAGAGACCGCTGCTATAGTTTAGGATGCTTCATTGCTTTGATTCATAAAACTCATTTGTCTAAGGTGTTCATTAAACCAGAGTATTAAATTGTGAATTGTGGTGAGGAATTCAAACAGCTTGGGATGGAAGTAATTCTCCCCTTCTCCTTACCAACCAATTTAAAAAAAAAAAGGGACTCTTAGAAGATGTAAAAGAAAAGGGAAACCCCAGAGACAGAGCACAATGTTTTCCAGGCATGTCTTGGATTTAGGAAATTGAACTTGGTAACTGTTTTGATCTATACCGTGGTGTAATTTGTTTGGGTATCTGGTAACTTTAAACAGTATTTTTGCACTCAGATATGGTAGGGTTACCATACGTCCGTTTTTTCCCAGACATGTCCGGCTTTTCGGCAATCAAACCCCCGTCCGGGAGGAATTGCCAAAAAGCGGAACATGTCCGGGAAAAATACCGGCCGGGCACTTCCTCTCCAGCAGCTGCTCTGCTCCTCCCCTCTCAGACTTCGGCTCTGTTTAAGAGCCAAGCTGCCCGAGCCAGCGCTACCGGCTTCGGGCAGCCCCCTTGCCTCCGGACCCCAGCCGCCGGCCGGGCACTTCTCCTCCCCAGCTCTAGCTGCTCTGCTCCGGCGGCGCAGGGTCCGGAGGCACGGGGGCTGCCCGAAGCCGGTAGAACTGGCTCAGGCAGCTTGGCTCTTAAACAGAGCCGAAGAGTCAGGGGAGGAGCACAGCAGCTGGAGCCTGGGAGGGGAAGTGCCCGGCCGGGGGCGCAGGGTCCGGAGGCAAGGGGGCTGCCCGAAGCCCGAGCTCTACCGGCTTCACGGGTTTGTCGGGCAGCCTCCAGACCCTGCACCCCTGGCTGGGTGCTTCCCCTCCCGGGCTCCAGCTGTGCTGGGGAAGCGCCGGCCGGGGGCGCAGGGTCTGGGGGCTGCCCGACAAACCATGAAGCCGGTAGCGTTTGGGCAGCCCTTTTCGCATGGTTGGGAGAGAGGAGGGGGAATTAGGGCGGAGACTTTGGGGAATGGGCGGGGGAATGGGCGGAGTTGGGGCGGGGTGGGAAAGGGGCGGGGCCAGGGCCCCGTGGAGTGTCCTCTTCTTTTATTTTTTAAATATGGTAACCCTAGATATGGATCTTCCCTGCATCTACAGTCCCAATTACCAAGGCACTTTTAAAAGCTGCTTCCATATGTGTTTGCACAATAGATTTGAGTGACTATTAGGGCATGTTCAGTGTCATTGTAAATGGGCACCGTCACCCCGTGCGTCAGGATATGACATTTTGGAAACTCCCACATGCATCCTTGATCACTCTCCGTGTAAGTGATGTGTAGCCTGGTGTTTTCAGCTGGAATTGATGATCATTTCATCATTCAAGCCAATCTTAGTTTGCCCTGCTGGTAAGGAAACCATAGACTGAAATCAGTGGTTTCTGCATTGGCCTCCCTGTCTCACTCAGCGTGGATCTTCTAGAAAATGAACGAAATTAACGTGCAGGTCAAGCACCAGAGGATCATTTTGTTTAGAATAAAGTTGCCCCTTGTGAGCATTGGAGTGTTGGAGCCACTAGGGTAGCAGCAACATGATAAGCTGGTCTCTTCTATTCCCAAGCTCCGGTGGTTTTGTACAGTCAGATTTTTAAATTTTAGCTGCCGCAATGGGAAGTGGAAGAATCCAGAGAGGTCTGTGCTTTGTTTTGCTTTCTCCCCCATCTCATTTCCCCCCCAAAAATAAATTCTCAAAACCCCGACTGCTCAACTATGTGTCTGTCGTATCCAGACAAGGATGGGGATTTGCATCCAGGGTTCTGGTTTTGGTCCATCAAAACCTGTATAGGATCTGCTTGGATTTCTTAGATGATCCTTAACTGGTATGGAGAGCCTGGTTGTGATCCTGCCCCCACTGAAGAGCTCTTCCATTGATTTCAGCGAGTGCAAGATCAGTCCTTAAATGAGGAGCAAAGCTGCTAGCCATGTGCTGTGTAGAAACTCCAGCCTGCCTCATATGCCATTCGTACCAAATCTCAGGTATCTAATTCCATTCATAGGTTTAATTCAAGCACCTCACCTTGTGCAGGGAGGTGAGAGTTGGTGCAGTTTCAATGAGGGGGGAGATTTACAGCTAACTGCCATATCAGAAGGAAACATGAAAGCTGCTCTTAAGCCCTTTCGCATTCATCCAAACAAAACAAGGAGAACTAAGTCCATCCCTTCTGCCTCAGGGACCAGGGTCCCCTGGCTTGTTAGCTTTGTTGATAGGATTTACAAATAAATTTAATGTTATGTCCTCCATAAACTAATCATGCAGGGATTATGCCTGGAAGGAAACCAGAGATGAGGGAGTAAAAACATCGCTCCCTGATGTAACCTGTGATTAGTGATATAACTGGTGATTAGCCAGAGGCCAATTCCCTTCCTGGGCAATTTTGCTACTCACAGAATTCACTGCTATTCACAGGGGCATGGTTGGGTTTTTACTTAACCTTTGCTGTTTAAATGTTAGTGCCTCGCTGGAGTCTTAAGAGGGACTGGTATCGAGACACTGCATTGGAAATATCAACAGGGTTTGAGCCTGGGACCATCAGCTCTGCAGCACCAACCTCTGGCTCCTGAGCTAAGGGCCTGACCCAAAGCCCATGGAAAGGGATCGGGCCTGCCTCCTATGGCATTTCTACCAGTTCTTGAGGGGACTTCAGATCTAGTCTTTGGGCTGGTAGCTGCCTGCAGTAGCAAGTGGCTACAGTGGCTGGCTCACAAAGGATGAGGTTGAGGGGACTGTCTGTGACACGCTTTACAGGCATGTTACAATGGATGGAATAAGGGCCCTGATCCTGCAAATGCTTAAGTATGTTCTAACTTTGTTAATTTACATGGTGTAAATTTCTAATTGCGAAGGTAATTAGCCATTGGAACAATTGACTATAGGCGCCGACTTCCTCTCTACCCGGGGGGTGTTCAACCCCACCCCCTCTGCCCCAGGCCCGCCCCCACTCCACCCCTTTCTCCAAACCCCCATCCCCGCCCCAACGTGTCCTGTCCCCACTCCTCCCCCTCTCTCCAGCACCTCCTGCACACCGCAGAACAGCTGTTGGGGGGAGCTTGGCTGCCGGTGGGTGCTAAGCACCTGCTGGAACACCCATGGAGTCGGCGCCCATGCAATTGACCAAGCGTGGATTCTCAGTCACTGACAATTTCTACATAAAAGCTCACCTTAACTGATCACTCTCCTTATAGTGTGTATGGTAACACCCATTGTTTCATGTTCTCCGTATATATATCTATATCTTCCTACTGTATTTTCCACTCCATGCATTTGATGAAGTGGACTGTAGCCCACGAAAGCTTATGCTCAAATAAATTTGTTAGTCTCTAAGGTGCCACAAGTACTCCTGTTCTTTTTGCGGATACAGACTAACACGGCTGCTACTCTGAAACCTACATTTAGGTTGGCTGTTTTTTCTAAATGATATACTCTACAATAATGGCAAAGTTCTTGGTTCAGGCTTGTAGCAGTAATAGAATAAACTGCAGGTTCAAATCAAGTCTCTGGAGTACATCCACAGCTGGGATGGGGTATTCAGTCCTTTGTATAGAGCTTCCTTTTATAGCAAAGTCCCTCCAGAAGTATGAAGCAGGATTGAAGACAAGATGGAGACGAGGCATCAGCCTTTTATAGTCTCTTGCTGTGTGGTCTTTGCTTTCTTTGTCCCAAGGACACTCTATCCAGCATGTGGCATAGAAAAACCTTAGAGTTCTGTCCATAGGCAGGTCCCTGCATGCCTTGCTGAGTCACAAGGTGTATCTTCCTTCTCTCAATGGATCAATTGTATAGCTCATGGTCCTCAGTGGGCCATCAAGCAGGCTAGGCAGAACTAACACCAACTTGTCTGGGGTGTTCCCCGGAAGCATAGCACAAGTTTGAAATACAGATAGTATAGAGCCAATATTCATAACGTCAACTACAAAACTGATACACATATACAGATAGCATAATTATAATCAGCCAATCAGAACCTCTCCATAGACCCCTTCCACGACAACCTTTATACAATATTGGCTGCAAATATATAACAGTGGTCACAACGGTGATCTATACAGTTACAGATTATGTCAATAGCGTCACAGGAGGTGACGCGGCATCAGTGAGACTGATATTGGAATACTGCATCCAGTTTTGGTGTCCTCCTTTGAAAAAGATGTTGTGAAATTGGAGCTGGGGCAGCAAAGAGCCACCAAATGTTCTGAGGGCTGGAGAAAAATGCCTTCTAGTGAACAGTTGAAAGAGCTCAACCTCTTTAGCTTATCAAAAGAAGATTGAAAGGTGACTTCATTGAAGTGTTGAAGTGCTTTAATGGAGAGAAAAGATTGGGTATTAAAGGGCTCTTTAATCGAGCAGAGAAAGGCAGAACAAGACCCAGTGACTGGAAGGTGAAAAGAGACAAATTCATATTACAAATAAAGCACAGATATTCAATAGCGAGAATGATTCACCACAGGAACAAGCTACCAAGGAAAGTGGTGGATTCGCCCTCTCTTGCTGTCATTGAATGAAGACTAGATGCCTTTCTGGAATGTGTTTGCCCCCAAAGTAGCTATTGTGTCATACAGGAGGCCTGTGACATGCAGGGGGTCAGATTAGATGCTCTAATGGTCTCTTCTGGCCATCAAGTCTACTAATTTCTGAAAAACGGAGTGTAGCATTGGGAGCAGCGTCTGAGGTTTTACTGTCTAGTTGGCTTGCTTCCTAGAATGAACACGCCTTGAGTGGGGTGATCCACAGGGAGTAGCTCAAAGCTCCCAAGTGCCTGGCCAGGGGCAGGACATTAGCACAGCAAGGGAGGGGCGTGGCAGTGACATCACAAAGGCCTTTTGCAGGCCCTCAGACTATTGGTCAAAGGTGGTGACCTCACAGAGAGTTGCTGACATCAGCCAGGCAGGACAGAGGCGAGTGGCCCGGGAAACCTCAGAGACTGCTGTGGCTTTGCTTCAGCAAGTCTCTGTCTCGAGGTCTCTCTTTGAGGACTGAGAGAACATTCGGGTTCACGTACGTGAGCGGCAGGAGGAACCTCTGTCGAGTTTTCTCCTTCCCTTTTCGTGATTGTACTAGAAAGCAGACGTCCCTGTGCAGAAGGTAAGAGCCTCCTCGAGGTTTGAAACCTGTTCAGTCTGATCCATCGGGTGAGAGTTGAATTCTAGGCATGGAAAACACGAGCTTGAGGAGGCAGAATTTTATTCCACACCTGGGATTTTATCCCTTAGAATCACTGGGGACATTGGGGTTTGTCCTTTTTGTTTCACCTTTTCCTCCATCCATCCCTCCTTTCTCTTCTTCTCTTGCTTCTTTTGTCCTTTCCCCTGTTCCCCTCCCAACACCAGGGTGTGTGTGTTTGTGTGTCGCGGGGGAGTGCTCTGCAGCTCCCACTGTGGGAGGTCCACCCAAAAATGTGGGGCTGAAATAGTGCCCCGGCAGTGATCCCCACCAGTAGCATAGCTGGGGGGGTGCAGGGGAAGCAGCCACTTCCCCTCAGCACATTTTCCAAAAGTGGCACCTTAGTCAGGGGTTACCATGGCGCCAGCGGGCGGGGCCCACGCTTGGGGGCGTGGGGGCGGAACGGCACGGCCGGAGGAGCCATCCTTTGGGCTCTCTGGTGAGAACCCTCAGCCTCCCATCCTCAGCCTCTACCCTGACTGGCTGAGCAGGGGATTATTGATAGGAAGGAGACTCAGGTCCTTGTTCTCTTTTAAGACCAAGTAAATAAGTCATAAGCAGTTCTATGTTTGATGAATTTTGCTGCTTCTCTGCATTAATTGTCTCTGAGCAGCTCATGATTCTCTCTAACATTGCAGTTCTCCTAAAATACTTGCTGAATAATTACTGTGCACTGTTGTTGGTCTGGAACTCATCTGAGAGCACTTTTTTCAGGAAATTCAAGATCCGATAGTTAGTTTGAAAATCAGGGCTCTTGGGTCCTATTCCCAACTCTGCCACTGACTGTCTGTGTGACCTAAGACAAGTCAATTCTCCTTTCTCAACCTTAGCTTCTCCCTCTTTCAAGTAGGGATAATAATGATCCGCTCCTACTGGCTTACTTTCCCCTCTGCCGTGCTTCTGCAGGGTTTGTTGTCCATTAGAACAGGAGTCAGGACTGGTGGCTTCTCTTTCTGGCTCTGCCACCGCCTTGCTGTCTAGGCGCGGTGCTTGGCCGGGGCCCGGGACCGGTGCGGTGCTTGGCGGGGGGCCGGGGTCGGTGCGGTGCTGGGCCGGGGGCCGGAGCCGGCGCAGTGCTCGGCGGGGGCTGGCGCGGTGTGGGCCGGGGCCGGCGCAGTGCTCAGCCGGGGGCCGACGCGGTGCTGGGCCGGGGGCCGGCGCGGTGCTCAGCCGGGGGCCGGCGCGGTGCTGGGCCGGAGGCCGGGCCGGGGGCTGGCGCGGTTCTAGGCCAGGGGCCGGCACGGTGCTGGCCAAGGGGCCGTGCCAGGGGCGCTGGGCCAGGGGCCGGCGCTGTGCTGGGCCGGCGGTGCGGGCACTTGGCCGGGGGCCGGCGCGGTGCTCAGCCGGGGGCCGGGCCGGGGGCCGGTGTGTTGCTCAGCCGGGGGCCGGCCGGGCTCGGGGCTGGCGCGGTTCTCGGCCGGGGGCCGGCGCGGTGCTCGGCCGGGGCCCGAGGACGGCGTGGTGCTGGGCCAGGGGCTGGGGCAGGCGCGGTGCTCTGCGGGGGCCGGCGCGGTGCTGGACCAGGGGCCAGGGCCGGGGCGGTGCTCGGCGGGGGCCGGCGCGGTGCTGGGCTGGGGGCTGGAGCCGGTGCGGTGCTCTGCGGGGGCCGGCGCGGTTCTGGGCCGGGGGCTGGGGCCGGCGCGGTGCTCGACGGGGGCTGGCGCGGTGCTGGGCCAGGGGATGTGCCGGGGGCCGGTGCGGTACTGGGCCGGGGGGCCGGCGCGGTGCTCGGCAGGGGGGCGGGCCGGGGGCCAGCGCGGGCATTTGGCCGGGGGCTGGCGCCCCAGTGCCCAAACCAGGCGGGAGACGCAGGGGCCAGAGCCTCTTGGCCTGGGCCAGCCTCCCTGTTTCAGGCTTCCCGCGAACATTTGATTCGCGGGAAGCAGGGGAGGGGGAGGAGCAGGGGGCGGAGCGTTCAGGGGAGGGGGCAGTGTTGGGGTGGGGCTGGGGGCGGGGAAGGGGCGGAGTTGGGGCGGGGCCCCATGGAGTGCCCTCCTTTTTAAAAATTAAAATATGATAACCCTACCAGTGAGCATGGACTTGTCAAGAACAAATCATTCCAAACCAATCCTAGCTCCTTTTTTGGCAGGGTTATAGGCCTAGTGGAGGTGGGTAAACAGTAGATGTGATCTCTCTTGGTGTTTCTAAGGCTTTTGACACAGTCCCATGGGACATTCTCACAAGCGAACGAGGGAAATGTGGTCTAGATGTAATCAGTGAAATGTGAGTGCAGAGCTGGTTGAAAGCCCAGACTCCAAGAGCCCTTCTCCATGTCTGGCTGTCCAACGGAGAGGGTGTACCTAGTGGGTCCGGCAGGGATCAGTCCGGGGGCCGGTGCCCGGTAGTATTCAATATTTTCCTTCAGGATTTGGAAAATGGAGTGGAGAGCATGCTTCTACAATTTGCAAATGACACCAAGCACTTTGGAGCACAGGATTGGAATTCAAAACGCCCTTAACAAATTGGAGACTTGGTCTTCTTGAGCCAAAGTCCATGGCTGGGCCCCTCTCTCTAGACTGGGCTGAAGTGAAACCCCAGAGCCAAACACTCCTGGGCAGTGCGCTCCCACCTTCAATGGGCAGATGCTGCTTAGCGCTGTCAGAGCAGCTTTTACTGGGGGCTTCTCCCAGCACTTTTCAATAATGGGAAAGTATGAAATCCCCGTTTGACTGCTGGGGACAGAGCCAGAGACGGGGGAGCAACTTGCCCAAAGTCCCACAGGAAAAGGAAAACAACCATCAGTGGAACCAACAGGAAACCCAGCAATGGAACTCAGGAATCCTGGCTCCCAGTCCCCTGGTCCAGTCACTCCAGCGGAGCACACTCCCTCTCAAAGGCAGGGGGAGTGGACATGGGGGCCTGGTTGTAATTGCCAGCTGTGGGAGGGAGCGTGCAGCAGTGCTTAGTGAAGGGGCCTGGAAAGAAGGGCTGCTGGGTCCCACCATACTTCTGACACTTGGTGTGACCCTGAGCCAGTAGCTTCCCCTCCCAGGCCTGGTTCTCATCAGTGGGGTTGGGGTCGCAGTCCCAACAGCCCAGGGGGGTCACAGTCCCAACAGCCCAGGGGGTTGGGAGGCTCCAGGAAGGTGTGTAAAGTGCTGGGATGTTGGGATCCCGGAGGCGCTGTCACCCCTGCACGAGGGCAGTGTTCTGCACCCCCTGCTGCTGGCCGAGTTTCTCTGTCCCTTGGCACTAAGACAGACTCTTGTTTTCACAGCCAGCCGATCGCCCAGTGCCATCACCCTGCCTGCTTCCTGGGCAGGGTAACTCCTCAGCTCACCACCACCCTCTCCAGCCTGCCTTGGGCTTGGAGAGTGAGGAGAAGGGCGAGGGACGACCCTGAACATCCTCCATCCATCGCTCCATCACCAGAGCAAGTGAGTGGCATTAGGGTTCCTCGGTGGCGTCCCCTGTCTGTCTGGGGAGAGGCAGAAAGACGGGGAGAGAATCTCTCCCAAAGGAGATTGGATTTGCAAACAGCCCCCAGGACCGCCTCGCTCTCAGACCGGGAAGGGGCTTCTCCAGAGCCGTCTCCAGTGTGTTTGGCAAGGTCCCAGCAATGGGGCTCCCAGCCCTTCCCTTGTGGGAGACTGTTCCCCAGGCTGAGAGTCTGTGAGCTGGGCCAGACCTGGTGAGCTGCTAAGCATGGAAATCAATGGGAACCGAGGGGGCCCTGGCCTTGCTATTCCTAGGGACTTTGAAGTGGGGAATGGTTTCCCAGGAGAAGTCCGGACTCCTGGGTTCAGGGCCGGCTTTAGCAAGTGCGGGGCTCGATTCCTGGGGCGGCACTTCGGATTGCCGGCTGGGGGAGGTGGCCCCGCGGGGCTGACATGCTCCGGATGGCGCTCTGGCCAGGAATGCAGGGCCTTGGGGCTTGCCACGGTCCGGCCGACGGTCCGGCCGGGGTCGTGGAGCTGCAGGGCTGCTGCGCTCCGGCTGTGAGTGTGGTCTGGGGTCGCAGGAGAGAGCTGCTTGTCCAAAGTGATCAGTTTCTTTGTGACTGACCCCAGTGTTCGAAAAGGACGAGATTCCCTGGTTCTTGCAGCCCCAGGGATGACGAGGGGGAGCGTTGAGGGGGAGCAGATCATGCAATGAACTCTTGTCAGTGTGTGTAGCTTGCCCTCCCTGCACCCCCATGGGGGGAGCAGGAGCTGCTCTGGCTGGGGCAGGGATGGGGAGGGACCAAACAGGCTGGTTAGTGAGCGGCTGCCTTGACCCCAGACTCACGCCCGCTCCCCGCTCGGTTCCAGGATGGCCAGGCTCCTGAGGAGGTTCAGGAAGAAGGCTGTGCAGGTGGCCCCAGAGCCTGAGGGAAGCATCCACCATCTTCCCCAGGAGCAAAGCGGCCCCTCAGTCCCCACTGGAGGGGAAGCAGATCCCGGCCGTGCCAGGAGGTGGAAGCGCCCAGCCTTCTGGCGGAGGAAACCCACTCCCGGCACAGGCGCCGAGGTGGGAGCATCACCTCCCAGGCCAAAATGGAGCTGGGCCAGGCTGCGGCTGGGCAGGCAGGACCCAGCCCAGGGGCGGAACCGGGCAGGGTGGCTCTGGGGCTTGTTGTTGTGTGGGCAGCAGCGGCCCCAGGCGCCCAGCCCCAACTTCCAACAGGGGGCATCACCCTGTTCGGTCAGTGAGGACCTTCCAGCCTCCCCAGGGCAGGAAGTGGAGGATCCCTCTGCCAGCCCCAGCAGCTCGGGCCGCTCCCCATCCGACAGCAGCAGCGCCTGCGACTCGGACAGCAGTCTGGCCGACGGACGCGTCTGCTTTGTTCCAGGTGAGGAGCCAGGCTTGGCTCAGGGAGGGGTGAAAAGGGGGCTGTGAACATCCAGGGCCCAGGCCCTCGAGCAGTGCTATGGGGGCAGGTCTCCAGCCCAGGTGTCTGGCCTGAGCCATGTGAACCCCACTGACACTAGATGCTGCCACTTTGGTCCTTGGTGCTCCATTGGGCGGGGGTGGGGAGAGGCACCTCCAAGGGAGTCCAGGACAGTGGGGAGGGTCTCTTTGCTATGGGCTCCTGAAGGAGTTGGGGGCTGATGCCATCACTGAGAGGGGGGAGTGTGGGGCCCAATCTGCCCTATGTCCCAGAGGTGGGAAGGGGACACATTGTCCCACCATGCCCCTGTCCTTCCCCCGAGTGGCAGCAGGAGTCACCTTGTCCCCTTCTCTCCCTGGTGCAGCATCCGCCAGGGACTCCGAGGACGACGAGGAGAAAGAAGAACGGGTGGATTTGGTAACAGAGGAGGCTGCTCTCATGAACATCCGAGAGCAGCTCCATGCCCGAGAAAAGGTACAAAGGTTCCCCAGCTGTGCTGGAACTGAGATTGTCCTGCTCCTTCCCAGCATCCTGACCCCCTGCAGAAGGTCTTGGCCCTAATGGGGACCTTTCTCCTTCATGATCTGGGACCCCCAAGATGGGGGTGTTTGTCACACACCAGCCGGGGTCTCCTCCCCCCACAGGCACTGTCCCAGTTCCTGACCCTGATTGTGGAGGAGTCGTGGGTGATTTGAACAATAGGCAGGTCCCCACTATCCCCCATTCAGGCCTAAGTCCTGCAGCTGGTGTGGCTGGGGCAGGGAGGTCCCTGGCTAACTGGCTCTCTCTCCCCTAACCCCACTCCTGGTGGGCACAGGACGAGGCGCAGCAGCTCGAGTTCCTGCATGCCATCTACCCCGCGTGCCTCGCTGCCCAGCAGAGAGGGGAGGACACATTGGAGCCACACTGCTCGAAGGCGGCTGTGGTGGAGAGGATTGTGGTGAGTGAGACACGGCGCCCGGCAGCTGGAGGGTGGACAGAGACATGGGAGGGGCAGGGGTCTCCCCGGGCCGAGGGTTGGGGGCTGGCTGGTGCTGGAGGGCAGCTGAGGGCAGGGATTGCTGGGGCTGAAGATTGGGGAGAGGAGACGGGAGAACTAGTGGGCAGGAATCGGAGGAGCGGGAGGCAGCTGGGGGGATCCTGCTGGCTGTGTGTAATCTCCTCCTTGGGGAGTGTCAGTGAGGCCCGAATCTCACATGCTCCGTTGTCTCCTTTGCGTCTCACAGGAGCTCATTGAGGAGCTTCCTCCTAACTCCCCACCCGACGCCGTCCTGGCCAACTCCCTCGTTGCTGTGGCCAACCTCAGGTACTGAGACCCTCCCGCCCGGTTCCCCTAACCCCGGTGCTGCTCAGGCCCATGGCTGGGAGTCACTGCCCCTCCCACTCCCAGGTCACCTCCCAAGGGTGGCTCCTCTGGCAGAGGTGGCAGGAAGGGTCACTCCCTCTCCTGGCTGCTCTGTTCTTTTCACTCCAGTCACATTGCAATGGCTTTGGGGAGAGGCTGACTCCCAGGATCAGATACAGGAGGGGCAGCAGGGTCCAGGGAACAGGCGCCATTCCTGCCCTGCCACTGTCGGTCTGGGAAACCTCGGCCTTATCATTTCCTGGCTCGGTGCCTCAGTTTCCATTCTCGCCAGCCTCTGCCTATTTCCCTGCAGTTTCACGTCCGTGTTGGTGCCAGTCCCACCCCCACACTGCACAGTCTAATACCGGCTCCTCTCTCTCTCCAGCACCATGACACCCGCCCTGGAGCCAGAGCTGGAGACCCACCTCCTCCGAGCCACGCTGCACGCTGTCTTCACCCTGGGCACCCAGACGGACACCAATCAAGTCCAGGTAGATCAGCCAGCTGTTATCCTGCCCGAATCCTTGCTAATTGCCTGCAGTGGGATGTGAATGAGAGAGGCCAGGATATGTGTTTGGGGGTCTCACCAGTGCTTCCCAGGGACTCCTCTTCCCATCCTGTGGCAGGTGTAGCCCCAGTTTCCCTAACTCTGACCCATGGCTCTCCCTTGCTTTGCAGGATCTGCATAGGGTCATACCAGACCTCCTGGACGCCATGCTGGGGAACCTGCTGGAAAAGACCCCAGACACGGACAAGCTCCACTACATCTTGGAGGTGAGCCCGATGAGGGGGTGGGGGCAATTTTACCTTAACTCTTAGATCCATTTTCCAGTCTGTCCTCCTAGCTGGGCCCCAAGTGGCCGTCCTTGGTCAGGGCAGTCAGTGCAATGCAGGGTCAGGCCCTTCCTCCTTGAAGGACAGAGGAAGGAGCTGGGACTTAAAGCCAGAGCTCTGCCTGGTTGTGTCGAGCACTAACCACAGGGCCCCCGGCTGGCTTGGGGAGTGAGAGTTTGAACCCCTCCTGGGAGATCCAGAAGATGGTCCTCAGAGAAGAGCCACAGCCTCATTCCTAGAGAAACAGGAGGGCCCCAGAGAATCAGCCCTTGTCTCTGACGGGCCCCGAGATTCCTGGGGGGATTGTGCTCACACTCAATCCCTTCACCCAGCCAAGGACTTGAGAGCCAGGGAGGGGGGAGGGGTCTGTCTCCTTCCTGGGGAGCTGTTCAGGAATCAGCAGTTCAGGGAGGATGGGACCAGCCCTGACACCGAGCATTGTCCCAATCTAGAGAGACAATGACAAGTTGTGACCTACAGGATACAAGCATCGTCCTGGGGGCAAGAGTCCCCTTCTAAAACTCTGCGGTCAATGAATCAGATATTCCACCCCCACCGCATGCAATGTCTCAGCCCCCTTGGGATGGGGGGGGGGGCATTAGCACTACACATGCACCCCCTCATCAATCCTGAGCTGCCTCCTTTCCCCACAGCACATTAACTACTGGACCGTGTCCAGGGTGCCACGAGAGAGAGCCAGGGCCATCAGGAGCAGCGCGGCCCTGCTCACGTCCGTCATCTCCCTCCCTGACTTTGACGTAAGTGGCCTCTGAGCCCAGCTTCCTGACTCCAGGCGTAGGGGGGCCGGTTCCAACGGGCTGGAGGATCTGCTGCTGCAGGGGCTGTGGGCTAGGAGTGATCCTCTTGGGGAGGCAGAGTCAGAGCAGAGAATGAGCCTGGCTTGAGTCAAGTTCTTCTTGTCCTGGTTAAGTGGTGACTCTCGCTTGTAAGGGGAGCAGGCTCCAGGTTCTTGCCTTCTTGTCATCCTGGAGCAACTGGGGAAGCAAATCCTCCTGGAGGGCCCTGCCCACATCTCTATCCTCCGGGCTCCCTTGCGGGCAGAGATAACTAAGGATTCAGCTCTAGCTCCTATCCTCTAGCATCTCCTGCAGAGGGGCTGAGGGGAAGGAGAGTCCTGGCCCAGGCAGGGACTGGGAGCTGACAGGAAAATGCTGATGGAGTCCCCTCTCCCTCTCCCTTCCATTAGAACTCAGCCGAATTCCCCAGGATGGGCCACCACGTGGCCCAGCTGGCTCTGTCCATCAGTGACCCAGACGAGGACATCAGCCGGCAGGCCAGGGAGGGGGTTTACCGGCTCTACCAGCTCCTGCTGCGCCAGAGGGGTAAGGAACCCGGCTAGACGAGTCAGACTGGGACCCCAGCCAATTTCTCTCCGAGTGACCTCGGCTGGCGGATCAGTCTCTCTCTCTCTCTTTCTGTGTTCTCCACCACCCCCGCAGTTCTGTTGGGCTCTGCCCACCGTGCAGCCACCATGGCACAGCTCTGCAGGCAGGTGGCTGCCTCCTGGAGCCACGCGACGGAGTTGCCGTTCTAGGCCAGGATTTGGAGCCTGGTTGGGGGCAATCTGCTGAAGCCTCACATCTGGTTGGTTTCAGGTTTTTGGCAAATTCTTCTCAGAGGGGCAGAGAAGATTCTTCCTGCAGACAGCAGTGCTGGCCATGCACGACCCCCTGCTGCGTGTCAGCCAGGCTGGGCTGCTCCTCACTTACTCCCTCCTGGGGCAAACCGAGCAGCTGATGGGGAGCAAGGTGAGCAGCTGCATTAGACTCAGGAGATTGGGGCGGGGCCCAGGCCTCATTCCCATCCTCTGGCCATTCGCCAGCCTGGCAGCAAGGCGACCGGTGGGGAATGAGAGTGAGAGCAGGTGCTCCTGGGAAGGGAGATGAATTCACCTCCATGAGCAGGAGGGAGGAGGTTGTCCCCGGAGCAGTTCCAGCCCAGCTCGTTAGCAAGGCTAATGAATGACAAGCATTGCCTCAGCACGGACTTCTGTTCTTGGGAAGGGCAGCAGAGTCCTCTACGTGCCCTCTGCGAGCCTCTCCTGTCACCCGCGCCACCACCCAGAGTTGTTCCCGTCACTGGCAGCCTGGGAGGCCAAGGACTGAGGGGTGATGGCGACTGACCGGGCAGTTCTGAGGCACATGGGCGGGGGAAGCTCGTCCTGCTGCCGGCAGGGCTGGACTCGCTCTAGAGAGAACGGGAGGATTCACTCAGCAGGGGCTGCTGATCTGCCCCATTCACCAGGGCTGCCATCCTACGGCTTCAGCCTCAGTGGCTGGGATAACTGGGGGAAAGGTCTCAAGCTCCCCACATCCCACTTCACTGCTGCCAGAATCCCTCCCCCCGCCCCGCTAGAGCCCCCTCCCTGCCCAACCTGGGTGGGGGTGGAGGAGAGGGGTCAGAGAACTTGAGCTGTGGATTGGAGGTGGAACAGCTGTCAGGGGCACTGGGTGGGAGGTGGTAGGAGCTCCTCCTACAAGGAGGTTGTTGGCACTGGAGGTCCCTTGAAAGGAAAACAAGACTCCATTCTGGGGGTCAGGAGGGGGACTTCATCCCTCAGAGGTGCGCGGGTGCTGGGTGGAATTGCTGCTGGTCCCAGGGGCCCTTAATTCCCCCTGATTCCACGGGGGCGTCTGAGTCTCTGACAGGTCCTCGTTCCCTTGCAGCACGAGGTCGTCACGGCCAAAATAATGAACGAACTTCACATCATCCGGCACTTGCGCCAAGTGCCGGAGGCGCTGCAGGAATTCTGCCTCCAAGGCCACCAGGAACTCCCGCTCCCTCTAAACGGGGAGTGTAGTGAGACTGAGGGGCCTCCCTCCGAGCAGGAGAGCGAGGGCCCCTCTACACACCCCTTGGAGGGCAGAGCCTATATCGCCCCACCCCCCTTGCCTGTTGGCTGGCCACCGGGGCCTCTGGTAGACTCTGTTTCAACTGAGCGGCCTCCCTCCGAGCAGGAGAGCGAGGGCCCCTCTACACGCCCCTTGGATGGCAGAGCCTATATCGCCCCACCCCCATCGCCTGTTGGCTGGCCACCGGGGCCTCTGGTAGACTCTGTTGCAACCGAGCGGCCTCCCTCCGAGGGGGAGAGCGAGGGCCCCCCTACACACCCCTTGGAGGGCGGAGCCTATATCACCCCGCCCTCCTCGCCATAAGGACCGGGGCGTGGGGTCGGAAATATAAAAGGCCGGCCCTTCACCACAGTTGGGGGACAGCCTGCAACAGAGGAGGACACTTGGCCTGTTCTCCAGAGGCCCCTAACCCTAACCCCAGACATGGACGAGGACTGGCCCGGAGTACCCGCTGCGGTTTACCCCAAGGAGCCGGAAGAGGCCTGGAGGCCGCAGGTACCAAACCCCGGGGAGGCAGGAAGTAGCCAAGGGGCAGCCCGGGAGCTGCTGGCTGCAGAGCCCGGCGCGGCTCAGTCGGCGTGTTGCGGCTGGATCCCCGCCGACGCAGGGGCAACCAATCCTGCCCCTGCCAGCGCCTTGGGCTGGGACGCGGGGGAGGAGGGTGGGACCGCGTCCCCCTGCCACCCCACCCCGGGTGGCTGACCCCCTACACGGTGCAAGGAGGCTCTAGCCCAGGACAGGAACTGTTTGTTGGCTGGCCACCGGGGCCCCGCCCAGGCTAGAGCCAGCCCTGTCAAGTCTGTCTGTTTGCTGGCTGCCAGGGTTCCACCCAGGCCAGGGCCCTCCCTTGAAGTCTGGTTGTTTGTGGGGTGCTTGGGCCCCGCCCAGGCCTGAGCCACCCCCGATACAGTGTGTTGAGGGGCTGACCACTTGAGCGACCTCAGCCCAGCAGCGCCGGCTCTACCATTTTTGCTGCCCCAAGCAAAAAAAAAAAAAATACAACAACGCTCGGACTGCCTAAGCGAGCAAAAAGAAAACCAAAAAACCCCCCAACCACTTGGACTGCTGCCACCCGAACTGCCGAAGCAGAAAAAAAACCAACAACAACGCTCGGACTGCCGCCACCCGAACAGCTGAAGTGCAAAAAAAAAAAAAAAGTTGCCCGGCCTGTGCTGCCCCAAGAATGGACGGAATGCCGCCCCAGGCATGTGCTTCCTCCGCTGGTGCCTGGAGCCAGCCCCGCAGCCCAGGCCACAGCCTGGTTGCGACAGCTGATCGCTGAGGTGGGGCAGCTGCTCCACCCCCATGCAAGAGGGCACTAGAGTAGGCCAGAGCGGCTGCAGAGGCTGGTAGCCAATCAGAGAAGGGCCAACTGAGAGCCAATCAGGGCCGAGATTAGAGCCAGCCAATCAGGACTAAGCTAGGCCCTATATAAAGGCTGCGCAGGCAAGCAGCAGGCAGTATCCCCCAGACCTTCATGGGAGAAGGTTTGTCCTCAGAGCAGGAGACCAGCATCTCTGAAAGAGCAGTGCTGGGCAGGCTCAAGGGAGCATACTACAGCTCCGGCCCAAGACCTGCCAGACTGCAGGCCCTGATAGAAAGGGCCCAGAGGAGAAGTGGCCCAGGGACAGTTGGACAAGGGGAGAGCAGGGAGACTGCCACTAGAGGATCCCTGGGTTTGGACCCAGGATAGTTGGTGGGCCTGGGTCCCCCAGTTCCCTCTTGTACTGCAGCTGTCCATGCGATGGCTGAGTCAAACTGCAACCGGTCCTTGAGACAAGGGGCTAGACTTTGGGGGTTTTGGTTGGCCACTGAGGCAGTTGCAAGGACTGTTGCTAACCTGCTTCCCCCGCCCCGCCGGAAGGAGATGAGGATGGATTAGGGGGCACTGCTGGAGGGAAGTGGCCTGAAGAAGGACACCGTCAAGCGGACTAGGCAGATTGTGCCACATGGAGAGACCAAAATGGTGGAGAAAAGAGACTTCTATTGGAGGGCCTGGGTGGCTCGGCTTGCCGAACAGCAGAGGGAGTTGTTCTGGCTGCTGTGGAGGTCGGCACCCAGACCAAACAAGAGATCTGGCACCGAGGACGAGAGGCCAGGAATGCTGAACTGCTTCGCCTGTTGGTGACAGGGACACTAAAGGAGGGAGTGTCTCTCCTGGGAGGGAGCAGAGAGGCCCCACCCAGAAAAGGCACCCCCTGTGAGAGTAACAGGGGGCCCCCAGCTTCTTGGGTCTGTGGGGAGCCAGGGCACCTGAAGAAAGAGTGCCCCTACAGGACTCCCTAGGCCCGGGCCAGCCCAGAAGAAAGGGCTAGGGCCTCAACAAGCAGGAGTAGGGATGTGCCAGGGGGAAGACCCAGAAAGTGCTTCCATTGCCACCAACGGGGACGTTTAAAGAGGCACTGCCCCCTGAGGCAGAAAGGGGGAGTGTCTGAGACAAGGGCTCGGTCAGAGACCAGCCACAGAGAAGAGGTGGTGAAGATGGAGGCCCCTAGAGAGAAAGGGGCTGGGGCAGAGAGGCCCCACCAAAATGAGGGAACCCACATAGGAGCCACGAGGGCCCATGTGGGAACCCAAAGAGAAGTAGGAACCCACGTAGGACCAGGGCGTTCAACAGTGGGAACCCAGACCCTACAGGTAGGAAGCAGCTGGCTCCAGACTTTGGAGGGCCTGCGAGAGGAAAGGGATGCCCTGCAGGCCCCACTACGAAGGAAGCTGGGGCGAGAGGGACCCCTTTCCTCCCCTCCCCCGTGAGCATTTTTTAAGGGGGAGGGTTTGTGGTGGGACGGCTGCCCCACTCCCATGTGAGAGGGAACTAGAGTAGGCCAGAATGGCTGTGCAAGCCGTCAGCCAATCAGGGAAGGGCCTACTGAGAGCCAATCAGGGCCGAGATTAGAGCCAGCCAATCAGGGCTAGGCTAGGCCCTATATAATGGCTGCCCAGGAGAGCAGCAGGTAGTCTGTCCCAGAATTTCATGGGGGAAGGTCTGTCTCCAGAACAGGAGACCAGCATCTAGGGCTGGGCAGTACTGCATCTGGCCATCCGGTGGCTGAGACAAATTGTAACCGGCCCTTGAGACAAGGGGCTAGACTTTGGGGGTTGCGGTTGGCCACCGAGGCAGGTGCAAGGACTGTTGCTAACCCCCGCCCCTGGAATGGGGTGAGGATGGACTAGTGGGCACTGCTGGAGGGGCAGTGGCCTGAAGGGCAGTGTCAAGCGGTGAGCAACGCGGCTCCAGATGCCAATGGAGGACAAGAGATGGATGGGATGCTGCCAGCAGAGGGCGTTCCCCATCAACTGAGCTAATTCCCAGAGCGACCAGCAGGAGGCGCCATGCTGGTGAGTCCCAACCCTGTCAAAACCGCCCAGCCCTATTGTGGGCCCACTGCTACCCTGCAGACTCTGGTGAGGACCAGACTGGGCCAGCTGGAGTGGCTTCCCTCTGAGTGGGAGAGCGAGAAGGGGAGCTAGTGGAAGGGGAAATGGAGCCCCCCAGCACTGACAGAAACTTTCTCCCCTTTCTGTGGAGCAGGGTTCTTCCCTCTGCCCCCCAAATTCCTTCATATGGGGCAGGACCTCTTTCCCTTGCACCCACTCCCCTTCCCTCTTTCCTTGGTCTACCCCTCCTCATTCCATCTGCGCCCAGGCAGAGCTCTCCCTGCCCCATGTGGTGAAGAAAAGCCCTTGTGTCAGGGACACAGCCCCACTGGAGCTCGGAAAGCTCCACTTTTGAGGAGGTGGGGGTGGGACAGAGGCTCAGGGCTGGTTTCACCTCCTGCCCTTTATTCTCCCCTTGGCCCTTCTATGGGGGCTCTGGGCGTGACAGGAATAGGAGCCTCCTTCCAGCTGTCTTCCAGGCCCTGGGATCTGGCACAGCCTTCCAGACGGGCACTTCCTGTAGCTGAGCCACGTCAGGGAGCAGTGGAGACAGGTCACCTCGTCCCAGCAATGCCGGCTCTCAAAGAGGCTTAGATGGAAGACCCCAGTCCCTCATGGAGGTAAGAGCCATTTACTCCTTGGGGCGGTGGGTCTCTTGGGGGAGAAATGGCATCCCCAATGCATAGCCTGCCTGGGAGCTTTCCCTGTCCCTGGATCCCAGCCCTGGTACAGAGCCCTATTTCTCATCCTGATATCCTCATTTTATTCTCAGAGGCGGTGTCCAGGATCCTGGAGACGGTTTCCTGCTGCAGGAGGTTTGAGCGGGGAGAGATCACTCACTGTCACCACCCAGGGGTCTCCAACCCGGGTCTGCAGGGTTCATGGGAGCAGCCACACTCCAACCCTCCATCTGGAAGCCTGCTGAAAATTGCTTACCTCGGACCCATGAAGTTCAGCCCCAGTTTGAGGCTCCACTCCTGAGGTCCTATTGGAGGAGTCCCAGGAAAGCTCCCTGGCCCTGTGTAAGATAGCAGCAGGAACACGAAGCTGACTGAACACCAGGCCTGCTCCCGGTTCTGGACCGTGCGCTGCCTGGTTCTGCTGCCGCTCCCCTGGCTTGATTTCCTGGCATCTGAGTTGTGGTGGTGATCACAAGTTTGTCTTTTGCTGCTCATCTTCCAGTATCCTGACCCGGCTGACTCTCCACTCCTGTCATGTAAGTGTGGACTCTGGCTCTGACCAGTAGGTCTGGCTGCCCTTGACCCAGCCGTGACATGGACTTTGGTACAACTTCTCCAATGCCCCTTTCTGATCTCCAGCAAGATACACAAGTCCCTTGGCTCCCAAAGTCCCAGTTGCCCGCTATTCAAGGGCTGAGGGGTAGTGCTTGTATCGCCCCAGCTGCTTTTCCTAGGGGAATCTCCCTAGAGCCGAGGAGAAATCTGCTCTTTTCTTAGGATCAGTCCCACCCTGGCCTCAGTTCGGCTACTTTGTTGACCTGGGGTCAGGCACCACTTTTGAAGCCCTTAGCGTGGGGGTGGAGGTGGGAGCAGAGGCTGAAGCTCCAGCAGTTTCCACCAAAGAACACCCCCCTGTCTTTCTATGGCCTGACTAGGGCTCCCAATCCATCCTGGAGCTGAACACCAGATGGGAGCTGATGGATTGTCCTTGGTGGGCCATCTTCTTGTGTCTGATGAGAGGGCCAGGAGCAGATGCACCACGCCTGGCCAGGACCGGGCTAAACAGCCTGTAATGCTAGGTTAGTGAAACCATGGCCACAATACAAACACCCTGGGCATCCATGGGGACTGAATCTGGGCCCTTCATAACCAAGAGCACAACTCGTTCCAACTTGAGTCATGATGCTGGTGACCCCTGCCAGCCCCTCTGAGGGGGGTCAGTATTATCCCTGTTCGCTGGGGCATAGGGATAGAAAGCAACTGGCTGCAAGGTCACACACGACGTCCCTGACAGAGGCAGGAGGGAAGTGTCGGACTGATACCAGTCCAGCTCCAACCACTAGACTCCATCCATTTCCAAAGTCAGAGAACCCAGGAGCCCTGACTCTGACACTAGGCCTTAAATGACGAGACCAACCTCCCTCCCACTCAGGAAGCCATAGAAGGGACCATCTGCTGAGCTCCCTTGGCAATGCCGCTGTCCGAGACCATGGCTAGTGGGTGCCAAGTGCCTGAGCAGGGAACTCCTTGAGAGCCTCCTAGAGACTTGCAGGTGTTTGACTGTGACCCTCAGGGAGCCGTGGCAAGAGACTCTCTGGCTCTAACAAAGGGTTTCTGTTCTCCTAGACAGTCAGCCCGTGAGGCCAGTTTGCAGAATGTGGAAGAGCCCTTTGGCGAGGCGTTGGAGGATTCACCATGAAGGTAGCAGCAGTGGCAGTGCCTGGGTCCCCATGGGCCAAGCCTCCACTCCTGACACTCCAGGCTAATCTCCCCCTGCTCTCAGTGGGGCCTGGCTTTAGCTGCTGGGCCTGTGAGCCTAGACCAGGGGTCTCAAACTCCAATGACCATGAGGACTAGTTCATTGGCCCGAGGGCCGCATCACTGACATCCCTCCCACCTCGCTGCCCGAGGGGTGTGGCAGGGGCTCAGGGCGGGAGTTGAGGTGCAGGGGGCTCAGGGCAGGGAGTTGGAGGGGTGAGGCAGGGGGTGCAGGGTGCAGTAGGGGGCTCTGGGCAGGGGGTTGGGGTGTGGGGTGCAGTAGGGGTGAGGGGTTCAAACAGGGGGCTCAGGGTAGGGGGTTAGGGTGCAGAAAGGGTGTGGGATGTGGCTGGAGGCTGAGGGCAGGGAGTTGGGGTGCAGAAGGGGGTTGGGGTGCAGGCAGGGGGCTCAGGGCAGGGGGTTGGGGTGTGGGGTGCAGGTGGGAGTGCGAGGTGTGGCAGAGCATTGGGGTGCCACAGGGGGTTGGGGTGCAGGCAGGAGGTTCAGGGCAAGGGGTTGGGGTGTGGGGTGCAGGAGGGAGTGCGAGGTGTGGCAGAGGGTTGGGGTGCAGGCAGGGGGCTCAGGGCAGGGGGTTGGGGTGCAGGATGGCATTGGGCTGTGGCCTGGAGCCGCTTACCTAGAGAAATAGCCCCGCAGGCCGCGTGTTGGAGACCCCTGGCCTAGGCCGAGCACTCAGGGATTTCCATCAGCCTGCTCAATGGCAAATGCAGCCACCCGAAGAAGGGAAGAAGAATGGAAGTGAAAGAGTAAAGCTGGACCATCTGCTGAGCTGCTGCAATCAAGTGAGCAGAGCCGGGGAGAGAAGAGGGAGAACTCGAAGGTGGCTGGCGGCCGTAGGGAGGAGAAGCAGTTTGGGAGCCAGGAAAGGAGAAATAAATAGTTAATGACAAATGCTGCAGGCTCTCTTGTGTGCTGAAGGGTTGAAAAGGGGTCTCTTTACTATCAGGCTAAACTTTAAAATAGCTGTGTATGGGGGGGTGGGGTCTATAAAGGTAAGAGGTCAATCTAGGGCCTTGAAGTCCCAGATTCTGGGGCTATTGCCTCCTTCTACCAGCTGATCTCAACCCAGCAACTCCCCCAGGTGGCAGCAGTAGTGAGCGCTTGTCCTCCTTTTCTGGACTAGCCACCAGAAAAAGGACACGATCCATGTGGCCAAGGAAAGAGAGAGGCAGTGTTGCCTGTTACCATGGCTCTTGTGGGGGAGCACGGCAGGTTACGCTGGACTAGGTAGGAGCCACGTGTCTCCAAACCTGCACCTCCCGAGGCTCCAGAGACTTCGCTCCCTATCCCAGAGCGTCCTCAGAGTCCTAAAGCACCAGATGGATTCTGGCCTCTCTCCCCCCCACCTCAGCAGTCCAGAAAAAGTGATTTGTAGACATGTTCTGTGTCCTCTTCTGCCACACTCCCCTGTTGGCAACTAATGCAGTCACCGAGTCCAGGCTCGGTGACAGGCATTGCTCTGGGCTGGGTCAAGCAGGAGGACATGAGCTGCAATGGATCCCCCTGTGCGTGGGCTGAATGGGCAACCTCTCTCCTTCCATCTCTGCTTTCCAGCCCACAGGCAGTAAGGAGAAGGTGATGCACTGACCCCAAAGGTGGGGGTGGGAAGAAGCAGAGTGAAGAGGAGATCAGAGCGCCATCCCATAGCATTCCTCCTAGAGTCTCTCCAACCACCACCTGGCTCCTTCCTGCCATAGGCCGCAGCCCCTAGGTTCCACAGGGACTTTCTGAATTAACCCTCTAGAAAGCTGCCTCTGGCTTCCTACAAGCTCTCACAGGGCCCTGTCACGAGAGGGAAGGAATAAGGTCCTGCCTCCCCCAACTGCTCGGGGGAATCCTCTCCAAGAATCAGTGCAGGGCTTTACGCAGCTCAACAAACAGATCCCTTTGTGTGGTGGTGTCAAGAAGCTTCACCCCCCTTGGCAGCTCTTTTTAGAGCAACATTAACTCCCCCAGGGATTTCTGCTCTAAATGCTCCAGGCCTGAGGGAAGGATTCTGAGGAAAACAGGCCTTGCCCTTGCTCCAATCCAGGCTCTGCTGTTCTGATGCTGCAGAGGCTTGAGGGTTCCTGGAGAGCATGCTGCAACGCCAGCAATCCCATGGGGCCTCAGCCCTCGGGACATGTTCTCTTTCTCCCCCAGCACCTTGCAATGGAGGGAAGAAAGGGACATGGGAGATGGTGTCTCTCACTGCAGGATGGGTTATTCGTAAGCCAGGAACACCAGTGTGGACGCAGGGGAATGCTGTACTGTGGTGTATGTGCCCTGCAGGATATCACTCGTGAAGGGAAGCACCACTGCTCTTGGCAGCGGAATCTGGGCAATAAGGAAGAGGAGATGGAAATTCTCCCTGGGGAGGGGAAATGGGGAAACCCGGGGGGACGATGGGTATGTCGCTGGTTACAGCCCACTGAGGTAGGGGAGAGAGGGTACAAAAAGTGGTGGGCACGGAGGTGGTTCTCAAACTCTGGGACAGGACCCCAAAGTGAGTTACAATCCCATTGTAATGGGGTCACCAGGGCTGGCTTAGACTTGCTGGGGTCTGAGGCCAAAGCTGAAGTCCGAGCCCCCCTGACTGAGGGGGAAGCCAAAGCCTGAGGGCCTCAGCCCTAGGCAGTCAAGCTCGGGTTGCAAGCCCCTTGTCTGGGGCTGAAGCCCTTGGGCTTCGATTTTGGCCTCCCCACGCAGGGTGGGGGGATTTGGGCTTTGGCTTTCCCCCCACACCCAGGGTCGGGAGGGCTCAGGCTTCGGTCCCCCCTCCTGGGGTCGTGTAGTAATTTTTGTTGTCAGAAGGGGGTCGGAGTGCAATGAAGTTTGAGAGCCCCTGCATTAGACACATCATTACCTGTTTTACGTTCTTGGTTATTGAGAACCCCGGACCTCGAATGGATAGGGATCAAGCTGCTACTGACACAGCCCAGCAGATGAACCGGTGGGGGGCTGGCACAGTTCACTGAATCCAAACCAGAGAGCAGGAAATGTTTCTCCTTTTGCACCTGTCTATGACTTGTGGGAAGAAATTAGGTTAGCCCGGGGGACTTCCTACTGGGAGACAGACAGGGGCGGTCTCACGTAGCCAGGAGTAAATCGTCCTTGGCCATTTTAAAAAATTATAGATACTTTTCTAATACAAAGTTTTGTGCCCAACTAGGAGTGACTCTATTGTGGGCCTCCTTGTGTTGGATAAAGATGAACTGATCACTGGACTGGATGTCCATGGTTGCTCTGGGGCCGGTGATCATGACTTGACTATTCAGTAAGGACCAGTATCCCTACTGGTTTTGGAACAAATTGATAAATTAAACAGCAATAAGTCACCTGTCCTTTAAATCAGCTTCCACACCAGATGCCTGGAGGAGAGCTAATATGACACCAATGCATAAAAAAGGCTCCAGAGATGCTCCTGGCAATTACAGGCAACTAAGGCTAACTTCAGTACCAGGCAAATTGGGTGAAATTATAAAGAGCACAATTATTAGACACATAGATAAACATAATTTGTTGGGGAAGAGTGAACATGGTTTTTGTAAAGGGAAATCATGCCTCACGAATTTACTAGAATTCTTTGAGGGAGTCAACAAGCATGTAGATAAAGGTGATCCCGTGGATATAGTGTACTTAGATTTTCAGAAAACATTTGAGAAGGGCCCTCCCTTGGCTCTGAAGCAAAATGGGATAAGATGGAAGGTCTTCTCTGGGATATGTAACTGGTTCAAAGGCAAGAAAGAGAGGGTCTGACTAAGTGGTCAGTTTTCAGAATGGAGAGAGGTAAATAGTGGTGTCCCCCGGGGCTCTGTACTGGGACCAGTTCTGTTCAACATACTCCTAAGTGATCTGGAAAAAGGGGTAAACAGTGAGGTGGCAACATTTGCAGCTGATACAAACCAACTCAAGTTAGTTAAGTCCAAAAGAGAGTGCAAAGTGTGACAAAGGGATCTCACCAAACTGAGTGACTGGGCAACAAAAAGGCAGATGAAATTCAATGTTGATAAATGCAAAGTAATCAATTACAACATGTCAGGGAAGATTCTAGGCATCAATGATCTGATCTTTGGGTTGATGGCGGTAAACAGATTCCCATAAGGCTCCCTCTCTCCCTCTTCCCAAGAGCCACCCTCATCCTCTCTCCCCTTTCTGCTCCCGCATCCTCTGCAAACTTTCGAAGATGGATGCCTCGTGATGGCCTTTGCTCATGGGGATGTTGCCTAGTGGTCAGGGTTTCGGCCCTTTTGGGGGGAAGGGCGCAGCAGATGGTGGGGGAGCCCAGGGCCTCCCACTGGGCTCTGACCCAGGCTACTCTGGGGCAACTGTGACATTATTGACATAAACTGGGACCGTATAGATCATTGTTGCAACCAAGGTCCTGTACTGGCACCCAAATCTTGTATAAAGGGGGTCAAATGGGGTGTCTAGGACAAGGTTATGGTTTACTGGTTATGATCATGCTGTCTATATGTGTGTATCAGTTTTGTAGTTGAAGTTATGAATATTGGCTCTATACTGTCTGTATGGCAAACTTATGCTATGCTTCTGGGACAAGCTGAGATTAGCTCTGCCTAGCCTGCTTGATGGCCCATTAAGGACCATCAGCTATACTGTAAGCAGAGTCAGGATGAGCTCTACCCTGACATCTGGTGGTGAATTATGGCGAGTGTGGAAAAGAACTCCAGGGGCTGATCTTGTTTGCATAGGCACACCCACTCGCCTGGCATGAAACCACAGCAACTCAAAGTGGTTACTTTGGCTGGTGTGGGATCCCCAGTTTCTCTGTTATTGGGGCAGGAAGAATAAAGTTTTGTTACCCTGATTCTGTGAATCAAGGCCAGTGGAACTGTTGTATGACAGAAGGACTGAGTGAGTCATTCACCATTACCTTAGTAGCATTTGCTTGTCAAGGGGCATGGGTTACAAAACCCAGTGAATTGAGAGAGGTTGGGGGGCAGGTATTGATACCTGGTGGTGTGGGTCCCTTTTGTGGGTCTGAAACACCAATTGCACCTCCTTCTCTCTCCACTGTTGAATGTCAGAGCTAACCTTGCTTCCCTTAGGAGTCTAGTTACAGACTGCTGAGCTGAGTTCCCTTTGGGCCAATAGTGCACCAGCACTGGGGCTCCCCTACTACTAGCTGAAATCACTAAGAGCTGAAATCACAAAAGAGCTAAAGCTATTTAAGAGCTGAGGTCACTAGTGGGGGAGCCTGAAGCTATATTGCTAAGCTAACTTAGCCTAGCGGGGGTGAGTGGAGCGGCTGGAGGAGCAGAGCAGAGCAGAGCCTTGTGGGAGTGGCCCAAGGGATGGCTAGAGCGGAGCGGAGCGGCTCACAGGTCGCGGCGCGGCACGGCTCACAGGTTACAATACAATGGAAGGGTTACAATACAATGGACCCATTGAGAGAAGACAGATACGCCTTGTAACTCAGCAAAGTATGCAGGGACTGGCCCATGTGACTCCAGACTCCATTTTTGCTGTAATTTTCCACAGTAAGAACAAAGAAGTGTTCTTACACCTGGAAAAGACTATCTAAGGCTGATGCCTCATCTCCATCTTGTCTTCAATCCTGCTTCATACCTCTGGAGGAACTTTGCTACAAACTGAAGCTCTGAACAAAGGACTGAGGACCCATCCCAGCGGGGGATGTATTCCAGAGACTTGATTCGAACCTGCAGTTTATTCCATCGCTGCTGCAAGCCTGAACCGAGAACTTTGCCATTACTGTATGTAATTGATTCCATTTCACCAATTCTAACTCTCATCTCTATCTTTTTCCTTTTATGAATAAACCTTTAGATTTTAGATTCTAAAGGATCGGCAGCAGCGTGATTTGTGGATAAGATCTGACTTGTATATTGACCTGGGTCTGGGGCTTGGTCCTTTGGGATCAGGAGAACCTTTTTCTTTTACTGGGGTATTGGTTTTCATAACCATTTGTCCCCATAACGTGTGGCCCTGGTGGTTATACTGGGAAACTGGAGTGTCTAAGGAGATTGCTTGTGAGACTTGCGGTTAGCCAGTGGGATGAGACCGAAGTCCTCCTAGTCTGGCTGGTTTGGTTTGCCTTAGAGGTGGAAAAACCCCAGCCTTGGGCTGTAACTGCCCTGTTTTAGCAATTTGTCCTGAGTTGGCACTCTCAGTTGGGTTCCGCCAAAACTGCATTGTCACAGCAACACAAGGGGGTGACCCTTCCTAGCACCCCGCTATTGTCCAAAGTTCGCAGTTTATCACAGGAAGCTCTGAAGGGTGCTTGGCAAAGGGGAGTCATGCCATGGGGTGGGGGGTTGCAGAGGAGCAAGGGGGAGTCATGTCATGGTGTCAGGGGTTGCAATGGGGGGAGGGGGAGTCATGCCATGGGGCGAGGGGTAGCAATGGGGCCAGTCCCCCCCCCGCTCACCTGGAGGTGAAGACCTTGGAGCAGCTGACGGAGGGGCTCAGGTCGCACATGGCCCGGTACCCGGGGTCCCGCTCCCGTGAGCTCTCCACGTGCAGCGCGTACACGGAGAGCGCCAGCCCCAGCGCGCACAGCACGAGCCGCAGCGCCCGCTCCCAGCCCGGTGCCGCCATCGCCTACTGCCACCACGCGCAGGGCATGGGTTCGTCCCCACTTTCCCGCGCACCTGCCAATCAGCAAACGGCTCCGGCCCATTGGCTGCTCCTTCAGGAGGTGGGATGGCGGAAGCAAGGGATTCTGGGACTTGTAGTTTTATGTACCAGTTGAGGAGAAGGGGGAGCTAGGGTGCTTATTGGGAGGAGTCTAGTGCTTGGACCAGAGCCCTGGGGTAGCAGGGGACTCCGGGGGCTATTTAAAGTGCCGGGGCTCCAGCTACCTCTGCTGCCTCGGTCCTCTAAATAGCCACGAGAGCCCCACAGCTTCCCCAGGGCTCCGGCAGCTATTTAAAGGGCCAAGGTGGTAGAAGCAGGGGGGCCCCTGCCCTGCCTGCAGCCAGCCTCTGCTGCACCCCCTGCCCTGCCTCCAGCCTCTGCTGCACCCCCTGCCTGCAGCCAGCCCCTGCTGCACCCCCTGCCCGCACCAGCCCCGCACTCCCTACCCTGCCTGCAGCCAGCCCCTGTCTCCAGCCAGCCCCTGCCTGCAGTCAGCCCCGCACTCCCTGCCTGCAGCCAGCCCCTGCTGCACCCCCTGCCCTGCCTGCAGCCAGCCCCTGTCTCCAACCAGACCTGCACCCTCTGCCCACAGCCAGCCCCTGCTGCACCCCCTGCCCCAGCCAGCCCCTGCCTGCAGCCAGCCCCTGCTGCACCCCCTGCCCTGCCCGCGGCCAGCCCCTGTATCCAGCCAGCCCTACACCCCCTGCCCGCAGCCAGCCCCACACGCCTTGCCCTGCCTCCAGGCAGACCCTACCTCCAGTCAGCCCCTGCCCTGACCCTGCCCTGCCTCCGGCTAGCAATATATGTAATATATAATTTTAATTTTATTTATATAGTTATGGAAAGTAAATAATACATGGAAGAAATGAAGGGGGAGGGTTACGTGTTTTTTTTAATCATCCCTGTCGGGGCCCCGCCTAAAATGTTCAAATTGGGCCCCACACTTCCTAAAGCCAGCCCTGCATACAGTAATGGCAAAGTTCTTGGTTCAGGCTTGTAGCAGTGATAGAATAAACTGCAGGTTCAAATCAAGTCTCTGGAGTACATCCACAGCTGGGATGGGGTATTCAGTCCTTTGTATAGAGCTTCCTTTTATAGCAAAGTCCCTCCGGAGCTATGAAGCAGGATTGAAGACAAGATGGAGACGAGGCATCAGCCTTTTATAGTCTCTTGCCGTGTGGTCTTTGCTTTCTTTGTCCCAAGAACACTCTATCCAGCATGTGGCATAGAAAAACCTTAGAGTTCTGTCCATAGGCAGGTCCCTGTATGCCTTGCTGAGTCACAAGGTGTATCCACCTTCTCTCAATGGGTCAATTGTATAGCTCATGGTCCTTAGTGGGCCATCAAGCAGGCTAAGCAGAACTAACACCAACTTGTCTGGGGTGTTCCCCGGAAGCATAGCACAAGCTTGAAATACAGACAGTATAGAGCCAATATTCAGAACGTCAACTACAAAACTGATACACATATACAAATAGCATAATTATAATCAGCCAATCAGAACCTCTCCATAGACCTCTTCCATGACAACCTTTATACAATATTGGCTGCAAATATATAACAGTGGTCACAACGGTGATCTATACAGTTACAGATTATGTCAATAGCGTCACAGGAGGTGACACGGCATCAGTGAGACTGATATTGGAATACTGCATCCAGTTTTGGTGTCCTCCTTTGAAAAAGATGTTGTGAAATTGGAGCTGGGGCAGCAAAGAGCCACCAAATGTTCTGAGGGCTGGAGAAAAATGCCTTCTAGTGAGCGATTGAAAGAGCTCAACCTGTTTAGCTTATCAAAAGAAGATTGAAAGGTGACTTCATTGAAGTGTTGAAGTGCCTTAATGGAGAGAGAAGTTTGGGTATTAAAGGGCTCTTTAATCGAGCAGAGAAAGGCAGAACAAGACCCAGTGGCTGGAAGGTGAAAAGAGACAAATTCATATTACAAATAAAGCACAAATATTCAACAGCGAGAATGATTCACCACAGGAACAAGCTACCAAGGAAAGTGGTGGATTCGCCCTCTCTTGCTGTCATTTAATGAAGACTAGATGCCTTTCTGGAATGTGTTTGCCCCCAAAGTAGCTATTGTGTCACACAGGAGGCCTGTGACATGCAGGGGGTCAGATTAGATGCTCTAATGGTCTCTTCTGGACATGAAGTCTGCTAATTTCTGAAAAACAGAGTGTAGCATTGGGAGCAGCGTCTGAGGTTTTACTGTCTAGCCGGCTTGCTTCCTAGAATGAACACGCCTTGAGTGGGGTGATCCACAGGGAGTAGCTCAAAGCTGCCAGGTGCCTGGCCAGGGGCAGGACATTAGCACCGCAAGGGAGGGGCGTGGCAGTGACATCACAAAGGCCTTTTGCAGGACCTCAGACTATTGGTCAAAGGTGGTGACCTCACAGAGAGATGCTGACATCAGCCAGGCAGGACAGAGGCGAGTGGCCCGGGAAAGCTCAGAGACCCCTGGGGCTTTGCTTCAGCACGTCTCTGTCTCGAGGTCTCTCTTTGAGGACTGAGAGAACATTCGGGTTCACGTACGTGAGCGGCAGGAGGAACCTCTGTCGAGTTTTCTCCTTCCCTTTTCGTGATTGTACTAGAAAGCAGACGTCCCTGTGCAGAAGGTAAGAGCCTCCTCCAAGTGTGAAACCTGTTCAGTCTGATCCATCGGGTGAGAGTTGAATTCTAGGCATGGAAAACACGAGCTTGAGGAGGCAGAATTTTATTCCGCACCTGGGATTTTGTCCCCTAGAATCACTGGGGACATTGGGGTTTGTCCTTTTTGTTTCACCTTTTCCTCCAACCCTCCCTCCTTTCCTTTCTTCTCTTGCTTCTTTTGTCCTTTCCCCTGTTCCCCTCCCAACACCAGGGTGTGTGTGTTTGTGTGTCGCGGGGGAGTGCTCTGCAGCTCCCACGGTGGGAGGTCCACCCAAAAATGTGGGGCTGAAATAGTGCCCCGGCAGTGATCCCCACCAGTAGCGTATCTAAGGGGGGTACAGGGGAAGCAGCCACTTCCCCTCAGCACATTTTCCAAAAGTGGCGCCTTAGTCAGGGGTTACCATGGCGCCAGCGGGCGGGGCCCACGCTCCGCTCTGAAGCTTGGCCTGCCCGGCCGGCGCTGATCTCCTGCACGCAAAGGGGGGCGGCACGGCCGGAGGAGCCATGGGGGGGGGGGGGCGCGGGGGCGGAACGGCACGGCCAGAGGAGCCATCCTTTGGGCTCTCTGGTGAGAACCCTCAGCCTCCCGTCCTCAGCCTCTACCCTGACTGGCTGAGCAGGGGTTATTGACAGGGAGGAGACTCAGGTCCTTGTTCTCTTTTAAGACCAAGTAAATAAGTCATAAGTAGTTCTAGGTTTGATGAATTTTTCTGCTTCTCTGCATTTATTGTCTCTGAGCAGCTCATGATTCTCTCTACCATTGCAGTTCTCCTAAAATACTTACTGAATAATTACTGTGCACTGTTGTTGGTCTGGAACTCATCTGAGAGCACTTTATTCAGGAAATTCAAGATCCGATGGTTAGTTTGAAAATCAGGGCTCTTGGGTCCTATTCCCAACTCTGCCACTGACTGTCTGTGTGACCTAAGACAAGTCAATTCTCCTTTCTCAACCTTAGCTTCTCCCTCTTTCAAGTAGGGATAATAATGATCCGCTCCTACCTTCCTCACGGTGGGTGGAGGATGGGGATCCCTTGGAGAGTGTCACTAGGAGCAGTGCATAATATGAGGTGTCCTATCGCATTTACTCAGATCAAATAGTGACATAATAGAATAGCTGAAATAGTTTATTTTATTTTGAAATTGATAAGAGCAGCAACTACTTAGCTCAGACTGAAGCATCTTATCTAATTCTCAAGATCTAAGTGTCTCCTCTGTGTGCGATGAGACAATTTAACACACTGTGACAAACAGGAGATGCTTTTGTTTTGCAACAAAATATTTTTGTAAAGAATTTTCATCCCACTTGTTATGAGTTCAAGAAACAAACTGGTTTAGTCTGAATGGGATTTTCTGACAGAAACGGTTCAATGAAATTTCCCCATCATCTCGATTCCTGAGCTCTATCCCTGCCCAGGGGTGAAAGGAACTTAAAGAATTTACCATTCCGCTGGAGTCCTGAGTGGGGGTGTGGGCTCAACCGGAAGAGGCGGGGCCTTTCAAGATTTAAAGGCCCAGGGGCTCCGGCTGTGGCTGGGAGCCCCAGGGCCTTTAAATCACCCCGGAGCTACCAGCTGCAGAGGCAGCTGGGAGCCGCGGGGCTCAGGGGCGAATTAAAGGGCCCGGGGCTCCAGCCACCGCGGAGCTCTGGGCCCTTTAAATCACCGCGGGAGACCGGCTGCCGGAGCTCCAGCGGTGCTTTAAAGGGCCCAGGGCTCCCCGCAGCGGCTGGAGCCCTGGGCCCTTTAAATCACCGCTGCGGAAGCCGGTCCAGTCCGGCTCGGCGTACTGGCTCTTGATGGTATGCTGTACCGGACCGGACTGGCTTACTTTCCCCTCTGCCGTGCCTCTGGGGGGTTTGTTGTCCATTAGAACAGGAGTCAGGACTGGTGGCTTCTCTTTCTGGCTCTGCCACCGCCTTGCTGCTAGGCGCGGTGCTCGGCGGGGGCTGGGGCCAGGGGCGCGGGGCCGGGGGCCGGCGCGGTGCTGGGACGGCGGTGCGGGCACTTGGCCGGGGGCCGGCGCGGTGCTGGGCCGGGGGCCGGGCCGGGGGCCGGCGCGGTGCTGGGCCGGGGGCCGGCGCGGTGCTGGGCCGGGGGCCGGGCCGGGGGCCATGCCGGGGGCGCGGGGCTGGGGGCCGGCGCAGTGCTGGGCCGGCGGTGTGGGCACTTGGCCGGGGGCCAGCGCGGTGCTGGGCCAGGGGCCGGTGTGCTGCTCAGCCGGGGGCCGGGGCTGGCACAGTGCTGAGCTGGGGGCTGGCGCGGTGCTGGGCCGGGGGCCGGTGCCGTGCTCGGCCGGGGGCCGGGCCGGGGGCTGGCACAGGCACTTGGCCGGGGGCCGGCGCGGTGCTGGGCCGGGGACCGTGCCGGGCGCTGGCGCGGTGCTCGGCCTGGGGCTGGCACGGTGCTGCGCCGGGGGCCGGCGCGGTGCTCGGCTGGGGGCTGGGGCCGGGGGCCGGCACGGTGCTCGGCCGGGGCTGGCGCGGTGCTGGGCCGGGGGCGAAGGCACTTTGCCGGGGGCCGGCGCAGTGCTGGGCTGGGGGCCGGGCCAGGGGCCGGTGTGGTGCTCAGCCGGGGGCCGGGGCTGGCACAGTGCTGGGCCGGGGGCTGGCGCGGTGCTGGGCCGGGGGCCGGCGCGGTGCTTGGCTGGGGGCCGGGGGCTGACACGGGCACTTGGCCGGGGGCCGGCGCGGTGTTGGGCCGGGGGCCGTGCCGGGCGCTGGCGCGGTGCTCGGCCTGGGGCTGGCACGGTGCTGCGCCGGGGGCCGGCGCGGTGCTCGGCTGGGGGCTGGGGCCGGGGGCCGGCACGGTGCTCGGCCGGGGCTGGCGCGGTGCTGGGCCGGGGGCGAAGGCACTTTGCCGGGGGCCGGCGCAGTGCTGGGCTGGGGGCCGGGCCAGGGGCCGGTGTGGTGCTCAGCCGGGGGCCGGGGCTGGCACAGTGCTGGGCCGGGGGCTGGCGCGGTGCTGGGCCGGGGGCCGGCGCGGTGCTTGGCTGGGGGCCGGGGGCTGACACGGGCACTTGGCCGGGGGCCGGCGCGGTGTTGGGCCGGGGGCCGTGCCGGGCGCTGGCGCGGTGCTTGGCCGGGGGCTGGGCCGGGGGCCGGTGCGGTGCTCGGCCGGGGGCCAGGACCGGGGCCGGCGCGGTGCTGGGCCGGAGGCCGGGGGCGCAGGCACTTGGCCGGGGGCCGGTGCGGTGCTCAGCCGGGGCCCAGGCCGGGGGCCGGGCCGGGGGCCGGCGTGGGCACTTGGCCGGGGGCCGGCAGGGGCACTTGGCCGGGGGCTGGCGCGGTGCTCGGCCGGAGCTGGGGGCGCGGGCACTTGGCCGGGGGCCGGGACCGGGGCCGGCGCAGTGCTGGGCCAGGGGCCGGGGCGCAGGCACTTTGCCGGGGGCCGGCACGGTGCTCGGCCGGGGGCCGGGGGCCGGGGCCGGCGCGGTGCTGGGCCGGAGGCCGGGGGCGCAGGCACTTGGCCGGGGGCCGGTGCGGTGCTCAGCCGGGGCCCAGGCCGGGGGCCGGGCCGGGGGCCGGCGTGGGCACTTGGCCGGGGGCTGGCGCGGTGCTCGGCCGGAGCTGGGGGCGCGGGCACTTGGCCGGGGGCCGGCGCGGTGCTGGGCGGGGGACCGGTGCGGTGCTCGGCCAGGGGCGGGGGCACTTAGCCGGGGGGCCAGCGTGGTGTTCGGCCGGAGCCGGGGCCGGGGGCGCAGGCACTTTGCCGGGGGCCGGCGCGGTGCTGGGCCGGGGGCCGGGCCAGGGGCCGGTGTGGTGCTCAGCCGGGGGCCGGGGCTGGCACAGTGCTGGGCCGGGGGCTGGCGCGGTGCTGGGCCGGGGGCCGGCGCGGTGCTCGGCCGGGGGCCGTGCCGGGCGCTGGCACGCTGCTCGGCCTGGGGCTGGCACGGTGCTGCGCCGGGGGCCGGTGCGGTGCTCGGCCTGGGGCCGGGGGCGCGGGCACTTGGCCGGGGGCCAGCGCCCCAGGGCCCGAGCCGGGCGGGAGATGCCGGGGCCAGAGCCTCTTGGCCTGGGCTGGCCGGCCGCCGGAGGGAGCCGCTCGGCCACGGGGGCCGGACTGAGCTGCGCCGCACCCCGCCCCAGCCTATCTGCTGCCTCCCTGTTTCAGGCTTCCCGCGAACATTTGATTCGCGGGAAGCAGGGGAGGGGGAGGAGCAGGGGGCGGAGTGTTCAGGGGAGGGGGCAGAGTTGGGGCGGGGCTGGGGGCGGGGAAGGGGCGGAGTTGGGGCAGGGCCCCATGGAGTGTCCTCCTTTTTAAAAATAAAAATATGGTAACCCTACTAGTGAGCATGGACTTGTCAAGAACAGATCATTCCAAACCAATCCTAGCTCCTTCTTTGGCAGGGTTATAGGCCTAGTGGAGATGGGTAAACAGTAGATGTGATCTCTCTTGGTGTTTCTACGGCTTTTGACACAGTCCCATGGGACATTCTCACAAGCGAACGAGGGAAATGTGGTCTAGATGTAATCAGTGAAATGTGAGTGCAGAGCTGGTTGAGAGCCCAGACTCCAAGAACCCTTCTCCATGTCTGGCTGTCCAACGGAGAGGGTGTACCTAGTGGGTCCGGCAGGGATCAGTCCGGGGGCCGGTAGTATTCAATATTTTCCTTCAGGATTAGGAAAATGGAGTGGAGAGCATGCTTCTACAATTTGCAAATGACACCAAGCACTTTGGAGCACAGGATTCGAATTCAAAACGCCCTTAACAAATTGGAGACTTGGTCTTTTTGAGCCAAAGTCCATGGCTGGGCCCCTCTCTCTAGACTGGGCTGAAGTGAAACCCCAGAGCCAAACCCTCCTCCTCCTGGGCAGTGCGCTCCCACCTTCAATGGCCAGGAAGGTGTGTAAAGTGCTGGGATGTCGGGATCCCAGACACGCTGTCACCCCCGCACTAGGGCGGTGTTCTGCACCCCCTGCTGCTGACCGAGTTTCTCCGTCCCTTGACAATAAGACAGACTCTTGTTTTCACAGCCAGCCGATCGCCCCGTGCCATCACCCTGCCTGCTTCCTGGGCAGGGTAACTCCTCAGCTCACCACCACCCTCTCCAGCCTGCCTTGGGCTTGGAGAGTGAGGAGAAGGGCGAGGGACGACCCTGAACATCCTCCATCCATCGCTCCGTCACCAGAGCAAGTGAGTGGCATTAGGGTTCCTCGGGGGCGTCCCCTGTCTGTCTGGGGAGAGGCAGAAAGAGGGGGAGAGAATCTCTCCCAAAGGAGATTGGATTTGCAAACAGCCCCCAGGACCCCCTCGCTCTAGGACCGGGAAGAGGCTTCCCCAGAGCCGTCTCCAGTGTGTTTGGCAAGGTCCCAGCAATGGGGCTCCCAGCCCTTCGCTTGTGGGAGACTGTTCCCCAGGCTGAGAGTCTGTGAGCTGGGCCAGACCCAGTGAGCTGCTGAGCATGGAAATCAATGGGAACCGAGGGGGCCCTAGCCTTGCTATGCCTAGGGACTTTGAAGTGGGGAATGGTTTCCCAGGAGAAGTCCGGACTCCTGGGTTCAGGGCCGGCTTTAGCAAGTGCGGGGCCCAATTCCTGGGGCGGCACTTCGGATTGCTGGCTGGGGGAGGTGGCCCCGCGGGGCTGCCGCGCTCCGGATGGCACTCTGGCCAGGAATGCAGGGCCATGGGGCTTGCCGCGGTCCAGCCGACGGTCCGGCCGGAGTCGTGGAGCTGCAGGGCTGCTGCGGTCCGGCTGGGGCTGCGGGGCCCCGGGCCTGGCCGGAGCTGCAGCCAGGGTCGCAGGGCCGTGGGGCAGCCATGTTCTGGCCGGAGCTGCAGCCGGGGTCGCGGAGCTGCCATGGTCCGGCCGGAGCTCCAGCCAGGAGAGCGGGACTGCAGGGCTGGGCGCGCTCCGCCGGAGCTCCAGCCAGGGTCACGGGGTCACAGGGCTGCCGCGCTCCAGCCTGGGTCACGGGGCCGCGGGGCTGCCGCGCTCCGGCCAGCGCTCTGGCCAGGGGAGCGGGGCCCCCGAAGACGACTGCCGCCAGGGTGAGTGCGCGGGGCCCTCTTAGGCGCAGGGCCCGATTCTGGGGAATCGGGCGAATCGGCCTAAAGCCGGCCCTGCCTGGGTTCCGTTCCTTCTCTAGCCTGGGCGGGAGGTGGGGGGGTGTGAGTGTGGTCTGGGGTGGCAGGAGGGAGCTGCTTGTCCAAAGTGACCAGTGTCTTTGTGACTGACCCCAGTGCTCGAAAAGGACGAGACTCCCCCGTTCTTGCAGCCCCAGCGATGACGAGGGGGAGCATTGAGGGGGAGCAGAGGATGCAATGAACTCCTGCCAGTGGGGGTAGCTTGCCCTCCCTGTACCCCTGTGGGGGGAGCAGGAGCTGCTCTGGCTGGGGCGGGGATGGGGAGGGACCAAACAGGCTGGTTAGTGAGAGGCTGCCTTGACCCCAGACTCACGCCTGCTCCCCGCTGGGTTCCAGGATGGCCAGGCTCCTGAGGAGGTTCAGGAAGAAGGCTCTGCAGGTGGCCCCAGAGCCTGAGGGAAGCAGCCACCATCTTCCCCAGGAGCGAAGCGGCCCCTCCGTCCCCGCTGGAGGGGAAGAAGCTTCCGGCCGTGCCAGGAGGTGGAAGCGCCCAGCCTTCTGGCGGAGGAAACCCACTCCCGGCACAGGTGCCGAGGTGGGAGCATCACCTCCCAGGCCAAAATGGAGCTGGGCCAGGCTGCGGCTGGGCAGGCAGGACCCAGCCCAGGGGCGGAACCGGGCAGGGTGGCTCTGGGGCTTGTTGTTGTGTGGGCAGCAGCGGCCCCAGGCGCCCAGCCCCAACTTCCAACAGGAGGCATCGCCCTGCCCGGTCAGTGAGGACCGTCCAGCCTCCCCAGGGCAGGAGGTGGAGGATCCCTCTGCCAGCCCCAGCAGCTCGGGCCGCTCCACATCGGACAGCAGCAGTGCCTGCGACTCGGACAGCAGCCTGGCCAACGGACGCGTCTGCTTTGTTCCAGGTGAGGAGCCAGGCTGGGCTCAGGGAGGGGTGAGGAGGGGGCTGTGAACAGCCAGGGCCCAGGCCCTCGAGCAGTGCTATGGGGGCGGGTCTCCAGCCCAGGTGTCTGGCCTGAGCCATGTGAACCCCATGGACACTAGATGCTGCCACTTTGGTCCTTGGTGCTCCATTGGGCAGGGGTGGCGGGAGGCACCTCCAAGGGAGTCCAGGACAGTGGGGAGGGTCTCTTTCCTATGGGCTCCTGAAGGAGTTGGGGTCTGATGCCATCACTGAGAGGGGGGAGTGTGGGGCCCAATCTGCCCTATGTCCTGGAGGTGGGAAGGGGACACATTGTCCCACCATGCCCCTGTCCTTCCCCCGAGTGGCAGCAGGAGTCACCTTGTCCCCTTCTCTCCCTGGTGCAGCGTCCGCCAGGGACTCCGAGGACGACGAGGAGAAAGAACAATGGGTAGACTTGGTAACAGAGGAGGCTGCTCTCATGAACATCCGAGAGCAGCTCCATGCCCGAGAAAAGGTACAAACGTTCCCCAGCTGTGCTGGAACTGAGATTGTCCTGCTCCTTCCCAGCATCCTGACCCCCTGCAGAAGGTCTTGGCCCTAATCGGGACCCTTCTCCTTCATGATCTGGGACACCCAAGATGGGGGTGTTTGTCACACACCAGCCGGGATCTCCTCCCCGCACAGGCACTGTCCCAGTTCCTGACCCTGATTGTGGAGGAGTCGTGGGTGATTTGGACAATAGGCAGGTCCCCACTATCCCCCATTCAGGCCTAAGTTCTGCAGCTGGTGTGGCTGGGGCAGGGAGGTCCCTGGCTCACTGGCTCTCTCTCCCCTAACCCCACTCCTGGTGGGCGCAGGACGAGGCGCAGCAGCTCGAGTTCCTGCACGCAATCTACCCCGCGTGCCTCGCTGCCCAGCAGAGAGGGGAGGACACATTGGAGCCACACTGCTCGAAGGCGGCTGTGGTGGAGAGGATTGTGGTGAGTGAGACACGGCGCCCGGCAGCTGGAGGGTGGACAGAGACATGGGGGGGCAGGGGTCTCCCCAGGCCGATGGTTGGGGGATGGCTGGTGCTGGAGGGCAGCTGAGGGCAGGGATTGCTGGGGCTGAAGATTGGGGAGAGGAGACGGGAGAACTAGTGGGCAGGAATCGGAGGAGCGGGAGGCAGCTGGGGAGATCCTGCTGGCTGTGTAATCTCCTCCTTGGGGAGTGTCAGTGAGGCCCGAATCTCACACGCTCCTTTGTCTCCTTTGCCTCTCACAGGAGCTCATTGAGGAGCTTCCTCCTAATTCTCCACCCGGCGCCGTCCTGGCCAACTCCCTCATTGCTGTGGCCAACCTCAGGTACCGAGACCCTCCCGCCCGGTTCCCCTAACCCCGGTGCTGCTCAGGCCCGTGTCTGGGAGTCACTGCCCCTCCCACTCCCAGGTCACCTCCCAAGGGGGACTCCTCTGGCACAGGTGGCAGGAAGGGTCACTCCCTCTCCTGGCTGCTCTGTTCTTTTCACTCCAGTCACATTGCAATGGCTTTGGGGAGAGGCTGACTCCCAGGATCAGATACAGGAGGGGCAGCAGGGTCCAGGGAACAGGCGCGATTCCTGCCCTGCCACTGTCGGTCTGGGAAACCTTGGCCTTATCATTCCCTGGCTCAGTGCCTCAGTTTCCATTCTTGCCAGCCTCTGCCTATTTCCCTGCAGTTTCACGTCCGTGTTGGTGCCAGTCCCACCCCCGCACTGCACAGTCTAATACCAGCTCCTCTCTCTTGCCAGCACCATGACACCTGCCCTGGAGCCGGAGCTGGAGACCCACCTCCTCCGAGCCACGCTGCACGCCGTGTTCACACTGGGCACGCAGACGGACACCAACCAAGTCCAGGTAGATCAGCCAGCTGTTATCCTGCCCGAATCCTTGCTAATTGCCTGCAGTGGGATGTGAATGAGAGAGGCCAGGATATGTGTTTGGGGGTCTCACCAGTGCTTCCCAGAGACTCCTCTTCCCATCCTGTGGCAGGTGTAGCCCCAGTTTCCCTAACTCTGACCTATGGCTCTCCCTTGCTTTGCAGGATCTGCATAGGGTCATACCAGACCTCCTGGACGCCATGCTGGGGAACCTGCTGGAAAAGACCCCAGACACGGACAAGCTCCACTACATCTTGGAGGTGAGCCCGATGAGGGGGTGGGGGCAATTTTACCTTAACTCTTAGATCCATTTTCCAGTCTGTCCTCCTAGCTGGGCCCCAAGTGGCCGTCCTTGGTCAGGACAGTCAGTGCAATGCAGGGTCAGGCCCTTCCTCCTTGAAGGACAGAGGAAGGAGCTGGGACTTCAAGCCAGAGCTCTGCCTGGTTGTGTCGAGCACTAACCACAGGGCCCCCGGCTGGCTTGGGGAGTGAGAGTCTGAACCCCTCCTGGGAGATCCAGAAGATGGTCCTCAGAGAAGAGCCACAGCCTCATTCCTAGAGAAACAGGAGGGCCCCAGAGAATCAGCCCTTGTCTCTGACGGGCCCCGAGATTCCTGGGGGGATTGTGCTCACACTCAGTCCCTTCACCCAGCCAAGGACTTGAGAGCCAGGGAGGGGGGAGGGGTCTGTCTCCTTCCTGGGGAGCTGTTCAGGAATCAGCAGTTCAGGGAGGATGGGACCAGCCCCGACACCGAGCATTGTCCCAATCTAGAGAGACAATGACAAGCTGTGACCTGCAGGATACAAGCATCGTCCTGGGGACAAGAGTCCCCTTCTAAAACTCTGCGGTCAATGAATCAGATATTCCACCCCCACCGCATGCAATGTCTCAGCCCCCTTGGGATGGGGGGCGGGGGGGGCATTAGCACTACACATGCACCCCCTCATCAATCCTGAGCTGCCTCCTTTCCCCACAGCACATTCACTACTGGACCGTGTCCAGGGTGCCACGAGAGAGAGCCAGGGCCATCAGGAGCAGCGCGGCCCTGCTCACGTCCGTCATCTCCCTCCCTGACTTTGACGTAAGTGGCCTCTGAGCCCAGCTTCCTGACTCCAGGCGTAGGGGGGCCGGCTCCAACGGGCTGGAGGATCTGCGGCTGCAGGGGCTGTGGGCTAGGAGTGATCCTCTTGGGGAGGCAGAGTCAGAGCAGAGAATGAGCCTGGCTTGAGTCAAGTTCTTCTTGTCCTGGTTAAGTGGCGACTCTCGCTTGTAAGGGGAGCAGGCTCCAGGTTCTTGCCTTCCCGTCATCCTGGAGCAGCTGGGGAAGCAAATCCTCCTGGAGGGCCCTGCCCACATCTCTGTCCTCCGGGCTCCCTTGCGGGCAGAGATAACTAAGGATTCAGCTCTAGCTCCTATCCTCTAGCATCTCCTGCAGAGAGGCTGAGGGGAAGGAGAGTCCTGGCCCAGGCGGGGACTGGGAGCTGACAGGAAAATGCTGATGGAGTCCCCTCTCCCTCTCCCTTCCATTAGAACTCAGCCGAATTCCCCAGGATGGGCCACCACGTGACCCAGCTGGCTCTGTCCATCAGTGACCCAGACGAGGACATCAGCCGGCAGGCCAGGGAGGGGGTTTACCGGCTCTACCAGCTCCTGCTGCGCCAGAGGGGTAAGGAACCCGGCTAGACGAGTCAGACTGGGACCCCAGCCGATTTCTCTCCGAGTGACCCTGGCTGGCGGATCAGTCTCTCTCTCTCTCTTTCTGTGTTCTCCACCACCCCCGCAGTTCTGTTGGGCTCTGCCCACCGTGCAGCCACCAATGGGATTGGAAGGACACAAGCCCTGCAACCAGAATGACCAATGTGTATGTGTCTCTCTCTTTCCCAGAGCTGACCATCCGTGAGGTCGAAGACCTTTGGTGCTGGGACTGGCACCAGGACAGCCGGCTCCTCGGCTATAAGAACACCGCCAGGGTGGGGGAGGTAAGGACACTCTGCCAGGGCACGGCACAGTTCTGCAGGCAGGTGGCTGCCTCCTGGAGCCACGCGACGGAGTTGCCGTTCTAGGCCAGGATTTGGAGCCTGGTTCGGGGCAATCTGCTGAAGCCTCACATCTGGTTGGTTTCAGGTTTTTGGCAAATTCTTCTCCGAGGGGCAGAGAAGATTCTTCCTGCAGACAGCAGTGCTGGCCATGCACGACCCCCTGCTGCGTGTCAGCCAGGCTGGGCTGCTCCTCACTTACTCCCTCCTGGGGCAAACCGAGCAGCTGATGGGGAGCAAGGTGAGCAGCTGCATTAGACTCAGGAGATTGGGGCGGGGCCCAGGCCTCATTCCCATCCTCTGGCCATTCGCCAGCCTGGCAGCAAGGCGACTGGTGGGGAATGAGAGTGAGAGCAGGTGCTCCTGGGAAGGGAGATGAATTCACCTCCATGAGCAGGAGGGAGGAGGTTGTCCCCGGAGCAGCTCCAGCCCAGCTCGTTAGCAAGGCTAATGAATGACAAGCATTGCCTCAGCACGGACTTCTGTTCTTGGGAATGGCAGCAGAGTCCTCTACGTGCCCTCTGCGAGCCTCTCCTGTCACCTGCGCCACCACCCAGAGTTGTTCCCGTCACTGGCAGCCTGGGAGGCCAAGGACTGAGGGGTGATGGCGACTGACCGGGCAGTTCTGAGGCACATGGGCGGGGGAAGCTCGTCCTGCTGCTGGCAGGGCTGGACTCGCTTTAGAGAGAACGGGAGGATTCAGTCAGCAGGGGCTGCTGATCTGCCACATTCACCAGGGCTGCCGTCCTGCGGCTTCAGCCTCAGTGCCTGGGATGACTTGGGGAAAGGTCTCAAGCTCCCCACATCCCACTTCACTGCTGCCAGAATCCCTCCGCCCCCCCGCCCCGCTAGAGCCCCCTCCCTGCCCAACCTGGGTGGGGGTGGAGGAGAGGGGTCAGAGAACTTGAGCTGTGGATTGGAGGTGGAACAGCTGTCAGGGGCACTGGGTGGGAGGTGGCAGGAGCTCCTCCTACAAGGAGGTTGTTGGCAATGGAGGTCCCTTGAAAGGAAAACAAGACTCCATTCTGGGGGTCAGGAGGGGGACTCCATCCCTCAGAGGTGCGCGGGTGCTGGATGGAATTGCTGCTGGTCCCAGGGGCCCTTAATTCCCCGATTCCACGGGGGCATCTGAGTCTCTGACAGGTCCTCGTTCCCTTGCAGCACGAGGTCGTCACGGTCAAAATAATGAACGAACTTCACATCATCCGGCACTTGCGCCAAGTGCCGGAGGCACTGCAGGAATTCTGCCTCCAAGGCCACCAGCAACTCCTGCTCCCTCTAAACGGGGAGTGTAGTGAGACTGAGCGGCCTCCCTCCGAGCAGGAGAGCGAGGGCCCCTCTACACACCCCTTGGAGGGCAGAGCCTATATCGCCCCACCCCCCTTGCCTGTTGGCTGGCCACCGGGGCCTCTGGTAGACTCTGTTTCAACTGAGCGGCCTCCCTCCGAGCAGGAGAGCGAGGGCCCCTCTACACGGCCCTTGGATGGCAGAGCCTATATCGCCCCACCCCCCTCGCCTGTTGGCTGGCCACCGGGGCCTCTGGTAGACTCTGTTGAAACTGAGCGGCCTCCCTCCAAGCGGGAGAGCGAGGGCCCCTCTACACGCCCCTTGGAGGGCAGAGCCTATATCGCCCCGCCCCCCTCGCCATAAGGACCGGGGCGTGGGGTCGGAAATATAAAAGGCCGGCCCTTCACCACAGTTGGGGGACAGCCTGCAACAGAGGAGGACACTTGGCCTGTTCTCCAGAGGCCCCTAACCCTAACCCCAGACATGGACGAGGACTGGCCCAGAGTACCCGCTGCGGTTTACCCCAGGGAGCCGGAAGAGGCCTGCAGGCCGCAGGTACCAAACCCCGGGGAGGCAGGAAGTAGCCCAGGGGCAGCCCGGGAGCTGCTGGCTGCAGAGCCCGGCGCGGCTCAGTCGGCGTGTTGCGGCTGGATCCCCGCCGACGCAGGGGCAACCAATCCTGCCCCTGCCAGCGCCTTGGGCTGGGACGCGGGGGAGGAGGGTGGGACCGCGTCCCCCTGCCACCCTAACCCGGGTGGCTGACCCCCTACATGGTGCAAGGAGGCTCTAGCCCAGGACAGGAACTGTTTGTTGGCTGGCCACCGGGGCCCCGCCCAGGCTAGAGCCAGCCCTGTCAAGTCTGTCTGTTTGCTGGCTGCCAGGGTTCCACCCAGGCCAGGGCCCGCCCTTGAAGTCTGGTTGTTTGTGGGGTGCTTGGGCCCCGCCCAGGCCTGAGCCACCCCCGATACAATGTGTTGAGGGGCTGACCACTTGAGCGACCTCAGCCCAGCAGCGCCGGCTCTACCATTTTTGCTGCCCCAAGCAAAAAAAAAAAATGCAACAACGCTCGGACTGCCTAAGCGAGCAAAAAGAAAACCAAAAAAACCCCAACCACTTGGACTGCTGCCACCCGAACTGCCGAAGCAGAAAAAAAACCAACAACAACGCTCGGACTGCCGCCGCCCGAACAGCTGAAGTGCAAAAAACAAAAAAGTCGCCCGGCCTGTGCTGCCCCAAGAATGGACGGAATGCCGCCCCAGGCATGTGCTTCCTCCGCTGGTGCCTGGAGCCAGCCCCGCAGCCCAGGCCGCAGCCTGGTTGCGACAGCTGATCGCTGAGGTGGGGCGGCTGCTCCACCCCCATGCAAGAGGGCGCTAGAGTAGGCCAGAGCGGCTGCAGAGGCTGGTAGCCAATCAGAGAAGGGCCAACTGGGAGCCAATCAGGGCCGAGATTAGAGTCAGCCAATCAGGGCTAAGCTAGGCCCTATATAAAGGCTGCCCAGGCGAGTAGCAGGCAGTCTGTCCAAGACATTCATGGGAAAAGGTCTGTTTTCAGAGCAGGAGACCAATATTTCCGAAAGAGCAGTGCTGGGCAGGCTCAAGGGAGCATACTACAGCTCCGGCCCAAGACCTGCCAGACTGTGGGCCCTGATAGAAATGGCCTAGAGGGCGCAGAGGAGAAGTGGCCCAGGGACAGTTGGACAAGGGGAGAGCAGGGAGACTGCCACTAGAGGATCACTGGGTTTGGGCCTAGGACAGTGGGTGGGCCTGGGTCCCCCCCGTTTCCCCTTGTACTGCACCTGGCCACGTGGTTGCTGAGTCAAACTGCAACCGGGCCTTGAGACAAGGGGCTAGACTTTGGGGGTTTTGGTTGGCCACTGAGGCAGGTGCAAGGACTGTTGCTAACCTGCCTCCCCCCTCCCCGCCGGAAGGAGATGAGGATGGATTAGGGGGCACTGCTGGAGGGAAGTGGCCTGAAGAAGGACACCGTCAAGCGGACTAGGCAGATTGTGCCACATGGAGAGACCAAAATGGTGGAGAAAAGAGACTTCTATTGGAGGGCCTGGGTGGCTCGGCTTGCCGAGCAGCAGAGGGAGTTGTTTTGGCTGCTGTGGAGGTCGGCACCCAGACCAAACAAGAGATCCGGCATCGAGGGCGAGAGGCCAGGAACGCTGAACTGCTTCGCCTGTAGGCGACAGGAATACTAAAAGAGGGAGTGTCGCTACTGGGAGGGGGCAGAGAGGCCCCACCCAGAAAAGGCACCCCCTGTGAGAGTAACAGGGGGGCCCCCAGCTTGTTGGGTCTGTGGGGAGCCAGGGCACCTGAAGACAGAGTGCCCCTACAGGACTCCCAAGGCCCGGGCCAGCCCAGAAGGAAGGGCTAGGGCCCAAACAAGCAGGAGTAGGGATATGGCACTGGGAAGACCCAGAAAGTGCTTCCATTGCCACCAATGGGGACATTTAAAGAGGCACTGCCCCCTGAGGCAGAAAAAGGGAGTGTCTGAGACAAGGGCTCGGTCAGAGACCAGCCACAGAGAAGGGGTGGTGAAGATGGAGGCCCCTAGAGAGAAAGGGGCTGGGGCAGAGAGGACCCACCGAAATGAGGGAACCCACATAGGATCCAGGAGGGCCCATGTGGGACTCCAAACAGAAGTAGGAACTCACGTAGGACCAGGGCGTTCTACGGTGGGAACCCAGACCCTACAGGTGGGAAGTAGCTGGCTCCAGACTTTGGAGGGCCTGCGAGAGGAAAGGGATGTCCTGCAGGCCCCACTACGAAGGAAGCTGGGGCGATAGGGACCCCTTTCCTCCCCTCCCCCGTGAGCATTTTTAAGGGGGAGGGTTTGTGGTGGGACAGCTGCCCCACCCCCATGTGAGAGGGAACTAGAGTAGGCCAGAATGGCTGTGCAAGCAGTCAGCCAATCAGGGCCGAGATTAGAGCCAGCCAATCAGGGCTAGGCTAGGCCCTATATAATGGCTGTCCAGGAGAGCAGCAGGTAGTCTGTCCTTGAACTTCATGGGGAAAGGTCTGTCTCCAGAGCAGGAGACCAGCATCTCGGGCTGGACAGTACTGCATCTGGCCATCCGGTAGCAGAGACAAATTCTAACCGGCCCTTGAGATAAGGGGCTAGACTTTGGGGGTTGTGGTTGGCCACCGAGGCAGGTGCAAGGACTGTTGCTAACCCCCGCCCCTGGAATCGGGTGAGGATGGACTAGTGGGCACTGCTGGAGGGGCAGTGGCCTGAAGGGCTGTGTCAAGCGGTGAGCAACGCGGCTCCAGATGCCAATGGAGGACAAGAGATGGATGGGATGCTGCCAGCAGAGGACGTTCCCCATGGACTGAGCTAACTCCCAGAGCGACCAGCGGGAGGCGCCATGCTGGTGAGTCCCGAACCCCGTCAAAACCGCCCAGCCCTATTGTGGGCCCACTGCTACCCTGCAGACTCTGGTCAGGATCAGACTGGGCCAGCTGGAGTGGCCTCCCTCTGAGTGGGAGAGCGAGAAGGGGAGCTAGTGGAAGGGGAAATGGAGCCCCCCCAGCACTGACAGAAACTCTCTCCCCTCTCTGTGGAGCAGGGTTCTTCCCTCTGCCCCCCAAATTCCTTCATATGGGGCAGGATCTCTTTCCCTTGCACCCACTCCCCTTCCCTCTTTCCTTGATCTACCCCCCCCCCCCATTCCATCTGCGCCCAGGCAGAGCTCTCCCTGCCCCATGTGGTGCAGAAAAGCCCTTGTGTCAGGGCCACAGCCCCACTGGAGCTTGGAAAGCTCCACTTTTGAGGAGGTGGGGGTGGGGCAGAGGCTCAGGGCTAGTTTCACCTTCTGCCCTTTATTCTCCCCTTGGCCCTTCTATGGGGTCTCTGGGTGTGACAGGAATAGGAGCCTCCTTCCAGCTGTCTTCCAGGCCCTGGGATCTGGCACAGCCTCCCAGACGGGCACTTCCTGTAGCTGAGCCACGTCAGGGAGCAGTGGGGACAGGTCACCTCGTCCCAGCAATGCCGGCTCTCAAAGAGGCTTAGATGGAAGAACCCAGTCCCTCATGGAGGTAAGAGCCATTTACTCCTTGGGGCGTGTGGGTCTCTTGAGGGAGAAATGGCATCCCCAATGCATAGCCTGGCTGGGAGCTGTCCCTGGATCCCAGCCCTGGTACAGAGCCCTATTTCTCATCATGATATCCTCATTTTATTCTCAGAGGCGGTGTCCAGGATCCTGGAGACTGTTTCCTGCTGCAGAAGGTTTGAGCGGGGAGAGATCACTCACTGTCACGACCCAGGGGTCTTCAATCCGGGTCTGCAGGGTTCATGGGAGCAGCCACACTCCAACCCTCCACCTGGAAGCCTGCTGAAAATTGCTTACCGCGGACCCATGAAGTTCAGCCCCAGGTTCCACTCCTGAGGTCCTATTGGAGGAGTCCCAGGAAAGCTCACTGGACCCCTGGCCCTGCGTAAGACAGCAGCAGGAACACGAAGCTGACTGAACACCAGGCCTGCTCCCTGTTCTGGACCGTGTGCTGCCTGGTTCTGCTGCCGCTCCCCTGGCTTGATTTCCTGGCATCTGATTTGTGGTGGTGATCGCACGTTTGTCTTTTGCTGCTGATCTTCCAATATCCTGACCCGGCTGACTCTCGACTCCTGTCATGTGAGTGTGGACTCTGGCTCTGACTAGTAGGTCTGGCTGCCAGCCGTGACATGGACTTTGGTACAATTTCTCCAATGCCCCTTTCTGCTCTCCAGCAAGATACACCAGTCCCTTGGCTCCCAAAGTCCCAGTTGCCCGCTATTCAAGGGCTGAGGGGTAGTGCTTGTCTTGCCACCGCCCCCACCCCGCCTGCTTTTCCTAGGGGAATCTCCCTAGAGCAGAGGAGAAATCTGCTTTTCTCTTAGCATCAGTCCCACCCTGGCCTCAGCTCGGCTACTGGGGTCAGGCACCACTTTTGAAGCCCTTAGCGTGGGGGTGGAGGTGGGAGCAGAGGCTGAAGCTCTAGCAGTTTCCTCCAAAGAACACCCCCCTGTCTTTCTATGGTCCGGCTAGGGCTCCCCATCCATCCTGGAGCTGAACCCCAGATGGGAGCTGATGGATTATCCTTGGTGGGCCATGTTCTTGTGTGTGATGGAGCTTTGTGCCAGAGAGGGCCAGGAGCAGATGCACCACGCCTGGCCAGGACCAGGCTAAACAGCCTGTAATGCTAGGTGAGGCAAACCATGGCCACAATACAGACCCCCTGGGCATCCATGGAGACTGAATCTGGGCCCTTCACTACCAAGAGCACAACTCGTTCCAACTTGAGTCATGATGCTGGTGACCCCTGCCAGCCCCTCTGAGGGGGGTCAGTATTATCCCTGTTCCTGGGGCATAGAGATAGAAAGCAACTGGCTGCAAGGTCACACACGACGTCCCTGACAGAGGCAGGAGGGAAGTGTGGGACTGATACCAGTCCAGCTCCAACCACTAGACTCCACCCATTTCCAAAGTCAGAGAACCCAGGAGCCCTGACTCTGACACTAGGCCTTAAATGACAAGACCTATGGCTTCCTGAGTGGGAGGGAGGTTGAAGGGACCATCTGCTGAGCTCCCCTTGGCAATGCCGCTGTCAGAGACCATTGCTAGTGGGTGACAAGTGCCTGAGCAGGAAACTGCTTGAGAGCCTCCTAGAGATTCACAGGTGTTTCACTGTGACCCTCAGGGAGCCGTGGCAAGAGACTCTCTGGCTCTAACAAAGGGTTTCTGTTCTCCTAGACAGTCAGCCCGTGAGGCCAGTTTGCAGAATGTGGAAGAGCCCTTTGGCGAGGCGTTGGAGGATTCACCATGAAGGCGGCAGCAGCGGCAGTGCCTGGGGTCCCCATGGGCCAAGCCTCAACTCCTGCCAATCCAGGCTAATCTCCCGCAGCTCTCAGTGGGGCTTGGCTCTAGCTGCTGTGCCTGTGAGCTTAGCCCAGGGGTCTCAAACTCAAATGACCACGAGGGCTGCATGAGGACTAGTTCATTGGCCCGAGGGCCACATCACTGACACCCCCCCCTCGCTGCCCCTGGCCCTGCCCCCAGAGGGGGCAGGAGGGGTGTGGCAGGGTCTCAGGGCAGGAGTTGAGGTGCAGGGGGCTCAGGGCAGGGAGTTGGAGGGGTGAGGCAGGGGGTGCAGGGTGCAGGCAGGGAGCTCAGAGCAGGAGGTTGGGGTGCAGGAAGGATGTAGGATGTGGCTGGAGGCTGAGGGCAGGGAGTTGGGGTGCAGCAGGGGGTTGAGGTGCAGGCAGGAGGCTCAGGGCAGGGGTTGGGGTGTGGGTTGCAGGAGGGAGTGCAAGGTGTGGCAGAGGGTTGGGGTGCAGGCAGGGGGCTCACGGAAGGGGGTTGGGGAGTGGGGTGCAGGCGGGAGTGCGAGGTGTGGCAGAGGGTTGGGGTGCAGGCAGGGGGCTCAGGATAGGAAGTTGGGGTGCAGGAAGGATGTAGGATGTGGCTGGAGGCTGAGGGCAGGGAGTTGGGGTGCAGCAGGGGGTTGAGGTCCAGGCAGGAGGCTCAGGGCAGGGGGTTGGGGTGCAGGCGGGAGTGTGAGGTGTGGCAGAGGGTTGGGGTGTGGGGTGCAGGCGGGAGTGCGAGGTGTGGCAGAGGGTTGGGGTGCAGGCAGGGGACTCACGGCAGGGGTTTGGGGTGCAGGATGGCATTGGGCTGTGGCCTGGAGCCACTTACCTAGACAAACAGCCCTGCAGGCCGTGTGTTGGAGACCCCTGGCCTAGACAGAGCACTCAGGTATTTCCATCAGCCTGCTCAATGGCAAATGCAGCCACCCAAAGAAGTGAAGAAGAATGGAAGTGAAAGAGTAAAGCTGGACCATCCGCTGAGCTGCTGCACTCAAGTGAGCAGAGCCGGGTAGAGAAGAGGGAGAACGTGAAGGTGGCTGGCGGCAGTAGGGAGGAGAAGCCGTTTGGGAGCCAGGAAAGGAGAAATAAATAGTTAATAACAAATCCTGCAGGCTTTCTCTTGTGTGGTGAAGGATTGAAAAGGGGTCTCTAGCTGTGTATGATGGGGGGGGGGTCTATAAAGGTAAGAGGTCACTCTAGGGGCTTGAAGCCCCAGATTCTGGGGCTATTGCCTCCTTCTACCAGCTGATCTCAACCCAGCAACTCCCTCAGGTGGTAGCCGTAGTGAGCTCTTGTCCTCCTCTTCCGGACTAGCCACCAGAAAAAGGACACTATACATGTGGCCAAGGAAAGACAGAGGCAGTGTTGCCTGTTAACATGGCTCTTGTGGGGGAGCACGGCAGGTTACTTTGGACTAGGTAGGAGCCACGTGTTTCCAAACCTGCACCTCCCGAGGCTCCAGAGACTTCGCTGCCGATCCCAGAGCGTCCTCAGAGTCCTAAAGCGCCAGATAGAATCTGGCCTCTCCCCCGACCTCAGCAGTCCAGAAAAAGTTATTTGTAGACATGTTCTGTGTCTTCTCCTGCCACACTTCCCTCTTAGCAACTAATGCAGTCACAGAGTCCAGGCTCGGATATTAGGGAACACTATTTCACTAGGAGGGTGGTGAAGCACTGGAATGGGTTACCTATGGAGGTGGTGGAATCTCCATCCTTAGAGATTTTTTTAAGGTCAGGCCTGACAAAGCCCTGCCTGGGATGATTTAGTTGGGGTTGGTCCTGCTTTGAGCAGGGGGTTGGACTAAATGACCTCCTGAGGTCTCTTCCAACCCTGATATTCTATGATGTCTCTGTCCCTCTTTTCTACTCTTTCAGTTGCTAGGAAGATCGTGGCTGTGTCATGGGGGTCAGGCAAGCCCATTGGTCAGGCAGTACCCCACTGACTAAGTGCCCTCTCCAAGGAGTCTCTCAGAGAGTGGATTCTTCCTGATGGGCCATCAACACCTTTCTGGCCCTCCTTTGTTTCTACTGTAAAGCTGGCTCTGGGCGTCTCCCAACCTCACAACGTATTTCAGAAACACACATAGAGCATAACTTCCCCTACAATGACAGCACCTCCAATCCAACAGGTTATTAATGTTCAACAGATCCAGACATTTTACATACCACCTCACAAGGCATGCATAATACAAAACATCTCATAATCATATCACAGTGGTGAATACTGTGTGCTACTGAGGGATACAGGGTTCCAGAGTGTCAGTGTATCATGGCCAATGGCAGTAAAAGCCCAAAGGAGATGCTCCCCTGGAACAGCCTTTGGTGACAGCAAGGTCCCCACTGAGAACTTCAGTGTGACTCTGCAGCTGTTACCCAGCTGTCCCCCCGCCCTTCCGCCCCCACCCCCAGTATCAGCTGCAACTCAGTGCTTTTTGAGTGGCTTCATGCTGGCTGCATGCCTAGACAACAGATAAAATCTGCTAAATCTTTTCTTTCCCAGAAAGAGCCATTCCCATGTTTCTTTCGATTTCCACTCGCGTCAGACAGGAAACAAACCCAATGCAGAGTGGAGGGTGTCACGGCCGTGATGCACTCTGAGAAAACCCAACAGCATTTACAGCTGGCTGTGTAACTTTTCATTGTCTGATCACTGCCTTCCTGCCTCCCAGGCTGAGATCTAAAGTGAAGATGTGGGGTGTTGAGAAGTGGCTTGCCATTAGTAGGGTTCAGAGTTAGCACCACATTGAGGTGGACTGAGGCCAGCTTGCCCCTCTCTGATAGCTGTTGTGTGAGGCCCACTACAGACTCGGGCAGAAGTTAGTTTGTTCTGGAACAGCCATCTAAGAGGAGCAGTGAGGGCAAACAACCTAACTGACTTCAAGATTGAGCTTGATAAATTTATGGAGGGGATGGGATGACGAGACTGCCTACCATGGCATGTAGCCGATCTGTAACTGCTAGCAGCAAAAATCTCCAACAGGCGGTGATGGGACACTAGATGGGGAGGGCTCTGAGTTACTACAGAGAATTCTTTCTCAAGAGTCTGGCTGGTGGGTCTCCCCCACAAGCTCAGGGTCTATCTGATCGCCATATCTGGGACTAGGAAGGAATTTCCCCCAGGTCAGATTGGCAGAGACCTGAGGGGAGGGGTTGCCTTCCTCTGCAGCACAAGGCACAGGTCACTTGCAGGTTTAAACTAGTGTCAATGGTAGATTCTCTGTAACTTGAAGTCCTTAAACCACGACTGGAGAACTTCGGTAACTCAGCCAGAGGTTAGGGGTCTATTACAGCAGTGGGTGGTGAGGTTCTGTGGCCTTCAATGTACAGGAGGTCAGACTAGATGACCTTCTGACCTTAAAGTCTATGAGTCTTATTGAGTGGTTCACACTTAATGTAAAGAACCAAAACCTGGGAAATACCAGACAGGGGACCATCAAACAGGAGTAAAAAGCCTCAGCAAAGAGCTCCAGGATACATAGCAGGGTTCATGTGGCAGTGAGTTCCAAAGATAAAGGACCCATTCATAAGATCACATTATCTGAAGAAGCCACCCCAGAGACAGCTGCATCTCAGCGCTGGGCAAGCCATCCCCATGTAGTGTTGCTGTGCTGCTGTTCCGCAGCTGTTCCACCCCAGAGGTGACTGCATCTCAGTCCCAGGTGACCATTACCCAGCAGTGGAAAGAGTTGAATCTTTGCTAAGGGTTTTTGTTTTCAGTTCTAAGAAATACCTCATTTCTGAGAAGAGGCAGTTGGGATGTCATTTCTGGACGAAGAGACAATGGTAACATCCAGAAATTCACAAGGGGGTGTATCTCTGGCCAAACTGTCCCCCTCCTTCTCTCCCCCCCCCCCACAAGGTTGGTCACAGTTCCTGGCACTTTCAGTGCTCTTTAAAGCACGTGCACTTCCAGACCCTGCTGCTCCGAAGAGCCCGTGGGGGGATCTGGGGAATGAAGATTCTCTGCACCCTCCAGTCTCTGTCACTTGCTTTTCCAGCCTGGCCCCACCTCTCCGGGCCCCTCTGTGCTCCCCTCCCACACGCACACTGCCTCCCACCCCCTCGCACTACAATGTGAGAGCAGGGCCGCCCCACCCACCTTCAAACCCCTGCTAGCTGGGATGCTGGAAGGATAAGACACGGAGTTACGCTTTTTTTCTCAGACAAAATTTTGCCTGCACGGAGAGAAGCAGAGATTTGGCCGGCTAAGAGCAGGGGGCGGAGTGGGGAGGGCATGTGGATAGTTTTTGCCCCAATCTAGTCCATCCCCCCCAAGGAGCAGGATTGTCCCCCCTACTCTATCCCCCCCGCCAAGGGGCAGGATCGTCCCCTCTGCTCTATTCCCCCAGGTTGCAGGATTGTCCCCCGCAGTCTATCCCCCACCCATGGGGCAGGATCATCCCTGTTTGTTCCCCATGTTTCACCCTCCCTAACTGTGCTAGGGCATTGCCAAGTCACATGAGAAGTCTTGGCTCTCTGTGGGTGGAAATTCCCAGCAGCTGGGGATGGGGGTATGGGACAGGGTCAGTTCGGCCCTTGCCCTCTGTCCAGCAGAAAGATAGGCTCAGACAGCAGCTAATCTACCCTCAACGCTGGGTCTGGCTCATGGCATGATTTGAAACACTGTCAAACTCTGACCAGTTCAACCAGCTAAAACCAGGGCAAACCCCTGGGCCTGTGGAATCCCCTAGAACAGTGGCTTGTCTTGCAGTGGCTGAGAGGGATCCCAGGGTGGGAAACTGGGGAGTCTCCAGCAGAAAAAAAGGAGACTTTGGTGCTCCTGGACCAGAGCCCAGCGTTAGGGGAGTGGGGTTGGGTCAGGGCGTGTACTTTCCCTTTTCTGTGCCTCAGTTTCCCCCACCCAATGCCCAGGGCTCAGTGGGGGTGAGAGGGTGAATTTGCTCTCACGCCAGCTGGAGGAAAGCTCGGCCAGTGAGCACCCAGCTCACTGCATGATGGGAAGGAAGCTATTTCCTTGTTAGGCCCTGAGCGTCCTTTCCTAAGGCCGAGCTCGGTGCTTCCTGGACTCGGGCTCCAGGAGCCCCTGTGTCTCCCCAGCTGCCCTCGGCAGCGAGTCTGACTGAGATCAAACTCCTCTCAGAGGCTTGTGCCCCTGCCGGGCGTGGCACTGCCAGTGATTAACCCCTGGCACATGGCGTCTGCCAGGCCGTAGGCAGCAGAGAAAAGTCCAGTGTCACCAACAGCCCCAGCGCTAGGGTAGGCTGGGCACAAGCCAACAACATGTGCTGTGATACAGCCAAAGAGCGTCGGCCATGCTCCCAGCCCGGTGGGGGGTGGGGGAGTGGGTGTCTCTCCAGGGACGCAGAGACGCTGACAGAGTGTAGGGGGCCATGGGGGATAATCAGCTGGACGTGAGCCCCCGCGCGACAGTGTGGCCAAAGGCGCTAAGGATGCCCAAACAGGGGAATCGCGCGTAGGAGCAGAGAGGTCAGTTTACCTCTGGATTTGGCGCTGGTGCGACCGCTGCTGGGGTCCTGTGTCCAGTTCCGGAGCAGTCCAAGAAGGATGTGAATATATTGGAGAGGGGGCAGAGGAGGGCCAAGCGACTGGTTAAAGGATTACAAAACGTGGCCTGGAGTGATAGACCCCAGGAGCTCAAGCTATTTAGCTTAGCAAAGAGAAGCTCCCACCTCCCGGGGTGACTTGACTCCAGTCTAGAAGCACCTACGTGGGGATCAAATATTTAATAATGGGCTCTTCAGGCTAGCAGAGAAAGCTCTAACGTGAACACATGGCTGGAAGTTGAAGCTGGACACATTCAGCCTGGAAAGAAGATATCCGTGTTTACCAGGGAGGGGAATTAACCATGGGAACAATGTACCAAGGAGTGCGGTGGATTCTCCCTCGAGGTGGGATGTGTTTCTAGGAGATCTGCTCTCGTTCAAACAGGAATTAACTGGGGGCAGTTCTCTGGCCTGTTATCCAGGAGCTCAGCCTTGGTCCCTCCTGGCCTGGGAATCTACCAATCTCCGCCATGACTTCTTGGAATCCATCTTCTCGATCTGGTGCTGCCCTGTGGACAGAGACACAAAGTGGGCAGATAAACTGAGTCACACAGCTTGTTCACAGAAATATTCCCATGTTTTCTCGTTCCTCCCCAGACTCCTGCTGCCAGGAAGGGGCACACCTGGGCTAGAGATCAGCCGTCCTCCAGCATAGCCCTATTGCTCAGGGTGCCAGGTCCTGCCACTCAGCGGGTCTAGAGAGATGGATCAACTCCAGGAGGATGTCACCTGCTCCATCTGCCTGGATGTCTTGGACGACCCCGTCTCCATCGAGTGCAGCCACAACTTCTGCCAGGGCTGCCTCATGGCTCACTGGCGCGGGGTCTCGGCCCAGAGCTACCAGTGCCCCGAGTGCCGGACTCCCTGCTCCAGGGACAGGATGACCCCAGACACGCGGCTGAGAGCCCTGGTGAAGAAAATCACAGAGCCCCTGCGGGAAGAGATGGAGCTGGTGAGACCAGACAGGCTGAATCAGGGGAAAGGGGCGCAGGCTCTCACAGGCCCCAGGGCGGGGACTGGCTGGATCAGGGGGTGGGGAATGGGACACGGGGCCTTTCCTCTCTAGGGGGCGCAATCTCTGATTTGGAGGGCAGGGGACTGGATGGCTCACGGGGGGTAGAAATGGCTCAAGAGGATCTGATCTGAGGGGCAGGGACTAGTTGGTTCAGGGGATGGGAATGGGATGGGAATGGGGCTCTGACCCTGCTCTGTCCCTGCAGCAGGGGCCGGGGGCTCAGCCAGAGCCGGGGCGCCCGGTGCAGCTGGTTCGTCTGGATGACAAAGGCAGCCTGATCCTGTACGAGGAGGCCCTGAGCCTCTGCCTGGAGCAGGGTGGGGTGGGGGACGCCCCCGTCTGCCTGGTGTCCATCATCAGGGAGCAGCGCCAGGGAAAATCCTTCCTGATGAACTGCCTGCTGCGCCGGCTCCAGAGCCCGGTGAGTGGGGACAGGAGCCCCAGCTATGGCCCCATCACCTGAACCAGAGACCCCACCCACCCCAGCCAGGGCCCTGCCCCTTGCAACACAAACCCCACCCACCTCGGCAAGGGCCCCCTCCCCCTCCACGACTGGCCATGCCCCCTACAGCAAAGGTCCCCTCTCCCCAGGCAGGGCCCTCCCGCTGTACCAGGCCCAGGGCAGAGCAACTGAGGCCCCACCCTGCAGCCATGGCCCCTCCCTGTTCACCAAAGGCCCCACCCTCTGGTCGTGGCCCCTCCCCCTGCACCACAGGCCCCACCCTCCAGCCATGGCCCCTCCCCATGTACCACTGGTCCCATCCTCCAGCTGTAACCCCACCCCCAGACCCTTAGAACTCCACCTCCTCCCCCAGTGTCCCACCACCCTGCCCCCTGAGAATGCCAGACCCAATCCCCGTTCCCTTCTGACCTTGCCCTGGTCACCCCTACAGGAGGCTGTGGATGCGTCATGGATGGGCTGAGAGGACGAGGCCCTGGGGGGGGTTGAGTGTCGCAATGGGACAGCGACCGTGATGAGGGGCGTGTGGATGTGGGACCAGCCCCTCTGGGTCCACGCCCAGGGGAGGAGGGGGAGTGGGGCAGGGAAGCAGGCAGGGGAATGGGGGATGGGGCAGTAAGGGAGGGGAAAGAGAGTGGTGTGGGGGGAAGATTCTAAGGGGAGCAGGGGGCTGGAGTAGTGGGGAGGAGGGAGGGGAATGGGGGAGTCTGGAGGGGGCAAAGTCCTGTACAGGGGCAGGGGGACGGGAGGGGCTGGAGGAGGGGGGAAAGAAATGGACAGATGGGGATAAGGTCCCAGCCCTGTAGTTCCCTACAGACACACTGGGATGGAGTTAGGGGTGGGGGGTATTCACAGCTTGAACCTCCTCCCCCAGGGCCTGTCTCCAGCCAGCGTGCCCAGGGCCGGCCCCAGGAAGCCGGGCAGCGTAGGAGCCAGGGATGGGCAGGGGCGAGGGTGGCGTCAGTGCAGGGCACTCATCGCTGTGGCCGGTGGATCTGTCCGTGTGTCTGTCCCTGCAGGTGGCCATGTTCCTGGTGGACACCGAGGGCTCCCTTGACCTGCAGCGCCGTATGGAGACCAGCATCAAGCTCTCCGTGTTGGGCATATTGCTCAGCTCCTACTGGGTGGGGGAGCCGTGCTGCGGGGGACGGGACTGAGGGCTCTGCAGGGGGTGCTGTGCTGTGGGGAGCGGGGTGAGGGGGCCAGCAGGGGGGCTGTGCTGCGGTGGGGTGAGGTGTGGGGTTGGCAGGCGGGCTCACCTTTTCTTATTATTATTTTTCAGATCATTAACATTTCCAGTACATTTAAGCAGACGGAGGCAGATTATTTGGAGGTGGGTGGGGCAGAGGATACACACAGCTCTACTGACACGGACCTGCCAGCCAGGTCTCTGCTGGGGGGACCCAAGACCCTGGGTGATTTAGGGATTGGAGGGGGGCAGTCTAGAGGCTGTTATTGATGTTTAAAAAGTGCCAGAGATCGTGCCCCAGGCTGGGATTCGAGCAATGAGTCTGAACAGTAATACGTGAGCAGTAATTAATCAAATATTAGTGACTATCATATTTCTGGTTCTTTATCATTACCTGGTGGCTATTTGTCATTAACCGATTAGCTCTGGTTCTCACTGCTGAGTGCTGGACCTGCTGGGGGGCTGGTGGAGAGGTCCCGGTTCACTCCCCTAAGTGATCTGAAATGCTCCTGCAGACTCAGGTTTCCGGGAGGGTCAGGTAGCCTTGTGGTAGCTTTGGTGACCCAGAGCTGAGGTGGGTGGAACCAGGGCTGACGAGGGGGGGGGGAACCAGTACAAATTACCGGGACCTGGCTGTCCGAAAGGGGGCCCGGGGCCCAGCGGTCCGGAAGGGAGTCTGGAGCCCAGCTTCCCCCCCCTCTTGTTGGCCCTGTTTAGCTGGTCCGCCCTTACTGGGGGTCCCGAACCCGCTCTCGGTGGCCCTGGGACCATGCCACCATGGAGCAAGGGGTAGCCCAGATACACGTGCCCCCAGAAATCAGCATTTCTCACAGAACGTGTCCAGCCAGAATGTCGTGCTCAGCCAAGCCAGGGCCAGCAGAGTTAAGGGAAATGCCCGCCCAACCGTATCTCGGCCTTCTTGGGCTGGCGCTCCAATATACCTGTGGCACCCAGCCCTGCTCTCTGCCTGTGCCCCATATGGGGCAGGAGCCACCTGCACATGTCCTGCACCCAGACACTGAGTCTGGATGGGCAAGAGCCAGCCCTGGGCACCCTGCATCGCTCTGCGTTAGTTAAGGGATTGTGATGGGAAAAATGTTCCATTGGAATCTTCCCAACCAGCCATAACCCTAAACCTATGTCCCATCCCCCAGCCCCACCTCTGTGTGTGCTTCATTCCCCCTCCCTGCATGCCAGGGGTCTATGTGCCCCCCATTCTCCCTGCTCAGCACCCAGAAGTCCCTGCTACCTTCCTTGCCCAGAGTGATTGGCTCATTGGCTGCTGATGCTACTCACCGGATCTAAATGGAAATTGGGCTTTCCCGTTTTCCAATTTCCCCCGCCCCAAGTCAGTAGCGTTCTTTCAACTGTTGCCCAGCGTCTCCCCTGAAATTTGGGAATTGATCAGATGTGGTCTCAAAAAGTGATCACGATACAGACAGACAAAGAGAAATGCCATCCGGTTGTCTTCTAGGTCTTTTACTTCACTTAGCCAATTAACTAACTTGTATAATTGGTTATTTTATATTCATTAATAGCTGCCAGTTATTGATTATTTGTGAGTCACTACTAGCTATTAGCTGTTTGTTATTTCGTACCTACCATTAGTTGTCAGTTGATTTCATAGTGACCATGTGGGGAGATGGAAAATAAAAGTTTTGTTGAAAAATGGAAAACTGACAAAATCAGAATGTTTTCATGCCAATTTCCACTTTCAAAGAACAGCCAAATGTTAGCATTTCTTGGGTTTCTCTCTGCACGTTTTTGGGTTCCACTCATTGTTTCTCAGGTTTCGATCTATGATTTTCAGCCTTTGGTTTTCAGTTCTCGTTCATTGTGTTTTGGTCCATGCTTGTCAGTTTTGTGGCTTTAGTTATCACCACTCCCATGTCATTTATTGGGTTTCGTTCTCTGATTGTCAGATTTTGATCTCACTGGTTTGGGGAAGCGGTTCATTATTGGTTTTCTGCTTTTTCTTTATTGGTTACAAGATTTCAGTGTTTGTTTACAGAGCTTCATTTATTAGTGTCTCTCTACTGATTACCGGCTTTTAATTTTTCTTTATATATTCGGAGTGTTTAAACTTTTTTTTCATTTCTGCTGTTCACTTATTGCTTCTTTTCACTACTGGTTTCTCTCTTTGACTATTCATTTTCTAACTTTGACTTGGTTTTGTGACCTTGATCTGGTTTTCATACTTCTATTATTGGTCTTCTGTTTTGGCTCTTGGTTTTCTGATTTTCATTACTACTTTTCTGGCTTTGATGATTGGACTTCTGCATTCAGTTATTGCTTTTCTGATATTGATTACTGGTTTTCTGTCTTTCACTTTGGGGTACAGTATTTTGACTTTGATATCTGGTTTTCTGACTTGCATTGCTGGTTTTGACTCTCTGACTATTGGTTTTCTTATTTCAAATACTTATTGTTTATTGTTGGCTTTCAGACGTTAATTCCCGATAACTTGCTTTGATTACTGTTTTTCTGACTTGGATAAATGCTGGTTTTCTATTTTTGACCATTGGTTTTCTGGCATTAATTATTAGTGTGTTGATTTTGTTAAGTGATTGTGTGATTTATTTCACCGCTTTTCTGGTTTCAATCATTGGTTTTCTGATTCCAATGACTAGTTTTCTTCTTTTCATTATTTCTTTTTGGTCTCCAATTGTTGGCTTGATGAGTTTGATTTTTGGCTTTCTGTGTCTTCTGTGACTGCTTTTCTAGAACCAACTAGTGGGTTTTCTGAATTCAGTTATTGCTTTTATATCTTTGATTACTGGTGTTGAGTTATTGTTGTTTGAAATTCTGTTTTCTCTCTTCATTTTGTCAATTTTTCTCTCTTCAATGATCAGTTTCCACTGAATGTTGTCTGGGATCCCTTTAGTTTCAGTGGCATTTATTTCACTCGTTTATTTTGCATTGCCAATCTTGATTGGTCACATGTGCGGGGATGGTTTGTTCAAGATGGAAAAATGTTGCCTTCTCTCTCTCTCTCTCGCTCTCTCTCTCTCTCTCTTTCTGCATCTCAGATGTTCATTCAGGTTGCGAAGGAGGTTGGAGGGACCTGCAATCTGGTCCCAATCCAGGTGGGTCCTTGTTTCCCATCACCCCCCATATGAGGATATAATGCTTGTTCCACCCCCCCCCGCCGCCAGTCCTGTTATCCCACCTGATTCTTACTATTCTTATTTACTGTCTCTATTGCCAGAGCACCTCAGAGCCCCCGTCCTAGACCCAGACCCCATTGTGCCAGGTGCTGGACAAACCCCAAAGAAACATCCAGTCCATTGTTCTCCCTCCACGCCCACGTCATGCCCAGGGTCTCAGTGTCCGTGGCTGGGTTGGACAACAGCCTCCAGCTCTGGTCTCCTCTCTGTGCCCCCAGCCCCAGTGTGACCCTTCTCCTGTGCTCTCTGTTGCAGCGCCTGGACCTGTTGGTGCGAGATTGGCAGCTCTCTGGAGCCTACGGCGCGGACGCGGGGCAGGAGTATCTTGGAGAAATCACACAGGTAATGATCAGATACCACGTGTGTTCAGGGAAACAGCAAACTTTGGGGCGGAGCTGAACGTTTCCACAGCGGGTCTGATTCCCTGCTGACGGCCACAAATGTTGCTTTGACTCCCGCAGGACCTGGAGGTCTCTGCTGAGCAGCCCCTGGTGTTGGAAGCCCTGAGGGCGAGCGGCACCTGGTGCTACCTGTTGCCCCACCCTGGCACTCAGTTCACCAGGAGCAGGGCAGGGACGCCAGATGGTAAGAGACCCTCATTTTCTGCCCTCTCACCCCCTGCTCTGCTCCCCCAGTCCTCACCCCCTCCTGCATTGCCCCCACCCTCTTCCCTGCCCCCATCCCCACCCTCTCTCCTCTGCTGCCCCTTTCTTCCCCTCTTGCGCTTCCCCCACCCCAAAATCCCAGTGCCCAGCTCACCCCCCTTGACTTAGAATTGACTCTACTGCCCACTGCACAGGGGCACTCGCTGGGTCACAGCATCTGTGTGGGAGGGGAGAGGGACATGGGGCGGGGGTCACTGCTGGGGTCCTGGTCTGCTAGGGGAACCCTGCTGGTGTCCCCCTGTTGGGTCTTCATGGGTCCCCTGGCACCACCCAGTGGAAACTGCTGTCTCCCCACTGCAGCCTCTCCTTGCCCCCTCATGCCTCTCCCCCATTTTCCCCCAGGCAGAGGGGTGGGGGGTGTTAAGCAGCTGTTGCCCAGAGATGAAATCTCATTTCCTGTGGCACAAACTAGCCCACGCAATCGCATTTAACGTGTGTCCTACCCTGGACACCTGGGTCCTTTTCCCCTCTGCAGACATGGACGAGGATTTCTGGCAGTGCCTGTGTGACTACATCAGCACCGTGGTGCGCTCAGCAGGGACACACATCCGGACGGACCGAGCTGGGCAGGTGCTGACGGGGGCTCAGCTGGCTGCCAGGATCAAGGTGGGAGAGTGGGGGCTGTTAAAGGCGGGGGGGGCTGGCTGGATGGGAGACAGCAAAATGGGCCGCAAGGCGGGGACAGGGATTCAATACAGGGTGCCATTCTGCAGGGAGCGGGGCAGGGAGCATTCCCTGTAGGGGGTGCTGGGCTGCAGGGAGCGGGAAGGGGCTCAGCGGGGGGAAAGGGGCTGAGCTGTCCCTGATCCCAGTTCCCCCAGGTGTTATTCCCTGCAGGGCGTCTCCCGATATTGGAAGACCCAGTGCTACGACTTCTCCTCACCCATGAAGGTACCAGGTCACCCCTCCCTCCGCCTCTCTCTTTCCAGCCTGGATTTGGGGCGGGGGGCTGGTCCTATTGACCCCAACCCCAGGTCCTCCTGACATTGGCCAATCACACTAGCCCAGAAGGGGGCACCACAACAGCTCCACCAAATGTCCTGATCGAGGACTCCTAGCACCCAAGAGATAAGGGGACCTGCAGGAAGCCCTGCCAGAGAACCAGCCCCTCCACTAGGGTGGCAGCAACGTGGTCATGGCTGTGGGGTCGAGGTGCTGCCCTCTGGCTCTATTGAAATGTGGTGGGTTGGGGACCAGTTCGGAGGTGATAGCGAGGAGCAGGTCCTGTACGAATGTGGGGAAGGTGGTGACTGTGGCTGGGCTCCTAGTTCAGAGATGGGCCCATCCCATCCGCACCCACAACCCCGTTCCCTCTCCCCACACAGATGGCTGAGGCGTTTGCAGTGATGAGACAGGAGTTAAACAGGAGAGCAGTAGAAGCCACCAGGAGGGAATATGACCAATTTGTGCAGGAGCTGGTGAGTGCAGAGGGGCTGCAGATTGGGAGTGAGGGGCACCAGCATACCTGAGGGGAGGCAAGGCTGAGGTAGCAGGGGGCTGTGGGTCGGGAGTGAGGGGGCTGCGGGTGTGTGAGGAGGCGGCGCCCCCTGTGGCTGGGTAACGCTAGTGCTCGTCCCTAATGGCCAATCACTCCCCCATCCCGGCAGGACCGTGACCACCAGAGCATGAGCAGCTGCCTGAGGGTGAAGCCCCTGGAGATACAGCGACGCTGGAGGGGAAACACCAGGAGCTGCTGGAGCGCTGCCGGGGGGAGCTGTGGGGCGAGGACCCCCAGAAACAGGGTGCCCTGGAGGAGCTGAAGAAGGAGCTGGACAATCAGATGGCGGAGTTCCTGCCGCGATATGAACAGCGCTTTAAAGTGAAGAAGGCCGAGTGGTTGGTCCTGTACATTGGGCGGGGGGGTGGTTCTGGCAGTGGTGGGTGCGGGTATCGGAGTAGGCATCAGGGCGGGTGCAGCTCTAGTGGGGCTGGGGGAAGCAGTGGCCATTGGGACTGGGGCCGGGGTCTTTGGCCTGATTGGGGGGGTTGGGCACTGGCCGCGGGCCTGGTTTGGACAGAAGATGGTCCAGAACAAGACAGGCACCAACACTCCAGGTCAGGGGAATGAGCGGGAGAGGAGGGCAGGATGTTCAGATTAGGAGCCCCTGCTGCGGGGGGCAGATAGTGGGAAGAAACCATCACACCTCACTCTGGGTAAGGGTCTGTCCCAGCCGTCAGCACTGGGAACCTCTGTATGCAGGGGATAGATAGATATGAGGATGTTTGGGGATAGATAAAAACAAATTTACAACAGGTAATTTTGCGAGATTACAAAAGGACACAGGGGTTGACTGATTTACAGCCGGGTCACCGAGATCAGAATCCAGCCCAGATCCCATCGACCTCAGTAGATAAATAACATGGCCGTGGATCCCGTGCTCCGAGCCGCCCCCAGCATCCCTCGGTCACAAGTTTTTTTGGTTTTCATTTTCAACAAGTGGAAGAAAAATTGATTTTCATACTTTATGTTTGTTTTAAATATTTTCTGCTCCCCTGATTCAGTGCGTGTGTAGAGGGGACAATTTTGGGGCATTTCCTCTCATTTCCCACTGATTTTAAAACAATCCTAAGGGGTTAGGGAGATTAGAAACCCCCAAATCCCAAACCAACAGTTTCAGTTTATTCTCACCCCAGATCCTCCTGCCATTAGCCAGTTGCACTAGGCCAGGAGGGGGCACCACGACAGCCTCCTGCAAAATGTCCTGATTGGGGCTCCCTGACACCAGCCCCTGAGAGATAAGGGAACCCTCAGAGACCCAGCCGGAGAACCAGCCCCCTCCACAGGGGTGATGCTAATGTGGCCCTTGCTGTGATGTCATTGGGGGGCTGTCCCTGGCTCTGGGGGAATGTGGGGGGTCAGGGGGCAGTGGGGAGGTGACAGTAGCGAGCAGGGCCCTGGAGGAATGGGGAAAAGGTGAGTGGGGGGCAGGGCCGGCTTTAGCAAAAGCGGGGCCCGATTCTTGGGGGCGGGGCTTGCTGCAAGCTCCGCCCCCAGGAATCGAGCCGCGCTGCGGGGGGGGGGGGGGGAGCCGCGCCATGGGGGGGGGGGGGAGAGACACGGGGAGACCCGAGCCGCGCCGCGGGGGGAGAGACATGGGGAGACCCGAGCCGCGCCGCGGGGGGGACGGAGGGGGGGGGGACACGGGGAGACCCGAGCCGCGCCGCGGGGGGGACGGAGGGGGGGGGACACGGGGAGACCCGAGCCGCGCCGCGGGGGGGGGGACGGAGGGGGGGGACACGGGGAGACCCGAGCCGTGCCGTGGGGGGGGGGACGGAGGGGGGGGACACGGGGAGACCCGAGCCGCGCCGTGGGGGGGGGACACGGGGAGACCCGAGCCGCGCCACGGGGGGGGGGGACGGAGGGGGGGGACACGGGGAGACCCGAGCCGCGCCGTGGGGGGGGGGACGGAGGGGGGGGGACACGGGGAGACCCGAGCCGCGCCGTGGGGGGGGACACGGGGAGACCCGAGCCGCGCCACGCTGGGGCGGGGGGGGGGGGGTCAGGGGGAAACCCGAGCCGCGCCGCGGTGGGGGGGGGGACACGGGGAGACCCGAGCTGCGCCGCGCCGCGGGGGGGACGGGGGGACACAGGGAGACCCGAGCCGCGGGGGGAGAGACATGGGGAGACCCGACCCGTGCCGCGGGGGGAGAGACACGGGGAAACCTGAGCCGCGCCGCGGGGGGAGAGACACGGGGAAACCCGAGCCGCGCCGTGCCGCGGGGGGGGGGGACACACGGGGAGACCCGAGCCGCGCCGCAGGGGGGGACGGGGGGGACACGGGGAGACCCGCGCTGCGCCGCAGGGGGGGGACCTGAGCCGCGCCGCAGAAGCCGCGCGGGGGAGGGACCCGAGCCGCGGGGACCGGGCCGGGCCGGAGCTGCTGGGGCCTGCGGGAACCGGCCGTGCCTCCCCGGAGCCCTTCTCCCAACCCCACCACCCCAGCTTACTTTGTGCTGCCGGCCCGCCCCTGCTTCCTCTCAGACTTCCTCTCAGGAAGCAGGGGAGGGGGCGGAGCGTGCAGGGGAGGGGAGGAGGGGGAAGTGAGCTGGGGGCGGGGGTAAACAGCTGCAGCGCGGGGCCCTCTTGGCGCGGGGCCCAATTCAGCCGAATCGGCTGAATCGGCCTAAAGCCGGCCCTGGGGGGAGAGGGGTTCCCAGTTCAGAGATGGTTCCATCCCCATCCCCCACCCTTTTTCCCATCCTACCACAGATGGCAGTGATGATAGAGGAGGAAAACAGAAAAGCAGTAGAAGCCTCCAGGAGGAAATATGAACAATTTGTGCAGCAGCTGGTGAGCACAGAAGGGCTGCGGGTCGGGAGTGAGGGTCACCGGCAGAGCTGGGGGGCGGGGAGGGGCAGGGATGGGATAGCAGGGGGCTGTGGTGGGTCGGAGTTGAAGGGGCTGTGGGTGCATGACATGGTGGTGCCCCCTGTGGCTGGGAAACACTAGAACCCGTCCCTAATGGCCAATCTCTCCCGTTCCCCACAGGACCGTGACCACCAGAGCATGCGCCGCTGCCTGAGTGTGAAGCCTGCGGAAATGCAGCGACGCCTGGAGGGGAAACGCCAAGAGCTGCCGGAGCGCTGCCGGGGGGAGCTGCGGGGCGAGGACCCCCAGAAACAGGCGGCCCTGGAGGAGCTGAAGCAGGAGCTGGACAAGCAGATGGACGAGTTCCTGACGGTCTATGGGCAGCGCTTTAAAGTGAAGAAGGCCGAGTGGTTGGGCCTGGCCCATTCCGTTGTATAAGGCGCTGGTGAGACCTCATTTGGAGTACTGTGTGCAGTTCTGGTCTCCCATGTTTAAAAAAGATGAACTCAAACTGGAACGGGTGCAGAGAAGGGCCACTAGGATGATCAGAGGAATGGAAAACCTGTCGTATGAAAGGAGACTAGAGGAGCTTGGGTTGTTTAGTCTGACAAAACGAAGGCTGAGGGGGGGATATGATTGCTATCTTTAAATATATCAGAGGGATAAATACAAGGGAGGGAGAGGAATTATTCCAGCTTAGTACTAATGTGGACACGAGAACGAATGGATATAAACTGGCCGTGGGGAAGTTCAGGCTTGAAATTAGACGAAGGTTTCTGACCGTCAGAGGGGTGAAATACTGGAACGGCCTTCCGAGGGAAACGGTGGGGGCGACGGACCTGTCTGGTTTTAAGATTAAGTTAGATAAGTTTATGGAGGGAATGGTTTAATGTAAAACATAGTAGCCAAGGAATACCAAGCAATGGTAGGTAAATAGTATAATGGCTAACAGGGGTCAGGCTAGAGACTCTTGCCTACATGCTCGGGGTCTTACTGATCGCCATATTTGGGGTCGGGAAGGAATTTTCCTCCAGGGTAGATTGGCTGAGCTCTGGAGGTTTTTCGCCTTCCTCCGCAGCATGGGGCAGGGATCGCTAGCAGGAGGGTCTCTGCCAATTGAAGTCACTAAAACACAGGATTGGGGACTTCAACAACAGAGTCCAGGGAAGGGGTAGGGACGGTTTTGTGGCCTGCAGCATGCAGGGGGTCAGACCAGATGATCATAATGGTCCCTTCTGACCTTAAAGTCTATGAGTCTATGAGTCTATGCGTCGGGGGGTGGTTCCTGGCAGTGGTGGGTGTGGGTATCAGAGTAGGCATTAGGGCGAGTGTAGTTGTAGTGGGGCTGGAGGAAGCAGTGGCCGTTGGGGTTCTGGCTGGGAGCTTTGGCCTCATCGGGGGGGAGGGTTGGGCAGCTGGGTGGGCCCCAGTTTGGATGGTAGGTGGCCTCGAGCAAGACAGGCACCAACACCCTAGGTCAGGGGGATGAGCGGGAGAGCAGGGCAGGGTGTTCAGATCAGGAGCCCCTTCTGTGGAGGGACACACAGCGGGAAGGAACCATCAAACCTCACTCTGGTAAAGGGTCTGTCCCAGCCCTCAGCACTGGGAACCTCTGTATGCAAGGGGATAGATAGGTAGATAGATAGATAGATAGATAGATAGATAAATAGATGGGGCGTGTGGGGATAGATAGATAGATAGATAGATAGATAGATAGATAGGGTGTATGGGAATAGATAGAAAGATAGATTAGATAGATGAGGAGGTGGATGGGGGTAGATAGATAAATGAGAAGGTTGTGTGGGGATAGATAGATAGATGAGAAGGTTGTGTGGGGATAGATAGATAGATAGATAGATAGATAGATATGAGGGGGTGTAGGGGGATAGATGGATAGATAGATAGATGATGAGGTGTGTGGGGATAGATAGATAGAGGGGGTGTGTGGGGATAGATAGATAGATAGATAGATAGATAGATAGATAGATAGATAGATAGATAGATAGATAGATAGAGGGGGTGGATGGGGATAGATAGATAGAGGCTGTGTGTGGGATAGATAGATAGATAGATAGATTAGATAGAGGTGGTGTATTGGGAAGAATGGGGAGAAGGTGAGTGTCCAAAAGGACACATAGGTTGATTGATTTACAGCGGGGTCACCGAGATCAGAATCCAGCCCTGACCCCATCGACGTCAGTCAATAAATAACCCGGTCCTGGCTCCTGCGCCCCGAGCTACCCCTTGCATCGCTCAGTGACAAATTTAATTGGTTTTCATTTTCAACAAGTAGGAGAAAAATTGATTTTCATATTTTGTGTTTGTTTTAAAGATTTTCTCCTCCCCTGATACAGTCCGTATGTGTACAGGAGACAATTTTGGGTGATTCCCTTCATTTCCCCACTGATTTGAAAACAATACAAAGGGGTTAGGGAGGTCTGAAAGCCCAATCCCAGTCCGACAGTTTTCAGTTCATTCTCACCCCAGGTCCACCCGCCATTGGCCAATTGCACTAGGGGGCCAGGAGGGGGCACCACAAAGGTGGCACCAGTGGGGCACCAGTGGGGGGGTGACAGCAGCAAGCAGGGTCCTGGAGGAATTAGGAGAAGGTGATGAGTGGGGAAGGGGGCTCCCAGTTCAGAGGGGATCCCATCCCCACCCCTACCCTTTTCCCTCTCCCACCACAGATGGCGGAGATGGCAGAGATGAGAGAGAAGGCAAACAGAGGAGCAGTAGAAGCTGCCAGGAGGGAATATGGACTATTTGTGAAGCAGCTGGTGAGTGCAGAGGGGCTGTGGGTTGGGAGTGAGGGGCACCGAGAGGACTGATGGGGGGCAGGGTTGGGCTAGCAGGGGGCTGTAGGTTGGAGTTGAGGGGGCTACAGGTGTGTGAGGCAGAAGTTCCCCCTGTGGCTGGGTAATGCTAGTTCCCGTCCCTCATGGACGATCTCGCCCCCCTCCCGGCAGGACCGTGGCCACCAGAGCAATGAGCAGCTGTCTGAGAGTGAAGCCCCTGGAGATGAAGTGATGCCAGGAGGGGAAACGCCAGGAGCTGCTGAAATGCTGCCGGGGGTAGGGTTACCATATTTCAACAAGCAAAAAAGAGGACGGGAGGAGCCCCGCCCTAGCCCCGCCCCTGCCCCCTCCCACTTCCCGCCCCCCCAGAACCCCCAACCCTCCCCCCGTTCCTTGTCCCCTGACTGCCCCCTTCTGGGACCCCTGCCCCTAACTGCCCCCCGGGACTCCCTATCTAAGCCTCCCTGCCTCTTGTCCCCTGACTGCCCCAACCCTTATCCACACCCCCACCCCCAGACAGACCCCTGGACTCCCACGCCCCATCCAACCACTCCCCACCCCCTGACAGCCCCCCCCAGAACTCCCAACCCATCTAAACCCCTCTGCTCCCTGTCCCCTGACTGCTCCGATCCCTCTCCACACTCCTGCCCCCTGACAGCCCCCCCAGAACTCCCAACCCATCTAAACCCCTCTGCTCCCTGTCCCCTGACTGCTCCGATCCCTCTCCCCACTCCTGCCCCTGACAGCTCCCCCCCAGAACTCCCAGCCCCCTACCCCCCGCTCCTTGTCCCCTGACTGCCCCCTCCTGGGACCCCTGCTCCTAACTGCCCTCCAGAACCCCACCCCCTACCTAAGACTCCCTGTTCCTTGTCCCCTAACTGCCCCCTCCTAAGACCCCCCCCAACTGCCCCCCAGGACCCTACCCCCTACCTGTACCCTGACTGCCCAAAACTTTCTCCACTCCCCTCCAAAAGCCCCCCCCCGTTTCTTGACTGCCCCCTCCAGAACCTCCCTGTCCTTCTCCTGCCCCCCCTTACCCTGCTGCTCAGAACAGGGTGTTGGGCTCTGTGCCAGCCGGACACATGGCTGAACTCCCCTGCACAACACAAAACCCGGTCCCTGGCCCTGCACAGGGCTGCCGGAGCGGGCTGCAGGAGGAGGAGCTGCCGGCCGGCTCAGAATGCAGGGAGGGGGGGGTGGGAGGAGGAAGCTGCTCCGGAGTCCAGCCCGGGACTTTCCTGCAGCCCTGCCAGCCGCTCGCTCTGCCGGGGGAGGGGGAAATCCCGGACATTGTGAGTGCTTTACAAATTCCCCCCCGGACGCTATTTTTAGCACACAAAAGGAGGACATGTCCGGGTAAATCCGGACGAATGGTAACCCTAGCCGGGGGGAGCTGCAGGGCGAGGACCCCCAGAAACAGGCGGCCCTGGAGGAGCTGGAGCAGGAGCTGGACAAGCAGATGGACGAGTTCCTGTCAGCCTACGGGCAGCGCTTTAAAGTGAAGAAGGCCGAGTGGTTGGGCCTGTACATTGGGCCATCGCCAGCTGCCACCGCACGCCGGGCATGGGCTCGCCCCCACTGGCCCGCGCACCTGCCAATCAGCAAACGGTTCCGGCACATTGGCTGCCCCTTCAGGAAGTGGGATGGGGGAAGCAAGGGATTCTGGGGCTTGTAGTTTTATGTACCCAGTGGAGGAGAAGGGGGAGCTATGGCGCTTATGGGGAGGAGTCTAGTGCTTGGACCAGAGCCCTGGGGTAGCAGGGGGCTCCAGGGGCTATTTAAAGTGACGGGGCTCCAGCTACCTCTGCTGCCTCGGTCCTCTAAATAGCCGCGAGAGCCCCACAGCTTCCCCAGGGCTCCGGCAGCTATTTAAAGGGCCAAGGTGGTAGAAGCAGGGGGGCCCCTGCCCTACCTGCAGCCAGCCCCTGCTGCACCCCCTGCCCTGCCTCCAGCCCTGCACCCCCTGCCCCCACCAGCCCGTCTACAGCCAGCCCCTGCCTGCAGCCAGCCCCTGCTGCACCCCCTGCCGGCACCAGCCCTGCACCCCCTGCCCTGCCTGCAGCCAGCCCCTGTCTCCAGCCAGCCCCGCACCCCCTGCCTGCAGCCAGCCCCTGCTGCACCCCCTGCCCACACCAGCCCTGCCCCCCCTGCCCCCACCAGCCAGTCTCCAGCCAGCCCCTGCCTGCAGCCAGCCCCTGCTGCACCCCCTGCCCGCACCAGCTCCGCACCCCCTGCCCTGCCTGTAGCCAGCCCCTGTCTCCAGCCAGCCCCGCACCCCCTGCCTGCAGCCAGCCCCTGCTGCACCCCCTGCCCGCACCAGCACTGCACCCCCTGTATGCAGCCAGCCCCTGCTGCACCCCCTGCCCTGCCTCCAGCGCCGCACCCCCTGCCCTGCCCGCAGCCAGCCCCACACCCCTTGCCCTGCCTCCAGGCAGACCCTACCTCCAGTCAGCCCCTGCCCTGCCTCCAGCTAGCAATGTATGTAATATACAATTTTTATTTTATTTATATAGTTATGGAAAGTAAATAATACATGGAAGAAATAAAAGGGCATTTTTTACGTGTTTGTTTTTTTAGTCATCCCTGTCGGGGCCCCGCCTAAAATATTCAAATTGGGCCCCGCACTTCCTAAAGCCAGCCCTGCATACAGTAATGGCAAAGTTCTTGGTTCAGGCTTGTAGCAGTGATAGAATAAACTGCAGGTTCAACTCAAGTCTCTGGAGTACATCCACAGCTGGGATGGGTCATTCAGTCCTTTGTATAGAGCTTCCTTTTATAGCAAAGTCCCTCCAGAAGTATCAAGCAGGATTGAAGACAAGATGGAGACGAGGCATCAGCCTTTTATAGTCTTTTGCCGTGTGGTCTTTCCTTTCTTTGTCCCAAGGACACTCTATCCAGCATGTGGCATAGAAAAACCTTAGAGTTCTGTCCATAGGCAGGTCCCTGCATGCCTTGCTGAGTCACAAGGTGTATCTTCCTTCTCTCAATGGATCAGTTGTATAGCTCTTGGTCCTCAGTGGACCATCAAGCAGGCTAGGCAGAACTGACACCAACTTGTCTGGGGTGTTCCCCGGAAGCATAGCACAAGTTTGAAATACAGACAGTATGGAGCCAATATTCAGAACGTCAACTACAAAACTGATACACATATACAGATAGCATAATTATAATCAGCCAATCAGAACCTCTCCATAGACCCCCTTCAACAGCAACCTTTATACAATATTGGCTGCAAATATATAACAGTGGTCACAACGGTGATCTATACAGTTACAGATTATGTCAATAGCGTCACAGGAGGTGACACGGCATCAGTGAGACTGATATTGGAATACTGCATCCAGTTTTGGTGTCCTCCTTTGAAAAAGATGTTGTGAAATTGGAGCTGGGGCAGCAAAGAGCCACCAAATGTTCTGAGGGCTGGAGAAAAATGCCTTCTAGTGAACGATTGAAAGAGCTCAACCTCTTTAGCTTATCAAAAGAAGATTGAAAGGTGACTTCATGGAAGTGTTGAAGTGCTTTAATGGAGAGAAAAGATTGGGTATTAAAGGGCTCTTTAATCGAGCAGAGAAAGGCAGAAAAAGACCCAGTGGCTGGAAGGTGAAAAGAGACAAATTCATATTACAAATAAAGCACAGATATTCAACAGCGAGAATGATTCACCACAGGAACAAGCTACCAAGGAAAGTGGTGGATTCGCCCTCTCTTGCTGTCATTTAATGAAGACTAGATGCCTTTCTGTAATGTGTTTTCCCCAAAGTAGCTATTGTGTCATACAGGAGGCCTGTGACATGCAGGGGGTCAGATTAGATGCTCTAATGGTCTCTTCTGGCCATCAAGTCTACTAATTTCTGAAAAACGGAGTGTAGCATTGGAAGCAGCGTCTGAGGTTTTACTGTTTAGTCGGCTTGCTTCCTAGAATGAACACACCTTGAGTGGGGTGATCCACAGGGAGTAGCTCAAAGCTCCCAGGTGCCTGGCCAGGGGCAGGACATTAGCACAGCAAGGGAGGGGCGTGGCAGTAACATCACAAAGGCCTTTTGCAGGCCCTCAGACTATTGGTCAAAGGTGGTGACCTCACAGAGAGATGCTGACATCAGCCAGGCAGGACAGAGGCGAGGGGCCAGGGAAAGCTCAGAGACTCCTGTGGCTTTGCTTCAGCAAGTCTCTGTCTCGAGGTCTCTCTTTGAGGACTGAGAGAACATTCAGGTTCACGTACGTGAGCGGCAGGAGGAACCTCTGTCGAGTTTTCTCCTTCCCTTTTCGTGATTGTACTAGAAAGCAGACGTCCCTGTGTAGAAGGTAAGAGCCTCCTCGAGGTTTGAAACCTGTTCAGTCTGATCCATCGGGTGAGAGTTGAATTCTAGGCATGGAAAACACGAGCTTGAGGAGGCAGAATTTTATTCCACACCTGGGATTTTGTCCCTTAGAATCACTGGGGACATTGGGGTTTGTCCTTTTTGTTTCCCCTTTTCCTCCATCCCTCCCTCCTTTCTTTTCTTCTCTTGCTTCTTTTGTCCTTTCCTCTGTTCCCCTCCCAACACCAGGGTGTGTGTGTTTGTGTGTCGCGGGGGAGTGCTCTGCAGCTCCCACTGTGGGAGGTCCACCCAAAAATGTGGGGCTGAAATAGTGCTCCGGCAGTGATCCCCACCAGTAGCGTAGCTAGGGGAGGTGCAGGGGAAGCAGCCACTTTCCCTCAGCACATTTTCCAAAAGTGGCGCCTTAGTCAGGGGTTACCATGGCGCCAGCGGGCGGGGCCCACGCTTGGGGGCGCGGGGGCGGAACGGCACGGCCGGAGGAGCCATCCTTTGCGCTCTCTGGTGAGAACCCTCAGCCTCCCGTCCTCAGCCTCTACCCTGACTGGCTGAGCAGGGGGTTATTGATAGGGAGGAGACTCAGGTCCTTGTTCTCTTTTAAGACCAAGTAAATAAGTCATAAGTAGTTCTAGGTTTGATGAATTTTGCTGCTTCTCTGCATTAATTGTCTCTGAGCAGCTCATGATTCTCTCTAACATTGCAGTTCTCCTAAAATACTTGCTGAATAATTACTGTGCACTGTTGTTGGTCTGGAACTCATCTGAGAGCACTTTGTTCAGGAAATTCAAGATCCGATAGTTAGTTTGAAAATCAGGGCTCTTGGGTCCTATTCCCAACTCTGCCACTGACTGTCTGTGTGACCTAAGACAAGTCAATTCTCCTTTCTCAACCTTAGCTTCTCCCTCTTTCAAGTAGGGATAATAATGATCCGCTCCTACTTACGTCACGGTGGGTGGAGGATGGAGATCTATTGGAGAGTGTCACTAGGAGGAGTGCATAATATGAGGTGTCCTATCACATTTACTCAGATCAGATTGTGACATAATAGAATAGCTGAAATAATTTATTTTATTTGTATTTTTTTATTTTGAAATTGATAAGAGCAGCAACTACTTAGCTCAGACTGAAGCATCTTATCTAATTTTCGAGATCTAAGGGTCTCCTCTTGGTGTGTGACGAGACAATTTAACACACTGTGACAAACAGGAGATGCTTTTGTTTTGCAACAAAATCTTTTTGCAAAGAACTTTCATCCCACTTGTTATGAGTTCAAGAAACAAACTGGTTTAGTCTGAATGGGATTTTCTGACAGAAACGGTTTCAATGAAATTTCCCCACCATCTGGATTCCTGGGCTCTATCCCTGCCCAGGGGTGAAAGGAACTTAAAGGATTTACCGTTCCGCCGGAGTCCTGAGCGGGGGTGTGGCCTCAACCGGAAGAGGCGGGGCCTTTCAAGATTTAAAGGCCCGGGGCTCCAGCTATGGCTGGGAGCCTCAGGGCCTTTAAATCACCCCGGAGCTACCAGCTGCAGAGGTGGCTGGGAGCCCCGGGGCTCAGGGGCGAATTAAAGGGCCCGGGGCTCCAGCCACCGCGGAGCTCTGGGCCCTTTAAATCACTGCCGGAGCCCGGCTGCCTGAGCTCCGGCAGCACTTTAAAGGGCCCAGGGCTCCCCGCAGCGGCAGGAGCTCCAGCCCTTTAAATCACCGCCGCAGAAGCCAGTCTGGTCCGGCACGGCGTACTGGCTCTTGCCGGTACGCTGTACCGGGCCGGACTGGCTTACTTTCCCCTCTGCGGTGCTTCTGCAGGGTTTGTTGTCCATTAGAACAGGAGTCAGGACTGGTGGCTTCTCTTTCCGGCTCTGCCACCGCCTTGCTGTCTAGGCACGGTGCTTGGCCGGGGCCCGGGGCCGGCGCGGTGCTGGGCCGGGGGCCGGGGTCGGCGTGGTGCTGGGCCGGGGGCCGGGGCCGGCGCAGTGCTCGGCGGGGGCTGGCGCGGTGCTGGGCTGGGGGCCGGGGCCGGCGCGGTGCTCGGCGGGAGCCGGCGCGGTGCTGGGCCGGGGGCCGGCGCAGTACTCAGCCAGGGGCCGGCGCGGTGCTGGGCTGGAGGCCGGGCCGGGGGCTGGCGCGGTGCTGGGCCGGGGGCCGTGCCAGGGGCCGGTGTGTTGCTCAGCCGGGGGCCGGCCGGGCTCGGGGCTGGCGCAGTTCTCGGCCGGGGGCCGGCGCGGTGCTCGGCCGGGGCCCGAGGACGGCGTGGTGCTGGGCCAGGGGCTGGGGCAGGCGCGGTGCTCTGCGGGGGCCGGCGCGGTGCTGGACCAGGGGCCAGGGCCGGGGCCGGGGCGGTGCTTGGCGGGGGCCGGCGTGGTGCTGGGCCGGGGGCTGGAGCCGGTGCGGTGGTCTGCGGGGGCCGGTGCGGTTCTGGGCCGGGGGCTGGGGCCGGCGCGGTGCTCGACGGGGGCTGGCGGGTGCTGGGCCAGGGGATGTGCCGGGGGCCGGTGCGGTACTGGGCTGGGGGGCCGGCGCGGTGCTCGGCAGGGGGGCGGGCCGGGGGCCAGCGCGGGCATTTGGCCGGGGGCTGGCGCCCCAGTGCCCAAACCAGGCGGGAGACGCAGGGGCAGGAGCCTCTTGGCCTGGGCCAGCCTCCCTGTTTTAGGCTTCCCGCGAACATTTGATTCGCGGGAAGCAGGGGAGGGGGAGGAGCAGGGGGCGGAGCGTTCAGGGGAGGGGGCAAAGTTGGGGTGGGGCTGGGGGCGGGGAATGGGCGGAGTTGGGGCGGGGCCCCATGGAGTGCCCTCCTTTTTAAAAATTAAAATATGGTAACCCTACCAGTGAGCATGGACTTGTCAAGAACAAATCATTCCAAACCAATCCTAGCTTCTTCTTTGGCAGGGTTATAGGCCTAGTGGAGGTGGGTAAACAGTAGATGTGATCTCTCTTGGTGTTTCTAAGGCTTTTGACACAGTCCCATGGGACATTCTCACAAGCGAACGAGGGAAATGTGGTCTAGATGTAATCAGTGAAATGTGAGTGCAGAGCTGGTTGAAAGCCCAGACTCCAAGAGCCCTTCTCCATGTCTGGCTGTCCAACGGAGAGGGTGTACCTAGTGGGTCCGGCAGGGATCAGTCCGGGGGCCGGTGCCCGGTAGTATTCAATATTTTCCTTCAGGATTTGGAAAATGGAGTGGAGAGCATGCTTCTACAATTTGCAAATGACACCAAGCACTTTGGAGCACAGGATTGGAATTCAAAACGCCCTTAACAAATTGGAGACTTGGTCTTCTTGAGCCAAAGTCCATGGCTGGGCCCCTCTCTCTAGACTGGGCTGAAGTGAAACCCCAGAGCCAAACACTCCTGGGCAGTGCGCTCCCACCTTCAATGGGCAGATGCTGCTTAGCGCTGTCAGAGCAGCTTTTACTGGGGGCTTCTCCCAGCACTTTCCAATAATGGGAAAGTATGAAATCCCCGTTTGACTGCTGGGGACAGAGCCAGAGAGGGGGGAGCAACTTGCCCAAAGTCCCACAGGAAAAGGAAAACAACCATCAGTGGAACCAACAGGAAACCCAGCAATGGAACTCAGGAATCCTGGCTCCCAGTCCCCTGGTCCAGTCACTCCAGCGGAGCACACTCCCTCTCAAAGGCAGGGGGAGTGGACATGGGGGCCTGGTTGTAATTGCCAGCTGTGGGAGGGAGCGTGCAGCAGTGCTTAGTGAAGGGGCCTGGAAAGAAGGGCTGCTGGGTCCCACCATACTTCTGACACTTGGTGTGACCCTGAGCCAGTAGCTTCCCCTCCCAGGCCTGGTTCTCATCAGTGGGGTTGGGGTCGCAGTCCCAACAGCCCAGGGGGGTCACAGTCCCAACAGCCCAGGGGGTTGGGAGGCTCCAGGAAGGTGTGTAAAGTGCTGGGATGTTGGGATCCCGGAGGCGCTGTCACCCCTGCACGAGGGCAGTGTTCTGCACCCCTTGCTGCTGGCCGAGTTTCTCTGTCCCTTGGCACTAAGACAGACTCTTGTTTTCACAGCCAGCCGATCGCCCCGTGCCATCACCCTGCCTGCTTCCTGGGCAGGGTAACTCCTCAGCTCACCACCACCCTCTCCAGCCTGCCTTGGGCTTGGAGACTGAGGAGAAGGGCGAGGGACGACCCTGAACATTCTCCATCCATCGCTCCATCACCAGAGCAAGTGAGTGGCATTAGGGTTCCTCGGTGGCGTCCCCTGTCTGTCTGGGGAGAGGCAGAAAGAGGGGGAGAGAATCTCTCCCAAAGGAGATTGGATTTGCAAACAGCCCCCAGGACCGCCTCGCTCTCAGACCGGGAAGGGGCTTCTCCAGAGCCGTCTCCAGTGTGTTTGGCAAGGTCCCAGCAATGGGGCTCCCAGCCCTTCCCTTGTGGGAGACTGTTCCCCAGGCTGAGAGTCTGTGAGCTGGGCCAGACCCGGTGAGCTGCTGAGCATGGAAATCAATGGGAACCGAGGAGGCCCTGGCCTTGCTATGCCTAGGGACTTTGAAGTGGGGAATGGTTTCCCAGGAGAAGTCCGGACTCCTGGGTTCAGGGCCGGCTTTAGCAAGTGCGGGGCCCAATTCCTGGGGCGGCACTTCGGATTGCCGGCTGGGGGAGGTGGCCCCGCGGGGCTGCCGTACTCTGGCCGGCACTCTGGCCAGGAATGCAGGGCCATGGGGCTTGCCGCGGTCCGGCCGACGGTCCGGCCGGGGTCGTGGAGCTGCAGGGCTGCTGCGGTCCGGCTGTGAGTGTGGTCTGGGGTCGCAGGAGAGAGCTGCTTGTCCAAAGTGATCAGTTTCTTTGTGACTGACCCCAGTGTTCGAAAAGGACGAGATTCCCTGGTTCTTGCAGCCCCAGGGATGACGAGGGGGAGCGTTGAGGGGGAGCAGATCATGCAATGAACTCTTGTCAGTGTGTGTAGCTTGCCCTCCCTGCACCCCCATGGGGGGAGCAGGAGCTGCTCTGGCTGGGGCAGGGATGGGGAGGGACCAAACAGGCTGGTTAGTGAGCGGCTGCCTTGACCCCAGACTCACGCCCGCTCCCCGCTCGGTTCCAGGATGGCCAGGCTCCTGAGGAGGTTCAGGAAGAAGGCTGTGCAGGTGGCCCCAGAGCCTGAGGGAAGCATCCACCATCTTCCCCAGGAGCGAAGCGGCCCCTCCGTCCCCACTGGAGGGGAAGAAGCTCCCGGCCGCGCCAGGAGGTGGAAATACCCAGCCTTCTGGCGGAGGAAACCCACTCCCGGCACAGGCGCCGAGGTGGGAGCATCACCTCCCAGGCCAAAATGGAGCTGGGCCAGGCTGCGGCTGGGCAGGCAGGACCCAGCCCAGGGGCGGAACCGGGCAGGGTGGCTCTGGGGCTTGTTGTTGTGTGGGCAGCAGCGGCCCCAGGCGCCCAGCCCCAACTTCCAACAGGGGGCATCACCCTGTTCGGTCAGTGAGGACCTTCCAGCCTCCCCAGGGCAGGAAGTGGAGGATCCCTCTGCCAGCCCCAGCAGCTCGGGCCGCTCCCCATCCGACAGCAGCAGCGCCTGCGACTCGGACAGCAGTCTGGCCGACGGACGCGTCTGCTTTGTTCCAGGTGAGGAGCCAGGCTTGGCTCAGGGAGGGGTGAAAAGGGGGCTGTGAACATCCAGGGCCCAGGCCCTCGAGCAGTGCTATGGGGGCAGGTCTCCAGCCCAGGTGTCTGGCCTGAGCCACGTGAACCCCACTGACACTAGATGCTGCCACTTTGGTCCTTGGTGCTCCATTGGGCGGGGGTGGGGAGAGGCACCTCCAAGGGAGTCCAGGACAGTGGGGAGGGTCTCTTTGCTATGGGCTCCTGAAGGAGTTGGGGGCTGATGCCATCACTGAGAGGGGGGAGTGTGGGGCCCAATCTGCCCTATGTCCCGGAGGTGGGAAGGGGACACATTGTCCCACCATGCCCCTGTCCTTCCCCCGAGTGGCAGCAGGAGTCACCTTGTCCCCTTCTCTCCCTGGTGCAGCGTCCGCCAGGGACTCCGAGGACGACGAGGAGAAAGAAGAACGGGTGGATTTGGTAACAGAGGAGGCTGCTCTCATGAACATCCGAGAGCAGCTCCATGCCCGAGAAAAGGTACAAAGGTTCCCCAGCTGTGCTGGAACTGAGATTGTCCTGCTCCTTCCCAGCATCCTGACCCCCTGCAGAAGGTCTTGGCCCTAATGGGGACCTTTCTCCTTCATGATCTGGGACCCCCAAGATGGGGGTGTTTGTCACACACCAGCCGGGGTCTCCTCCCCCCACAGGCACTGTCCCAGTTCCTGACCCTGATTGTAGAGGAGTCGTGGGTGATTTGAACAATAGGCAGGTCCCCACTATCCCCCATTCAGGCCTAAGTCCTGCAGCTGGTGTGGCTGGGGCAGGGAGGTCCCTGGCTAACTGGCTCTCTCTCCCCTAACCCCACTCCTGGTGGGCACAGGACGAGGCGCAGCAGCTCGAGTTCCTGCATGCCATCTACCCCGCGTGCCTCGCTGCCCAGCAGAGAGGGCAGGACACATTGGAGCCACACTGCTCGAAGGCGGCTGTGGTGGAGAGGATTGTGGTGAGTGAGACACGGCGCCCGGCAGCTGGAGGGTGGACAGAGACATGGGAGGGGCAGGGTTCTCCCCAGGCCGATGGTTGGGGGATGGCTGGTGCTGGAGGGCAGCTGAGGGCAGGGATTGCTGGGGCTGAAGACTGGGGAGAGGAGACGGGAGAACTAGTGGGCAGGAATCGGAGGAGCGGGAGGCAGCTGGGGGGATCCTGCTGGCTGTGTGTAATCTCCTCCTTGGGGAGTGTCAGTGAGGCCCGAATCTCACATGCTCCGTTGTCTCCTTTGCGTCTCACAGGAGCTCATTGAGGAGCTTCCTCCTAACTCCCCACCCGACGCCGTCCTGGCCAACTCCCTCGTTGCTGTGGCCAACCTCAGGTACTGAGACCCTCCCGCCCGGTTCCCCTAACCCCGGTGCTGCTCAGGCCCATGGCTGGGAGTCACTGCCCCTCCCACTCCCAGGTCACCTCCCAAGGGTGGCTCCTCTGGCAGAGGTGGCAGGAAGGGTCACTCCCTCTCCTGGCTGCTCTGTTCTTTTCACTCCAGTCACATTGCAATGGCTTTGGGGAGAGGCTGACTCCCAGGATCAGATACAGGAGGGGCAGCAGGGTCCAGGGAACAGGCGCCATTCCTGCCCTGCCACTGTCGGTCTGAGAAACCTCGGCCTTATCATTTCCTGGCTCGGTGCCTCAGTTTCCATTCTCGCCAGCCTCTGCCTATTTCCCTGCAGTTTCACGTCCGTGTTGGTGCCAGTCCCACCCCCACACTGCACAGTCTAATACCGGCTCCTCTCTCTCTCCAGCACCATGACACCCGCTCTGGAGCCAGAGCTGGAGACCCACCTCCTCCGAGCCACGCTGCACGCTGTCTTCACCCTGGGCACCCAGACGGACACCAATCAAGTCCAGGTAGATCAGCCAGCTGTTATCCTGCCCAAATCCTTGCTAATTGCCTGCAGTGGGATGTGAATGAGAGAGGCCAGGATATGTGTTTGGGGGTCTCACCAGTGCTTCCCAGAGACTCCTCTTCCCATCCTGTGGCAGGTGTAGCCCCAGTTTCCCTAACTCTGACCCATGGCTCTCCCTTGCTTTGCAGGATCTGCATAGGGTCATACCAGACCTCCTGGACGCCATGCTGGGGAACCTGCTGGAAAAGACCCCAGACACGGACAAGCTCCACTACATCTTGGAGGTGAGCCCGATGAGGGGGTGGGGGCAATTTTACCTTAACTCTTAGATCCATTTTCCAGTCTGTCCTCCTAGCTGGGCCCCAAGTGGCCGTCCTTGGTCAGGGCAGTCAGTGCAATGCAGGGTCAGGCCCTTCCTCCTTGAAAGACAGAGGAAGGAGCTGGGACTTCAAGCCAGAGCTCTGCCTGGTTGTGTCGAGCACTAACCACAGGGCCCCCGGCTGGCTTGGGGAGTGAGAGTTTGAACCCCTCCTGGGAGATCCAGAAGATGGTCCTCAGAGAAGAGCCACAGCCTCATTCCTAGAGAAACAGGAGGGCCCCAGACAATCAGCCCTTGTCTCTGACGGGCCCCGAGATTCCTGGGGGTATTGTGCTCACACTCAATCCCTTCACCCAGCCAAGGACTTGAGAGCCAGGGAGGGGGGAGGGGTCTGTCTCCTTCCTGGGGAGCTGTTCAGGAATTAGCAGTTCAGGGAGGATGGGACCAGCCCTGACACCGAGCATTGTCCCAATCTAGAGAGAAAATGACAAGTTGTGACCTACAGGATACAAGCATCGTCCTGGGGGCAAGAGTCCCCTTCTAAAACTCTGCGGTCAATGAATCAGATATTCCACCCCCACCGCATGCAATGTCTCAGCCCCCTTGGGATGGGGGGGGGCATTAGCACTACACATGCACCCCCTCATCAATCCTGAGCTGCCTCCTTTCCCCACAGCACATTAACTACTGGACCGTGTCCAGGGTGCCACGAGAGAGAGCCAGGGCCATCAGGAGCAGCGCGGCCCTGCTCACATCCGTCATCTCCCTCCCTGACTTTGACGTAAGTGGCCTCTGAGCCCAGCTTCCTGACTCCAGGCGTAGGGGGGCCGGTTCCAACGGGCTGGAGGATCTGCTGCTGCAGGGGCTGTGGGCTAGGAGTGATCCTCTTGGGGAGGCAGAGTCAGAGCAGAGAATGAGCCTGGCTTGAGTCAAGTTCTTCTTGTCCTGGTTAAGTGGTGACTCTCGCTTGTAAGGGGAGCAGGCTCCAGGTTCTTGCCTTCTTGTCATCCTGGAGCAGCTGGGGAAGCAAATCCTCCTGGAGGGCCCTGCCCACATCTCTATCCTCCGGGCTCCCTTGCGGGCAGAGATAACTAAGGATTCAGCTCTAGCTCCTATCCTCTAGCATCTCCTGCAGAGGGGCTGAGGGGAAGGAGAGTCCTGGCCCAGGCAGGGACTGGGAGCTGACAGGAAAATGCTGATGGAGTCCCCTCTCCCTCTCCCTTCCATTAGAACTCAGCCGAATTCCCCAGGATGGGCCACCACGTGGCCCAGCTGGCTCTGTCCATCAGTGACCCAGACGAGGACATCAGCCGGCAGGCCAGGGAGGGGGTTTACCGGCTCTACCAGCTCCTGCTGCGCCAGAGGGGTAAGGAACCCGGCTAGACGAGTCAGACTGGGACCCCAGCCAATTTCTCTCCGAGTGACCCCGGCTGGCGGATCAGTCTCTCTCTCTCTCTTTCTGTGTTCTCCACCACCCCCGCAGTTCTGTTGGGCTCTGCCCACCGTGCAGCCACCAATGGGATTGGAAGGACACAAGCCCTGCAACCAGAATGACCAATGTGTATGTGTCTCTCTCTTTCCCAGAGCTGACCATCCGTGAGGTCGAAGACCTTTGGTGCTGGGACTGGCACCAGGACAGCCGGCTCCTCGGCTATAAGAACACCGCCAGGGTGGGGGAGGTAAGGACACTCTGCCAGGGCATGGCACAGCTCTGCAGGCAGGTGGCTGCCTCCTGGAGCCACGCGACGGAGTTGCCGTTCTAGGCCAGGATTTGGAGCCTGGTTGGGGGCAATCTGCTGAAGCCTCACATCTGGTTGGTTTCAGGTTTTTGGCAAATTCTTCTCGGAGGGGCAGAGAAGATTCTTCCTGCAGACAGCAGTGCTGGCCATGCACGACCCCCTGCTGCGTGTCAGCCAGGCTGGGCTGCTCCTCACTTACTCCCTCCTGGGGCAAACCGAGCAGCTGATGGGGAGCAAGGTGAGCAGCTGCATTAGACTCAGGAGATTGGGGCGGGGCCCAGGCCTCATTCCCATCCTCTGGCCATTTGCCAGCCTGGCAGCAAGGCGACCGGTGGGGAATGAGAGTGAGAGCAGGTGCTCCTGGGAAGGGAGATGAATTCACCTCCATGAGCAGGAGGGAGGAGGTTGTCCCTGGAGCAGTTCCAGCCCAGCTCGTTAGCAAGGCTAATGAATGACAAGCATTGCCTCAGCACGGACTTCTGTTCTTGGGAAGGGCAGCAGAGTCCTCTACGTGCCCTCTGCGAGCCTCTCCTGTCACCCGCGCCACCACCCAGAGTTGTTCCCGTCACTGGCAGCCTGGGAGGCCAAGGACTGAGGGGTGATGGCGACTGACCGGGCAGGTCTGAGGCACATGGGCGGGGGAAGCTCATCCTGCTGCCGGCAGGGCTGGACTCGCTCTAGAGAGAACGGGAGGATTCACTCAGCAGGGGCTGCTCATCTGCCCCATTCACCAGGGCTGCCATCCTACGGCTTCAGCCTCAGTGGCTGGGATAACTGGGGGAAAGGTCTCAAGCTCCCCACATCCCACTTCACTGCTGCCAGAATCCCTCCCCCCGCCCCGCTAGAGCCCCCTCCCTGCCCAACCTGGGTGGGGGTGGAGGAGAGGGGTCAGAGAACTTGAGCTGTGGATTGGAGGTGGAACAGCTGTCAGGGGCACTGGGTGGGAGGTGGTAGGAGCTCCTCCTACAAGGAGGTTGTTGGCACTGGAGGTCCCTTGAAAGGAAAACAAGACTCCATTCTGGGGGTCAGGAGGGGGACTTCATCCCTCAGAGGTGCGCGGGTGCTGGGTGGAATTGCTGCTGGTCCCAGGGGCCCTTAATTCCCCCTGATTCCACGGGGGCGTCTGAGTCTCTGACAGGTCCTCGTTCCCTTGCAGCACGAGGTCGTCACGGCCAAAATAATGAACGAACTTCACATCATCCGGCACTTGCGCCAAGTGCCGGAGGCGCTGCAGGAATTCTGCCTCCAAGGCCACCAGGAACTCCCGCTCCCTCTAAACGGGGAGTGTAGTGAGACTGAGGGGCCTCCCTCCGAGCAGGAGAGCGAGGGCCCCTCTACACACCCCTTGGAGGGCAGAGCCTATATCGCCCCACCCCCCTTGCCTGTTGGCTGGCCACCGGGGCCTCTGGTAGACTCTGTTTCAACTGAGCGGCCTCCCTCCGAGCAGGAGAGCGAGGGCCCCTCTACACGCCCCTTGGATGGCAGAGCCTATATCGCCCCACCCCCATCGCCTGTTGGCTGGCCACCGGGGCCTCTGGTAGACTCTGTTGCAACCGAGCGGCCTCCCTCCGAGGGGGAGAGCGAGGGCCCCCCTACACGCCCCTTGGAGGGCGGAGCCTATATCACCCCGCCCTCCTCGCCATAAGGACCGGGGCGTGGGGTCGGAAATATAAAAGGCCGGCCCTTCACCACAGTTGGGGGACAGCCTGCAACAGAGGAGGACACTTGGCCTGTTCTCCAGAGGCCCCTAACCCTAACCCCAGACATGGACGAGGACTGGCCCGGAGTACCCGCTGCGGTTTACCCCAAGGAGCCGGAAGAGGCCTGGAGGCCGCAGGTACCAAACCCCGGGGAGGCAGGAAGTAGCCAAGGGGCAGCCCGGGAGCTGCTGGCTGCAGAGCCCGGCGCGGCTCAGTCGGCGTGTTGCGGCTGGATCCCCGCTGACGCAGGGGCAACCAATCCTGCCCCTGCCAGCGCCTTGGGCTGGGACGCGGGGGAGGAGGGTGGGACCGCGTCCCCCTGCCACCCCACCCCGGGTGGCTGACCCCCTACACGGTGCAAGGAGGCTCTAGCCCAGGACAGGAACTGTTTGTTGGCTGGCCACCGGGGCCCCGCCCAGGCTAGAGCCAGCCCTGTCAAGTCTATCTGTTTGCTGGCTGCCAGGGTTCCACCCAGGCCAGGGCCCGCCCTTGAAGTCTGGTTGTTTGTGGGGTGCTTGGGCCCCGCCCAGGCCTGAGCCACCCCCGATACAATGTGTTGAGGGGCTGACCACTTGAGCGACCTCAGCCCAGCAGCGCCGGCTCTACCATTTTTGCTGCCCCAAGCAAAAAAAAAAAAAAATACAACAACGCTCGGACTGCCAAAGTGAGCAAAAAGAAAACCAAAAAAACCCCAACCACTTGGACTGCTGCCACCCGAACTGCCGAAGCAGAAAAAAAACCAACAACAACGCTCGGACTGCCGCCACCCGAACAGCTGAAGTGCAAAAAAAAAAAAGTTGCCCGGCCTGTGCTGCCCCAAGAATGGACGGAATGCCGCCCCAGGCATGTGCTTCCTCCGCTGGTGCCTGGAGCCAGCCCCGCAGCCCAGGCCACAGCCTGGTTGCGACAGCTGATCGCTGAGGTGGGGCAGCTGCTCCACCCCCATGCAAGAGGGCACTAGAGTAGGCCAGAGCGGCTGCAGAGGCTGGTAGCCAATCAGAGAAGGGCCAACTGAGACTCAATCAGGGCCGAGATTAGAGCCAGCCAATCAGGACTAAGCTAGGCCCTATATAAAGGCTGCCCAGGCAAGCAGCAGGCAGTATCCCCCAGACCTTCATGGGAGAAGGTCTGTCCTCAGAGCAGGAGACCAGCATCTCTGAAAGAGCAGTGCTGGGCAGGCTCAAGGGAGCATACTACAGCTCCGGCCCAAGACCTGCCAGACTGCAGGCCCTGATAGAAAGGGCCCAGAGGAGAAGTGGCCCAGGGACAGTTGGACAAGGGGAGAGCAGGGAGACTGCCACTAGAGGATCCCTGGGTTTGGACCCAGGATAGTTGGTGGGCCTGGGTCCCCCAGTTCCCTCTTGTACTGCAGCTGTCCATGCGATGGCTGAGTCAAACTGCAACCGGTCCTTGAGACAAGGGGCTAGACTTTGGGGGTTTTGGTTGGCCACTGAGGCAGGTGCAAGGACTGTTGCTAACCTGCTTCCCCCCGCCCCGCCGGAAGGAGATGAGGATGGATTAGGGGGCACTGCTGGAGGGAAGTGGCCTGAAGAAGGACACCGTCAAGCGGACTAGGCAGATTGTGCCACATGGAGAGACCAAAATGGTGGAGAAAAGAGACTTCTATTGGAGGGCCTGGGTGGCTCGGCTTGCCGAACAGCAGAGGGAGTTGTTTTGGCTGCTGTGGAGGTCGGCACCCAGACCAAACAAGAGATCCGGCACCGAGGGCGAGAGGCCAGGAACGCTGAACTGCTTCGCCTGTAGGCGACAGGAATACTAAAAGAGGGAGTGTCGCTACTGGGAGGGGGCAGAGAGGCCCCACCCAGAAAAGGCACCCCCTGTGAGAGTAACAGGGGGGCCCCCAGCTTGTTGGGTCTGTGGGGAGCCAGGGCACCTGAAGAGAGAGTGCCCCTACAGGACTCCCAAGGCCTGGGCCAGCCCAGAAGGAAGGGCTAGGGCCCCAACAAGCAGGAGTAGGGATGTGGCAGGGGGAAGACCCAGAAAGTGCTTCCATTGCCACCAACGGGGACGTTTAAAGAGGCACTGCCCCCTGAGGCAGAAAGGGGGAGTGTCTGAGACCAGGGCTCGGTCAGAGACCAGCCACAGAGAAGAGGTGGTGAAGATGGAGGCCCCTAGAGAGAAAGGGGCTGGGGCAGAGAGACCCCACCAAAATGAGGGAACCCACATAGGAGCCACGAGGGCCCATGTGGGAACCCAAAGAGAAGTAGGAACCCACGTAGGACCAGGGCGTTCAACAGTGGGAACCCAGACCCTACAGGTAGGAAGCAGCTGGCTCCAGACTTTGGAGGGCCTGCGAGAGGAAAGGGATGCCCTGCAGGCCCCACTACGAAGGAAACTGGGGCGAGAGGGACCCCTTTCCTCCCCTCCCCCGTGAGCATTTTTTAAGGGGGAGGGTTTGTGGTGGGACGGCTGCCCCACCCCCATGTGAGAGGGAACTAGAGTAGGCCAGAATGGCTGTGCAAGCCGTCAGCCAATCAGGGAAGGGCCTACTGAGAGCCAATCAGGGCCGAGATTAGAGCCAGCCAATCAGGGCTAGGCTAGGCCCTATATAATGGCTGCCCAGGAGAGCAGCAGGTAGTCTGTCCCAGAATTTCATGGGGGAAGGTCTGTCTCCAGAACAGGAGACCAGCATCTAGGGCTGGGCAGTACTGCATCTGGCCATCCGGTGGCTGAGACAAATTGTAACCGGCCCTTGAGACAAGGGGCTAGACTTTGGGGGTTGCGGTTGGCCACTGAGGCAGGTGCAAGGACTGTTGCTAACCCCCGCCCCGGGAATGGGGTGAGGATGGACTAGTGGGCACTGCTGGAGGGGCAGTGGCCTGAAGGGCAGTGTCAAGCGGTGAGCAACACGGCTCCAGATGCCAATGGAGGACAAGAGATGGATGGGATGCTGCCAGCAGAGGGCGTTCCCCATCAACTGAGCTAATTCCCAGAGCGACTAGCAGGAGGCGCCATGCTGGTGAGTCCCAACCCTGTCAAAACCGCCCAGCCCTATTGTGGGCCCACTGCTACCCTGCAGACTCTGGTGAGGACCAGACTGGGCCAGCTGGAGTGGCTTCCCTCTGAGTGGGAGAGCGAGAAGGGGAGCTAGTGGAAGGGGAAATGGAGCCCCCCAGCACTGACAGAAACTCTCTCCCCTTTCTGTGGAGCAGGGTTCTTCCCTCTGCCCCCCAAATTCCTTCATATGGGGCAGGACCTCTTTCCCTTGCACCCACTCCCCTTCCCTCTTTCCTTGGTCTACCCCACCTCATTCCATCTGCGCCCAGGCAGAGCTCTCCCTGCCCCATGTGGTGAAGAAAAGCCCTTGTGTCAGGGCCACAGCCCCACTGGAGCTCGGAAAGCTCTCCTTTTGAGGAGGTGGGGGTGGGACAGAGGCTCAGGGCTAGTTTCACCTCCTGCCCTTTATTCTCCCCTTGGCCCTTCTATGGGGGCTCTGGGCGTGACAGGAATAGGAGCCTCCTTCCAGCTGTCTTCCAGGCCCTGGGATCTGGCACAGCCTTCCAGACGGGCACTTCCTGTAGCTGAGCCACGTCAGGGAGCAGTGGAGACAGGTCACCTCGTCCCAGCAATGCCGGCTCTCAAAGAGGCTTAGATGGAAGACCCCAGTCCCTCATGGAGGTAAGAGCCATTTACTCCTTGGGGGTGTGGGTCTCTTGGGGGAGAAATGGCATCCCCAATGCATAGCCTGCCTGGGAGCTTTCCCTGTCCCTGGATCCCAGCCCTGGTACAGAGCCCTATTTCTCATCCTGATATCCTCATTTTATTCTCAGAGGCGGTGTCCAGGATCCTGGAGACGGTTTCCTGCTGCAGGAGGTTTGAGCGGGGAGAGATCACTCACTGTCACCACCCAGGGGTCTCCAACCCGGGTCTGCAGGGTTCATGGGAGCAGCCACACTCCAACCCTCCATCTGGAAGCCTGCTGAAAATTGCTTACCTCGGACCCATGAAGTTCAGCCCCAGTTTGAGGCTCCACTCCTGAGGTCCTATTGGAGGAGTCCCAGGAAAGCTCCCTGGCCCTGTGTAAGACAGCAGCAGGAACACGAAGCTGACTGAACACCAGGCCTGCTCCCGGTTCTGGACCGTGCGCTGCCTGGTTCTGCTGCCGCTCCCCTGGCTTGATTTCCTGGCATCTGAGTTGTGGTGGTGATCACAAGTTTGTCTTTTGCTGCTGATCTTCCAGTATCCTGACCTGGCTGACTCTCCACTCCTGTCATGTAAGTGTGGACTCTGGCTCTGACCAGTAGGTCTGGCTGCCCTTGACCCAGCCGTGACATGGACTTTGGTACAACATCTCCAATGCCCCTTTCTGATCTCCAGCAAGATACACAAGTCCCTTGGCTCCCAAAGTCCCAGTTGCCCGCTATTCAAGGGCTGAGGGGTAGTGCTTGTATCGCCCCAGCTGCTTTTCCTAGGGGAATCTCCCTAGAGCCGATGAGAAATCTGCTCTTTTCTTAGGATCAGTCCCACCCTGGCCTCAGTTCGGCTACTTTGTTGACCTGGAGTCAGGCACCACTTTTGAAGCCCTTAGCGTGGGGGTGGAGGTGGGAGCAGAGGCTGAAGCTCCAGCAGTTTCCACCAAAGAACACCCCCCTGTCTTTCTATGGCCTGACTAGGGCTCCCAATCCATCCTGGAGCTGAACACCAGATGGGAGCTGATGGATTGTCCTTGGTGGGCCATCTTCTTGTGTCTGATGAGAGGGCCAGGAGCAGATGCACCACGCCTGGCCAGGACCGGGCTAAACAGCCTGTAATGCTAGGTTAGTCAAACCATGGCCACAATACAGACCCCCTGGGCATCCATGGGGACTGAATCTGGGCCCTTCATAACCAAGAGCACAACTCGTTCCAACTTGAGTCATGATGCTGGTGACCCCTGCCAGCCGCTCTGAGGGGGGTCAGTATTATCCCTGTTCGCTGGGGCATAGGGATAGAAAGCAACTGGCTGCAAGGTCACACACGACGTCCCTGACAGAGGCAGGAGGGAAGTGTGGGACTGATACCAGTCCAGCTCCAACCACTAGACTCCATCCATTTCCAAAGTCAGAGAACCCAGGAGCCCTGACTCTGACACTAGGCCTTAAATGACAAGACCAACCTCCCTCCCACTCAGGAAGCCATAGAAGGGACCATCTGCTGAGCTCCCTTGGCAATGCCGCTGTCCGAGACCATGGCTAGTGGGTGCCAAGTGCCTGAGCAGGGAACTCCTTGAGAGCCTCCTAGAGACTTGCAGGTGTTTGACTGTGACCCTCAGGGAGCCGTGGCAAGAGACTCTCCGGCTCTAACAAAGGGTTTCTGTTCTCCTAGACAGTCAGCCCGTGAGGCCAGTTTGCAGAATGTGGAAGAGCCCTTTGGCGAGGCGTTGGAGGATTCACCATGAAGGTAGCAGCAGTGGCAGTGCCTGGGTCCCCATGGGCCAAGCCTCCACTCCTGACACTCCAGGCTAATCTCCCCCTGCTCTCAGTGGGGCCTGGCTTTAGCTGCTGGGCCTGTGAGCCTAGACCAGGGGTCTCAAACTCCAATGACCATGAGGGCTGCATGAGGACTAGTTCATTGGCCCGAGGGCCACATCACTGACATCCCTCCCCCCTCGCTGCCCGAGGGGTGTGGCAGGGTCTCAGGGCGGGAGTTGAGGTGCAGGGGGCTCAGGGCAGGGAGTTGGAGGGGTGAGGCAGGGGGTGCAGGGTGCAGTAGAGGGCTCTGGGCAGGGGGTTGGGGTGTGGGGTGCAGTAGGGGTGAGGGGTTCAGACAGGGGGCTCAGGGTAGGGGGTTAGGGTGCAGAAAGGGTGTGGGATGTGGCTGGAGGCTGAGGGCAGGGAGTTGGGGTGCAGAAGGGGGTTGGGGTGCAGGCAGGGGGCTCAGGGCAGGGGGTTGGGGTGTGGGGTGCAGGTGGGAGTGCGAGGTGTGGCAGAGCATTGGGGTGCAGCAGGGGGTTGGGGTGCAGGCAGGAGGTTCAGGGCAAGGGGTTGGGGTGTGGGGTGCAGGAGGGAGTGCGAGGTGTGGCAGAGGGTTGGGGTGCAGGCAGGGGGCTCAGGGCAGGGGGTTGGGGTGCAGGATGGCATTGGGCTGTGGCCTGGAGCCGCTTACCTAGAGAAATAGCCCCGCAGGCCGCGTGTTGGAGACCCCTGGCCTAGGCCGAGCACTCAGGGATTTCCATCAGCCTGCTCAATGGCAAATGCAGCCACCCGAAGAAGGGAAGAAGAATGGAAGTGAAAGAGTAAAGCTGGACCATCTGCTGAGCTGCTGCAATCAAGTGAGCAGAGCCGGGGAGAGAAGAGGGAGAACTCGAAGGTGGCTGGCGGCAGTAGGGAGGAGAAGCCGTTTGGGAGCCAGGAAAGGAGAAATAAATAGTTAATGACAAATGCTGCAGGCTCTCTTGTGTGCTGAAGGGTTGAAAAGGGGTCTCTTTACTATCAGGCTAAACTTTAAAATAGCTGTGTATGGGGCTGGGGGGTCTATAAAGGTAAGAGGTCAATCTAGGGCCTTGAAGTCCCAGATTCTGGGGCTATTGCCTCCTTCTACCAGCTGATCTCAACCCAGCAACTCCCCCAGGTGGCAGCAGTAGTGAGCGCTTGTCCTCCTTTTCTGGACTAGCGACCAGAAAAAGGACACGATCCATGTGGCCAAGGAAAGAGAGAGGCAGTGTTGCCTGTTACCATGGCTCTTGTGGGGGAGCACGGCAGGTTACGCTGGACTAGGTAGGAGCCACGTGTCTCCAAACCTGCACCTCCCGAGGCTCCAGAGACTTCGCTCCCCATCCCAGAGCGTCCTCAGAGTCCTAAAGCACCAGATGGATTCTGGCCTCTCTCCCCCCCCACCTCAGCAGTCCAGAAAAAGTGATTTGTAGACATGTTCTGTGTCCTCTTCTGCCACACTCCCCTGTTGGCAACTAATGCAGTCACCGAGTCCAGGCTCGGTGACAGGCATTGCTCTGGGCTGGGACAAGCAGGAGGACATGAGCTGCAATGGATCCCCCTGTGCGTGGGCTGAATGGGCAACCTCTCTCCTTCCATCTCTGCTTTCCAGCCCACAGGCAGTAAGGAGAAGGTGATGCACTGACCCCAAAGGTGGGGGTGGGAAGAAGCAGAGTGAAGAGGAGATCAGAGCGCCATCCCATAGCATTCCTCCTAGAGTCTCTCCAACCACCACCTGGCTCCTTCCTGCCATAGGCCGCAGCCCCTAGGTTCCACAGGGACTTTCTGAATTAACCCTCTAGAAAGCTGCCTCTGGCTTCCTACAAGCTCTCACACGGCCCTGTCACGAGAGGGAAGGAATAAGGTCCTGCCTCCCCCAACTGCTCGGGGGAATCCTCTCCGAGAATCAGTGCAGGGCTTTACGCAGCTCAACAAACAGATCCCTTTGTGTGGTGGTGTCAAGAAGCTTCACCCCCCTTGGCAGCTCTTTTTAGAGCAACATTAACTCCCCCAGGGATTTCTGCTCTAAATGCTCCAGGCCTGAGGGAAGGATTCTGAGGAAAACAGGCCTTGCCCTTGCTCCAATCCAGGCTCTGCTGTTCTGATGCTGCAGAGGTTTGAGGGTTCCTGGAGAGCATGCTGCAACGCCAGCAATCCCATGGGGCCTCAGCCCTCGGGACATGTTCTCTTTCTCCCCCAGCACCTTGCAATGGAGGGAAGAAAGGGACATGGGAGATGGTGTCTCTCACTGCAGGATGGGTTATTCGTAAGCCAGGAACACCAGTGTGGACGCAGGGGAATGCTGTACTGTGGTGTATGTGCCCTGCAGGATATCACTCGTGAAGGGAAGCACCACTGCTCTTGGCAGCGGAATCTGGGCAATAAGGAAGAGGAGATGGAAATTCTCCCTGGGGAGGGGAAATGGGGAAACCCGGGGGGACGATGGGTATGTCGCTGGTTACAGCCCACTGAGGTAGGGGAGAGAGGGTACAAAAAGTGGTGGGCAGGGAGGTGGTTCTCAAACTCTGGGACAGGACCCCAAAGTGAGTTACAATCCCATTGTAATGGGGTCACCAGGGCTGGCTTAGACTTGCTGGGGTCTGAGGCCAAAGCTGAAGTCCGAGCCCCCCTGACTGAGGGGGAAGCCAAAGCCTGAGGGCCTCAGCCCTAGGCAGTCAAGCTCGGGTTGCAAGCCCCTTGTCTGGGGCTGAAGCCCTTGGGCTTCGATTTTGGCCTCCCCACGCAGGGTGGGGGGATTTGGGCTTTGGCTTTCCCCCCACACCCAGGGTCGGGAGGGCTCAGGCTTCGGTCCCCCCTCCTGGGGTCGTGTAGTAATTTTTGTTGTCAGAAGGGGGTCGGAGTGCAATGAAGTTTGAGAGCCCCTGCATTAGACACATCATTACCTGTTTTACGTTCTTGGTTATTGAGAACCCCGGACCTCGAATGGATAGGGATCAAGCTGCTACTGACACAGCCCAGCAGATGAACCGGTGGGGGGCTGGCACAGTTCACTGAATCCAAACCAGAGAGCAGGAAATGTTTCTCCTTTTGCACCTGTCTATGACTTGTGGGAAGAAATTAGGTTAGCCCGGGGGACTTCCTACTGGGAGACAGACAGGGGCGGTCTCACGTAGCCAGGAGTAAATCGTCCTTGGCCATTTTAAAAAATTATAGATACTTTTCTAATACAAAGTTTTGTGCCCAACTAGGAGTGACTCTATTGTGGGCCTCCTTGTGTTGGATAAAGATGAACTGATCACTGGACTGGATGTCCATGGTTGCTCTGGGGCCGGTGATCATGACTTGACTATTCAGTAAGGACCAGTATCCCTACTGGTTTTGGAACAAATTGATAAATTAAACAGCAATAAGTCACCTGTCCTTTAAATCAGCTTCCACACCAGATGCCTGGAGGAGAGCTAATATGACACCAATGCATAAAAAAGGCTCCAGAGATGCTCCTGGCAATTACAGGCAACTAAGGCTAACTTCAGTACCAGGCAAATTGGGTGAAATTATAAAGAGCACAATTATTAGACACATAGATAAACATAATTTGTTGGGAAAGAGTGAACATGGTTTTTGTAAAGGGAAATCATGCCTCACGAATTTACTAGAATTCTTTGAGGGAGTCAACAAGCATGTAGATAAAGGTGATCCCGTGGATATAGTGTACTTAGATTTTCAGAAAACATTTGAGAAGGGCCCTCCCTTGGCTCTGAAGCAAAATGGGATAAGATGGAAGGTCTTCTCTGGGATATGTAACTGGTTCAAAGGCAAGAAAGAGAGGGTCTGACTAAGTGGTCAGTTTTCAGAATGGAGAGAGGTAAATAGTGGTGTCCCCCGGGGCTCTGTACTGGGACCAGTTCTGTTCAACATACTCCTAAGTGATCTGGAAAAAGGGGTAAACAGTGAGGTGGCAACATTTGCAGCTGATACAAACCAACTCAAGTTAGTTAAGTCCAAAAGAGAGTGCAAAGTGTGACAAAGGGATCTCACCAAACTGAGTGACTGGGCAACAAAAAGGCAGATGAAATTCAATGTTGATAAATGCAAATAATCAATTACAACATGTCAGGGAAGATTCTAGGCATCAATGATCTGATCTTTGGGTTGATGGCGGTAAACAGATTCCCATAAGGCTCCCTCTCTCCCTCTTCCCAAGAGCCACCCTCATCCTCTCTCCCCTTTCTGCTCCCGCATCCTCTGCAAACTTTCGAAGATGGATGCCTCGTGATGGCCTTCGCTCATGGGGATGTTGCCTAGTGGTCAGGGTTTCGGCCCTTTTGGGGGGAAGGGCGCAGCAGATGGTGGGGGAGCCCAGGGCCTCCCACTGGGCTCTGACCCAGGCTACTCTGGGGCAACTGTGACGTTATTGACATAAACTGGGACCGTATAGATCATTGTTGCAACCAAGGTCCTGTACTGGCACCCAAATCTTGTATAAAGGGGGTCAAATGGGGTGTCTAGGACAAGGTTATGGTTTACTGGTTATGATCATGCTGTCTATATGTGTGTATCAGTTTTGTAGTTGAAGTTATGAATATTGGCTCTATACTGTCTGTATGGCAAACTTATGCTATGCTTCTGGGACAAGCTGAGATTAGCTCTGCCTAGCCTGCTTGATGGCCCATTAAGGACCATCAGCTATACTGTAAGCAGAGTCAGGATGAGCTCTACCCTGACATCTGGTGGTGAATTATGGCGAGTGTGGAAAAGAACTCCAGGGGCTGATCTTGTTTGCATAGGCACACCCACTCGCCTGGCATGAAACCACAGCAACTCAAAGTGGTTACTTTGGCTGGTGTGGGATCCCCAGTTTCTCTGTTATTGGGGCAGGAAGAATAAAGTTTTGTTACCCTGATTCTGTGAATCAAGGCCAGTGGAACTGTTGTATGACAGAAGGACTGAGTGAGTCATTCACCATTACCTAAGTAGCATTTGCTTGTCAAGGGGCATTGAGAGAGGTTGAGGGCAGGTATTGGTACCTGGTGGTGTGGGTCCCTTTTGTGGGCCTGAAACACCAATTGCACCTCCTTCTCTCTCCACTGTTGAATGTCAGAGCTAACTTTGCTTCCCTTAGGAGTCTAGTTACAGACTGCTGAGCTGAGTTCCCTTTGGGCCAATAGTGCACCAGCATTGGGGCTCCCCTACTACTAGCTGAAATCACTAAGAGCTGAAATCACAAAAGAGCTAAAGCTATTTAAGAGCTGAGGTCATTAGTGGGGGAGCCTGAAGCTATGCTAACTTAGCCTAGCGGGGGTGAGTGGAGTGGCTGGAGGAGCAGAGCAGAGCAGAGCCTTGTGGGAGCAGCCCAAGGGATGGCTAGAGCGGAGCGGAGCGGAGCGGCTCACAGGTCGGGGAGCGGAGCGGAGCGGAGCGGCGCGGCTCACAGGTCGGTGAGCGGCGCGGCGCGGCGCAGCTCACAGGTTACAATACAATGGAAGGGTTACAATACAATGGACCCATTGAGAGAAGACAGATACGCCTTGTAACTCAGCAAAGTATGCAGGGACTGGCCCATGTGACTCCAGACTCCATTTTTGCTGTAATTTTCCACAGTAAGAACAAAGAAGTGTTCTTACACCTGGAAAAGACTATCTAAGGCTGATGCCTCATCTCCATCTTGTCTTCAATCCTGCTTCATACCTCTGGAGGAACTTTGCTACAAACTGAAGCTCTGAACAAAGGACTGAGGACCCATCCCAGCGGGGGATGTATTCCAGAGACTTGATTCGAACCTGCAGTTTATTCCATCGCTGCTGCAAGCCTGAACCGAGAACTTTGCCATTACTGTATGTAATTGATTCCATTTCACCAATTCTAACTCTCATCTCTATCTTTTTCCTTTTATGAATAAACCTTTAGATTTTAGATTCTAAAGGATCGGCAGCAGCGTGATTTGTGGATAAGATCTGACTTGTATATTGACCTGGGTCTGGGGCTTGGTCCTTTGGGATCAGGAGAACCTTTTTCTTTTACTGGGGTATTGGTTTTCATAACCATTTGTCCCCATAACGTGTGGCCCTGGTGGTTATACTGGGAAACTGGAGTGTCTAAGGAGATTGCTTGTGAGACTTGCGGTTAGCCAGTGGGATGAGACCGAAGTCCTCCTAGTCTGGCTGGTTTGGTTTGCCTTAGAGGTGGAAAAACCCCAGCCTTGGGCTGTAACTGCCCTGTTTTAGCAATTTGTCCTGAGTTGGCACTCTCAGTTGGGTTCCGCCAAAACCGCATTGTCACAGCAACACAAGGGGGTGACCCTTCCTAGCACCCCGCTATTGTCCAAAGTTCGCAGTTTATCACAGGAAGCTCTGAAGGGTGCTTGGCAAAGGGGAGTCATGCCATGGGGCGGGGGGTTGCAGAGGAGCAAGGGGGAGTCATGTCATGGTGTCAGGGGTTGCAATGGGGGGAGGGGGAGTCATGCCATGGGGCGAGGGGTAGCAATGGGGCCGGTCCCCCCCCCGCTCACCTGGAGGTGAAGACCTTGGAGCAGCTGACGGAGGGGCTCAGGTCGCACATGGCCCGGTACCCGGGGTCCCGCTCCCGCGAGCTCTCCACGTGCAGCGCGTACACGGAGAGCGCCAGCCCCAGCGCGCACAGCACGAGCCGCAGCGCCCGCTCCCAGCCCGGCGCCGCCATCGCCTACTGCCACCACGCGCAGGGCATGGGTTCGTCCCCACTGGCCCGCGCACCTGCCAATCAGCAAACGGCTCCGGCCCATTGGCTGCCCCTTCAGGAGGTGGGATGGCGGAAGCAAGGGATTCTGGGACTTGTAGTTTTATGTACCAGTTGAGGAGAAGGGGGAGCTAGGGTGCTTATTGGGAGGAGTCTAGTGCTTGGACCAGAGCCCTGGGGTAGCAGGGGACTCCGGGGGCTATTTAAAGTGCCGGGGCTCCAGCTACCTCTGCTGCCTCAGTCCTCTAAATAGCCACGAGAGCCCCACAGCTTCCCCAGGGCTCCGGCAGCTATTTAAAGGGCCAAGGTGGTAGAAGCAGGGGGGCCCCTGCCCTGCCTGCAGCCAGCCTCTGCTGCACCCCCTGCCCTGCCTCCAGCCTCTGCTGCACCCCCTGCCTGCAGCCAGCCCCTGCTGCACCACCTGCCCGCACCAGCCCCGCACTCCCTACCCTGCCTGCAGCCAGCCCCTGTCTCCAGCCAGACCCGCACCCCCTACCCCCACCAGCCCCTGTCTCCAGCCAGCCCCTGCCTGCAGTCAGCCCCGCACTCCCTGCCTGCAGCCAGCCCCTGCTGCACCCCCTGCCCTGCCTGCAGCCAGCCCCTGTCTCCAACCAGACCTGCACCCTCTGCCCACAGCCAGCCCCTGCTGCACCCCCTGCCCCAGCCAGCCCCTGCCTGCAGCCAGCCCCTGCTGCACCCCCTGCCCTGCCCGCGGCCAGCCCCTGTATCCAGCCAGCCCCACACCCCCTGCCCGCAGCCAGCCCCACACGCCTTGCCCTGCCTCCAGGCAGACCCTACCTCCAGTCAGCCTCTGCCCTGACCCTGCCCTGCCTCCGGCTAGCAATATATGTAATATATAATTTTAATTTTATTTATATAGTTATGGAAAGTAAATAATACATGGAAGAAATGAAGGGGGAGGGTTACGTGTTTTTTTTAATCATCCCTGTCGGGGCCCCGCCTAAAATGTTCAAATTGGGCCCCACACTTCCTAAAGCCAGCCCTGCATACAGTAATGGCAAAGTTCTCGGTTCAGGCTTGTAGCAGTGATAGAATAAACTGCAGGTTCAAATCAAGTCTCTGGAGTACATCCACAGCTGGGATGGGTCATTCAGTCCTTTGTATAGAGCTTCCTTTTATAGCAAAGTCCCTCCGGAGCTATGAAGCAGGATTGAAGACAAGATGGAGACGAGGCATCAGCCTTTTATAGTCTCTTGCCGTGTGGTCTTTGCTTTCTTTGTCCCAAGAACACTCTATCCAGCATGTGGCATAGAAAAACCTTAGAGTTCTGTCCATAGGCAGGTCCCTGTATGCCTTGCTGAGTCACAAGGTGTATCCACCTTCTCTCAATGGGTCAATTGTATAGCTCATGGTCCTTAGTGGGCCATCAAGCAGGCTAAGCAGAACTAACACCAACTTGTCTGGGGTGTTCCCTGGAAGCATAGCACAAGCTTGAAATACAGACAGTATAGAGCCAATATTCAGAACGTCAACTACAAAACTGATACACATATACAAATAGCATAATTATAATCAGCCAATCAGAACCTCTCCATAGACCCCTTCCATGACAACCTTTATACAATATTGGCTGCAAATATATAACAGTGGTCACAACGGTGATCTATACAGTTACAGATTATGTCAATAGCGTCACAGGAGGTGACACGGCATCAGTGAGACCGATATTGGAATTCTGCATCCAGTTTTGGTGTCCTCCTTTGAAAAAGATGTTGTGAAATTGGAGCTGGGGCAGCAAAGAGCCACCAAATGTTCTGAGGGCTGGAGAAAAATGCCTTCTAGTGAGCGATTGAAAGAGCTCAACCTGTTTAGCTTATCAAAAGAAGATTGAAAGGTGACTTCATTGAAGTGTTGAAGTGCCTTAATGGAGAGAGAAGTTTGGGTATTAAAGGGCTCTTTAATCGAGCAGAGAAAGGCAGAACAAGACCCAGTGGCTGGAAGGTGAAAAGAGACAAATTCATATTACAAATAAAGCACAAATATTCAACAGCGAGAATGATTCACCACAGGAACAAGCTACCAAGGAAAGTGGTGGATTCGCCCTCTCTTGCTGTCATTTAATGAAGACTAGATGCCTTTCTGGAATGTGTTTGCCCCCAAAGTAGCTATTGTGTCACACAGGAGGCCTGTGACATGCCGGGGGTCAGATTAGATGCTCTAATGGTCTCTTCTGGACATCAAGTCTGCTAATTTCTGAAAAACAGAGTGTGGCATTGGGAGCAGCGTCTGAGGTTTTACTGTCTAGCCGGCTTGCTTCCTAGAATGAACACGCCTTGAGTGGGGTGATCCACAGGGAGTAGCTCAAAGCTGCCAGGTGCCTGGCCAGGGGCAGGACATTAGCACCGCAAGGGAGGGGCGTGGCAGTAACATCACAAAGGCCTTTTGCAGGCCCTCAGACTATTGGTCAAAGGTGGTGACCTCACAGAGAGTTGCTGACATCAGCCAGGCAGGACAGAGGCGAGGGGCCCGGGAAAGCTCAGAGACCCCTGGGGCTTTGCTTCAGCACGTCTCTGTCTCGAGGTCTCTCTTTGAGGACTGAGAGAACATTCGGGTTCACGTACGTGAGCGGCAGGAGGAACCTCTGTCGAGTTTTCTCCTTCCCTTTTCGTGATTGTACTAGAAAGCAGACGTCCCTGTGCAGAAGGTAAGAGCCTCCTCCAAGTGTGAAACCTGTTCAGTCTGATCCATCGGGTGAGAGTTGAATTCTAGGCATGGAAAACACGAGCTTGAGGAGGCAGAATTTTATTCCGCACCTGGGATTTTGTCCCCTAGAATCACTGGGGACATTGGGGTTTGTCCTTTTTGTTTCACCTTTTCCTCCAACCCTCCCTCCTTTCCTTTCTTCTCTTGCTTCTTTTGTCCTTTCCCCTGTTCCCCTCCCAACACCAGGGTGTGTGTGTTTGTGTGTCGCGGGGGAGTGCTCTGCAGCTCCCACGGTGGGAGGTCCACCCAAAAATGTGGGGCTGAAATAGTGCCCCGGCAGTGATCCCCACCAGTAGCGTATCTAAGGGGGGTACAGGGGAAGCAGCCACTTCCCCTCAGCACATTTTCCAAAAGTGGCGCCTTAGTCAGGGGTTACCATGGCGCCAGCGGGCGGGGCCCACGCTCCGCTCTGAAGCTTGGCCTGCCCGGCCGGCGCTGATCTCCTGCACGCAAAGGGGGGGCGGCACGGCCGGAGGAGCCATGGGAGGGGGGGGCGCGGGGGCGGAACGGCACGGCCAGAGGAGCCATCCTTTGGGCTCTCTGGTGAGAACCCTCAGCCTCCCTTCTTATCAAAAGAAGATTGAAAGGTGACTTCATTGAAGTGTTGAAGTGCCTTAATGGAGAGAGAAGTTTGGGTATTAAAGGGCTCTTTAATCGAGCAGAGAAAGGCAGAACAAGACCCAGTGGCTGGAAGGTGAAAAGAGACAAATTCATATTACAAATAAAGCACAAATATTCAACAGCGAGAATGATTCACCACAGGAACAAGCTACCAAGGAAAGTGGTGGATTCGCCCTCTCTTGCTGTCATTTAATGAAGACTAGATGCCTTTCTGGAATGTGTTTGCCCCCAAAGTAGCTATTGTGTCACACAGGAGGCCTGTGACATGCAGGGGGTCAGATTAGATGCTCTAATGGTCTCTTCTGGACATCAAGTCTGCTAATTTCTGAAAAACAGAGTGTGGCATTGGGAGCAGCGTCTGAGGTTTTACTGTCTAGCCGGCTTGCTTCCTAGAATGAACACGCCTTGAGTGGGGTGATCCACAGGGAGTAGCTCAAAGCTCCCAAGTGCCTGGCCAGGGGCAGGACATTAGCACCTCAAGGGAGGGGTGTGGCAGTGACATCACAAAGGCCTTTTGCAGGACCTCAGACTATTGGTCAAAGGTGGTGACCTCACAGAGAGATGCTGACATCAGTCAGGCAGGACAGAGGCGAGTGGCCCGGGAAAGCTCAGAGACCCCTGGGGCTTTGCTTCAGCACGTCTCTGTCTCGAGGTCTCTCTTTGAGGACTGAGAGAACATTTGGGTTCACGTACGTGAGCGGCAGGAGGAACCTCTGTCGAGTTTTCTCCTTCCCTTTTCGTGATTGTACTAGAAAGCAGACGTCCCTGTGCAGAAGGTAAGAGCCTCCTCCAAGTGTGAAACCTGTTCAGTCTGATCCATCGGGTGAGAGTTGAATTCTAGGCATGGAAAACACGAGCTTGAGGAGGCAGAATTTTATTCCGCACCTGGGATTTTGTCCCCTAGAATCACTGGGGACATTGGGGTTTGTCCTTTTTGTTTCACCTTTTCCTCCAACCCCCTCCCTCCTTTCCTTTCTTCTCTTGCTTCTTTTGTCCTTTCCCCTGTTCCCCTCCCAACACCAGGGTGTGTGTGTTTGTGTGTCGCGGGGGAGTGCTCTGCAGCTCCCACGGTGGGAGGTCCACCCAAAAATGTGGGGCTGAAATAGTGCCCCGGCAGTGATCCCCACCAGTAGCGTATCTAAGGGGGGTACAGGGGAAGCAGCCACTTCCCCTCAGCACATTTTCCAAAAGTGGCGCCTTAGTCAGGGGTTACCATGGCGCCAGCGGGCGGGGCCCACGCTCCGCTCTGAAGCTTGGCCTGCCCGGCCGGCACTGATCTCCTGCACGCAAAGGGGGGGCGGCACGGCCGGAGGAGCCATGGGAGGGGGGGGCGCGGGGGCGGAACGGCACGGCCAGAGGAGCCATCCTTTGGGCTCTCTGGTGAGAACCCTCAGCCTCCCGTCCTCAGCCTCTACCCTGACTGGCTGAGCAGGGGTTATTGACAGGGAGGAGACTCAGGTCCTTGTTCTCTTTTAAGACCAAGTAAATAAGTCATAAGTAGTTCTAGGTTTGATGAATTTTTCTGCTTCTCTGCATTTATTGTCTCTGAGCAGCTCATGATTCTCTCTACCATTGCAGTTCTCCTAAAATACTTACTGAATAATTACTGTGCACTGTTGTTGGTCTGGAACTCATCTGAGAGCACTTTATTCAGGAAATTCAAGATCCGATGGTTAGTTTGAAAATCAGGGCTCTTGGGTCCTATTCCCAACTCTGCCACTGACTGTCTGTGTGACCTAAGACAAGTCAATTCTCCTTTCTCAACCTTAGCTTCTCCCTCTTTCAAGTAGGGATAATAATGATCCGCTCCTACCTTCCTCACGGTGGGTGGAGGATGGGGATCCCTTGGAGAGTGTCACTAGGAGCAGTGCATAATATGAGGTGTCCTATCGCATTTAATCAGATCAGATTGTGACATAATAGAATAGCTGAAATAGTTTATTTTATTTTGAAATTGATAAGAGCAGCAACTACTTAGCTCAGACTGAAGCATCTTATCTAATTCTCGAGATCTAAGTGTCTCCTCTGTGTGCGATGAGACAATTTAACACACTGTGACAAACAGGAGATGCTTTTGTTTTGCAACAAAATATTTTTGTAAAGAATTTTCATCCCACTTGTTATGAGTTCAAGAAACAAACTGGTTTAGTCTGAATGGGATTTTCTGACAGAAACGGTTCAATGAAATTTCCCCATCATCTCGATTCCTGAGCTCTATCCCTGCCCAGGGGTGAAAGGAACTTAAAGAATTTACCATTCCGCTGGAGTCCTGAGTGGGGGTGTGGGCTCAACCGGAAGAGGCGGGGCCTTTCAAGATTTAAAGGCCCAGGGGCTCCGGCTGTGGCTGGGAGCCCCAGGGCCTTTAAATCACCCCGGAGCTACCAGCTGCAGAGGCGGCTGGGAGCCGCGGGGCTCAGGGGCGAATTAAAGGGCCCGGGGCTCCAGCCACCGCGGAGCTCTGGGCCCTTTAAATCACCGCGGGAGACCGGCTGCCGGAGCTCCAGCGGTGCTTTAAAGGGCCCAGGGCTCCCCGCAGCGGCTGGAGCCCTGGGCTCTTTAAATCACCGCCGCGGAAGCCGGTCCAGTCCGGCTCGGCGTACTGGCTCTTGATGGTATGCTGTACCGGACCGGACTGGCTTACTTTCCCCTCTGCCGTGCCTCTGGGGGGTTTGTTGTCCATTAGAACAGGAGTCAGGACTGGTGGCTTCTCTTTCTGGCTCTGCCACCGCCTTGCTGCTAGGCGCGGTGCTCGGCGGGGGCTGGGGCCAGGGGCGCGGGGCCGGGGGCTGGCGCGTTGCTGGGACGGCGGTGCGGGCACTTGGCCGGGGGCCGGCGCGGTGCTGGGACGGGGGCCATGCCGGGGGCGCGGGGCCGGGGGCCGGCGCAGTGCTGGGCCGGCGGTGTGGGCACTTGGCCGGGGGCCAGCACGGTGCTGGGCCAGGGGCCGGTGTGCTGCTCAGCCGGGGGCCGGGGCTGGCACAGTGCTGAGCTGGGGGCTGGCGCGGTGCTGGGCCGGGGGCCGGTGCCGTGCTCGGCCGGGGGCCGGGCCGGGGGCTGGCACAGGCACTTGGCCGGGGGCCGGCGCGGTGCTGGGCCGGGGACCGTGCCGGGTGCTGGCGCGGTGCTCGGCCTGGGGCTGGCACGGTGCTGCGCCGGGGGCCGGCGCGGTGCTCGGCTGGGGGCTGGGGCCGGGGGCCGGCACGGTGCTCGGCCGGGGGCCGGGGCCGGCGCGGTGCTGGGCCGGGGGCGAAGGCACTTTGCCGGGGGCCGGCGCAGTGCTGGGCTGGGGGCCGGGCCAGGGGCCGGTGTGGTGCTCAGCCGGGGGCCGGGGCTGGCACAGTGCTGGGCTGGGGGCCGGCGCGGTGCTTGGCCGGGGGCTGGCACAGGCACTTGGCCGGGGGCCGGCGCGGTGTTGGGCCGGGGGCCGTGCCGGGCGCTGGCGCGGTGCTCGGCCTGGGGCTGGCACGGTGCTGCGCCGGGGGCCGGTGCGGTGCTTGGCCGGGGGCTGGGCCGGGGGCCGGCGCGGTGCTCGGCCGGGGGCTGGGACCGGGGCCGGCGCGGTGCTGGGCCGGGGGCGGGGGCGCAGGCACTTTGCCGGGGGCCGGCGCGGTGCTCGGCCGGGGGCCGGGGCCGGGGCCGGCGCGGTGCTGGGCCGGAGGCCGGGGGCGCAGGCACTTGGCCGGGGGCCGGTGCGGTGCTCAGCCGGGGCCCAGGCCGGGGGCCGGGCCGGGGGCCGGCGTGGGCACTTGGCCGGGGGCTGGCGCGGTGCTCGGCCGGAGCTGGGGGCGCGGGCGCTTGGCCGGGGGCCGGCGCGGTGCTGGGCGGGGGACCGGTGCGGTGCTCGGCCAGGGGCGGGGGCACTTAGCCGGGGGGCCAGCGTGGTGTTCGGCCGGAGCCGGGGGCGCAGGCACTTTGCCGGGGGCCGGCGCGGTGCTGGGCCGGGGGCCGGGCCAGGGGCCGGTGTGGTGCTCAGCCGGGGGCCGGGGCTGGCACAGTGCTGGGCCGGGGGCTGGCGCGGTGCTGGGCCGGGGGCCGGCGCGGTGCTCGGCCGGGGGCTGTGCCGGGCGCTGGCACGCTGCTCGGCCTGGGGCTGGCACGGTGCTGCGCCGGGGGCCGTGCCGAGCGCTGGCGCGGTGCTCGGCCTGGGGCTGGCACGGTGCTGCGCCGGGGGCCGGCGCGGTGCTCGGCTGGGGGCTGGGGCCGGGGGCCGGCACGGTGCTCGGCCGGGGCTGGCGCGGTGCTGGGCCGGGGGCGAAGGCACTTTGCCGGGGGCCGGCGCAGTGCTGGGCTGGGGGCCGGGCCAGGGGCCGGTGTGGTGCTCAGCCGGGGGCCGGGGCTGGCACAGTGCTGGGCCGGGGGCTGGCGCGGTGCTGGGCCGGGGGCCGGCGCGGTGCTTGGCTGGGGGCCGGGGGCTGACACGGGCACTTGGCCGGGGGCCGGCGCGGTGTTGGGCCGGGGGCCGTGCCGGGCGCTGGCGCGGTGCTTGGCCGGGGGCTGGGCCGGGGGCCGGTGCGGTGCTCGGCCGGGGGCCAGGACCGGGGCCGGCGCGGTGCTGGGCCGGAGGCCGGGGGCGCAGGCACTTGGCCGGGGGCCGGTGCGGTGCTCAGCCGGGGCCCAGGCCGGGGGCCGGGCCGGGGGCCGGCGTGGGCACTTGGCCGGGGGCCGGCAGGGGCACTTGGCCGGGGGCTGGCGCGGTGCTCGGCCGGAGCTGGGGGCGCGGGCACTTGGCCGGGGGCCGGGACCGGGGCCGGCGCAGTGCTGGGCCAGGGGCCGGGGCGCAGGCACTTTGCCGGGGGCCGGCACGGTGCTCGGCCGGGGGCCGGGGGCCGGGGCCGGCGCGGTGCTGGGCCGGAGGCCGGGGGCGCAGGCACTTGGCCGGGGGCCGGTGCGGTGCTCAGCCGGGGCCCAGGCCGGGGGCCGGGCCGGGGGCCGGCGTGGGCACTTGGCCGGGGGCTGGCGCGGTGCTCGGCCGGAGCTGGGGGCGCGGGCACTTGGCCGGGGGCCGGCGCGGTGCTGGGCGGGGGACCGGTGCGGTGCTCGGCCAGGGGCGGGGGCACTTAGCCGGGGGGCCAGCGTGGTGTTCGGCCGGAGCCGGGGCCGGGGGCGCAGGCACTTTGCCGGGGGCCGGCGCGGTGCTGGGCCGGGGGCCGGGCCAGGGGCCGGTGTGGTGCTCAGCCGGGGGCCGGGGCTGGCACAGTGCTGGGCCGGGGGCTGGCGCGGTGCTGGGCCGGGGGCCGGCGCGGTGCTCGGCCGGGGGCCGTGCCGGGCGCTGGCACGCTGCTCGGCCTGGGGCTGGCACGGTGCTGCGCCGGGGGCCGGTGCGGTGCTCGGCCTGGGGCCGGGGGCGCGGGCACTTGGCCGGGGGCCAGCGCCCCAGGGCCCGAGCCGGGCGGGAGATGCCGGGGCCAGAGCCTCTTGGCCTGGGCTGGCCGGCCGCCGGAGGGAGCCGCTCGGCCACGGGGGCCGGACTGAGCTGCGCCGCACCCCGCCCCAGCCTATCTGCTGCCTCCCTGTTTCAGGCTTCCCGCGAACATTTGATTCGCGGGAAGCAGGGGAGGGGGAGGAGCAGGGGGCGGAGTGTTCAGGGGAGGGGGCAGAGTTGGGGCGGGGCTGGGGGCGGGGAAGGGGCGGAGTTGGGGCAGGGCCCCATGGAGTGTCCTCCTTTTTAAAAATAAAAATATGGTAACCCTACTAGTGAGCATGGACTTGTCAAGAACAGATCATTCCAAACCAATCCTAGCTCCTTCTTTGGCAGGGTTATAGGCCTAGTGGAGATGGGTAAACAGTAGATGTGATCTCTCTTGGTGTTTCTACGGCTTTTGACACAGTCCCATGGGACATTCTCACAAGCGAACGAGGGAAATGTGGTCTAGATGTAATCAGTGAAATGTGAGTGCAGAGCTGGTTGAGAGCCCAGACTCCAAGAACCCTTCTCCATGTCTGGCTGTCCAACGGAGAGGGTGTACCTAGTGGGTCCGGCAGGGATCAGTCCGGGGGCCGGTAGTATTCAATATTTTCCTTCAGGATTAGGAAAATGGAGTGGAGAGCATGCTTCTACAATTTGCAAATGACACCAAGCACTTTGGAGCACAGGATTCGAATTCAAAACGCCCTTAACAAATTGGAGACTTGGTCTTTTTGAGCCAAAGTCCATGGCTGGGCCCCTCTCTCTAGACTGGGCTGAAGTGAAACCCCAGAGCCAAACCCTCCTCCTCCTGGGCAGTGCGCTCCCACCTTCAATGGCCAGGAAGGTGTGTAAAGTGCTGGGATGTCGGGATCCCAGACACGCTGTCACCCCCGCACTAGGGCGGTGTTCTGCACCCCCTGCTGCTGACCGAGTTTCTCCGTCCCTTGACAATAAGACAGACTCTTGTTTTCACAGCCAGCCGATCGCCCCGTGCCATCACCCTGCCTGCTTCCTGGGCAGGGTAACTCCTCAGCTCACCACCACCCTCTCCAGCCTGCCTTGGGCTTGGAGAGTGAGGAGAAGGGCGAGGGACGACCCTGAACATCCTCCATCCATCGCTCCGTCACCAGAGCAAGTGAGTGGCATTAGGGCGTCCCCTGTCTGTCTGGGGAGAGGCAGAAAGAGGGGGAGAGAATCTCTCCCAAAGGAGATTGGATTTGCAAACAGCCCCCAGGACCCCCTCGCTCTAGGACCGGGAAGAGGCTTCCCCAGAGCCGTCTCCAGTGTGTTTGGCAAGGTCCCAGCAATGGGGCTCCCAGCCCTTCGCTTGTGGGAGACTGTTCCCCAGGCTGAGAGTCTGTGAGCTGGGCCAGACCCAGTGAGCTGCTGAGCATGGAAATCAATGGGAACCGAGGGGGCCCTAGCCTTGCTATGCCTAGGGACTTTGAAGTGGGGAATGGTTTCCCAGGAGAAGTCCGGACTCCTGGGTTCAGGGCCGGCTTTAGCAAGTGCGGGGCCCAATTCCTGGGGCGGCACTTCGGATTGCTGGCTGGGGGAGGTGGCCCCGCGGGGCTGCCGCGCTCCGGATGGCACTCTGGCCAGGAATGCAGGGCCATGGGGCTTGCCGCGGTCCAGCCGACGGTCCGGCCGGAGTCGTGGAGCTGCAGGGCTGCTGCGGTCCGGCTGGGGCTGCGGGGCCCCGGGCCTGGCCGGAGCTGCAGCCAGGGTCGCAGGGCCGTGGGGCAGCCATGTTCTGGCCGGAGCTGCAGCCGGAGTCGCGGAGCTGCCATGGTCCGGCCGGAGCTCCAGCCAGGAGAGCGGGACTGCAGGGCTGGGCGCGCTCCGCCGGAGCTCCAGCCAGGGTCACGGGGTCACAGGGCTGCCGCGCTCCAGCCTGGGTCACGGGGCCGCGGGGCTGCCGCGCTCCGTCCGGCGCTCTGGCCAGGGGAGCGGGGCCCCCGAAGACGACTGCCGCCAGGGTGAGTGCGCGGGGCCCTCTTAGGCGCGGGGCCCGATTCTGGGGAATCGGGCGAATCGGCCTAAAGCCGGCCCTGCCTGGGTTCTGTTCCTTCTCTAGCCTGGGCGGGAGGTGGGGGGGTGTGAGTGTGGTCTGGGGTGGCAGGAGGGAGCTGCTTGTCCAAAGTGACCAGTGTCTTTGTGACTGACCCCAGTGCTCGAAAAGGACGAGACTCCCCCGTTCTTGCAGCCCCAGCGATGACGAGGGGGAGCATTGAGGGGGAGCAGAGCATGCAATGAACTCCTGCCAGTGGGGGTAGCTTGCCCTCCCTGTACCCCTGTGGGGGGAGCAGGAGCTGCTCTGGCTGGGGCGGGGATGGGGAGGGACCAAATAGGCTTGTTAGTGAGAGGCTGCCTTGACCCCAGACTCACGCCTGCTCCCCGCTGGGTTCCAGGATGGCCAGGCTCCTGAGGAGGTTCAGGAAGAAGGCTCTGCAGGTGGCCCCAGAGCCTGAGGGAAGCAGCCACCATCTTCTCCAGGAGCGAAGCGGCCCCTCCGTCCCCGCTGGAGGGGAAGAAGCTTCCGGCCGTGCCAGGAGGTGGAAGCGCCCAGCCTTCTGGCGGAGGAAACCCACTCCCGGCACAGGTGCCGAGGTGGGAGCATCACCTCCCAGGCCAAAATGGAGCTGGGCCAGGCTGCGGCTGGGCAGGCAGGACCCAGCCCAGGGGCGGAACCGGGCAGGGTGGCTCTGGGGCTTGTTGTTGTGTGGGCAGCAGCGGCCCCAGGCGCCCAGCCCCAACTTCCAACAGGAGGCATCGCCCTGCCCGGTCAGTGAGGACCATCCAGCCTCCCCAGGGCAGGAGGTGGAGGATCCCTCTGCCAGCCCCAGCAGCTCGGGCCGCTCCACATCGGACAGCAGCAGTGCCTGCGACTCGGACAGCAGCCTGGCCGACGGACGCGTCTGCTTTGTTCCAGGTGAGGAGCCAGGCTGGGCTCAGGGAGGGGTGAGGAGGGGGCTGTGAACAGCCAGGGCCCAGGCCCTCGAGCAGTGCTATGGGGGCGGGTCTCCAGCCCAGGAGTCTGGCCTGAGCCATGTGAACCCCATGGACACTAGATGCTGCCACTTTGGTCCTTGGTGCTCCATTGGGCAGGGGTGGGGGGAGGCACCTCCAAGGGAGTCCAGGACAGTGGGGAGGGTCTCTTTCCTATGGGCTCCTGAAGGAGTTGGGGTCTGATGCCATCACTGAGAGGGGGGAGTGTGGGGCCCAATCTGCCCTATGTCCTGGAGGTGGGAAGGGGACACATTGTCCCACCATGCCCCTGTCCTTCCCCCGAGTGGCAGCAGGAGTCACCTTGTCCCCTTCTCTCCCTGGTGCAGCGTCCGCCAGGGACTCCGAGGACGACGAGGAGAAAGAACAACGGGTAGACTTGGTAACAGAGGAGGCTGCTCTCATGAACATCCGAGAGCAGCTCCATGCCCGAGAAAAGGTACAAACGTTCCCCAGCTGTGCTGGAACTGAGATTGTCCTGCTCCTTCCCAGCATCCTGACCCCCTGCAGAAGGTCTTGGCCCTAATCGGGACCTTTCTCCTTCATGATCTGGGACCCCCAAGATGGGGGTGTTTGTCACACACCAGCCGGGGTCTCCTCCCCGCACAGCCACTGTCCCAGTTCCTGACCCTGATTGTGGAGGAGTCGTGGGTGATTTGGACAATAGGCAGGTCCCCACTATCCCCCATTCAGGCCTAAGTCCTGCAGCTGGTGTGGCTGGGGCAGGGAGGTCCCTGGCTAACTGGCTCTCTCTCCCCTAACCCCACTCCTGGTGGGCGCAGGACGAGGCGCAGCAGCTCGAGTTCCTGCACGCCATCTACCCCGCGTGCCTCGCTGCCCAGCAGAGAGGGGAGGACACATTGGAGCCACACTGCTCGAAGGCGGCTGTGGTGGAGAGGATTGTGGTGAGTGAGACACGGCGCCCGGCAGCTGGAGGGTGGACAGAGACATGGGGGGGGCAGGGGTCTCCCCAGGCCGATGGTTGGGGGATGGCTGGTGCTGGAGGGCAGCTGAGGGCAGGGATTGCTGGGGCTGAAGATTGGGGAGAGGAGACGGGAGAACTAGTGGGCAGGAATCGGAGGAGCGGGAGGCAGCTGGGGAGATCCTGCTGGCTGTGTAATCTCCTCCTTGGGGAGTGTCAGTGAGGCCCGAATCTCACACGCTCCTTTGTCTCCTTTGCCTCTCACAGGAGCTCATTGAGGAGCTTCCTCCTAATTCTCCACCCGGCGCCGTCCTGGCCAACTCCCTCATTGCTGTGGCCAACCTCAGGTACCGAGACCCTCCCGCCCGGTTCCCCTAACCCCGGTGCTGCTCAGGCCCGTGTCTGGGAGTCACTGCCCCTCCCACTCCCAGGTCACCTCCCAAGGGGGACTCCTCTGGCAGAGGTGGCAGGAAGGGTCACTCCCTCTCCTGGCTGCTCTGTTCTTTTCACTCCAGTCACATTGCAATGGCTTTGGGGAGAGGCTGACTCCCAGGATCAGATACAGGAGGGGCAGCAGGGTCCAGGGAACAGGCGCGATTCCTGCCCTGCCACTGTCGGTCTGGGAAACCTCGGCCTTATCATTTCCTGGCTCCGTGCCTCAGTTTCCATTCTCACCAGCCTCTGCCTATTTCCCTGCAGTTTCACGTCCGTGTTGGTGCCAGTCCCACCCCCGCACTGCACAGTCTAATACCAGCTCCTCTCTCTTGCCAGCACCATGACACCTGCCCTGGAGCCGGAGCTGGAGACCCACCTCCTCCGAGCCACGTTGCACGCCGTGTTCACCCTGGGTACGCAGACGGACACCAACCAAGTCCAGGTAGATCAGCCAGCTGTTATCCTGCCCGAATCCTTGCTAATTGCCTGCAGTGGGATGTGAATGAGAGAGGCCAGGATATGTGTTTGGGGGTCTCACCAGTGCTTCCCAGAGACTCCTCTTCCCATCCTGTGGCAGGTGTAGCCCCAGTTTCCCTAACTCTGACCCATGGCTCTCCCTTGCTTTGCAGGATCTGCATAGGGTCATACCAGACCTCCTGGACGCCATGCTGGGGAACCTGCTGGAAAAGACCCCAGACACGGACAAGCTCCACTACATCTTGGAGGTGAGCCCGATGAGGGGGTGGGGGCAATTTTACCTTAACTCTTAGATCCATTTTCCAGTCTGTCCTCCTAGCTGGGCCCCCAGTGGCCGTCCTTGGTCAGGGCAGTCAGTGCAATGCAGGGTCAGGCCCTTCCTCCTTGAAGGACAGAGGAAGGAGCTGGGACTTCAAGCCAGAGCTCTGCCTGGTTGTGTCGAGCACTAACCACAGGGCCCCCGGCTGGCTTGGGGAGTGAGAGTCTGAACCCCTCCTGGGAGATCCAGAAGATGGTCCTCAGAGAAGAGCCACAGCCTCATTCCTAGAGAAACAGGAGGGCCCCAGAGAATCAGCCCTTGTCTCTGACGGGCCCCGAGATTCCTGGGGGGATTGTGCTCACACTCAGTCCCTTCACCCAGCCAAGGACTTGAGAGCCAGGGAGGGGGGAGGGGTCTGTCTCCTTCCTGGGGAGCTGTTCAGGAATCAGCAGTTCAGGGAGGATGGGACCAGCCCCGACACCGAGCATTGTCCCAATCTAGAGAGACAATGACAAGCTGTGACCTGCAGGATACAAGCATCGTCCTGGGGACAAGAGTCCCCTTCTAAAACTCTGCGGTCAATGAATCAGATATTCCACCCCCACCGCATGCAATGTCTCAGCCCCCTTGGGATGGGGGGGGGCATTAGCACTACACATGCACCCCCTCATCAATCCTGAGCTGCCTCCTTTCCCCACAGCACATTCACTACTGGACCGTGTCCAGGGTGCCACGAGAGAGAGCCAGGGCCATCAGGAGCAGCGCGGCCCTGCTCACGTCCGTCATCTCCCTCCCTGACTTTGACGTAAGTGGCCTCTGAGCCCAGCTTCCTGACTCCAGGCGTAGGGGGGCCGGCTCCAACGGGCTGGAGGATCTGCGGCTGCAGGGGCTGTGGGCTAGGAGTGATCCTCTTGGGGAGGCAGAGTCAGAGCAGAGAATGAGCCTGGCTTGAGTCAAGTTCTTCTTGTCCTGGTTAAGTGGTGACTCTCGCTTGTAAGGGGAGCAGGCTCCAGGTTCTTGCCTTCCCGTCATCCTGGAGCAGCTGGGGAAGCAAATCCTCCTGGAGGGCCCTGCCCACATCTCTGTCCTCCGGGCTCCCTTGCGGGCAGAGATAACTAAGGATTCAGCTCTAGCTCCTATCCTCTAGCATCTCCTGCAGAGGGGCTGAGGGGAAGGAGAGTCCTGGCCCAGGCGGGGACTGGGAGCTGACAGGAAAATGCTGATGGAGTCCCCTCTCCCTCTCCCTTCCATTAGAACTCAGCCGAATTCCCCAGAATGGGCCACCACGTGGCACAGCTGGCTCTGTCCGTCAGTGACACAGACGAGGACATCAGCCGGCAGGCCAGGGAGGGGGTTTACCGGCTCTACCAGCTCCTGCTGCGCCAGAGGGGTAAGGAACCCGGCTAGACGAGTCAGACTGGGACCCCAGCCGATTTCTCTCCGAGTGACCCTGGCTGGCGGATCAGTCTCTCTCTCTCTCTTTCTGTGTTCTCCACCACCCCCGCAGTTCTGTTGGGCTCTGCCCACCGTGCAGCCACCAATGGGATTGGAAGGACACAAGCCCTGCAACCAGAATGACCAATGTGTATGTGTCTCTCTCTTTCCCAGAACTGACCATCCGTGAGGTCGAAGACCTTTGGTGCTGGGACTGGCACCAGGACAGCCGGCTCCTCGGCTATAAGAACACCGCCAGGGTGGGGGAGGTAAGGACACTCTGCCAGGGCATGGCACAGCTCTGCAGGCAGGTGGCTGCCTCCTGGAGCCACGCGACGGAGTTGCCGTTCTAGGCCAGGATTTGGAGCCTGGTTCGGGGCAATCTGCTGAAGCCTCACATCTGGTTGGTTTCAGGTTTTTGGCAAATTCTTCTCGGAGAGGCAGAGAAGATTCTTCCTGCAGACAGCAGTGCTGGCCATGCACGACCCCCTGCTGCGTGTCAGCCAGGCTGGGCTGCTCCTCACTTACTCCCTCCTGGGGCAAACCGAGCAGCTGATGGGGAGCAAGGTGAGCAGCTGCATTAGACTCAGGAGATTGGGGCGGGGCCCAGGCCTCATTCCCATCCTCTGGCCATTCGCCGGCCTGGCAGCAAGGCGACTGGTGGGGAATGAGAGTGAGAGCAGGTGCTCCTGGGAAGGGAGATGAATTCACCTCCATGAGCAGGAGGGAGGAGGTTGTCCCCGGAGCAGTTCCAGCCCAGCTCGTTAGCAAGGCTAATGAATGACAAGCATTGCCTCAGCACGGACTTCTGTTCTTGGGAAGGGCAGCAGAGTCCTCTACGTGCCCTCTGCGAGCCTCTCCTGTCACCCGCGCCACCACCCAGAGTTGTTCCCGTCACTGGCAGCCTGGGAGGCCAAGGACTGAGGGGTGATGGCGACTGACCGGGCAGTTCTGAGGCACATGGGCGGGGGAAGCTCGTCCTGCTGCTGGCAGGGCTGGACTCGCTTTAGAGAGAACGGGAGGATTCAGTCAGCAGGGGCTGCTGATCTGCCCCATTCACCAGGGCTGCCGTCCTGCGGCTTCAGCCTCAGTGCCTGGGATGACTTGGGGAAAGGTCTCAAGCTCCCCACATCCCACTTCACTGCTGCCAGAATCCCTCCGCCCCCCCGCCCCGCTAGAGCCCCCTCCCTGCCCAACCTGGGTCGGGGTGGAGGTGGAGGAGAGGGGTCAGAGAACTTGAGCTGTGGATTGGAGGTGGAACAGCTGTCAGGGGCACTGGGTGGGAGGTGGCAGGAGCTCCCCCTACAAGGAGGTTGTTGGCAATGGAGGTCCCTTGAAAGGAAAACAAGACTCCATTCTGGGGGTCAGGAGGGGGACTCCATCCCTCAGAGGTGCGCGGGTGCTGGGTGGAATTGCTGCTGGTCCCAGGGGCCCTTAATTCCCCGATTCCACGGGGGCATCTGAGTCTCTGACAGGTCCTCGTTCCCTTGCAGCACGAGATCGTCACGGTCAAAATAATGAACGAACTTCACATCATCCGGCACTTGCGCCAAGTGCCGGAGGCGCTGCAGGAATTCTGCCTCCAAGGCCACCAGCAACTCCTGCTCCCTCTAAACGGGGAGTGTAGTGAGACTGAGCGGCCTCCCTCCGAGCAGGAGAGCGAGGGCCCCTCTACACACCCCTTGGAGGGCAGAGCCTATATCGCCCCACCCCCCTTGCCTGTTGGCTGGCCACCGGGGCCTCTGGTAGACTCTGTTTCAACTGAGCGGCCTCCCTCCGAGCAGGAGAGCGAGGGCCCCCCTACACGCCCCTTGGATGGCAGAGCCTATATCGCCCCACCCCCCTCGCCTGTTGGCTGGCCACCGGGGCCTCTGGTAGACTCTGTTGAAACTGAGCGGCCTCCCTCCGAGCGGGAGAGCGAGGGCCCCTCTACACGCCCCTTGGAGGGCAGAGCCTATATCGCCCCGCCCCCCTCGCCATAAGGACCGGGGCGTGGAGTCGGAAATATAAAAGGCCGGCCCTTCACCACAGTTGGGGGACAGCCTGCAACAGAGGAGGACACTTGGCCTGTTCTCCAGAGTCCCCTAACCCTAACCCCAGACATGGACGAGGACTGGCCCGGAGTACCCGCTGCGGTTTACCCCAGGGAGCCGGAAGAGGCCTGCAGGCCGCAGGTACCAAACCCCGGGGAGGCAGGAAGTAGCCCAGGGGCAGCCCGGGAGCTGCTGGCTGCAGAGCCCGGCGCGGCTCAGTCGGCGTGTTGCGGCTGGATCCCCGCCGACGCAGGGGCAACCAATCCTGCCCCTGCCAGCGCCTTGGGCTGGGACGCGGGGGAGGAGGGTGGGACCGCGTCCCCCTGCCACCCCACCCCGGGTGGCTGACCCCCTACATGGTGCAAGGAGGCTCTAGCCCAGGACAGGAACTGTTTGTTGGCTGGCCACCGGGGCCCCGCCCAGGCTAGAGCCAGCCCTGTCAAGTCTGTCTGTTTGCTGGCTGCCAGGGTTCCACCCAGGCCAGGGCCCGCCCTTGAAGTCTGGTTGTTTGTGGGGTGCTTGGGCCCCGCCCAGGCCTGAGCCACCCCCGATACAATGTGTTGAGGGGCTGACCACTTGAGCGACCTCAGCCCAGCAGCGCCGGCTCTACCATTTTTGCTGCCCCAAGCAAAAAAAAAAAATGCAACAACGCTCGGACTGCCAAAACGAGCAAAAAGAAAACCAAAAAAACCCCCCAACCACTTGGACTGCTGCCACCCGAACTGCCGAAGCAGAAAAAAAACCAACAACAACGCTCGGACTGCCGCCGCCTGAACAGCTGAAGTGCAAAAAACAAAAAAGTCGCCCGGCCTGTGCTGCCCCAAGAATGGACGGAATGCCGCCCCAGGCATGTGCTTCCTCCGCTGGTGCCTGGAGCCAGCCCCGCAGCCCAGGCCGCAGCCTGGTTGCGACAGCTGATCGCTGAGGTGGGGCGGCTGCTCCACCCCCATGCAAGAGGGCGCTAGAGTAGGCCAGAGCGGCTGCAGAGGCTGGTAGCCAATCAGAGAAGGGCCAACTGGGAGCCAATCAGGGCCGAGATTAGAGTCAGCCAATCAGGGCTAAGCTAGGCCCTATATAAAGGCTGCCCAGGCGAGTAGCAGGCAGTCTGTCCAAGACATTCATGGGAAAAGGTCTGTTTTCAGAGCAGGAGACCAGCATCTCTGAAAGAGCAGTGCTGGGCAGGCTCAAGGGAGCATACTACAGCTCCGGCCCAAGACCTGCCAGACTGTGGGCCCTGATAGAAATGGCCTAGAGGGCGCAGAGGAGAAGTGGCCCAGGGACAGTTGGACAAGGGGAGAGCAGGGAGACTGCCACTAGAGGATCACTGGGTTTGGGCCTAGGACAGTGGGTGGGCCTGGGTCCCCCCCGTTTCCCCTTGTACTGCACTTGGCCACGTGGTTGCTGAGTCAAACTGCAACCGGGCCTTGAGACAAGGGGCTAGACTTTGGGGGTTTTGGTTGGCCACTGAGGCAGGTGCAAGGACTGTTGCTAACCTGCCTCCCCCCTCCCCGCCGGAAGGAGATGAGGATGGATTAGGGGGCACTGCTGGAGGGAAGTGGCCTGAAGAAGAACACAGTCAAGCGGACTAGGCAGATTGTGCCACATGGAGAGACCAAAATGGTGGAGAAAAGAGACTTCTATTGGAGGGCCTGGGTGGCTCGGCTTGCCGAACAGCAGAGGGAGTTGTTTTGGCTGCTGTGGAGGTCGGCACCCAGACCAAACAAGAGATCCGGCATCGAGGGCGAGAGGCCAGGAACGCTGAACTGCTTCGCCTGTAGGCGACAGGAATACTAAAAGAGGGAGTGTCGCTACTGGGAGGGGGCAGAGAGGCCCCACCCAGAAAAGGCACCCCCTGTGAGAGTAACAGGGGGGCCCCCAGCTTGTTGGGTCTGTGGGGAGCCAGGGCACCTGAAGACAGAGTGCCCCTACAGGACTCCCAAGGCCCGGGTCAGCCCAGAAGGAAGGGCTAGGGCCCAAACAAGCAGGAGTAGGGATGTGGCACTGGGAAGACCCAGAAAGTGCTTCCATTGCCACCAATGGGGACATTTAAAGAGGCACTGCCCCCTGAGGCAGAAAAAGGGAGTGTCTGAGACAAGGGCTCGGTCAGAGACCAGCCACAGAGAAGGGGTGGTGAAGATGGAGGCCCCTAGAGAGAAAGGGGCTGGGGCAGAGAGGACCCACCGAAATGAGGGAACCCACATAGGAGCCAGGAGGGCCCATGTGGGACTCCAAACAGAAGTAGGAACCCACGTAGGACCAGGGCGTTCTACGGTGGGAACCCAGACCCTACAGGTGGGAAGTAGCTGGCTCCAGACTTTGGAGGGCCTGCGAGAGGAAAGGGATGTCCTGCAGGCCCCACTACGAAGGAAGATGGGGCGATAGGGACCCCTTTCCTCCCCTCCCCCGTGAGCATTTTTAAGGGGGAGGGTTTGTGGTGGGACAGCTGCCCCACCCCCATGTGAGAGGGAACTAGAGTAGGCCAGAATGGCTGTGCAAGCAGTCAGCCAATCAGGGCCGAGATTAGAGCCAGCCAATCAGGGCTAGGCTAGGCCCTATATAATGGCTGCCCAGGAGAGCAGCAGGTAGTCTGTCCTTGAACTTCATGGGGAAAGGTCTGTCTCCAGAGCAGGAGACCAGCATCTCGGGCTGGACAGTACTGCATCTGGCCATCCGGTAGCAGAGACAAATTCTAACCGGCCCTTGAGATAAGGGGCTAGACTTTGGGGGTTGTGGTTGGCCACCGAGGCAGGTGCAAGGACTGTTGCTAACCCCCGCCCCTGGAATCGGGTGAGGATGGACTAGTGGGCACTGCTGGAGGGGCAGTGGCTTGAAGGGCAGTGTCAAGCGGTGAGCAACGCGGCTCCAGATGCCAACGGAGGACAAGAGAAGGATGGGATGCTGCCAGCAGAGGACGTTCCCCATGGACTGAGCTAACTCCCAGAGCGATCAGCGGGAGGCGCCATGCTGGTGAGTCCCGAACCCCGTCAAAACCGCCCAGCCCTATTGTGGGCCCACTGCTACCCTGCAGACTCTGGTCAGGATCAGACTGGGCCAGCTGGAGTGGCCTCCCTCTGAGGGGGAGAGCGAGAAGGGGAGCTAGTGGAAGGGGAAATGGAGCCCCCCCAGCACTGACAGAAACTTTCTCCCCTCTCTGTGGAGCAGGGTTCTTCCCTCTGCCCCCCAAATTCCTTCATATGGGGCAGGATATGGGATCTTTCCTTGATCTACCCCCCCCCCCCCATTCCATCTGCGCCCAGGCAGAGCTCTCCCTGCCCCATGTGGTGCAGAAAAGCCCTTGTGTCAGGGCCACAGCCCCACTGGAGCTCGGAAAGCTCCACTTTTGAGGAGGTGGGGGTGGGACAGAGGCTCAGGGCTAGTTTCACCTTCTGCCCTTTATTCTCCCCTTGGCCCTTCTATGGGGTCTCTGGGTGTGACAGGAATAGGAGCCTCCTTCCAGCTGTCTTCCAGGCCCTGGGATCTGGCACAGCCTCCCAGACGGGCACTTCCTGTAGCTGAGCCACGTCAGGGAGCAGTGGGGACAGGTCACCTCGTCCCAGCAATGCCGGCTCTCAAAGAGGCTTAGATGGAAGAACCCAGTCCCTCATGGAGGTAAGAGCCATTTACTCCTTGGGGCGTGTGGGTCTCTTGAGGGAGAAATGGCATCCCCAATGCATAGCCTGGCTGGGAGCTGTCCCTGGATCCCAGCCCTGGTACAGAGCCCTATTTCTCATCATGATATCCTCATTTTATTCTCAGAGGCGGTGTCCAGGATCCTGGAGACTGTTTCCTGCTGCAGAAGGTTTGAGCGGGGAGAGATCACTCACTGTCACGACCCAGGGGTCTTCAATCCGAGTCTGCAGGGTTCATGGGAGCAGCCACACTCCAACCCTCCACCTGGAAGCCTGCTGAAAATTGCTTACCGCGGACCCATGAAGTTCAGCCCCAGGTTCCACTCCTGAGGTCCTATTGGAGGAGTCTCAGGAAAGCTCACTGGACCCCTGGCCCTGCGTAAGACAGCAGCAGGAACACGAAGCTGACTGAACACCAGGCCTGCTCCCTGTTCTGGACCGTGTGCTGCCTGGTTCTGCTGCCGCTCCCCTGGCTTGATTTCCTGGCATCTGATTTGTGGTGGTGATCGCACGTTTGTCTTTTGCTGCTGATCTTCCAATATCCTGACCCGGCTGACTCTCGACTCCTGTCATGTGAGTGTGGACTCTGGCTCTGACTAGTAGGTCTGGCTGCCAGCCGTGACATGGACTTTGGTACAATTTCTCCAATGCCCCTTTCTGCTCTCCAGCAAGATACACCAGTCCCTTGGCTCCCAAAGTCCCAGTTGCCCGCTATTCAAGGGCTGAGGGGTAGTGCTTGTCTTGCCACTGCCCCCCACCCCGCCTGCTTTTCCTAGGGGAATCTCCCTAGAGCACAGGAGAAATCTGCTTTTCTCTTAGCATCAGTCCCACCCTGGCCTCAGCTCGGCTACTGGGGTCAGGCACCACTTTTGAAGCCCTTAGCGTGGGGGTGGAGGTGGGAGCAGAGGCTGAAGCTCTAGCAGTTTCCACCAAAGAACACCCCCCTGTCTTTCTATGGTCCGGCTAGGGCTCCCCATCCATCCTGGAGCTGAACCCCAGATGGGAGCTGATGGATTATCCTTGGTGGGCCACGGTCTTGTGTGTGATGGAGCTTTGTGCCAGAGAGGGCCAGGAGCAGATGCACCACGCCTGGCCAGGACCGGGCTAAACAGCCTGTAATGCTAGGTGAGTCAAACCATGGCCACAATACAGACCCCCTGGGCATCCATGGAGACTGAATCTGGGCCCTTCACTACCAAGAGCACAACTCGTTCCAACTTGAGTCATGATGCTGGTGACCCCTGCCAGCCCCTCTGAGGGGGGTCAGTATTATCCCTGTTCCTGGGGCATAGAGATAGAAAGTACCGGTAACTGGCTGCAAGGTCACACACGACGTCCCTGACAGAGGCAGGAAGGAAGCGTGAGACTGATACCAGTCCAGCTCCAACCACTAGACTCCACCCACTTCCAAAGTCAGAGAACCCAGGAGCCTTGACTCTGACACTAGGCCTTAAATGACAAGACCTATGGCTTCCTGAGTGGGAGGGAGGTTGAAGGGACCATCTGCTGAGCTCCCCTTGGCAATGCCGCTGTCAGAGACCATTGCTAGTGGGTGCCAAGTGCCTGAGCAGGAAACTGCTTGAGAGCCTCCTAGAGATTCACAGGTGTTTCACTGTGACCCTCAGGGAGCCATGGCAAGAGACTCTCTGGCTCTAACAAAGGGTTTCTGTTCTCCTAGACAGTCAGCCCGTGAGGCCAGTTTGCAGAATGTGGAAGAGCCCTTTGGCGAGGCGTTGGAGGATTCACCATGAAGGCGGCAGCAGCGGCAGTGCCTGGGGTCCCCATGGGCCAAGCCTCAACTCCTGCCAATCCAGGCTAATCTCCCGCTGCTCTCAGTGGGGCTTGGCTCTAGCTGCTGTGCCTGTGAGCTTAGCCCAGGGGTCTCAAACTCAAATGACCACGAGGGCTGCATGAGGACTAGTTCATTGGCCCGAGGGCCACATCACTGACACCCCCCCCTCGCTGCCCCTGGCCCTGCCCCCAGAGGGGGCAGGAGGGGTGTGGCAGGGTCTCAGGGCAGGAGTTGAGGTGCAGGGGGCTCAGGGCAGGGAGTTGGAGGGGTGAGGCAGGGGGTGCAGGGTGCAGGCAGGGAGCTCAGAGCAGGAGGTTGAGGTGCAGGAAGGATGTAGGATGTGGCTGGAGGCTGAGGGCAGGGAGTTGGGGTGCAGCAGGGGGTTGAGGTCCAGGCAGGAGGCTCAGGGCAGGGGGTTGGGGTGCAGGCGGGAGTGTGAGGTGTGGCAGAGGGTTGGGGTGTGGGGTGCAGGCGGGAGTGCGAGGTGTGGCAGAGGGTTGGGGTGCAGGCAGGGGACTCACGGCAGGGGTTTGGGGTGCAGGATGGCATTGGGCTGTGGCCTGGAGCCACTTACCTAGACAAACAGCCCTGCAGGCCGTGTGTTGGAGACCCCTGGCCTAGACAGAGCACTCAGGTATTTCCATCAGCCTGCTCAATGGCAAATGCAGCCACCCAAAGAAGTGAAGAAGAATGGAAGTGAAAGAGTAAAGCTGGACCATCCGCTGAGCTGCTGCACTCAAGTGAGCAGAGCCGGGTAGAGAAGAGGGAGAACGTGAAGGTGGCTGGCGGCAGTAGGGAGGAGAAGCCGTTTGGGAGCCAGGAAAGGAGAAATAAATAGTTAATAACAAATCCTGCAGGCTTTCTCTTGTGTGGTGAAGGATTGAAAAGGGGTCTCTAGCTGTGTATGATGGGGGGGGGGGGGGTCTATAAAGGTAAGAGGTCACTCTAGGGGCTTGAAGCCCCAGATTCTGGGGCTATTGCCTCCTTCTACCAGCTGATCTCAACCCAGCAACTCCCTCAGGTGGTAGCCGTAGTGAGCTCTTGTCCTCCTCTTCCGGACTAGCCACCAGAAAAAGGACACTATACATGTGGCCAAGGAAAGACAGAGGCAGTGTTGCCTGTTAACATGGCTCTTGTGGGGGAGCACGGCAGGTTACTTTGGACTAGGTAGGAGCCACGTGTTTCCAAAACTGCACCTCCCGAGGCTCCAGAGACTTCGCTGCCAATCCCAGAGCGTCCTCAGAGTCCTAAAGCGCCAGATAGAATCTGGCCTCTCCCCCGACCTCAGCAGTCCAGAAAAAGTTATTTGTAGACATGTTCTGTGTCTTCTCCTGCCACACTCCCCTCTTAGCGACTAATGCAGTCACAGAGTCCAGGCTCGGATATTAGGGAACACTATTTCACTAGGAGGGTGGTGAAGCACTGGAATGGGTTACCTATGGAGGTGGTGGAATCTCCATCCTTAGAGATTTTTTTAAGGTCAGGCCTGACAAAGCCCTGCCTGGGATGATTTAGTTGGGGTTGGTTCTGCTTTGAGCAGGGGGTTGGACTAAATGACCTCCTGAGGTCTCTTCCAACCCTGATATTCTATGATGTCTCTGTCCCTCTTTTCTACTCTTTCAGTTGCTAGGAAGATCGTGGCTGTGTCATGGGGGTCAGGCAAGCCCATTGGTCAGGCAGTACCCCACTGACTAAGTGCCCTCTCCAAGGAGTCTCTCAGAGAGTGGATTCTTCCTGATGGGCCATCAACACCTTTCTGGCCCTCCTTTGTTTCTACTGTAAAGCTGGCTCTGGGCGTCTCCCAACCTCACAACGTATTTCAGAAACACACATAGAGCATAACTTCCCCTACAATGACAGCACCTCCAATCCAACAGGTTATTAATGTTCAACAGATCCAGACATTTTACATACCACCTCACAAGGCATGCATAATACAAAACATCTCATAATCATATCACAGTGGTGAATACTGTGTGCTACTGAGGGATACAGGGTTCCAGAGTGTCAGTGTATCATGGCCAATGGCAGTAAAAGCCGAAAGGAGATGCTCCCCTGGAACAGCCTTTGGTGACAGCAAGGTCCCCACTGAGAACTTCAGTGTGACTCTGCAGCTGTTACCCAGCTGTCCCCCCGCCCTTCCGCCCCCACCCCCAGTATCAGCTGCAACTCAGTGCTTTTTGAGTGGCTTCATGCTGGCTGCATGCCTAGACAACAGATAAAATCTGCTAAATCTTTTCTTTCCCAGAAAGAGCCATTCCCATGTTTCTTTCGATTTCCACACGCGTCAGACAGGAAACAAACCCAATGCAGAGTGGAGGGTGTCACGGCCGTGATGCACTCTGAGAAAACCCAACAGCATTTACAGCTGGCTGTGTAACTTTTCATTGTCTGATCACTGCCTTCCTGCCTCCCAGGCTGAGATCTAAAGTGAAGATGTGGGGTGTTGAGAAGTGGCTTGCCATTAGTAGGGTTCAGAGTTAGCACCACATTGAGGTGGACTGAGGCCAGCTTGCCCCTCTCTGATAGCTGTTGTGTGAGGCCCACTACAGACTCAGGCAGAAGTTAGTTTGTTCTGGAACAGCCATCTAAGAGGAGCAGTGAGGGCAAACAACCTAACTGACTTCAAGATTGAGCTTGATAAATTTATGGAGGGGATGGGATGACGAGACTGCCTACCATGGCATGTAGCCGATCTGTAACTGCTAGCAGCAAAAATCTCCAACAGGCGGTGATGGGACACTAGATGGGGAGGGCTCTGAGTTACTACAGAGAATTCTTTCTCAAGAGTCTGGCTGGTGGGTCTCCCCCACAAGCTCAGGGTCTATCTGATCGCCATATCTGGGACTAGGAAGGAATTTCCCCCAGGTCAGATTGGCAGAGACCTGAGGGGAGGGGTTGCCTTCCTCTGCAGCACAAGGCACAGGTCACTTGCAGGTTTAAACTAGTGTCAATGGTAGATTCTCTGTAACTTGAAGTCCTTAAACCACGACTGGAGAACTTCGGTAACTCAGCCAGAGGTTAGGGGTCTATTACAGCAGTGGGTGGTGAGGTTCTGTGGCCTTCAATGTACAGGAGGTCAGACTAGATGACCTTCTGACCTTAAAGTCTATGAGTCTTATTGAGTGGTTCACACTTAATGTAAAGAACCAAAACCTGGGAAATACCAGACAGGGGACCATCAAACAGGAGTAAAAAGCCTCAGCAAAGAGCTCCAGGATACATAGCAGGGTTCATGTGGCAGTGAGTTCCAAAGATAAAGGACCCATTCATAAGATCACATTATCTGAAGAAGCCACCCCAGAGACAGCTGCATCTCAGCGCTGGGCAAGCCATCCCCATGTAGTGTTGCTGTGCTGCTGTTCCGCAGCTGTTCCACCCCAGAGGTGACTGCATCTCAGTCCCAGGTGACCATTACCCAGCAGTGGAAAGAGTTGAATCTTTGCTAAGGGTTTTTGTTTTCAGTTCTAAGAAATACCTCATTTCTGAGAAGAGGCAGTTGGGATGTCATTTCTGGACGAAGAGACAATGGTAACATCCAGAAATTCACAAGGGGGTGTATCTCTGGCCAAACTGTCCCCCTCCTTCTCTCCCCCCCCCCACAAGGTTGGTCACAGTTCCTGGCACTTTCAGTGCTCTTTAAAGCACGTGCACTTCCAGACCCTGCTGCTCCGAAGAGCCCGTGGGGGGATCTGGGGAATGAAGATTCTCTGCACCCTCCAGTCTCTGTCACTTGCTTTTCCAGCCTGGCCCCACCTCTCCGGGCCCCTCTGTGCTCCCCTCCCACACGCACACTGCCTCCCACCCCCTCGCACTACAATGTGAGAGCAGGGCCGCCCCACCCACCTTCAAACCCCTGCCAGCTGGGATGCTGGAAGGATAAGACACGGAGTTACGCTTTTTTTCTCAGACAAAATTTTGCCTGCACGGAGAGAAGCAGAGATTTGGCCGGCTAAGAGCAGGGGGCGGAGTGGGGAGGGCATGTGGATAGTTTTTGCCCCAATCTAGTCCATCCCCCCCAAGGAGCAGGATTGTCCCCCCTACTCTATCCCCTCTGCCAAGGGGCAGGATCGTCCCCTCTGCTCTATTCCCCCAGGTTGCAGGATTGTCCCCCGCAGTCTATCCCCCACCCATGGGGCAGGATCATCCCTGTTTGTTCCCCATGTTTCACCCTCCCTAACTGTGCTAGGGCATTGCCAAGTCACATGAGAAGTCTTGGCTCTCTGTGGGTGGAAATTCCCAGCAGCTGGGGATGGGGGTATGGGACAGGGTCAGTTCGGCCCTTGCCCTCTGTCCAGCAGAAAGATAGGCTCAGACAGCAGCTAATCTACCCTCAACGCTGGGTCTGGCTCATGGCGTGATTTGAAACACTGTCAAACTCTGACCAGTTCAACCAGCTAAAACCAGGGCAAACCCCTGGGCCTGTGGAATCCCCTAGAACAGTGGCTTGTCTTGCAGTGGCTGAGAGGGATCCCAGGGTGGGAAACTGGGGAGTCTCCAGCAGAAAAAAAGGAGACTTTGGTGCTCCTGGACCAGAGCCCAGCATTAGGGGAGTGGGGTTGGGTCAGGGCGTGTACTTTCCCTTTTCTGTGCCTCAGTTTCCCCCAGTGCGGGGTCTCGGCCCAGAGCTACCAGTGCCCCGAGTGCCGGACTCCCTGCTCCAGGGACAGGATGACCCCAGACACGCGGCTGAGAGCCCTGGTGAAGAAAATCACAGAGCCCCTGCGGGAAGAGATGGAGCTGGTGAGACCAGACCAGACAGGCTGAATCAGGGGAAAGGGGCGCAGGCTCTCACAGGCCCCAGGGCGGGGACTGGCTGGATCAGGGGGTGGGGAATGGGACACGGGGCCTTTCCTCTCTAGGGGGCGCAATCTCTGATTTGGAGGGCAGGGGACTGGATGGCTCACGGGGGGTAGAAATGGCTCAAGAGGATCTGATCTGAGGGGCAGGGACTAGTTGGTTCAGGGGATGGGAATGGGGCACGGGGCTCTCGTCCAGAAGCAGGAACTGGCTGACTCTGGGATGGGGTCCGAGCTCTGACCCTGCTCTGTCCCTGCAGCAGGGGCCGGGGGCTCAGCCAGAGCCGGGGCGCCCGGTGCAGCTGGTTCGTCTGGATGACAAAGGCAGCCTGATCCTGTACGAGGAGGCCCTGAGCCTCTGCCTGGAGCAGGGTGGGGTGGGGGACGCCCCCGTCTGCCTGGTGTCCATCATCAGGGAGCAGCGCCAGGGAAAATCCTTCCTGATGAACTGCCTGCTGCGCCGGCTCCAGAGCCCGGTGAGTGGGGACAGGAGCCCCAGCTATGGCCCCATCACCTGAACCAGAGACCCCACCCACCCCAGCCAGGGCCCTGCCCCTTGCAACACAAACCCCACCCACCTCGGCAAGGGCCCCCTCCCCCTCCACGACTGGCCATGCCCCCTACAGCAAAGGTCCCCTCTCCCCAGGCAGGGCCCTCCCGCTGTACCAGGCCCAGGGCAGAGCAACTGAGGCCCCACCCTGCAGCCATGGCCCCTCCCTGTTCACCAAAGGCCCCACCCTCTGGTCGTGGCCCCTCCCCCTGCACCACAGGCCCCACCCTCCAGCCATGGCCCCTCCCCATGTACCACTGGTCCCATCCTCCAGCTGTAACCCCACCCCCAGACCCTTAGAACTCCACCTCCTCCCCCAGTGTCCCACCACCCTGCCCCCTGAGAATGCCAGACCCAATCCCCGTTCCCTTCTGACCTTGCCCTGGTCACCCCTACAGGAGGCTGTGGATGCGTCATGGATGGGCTGAGAGGACGAGGCCCTGGGGGGGGTTGAGTGTCGCAATGGGACAGCGACCGTGATGAGGGGCGTGTGGATGTGGGACCAGCCCCTCTGGGTCCACGCCCAGGGGAGGAGGGGGAGTGGGGCAGGGAAGCAGGCAGGGGAATGGGGGATGGGGCAGTAAGGGAGGGGAAAGAGAGTGGTGTGGGGGGAAGATTCTAAGGGGAGCAGGGGGCTGGAGTAGTGGGGAGGAGGGAGGGGAATGGGGGAGTCTGGAGGGGGCAAAGTCCTGTACAGGGGCAGGGGGACGGGAGGGGCTGGAGGAGGGGGGAAAGAAATGGACAGATGGGGATAAGGTCCCAGCCCTGTAGTTCCCTACAGACACACTGGGATGGAGTTAGGGGTGGGGGGTATTCACAGCTTGAACCTCCTCCCCCAGGGCCTGTCTCCAGCCAGCGTGCCCAGGGCCGGCCCCAGGAAGCCGGGCAGCGTAGGAGCCAGGGATGGGCAGGGGCGAGGGTGGCGTCAGTGCAGGGCACTCATCGCTGTGGCCGGTGGATCTGTCCGTGTGTCTGTCCCTGCAGGTGGCCATGTTCCTGGTGGACACCGAGGGCTCCCTTGACCTGCAGCGCCGTATGGAGACCAGCATCAAGCTCTCCGTGTTGGGCATATTGCTCAGCTCCTACTGGGTGGGGGAGCCGTGCTGCGGGGGACGGGACTGAGGGCTCTGCAGGGGGTGCTGTGCTGTGGGGAGCGGGGTGAGGGGGCCAGCAGGGGGGCTGTGCTGCGGTGGGGTGAGGTGTGGGGTTGGCAGGCGGGCTCACCTTTTCTTATTATTATTTTTCAGATCATTAACATTTCCAGTACATTTAAGCAGACGGAGGCAGATTATTTGGAGGTGGGTGGGGCAGAGGATACACACAGCTCTACTGACACGGACCTGCCAGCCAGGTCTCTGCTGGGGGGACCCAAGACCCTGGGTGATTTAGGGATTGGAGGGGGGCAGTCTAGAGGCTGTTATTGATGTTTAAAAAGTGCCAGAGATCGTGCCCCAGGCTGGGATTCGAGCAATGAGTCTGAACAGTAATACGTGAGCAGTAATTAATCAAATATTAGTGACTATCATATTTCTGGTTCTTTATCATTACCTGGTGGCTATTTGTCATTAACCGATTAGCTCTGGTTCTCACTGCTGAGTGCTGGACCTGCTGGGGGGCTGGTGGAGAGGTCCCGGTTCACTCCCCTAAGTGATCTGAAATGCTCCTGCAGACTCAGGTTTCCGGGAGGGTCAGGTAGCCTTGTGGTAGCTTTGGTGACCCAGAGCTGAGGTGGGTGGAACCAGGGCTGACGAGGGGGGGGGGAACCAGTACAAATTACCGGGACCTGGCTGTCCGAAAGGGGGCCCGGGGCCCAGCGGTCCGGAAGGGAGTCTGGAGCCCAGCTTCCCCCCCCTCTTGTTGGCCCTGTTTAGCTGGTCCGCCCTTACTGGGGGTCCCGAACCCGCTCTCGGTGGCCCTGGGACCATGCCACCATGGAGCAAGGGGTAGCCCAGATACACGTGCCCCCAGAAATCAGCATTTCTCACAGAACGTGTCCAGCCAGAATGTCGTGCTCAGCCAAGCCAGGGCCAGCAGAGTTAAGGGAAATGCCCGCCCAACCGTATCTCGGCCTTCTTGGGCTGGCGCTCCAATATACCTGTGGCACCCAGCCCTGCTCTCTGCCTGTGCCCCATATGGGGCAGGAGCCACCTGCACATGTCCTGCACCCAGACACTGAGTCTGGATGGGCAGGAGCCAGCCCTGGGCACCCTGCATCGCTCTGCGTTAGTTAAGGGATTGTGATGGGAAAAATGTTCCATTGGAATCTTCCCAACCAGCCATAACCCTAAACCTATGTCCCATCCCCCAGCCCCACCTCTGTGTGTGCTTCATTCCCCCTCCCTGCATGCCAGGGGTCTATGTGCCCCCCATTCTCCCTGCTCAGCACCCAGAAGTCCCTGCTACCTTCCTTGCCCAGAGTGATTGGCTCATTGGCTGCTGATGCTACTCACCGGATCTAAATGGAAATTGGGCTTTCCCGTTTTCCAATTTCCCCCGCCCCAAGTCAGTAGCGTTCTTTCAACTGTTGCCCAGCGTCTCCCCTGAAATTTGGGAATTGATCAGATGTGGTCTCAAAAAGTGATCACGATACAGACAGACAAAGAGAAATGCCATCCGGTTGTCTTCTAGGTCTTTTACTTCACTTAGCCAATTAACTAACTTGTATAATTGGTTATTTTATATTCATTAATAGCTGCCAGTTATTGATTATTTGTGAGTCACTACTAGCTATTAGCTGTTTGTTATTTCGTACCTACCATTAGTTGTCAGTTGATTTCATAGTGACCATGTGGGGAGATGGAAAATAAAAGTTTTGTTGAAAAATGGAAAACTGACAAAATCAGAATGTTTTCATGCCAATTTCCACTTTCAAAGAACAGCCAAATGTTAGCATTTCTTGGGTTTCTCTCTGCACGTTTTTGGGTTCCACTCATTGTTTCTCAGGTTTCGATCTATGATTTTCAGCCTTTGGTTTTCAGTTCTCGTTCATTGTGTTTTGGTCCATGCTTGTCAGTTTTGTGGCTTTAGTTATCACCACTCCCATGTCATTTATTGGGTTTCGTTCTCTGATTGTCAGATTTTGATCTCACTGGTTTGGGGAAGCGGTTCATTATTGGTTTTCTGCTTTTTCTTTATTGGTTACAAGATTTCAGTGTTTGTTTACAGAGCTTCATTTATTAGTGTCTCTCTACTGATTACCGGCTTTTAATTTTTCTTTATATATTCGGAGTGTTTAAACTTTTTTTTCATTTCTGCTGTTCACTTATTGCTTCTTTTCACTACTGGTTTCTCTCTTTGACTATTCATTTTCTAACTTTGACTTGGTTTTGTGACCTTGATCTGGTTTTCATACTTCTATTATTGGTCTTCTGTTTTGGCTCTTGGTTTTCTGATTTTCATTACTACTTTTCTGGCTTTGATGATTGGACTTCTGCATTCAGTTATTGCTTTTCTGATATTGATTACTGGTTTTCTGTCTTTCACTTTGGGGTACAGTATTTTGACTTTGATATCTGGTTTTCTGACTTGCATTGCTGGTTTTGACTCTCTGACTATTGGTTTTCTTATTTCAAATACTTATTGTTTATTGTTGGCTTTCAGACGTTAATTCCCGATAACTTGCTTTGATTACTGTTTTTCTGACTTGGATAAATGCTGGTTTTCTATTTTTGACTATTGGTTTTCTGGCATTAATTATTAGTGTGTTGATTTTGTTAAGTGATTGTGTGATTTATTTCACCGCTTTTCTGGTTTCAATCATTGGTTTTCTGATTCCAATGACTAGTTTTCTTCTTTTCATTATTTCTTTTTGGTCTCCAATTGTTGGCTTGATGAGTTTGATTTTTGGCTTTCTGTGTCTTCTGTGACTGCTTTTCTAGAACCAACTAGTGGGTTTTCTGAATTCAGTTATTGCTTTTATATCTTTGATTACTGGTGTTGAGTTATTGTTGTTTGAAATTCTGTTTTCTCTCTTCATTTTGTTAATTTTTCTCTCTTCAATGATCAGTTTCCACTGAATGTTGTCTGGGATCCCTTTAGTTTCAGTGGCATTTATTTCACTCGTTTATTTTGCATTGCCAATCTTGATTGGTCACATGTGCGGGGATGGTTTGTTCAAGATGGAAAAATGTTGCCTTCTCTCTCTCTCTCGCTCTCTCTCTCTCTCTCTTTCTGCATCTCAGATGTTCATTCAGGTTGCGAAGGAGGTTGGAGGGACCTGCAATCTGGTCCCAATCCAGGTGGGTCCTTGTTTCCCATCACCCCCCATATGAGGATATAATGCTTGTTCCACCCCCCACCCCCCCGCCAGTCCTGTTATCCCACCTGATTCTTACTATTCTTATTTACTGTCTCTATTGCCAGAGCACCTCAGAGCCCCCGTCCTAGACCCAGACCCCATTGTGCCAGGTGCTGGACAAACCCCAAAGAAACATCCAGTCCATTGTTCTCCCTCCACGCCCACGTCATGCCCAGGGTCTCAGTGTCCGTGGCTGGGTTGGACAACAGCCTCCAGCTCTGGTCTCCTCTCTGTGCCCCCAGCCCCAGTGTGACCCTTCTCCTGTGCTCTCTGTTGCAGCGCCTGGACCTGTTGGTGCGAGATTGGCAGCTCTCTGGAGCCTACGGCGCGGACGCGGGGCAGGAGTATCTTGGAGAAATCACACAGGTAATGATCAGATACCACGTGTGTTCAGGGAAACAGCAAACTTTGGGGCGGAGCTGAACGTTTCCACAGCGGGTCTGATTCCCTGCTGACGGCCACAAATGTTGCTTTGACTCCCGCAGGACCTGGAGGTCTCTGCTGAGCAGCCCCTGGTGTTGGAAGCCCTGAGGGCGAGCGGCACCTGGTGCTACCTGTTGCCCCACCCTGGCACTCAGTTCACCAGGAGCAGGGCAGGGACGCCAGATGGTAAGAGACCCTCATTTTCTGCCCTCTCACCCCCTGCTCTGCTCCCCCAGTCCTCACCCCCTCCTGCATTGCCCCCACCCTCTTCCCTGCCCCCATCCCCACCCTCTCTCCTCTGCTGCCCCTTTCTTCCCCTCTTGCGCTTCCCCCACCCCAAAATCCCAGTGCCCAGCTCACCCCCCTTGACTTAGAATTGACTCTACTGCCCACTGCACAGGGGCACTCGCTGGGTCACAGCATCTGTGTGGGAGGGGAGAGGGACATGGGGCGGGGGTCACTGCTGGGGTCCTGGTCTGCTAGGGGAACGCTGCTGGTGTCCCCCTGTTGGGTCTTCATGGGTCCCCTGGCACCACCCAGTGGAAACTGCTGTCTCCCCACTGCAGCCTCTCCTTGCCCCCTCATGCCTCTCCCCCATTTTCCCCCAGGCAGAGGGGTGGGGGGTGTTAAGCAGCTGTTGCCCAGAGATGAAATCTCATTTCCTGTGGCACAAACTAGCCCACCCAATCGCATTTAACGTGTGTCCTACCCTGGACACCTGGGTCCTTTTCCCCTCTGCAGACATGGACGAGGATTTCTGGCAGTGCCTGTGTGACTACATCAGCACCGTGGTGCGCTCAGCAGGGACACACATCCGGACGGACCGAGCTGGGCAGGTGCTGACGGGGGCTCAGCTGGCTGCCAGGATCAAGGTGGGAGAGTGGGGGCTGTTAAAGGCGGGGGGGGGGCTGGCTGGATGGGAGACAGCAAAATGGGCCGCAAGGCGGGGACAGGGATTCAATACAGGGTGCCATTCTGCAGGGAGCGGGGCAGGGTGCTCTGTAGGGGGTGCTGGGCTGCAGGGAGCGGGAAGGGGCTCAGCGGGGGGAAGGGGGCTGAGCTGTCCCTGATCCCAGTTCCCCCAGGTGTTATTCCCTGCAGGGCGTCTCCCGATATTGGAAGACCCAGTGCTACGACTTCTCCTCACCCATGAAGGTACCAGGTCACCCCTCCCTCCGCCTCTCTCTTTCCAGCCTGGATTTGGGGCGGGGGGCTGGTCCTATTGACCCCAACCCCAGGTCCTCCTGACATTGGCCAATCACACTAGCCCAGAAGGGGGCACCACAACAGCTCCACCAAATGTCCTGATCGAGGACTCCTAGCACCCAAGAGATAAGGGGACCTGCAGGAAGCCCTGCCAGAGAACCAGCCCCTCCACTAGGGTGGCAGCAACGTGGTCATGGCTGTGGGGTCGAGGTGCTGCCCTCTGGCTCTATTGAAATGTGGTGGGTTGGGGACCAGTTCGGAGGTGATAGCGAGGAGCAGGTCCTGTACGAATGTGGGGAAGGTGGTGACTGTGGCTGGGCTCCTAGTTCAGAGATGGGCCCATCCCATCCGCACCCACAACCCCGTTCCCTCTCCCCACACAGATGGCTGAGGCATTTGCAGTGATGAGACAGGAGTTAAACAGGAGAGCAGTAGAAGCCACCAGGAGGGAATATGACCAATTTGTGCAGGAGCTGGTGAGTGCAGAGGGGCTGCAGATTGGGAGTGAGGGGCACCAGCATACCTGAGGGGAGGCAAGGCTGAGGTAGCAGGGGGCTGTGGGTTGGGAGTGAGGGGGCTGCGGGTGTGTGAGGAGGCGGCGCCCCCTGTGGCTGGGTAACGCTAGTGCTCGTCCCTAATGGCCAATCACTCCCCCATCCCGGCAGGACCGTGACCACCAGAGCATGAGCAGCTGCCTGAGGGTGAAGCCCCTGGAGATACAGCGACGCTGGAGGGGAAACACCAGGAGCTGCTGGAGCGCTGCCGGGGGGAGCTGTGGGGCGAGGACCCCCAGAAACAGGGTGCCCTGGAGGAGCTGAAGAAGGAGCTGGACAATCAGATGGCGGAGTTCCTGCCGCGATATGAACAGCGCTTTAAAGTGAAGAAGGCCGAGTGGTTGGTCCTGTACATTGGGCGGGGGGGCGGTTCTGGCAGTGGTGGGTGCGGGTATCGGAGTAGGCATCAGGGCGGGTGCAGCTCTAGTGGGGCTGGGGGAAGCAGTGGCCATTGGGACTGGGGCCGGGGTCTTTGGCCTGATTGGGGGGGTTGGGCACTGGCCGCGGGCCTGGTTTGGACAGAAGATGGTCCAGAACAAGACAGGCACCAACACTCCAGGTCAGGGGAATGAGCGGGAGAGGAGGGCAGGATGTTCAGATTAGGAGCCCCTGCTGCGGGGGGCAGATAGTGGGAAGAAACCATCACACCTCACTCTGGGTAAGGGTCTGTCCCAGCCGTCAGCACTGGGAACCTCTGTATGCAGGGGATAGATAGATATGAGGATGTTTGGGGATAGATAAAAACAAATTTACAACAGGTAATTTTGCGAGATTACAAAAGGACACAGGGGTTGACTGATTTACAGCCGGGTCACCGAGATCAGAATCCAGCCCAGATCCCATCGACCTCAGTAGATAAATAACATGGCCGTGGATCCCGTGCTCCGAGCCGCCCCCAGCATCCCTCGGTCACAAGTTTTTTTGGTTTTCATTTTCAACAAGTGGAAGAAAAATTGATTTTCATACTTTATGTTTGTTTTAAATATTTAAAACTCCCCTGATTCAGTGCGTGTGTAGAGGGGACAATTTTGGGGCATTTCCTCTCATTTCCCCACTGATTTTAAAACAATCCTAAGGGGTTAGGGAGATTAGAAACCCCCAAATCCCAAACCAACAGTTTCAGTTTATTCTCACCCCAGATCCTCCTGCCATTAGCCAGTTGCACTAGGCCAGGAGGGGGCACCACGACAGCCTCCTGCAAAATGTCCTGATTGGGGCTCCCTGACACCAGCCCCTGAGAGATAAGGGAACCCTCAGAGACCCAGCCGGAGAACCAGCCCCCTCCACAGGGGTGATGCTAATGTGGCCCTTGCTGTGATGTCATTGGGGGGCTGTCCCTGGCTCTGGGGGAATGTGGGGGGTCAGGGGGCAGTGGGGAGGTGACAGTAGCGAGCAGGGCCCTGGAGGAATGGGGAAAAGGTGAGTGGGGGGCAGGGCCGGCTTTAGCAAAAGCGGGGCCCGATTCTTGGGGGCGGGGCTTGCTGCAAGCGCCGTGGGGGGGGGACGGAGGGGGGGGGACGGGGAGACCCGAGCCGCGCCGTGGGGGGGGACACGGGGAGACCCGAGCCGCGCCGCGGGGGGGGACAGAGGGGGGGGGGACACGGGGAGACCCGAGCCGCGCCACGCCGGGGCGGGGGGGGGGGTCAGGGGGAAACCCGAGCCGCGCCGCGCCGCGGTGGGGGGGGGACACGGGGAGACCCGAGCTGCGCCGCGCTGCGGGGGGGACGGGGGGACACAGGGAGACCCGAGCCGCGGGGGGAGAGACATGGGGAGACCCGACCCGCGCCGCGGGGGGAGAGACACGGGGAAACCTGAGCCGCGCCGCGGGGGGAGAGACACGGGGAAACCCGAGCCGCGCCGCGCCGCGGGGGGGGGGACACGGGGAGACCCGCACCGCGCCGCAGGGGGGGGACCTGAGCCGCGCCGCAGAAGCCGCGCGGGGGGGGGGACCCGAGCCGCGGGGACCGGGCCGGGCCAGAGCTGCTGGGGCCTGCGGGAACCGGCCGTGCCTCCCCGGAGCCCTTCTCCCAACCCCACCACCCCAGCTTACTTTGTGCTGCCGGCCCGCCCCTGCTTCCTCTCAGACTTCCCGCGAATCTCTGATTTGCGGGAAGCAGGGGAGGGGGCGGAGCGTGCAGGGGAGGGGAGGAGGGGGAAGTGAGCTGGGGGCGGGGTAAACAGCTGCAGCGTGGGGCCCTCTTGGCGCGGGGCCCAATTCAGCCGAATCGGCTGAATCGGCCTAAAGCCGGCCCTGGGGGGAGAGGGGTTCCCAGTTCAGAGATGGTTCCATCCCCATCCCCCACCCTTTTTCCCATCCTACCACAGATGGCAGTGATGATAGAGGAGGAAAACAGAAAAGCAGTAGAAGCCTCCAGGAGGAAATATGAACAATTTGTGCAGCAGCTGGTGAGCACAGAAGGGCTGCGAGTCGGGAGTGAGGGTCACCGGCAGAGCTGGGGGGCGGGGAGGGGCAGGGATGGGATAGCAGGGGGCTGTGGTGGGTCGGAGTTGAAGGGGCTGTGGGTGCATGACATGGTGGTGCCCCCTGTGGCTGGGAAACTGTGACGTTATTGATATACTCTGGGACCATATAGATCATTGTTGCAACCAAGGTCCTATAGTGGCACCCAGATCTTGTGTAAAGGGGGTCAAATGGGGTGTCTAAGACAAGGTTATGGTGTATGGGTTATGATTATGCTGTCTATATGTATGAATCAATTCTGTAGTTGACGTTATGAATATTGGCTCTATACTGTCTGTGTTTCAAACTTGTGCTATGCTGCTGGGTGACATCCCAGACAAACTGGTGCTAGCTCTGCCTAGCCTGCTTGATGGCCCATTAAGGACCATCAGCTATACAATGGACCCATTGAGAGAAGGCAGATACGCCTTGTAATTCAGCAAAGTATGCAGGGACTGGCCCATGTGACTCCAGACTCCATTTTGCTGTAATTTTCCACAGTAAGAACAAAGGTGTTCTTACACCTGGAAAAGACTATATAAGGCTGATGCCTCATCCCCATCTTGTCTTCAATCCTGCTTCATACCTCTGGAGGAACTTTGCTACAAGCTGAAGCTTTGAACAAAGGACTGATGACCCATCCCAGCGGGGGATGTATTCCAGAGACTTGATTTGAACCTGCAGTTTATTCCATCGCTGCTGCAAGCCTGAACCAAGAACTTTGCCATTACTGTATGTAATTGATTCCATTTCACCAATTCTAACTCTCATCTCTATCTTTTTCCTTTTATGAATAAACCTTTAGATTTTAGATTCTAAAGGATTGGCAACAGCGTGATTTGTGGGTAAGATCTAACTTGTATATTGACCTGGGTCTGGGGCTTGGTCCTTTGGGATCAGGAGAACCTTTTTCTTTTACTGGGGTATTGGTTTTCATAACCATTTGTCCCCATAACGAGTGGCACTGGTGGTAATACTGGGAAACTGGGGTGTCTAAGGAGATTGCTTGTGAGACTTGCGGTTAGCCAGGGGGTGAGACCGAAGTCCTCCTAGTCTGGCTGGTTTGGTTTGCCTTAGAGGTGGAAGAAACCCCAGCCTTGGGCTGTAACTGCCCTGTTTGAGCAATTTGTCCTGAGTTGGCACTCTCAGTTGGGTTCCGCCAGATCCGCATTGTCACAGTGGCGTAGTCGTGCTTGGATCCACAGAACCAGGTCAATTAAGCTTTGGATCAGAACCCCACGTTATCCAAATTTGAATTTTGGGATTGAGAGTTTGGTTGGTTAAAGAGCAATTGCAATGGGTGAGCAAAGAGCATATGAGGGCCTTGACAAAAAAGCCCTGAAAGATTTGTGTTCAGAAAAGGGGATAAGCTTTGGAAAGAAAGCTACAAATCAAGAACTGAGAGATCTGTTAATGGCCAGTGATCAGAAGGCAGAAGCAATTGAAAAGCAAAAGGCAGCAAGTAAACTGCAACTTGAACATGAACAAAGACTGGCAGAAATTCGATTGCAGGAACTAGAAGCTGAGGCAAAAGTGCAAAGATTTCAGCTCCAAGTCAAAAAAGCAAGGGAAGAAAAGCAGAAATTGTATCCTCTTGAAAGTCCAGTTTATAACAATGTTGGTATGTTGTATAACTCTGAGCAGTTGTCTGGGTGTAACCAAATGTACCCCAATTCTGCCACCTTTTATGTAAATGCTTTTACTGTGTGTTCAGTAAAGGGTGACTCCATAGCTGGTGCCAATGCTCTGTATGGGAGTGGTAATGAAAGATTCACAGAGAATGTAAAAGTCAATGGTAAAAGCTGTGTAGGGCAAATTATGGCTTCTAACATCACTCTTGTTAAAGCAGATCTTGTCAAAGAGGAAGATTATTTACCAAATCAGAGTGTGAATGTTGTAGTCCTCTATGAGTTTACTGTCTGTGTGCCTTTAGCCAGAATCCACCTTGAATGGAATGGTGCTAAGCATGAGGTTATAGCTGGGGTAAGGAAGTTATTGCCTAAGGATCTTTTGATTGGGGAAAATGTTAAAGCTTTGTTCAGTCCAGGTGGTCAGTCACAGGACAGGAATGATCTTAAACCTGTGTCCATTGTGGGCAATGATTTGCCTGGGGAGGGTTGCTCCAAAGGTTTGTCTGAGAAGAGCTATTTGTCGGTAAATGAAGTTTCTGAATGTCGGTCTAGTGTCTCAGAAGTGAATCTGGAGTTAAATCAAGAGCAGCAAAATCTTATTGGGCAGGAAAATGTTTCTCTGGAGCAGACTAAAGAGGATGGTCAGGTGGAACCCCTAACTGAGGAAGGAAAGGGTGGATTTTTGATGGGTGATGCTTTGGTGGCTAGTACAGCTTGTAAAAGTGAATCTGAAAAGGGTAACTGTGATTTGCTGGCAGTGGCTCAGTGTAGTAAAAAGAGCAGTTTATCTGCTGGGAGTGGCAAGGTGCCTGGTAAGGAAGCTGCCCCACTCTCCCAGTCTTTGTCTGTAATCAGCCCTGTGTGCTGGGACAAAGGAGAGGAAGGCAGGAAAAGTTTGGAGGAGCCAAGGCGGCCTTGTGAGCTGATGGCTTTGTCTAGTCAGCAGTTTGGGAAGGCAGGGAGAGGAGAAGGTGAATGTCCCTATACCTTACCTGTTTCCTGTGTGGAGAATAGTGACAGTGAAGGAAATGTGCCTGTGTCTGTCAGGGGTATTGACTTGCCTATGGAGGAAGCTACCTCAGTCTCCAAGCAGTTGTCTGTGAACAGCCCTGTGTGTTGGGACAAGGGAAATGAAATCCCGAGCTATGTGTCTGGTAAAAAAGGTGTCTCCAGCTCTTCTTTGTCTGTGGAGCAGACAGAAGGTGCCTTTCAGCCTGTGATGGTTGAGAATAGTGCAGTTGTCTCAAAGTTGGTTCTGAATTCAACTAAAGCCCAGGAAGGGAATGGTCCTAAGTCTGTGTCTGCTGGGGAGAATGGCACTGTAACTAAGTTGCATACAGTTAGTGTCTTAGCAAAATCCCAGAGACCAGACAATTCTGGTGCTTGTATTTTGCCTATTGCTAGTGTGTGGTTGGTAAAGGGTGTAGCAACACTGTCTAATCAGGGTAATACCCTAGCCGGGGCACACGGAGAGCATGCAGGTGATTTGGTTGTGTTACCTACTGATGGTGTGGAAACTTGTAGCAAGAAGGAAAGGATTCCTAAGCTTGTGTGTGGCAAAGGAAAGGGAAATGTTTCTAACCTTTCATCTAGGAAGTCTATGGGTTTGCCTGAAAGGAGATTGTGTAGAAATCTGCCTGATGGGCCAAAGGAGATCCTGGATGTAAGTAAGACCCAGAAAAAGTCTGTTGTTGCTCAGGAAAGTGTTCCTTTAGAGCAAGCCCTAGGTGAAGAGGGTAAGGGCAGAATTTCAGTGAGGGGTGATTTGCTGCTTAAAAAAGCTCCTGGGGAAAGGAATCCTCATGGTAATTTGTGCAAGCAGTTCCCTGCAAATGAAGGGTGTGAGAGTAATTTAATCAAGGAAGTTTCAGTTCCTAACAGCCAGAAATTTTCTGTTGTGAATGGATCCACTGACTTTCCTTTCGAAAGATCCAGTGTGGGTAGCTTTGAGAAGGTCTCAGATGGAGTAAGAGCTGTTAAGAAAGTTGAGCAGCCCTATAACCGAGTGGCTGTGTGTGGCCAGCTTGTTGGGAAGACAATGGTGTTGGAACAGGAATGTCTCCATTCTAATTCTTTAAGTGAGCAGTCTGTGCTTCAGGGTCTGAGGACAGATTTGGTTACCGGTGTTTCAAAGCAGAACAGTTTTATGGCTAAATGCTTGAGGATGCAGGGGAGAGCAAGCAAACTCTCACCCTCAGACTCTTTGGATTTGTGTGGTATCTCTTTAAGACAGAGTCCAGCCTTGGAAATGATAACAGTTAAGGATATGAAAACTGGTGGACTGGCTTCTGTCTGTGGTAATGCAAATTACTTGTCTGGCTGGGAGGGGAAGGACTTGCTAATAGCTGTTAGCACAGAGAGCCCACCCCATCAGCCAGTAAATTCTGTTAAGCAAGAAAAATCAGGGTGTGATCCTGCAGGACAAGGAGGAAAGAGAAAACTGAATTTTGCAAAGGAAAGCCACAGGTTAACCCTAAAATGCCCAAACTCCAATGGTATTGAGCCAAAGGTGTGGCATGACAACCATGATTGTAGATGGACACTTGCAATGGATTTGTTGTTAATGCTGATGGTAATTTTGTAACTGATGTGTTGCTATTACCAAGAACTGTAAGAATGTACAATGTTCCTAATCTGTTGGAAAATCCCTTGAACATGTTAAAAGGAATACATGAGAACACACTTTATGTTAAAAGGCCTTGCTATACTAATGTTTCACAGTTGATGCCTGTAAACAGTATTGGAACTTTTCACAGGAGAAAAGACATTCCAGACCTAATGTACTGTATGAGAAGGGAAACTAAGGCACACTACCATGTTGCCTTCATGGCTAAATGCCAAGATTCCTGTACTATGAACATCATTAATATCTGCATTTATTTGATGTTAATTGGGTTCCAAACATTTGCCCGAGCTTGTATGGATAAAGTAGCTGTTTTCTTTAGCTCTTGGCAAGGTCACATGAGACATACAGGAACCATGCTGCAAGAGCAGATCCAATCCACTATTGTTCTAACCAAGTTTTACCTTGTTTGTAAAAAGGTTCAATCATGTTGTTGAACACAATTTTGATAAACCATTTCGGTTGTTCTTTAGCCAGCTAAGCCATAGTGCCTAACCCCGATACTAGCCATAGTGAGATAAACCCAAGGATGGGGAGCTCTTGGGATGCAGTCAGTGATGTTTGTGTCATCCCTTCCTGCATCAATTTTGCGTTGGGGTGTGACGTTATTGATATACTCTGGGACCATATAGATCATTGTTGCAACCAAGGTCCTATAGTGGCACCCAGATCTTGTGTAAAGGGGGTCAAATGGGGTGTCTAAGACAAGGTTATGGTGTATGGGTTATGATTATGCTGTCTATATGTATGAATCAATTCTGTAGTTGACGTTATGAATATTGGCTCTATACTGTCTGTGTTTCAAACTTGTGCTATGCTGCTGGGTGACATCCCAGACAAACTGGTGCTAGCTCTGCCTAGCCTGCTTGATGGCCCATTAAGGACCATCAGCTATACAATGGACCCATTGAGAGAAGGCAGATACGCCTTGTAATTCAGCAAAGTATGCAGGGACTGGCCCATGTGACTCCAGACTCCATTTTGCTGTAATTTTCCACAGTAAGAACAAAGGTGTTCTTACACCTGGAAAAGACTATATAAGGCTGATGCCTCATCCCCATCTTGTCTTCAATCCTGCTTCATACCTCTGGAGGAACTTTGCTACAAGCTGAAGCTTTGAACAAAGGACTGATGACCCATCCCAGCGGGGGATGTATTTGTGACAATGCGGTTCTGGCGGAACCCAACTGAGAGTGCCAACTCAGGACAAATTGCTCAAATAGGGCAGTTACAGCCCAAGGCTGGGGTTTTTTCCACCTCTAAGGCAAACCAAACCAGCCAGACTAAGAGGACTTCAGTCTCACCCCACTGGCTAACCGCAAGTCTCACAAGCAATCTCCTTAGACACTCCAGTTTCCCAGTATTACCACCAGTACCACTTGTTATGGGGACAAATGGTTATGAAAACCAATACCCCAGTAAAAGAAAAAGGTTCTCCTGATCCCAAAGGACCAAGCCCCAGACCCAGGTCAATATACAAATCAGATCTTACCCACAAATCACGCTGTTGCCAATCCTTTAGAATCTAAAATCTAAAGGTTTATTCATAAAAGGAAAAAGATAGAGATGAGAGTTAGAATTGGTTAAATGGAATCAATTACATACAGTAATGGCAAAGTTCTTGGTTCAGGCTTGCAGCAGCGATGGAATAAACTGCAGGTTCAAATCAAGTCTCTGGAATACATCCCCCGCTGGGATGGGTCCTCAGTCCTTTGTTCAAAGCTTCAGCTTGTAGCAAAGTTCCTCCAGAGGTATGAAGCAGGATTGAAGACAAGATGGAGATGAGGCATCAGCCTTATATAGTCTTTTCCAGGTGTAAGAACACCTCTTTGTTCTTACTGTGGAAAATTACAGCAACATGGAGTCTGGAGTCACATGGGCCAGTCCCTGCATACTTTGCTGAGTTACAAGGCGTATCTGCCTTCTCTCAATGGGTCCATTGTATAGCTGATGGTCCTTAATGGGCCATCAAGCAGGCTAGGCAGAGCAAACACCAGTTTGTCTGGGATGTCACCCAGCAGCATAGCATAAGTTTGAAATACAGACAGTATAGAGCCAATATCCATAACTTCAACTACAAAAGTGATACACACATATAGACAGCATAATCATAACCAGTAAACCATAACCTTGTCTTAGACACCCCATTTGACCCCCTTTATACAAGATTTGCGTGCCACTACAGGACCTTGGTTGCAACAATGATCTATATGGTCCCAGATTATATCAATAACGTCACAGTATTCCAGAGACTTGATTTGAACCTGCAGTTTATTCCATCGCTGCTGCAAGCCTGAACCAAGAACTTTGCCATTACTGTATGTAATTGATTCCATTTCACCAATTCTAACTCTCATCTCTATCTTTTTCCTTTTATGAATAAACCTTTAGATTTTAGATTCTAAAGGATTGGCAACAGCGTGATTTGTGGGTAAGATCTAACTTGTATATTGACCTGGGTCTGGGGCTTGGTCCTTTGGGATCAGGAGAACCTTTTTCTTTTACTGGGGTATTGGTTTTCATAACCATTTGTCCCCATAACGAGTGGCACTGGTGGTAATACTGGGAAACTGGGGTGTCTAAGGAGATTGCTTGTGAGACTTGCGGTTAGCCAGGGGGTGAGACCGAAGTCCTCCTAGTCTGGCTGGTTTGGTTTGCCTTAGAGGTGGAAGAAACCCCAGCCTTGGGCTGTAACTGCCCTGTTTGAGCAATTTGTCCTGAGTTGGCACTCTCAGTTGGGTTCCGCCAGATCCGCATTGTCACAGAAACACTAGAACCTGTCCCTAATGGCCAATCTCTCCCGTTCCCCACAGGACCGTGACCACCAGAGCATGCGCCGCTGCCTGAGTGTGAAGCCTGCGGAAATGCAGCGACGCCTGGAGGGGAAACGCCAGGAGCTGCTGGAGCGCTGCCGGGGGGAGCTGCGGGGTGAGGACCCCCAGAAACAGGCGGCCCTGGAGGAGCTGAAGCAGGAGCTGGACAAGCAGATGGACGAGTTCCTGACGGTCTATGGGCAGCGCTTTAAAGTGAAGAAGGCCGAGTGGTTGGGCCTGGCCCATTCCGTTGTATAAGGCGCTGGTGAGACCTCATTTGGAGTACTGTTTGCAGTTCTGGTCTCCCATGTTTAAAAAAGATGAACTCAAACTGGAACGGGTGCAGAGAAGGGCCACTAGGATGATCAGAGGAATGGAAAACCTGTCGTATGAAAGGAGACTAGAGGAGCTTGGGTTGTTTAGTCTGACAAAACGAAGGCTGAGGGGGGATATGATTGCTATCTTTAAATATATCAGAGGGATAAATACAAGGGAGGGAGAGGAATTATTCCAGCTTAGTACTAATGTGGACACGAGAACGAATGGATATAAACTGGCCGTGGGGAAGTTCAGGCTTGAAATTAGACGAAGGTTCCTGACCGTCAGAGGGGTGAAATACTGGAACGGCCTTCCGAGGGAAACGGTGGGGGCGACGGACCTGTCTGGTTTTAAGATTAAGTTAGATAAGTTTATGGAGGGAATGGTTTAATGGTAAAACATAGTAGCCAAGGAATACCAAGCAATGGTAGGTAAATAGTATAATGGCTAACAGGGGTCAGGCTAGAGACTCTTGCCTACACGCTCGGGGTCTTACTGATCGCCATATTTGGGGTCGGGAAGGAATTTTCCTCCAGGGTAGATTGGCTGAGCCTCTGGAGGTTTTTCGCCTTCCTCCGCAGCATGGGGCAGGGATCGCTAGCAGGAGGGTCTCTGCCAATTGAAGTCACTAAAACACAGGATTGGGGACTTCAACAACAGAGTCCAGGGAAGGGGTAGGGACGGTTTTGTGGCCTGCAGCATGCAGGGGGTCAGACCAGATGATCATAATGGTCCCTTCTGACCTTAAAGTCTATGAGTCTATGAGTCTATGCGTCGGGGGGTGGTTCCTGGCAGTGGTGGGTGTGGGTATCAGAGTAGGCATTAGGGCGAGTGTAGTTGTAGTGGGGCTGGAGGAAGCAGTGGCCGTTGGGGTTCTGGCTGGGAGCTTTGGCCTCATCGGGGGGGAGGGTTGGGCAGCTGGGTGGGCCCCAGTTTGGATGGTAGGTGGCCTCGAGCAAGACAGGCACCAACACCCTAGGTCAGGGGGATGAGCGGGAGAGCAGGGCAGGGTGTTCAGATCAGGAGCCCCTTCTGTGGAGGGACACACAGCGGGAAGGAACCATCAAACCTCACTCTGGTAAAGGGTCTGTCCCAGCCCTCAGCACTGGGAACCTCTGTATGCAAGGGGATAGATAGATAGATAGATTAGATAGATGGGGCGTGTGGGGATAGATAGAAAGATAGATTAGATAGATGAGGGGGTGGATGGGGATAGATAGATAAATGAGAAGGTTGTGTGGGGATAGATAGATAGATAGATATGAGGGGGTGTAGGGGGATAGATGGATAGATAGATAGATGATGAGGTGTGTGGGGATAGATAGATAGAGGGGGTGTGTGGGGATAGATAGATAGATAGATAGAGGGGGTGGATGGGGATAGATAGATAGAGGCTGTGTGTGGGGATAGATAGATAGATAGATAGATTAGATAGAGGTGGTGTATTGGGAAGAATGGGGAGAAGGTGAGTGTCCAAAAGGACACATAGGTTGATTGATTTACAGCGGGGTCACCGAGATCAGAATCCAGCCCTGACCCCATCGACGTCAGTCAATAAATAACCCGGTCCTGGCTCCTGCGCCCCGAGCTACCCCCTGCATCGCTCAGTGACAAATTTAATTGGTTTTCATTTTCAACAAGTAGGAGAAAAATTGATTTTCATATTTTGTGTTTGTTTTAAAGATTTTCTCCTCCCCTGATACAGTCCGTATGTGTACAGGAGACAATTTTGGGTGATTCCCTTCATTTCCCCACTGATTTGAAAACAATACAAAGGGGTTAGGGAGGTCTGAAAGCCCAAATCCCAGTCCGACAGTTTTCAGTTCATTCTCACCCCAGGTCCACCCGCCATTGGCCAATTGCACTAGGGGGCCAGGAGGGGGCACCACAAAGGTGGCACCAGTGGGGCACCAGTGGGGGGGTGACAGCAGCAAGCAGGGTCCTGGAGGAATTAGGAGAAGGTGGTGAGTGGGGGAAGGGGGCTCCCAGTTCAGAGGGGATCCCATCCCCACCCCTACCCTTTTCCCTCTCCCACCACAGATGGCGGAGATGGCAGAGATGAGAGAGAAGGCAAACAGAGGAGCAGTAGAAGCTGCCAGGAGGGAATATGGACTATTTGTGAAGCAGCTGGTGAGTGCAGAGGGGCTGTGGGTCGGGAGTGAGGGGCACCGAGAGGACTGATGGGGGCCAGGGTTGGGCTAGCAGGGGGCTGTAGGTTGGAGTTGAGGGGGCTACAGGTGTGTGAGGCAGAAGTTCCCCCTGTGGCTGGGTAATGCTAGTTCCCGTCCCTCATGGACGATCTCGCCCCCCTCCCGGCAGGACCGTGGCCACCAGAGCATGAGCAGCTGTCTGAGAGTGAAGCCCCTGGAGATGAAGTGATGCCAGGAGGGGAAACGCCAGGAGCTGCTGAAATGCTGCCGGGCGGAGCTGCAGGGCGAGGACCCCCAGAAACAGGCGGCCCTGGAGGAGCTGGAGCAGGAGCTGGACAAGCAGATGGACGAGTTCCTGTCGGCCTACGGGCAGCGCTTTAAAGTGAAGAAGGCCGAGTGGTTGGGCCTGTACATTGGGCCATCGCCAGCTGCCACTGCACGCCGGGCATGGGCTCGCCCCCACTGGCCCGCGCACCTGCCAATCAGCAAACGGTTCCGGCACATTGGCTGCCCCTTCAGGAAGTGGGATGGGGGAAGCAAGGGATTCTGGGGCTTGTAGTTTTATGTACCCAGTGGAGGAGAAGGGGGAGCTATGGCGCTTATGGGGAGGAGTCTAGTGCTTGGACCAGAGCCCTGGGGTAGCAGGGGGCTCCAGGGGCTATTTAAAGTGACGGGGCTCCAGCTACCTCTGCTGCCTCGGTCCTCTAAATAGCCGCGAGAGCCCCACAGCTTCCCCAGGGCTCCGGCAGCTATTTAAAGGGCCAAGGTGGTAGAAGCAGGGGGGCCCCTGCCCTACCTGCAGCCAGCCCCTGCTGCACCCCCTGCCCTGCCTCCAGCCCCGCACCCCCTGCCCCCACCAGCCCGTCTACAGCCAGCCCCTGCCTGCAGCCAGCCCCTGTTGCACCCCCTGCCGGCACCAGCCCTGCACCCCCTGCCCTGCCTGCAGCCAGCCCCTGTCTCCAGCCAGCCCCGCACCCCCTGCCTGCAGCCAGCCCCTGCTGCACCCCCTGCCCACACCAGCCCTGCCCCCCCTGCCCCCACCAGCCAGTCTCCAGCCAGCCCCTGCCTGCAGCCAGCCCCTGCTGCACCCCCTGCCCGCACCAGCACTGCACCCCCTGTATGCAGCCAGCCCCTGCTGCACCCCTGCCCTGCCTCCAGCGCCGCACCCCCTGCCCTGCCCGCAGCCAGCCCCACACCCCTTGCCCTGCCTCCAGGCAGACCCTACCTCCAGTCAGCCCCTGCCCTGCCTCCAGCTAGCAATGTATGTAATATACAATTTTTATTTTATTTATATAGTTATGGAAAGTAAATAATACATGGAAGAAATAAAAGGGCGTTTTTACGTGTTTTTTTTTTTAGTCATCCCTGTCGGGGCCCCGCCTAAAATGTTCAAATTGGGCCCCGCACTTCCTAAAGCCAGCCGTGCATACAATAATGGCAAAGTTCTTGGTTCAGGCTTGTAGCAGTGATAGAATAAACTGCAGGTTCAACTCAAGTCTCTGGAGTACATCCACAGCTGGGATGGGTCATTCAGTCCTTTGTATAGAGCTTCCTTTTATAGCAAAGTCCCTCCAGAAGTATCAAGCAGGATTGAAGACAAGATGGAGACGAGGCATCAGCCTTTTATAGTCTTTTGCCGTGTGGTCTTTCCTTTCTTTGTCCCAAGGACACTCTATCCAGCATGTGGCATAGAAAAACCTTAGAGTTCTGTCCATAGGCAGGTCCCTGCATGCCTTGCTGAGTCACAAGGTGTATCTTCCTTCTCTCAATGGATCAATTGTATAGCTCTTGGTCCTCAGTGGGCCATCAAGCAGGCTAGGCAGAACTGACACCAACTTGTCTGGGGTGTTCCCCGGAAGCATAGCACAAGTTTGAAATACAGACAGTATGGAGCCAATATTCAGAACGTCAACTACAAAACTGATACACATATACAGATAGCATAATTATAATCAGCCAATCAGAACCTCTCCATAGACCCCTTCAACAGCAACCTTTATACAATATTGGCTGCAAATATATAACAGTGGTCACAACGGTGATCTATACAGTTACAGATTATGTCAATAGCGTCACAGGAGGTGACACGGCATCAGTGAGACTGATATTGGAATACTGCATCCAGTTTTGGTATCCTCCTTTGAAAAAGATGTTGTGAAATTGGAGCTGGGGCAGCAAAGAGCCACCAAATGTTCTGAGGGCTGGAGAAAAATGCCTTCTAGTGAGCGATTGAAAGAGCTCAACCTCTTTAGCTTATCAAAAGAAGATTGAAAGGTGACTTCATGGAAGTGTTGAAGTGCTTTAATGGAGAGAAAAGATTAGGTATTAAAGGGCTCTTTAATCGAGCAGAGAAAGGCAGAAAAAGACCCAGTGGCTGGAAGGTGAAAAGAGACAAATTCATATTACAAATAAAGCACAGATATTCAACAGCGAGAATGATTCACCACAGGAACAAGCTACCAAGGAAAGTGGTGGATTCGCCCTCTCTTGCTGTCATTTAATGAAGACTAGATGCCTTTCTGAAATGTGTTTGCCCCCAAAGTAGCTATTGTGTCATACAGGAGGCCTGTGACATGCAGGGGGTCAGATTAGATGCTCTAATGGTCTCTTCTGGCCATCAAGTCTACTAATTTCTGAAAAACGGAGTGTAGCATTGGAAGCAGCGTCTGAGGTTTTACTGTTTAGTCGGCTTGCTTCCTAGAATGAACACGCCTTGAGTGGGGTGATCCACAGGGAGTAGCTCAAAGCTCCCAAGTGCCTGGCCAGGGGCAGGACATTAGCACAGCAAGGGAGGGGCGTGGCAGTAACATCACAAAGGCCTTTTGCAGGCCCTCAGACTATTGGTCAAAGGTGGTGACCTCACAGAGAGATGCTGACATCAGCCAGGCAGGACAGAGGCGAGGGGCCAGGGAAAGCTCAGAGACTCCTGTGGCTTTGCTTCAGCAAGTCTCTGTCTCGAGGTCTCTCTTTGAGGACTGAGAGAACATTCAGGTTCACGTACGTGAGCGGCAGGAGGAACCTCTGTCGAGTTTTCTCCTTCCCTTTTCGTGATTGTACTAGAAAGCAGACGTCCCTGTGTAGAAGGTAAGAGCCTCCTCGAGGTTTGAAACCTGTTCAGTCTGATCCATCGGGTGAGAGTTGAATTCTAGGCATGGAAAACACGAGCTTGAGGAGGCAGAATTTTATTCCACACCTGGGATTTTGTCCCTTAGAATCACTGGGGACATTGGGGTTTGTCCTTTTTGTTTCCCCTTTTCCTCCATCCCTCCCTCCTTTCTTTTCTTCTCTTGCTTCTTTTGTCCTTTCCTCTGTTCCCCTCCCAACACCAGGGTGTGTGTGTTTGTGTGTCGCGGGGGAGTGCTCTGCAGCTCCCACTGTGGGAGGTCCACCCAAAAATGTGGGGCTGAAATAGTGCTCCGGCAGTGATCCCCACCAGTAGCGTAGCTAGGGGGGGTGCAGGGGAAGCAGCCACTTCCCCTCAGCACATTTTCCAAAAGTGGCGCCTTAGTCAGGGGTTACCATGGCGCCAGCGGGCGGGGCCCACGCTTGGGGGCGCGGGGGCGGAACGGCACGGCCGGAGGAGCCATCCTTTGGGCTCTCTGGTGAGAACCCTCAGCCTCCCGTCCTCAGCCTCTACCCTGACTGGCTGAGCAGGGGGTTATTGATAGGGAGGAGACTCAGGTCCTTGTTCTCTTTTAAGACCAAGTAAATAAGTCATAAGCAGTTCTAGGTTTGATGAATTTTGCTGCTTCTCTGCATTAATTGTCTCTGAGCAGCTCATGGTTCTCTCTAACATTGCAGTTCTCCTAAAATACTTGCTGAATAATTACTGTGCACTGTTGTTGGTCTGGAACTCATCTGAGAGCACTTTGTTCAGGAAATTCAAGATCCGATAGTTAGTTTGAAAATCAGGGCTCTTGGGTCCTATTCCCAACTCTGCCACTGACTGTCTGTGTGACCTAAGACAAGTCAATTCTCCTTTCTCAACCTTAGCTTCTCCCTCTTTCAAGTAGGGATAATAATGATCCGCTCCTACTTACCTCACGGTGGGTGGAGGATGGAGATCCATTGGAGAGTGTCACTAGGAGGAGTGCATAATATGAGGTGTCCTATCACATTTACTCAGATCAGATTGTGACATAATAGAATAGCTGAAATAATTTATTTTATTTGTATTTTTTTATTTTGAAATTGATAAGAGCAGCAACTACTTAGCTCAGACTGAAGCATCTTATCTAATTTTCGAGATCTAAGGGTCTCCTCTTGGTGTGTGACGAGACAATTTAACACACTGTGACAAACAGGAGATGCTTTTGTTTTGCAACAAAATCTTTTTGCAAAGAACTTTCATCCCACTTGTTATGAGTTCAAGAAACAAACTGGTTTAGTCTGAATGGGATTTTCTGACAGAAACGGTTTCAATGAAATTTCCCCACCATCTGGATTCCTGGGCTCTATCCCTGCCCAGGGGTGAAAGGAACTTAAAGGATTTACCGTTCCGCCGGAGTCCTGAGCGGGGGTGTGGCCTCAACCGGAAGAGGCGGGGCCTTTCAAGATTTAAAGGCCCGGGGCTCCAGCTATGGCTGGGAGCCCCAGGGCCTTTAAATCACCCCGGAGCTACCAGCTGCAGAGGTGGCTGGGAGCCCCGGGGCTCAGGGGCGAATTAAAGGGCCCGGGGCTCCAGTCACCGCGGAGCTCTGGGCCCTTTAAATCACTGCCGGAGCCCGGCTGCCTGAGCTCCGGCAGCACTTTAAAGGGCCCAGGACTCCCCGCAGCGGCAGGAGCTCCAGCCCTTTAAATCACCGCCGCAGAAGCCGGTCCGGTCCGGCACGGCGTACTGGCTCTTGCCGGTACGCTGTACCAGGCCGGACTGGCTTACTTTCCCCTCTGCGGTGCTTCTGCAGGGTTTGTTGTCCATTAGAACAGGAGTCAGGACTGGTGGCTTCTCTTTCCGGCTCTGCCACCGCCTTGCTGTCTAGGCACGGTGCTTGGCCGGGGCCCGGGGCCGGCACGGTGCTGGGCCGGGGGCCGGGGTCGGCGTGGTGCTGGGCCGGGGGCCGGGGCCGGCGCAGTGCTCGGCGGGGGCTGGCGCGGTGCTGGGCTGGGGGCCGGGGCCGGCGCGGTGCTCGGCGGGGGCCGGCGCGGTGCTGGGCCGGGGGCCGGGGCCGGCGCGGTGCTGGGCCGGGGGCCGGCGCAGTACTCAGCCAGGGGCCGGCGCGGTGCTGGGCTGGAGGCCGGGCCGGGGGCTGGCGCGGTGCTGGGCCGGGGGCCGTGCCAGGGGCCGGTGTGTTGCTCAGCCGGGGGCCGGCCGGGCTCGGGGCTGGCGCAGTTCTCGGCCGGGGGCCGGCGCGGTGCTCGGCCGGGGCCCGAGGACGGCGTGATGCTGGGCCAGGGGCTGGGGCAGGCGCGGTGCTCTGCGGGGGCCGGCGCGGTGCTGGACCAGGGGCCAGGGCCGGGGCCGGGGCGGTGCTTGGCGGGGGCCGGCGCTGTGCTGGGCCGGGGGCTGGAGCCGGTGCGGTGCTCTGCGGGGGCCGGTGCGGTTCTGGGCCGGGGGCTGGGGCTGGCGCGGTGCTCGACGGGGGCTGGCGCGGTGCTGGGCCAGGGGATGTGCCGGGGGCCGGTGCGGTACTGGGCTGGGGGGCCGGCGCGGTGCTCGGCAGGGGGGCGGGCCGGGGGCCAGCGCGGGCATTTGGCCGGGGGCTGGCGCCCCAGTGCCCAAACCAGGCGGGAGACGCAGGGGCAGGAGCCTCTTGGCCTGGGCCAGCCTCCCTGTTTTAGGCTTCCCGCGAACATTTGATTCGCGGGAAGCAGGGGAGGGGGAGGAGCAGGGGGCGGAGCGTTCAGGGGAGGGGGCAAAGTTGGGCTGGGGCTGGGGGCGGGGAAGGGGCGGAGTTGGGGCGGGGCCCCATGGAGTGCCCTCCTTTTTAAAAATTAAAATATGGTAACCCTACCAGTGAGCATGGACTTGTCAAGAACAAATCATTCCAAACCAATCCTAGCTTCTTCTTTGGCAGGGTTATAGGCCTAGTGGAGGTGGGTAAACAGTAGATGTGATCTCTCTTGGTGTTTCTACGGCTTTTGACACAGTCCCATGGGACATTCTCACAAGCGAACGAGGGAAATGTGGTCTAGATGTAATCAGTGAAATGTGAGTGCAGAGCTGGTTGAAAGCCCAGACTCCAAGAGCCCTTCTCCATGTCTGGCTGTCCAACGGAGAGGGTGTACCTAGTGGGTCCGGCAGGGATCAGTCCGGGGGCCGGTGCCCGGTAGTATTCAATATTTTCCTTCAGGATTTGGAAAATGGAGTGGAGAGCATGCTTCTACAATTTGCAAATGACACCAAGCACTTTGGAGCACAGGATTGGAATTCAAAACGCCCTTAACAAATTGGAGACTTGGTCTTCTTGAGCCAAAGTCCATGGCTGGGCCCCTCTCTCTAGACTGGGCTGAAGTGAAACCCCAGAGCCAAACACTCCTGGGCAGTGCGCTCCCACCTTCAATGGGCAGATGCTGCTTAGCGCTGTCAGAGCAGCTTTTACTGGGGGCTTCTCCCAGCACTTTCCAATAATGGGAAAGTATGAAATCCCCGTTTGACTGCTGGGGACAGAGCCAGAGAGGGGGGAGCAACTTGCCCAAAGTCCCATAGGAAAAGGAAAACAACCATCAGTGGAACCAACAGGAAACCCAGCAATGGAACTCAGGAATCCTGGCTCCCAGTCCCCTGGTCCAGTCACTCCAGCGGAGCACACTCCCTCTCAAAGGCAGGGGGAGTGGACATGGGGGCCTGGTTGTAATTGCCAGCTGTGGGAGGGAGCGTGCAGCAGTGCTTAGTGAAGGGGCCTGGAAAGAAGGGCTGCTGGGTCCCACCATACTTCTGACACTTGGTGTGACCCTGAGCCAGTAGCTTCCCCTCCCAGGCCTGGTTCTCATCAGTGGGGTTGGGGTCGCAGTCCCAACAGCCCAGGGGGGTCACAGTCCCAACAGCCCAGGGGGTTGGGAGGCTCCAGGAAGGTGTGTAAAGTGCTGGGATGTTGGGATCCCGGAGGCGCTGTCACCCCTGCACGAGGGCAGTGTTCTGTACCCCCTGCTGCTGGCCGAGTTTCTCTGTCCCTTGGCACTAAGACAGACTCTTGTTTTCACAGCCAGCCGATCGCCCCGTGCCATCACCCTGCCTGCTTCCTGGGCAGGGTAACTCCTCAGCTCACCACCACCCTCTCCAGCCTGCCTTGGGCTTGGAGACTGAGGAGAAGGGCGAGGGACGACCCTGAACATTCTCCATCCATCGCTCCGTCACCAGAGCAAGTGAGTGGCATTAGGGTTCCTCGGTGGCGTCCCCTGTCTGTCTGGGGAGAGGCAGAAAGAGGGGGAGAGAATCTCTCCCAAAGGAGATTGGATTTGCAAACAGCCCCCAGGACCGCCTCGCTCTCAGACCGGGAAGGGGCTTCTCCAGAGCCGTCTCCAGTGTGTTTGGCAAGGTCCCAGCAATGGGGCTCCCAGCCCTTCCCTTGTGGGAGACTGTTCCCCAGGCTGAGAGTCTGTGAGCTGGGCCAGACCCGGTGAGCTGCTGAGCATGGAAATCAATGGGAACCGAGGAGGCCCTGGCCTTGCTATGCCTAGGGACTTTGAAGTGGGGAATGGTTTCCCAGGAGAAGTCCGGACTCCTGGGTTCAGGGCCGGCTTTAGCAAGTGCGGGGCCCAATTCCTGGGGCGGCACTTCGGATTGCAGGGCCATGGGGCTTGCCGCGGTCCGGCCGACGGTCCGGCCGGGGTCGTGGAACTGCAGGGCTGCTGCGGTCCGGCTGTGAGTGTGGTCTGGGGTCGCAGGAGAGAGCTGCTTGTCCAAAGTGATCAGTTTCTTTGTGACTGACCCCAGTGTTCGAAAAGGACGAGATTCCCTGGTTCTTGCAGCCCCAGGGATGACGAGGGGGAGCGTTGAGGGGGAGCAGATCATGCAATGAACTCTTGTCAGTGTGTGTAGCTTGCCCTCCCTGCACCCCCATGGGGGGAGCAGGAGCTGCTCTGGCTGGGGCAGGGATGGGGAGGGACCAAACAGGCTGGTTAGTGAGCGGCTGCCTTGACCCCAGACTCACGCCTGCTCCCCGCTCGGTTCCAGGATGGCCAGGCTCCTGAGGAGGTTCAGGAAGAAGGCTGTGCAGGTGGCCCCAGAGCCTGAGGGAAGCATCCACCATCTTCCCCAGGAGCGAAGCGGCCCCTCCGTCCCCACTGGAGGGGAAGAAGCTCCCGGCCGCGCCAGGAGGTGGAAATACCCAGCCTTCTGGCGGAGGAAACCCACTCCCGGCACAGGCGCCGAGGTGGGAGCATCACCTCCCAGGCCAAAATGGAGCTGGGCCAGGCTGCGGCTGGGCAGGCAGGACCCAGCCCAGGGGCGGAACCGGGCAGGGTGGCTCTGGGGCTTGTTGTTGTGTGGGCAGCAGCGGCCCCAGGCGCCCAGCCCCAACTTCCGACAGGGGGCATCACCCTGTTCGGTCAGTGAGGACCTTCCAGCCTCCCCAGGGCAGGAGGTGGAGGATCCCTCTGCCAGCCCCAGCAGCTCGGGCCGCTCCCCATCCGACAGCAGCAGCGCCTGCGACTCGGACAGCAGTCTGGCCGACGGACGCGTCTGCTTTGTTCCAGGTGAGGAGCCAGGCTGGGCTCAGGGAGGGGTGAAAAGGGGGCTGTGAACATCCAGGGCCCAGGCCCTCGAGCAGTGCTATGGGGGCAGGTCTCCAGCCCAGGTGTCTGGCCTGAGCCATGTGAACCCCACTGACACTAGATGCTGCCACTTTGGTCCTTGGTGCTCCATTGGGCGGGGGTGGGGAGAGGCACCTCCAAGGGAGTCCAGGACAGTGGGGAGGGTCTCTTTGCTATGGGCTCCTGAAGGAGTTGGGGGCTGATGCCATCACTGAGAGGGGGGAGTGTGGGGCCCAATCTGCCCTATGTCCCGGAGGTGGGAAGGGGACACATTGTCCCACCATGCCCCTGTCCTTCCCCCGAGTGGCAGCAGGAGTCACCTTGTCCCCTTCTCTCCCTGGTGCAGCGTCCGCCAGGGACTCTGAGGACGACGAGGAGAAAGAAGAACGGGTGGATTTGGTAACAGAGGAGGCTGCTCTCATGAACATCCGAGAGCAGCTCCATGCCCGAGAAAAGGTACAAAGGTTCCCCAGCTGTGCTGGAACTGAGATTGTCCTGCTCCTTCCCAGCATCCTGACCCCCTGCAGAAGGTCTTGGCCCTAATGGGGACCTTTCTCCTTCATGATCTGGGACCCCCAAGATGGGGGTGTTTGTCACACACCAGCCGGGGTCTCCTCCCCCCACAGGCACTGTCCCAGTTCCTGACCCTGATTGTGGAGGAGTCGTGGGTGATTTGAACAATAGGCAGGTCCCCACTATCCCCCATTCAGGCCTAAGTCCTGCAGCTGGTGTGGCTGGGGCAGGGAGGTCCCTGGCTAACTGGCTCTCTCTCCCCTAACCCCACTCCTGGTGGGCACAGGACGAGGCGCAGCAGCTCGAGTTCCTGCATGCCATCTACCCCGCGTGCCTCGCTGCCCAGCAGAGAGGGGAGGACACATTGGAGCCACACTGCTCGAAGGCGGCTGTGGTGGAGAGGATTGTGGTGAGTGAGACACGGCGCCCGGCAGCTGGAGGGTGGACAGAGACATGGGAGGGGCAGGGGTCTCCCCGGGCCGAGGGTTGGGGGCTGGCTGGTGCTGGAGGGCAGCTGAGGGCAGGGATTGCTGGGGCTGAAGATTGGGGAGAGGAGACGGGAGAACTAGTGGGCAGGAATCGGAGGAGCGGGAGGCAGCTGGGGGGATCCTGCTGGCTGTGTGTAATCTCCTCCTTGGGGAGTGTCAGTGAGGCCCGAATCTCACATGCTCCGTTGTCTCCTTTGCGTCTCACAGGAGCTCATTGAGGAGCTTCCTCCTAACTCCCCACCCGACGCCGTCCTGGCCAACTCCCTCGTTGCTGTGGCCAACCTCAGGTACTGAGACCCTCCCGCCCGGTTCCCCTAACCCCGGTGCTGCTCAGGCCCATGGCTGGGAGTCACTGCCCCTCCCACTCCCAGGTCACCTCCCAAGGGTGGCTCCTCTGGCAGAGGTGGCAGGAAGGGTCACTCCCTCTCCTGGCTGCTCTGTTCTTTTCACTCCAGTCACTTTGCAATGGCTTTGGGGAGAGGCTGACTCCCAGGATCAGATACAGGAGGGGCAGCAGGGTCCAGGGAACAGGCGCCATTCCTGCCCTGCCACTGTCGGTCTGGGAAACCTCGGCCTTATCATTTCCTGGCTCGGTGCCTCAGTTTCCATTCTCGCCAGCCTCTGCCTATTTCCCTGCAGTTTCACGTCCGTGTTGGTGCCAGTCCCACCCCCACACTGCACAGTCTAATACCGGCTCCTCTCTCTCTCCAGCACCATGACACCCGCCCTGGAGCCAGAGCTGGAGACCCACCTCCTCCGAGCCACGCTGCACGCTGTCTTCACCCTGGGCACCCAGACGGACACCAATCAAGTCCAGGTAGATCAGCCAGCTGTTATCCTGCCCGAATCCTTGCTAATTGCCTGCAGTGGGATGTGAATGAGAGAGGCCAGGATATGTGTTTGGGGGTCTCACCAGTGCTTCCCAGAGACTCCTCTTCCCATCCTGTGGCAGGTGTAGCCCCAGTTTCCCTAACTCTGACCCATGGCTCTCCCTTGCTTTGCAGGATCTGCATAGGGTCATACCAGACCTCCTGGACGCCATGCTGGGGAACCTGCTGGAAAAGACCCCAGACACGGACAAGCTCCACTACATCTTGGAGGTGAGCCCGATGAGGGGGTGGGGGCAATTTTACCTTAACTCTTAGATCCATTTTCCAGTCTGTCCTCCTAGCTGGGCCCCCAGTGGCCGTCCTTGGTCAGGGCAGTCAGTGCAATGCAGGGTCAGGCCCTTCCTCCTTGAAGGACAGAGGAAGGAGCTGGGACTTCAAGCCAGAGCTCTGCCTGGTTGTGTCGAGCACTAACCACAGGGCCCCCGGCTGGCTTGGGGAGTGAGAGTTTGAACCCCTCCTGGGAGATCCAGAAGATGGTCCTCAGAGAAGAGCCACAGCCTCATTCCTAGAGAAACAGGAGGGCCCCAGAGAATCAGCCCTTGTCTCTGACGGGCCCCGAGATTCCTGGGGGGATTGTGCTCACACTCAATCCCTTCACCCAGCCAAGGACTTGAGAGCCAGGGAGGGGGGAGGGGTCTGTCTCCTTCCTGGGGAGCTGTTCAGGAATCAGCAGTTCAGGGAGGATGGGACCAGCCCTGACACCGAGCATTGTCCCAATCTAGAGAGACAATGACAAGTTGTGACCTACAGGATACAAGCATCGTCCTGGGGGCAAGAGTCCCCTTCTAAAACTCTGCGGTCAATGAATCAGATATTCCACCCCCACCGCATGCAATGTCTCAGCCCCCTTGGGATGGGGGGGGGGCATTAGCACTACACATGCACCCCCTCATCAATCCTGAGCTGCCTCCTTTCCCCACAGCACATTAACTACTGGACCGTGTCCAGGGTGCCACGAGAGAGAGCCAGGGCCATCAGGAGCAGCGCGGCCCTGCTCACGTCCGTCATCTCCCTCCCTGACTTTGACGTAAGTGGCCTCTGAGCCCAGCTTCCTGACTCCAGGCGGAGGGGGGCCGGTTCCAACGGGCTGGAGGATCTGCTGCTGCAGGGGCTGTGGGCTAGGAGTGATCCTCTTGGGGAGGCAGAGTCAGAGCAGAGAATGAGCCTGGCTTGAGTCAAGTTCTTCTTGTCCTGGTTAAGTGGTGACTCTCGCTTGTAAGGGGAGCAGGCTCCAGGTTCTTGCCTTCTTGTCATCCTGGAGCAGCTGGGGAAGCAAATCCTCCTGGAGGGCCCTGCCCACATCTCTATCCTCCGGGCTCCCTTGCGGGCAGAGATAACTAAGGATTCAGCTCTAGCTCCTATCCTCTAGCATCTCCTGCAGAGGGGCTGAGGGGAAGGAGAGTCCTGGCCCAGGCAGGGACTGGGAGCTGACAGGAAAATGCTGATGGAGTCCCCTCTCCCTCTCCCTTCCATTAGAACTCAGCCGAATTCCCCAGGATGGGCCACCACGTGGCCCAGCTGGCTCTGTCCATCAGTGACCCAGACGAGGACATCAGCCGGCAGGCCAGGGAGGGGGTTTACCGGCTCTACCAGCTCCTGCTGCGCCAGAGGGGTAAGGAACCCGGCTAGACGAGTCAGACTGGGACCCCAGCCAATTTCTCTCCGAGTGACCCCGGCTGGCGGATCAGTCTCTCTCTCTCTCTTTCTGTGTTCTCCACCACCCCCGCAGTTCTGTTGGGCTCTGCCCACCGTGCAGCCACCAATGGGATTGGAAGGACACAAGCCCTGCAACCAGAATGACCAATGTGTATGTGTCTCTCTCTTTCCCAGAGCTGACCATCCGTGAGGTCGAAGACCTTTGGTGCTGGGACTGGCACCAGGACAGTCGGCTCCTCGGCTATAAGAACACCGCCAGGGTGGGGGAGGTAAGGACACTCTGCCAGGGCATGGCACAGCTCTGCAGGCAGGTGGCTGCCTCCTGGAGCCACGCGACGGAGTTGCCGTTCTAGGCCAGGATTTGGAGCCTGGTTCGGGGCAATCTGCTGAAGCCTCACATCTGGTTGGTTTCAGGTTTTTGGCAAATTCTTCTCCGAGGGGCAGAGAAGATTCTTCCTGCAGACAGCAGTGCTGGCCATGCACGACCCCCTGCTGCGTGTCAGCCAGGCTGGGCTGCTCCTCACTTACTCCCTCCTGGGGCAAACCGAGCAGCTGATGGGGAGCAAGGTGAGCAGCTGCATTAGACTCAGGAGATTGGGGCGGGGCCCAGGCCTCATTCCCATCCTCTGGCCATTCGCCAGCCTGGCAGCAAGGCGACTGGTGGGGAATGAGAGTGAGAGCAGGTGCTCCTGGGAAGGGAGATGAATTCACCTCCATGAGCAGGAGGGAGGAGGTTGTCCCCGGAGCAGTTCCAGCCCAGCTCGTTAGCAAGGCTAATGAATGACAAGCATTGCCTCAGCACGGACTTCTGTTCTTGGGAAGGGCAGCAGAGTCCTCTACGTGCCCTCTGCGAGCCTCTCCTGTCACCCGCGCCACCACCCAGAGTTGTTCCCGTCACTGGCAGCCTGGGAAGCCAAGGACTGAGGGGTGATGGCGACTGACCGGGCAGGTCTGAGGCACATGGGCAGGGGAAGCTCGTCCTGCTGCCGGCAGGGCTGGACTCGCTCTAGAGAGAACGGGAGGATTCACTCAGCAGGGGCTGCTGATCTGCCCCATTCACCAGGGCTGCCATCCTGCGGCTTCAGCCTCAGTGGCTGGGATAACTTGGGGAAAGGTCTCAAGCTCCCCACATCCCACTTCTCTGCTGCCAGAATCCCTCCCCCCGCCCCGCTAGAGCCCCCTCCCTGCCCAACCTGGGTGGGGGTGGAGGAGAGGGGTCAGAGAACTTGAGCTGTGGATTGGAGGTGGAACAGCTGTCAGGGGCACTGGGTGGGAGGTGGCAGGAGCTCCCCCTACAAGGAGGTTGTTGGCACTGGAGGTCCCTTGAAAGGAAAACAAGACTCCATTCTGGGGGTCAGGAGGGGGACTTCATCCCTCAGAGGTGCGCGGGTGCTGGGTGGAATTGCTGCTGGTCCCAGGGGCCCTTAATTCCCCCTGATTCCACGGGGGCGTCTGAGTCTCTGACAGGTCCTCGTTCCCTTGCAGCACGAGGTCGTCACGGCCAAAATAATGAACGAACTTCACATCATCCGGCACTTGCGCCAAGTGCCGGAGGCGCTGCAGGAATTCTGCCTCCAAGGCCACCAGGAACTCCCGCTCCCTCTAAACGGGGAGTGTAGTGAGACTGAGGGGCCTCCCTCCGAGCAGGAGAGCGAGGGCCCCTCTACACACCCCTTGGAGGGCAGAGCCTATATCGCCCCACCCCCCTTGCCTGTTGGCTGGCCACCGGGGCCTCTGGTAGATTCTGTTTCAACTGAGCGGCCTCCCTCCGAGCAGGAGAGCGAGGGCCCCTCTACACGCCCCTTGGATGGCAGAGCCTATATCGCCCCACCCCCCTCGCCTGTTGGCTGGCCACCGGGGCCTCTGGTAGACTCTGTTGAAACTGAGCGGCCTCCCTCCGAGCGGGAGAGCGAGGGCCCCTCTACATGCCCCTTGGAAGGCGGAGCCTATATCGCCCCGCCCTCCTCGCCATAAGGACCGGGGCGTGGGGTCGGAAATATAAAAGGCCGGCCCTTCACCACAGTTGGGGGACAGCCTGCAACAGAGGAGGACACTTGGCCTGTTCTCCAGAGGCCCCTAACCCTAACCCCAGACATGGACGAGGACTGGCCCGGAGTACCCGCTGCGGTTTACCCCAGGGAGCCGGAAGAGGCCTGCAGGCCGCAGGTACCAAACCCCGGGGAGGCAGGAAGTAGCCCAGGGGCAGCCCGGGAGCTGCTGGCTGCAGAGCCCGGCGCGGCTCAGTCGGCGTGTTGCGGCTGGATCCCCGCTGACGCAGGGACAACCAATCCTGCCCCTGCCAGCGCCTTGTGCTGGGACGCGGGGGAGGAGGGTGGGACCGCGTCCCCCTGCCACCCCACCCCGGGTGGCTGACCCCCTACACGGTGCAAGGAGGCTCTAGCCCAGGACAGGAACTGTTTGTTGGCTGGCCACTGGGGCCCCGCCCAGGCTAGAGCCAGCCCTGTCAAGTCTGTCTGTTTGCTGGCTGCCAGGGTTCCACCCAGGCCAGGGCCCGCCCTTGAAGTCTGGTTGTTTGTGGGGTGCTTGGGCCCCGCCCAGGCCTGAGCCACCCCCGATACAATGTGTTGAGGGGCTGACCACTTGAGCGACCTCAGCCCAGCAGCGCCGGCTCTACCATTTTTGCTGCCCCAAGCAAAAAAAAAAAAAATACAACAACGCTCGGACTGCCAAAGTGAGCAAAAAGAAAACCAAAAAAACCCCAACCACTTGGACTGCTGCCACCCGAACTGCCGAAGCAGAAAAAAAAACCAACAACGCTCGGACTGCCGCTGCCCGAACTGCTGAAGTGCAAAAACCAAAAAAGTCGCCCAGCCTGTGCTGCCCCAAGAATGGCCCGAATGCCGCCCCAGGCATGTGCTTCCTCCGCTAGTGCCTGGAGCCAGCCCCGCAGCCCAGGCCACAGCCTGGTTGCGACAGCTGATCGCTGAGGTGGGGCGACTGCTCCACTCCCATGCAAGAGGGCGCTAGAGTAGGCCAGAGCAGCTGCAGAGGCTGGTAGCCAATTAGAGAAGGGCCAACTGGGAGCCAATCAGGGCCGAGATTAGAGTCAGCCAATCAGGGCTAAGCTAGGCCCTATATAAAGGCTGCCCAGGCGAGTAGCAGGCAGTCTGTCCAAGACATTCATGGGAAAAGGTCTGTTTTCAGAGCAGGAGACCAGCATCTCTGAAAGAGCAGTGCTGGGCAGGCTCAAGGGAGCATACTACAGCTCCGGCCCAAGACCTGCCAGACTGCAGGCCCTGATAGAAAGGGCCTAGAGGAGAAGTGGCCCAGGGACAGTTGGACAAGGGGAGAGCAGGGAGACTGCCACTAGAGGATCCCTGGGTTTGGACCCAGGATAGTTGGTGGGCCTGGGTCTCCCCGTTCCCTCTTGTACTGCAGCTGGCCATGCGATGGCTGAGTCAAACTGCAACCGGCCCTTGAGACAAGGGGCTAGACTTTGGGGGTTTTGGTTGGCCACTGAGGCAGGTGCAAGGACTGTTGCTAACCTGCTTCCCCCCGCCCCGCCGGAAGGAGATGAGGATGGATTAGGGGGCACTGCTGGAGGGAAGTGGCCTGAAGAAGGACACAGTCAAGCGGACTAGGCAGATTGTGCCACATGGAGAGACCAAAATGGTGGAGAAAAGAGACTTCTATTGGAGGGCCTGGGTGGCTCGGCTTGCCGAACAGCAGAGGGAGTTGTTCTGGCTGCTGTGGAGGTCGGCACCCAGACCAAACAAGAGATCCGAGGGCGAGAGGCCAGGAACGCTGAACTGCTTCGCCTGTAGGTGACAGGGACACTAAAGGAGGGAGTGTCCCTCCTGGGAGGGGGCAGAGAGGCCCCACCCAGAAAAGGCACCCCCTGTGAGAGTAACAGGGGGCCCCCAGCTTCTTGGGTCTGTGGGGAGCCAGGGCACCTGAAGAGAGAGTGCCCCTACAGGACTCCCAAGGCCCGGGCCAGCCCAGAAGGAAGGGCTAGGGCCCAAACAAGCAGGAGTAGGGATGTGCCAGGGGGAAGACCCAGAAAGTGCTTCCATTTCCACCAACGGGGACACTTAAAGAGGCACTGCCCCCTGAGGCAGAAAGGGGGAGTGTCTGAGACAAGGGCTCGGTCAGAGACCAGCCACAGAGAAGGGGTGGTGAAGATGGAGGCCCCTAGAGAGAAAGGGGCTGGGGCAGAGAGGCCCCACCAAAATGAGGGAACCCACATAGGAGCCACGAGGGCCCATGTGGGAACCCAAAGAGAAGTAGGAACCCACGTAGGACCAGGGCATTCAACAGTGGGAACCCAGACCCTACAGGTGGGAAGCAGCTGGCTCCAGACTTTGGAGGGCCTGCGAGAGGAAAGGGATGCCCTGCAGGCCCCACTACGAAGGAAGCTGGGGCGATAGGGACCCCTTTCCTCCCCTCCCCCGTGAGCATTTTTTAAGGGGGAGGGTTTGTGGTGGGACGGCTGCCCCACCCCCATGTGAGAGGGAACTAGAGTAGGCCAGAATGGCTGTGCAAGCCATCAGCCAATCAGGGAAGGGCCTACTGAGAGCCAATCAGGGCCGAGATTAGAGCCAGCCAATCAGGGCTAGGCTAGGCCCTATATAATGGCTGCCCAGGAGAGCAGCAGGTAGTCTGTCCCAGAATTTCATGGGGGAAGGTCTGTCTCCAGAACAGGAGACCAGCATCTCGGGCTGGGCAGTACTGCATCTGGCAATCCGGTGGCCGAGACAAATTGTAACTGGCCCTTGAGACAAGGGGCTAGACTTTGGGGGTTGCGGTTGGCCACCGAGGCAGGTGCAAGGACTGTTGCTAATCCCCGCCCCTGGAATGGGGTGAGGATGGACTAGTGGGCACTGCTGGAGGGGCAGTGGCCTGAAGGGCAGTGTCAAGCGGTGAGCAACGCGGCTCCAGATGCCAATGGAGGACAAGAGACGGATGGGATGCTGCCAGCAGAGGCCGTTCCCCATCAACTGAGCTAATTCCCAGAGCGACCAGCGGGAGGCGCCATGCTGGTGAGTCCCAACCCCGTCAAAACCGCCCAGCCCTATTGTGGGCCCACTGCTACCCTGCAGACTCTGGTCAGGACCAGACTGGGCCAACTGGAGTGGCCTCCCTCTGAGTGGGAGAGCGAGAAGGGGAAATGGAGCCCCCTGGCACTCACAGAAACTCTCTCCCCTCTCTGTGGAGCAGGGTTCTTCCCTCTGCCCCCCAAATTCCTTCATATGGGGCAGGACCTCTTTCCCTTGCACCCACTCCCCTCCCCCCTTTCCTTGGTCTACCCCCGCTCATTCCCGCTGTGCCCAGGCAGAGCTCTCCCTGCGCCATATGGTGCAGAAAAGCCCTTGTGTCAGGGCCACAGCCCCACTGGAGCTCGGAAAGCTCCACTTTTGAGGAGGTGGAGGTGGGACAGAGGCTCAGGGCTAGCTTCACCTTCTGCCCTTTATTCTCCCCTTGGCCCTTCTATGGGGTCTCTGGGTGTGATAGGAATAGGAGCCTCCTTCCAGCTGTCTTCCAGGCCCTGGGATCTGACACAGCCTCCAGGACGGGCACTTCCTGTAGCTGAGCCACGTCAGGGAGCAGTGGGGACAGGTCACCTCGTCCCAGCAATGCCGGCTCTCAAAGAGGCTTAGATGGAAGACCCCAGTCCCTCATGGAGGCAAGAGCCATTTACTCCTTGGGGGTGTGGGTCTCTTGGGGGAGAAATGGCATCCCCGATGCATAGCCTGGCTGGGAGCTTTCCCTGTCCCTGGATCCCAGCCCTGGTACAGAGCCCTATTTCTCATCATGATATCCTCATTTTATTCTCAGAGGCGGTGTCCAGGATCCTGGAGACGGTTTCCTGCTGCAGGAGGTTTGAGCGGGGAGAGATCACTCACTGTCATGACCTAGGGGTCTTCAATCCGGGTCTGCAGGGTTCATGGGAGCAGCCACACTCCAACCCTCCACCTGGAAGCCTGCTGAAAATTGCTTACCTCGGACCCATGAAGTTCAGCCCCAGTTTGAGGCTCCACTCCTGAGGTCCTATTGGAGGAGTCCCAGGAAAGCTCCCTGGCCCTGTGTAAGATAGCAGCAGGAACACGAAGCTGACTGAACACCAGGCCTGCTCCCGGTTCTGGACCGTGCGCTGCCTGGTTCTGCTGCCGCTCCCCTGGCTTGGTTTCCTGGCATCTGAGTTGTGATGGTGATCACAAGTTTGTCTTTTGCTGCTGATCTTCCAGTATCCTGACCCGGCTGACTCTCTCCACTCCTGTCATGTGAGTGTGGACTCTGGCTCTGACCAGTAGGTCTGGCTGCCCTTGACCCAGCCGTGACATGGACTTTGGTACAACTTCTCCAATGCCCCTTTCTGATCTCCAGCAAGATACACGAGTCCCTTGGCTCCCAAAGTCCCAGTTGCCCGCTATTCAAGGGCTGAGGGGTAGTGCTTGTATCGCCCCACCCCAGCTGCTTTTCCTAGGGGAATCTCCCTAGAGCCGATGAGAAATCTGCTCTTTTCTTAGGATCAGTCCCACCCTGGCCTCAGCTCAGCTACTTTGTTGACCTGGGGTCAGGCACCACTTTTGAAGCCCTTAGAGTGGGGGTGGAGGTGGGAGCAGAGGCTGAAGCTCCAGCAGTTTCCACCAAAGAACACCCCCCTGTCTTTCTATGGCCTGACTAGGGCTCCCCATCCATCCTGGAGCTGAACACCAGATGGGAGCTGATGGATTGTCCTTGGTGGGCCATCTTCTTGTGTCTGATGAGAGGGCCAGGAGCAGATGCACCACGCCTGGCCAGGACCAGGCTAAACAGCCTGTAATGCTAGGTGAGTCAAACCATGGCCACAATACAGACCCCCTGGGCATCCATGGAGACTGAATCTGGGCCCTTCACTACCAAGAGCACAACTCGTTCCAACTTGAGTCATGATGCTGGTGACCCCTGCCAGCCCCTCTGAGGGGGGTCAGTATTATCCCTGTTCGCTGGGGCATAGGGATAGAAGGCAACTGGCTGCAAGGTCACACACGACGTCCCTGACAGAGGCAGGAAGGAAGTGTGGGACTGATACCAGTCCAGCTCCAACCACTAGACTCCACCCATTTCCAAAGTCAGAGAACCCAGGAGCCCTGACTCTGACACTAGGCCTTAAATGACAAGACCAACCTCCCTCCCACTCAGGAAGCCATAGAAGGGACCATCTGCTGAGCTCCCTTGGCAATGCCGCTGTCCGAGACCATGGCTAGTGGGTGCCAAGTGCCTGAGCAGGGAACTCCTTGAGAGCCTCCTAGAGACTCGCAGGTGTTTGACTGTGACCCTCAGGGAGCCGTGGCAAGAGACTCTCCGGCTCTAACAAAGGGTTTCTGTTCTCCTAGACAGTCAGCCCGTGAGGCCAGTTTGCAGAATGTGGAAGAGCCCTTTGGCGAGGCGTTGGAGGATTCACCATGAAGGTAGCAGCAGCGGCAGTGCCTGGGTCCCCATGGGCCAAGCCTCCACTCCTGACACTCCAGGCTAATCTCCCCCTGCTCTCAGTGGGGCCTGGCTTTAGCTGCTGGGCCTGTGAGCCTAGACCAGGGGTCTCAAACTCCAATGACCACAAGGGCTGCATGAGGACTAGTTCATTGGCCCGAGGGCCGCATCACTGACACCCCTCCCCCCTCGCTGCCCGAGGGCCTGCCCCCAGAGGGGGCAGGAGGGGTGTGGCAGGGGCTCAGGGCGGGAGTTGAGGTGCAGGGGGCTCAGGGCAGGGAGTTGGAGGGGTGAGGCAGGGGGTGCAGGGTGCAGTAGGGGGCTCTGGGCAGGGGGTTGGGGTGTGGGGTGCAGTAGGGGTGAGGGGTTCAGACAGGGGGCTCAGGGTAGGGAGTTAGGGTGCAGAAAGGGTGTGGGATGTGGCTGGAGGCTGAGGGCAGGGAGTTGGGAGGGCAGAAGGGGATTGAGGTGCAGGCAGGGGGCTCAGGGCAGGGGGTTGGAGTGTGGGGGTGCAGGCGGGAGTGCGAGGTGTGGCAGAGGGTTGGGGTGCAGGCAGGGGGCTCAGGGCAGGGGGTTGGGGTGTGGGGTGCAGGCGGGAGTGCAAGGTGTGGCAGAGCGTTGGGGTGCAGCAGGGGGTTGGGGTGCAGGCAGGAGGTTCAGGGCAGGGAGTTGGGGTGCAGGGGGCAGGAGGGAGTGCGAGGTGTGGCTGAGGGTTGGGGTCCAGGCAGGGGGCTCAGGGCAGGGGGTTGGGGTGCAGGATGGCATTGGGCTGTGGCCTAGAGCCGCTTACCTAGAGAAATAGCCCCGCAGGCCGCGTGTTGGAGACCCCTGGCCTAGGCCGAGCACTCAGGGATTTCCATCAGCCTGCTCAATGGCGAATGCAGCCACCCGAAGAAGGGAAGAAGAATGGAAGTGAAAGAGTAAAGCTGGACCATCCGCTGAGCTGCTGCAATCAAGTGAGCAGAGCCGGGGAGAGAAGAGGGAGAACGTGAAGGTGGCTGGCGGCAGTAGGGAGGAGAAGCAGTTTGGGAGCCAGGAGAGGAGAAATAAATAGTTAATAACAAATGCTGCAGGCTCTCTTGTGTGGTGAAGGGTTGAAAGGGGGTCTCTTTACTATCAGGCTAAACTTTAAAATAGCTGTGTATGATGGGGTGGGGGGAGGGGTCTATAAAGGTAAGAGGTCACTCTAGGGGTTTGGAGTCCCAGATTCTGGGGCTATTGCCTCCTTCTACCAGCTGATCTCAACCCAGCAACTCCCTCAGGTGGTAGCAATAGTGAGCTCTTGTCCTCCTTTTCTGGACAAGCCACCAGAAAAAGGAAACGATACACGTGGCCAAGGCAATAGAGGCAGTGTTGCCTGTTAATATGGTTCTTGTAGGGGAGCATGGCAGGTTACTTTGGACTAGGTAGGAGCCACATCTCTGCACATTCTGAGGGTCCAGAGACCTCTCTCCAGCACCCAGAGCTTCCTCAGAGTCCTAAAGAACCAGATGGAATCGGGCCTCTCTCCCCCCGCCGCAGCAGTCCAGAAAAAGTTGTGTAGACATGTGTCCTCTCCCGCCACACTCCCCTGTTGGCGACTAATGCAGTCACAGTCCAGGCTCGGTGTCATGCATTCCTTTGGGCTGGGACAAGCAGGAGGATGTGAGCTGCAATGGATCCTCCTGTGCATGGGCTGAGTGGGCAACCTCTCTCCTGCCATCTCTGGTTTCCAGCCCACAGACAATGAGGAGAAGGTGATGCGCTTACCCCAAAGGTGGGGGTGGGAAGAAGCAGAGGGAAGAGGAGATCAGAGCGCCATCCCATAGCATTCCTCCTAGAGCCTCTCCAACCACCACCTGGCTCCTTCCTGCCGTAGGCCGCGGCCCCTAGGTTCCACAGGGACTTTCTGAATTAACCCTCTAGAAAGCTGCCTCTGGCTTCCTACAAGCTCTCACACGGCCCTGTCACGAGAGGTGAGGAATAAGGTCCTGCCTCCCCCAACTGCTCGGGGGAATCCTCTCTGAGAATCAGTGCAGGGCTTCGTGCAGCTCAACAAACAGATCCCTTTGTGTGGTGGTGTCAAGAAGCTGCACCCCCCTTGGCAGCTCTTTTTAGAGCAACATTAACTCCCCCAGGGATTTCTGCTCTAAATGCTCCAGGCCTGAGGGAAGGATTCTGTGGAAAACAGGCCTTTCCCTTGCTCCAATCCAGGCTCTGCTGTTCTGATGCTGCAGAGGCTTGAGGGTTCCTGGAGAGCATGCTGCAACGCCAGCAATCCCATGGGGCCTCAGCCCTCGGGACATGTTCTCTTTCTTCCCCAGCACCTTGCAATGGAGGGGAGAAAGGGACACGGGAGATGGAGTCTCTCACTGCAGGATAGGTTATCCGTAAGCCAGGAACACCAGTGTGGACGCAGGGGAATGCTGTGCTGTGGTGTATGTGCCCTGCAGGATATCACTCGTGAAGGGAAGCAACACTGCTCTTGGCAGCAGAATCTGGGCGATAAGGAAGAGGAGATGGAAATTCTCCCTGGGGAGGGGAAATGGGGAAACGCGGGGGGGCGATGCGCATGACTGGAATGTTCCTGTCGCTGGTTACAGCCCACTGAGGTAGGGGAGAGAGGGTACAAAAAGTGGTGGGCAGGGAGGCGGTTCTTAAGCTGTGGGTCAGGACCCCAAAGTAGGTTACAACCCCATTGTAATGGGGTCATGTGACGAACTGGGACTGTTCGTACTGTGGTCTGTGAATGCTGACAGGGGAGTGTGGCTAGGATAGTCTGCATTGGGGGATGGTAGACGGCCCGGAGGAGAATACCTGAGCGTGTAACATGAGAACCCAGGAAGGGGTTGGAGGCCAGGTGACACCTTAGCCCGGGAAACTGAACAAAGGCTGTGGGAGGGGTCGCTGAAGACAGAGTCTTGGAAGCTGGGTGGTGAGATGGCTGGGGGGCAGAGATTGCTCTGACCTCCCAAGGGGGGCTGGGATGCCCTGGGACCCCCAGATGGACCTAACTGAGGGGGGCCCTGTTGTCTGTGCCTGCAAGACCTGTCTTGGACTGTATTCCTATCATCCAAATAAACCTTCTGCTTTACTGGCTGGCTGAGAGTCATGGTGAATCACAGGAAGCTGGGGGTGCAGGGCCCTGAGTCCCCCAATACTCCGTGACAACTGGACCTAACTGAGGGGGGCCCTGTTGTCTGTGCCTGCAAGACCTGTCTTGGACTGTATTCCTATCATCCAAATAAACCTTCTGCTTTACTGGCTGGCTGAGAGTCATGGTGAATCGCAGGAAGCTGGGGGTGCAGGGCCCTGAGTCCCCCAATACTCCGTGACAGGTCACCAGGGCTGGCTTAGACTTGCTGGGGTCTGGGGCCAAAGCTGAAGTCCGAGCCCCACTGACTGAGGGGGAAGCCAAAGCCTGAGGGCCTCAGCCCTAGGCAGTCAAGCTCGGGTTGCAAGCCCCTTGTCTGGGGCTGAAGCCCTTGGGCTTCGATTTTGGCCTCCCCACGCAGGGTGGGGGGATTTGGGCTTTGGCTTTCCCCCCACACCCAGGGTCGGGAGAGCTCAGGCTTCAGTCCCCCCTCCTGGGGTCGTGTAGTAATTTTTGTTGTCAGAAGGGGGTCGGAGTGCAATGAAGTTTGAGAGCCCCTGCATTAGACACATCATTACCTGTTTTACGTTCTTGGTTATTGAGAACCCCGGACCTCGAATGGATAGGGATCAAGCTGCTACTGACACAGCCCAGCAGATGAACCGGTGGGGGGCTGGCACAGTTCACTGAATCCAAACCAGAGAGCAGGAAATGTTTCTCCTTTTGCACCTGTCTATGACTTGTGGGAAGAAATTAGGTTAGCCCGGGGGACTTCCTACTGGGAGACAGACAGGGGCGGTCTCACGTAGCCAGGAGTAAATCGTCCTTGGCCATTTTAAAAAATTATAGATACTTTTCTAATACAAAGTTTTGTGCCCAACTAGGAGTGACTCTATTGTGGGCCTCCTTGTGTTGGATAAAGATGAACTGATCACTGGACTGGATGTCCGTGGTTGCTCTGGGGCCAGTGATCATGACTTGACTATTCAGTAAGGACCAGTATCCCTACTGGTTTTGGAACAAATTGATAAATTAAACAGCAATAAGTCACCTGTCCTTTAAATCAGCTTCCACACCAGATGCCTGGAGGAGAGCTAATATGACACCAATGCATAAAAAAGGCTCCAGAGATGCTCCTGGCAATTACAGGCAACTAAGGCTAACTTCAGTACCAGGCAAATTGGGTGAAATTATAAAGAGCACAATTATTAGATACATAGATAAACATAATTTGTTGGGGAAGAGTGAACATGGTTTTTGTAAAGGGAAATCATGCCTCACGAATTTACTAGAATTCTTTGAGGGAGTCAACAAGCATGTAGATAAAGGTGATCCCGTGGATATAGTGTACTTAGATTTTCAGAAAACATTTGAGAAGGGACCTCCCTTGGCTCTGAAGCAAAATGGGATAAGATGGAAGGTCCTCTCTGGGATATGTAACTGGTTCAAAGGCAAGAAAGAAAGGGTCTGACTAAGTGGTCAGTTTTCAGAATGGAGAGAGGTAAATAGTGGTGTCCCCCGGGGCTCTGTACTGGGACCAGTTCTGTTCAACATACTCCTAAGTGATCTGGAAAAAGGGGTAAACAGTGAGGTGGCAACATTTGCAGCTGATACAAACCAACTCAAGTTAGTTAAGTCCAAAAGAGAGTGCAAAGTGTGACAAAGGGATCTCACCAAAACTGAGTGACTGGGCAACAAAAAGGCAGATGAAATTCAATGTTGATAAATGCAAATAATCAATTACAACATGTCAGGGAAGATTCTAGGCATCAATGATCTGATCTTTGGGTTGATGGCGGTAAACAGATTCCCATAAGGCTCCCTCTCTCCCTCTTCCCAAGAGCCACCCTCATCCTCTCTCCCCTTTCTGCTCCCGCATCCTCTGCAAACTTTCGAAGATGGATGCCTCGTGATGGCCTTCGCTCATGGGGATGTTGCCTAGTGGTCAGGGTTTCGGCCCTTTTGGGGGGAAGGGCGCAGCAGATGGTGGGGGAGCCCAGGGCCTCCCACTGGGCTCTGACCCAGGCTACTCTGGGGCAACACAAGGGGGTGACCCTTCCTAGCACCCCGCTAGTGTCCAAAGTTCGCAGTTTATCACAGGAAGCTCTGAAGGGTGCTTGGCAAAGGGGAGTCATGCCATGGGGCGGGGGATTGCAGAGGAGCAAGGGGGAGTCATGTCATGGTGTCAGGGGTTGCAATGGGGGGAGGGGGAGTCATGCCATGGGGCGAGGGGTAGCAATGGGGCCGGTCCCCCCCGCTCACCTGGAGGTGAAGACCTTGGCGCAGCTGACGGAGGGGCCCAGGTCACACATGGCCCGGTACCTGGGGTCCCGCTCCCGCGAGCTCTCCACGTGCAGCGCGTACACGGAGAGCGCCAGCCCCAGCGCGCACAGCACGAGCCGCAGCGCCCGCTCCCAGCCCGGCGCCGCCATCGCCTACTGCCACCACGCGCAGGGCATGGGTTCACCCCCACTGGCCCGCGCACCTGCCAATCAGCAAACGGCTCCGGCCCATTGGCTGCCCTTCAGGAGGTGGGATGGGGGAAGCAAGGGATTCTGGGACTTGTAGTTTTATGTACCAGTGGAGGAGAAGGGGAAGCTATGGTGGTTATGGGGAGGAGTCTAGTGCTTGGACCAGAGCCCTGGGGTAGCAGGGGACTCCGGGGGCTATTTAAAGTGCCGGGGCTCCAGCTACCTCTGCTGCCTCGGTCCTCTAAATAGCCACGAGAGCCCCACAGCTTCCCCAGGGCTCCAGCAGCTATTTAAAGGGCCAAGGTGGTAGAAGCAGGGGGGCCCCTGCCCTACCTGCAGCCAGCCCCGCACCCCCTGCCTGCAGCCAGCCCCTGCTGCACCCCCTGCCCTGCCTCCAGCCCCGCACCCCCTGCCCCCACCAGCCCCTGTCTCCAGCCAGCCCCTGCCTGCAGCCAGCCCCTGCTGCACCCCCTGCCCGCACCAGCCCCACACCCCCTACCCTGCCTGCAGCCAGCTCCTGTCTCCAGCCAGCCCCGCACCCCCCACCAGCCCCTGTCTCCAGCCAGCCCCTGCCTGCAGCCAGCCCCGCACTCCCTGCCTGCAGCCAGCCCCTGCTGCACCCCCTGCCCTGCCCGCAGCCAGCCCCTGTATCCAGCCAGCCCCACACCTCCTGCCCGCAGCCAGCCCCACACCCCTTGCCCTGCCTCCAGGCAGACCCTACCTCCAGTCAGCCCCTGCCCTGCCCCTGCCCTGCCTCCGGCTAGCAATGTATGTAATATATAATTTTAATTTTATTTATATAGTTATGGAAAGTAAATAATACATGGAAGAAATGAAGGGGGGGGGTTATGTGTTTTTTTTAATCATCCCTGTCGGGGCCCCGCCTAAAATGTTCAAATTGGGCCCCGCACTTCCTAAAGCCAGCCCTGCCTTGCAGTATCTTTTGAGATGATGGCTGAATTGCAGCGTAACCTGCACAGACCTGACCGTTGTGGTGGTAACAGCTGCCATCTACTGCCCATAGAGTTAACCTTAGTTCTTTAATTCTGGCAAAGCCGTTTTCTACCTTAAAGGGGGAAAAAGAAGAACAGGAGGACTTGTGGCACCTTAGAGACTAACAAATTTATTAGAGCATAAGCTTTTGTGGACTACAGCCCACTTCTTCGGATGCATATAGAATGGAACATATATTGAGGAGATATATATACACACAGACAGAGAGCATAAACAGGTGGGAGTTGTCTTACCACCTCTGAGAGGCCAATTAATTAAGAGAAAACAAACTTTTGAAGTGATAATCAAGCTAGCTCAGTACAGACAGTTAGATAACAAGTGTGAGAATACTTACAAGGGGAGATAGATTCAATGTTTGTAATGGCTCAGCCATTCCCAGTCTTTATTCAAACCGGAGTTGATTGTGTCTAGTTTGCATATCAATTCTAGCTCAGCAGTTTCTCCTTGGAGTCTGTTTTTGAAGTTTTTCTGTTGTAATATAGCCACCCGCAGGTCTGTCACTGAATGACCAGACAGGTTAAAGTGTTCTCCCACTGGTTTTTGAGTATGCATGCCCCTCTGCCATGTACATTGGCCAAACCGGACAGTCTCTACGCAAAAGAATTAATGGACACAAATCTGACATCAGGAATCAAAATACTCAAAAACCAGTGGGAGAACACTTTAACCTGTCTGGTCATTCAGTGACAGACCTGCGGGTGGCTATATTACAACAGAAAAACTTCAAAAACAGACTCCAACGAGAAACTGCTGAGCTAGAATTGATATGCAAACTAGACACAATCAACTCCGGTTTGAATAAAGACTGGGAATGGCTGAGCCATTACAAACATTGAATCTATCTCCCCTTGTAAGTATTCTCACACTTGTTATCTAACTGTCTGTACTGAGCTAGCTTGATTATCACTTCAAAAGTTTGTTTTCTCTTAATTAATTGGCCTCTCAGAGGTGGTAAGACAACTCCCACCTGTTTATGCTCTCTGTCTGTGTGTATATATATCTCCTCAATATATGTTCCATTCTATATGCATCCGAAGAAGTGGGCTGTAGTCCACGAAAGCTTATGCTCTAATAAATTTGTTAGTCTCTAAGGTGCCACAAGTCCTCCTGTTCTTCTTTTTGCGGATACAGACTAACACGGCTGCTACTCTGAAACTTAAAGGGGGAGGTGACCACAGGTTCCTGCTGCGGCAGGGGACACTCGTGCTCTTGCCCCTGTTAACAATGCATAGGGTAGGATGCACAACTGAGGAGTCTTTTGGACCCTGGTGTCCTTGTTTAAGGGCTTAGTGTCCAGTTAGCTAAATGAGGAGATGACACTCTCTCCTTGTTTATCTTGCCTGATAGCACATACCTTATGGGAGCATGAGATGTTCTCAAGATCACAGGAGCCTTTCCCACAAGGTATTCCCAATGGCTAAGTGCCCAAACTAATGAGAGCACCTCCTTCTCGCATGGGCTGAAGTGTTTTTTGACTTCACTGAGGATGCGAGAGCCGTAAGCCACAGGACACACTCTGCTCCCCTGATCTTGCATAAGGACAGCACCTATGCCATTCTCAGAGGTAGCCAGCTGCAGGTGGTAGGGACAGTCTGGTTTGGGATAGGCGAGGGCAGGTGCTGTTGCCAGAGCCTGTTTGAGAAAGCAGAATGCCTTTTGATGGTGCTCCTCCCAACACCACTCCTGTCCTTTTCGCAGCAGTCAGCATTGCAGAGGTAGCAAAGCCTCGTTACCATCTACGGACTCGCAGGAGAACCCAGAAAGGGAGCAGACTTTTGCCAGCCAGTCAATAGCAGTGTCCCTTGTTAAAGGGCCTAAGGCTTTTCCCATGGTGCTGGCCTGCTCAGGCGTGTAGACCTTAAGCTCTTGACAAGTCTCTAGGGATCTAGATGACCCTGGCCCGTAACTGATTCCAGTTGTTGTAACAGGGGCCATAGGCAGCTTGTTCCCCTCCTCGCAGGCCTCCTGTACGGGAGCTGAGGGCTGCTTGCCCTTGGCGGATTTCAGGGAAGCCCGACAAAACTCCTCCTCAGAGCCCACAGGACTGCCCACAGGCTACAGCTGCAGCTGGTTGATCTGCCCTTACATACAGGAGCCTTGCTCACGGCTCCTAACATGCCCCAAAGTTTTTTTGAGCTTCTCTTGGAGCTTTTCCGTGGCCTGTTTACAAGTCATGTGCTCGGCCTGCTGACTTTGGCCTGAGCGCAGCTCCTTGAGGGGCTCTCTGATGGTGGCCTGAGACTCAGCCTGCTGTGTGTTTAGGGAGAGGAGTTTTTTTTCCCCTCTCTCTCTCTCTCTTCCGTAGCAGGTCGCTAAGGTCCTAGACCTGTAGCTCGAATCTACCAATCTGATACACACAGGTGCCATTCTGTGCCTCTAGTCCCTCTATTTTAAAGCCCAATTTTTCCAGTTCAGATCCTGAGATTTTATTTGGGACTCTAAATCACTGATCTTGGCTGCCTCGCTCTTGCCTAACTCCACGCAGGCTAGGTATAGGCCATAGATCAGGGCTCTTTTCTTAATTTTAATGAGATGGCTTAGGCTTCACAGACACCAAAGCCTCCCACCTCCGGGACGAGGTGATCAAAGCATCCCGGCCCTGGAACAACCCCTCAGTCCAGGGATTTTTCCATTTCCAAAATAATGCACTCCAGACACCAAATACTCTTTATTGTGCTGCATACTCCAGCCTTCTACACCATAGGTCCGCATACTCATGGTGGGACAAGTGATTTGTCCTGCCCAGCCCTCAAGCAACTTTAGTTCGCTGCTGCGATTCCCTACAATGGGAATCCCAGCCCACAGTCTCAGCAATGACCGAAGTGCATTGGGGACTGTTTCCCCTGGCGACAGCTAATATCAATCAAGTGAGCTGGAGTTCCCAGACCCACAGAGCCAAGCTGGCTTCTGCACTTGCTCTAACATCATCACCAAATGCAGGACCAGGCCAGCGATAGTTCGCCCAGGAACTCAGCTATGCTGCCTAGGTCTGCAGCCTGCCTCCCTGACCCAAACTGTCAGTGACCTCCTTGGCTCTGGCCGAAGGATAGGGCAGCGGTAAGCCTTGCTCCCTCAGCTGTCAGGCTGGGATCCCACATGGTACCACACAATTGGCCAAAAGGCCCGTAATCTGAATTCTGCCCCTCCTGGATTTCTTCCAGGCAGGTGAGGCCAGAAGGTTTGCTAAGCCTCCTATACCTCTGGTACACAAGGCCGATGCTTCCCCTGAGGTATGCCTCAGACCAGAAAGCGGTTGGCACTTGGCAAAGTGGGACACAACTGCCTCACACGGTAGCGGGCTTATGAGCTCCCATAGTGGGTCGCAACGACACTCCAGTCACCAGCTATCAGGCCTGCCCGCTGGCTCCACTCTGTGTGCACTCAGAGCGGTCACCCAACCATGCAACCTCTGGGTTGTATGTTATAGCCAAGCCAGATAATAAACAGGGCAAACAAAAACAAAAGGGAGTCCTGCCGCGGTCACCAAATTGTTGACTGGATTTTATACCTTGGCTGGGGCAAACAGTCTGAGATTTGTCTCCCTACCCCGCGGGTATCAACGGGTTTGTTTTACCCCAAGGAAAGCGGACAAAGGGATAAGGTACAAAATAAGGAACAGGTTTATTAACAGGCAACAGTTAAACAAGTAGGTAAGACAAGGTAAATAACACAGGTAAGTATCGCTTTGTAAACACTAAGGGACTCCCGATTGTAACAGAAAAGGAGGCCAGAATATGACAGGCTTTGGCTGTAACAGGGTAGAGAGCTTGAAGCCCTGACCCAAGGATAAACCCAGATCAGTCCTAGTAAAGAACAAGATGTTGCTCCTTTGCCATCTCTTGCAGCTTGAGGAGCAGCTCGCACCGTCACGACTGACTGGACTCCGGATCCAGATGACACTGGCAGGTACAAGAAGCAGGAACTTGGACAGATAGATGATTACTCTGTCTCCTCCTTTTACTGATCTTCCTCCCAGCGCCGCCGTGGGTGGATGAGAGTTGAAGAATCAGGACAGCAGATGACAGCTATCCTCGCATGCAAGGTAAGTTACCCTCCCTACAACCCTAGTGTGGTACTAGGCCTACCTATCCTGCAGAGAGCAGCGCTAACTATTCCCTAGAACAGCAGCACACTCTACCTCCAAGATGGGCATCCCCGCCTGAATGGTGAGCTGATCTTATATACTGTTCCAGTTGCTGGGCAGACTCTGTCAGGTGACCTGCCAGTTTCCCGGCTTTGGATGGAAAAAGGCACCAAAACCAAAAGTGGTGGGGAAGAAGGGTACCCAGCATGGATTCCAGGTAGTTGAATCCAAGATGGCATATAGGGGCAAATGCAAGGTAGATAAAAATCCCCCTACATTCCGGTCGAAAACTGGCCACCTGGTCACCAACTGGGTGGATGTGGAGGTTTAATGGAAATGGATTGAGGGATGCTTTTTTAATGAGACTATTGCTGTTTTTGGTTGCCAGCATGCCATCTCTTTCCAGCACCTCTACCTCTGACCCAGGGTGCTTTCTAAGTCAAGCACTGCTGACAGATGGCTTCTTGCCTTTTGCATGTGCTGCCGTAGTTCCCTCTTTTGCAGCCTGTTTCATGCCTGTCTGATGGCTGAGATCACTGTCCCCAGTCCTCTCCCTCTTTCTCCCTCTTTGCAGATACGTTAGTCCACATGCTGTGGAGAACTAGGGCTGGGCATGCTTTCCAAATCACTGATGGTGGAACCGTTTGTACTTGCTGCTGCGTTGGGGTGTTGGGACTCTATTTATTGCTCGGCGACACAAATAAAAATAGAAAAGCATGACCCAAGCATGAACAGATGGTAAAGCAGTTTCCTCCAGCCAATTCAGGCTGAGATGGCTCGGGGGGAAACACAGAGGTAGGCAGCCATGCAGGAAACCATCAAACCAAGAAGGTAGTGTTGTTATATCACAGCCTGGGGGACTTTGGAGAGAGCCTTACACAGCTGCAGAGGAAGGGCATGTGTGCGCCAGTCCCCAGCCCTACCCTGCGAGTACTGGAGCCCACAATAACCTCTCTCTCTCTTGTTCACACATACACCCACACACCCCTCTCATACTCCCCACCACAGGAAGCCCAGCTGAAATAAATCAGCCACTAGCCCTTTCCTCCCCTCAGCTGAGGCTGTTCATATACAGGCTCCTACTCTGTCTACAGCTGCTGAAGGATCCCTGTCCGGCTCCTCCCAGAAAAGACACAGCCACAGAAGCCAGTGAACTACTGCAGCTCCCCCAGGGGACAGCAGGTACGACAATGAGGTGAGTCCATTTCTGGGCAGCATGGAAAAGCTCCTTTATGGGAATATCGGACTCTAGCAAAATAAAAATTACAAGAAGCCTTTAAAGATAGACCATCCCAACCTTTAAAAAGCCACAGAAAGAAAAGGCTTGTTTCTAAAGTTGTGTCTAAATGCCATGCCCCACATGCAAAACCCAAAAACATTTCTAAATGCAAATGACGTTGAGTATCCAGTTTTGTATCCATTCTTTGTTGATTGTCATGCTTTAGTATTAATAAGTGCTTGTCCCATAGTCGCTCTCCCCAATGTCATCAGGCACGATTTCCTCCCATTGTTTTGGCAAGCTTTCAAATCAATTTTTCATGGTGCATCAGAAATAGTAAGTAATATTAACAAAAGCACTGGAAGGGTTATGTAGTTAGTTGCAGTACCTGCAAAGCAACAATTACAGGGTTCTGTTTGTTTCATTTATCAGCTCTAAACAGAGCTTGTCCCTGCCAGGGACCCTCCTATAGCCAACCACAGCAAGTCTGCCACAGTTTCCCCTTCATCTGCTCAGGAAGGATTGTGTTACCTTTCTTCTCCACCACAGATCGGATGAACAGCCATCTTATTTGCCTGGGAAAGGAAGAGTGTTCCTCTGAGTCCAAATCAAGCCCTGCTGCTGGGCATACTTTATTAAAGTAATTTCAACCTTCAGCAAATCCCTCAGACTCAGACTCAAAACCCTCAAAGTACAACAGGTTAAAATGCAGCTGCCTCCAGCTCTATGGACCATTCCCCAGACCACAAGAGTTCCAAGAGTCAATCACCACTCTGTTCTCAGTTCCTCTGCTCCTGTTCCAGGGCCTCCACCTCTGGCAATACTTCATGATGTTTACATCTCTTTTCTTGTAGCCCTTGACTCAGACCTCCTGTGAGAGGGCTCCCTGCAGCTTTCCATGCCCCAAGCTCCTTTGTGTGAACAGCCTACCCCTGTTCATGGGAGCCTCCCTCCAGAATCAACCCTCTTGTTTCTAGGCTCAGCTGGCATTGGCTGAGGTACTTCTGCAAAGCCTTCTGTTCAGCTGGGTTCCCCAGCTCTGGCCAATTCTCTCCAATAGTTCCTATCCACAGCAGTCACCTAACAGCTCACCAATTCTCCCTCTTCACCAGCAGCTCTGCTACTGCTCTCTTTGGTGTCACACAGCTCTCTCCAGACAATGCTCACCAACTTCTTCCTTTTCCCCTTTTTCCAACTGCTGCCTAGATCTTTGTGGGGTAGGTCTACACTGCAGTTGGGAGAGAGTCTCCCAGCTCAGGTAGACAGACTTGCACTAGTGGGGCTCAAACCAATGTGCTTAAAAAAAAACAACCACCACTCTTCAATGTGGATGTTCCGGCTCCAGCTGGAGCTCAGGCTTGTAAGCCTAGGAGGTCAGGTGGGTGTGAGAGCCTAAACTTCTCCCTGAGCCAGAACATCCAAACAGCTGTTTTTAAACATGCTAACTTGAACCCTGCTAGAGCAAGCCTGGCTAACCAGAGCTCCCCGGACTGGTGGGCAGGACCCGGGCAGTGTGCCACTGAAAATTAGCTCGCATGCCCCCTTCAGCATACATGCCATAGATTGCCTACCCCTCCTTTAGAACCTTAACAGGACACTTCAAATGATTCAAAACACAGCGGGGGTGGGGAGCAGTAGAGAGAGAAGTTGTGTGGCTAAATGTTTAAGAGGCTGAAGTAGAACTGGTGGAGGGGAATGGTACTAAGAACTAGCCATGGTAGCTCAGCTGGTATGTGTGTTTAAGGTCAATGAATTAAGACCATCCCAAGGCAAACTTTTTCCTTTCAATACAATGAGCTGAAGGTGCCCCTTGATGCACAAAATAAAGGTATTAAGGCATGCCTTACGTGCACTTCCTATTTTACATTTCTTAGCAGCTGAGTGATGGTTCTTCAGAGGCTTTGGAGAATTTAGACACCAATAGCCCTGAAGGAACAAATGCATTGGGCCCAGTCCTCTTTTGCCCAGACCTGAAACCAGATGCTCAACAATGCACAGAGAAAGAGAGAGGTGCTAATTCTATAGATATTTACTATCTAACTTTGAGGACAGAATTTAGTACTGAGCCTATGCCAGTCCACAACTGCAAAACAATTATGTGCACGATTGAGTGATCTGCCATGCAAAGAATTATTAAGCACCATTTGAGCCAGAAGCTGACAGAGTACTCCTAAGGTTGTGTCACAGATTACCTACACCAGAGGAGCCATATCTGTGTCAACTGAACTGGAAAAAACAAGCAAAAGAAATGTATGTAAATCTGTACCTGGAGAGTGTTTTAAATATTGCCACATTGGGATATGCTCTGCAGTGCTTCTGATTAACCCAGGGAAAAGGCATGAAATGGATATTTATTCATTTATTTGTAATGCTTCCAATAAGGATTAAAACAAACAAACAAAAAAACCCCACCACATTGTTTTTTTCCAAAGTGGCCAACGACACTAACATGCACATGTCCAAAAGGATACCTAGGGGCCCTGGAAAGTGTGGAAGCGGGAGGGAAAACTTGTCAAAAATATGACTCAAAATATAGACTTATTAATACTTAGCAGGGCCGCCCAGAGGGGGGGGGGCAAGTGGGGCAATTTGCCCCAGGCCCTGGGCCCCACAGGAGTCCCCATGAGAGTTTTTCAGGGCCCCTGGAGCGGGGTCCTTCACTCGCTCCGGGGCCCCCGGGCCCCCGGAGCTTCTTCCGCTCCGGGCCTTCGGCTGCAATTCGGCGGCGTGGTGGTGGTGTGGGCGGGGGAGGCCCTTCCGCTCCGGGACCCGCCGCCGAAGTGCCCTGAAGACCTGCGGTGGGGGGGTCCTTCCGCCCCGGGACCCACTGCCAAAGTGCTGGGTCTTCGGCGGCAATTCAGCGGCGGCGGCCCCCCACCACCAAAGACCCCAGGCTCCCTGAATCCTCTGGGCAGCTCTGATACTCAGGGAAGTTAAGGAGACAGTGTTCACCCAAGCCTGAATTCAGAGCCCCTGTTTCTCTTTGAAGAGGTGGCTGGGATCTTATCCTTGGAAAGAGACAAAAGCTGACAACACTTTTATTTTTTTGTAAGTTTATTGTTTTTAAATATCAATTTTGTAAAGTAATTGTTGGACTCCATTAACATTCAGGTAAACAAGTGAAAAGACAATGGATGGGCATGATGTCTTAGCACAGGCACAGCCAAAGAGAGCAGGGAATGGAGGCTGCTTGTGTTTTGGGGAAAGTCACACATCCCTCTCCCTCCCGTTCCTGTTTCAGCAGAAGCAATGGTGGGAGCCTGGAGCCAACCTGGGATGCCTGTACTGCCGGTCATGAAAAGTACAAGGGAGGGGTAGGGAAGGGCAGTTGTGGGATCACAGCACTGTACTTTCCCCTTTCACTCACTGCAGGAGCTTCGTCTGATGGGGCGGATGGCAGCAGTCAGTTATCCCATGGCTGGACCATCTGACAGGTCAGAAAGCCATTCCCTTAGGTTGGGGAACAATGAGCTCTTTGGGATATTCTCAGTTGCTTTTTAGTACCAGTTTAGTTTCCCCACTCGTTAGCCACCACAGGCCTTTCTGAATTTTAACCCTCTCATCATTTTGGAATTCATACTAGCTCCCCCACTACTGGGCACCTGCAGCAGCAACTGTTATTGGCAAGAGCCATTTGCCTTTACTTAGCTTGATTCTGGATGTCCCACTCCAGCCTGCCCATTTCTCCTTCTCCTCCTCCATCATCCCAGAGGCCTGGCTCTGCCCATGCTGTCAAAGCCTGGCTCATTAAGCATCCTGGTGTTAAGGTGAACTGGTTGTAAATCGTAGATCATGGTCATACTATACACACTATGATTAACATTAGATTTTTTTTTCTTAAAAATGAACAAAAAACAAAACAAAAAAACCAAGGCAGCTGTAGGAAGCAGTTAAACACACAGCTTTGTGGCATGCTCCACAATATAAAAGAATCCCAAGCATTCAGTTCAGCTGGCAGCAGCTCTGTTTGACTTTCTAGCATAGGTCTTCAAACCCAGCCCTGGTTAGTTCCCTGCTCCTGGCCTCCCTCAGTGAAATGGGACTCTCCTCTTCTTCCTTTGCCTTATGACTGTTTTCTCAATGACTGGTTGTTTCCTCTGGGAAGAGGCTTCTCTTCAGAGGGAGTGTTTGTGCGTATTTATAGCCCATGGCCCCTGATCCTGCAGAGCCCTATGCAGTGGACACCAATCCTGTCTGCAAGGGGTCTCCAGGATCAGGCCCTGGATCTGCATGCTTGCATGTGTGTACACATACATAGGCAGGATAGTCTCTTGGAAGGAACATGAGTCCTGCGTTCTGCTTCTCTTCCTCCCCATCTAGCTTAAGGACTGGTTATTCAGATACAGGGCAATGGCCCTGGATACTGAGCAGTTCTCAGGGATAATTTGGGGGGAGTCAGCTCTCAAATTTTCACACACCCCTGCCTCCATTCTGCTTAGGCCTCCCCTTCTCAGGAGTTTAGGACAGAGACGACCAAAGGGGGTTGTTTTACTTAGCTGCTCCTCAACTCCTCAGACCATTCTTATGCATGGCAGCTCCTTCTCTCCCTCTCCTAGCCTGGCAGGCTGACAAACAAGCAATGGGACACGGGAATACTCCTGTAATAACCCTGAAGAGAAATGGACAGGGCATTAATGCCACCCAGTGAAACCCATCTTTCAGCTTCCTTCCGTGAGCTCCAGTACCACTCTGTGTCCTCAGGACTCTATTCCCAAATCACTGCCACCACACTCAAAAGCCGTTTCCCCAGCCTTCAGAGCTCCAAGTTCCATCAGCATCTCTTCCATGCAGGCTTCTTCTCCAGGGCAGGAGGCTGCAGAGGTAGCTGACAACTACAAGGGCACCACCAGAGTTCAAAGTGAATAGTTACTTTCTGTTATGGAGTTCGGGGTTGGATGGCAAATTCCAGCAATCCCAGGGCACTTTTTGACCAAAGACTTTGCTTCCGTGTTTTCCTCCCACACTTATCAGGCTTCAGCCCAGCATGCTTCTCAATAGTCACTTCTTCCCACTTGCTACTGCAAAGGGCAAGTCTAGTACCTTAAAGCTACATCTAAGAACGTGCCTGACCTGCACTTGCTTCTTTGGAGACCCAGCAAATCTTCAAACAGAGCTCCAGCTACTGACACAATATCAACTGAATACTGAACAATATCAAATATACGGTATAGGAAAAAACAAAACTGAAATGCTTAATGGCATATTTATACATATTTATCAACAGTCGACAAAGAGGTGGTGAGTTACACATCCATTCTGTATGCTAACAACCCTGATGCACATATATGTAAACACACATGCTCAGCTGATGCATCACATTTTACATATAGCCTCATATCAGAGGAGGTGACCCTAAAAAACGTACAGTGGAGGAGGCACCTGGTGCATAATCTGTTCTTGTTTCCAATGCATGCAAAATGGACATTCAGGGCAATGTTACTTTAAGGCTGCTTCTATGGTTAAATTACTTCCTGCCTAATCCCCAATCAATCTAGGCTGTGTTGATACACTTCTTCCTTAGGTCACTTAAAAAAAAAAAAAAAAAAAAAAAAGCCCTTATGTGCTTAAAGAGGCAAGAAAGGGAAACAAGGAGAAAAAATAAGCCTCTGGATTGATCAATTTGCCCACTTGTGGGAATCCCTCATTCAGTGTGTAGCAATGGCTGTGGTACTTAACGCACAATGGTGAAGGGGTGTGTATAGCCTAGAATAGGGTTACCATACGTCCGGATTTTCCCGGACATGTCCGGCTTTTGGGGGCTCAAATCCCCGTCCGGGGGGAAATCCCCAAAAGCTGGGCATGTCCGGGAAAATCGGGAGGGAGGGCTCGGCCGGGGCCTCTTTGGCCGGGGCCGGTGCGGGGCCGGTCCGGGGGGGGGGGGGGGGGTGCGCTGGGCCGCGGGGCCGGGCCGCCGGGGGGGGGGTGCGCTGGGCTGGGCCGCCGGGGGGGGGGGGTGCGCTGGGCCGCGGGGGGCCGGCAGTGCTGGGCGGGCCGGGGGTGGTCGGCCGGGGCCGGCACCCCAGGGCCCGAGCCGACCCAGGCTGGAGCCGCCGGGGGGCCAGCCTGGGCCGCACCTCCTCCCCCCACACACCCCCTTACCTGCTTCAGGCTTCCCGCGAATTAAATGTTTGTGGGAAGCAGGGGAGGGGGCGGAGACTTTGGGGAGGGGGCGGAGTTGGGGCGTGGGCGTGGGCGAGGCTGGGGGCGGGGCCAGGGCCCCGTGGAGTGTCCTCCATTTGAAGGCACAAAATATGGTAACCCTAGCCTAGAAAGAGCACAGGATCCCCCTCACCCCAAACCTGATTTGGAACACTCTTACTTTTGAAAGTTACAAAAGAAACACTTCAGGGAAATAGAAACATCTCTTAAAGGGACGGGGGGAGAAAGCAAAAGGAACCTCAAATCTTAACTGGGCTGAGAATAAAAACTTCCTGCTTCTGCTCAGCCAACAGCTGCAAGATGCTGCAGTCCCCAACTCAAGTACCCATAAGGGGTAGGGAAAAGTGAAATAGCTTTGTTTAAAATATATCTATCTATACATATAGAGCAACAGAGGGTCCTGTGGCACCTTTAAGACTAACAGAAGTATTGGGAGCATAAGCTTTCGTGGGTAAGAACCTCACTTCTTGCATCTGAAGAAGTGAGGTTCTTACCCATGAAAGCTTATGCTCCCAATACTTCTGTTAGTCTTAAAGGTGCCACAGGACCCTCTGTTGCTTTTTACAGATTCAGACTAACACAGCTACCCCTCTGATACTATACATATAGAGCATCTTTTAGAGAGACACACACACACACATTTTATTACGTAGGATTTGAGGCGCACACTATCCTCTTATGTACAGGGCAATAGTGATCCTGTTAGTCCAATAGAGTGGCAGACAGTTAAAGCCACACACATTTAGTTGGTAACATCTAGCTTGGATTTTAACCTACACAAAAAAGTATGTTCAAACGGGTGCCTTCTTAAATCCTGAATTTCCCAGCTTGAGTGAGTTGGTTTCCAACTCTTAAGGTAGGTTTTAAATGAAGGGCTTTTAAAAAACAATGTTTAACAGGTTATGGGATTTTTGGCATAATTACAGCATATATGACAATATGCCATGAGCAAGCAAAACTGTATCAAAGAGAACTATGATGCAAAGACAAAATTAGTTTGAAATAACATGAGAAGACACCCCCAAAGTCATCCTGCATTTGTTTTGTGGAGGATTTTGAGTGTTCTGGATCTCAGCGCTTACCTACCCTCCCCCTTTTAATATATCCTTTATACAGAAGTATTAGTTCAAATTAGGAACTAACAAAACCAGACTGGACATCAAGCCCCTCCAGTCCCCATGTTACATGACTGGAAAGAAGTGTGCAGGAACATAAAGCAGGCTTATTTTTCAGTCATTTGTAGAATTTGGGGGGAAAATGGGGTAAGAATTCGCTCCCAGGCTATGAACCTGAGAGACAGGTTCAGCCCAAAATGAATGGGTCAATTTGTTGTTTTGTTTTTAAACGAGTTACAAACCCCAGGGGGAAAAAAGCAAAAGTTAGAATTTAAAATTGTAACTATTAAACTCTCATGTTTATTTAGCAACATAAATGTGTCTGATTGGAACCGGCCATCTCCTCCAGATCCCTCTGGGCTGCATCTCAGCTTGGAGGACTGTGTCCCCTGCTTCTCATTTCTACCAGGCTTTGCACACCAAGTTAAACTTTCCTATAAGCAGCTAGGGAATGCCATGGAGTCAGGACCGTGGGGAAAGGAGAGGAAAACAAAAAACCCTGCTTCAGTTTCCAGTTATAAACTTAAAACAAACAAAAAAAACCAAGGCAAAGGTGTTCATTGTCCTCACAAGAGGCTGTAGCCTGCTGCTCTGTACCTGTTTCTGCATCATAAACATCATCACTGAAATAATGGGGAGGACAAAGAAAAAAAAAGGAGGTGGGGGGGGGTCAGAATCGCTGGTACAGTAGCTTTCCCTACCACACAAAACTGATGTGTAACTAACTCAGCCACAAGGTCATGGGAAAGTTTTACTTGTTTAAAAAAAAAGTAGTTTAAAGTAACAATGATAAGTACTGTATGGTAATATTGGAAGTATTTATATACATAGTTTTCTTTGTCTTTTGTTGAAATGTCTCCTGGTCACTTGGTGGCACTTGGGGTCCCTTTTGCGCGGTCATCTCCAATCTTCCCCCCCAATTCTCCACTTCTCAATACACGGTGCTATTCCTTATGCCACAGCACAGTATCATGCTCAGGATCATTTCAAAGATCTGTAAGGAGACAAAGCTACCAGTGAAATTCTTATTTGTAAGCCCTAATGATCTAAGACATCCCCATCCATTATCTTCTCCTGGCCAGAGCTTAAGGACACAGAGTTTGATTCCCTGGTCTGCAGTGCTAATCCAGGACCCCATCATCCTTCCTCCACTTCTGGCACAAGAGGAAGTGGGGGTCATGTCCTGGGCAGAGCCATGCTATACTATCCTCTACTGACTGTAAGCCAGTTAGGCTCTCAGCTGCTCTAACTTCCTCCAGTGTTGGCTACAACAGGATCGGGGCACTGCAATTGGCTGTTTCCTGAGGTCATTCTATCTCCACTGTGTCTTAGCAGAGCCTGGACATTGTTGAGAATTCAGCTCATGATTTACAATGCAAGAACAGGACAATGGCCCATCTAGTCCTGGTATATTGCCTCTGAAAGTAGCCAATGGATGCTTTGGAGGAAGGAGTAGAAATCTCATATGAACTAACTGAAGAAGTTCTGAAATGTAGGGGGAAATAAAATTGCTTCCTCCAGCTGGGAGACCCGCTTGCACCTTGAAGAACAGGACAGAGAGCTCTTGTAACTTCATCTCAGCTAGAGTGTTTTTTAAAAATTTGGGTCTAATCCCCTTGTAAAATTTAAAATGCTATATACCTCAGTAATATCCTGCAGCAGAGAGCACTACAGGTTAGTTGTATTTTGAGTAAAAACATTGCCTTAGGTTTCTAAAAGGGGCACCTGGCAAAATTAATAACCACCGCTTGTTCTGCTGTGGACCTCACAAGTTAGAACTCAGAGTAGAGCAGCCAGCCTGGAGACAGTTACTGTGGTATTCAGTGTCTTGGTTGCAGGACAGGGGGCAACAGAAGAGAGAGAACTGATGGGAATGAGAATTGGAATGGACAAGGAAAGGGGGGCTGTGCTCCTGGCTAGCTCTCTAGTCTACCTAAACTGAGGTGGGAAGTGGAGTGCATCATGGGAAGGATGGAATTAAAATGGTTTTCAAGGGAGATGAGGTGGTGCAGCAGATGAAGTTATTTTGCCTTTACACTCCAGAGACTTGCCACTAAATATGGCTCTGGTTACAATTCTCCGAGTCTGGCGGCTCCCACCTTACTCTCTAGTGAGTCTCCATCTGTGTCACGGAGCCAACACTCACCTCGGCACAAGTGGGATCTATCAGGATTGCGGTACACTGGTACAGCTGCGGAAGGGCTTTCTTGACAAACAGGGCAGGAGAGGTCAGTTTTGTGGGGGGACCCCCAATAGGAGTTTCAGATCAGTATTAGCAGTAGAGCTACATGGAGTAACACAGCCCATGTTGTGTTAGTGAGCCAGTGGTAACCACATGCTTTCACGAGCACTAGATTTATAGTTTCACTTTAAAAATCCAGATGAAAGTCACAGAGTTTAAACCATAAACCCTAATGTGCTGCACCAATATTCACACTTACCATGATCACAGCCACCACAATGGCTGCAATACCGATCAGGTACAACTTCTCTGAAAACAGCTCATCAATTTTCTTATGACAATCCTGGGGTAGGCGACCCTAAGCAGAGGAGAATGCAGACAGCTTAGTCTCTCTCTCTCTCTCTCTCTAGCTGTGCACCAAGGCACATTTGTATAGGAAGAAGTGGAGTTCAATATTTCTACTATCCCTCCCCCTTCCCATGCAACGTTATGGTGTAATTTCCTGGGCCCAATGAAATCAATGGCAAAAATCTGATTGATTTCAGTAGGAATGAAAATTTCACCCCTTTGGTAGCTTCCAGCACCTTATTTCCTGCATTTTTGAAGAACATCCAAGCTGGAGCCACCCCTAGCCCCTAACTGTAGCATGCAAGAGTAGCACCATACCCTAGACTGACTTCTTGTGGAGGATTTGTTTGGTGCTGAATAGCCCATCCATTTCCAGTGGGGCTGTCAAAGCTGAGGAGATGAGTTTCTTATCCTTACTCCTTTGCTATCCCCACTTACGCCCCCCGCCCCCACACCTTTGCCAGCTAGCAGAGAGGACTGGCTCCTGAGTGGATATTAAGACAGAAGATGGGTTGTTTAATTCTGATGCATTGCTTTCTTCCCCTTCTTGATCGGAGGGTGATGGAGAAGTCAACTCCAATTCAAGAATTGGGACTGAGCAACCCCTGTTGCCCTACCAGGGCAAGGGCGAGTTTCCAGGGTGTGTCAAGGTTGTAGTAGGGCTCCATGGACTTGCTCCCTTGTCCAACACTGTATGGTAGAAACAGCAGCCATCCCTACCTGGACAACAGTTTCCAAGAAGTTTTTTTCCTTTGGACAGAGATCACTATGCACGAACGAGGTGCCTATGGCCATCACGCTGTTTGCACCGCAGCAATCCAACTGTATGTGGAGAGAACACAGGATTAGCAGGTATCAGCTTGGCTCATATGGAGAGTAGCACACCTCCAAATTCAAGTTCTGATTTCTATGTAGTGCAGTGGCTGGATAGGATAATCCTACCAGATGTGTATTCCTGGCCCCTGGAGATCCCAGAAGATCTAGCTAGAGCCAGAGGAAATGTTGGACGAATTAATCTGAGCTGAGCTCCTCTTCCATTGGATTCTATTTAATGGAGGCATGGGATAGTTTCAGGGTAAACAAAAGGGCTTTTATTTAAACTCAGACCTGACTCAATGTGCTCCATGTTAGACAGAATACTATGTGGGCACCTCCGTCATCCTACCCATCTCAGGTAGCTGTACAACATGCCTAAACATCCAGGGCAAAATATTAAGATCAGGATGTAATTTAGTCTCCAGTGGGCCCTGTTCTTGCCATCCCTTGGTTCAAATACTCAGACCTGGCATCTCCCTGTCACCATTCCTTCAGCTCTTCATTGTCTGTTATTTGACAAGCCTTCTGAAAAGAGGTGTTTTTGCACCAAGCTCTGACAACAGCTAGGCTTGAGCTAACTCAGATCTTCACAGCAAAGACCCTGTGCTGAGAAAGCCTGGATACCAGCTCCTGATCATGTTAATGCCTTCGCTACACTGAGTCCAAGGCACCAGCTGTTGAACCTCACTGCCTCTTCCTTCACAGGCGGAGCAGTTTATGCACAACAATGCTTATTCTTGACCACTTCTGTAAAGTCCCACAAACTGAAGGAGGGCTCATCACACATGGGTTGGTCAGATTACTCCAAGGTGCATATCTCTTGTGGATACCTGGGGACCTTTTATTTGGAGGTAGATTATTGTATTCCCTATGGAGACCCCCCCATAGCTATCCCAGGCACCTTACCGTTTCGTGGAAGGTCTTCACCACAGTTTTCGCATTAGTTGCATCAGAATTTGACAGGTCTTGTTGCAACGCTTGTTGCAATGCTTGGTCGTAGAACTGCTTCACGTCTTTGGCAACCTAAAGAGGGAGAGCAAGAAAATCCCTCTTACAACCACAGAAAATAAATCTAAACAGATCCTTCCAACTGCCGTGCAAGGCAGCGACAAAGTGGTACAGATACCAGACAGCCCAGCTAATCACAAGTCACTGTCGGTGTCATTCCCAGATGAGTAAGAAGAGCTGGGCTGTGTTTGTGACAATTATGGCAATATCCTATAATATCCTGGATAAACCTTACTGACCTAACAAACTTAATTCAAATACGCTTGGAGTTCATTATATTGAAAATGTGGGGGATCATAGGACTGGAAGGGACCTCAAGAGTCCGCAGTCCCCTGCACTCATGGCAGGACTAAGTATCATCTAGAGTCTTCTAGACCATCCCTGACCGGTATTTGTATAACCTGCTCTTAAACATCTCCAATGACGGGGATTCCACAGCTTCCCTAGGCAATTTATTCGAGTGCTTAACCACACTGACAGTTAGGAAGTTTTTCCTAATGTCCAACCTAAACCTCCCTAGTTGCAATTTAAGCCCATTGCTTCTCGTTCTATCCTCAGAGGTTAAGAAAAACAATTTTTCTCCGTCTTCCTTGTAACAGCCGTTTATGAACTTGAAAACTGTTATGTCCTCTCTCAGTCTTCTCTTTTCCAGACTAAACAAACCCATTTTTTTCAATCTTCCCTCATAGGTCATGTTTTCTAGACCTTTCATAATTTTTGTCGCTCTTCTCTAGACCCTCTCCAGTTTGTCCACATCCTTCCTGAAATGTGGCACCCAGAACTGGACACAATACTCCAGTTCAGTAGTTCCCAAACTTCAACAACCAGTGAATCCCTTTCACTAAAATGTCAGGTCTCGCGAACCCCCTCCTAAAAATGAATATTTCCAGGGATTTTCTCCTTTACCGGCGTATAAATTATAAAAGCAGTGATCTTGTAAATATACAATTTGTTATAACATGCTTATTGCACAGTATTTATTATTAATTATTATTTATCATGACAGTATCTTCATTACATTATAAAAACAGCAACATTCTTCCAAGATATCACTTTTGTAGCTTGTATCACTTTGAATAAGCCGGTTATAATACAAGGTTTCTATGTTTCATCCAGGAGTATCAGATGTGAAACAGCATGAAGGTATTTAAGAAGCCAACTCAAAGAGTTCCTCCTACACAAGCATTCAGGTCTTGAGCAGTCCAGGCAAACAATGCACATTACAACAAAGCTTAAACTTGTTCTTCATAATAATTTTAAAAACAATACTAGCTGCGCGTTTAATTTTAAAAACAGCAAAAAATATCCATCTCCCTTTCCATTTCTTATAAGGAGTCTTGAAGTTTCAATCTCCTCAGTGTGATAGATCTGCTTGCTTTGATCTGCTTAGCTCTTGGAAGTCCAGGGGCCTGTGCTGCCCAGGGTCCCTAGGGACAGCTCTGTCCGTCATTAGGAAATTTTTTCCCAAGAATCCCCTGTAACATTTTGTGAATCCCCAGGGGTTCATGAACCCCAGTTTGGGAACCACTGCTCCAATTGAGGCCTAATCAGCACAGAGTGGATCGGAAGAATTACTTCTAGCAGGAAGACAAGATTAATGCAATCTCTAGGAGATATTAGGAACTTCAAAGGACTTTCTAGAACAATATATGTAAAGTGAATTTCCTAGGAAATACTCGGGGGTGAGAGAAATGCAAATGACCCAGTCTGAATCCATTCTTTTGAAGCTACCCCTTGAGTAGAGATACCTATTGTCTGAATACCTGCTCCTGAATACTCCAATTCAAAGACCTCCAAACCATATAAAAGGATGGACACTTTCATGAGTGCTCTCATTCTGAGCAAAGAGCGTGATGAACTTGAAACCACAAAGCAGGGGAGGTGTTTTAAAGGATTAGTCCTGCCAGAGACCATGTTGGAAGGGGTGATCTCTGGTAAGCTTATTAGCATGCATGCAGGTACCACTTCCCCTCAGCCTCACAGAGCTCAAAGTACTTCAAGCTACTGAATGTTTGAAGGGCAAAAAGTATAAGCATTCATTACATACTGCCTTTCAGCCAATGATATCCAAGTATTCTACAAATGCTCTCTCTATACCAGAGGCGGATTACGGTTTTGATGGTCCCTGGGCCAGAGCAATTGGGGGGCCTCTTTCCACCTCTTCTGTCTGTCCACCCCCTCCCCGCCCAGTGATCCTACCAGGGAGTGGGGTCGGGACATGAGGGCTTTAGGATTTTATACTGCCGCCCATCCCCTTGGTATCAGAGCGTCTTCCACATAAAAATCAATAACAAATTCCTAACTGGACTTTATTCTTTTTGTCACCTCTTGGCCTCTCACCAACAATACCCAGACAAAGTAACATTTACATAGCCCACAACCATCCTGAAAGGGTTCATATCCTTAGCCACAGAGGTTTTTTTCTAATGAAGTAATGCTTCGCTACTATGAATCATTGGTTGAATGTTTCCATCCACAAAGGAGTGAGTGAGGTCTCTCAAATGGATCTGAAATGGAACTGACAACCACCTGCTTGTGTAGTTTAATTAAACTTCTTAATAAAGCAATTGACTTTCCAACTCTCACCCCCATCCCATCCGATGCTAACTGTTTCTCCAAGCACAGTAAATGCCTTCTCTTCTTGAACCCCGCGATGGTGAAATGACTAGAATATTGATGTCCAATTCCCTCCTCACTGCAGGATTGCCAAAGTTCTCACACAGAGACAGTCGATCCTTGGAGCATGCGTGCATGTTACACCAGTTTCTGAGGAGTACTGTGCCAGAAGAAAGGTAGGGGCAAGTCCGGACTCAAAAGGTGCAGCTAGCCCAATCTTTAGGGAACACTACTCTGGTCCCTGATGAGAGATCTTCCCTCCAGCATATCTCAATCCAGAAGACAGGGCATACTGCAGTGCAGGGCTGAAGACAGGGAGGAATCAACATGGAGACCCAAGTGACATTATGTAGCGAAGTGAACTGGTGCCTTGGTAGGTGGGTATCAGCACAAGGCAGCGGCTGTGTGTGTCTGCAAGGAGGGGCGGGGGAAGAGAGCAGAAAGGGAAGTGGTGCTTCTGTGGGGAGGCGAAAGGAGGGAGTTTACTCAGGTCATGCCCTTCATTTCAGGCTCCTCAGAACACACATACTCATCCTGAAGCTCCAAGGGTTAGACATTGAATACTGAGATTTCAGGCTGAAAAGTCCACATAGGCTTAGCAGGGAGTAGGTCTATCATTCCCACCTCATGTGTGAGTGACTAGTACACAATGACTGGCATGTATACGGTCTCTATATCTTGTGCATGCACGGAATCTAAGGCAGTAGCAATCTGCTCCTGGTATGATGAAAATTCACAGCATGTACACTGCACTTTCGAGGAACAGTAATTTGCAAGAGATCCCTTCTTACAATGTAACCTGGTCCCTGAGCAAGAATACCCACTGGGGTTTGGTGCTGTGAGAGTCCAGAGATTCCCTTCGTGCTAATCAGCCAGGTTTGCTCTTATTTTTTCCCCCCAGCATATATCTTTGCACACCCACATTACACTCCAAAACACTATGCAAGGGTCCACTAGTGTTATTTGTATTGCAGTAGCACCTAGAGAATCAAGCGGAGATCAGGGCCCCATTCTTCTAGGCACTGTACATTGTGTGTGTGGGGGGGAACGGGGGGACGGAGGGGGAGTGAGGCACAGAAAGGTTAAGTGACTTACCCAAGATCACATAGTGAGTCTGTGGTAGAACCAGAAACTGAACCCATATCTCCTGAGTCTCAGTCTGATGCCTCAAGGACAAAAGGATCTTTCCACCAACTGGGACCAAACCATAGCAGACTCTTGCACAACCACATGATCGCATAGGAACAAGGGTTTCAGAGATATTTTTCTTACCAGGTCTTTATTGACGAATCCCCAGATTCCAGCAGCCACTTCACAAGCAAACAGGATCACCAGGCAAGTGAAGAACTGTGAAGACAGATTAAGAGAGGGACATTAAGAGGCTTGACTACAGGGCAGGGAAAGGGGCTTTGGGAAGGGCAGCTCACAGTTCCACTTGATGAAGAATGGGGCAGAATTGTCCCACCAGGGAAAAAATATGGTTCAACTGATGGGGATAGCAACATGGCTTCAATGGCTCAAGGATTCTGTGGCAAAAACATTCTACATGCATGGTACCGGGAGAGACCCTTGAGCAATTCCACTCTGGGAACCATTCAGGCTGGTTTGGGTTTGGGAGAGATTATCAGAGACCTGTCCGTCAATCAGAACAAGAGAAGAGGGACTCTGTGGAAAAAAAGAATCTTCCTGGGCTTACAGGGCACGTTGTGCAAGCTTCCTGCTTTGACACAAGCCGTTTTAGCTTTGCCAGCGTGGGGATAACAGCATGTACCAGCCACTGAGCAGCAGCAGTGCGTCAGGCTGTGATTGATGGAGGTTTCTCTTGGCAGCTGCAGCCCTGCAAAGCTACTGCAGTTTTTTGCATAAATATCAACACACATGGTTCTCACAGCCTCACCCTATTAGCACGTAACCCGAATACTCCACTCCTGCCAAGCCAGAACCTCCCTCTACAAGATTAATAGATTCCAGTGCCAGAAGGGACCCACTGTGATCATCTAGTCCAGGCCTGCACAACTCGTAAAGCGGCGAGGGCCACATTACTCCAAAGAAAACAGCTAAGGGCCGAAACCCCCCCGGCCCCACCGAAACACCCCCCCCAGCGCCGCCCAGCCCCCCGAAATACCCCCCCACCTCCGACTCGACGCTCGCCCCCCCCCAAATATAAAGCCTCATTCAAAAACCCAGGGGTCACTATATTACTGCATACGGCAGTCAATCAATGCAGTTGTAGATAAATCTCTGCATTATGCATTTTTGTATAACTTTTATATGACTTTGTATTGAACCTTGGTAATATGTTATAGCGGGCCCCTAAGGTAGTATAATTAAGGTAAAAGAAAAATGACTTTTTGCTAGAAGTAGAATAAGATCTCCCCCCCCACTTTGTAATCAATTGCCCTGTTGAATGAATGAGATGTGAATGAGGAAGGCGTGGAAGGCAGACACCTCCAAGACAGCTGCAACCCTTGGAGAGGGGCTAGGAGCCAGACCAAGGACAATCAAACTTGTCAGGTGGGCTGACTAGAGAAGAGCAGACATACTGACGGCCTCCGGGATTAGAAGCAAGCACCTTCCTTTGGGAACACCCTCTTTGCAGCATTCGGACAATCCCCAGCCCAGAGAAAAGCAGCAAAAAGGACCAATTTTTATGAGATGCAAGATCAGTAGAACAGGTCAGCCATCAACTCGCCGCTTGTCTTCTCACCCCCCCACAAGTATAAAGCCCCCCCGCCACTGCCCGCCCGCTCTCCCCGGCTTGCCTACTCACCCCCCACCGCCCGTTTGCTTCTTCAGCCCTCCCTCCCCCGCCGCCGGCTCACCTGCCCCCCCCGCCACTGCCCGCCCACTGAGATCGTGATCCCCCCCACCCCCACCTTGCCTACTCACCCCTCCCTCCCCCGCCGCCGGCTCACCTGCCCGTCCGCCGCCAGCTCACCTGCCTGCCTGCCCGCTGCTGGCCTCTTACCTTCTGCCGCTGCCCCCGCCCCCTGCCACTGGCTCACCCTCACTCCCCAGCCTGCCACTGGCCTCTTCACCACCCTGCCCACCCGCCGGCCGGCCGTTGGCTTGCCCCACCCCGCCGCTTGCCTACTCACCCTCCGCGGGCTGCACAGACTAGATTCTAGTCTGACCTGCACAACACAGCCCTTAGAACTTCCCCAAAATAATTCCTAGAACACGTCTTTTAGAAAGACATCCAGCCTTGATTTAAAAATTGCCCGTGGTGGAGAATCCACCCTGACCCTCGGTAAACATATGACTTATTTCCAGTCTGAATTTCGTCTCACTTCAAGTTCCAGCCATTGAATCATGTTGTACCTTTCTGTGTCTGACTGACGAGCCCATTATCAAAGATTTGTTTCCCATGCAGGTATTTAGAGACTGTAATCAAGTCACCCTTTAACCTTCTCTTTGTTAAGATAAATAGTGATAGATTAGGCTCCTGGAGCCTAAAGGCACATTTTCTAATCCTTTAATCATTCTCGTGGCTCTTCTCTGAATTCTCTCCAATTTAGCAACATCCTTCTTCAATTTTTGACAACACAACTGGACACAATATTCCAGCAGCGGTTGCACCAGTGCCAAATACAGGCATAAAAACCCATCTACTCCGACTCGAGATTCCTCTGTTTATGCATTCAAAGATAGTATAAGCTCTTTTGAGCATAACGTCTCCCTGTTGACTCCTGTTCCACCACCACGAGGGACAGACCTTTGGGTTTCCAGGAGAACTGGAGGGTTAATTTTTTATTCTGGCTTTGGGAGACTAATGAAAGAAGAGAAGCTAAATCACACTGGTCCAAGTCAAGTGCCATCTAAGTGTTCCTACTCCATTCCTGTGGGGATAGCATGGCGTGGGGAGTCCTCTGAGCATTTCCCACAGCCAGTACTGCTACACCATTCCCTAGACCAACTCGCTGCTGGGAAAGGCTGATGTCCTAGTTATCTGGCAGCCAACTTCTTGAAAGCTGAAAGGGAAGAGGTGGATGTGCAGATGAAAGAATACATCATAAAAAAGGGAGCACCTTATTATTGGCAATTGGGGTTTCTTTCCCAGTTTCACTCATTCACACACATGCACAATGATCCTAGGGGGTCAGGAAAAAGGAGTTTTTAAACTGTACTTGTAACAAAATTATTCTGTTTTTGTGGCCTCTGATCTGGAATGTCAGAGCCTAGACTCCAACATGTAAACTGAAAGGGATTACAAGAAGTAGAAGTGGCGCTCTTTACAAGAGAAAACTTTAGGCATTTGTAGCCAGTGACTGCGGTTTCAATTGTAACTTAATCCAAACAACTGTGGCAAGGCTGCTGTAATTCCCAGACTGGACACTAGGTTTCACTCTTGCAGTTGGTATCCTCTGGTGAGAAAAAGGTGTTTATTTACATGTCTTTGGAAAGCTGCACTTTTAGTCATTTTTGCAAGTCAGTTATGAAACTCTTCCTATATAAAGGTAATGTTCTGAGATACCCACTCCAGATTCCTGACCAGGCACTTGGTACTTCCAAAGGTGCTTCCTCCCACAGAGAACCCAGGCCAGATTTCACACAGAGCCTAGTGCAAGCAGGAGCAGGATTTAGGGAGTTTGGTCAGTGCTGCCTGACGACTCATACTGAAAACATGAGCAAAAAAACTCCATTCAGGCACATGCTATCAAGGCTCAGTGCCTTGACTTAAAGTGCTCCCCAGTAATATGGAATTCACACAGTCTATTCCTTACCCTTCTCCAGAACCGAGAGCCTTACTACATTTTCCCTTATAGCAAAAGCCACATTCCCAGGGTCCAGCTAGAAAGCTTGCCCTTCCATTAACAGGAGCCCCTGAAATCTTTTGAAGGTCACAGGACTGCAAAACAAGGAGTGATTTATTTCTTGCCGTCCAAAAAGCTATCCTGCATCTCACGATGCATATGGTGTGCACATTTAGTACCAACACCTTCTCTTTGTGTTATTCTCTTCCTGAGTCTCCATTGAAATAGTCATTTCCTTATGCATCTTCCTATGCTCCCCAAAGTTACATTCGTGGAGATGGCAGCAGCACAGAACTTTCAAGGTGTACTAGCGGAGGAAAACCTTCCTCCTACCAGCCACATAGTGAGAATAGCGTCTGTGGCATTAGAGTATTCTCAATAGATCACTTCCATGTTCCTAGTCTTTAGTGCCTCTGTCTCCAATCTGGCTTTTGTGGACAATTTAAATGCCATTGACTGCCTTGTATTACTCCTGTGTGATGAACATTTTCCCATGAACACCCATTATCCTCAGCCACATGGGGAGCGAGGTCACAGAGGGGAAATAAATACCTGGTGGGTTAAAACACTTTGCCTTGAAAGCTCCATGCCTCAGTGCACAGTAGCATCAGTTTCCTCATGTAACCACAGCTTATCAGGTGTCATTCACAAGGTGCCTCCAGCCTTCCCTTGGCAAGCAAAAGTGGGAGGGAGGGAGGGAGGGATGCAGTCAGCACTGCTAATCTCAGCTGTAGCAGTCAGTTTCACTATGAGGTCTCACATATATTCTGTCATCTGCCCATTAAATCTCCTTCTAGACTAGAGGCAGGGTATTCAATTACAGTAGTTCCCTGGTTTTACAAGAATTTGCTGACAAAGTCTATAACCTGGTATTCCCAAGGTCCTCAGGATCTCACTCAGACAACCCTTGCCATATTTGCCACTTGGTTCCTCTCACCTTCTATTGTTATTAGTAATTATATCTAGCTCTTAGATAGCACTTTTCATGAGGAGAGCTCAAAACATTCTACAAAGGAGATCAGGATCATTATCACCCTTTTATAAATGGGAAACGGAGGCACAGGGAACAGAAATGACTTGCCTAAGATCACCCATCAGGCTGGTGGCGGGAAACCTGAGTTCCATTCCTGGATCTGAGTCCCAATGGAGTGCTCAATCCCCTAACTGGAGAGGGCTGTGAAACATTTTCCCTTGGAAAGCCAAACAGACCAGAGTCTAGTCTAAGGCCTGGTCTACACTAGGCGTTTATGTCGAAGTTAGCGCCGTTAAATCGAATTAACCCTGCACCCGTCCACACTGCGATGCTATTTAGTTCGACATAGAGGTCTCTTTAATTCGACTTCTGTACTCCTCCCCGACGAGGGGAGTAGCGCTAAATTCGACATGGCCATGTCGAATTAGGCTAGGTGTGGATGGAAATCGACGCTAATAGCTCCGGGAGCTATCCCACAGTGCACCACTCTGTTGACGCTCTGGACAGCAGTGCGAGCTCGGATGCTCTGACCAGCCACACAGGAAAAGCCCCGGGAAAATTTGAATTTGAATTCCTTTTCCTGTCTGGCCAGTTTGAATCTCATTTCCTGTCTGGACATCGTGGCGAGCACAGCAGCACTGGCAACGATGCAGAGCTCTCCAGCAGTGATGGCCATGCAGTCTGTGAATAGAAAGAGAGCCCCAGCATGGACTGATCGTGAAGTCTTGGATCTCATCGCTGTGTGGGGCGATGAGTCCGTGCTTTCCGAGCTGCGATCCAAAAGAAGGAATGCAAAGATCTACGAGAAGATCTCTAAAGACATGGCAGAGAGAGGATACAGCCGGGATGCAACGCAGTGCCGCGTGAAAATCAAGGAGCTGAGACAAGGCTACCAGAAGACCAAAGAGGCAAACGGACGCTCCGGATCCCATCCCCAGACATCCCGTTTCTACGAGGCACTGCATTCCATCCTCGGTGCTGCCGCCACCACTACCCCACCAGTGACCGTGGACTCTGAGGATGGGATACTGTCCACGGCCGGTTCCTCAGACATGTTAGGGGACGGGGAAGATGAGGAAGGAGATGAGGAGGGCGAGGCAGTTGGCAGCTCTCACAACGCTGATTTCCCCGACAGCCAGGATCTCTTCATCACCCTTACAGAGATCCCCTACGAAGCGTCCCCAGCCATTACCCCGGACACAGAATCTGGTGAAGGATCAGCCAGTAAGTGTTGTAAACATCTAAACATTTATTTTTAACAAAACAGGAATATTAACAATTAAAAGAATGGGTTGTTCATGATTAGTGTGCCCTAGGCGCTTAACGGTTTAGTAAGGGGCAGTGCAAGTTTTGAAAAGAAATCTAGCAATGTCCGGTTTTCAGTGATTGTCCTGCACAAGCCGCTCTACTGTGTATTCCCTGCTACTGCAGCTACAGTAAAATGCGGTCTATATGTGCGGGGATAGAGCAGTAATCCTCCTGGGACATCTCGATGAAGCTCTCCTGGAGGTAACTTGAAAGCCGTTGCATGAGGTTCTTGGGGAGAGCGGCCTTATTGGGTCCTCCGAAGTACGACACGTTGCCGCGCCACGAGATTATCAGGTACTCGGGGATCATTGCTCTGCACAGCAGGGCGGCATACGGCCCTGGTCTTTGGAGGCTTTCCCGGAGCATTCTCTCTTTGTCGCTCTCGGAGATCCTCATCAGGGTGATGTCGGCCATGGTGACCTGCTTTTAATTAGGTAGGGGAATGTTAGTGTTGGGACTGCTTTCCCGTTCCTTTACAGAACTGTAACCGCTGGTTTGCAGCCACGCGGTGGAGGCGGGAGAGGGGCAGCCGAAAGGGATCGTTCCCGGGGACAGCCGCGAGGGGGTGGGACAGGGGCAGAGTTCCCGCTTGCCGGATTGCTGGCAGCAGGGACTGACATTGATTTAAATGTGAAATGAGGCCAGTGGTAATATAAAAGTTTTAAACTGCCACAAGTGTACGGCTTACCATGTCTGCCTGCAACAGAAATTCCGTTGTGCTGCCTCGCTTCTCAAATGTGCTGTTCAAGACCCCAGGCACAGAATGCGAAGGCCGAGAATTCGACCTTGTGCTGAGTGCGCATGTGAAAGGTGCTGTGCATGGTCTTGTTCACAGAGAAAGACTATGTTCTTTGTTCACAACTACATTTATCTTTCAGAGGAATTCACTCCCTTTTTCCCATTTCCACAGCCCCGTCTGCGACTGTCTCACAACCTAGCCTGGAATCACACTCCCAGAGGCTAGCGCGGATTAGGCGTAGGAAGAAGAGGACACGGGAGGACATGTTCTCTGAGCTTATGGCCTCTTCCCAAGCCCAGGCAGCACAGCAGACCCAGTGGCGGGAGAACTTGACCCGAATGCACCAAGCCAACATGGATCGGGAGGAGAGGTGGCGGCAGGAAGACCAGCAGGCGACTCTAACGCTGCTTGGACTACTGAGGGAGCAAACGGACACACTCCGGCGCCTTGTGGATGTTCTGCAGGAACGGAGGCAGGAGGACAGAGCCCCGCTGCAGTCCATCTCTAACCGCCCTCCCCCGCCACCAAGTCCCATACCCACCTCACCCAAAGTGCAAAGAAGGAGAGGCGGCAGAGTCCCTGCTAACTCTCACTCCACCCCTGCAGAGAGCTCTAGTAGCAGAAGGCTCTCATTTCCCAAAATTTGAAAAGTTCTTTCCTTACCGCCTGACACAAGCCCACGTCCAAGTTTCACCTCCCAATGCCATGTGTAGTTGATAATAAAAAATTCGTTTCTGTTAACTACTGTTTCAATCATGTTCTTTTGGAGGAGGAGGGGAAAGGGGGTTGGAAATTGGACAGGACAGTCTCCTTTGGCAGGGTACATAGTCGGGGGCAGGCACAGCAGCAGGGCACATACACAGTGCAGTGATGCAGTGACTAGTTGCCCCGGTTAGTCTGGGAGGTTGTTTTGATGTAATGTTGGGGGGGGTGGGTTGCTCTGTGACTTTGTGGCGGGGGAGGGCAGTTACAGATCTTAAGCGCCGGTCCTTAGACAGGATCACAGAGCCACACAGCATGGGATCTGTAACCGTCCTCCCCCTGCCACAAAGTCAAATAGACCTCCCATACACACAGTCCCGATCAGGAGGGGTGACAGGCTCCGTTGAAACAAGCATCCCACCGCAGCGGAGCCTGTCAATCCTTGAGTTTAGAAGCTGCATTCGCATCACAACACTAGACCCGCCCCGCACCACAGTCTGCGTCCCAGTTTTAAAAAATTCCCGCTAAAACAGTATTAAAGAAAACGGTGTGCTTTAACAAAGTAGAACTATTTTTATTTCGACACGTGTGTTGGAGGGGGGGTGAAGGGGGTATGTAACTGGATAGGATAGTCAACATTACCTGGGTAAAGAAACGGGGGCAGGTTTAGCTTCTCAGTACACAAACTATAAAATCACAGGTTACCCTGCTCACTCAGGAACTTTGCTTTCAAAGCCTCCCGGATGCACAGCGCTTCCCGCTGGTCTCTTCTAATCGCCCGGCTGTCTGGCTGTGAGTAATCACCAGCCAGGCTATTTTCCTCAACCTCCCACCCCGCCATAAAGGTCTCCCCCTTGCTCTCACAGAGATTGTGGAGCACACAGCAAGCTGCTATAACAATGGGGATATTGGTTTCGCTGAGATCACAGCGAGTCAGTAAGCTTCTCCATCTCCCCTTGAGACGGCCAAAAGCACACTCCACCACCATTCTGCACTTGCTCAGCCGGTAGTTGAAGAGTTCTTTTTCAGTGTCCAGGGCGCCAGTATAGGGCTTCATGAGCCAGGGCATTAGCGGGTAGGCTGGGTCCCCGAGGATGACTATAGGCATCTCCACATCCCCAACAGTTATTTTGTGGTCCGGGAAGTAAATACCTTGTTGCAGCCGTCTAAACAGACCAGAGTTCCTGAAAACACGAGCGTCATGAACCTTGCCCGGCCATCCCACGTAGATGTTGGTAAAACGTCCCCTATGGTCCACCAGTGCTTGCAGCACCATGGAAAAGTATCCCTTTCGGTTAATGTACTGGGTGGCCTGGTGGTCCGGTGCCAGGATAGGGATGTGAGTTCCATCTATGGCCCCACCGCAGTTTGGGAATCCCATCGCTGCGAAGCCATCTATGATCGCCTCCACGTTTCCCAGGGTCACTACCTTTGGCAGCAGTACATCAACGATTGCCTTCGCTACTTGCATCACAACAACCCCCACGGTAGATTTGCCCACCCCAAACTGGTTCGCGACTGACCGGTAGCTGTCTGGCGTTGCAAGCTTCCACAGGGCTATGGCCACTCGCTTCTGTACACTCAGTGCAGCTCGCAACCGGGTGTCACTGCGCTTCAGGGCAGGGGACAGCAACTCACAAAGTTCCAGGAAAGTTCCCTTCCGCATGCGAAAGTTTCGCAGCCACTGGGATTCATCCCAGACCTGCAGCACTATGCGGTCCCACCACTCAGTGCTTGTCTCCCGTGCCCAGAATCGCCGTTCCACGGCATCAACATGACCCATTGCCACTGTGATGTCCTCGGCGCTGGGTCGCCTGCTTTCTGACAGGTCTGTGCTACTCTCAGACTTCAGGACATCACCGCGGTGCCGTAGCCTCCTTGCCTGACTTTTCTGCATCTGCCTCAGGGAAACCTTTATGATAAGCTGCGAGACGTTGAGAGCGGCCACAACTGCAGCGATGGTCGCAGCGGGCTCCATGCTCGGAGTACAGTGGCGTCCGCGCTGTCAATGACTGGAAAAGCGCGCGAACTGTTTTCCCGCCGGCGCTTTCAGGGAGGGAGGGCGGGAGTGATGGACGGATGACGACAGTTTCCCAAAAGCACCCTCGACTCATTTTGTTACCCAGAAGGCATTGCCGGCTACACCCAGAATTCCAATGGGCAGAGGGGACTGCGGGAACTGTGGGATAGCTGACCACAGTGCACCGCTTCGAATGTCGACGCTATCACCGTTAGTGTGGACGCACAAAGTCGAATTACTGTCCTTAGTGTGGACACACACGTTCGACTTTGCAATATCGATTACAAAAATTCGATGCAAGTAAAATCGAACTACTCTCGTAGTGTAGACAAGGCCTAAGATTACAACCCAGCCTAGGACTAATTTTAAACAAATAAACTCCCCCACAAGTAGAGGCTTTTGGGGTGCTGTGTTTTCTTTAAGGACATACACACAGAGATGGCAGCAGGAAGCTGTCTCATAAGGATAGATTTCTTTCCCAGAATACACAGGATGTACCATTGCAATGTGTCTTAATTACAGGCAGTCCATGAACACACTGGAGCGCTGGAATTTCTCCAGCCAGAGTCCTTTACAGCACTGGGATTCAATGCAGACATGAACTTCCACCCAAAGCTCAGACCAAAACTTGCAAGAGTCAAAGAAAGTTCAGAAATCGATAGTTCCCTCATTCACCTCTTATTTTTCAAACTTTTATGGCTCTGTAGTTCTGGATTTTGAAAGTACCAAAACTTCACAAGAACAAGCTGGAAATATCATGGAATAGTCTATTTTGAAAACTCAGGAAGCTGGACAGATGATTAATCCAGACTTACTTCCCACTCTGAACACTAAGATTGGCTAAGATTCCCTCTCTTTACAAGCAGCACAATCATCTTCACGCTTCAATGGTTTAGTTTACCAGGGCTCCATTATGCAGGTTCCCCTGTTGATAGATATATACTGGACCGTATAAACGGAGGAACTGGCAACTGTTTATCACATATCTAAAGCACCTAGCCCAGTTTTAGGTACTGAGTAGTCCCTACTGGAATTCCATGGTTAGAGAGGAAGAGATATGGTGGAGGTCAAGCTGAATGGGGACAACAGCATTGTGTGGGCTTGGAGTTTGTGCAAATGTTAATAGAACAGAACCTGCCCAGAGTCCTGAACTGTAGGATCACGCTGATAATGCTTGCTTGCTTGAATAACAAATTTCCCAGCATTTACCACCTCACTGTGGTGCTCTAGGAAGCTTTAGCCAAACACCTACTCAGGGCCACAGCACAGCCAGTTAACCTTTAAGGAACTGGATTATCCACTTGAGGCAGAAACTGATTTCCAGGGTTTGGGCAGTTTGTAGGGGACACTAGGTAAGAAAGAAGTGGGAGGGTCTCTGTGGCTGCTTGGAGGCACTGTGTTCAGAGTGGGTCAAATAAATGCAGCAAGTCCCAACTGGCCTCATTTCCCTGTGACTGCTGGGATGAATCTCAGTGTGTCCTGCTTCCTACACCCTCCCATCCTACTGGTGGCTCCTGCCCCCTTCCTGAGACCAGGAATCAGCAAGAGGCTGGTGATGTTCATTAGCAGCACAAACTTTCTGACAGTCCAGAACTGCACAGTGCAAACTCCAGAGCTGGCTGGAAAGCAAGGGAGACTGCTCCTCTTCTGACACTCACAGGGAATCTCACTTCCAAAAGAGCAGGGGGTGGTAGAGAAAGAGTGGTACCCAGGGAGACTACACTCATCCTCCGAGAACACTGAAGCTATTTACACCTTTAGTCCAAGGGTCTCAAACTCAATTTACCTTAGGGCCAGTGCCAGTCCTCAAATCCTCCCAGCAGGCCAATGTCACTGAACATGGTGTTCAGAGAAGAAAATGTTTATATTGTATTTTTTATTTCAAATTTCTTAGAAATAATAAAACTGTTTATACAATTCTTCGCCTGTCAGAGTTTTTAGTGTTTGCCAGGCACCTGGCAACACTTCAGTTCTGTCAGTTTGTTGATGTTTGGCTTCAGTGACTGAGCAGTTGAAACCTTCAGGATTGCAGCAAGGTGTTCATCAGATAGTTGTGTTCGGTATTTTGACTTGTTTATATTCATTGTGGAAAAAGGGTTTCAGAGTAGCAGCCGTGTTAGTCTGTATCCGCAAAAAGAACAGGAGTACTTGTGGCACCTTAGAGACTAACAAATTTATTAGAGCATAAGTTTTCGTGGACTACAGCCCACTTCTTCGGATTGGGCTGTAATCCACGAAAGCTTATGCTCTAATAAATTTGTTAGTCTCTAAGGTGCCACAAGTACTCCTGTTCTTATTGTGGAAAAAAGTGACCCTGCCTCCATGGCTGACTCTGCCCGGCAACTAATGATGCTGCCTCCATGGCTAACTCTGCCTGGCGACTAGTGAGGATATCTCTGTTCCTCTCCCCCAGCCAATGGGAGCTGCAGGGGCAAGGAGGGGAGGTGGCACCTGCAGCTGGCAGCGTGTCTGCCTGCATCTCTCCTCTGCAGGATGCAGTGGGGAGGTTCTCGGGCCGCAGATGGCCCGCGGGCCGGGAGTTTAAGATCCCTGCTTTAGTCTGTGTCCGAAAGCTTAGCTCCCATCATCATCATAGACTATTAAAGACCGGAGAGAGCTAGTCTTATCCAGTGGCCAATGTAACATTCTTTCCCTACATGCTGCTCTCCAGTACTCCATTCAGTCCAGTTTTAAACGACTCCCACTACTTCCCGCAAACAAAATTTTAGATCTGTTAAGAGATCTGCCTGATACCATGTAGTGTTCAAGCATTTGTGTCTCTTACCGTTCCCAGAAGGCACTGGGACTCCTGGATAGCACCGTAGCATCCCAGGAACCCCACAAACATCATCACTGCACCAACAGCAATCAGGATGTAGATCCCTGCAAAAGGAGAGAGACACGGGTAGGGCAAACATGTTAGTGAAGAGTCTTCACCAGAAACATTCTATCATTTAACTAGATATTAGCACTCTGAAAAACTAATTACAAGTTTGGATAACTATGGCCCAGGAGAAGCATAGCAGGAGGTGCTGCAAGTCAAGATTGTGTTATATGAGCAGAGACGTGTAGAGAAAGTACTATAGCTGGGGCGCCATTCACTCTTATGAATACTTTCCTTTAAAAACAAAACAAAACACCATACTAAAATTCAACAGACATAATAAAAATATAATAGAACATAAATGTTAGCATTTATGCTAACCTGCTAGTTAAGGTTGAGTTCCAATATCTGCTTCAAGCCACTCCTAATACCCATCCTTTACAAAAATTAAGAAGTTGCATATTATTGCCTCAGACAGATTTCTTTTTCAAATGAAAATGCCCATAGCTGATTTCTCAGTTTGAGCCAATGTCTACTTGATCATTTGAGTGTGAAAATGAAGCGTGTGTGAACACACACCTCAGAATCCAAAAGTGCCGGAAGCTAGTAATTTCAAACTGGTTTTATTTAAATCAATAAATAAATCTAAGAGATTGAAGAAGCCCATGATCTCTGTAAGCACCTCAAGCCAAGTCAGTCTTTATTTAAAAAAAGGAAAAGAAAAGAAAATTTAAAGTCAGTGAAACCAAAGGCAAAACATGCAAACAAAATCAAACCAGCAAACAGTTACCCCTCCAAATAACAAGGCAGTGCAATGCTGAGGTTGGGAACTCGAGCACTCAAAAGTAACAAAATGCTAGAAGCGAAGGTAGCTCCCACAGTGTAGTGGTTTAGATTCCTTTTATCCTTGTAAACCTTAAAATGTATTGTTTGGTTTTAAGAGTGGGTTTTTCAGAAGTGCACATCATTGGCTTAGCTCTGTTCCTACTAAAAAGTCTACCATTGACTTCAATGGGAGTAACATTAGGTCAGTGTGGAACACTTTGGAAAATCCAACCCTGGGTGCAGTATTTGTTTATTTCACTTTGGATTTTTGAGAACAAAAGAGGTGGATATCCCAAGCTCTAGGTACCCTAAGATGTTACTTAAATGAATCAGCAGCAACTATGCAATATAGAGCAGTAACTAAACTATGCTACAGTAAGTCATGTGGTTCAGTAAAACTCAGCCACCAGCACGGCTTTGTCAAGAACAAGTCATCCCACACCAACTTAATTTCCTTCTTTGACAGGGTTACTGGCCTAGTGGATAGTGGGGAAGCAATACACATGATACATCTTGATTTTAGTAATGCTTTTGAGATAGTCCCACAGGACATTCTCAAACTAGGAAAAATGGTGTCTAAGTGAAATTACTAAAAAGGTGGATGCACAACTGGATGAAAATCCTACTCAAAGAGTAGTTATCAATGATTCACTGGGAGGACGTACCTAGTGGGGACTCAGAGGTCTGTCCTGGTCTGGTACTATTAAATATTTTAATTAATGACTTGGATAATGGAGTGGAGAGTATGCTTATAAAATCTGCTGATTGCACCAGTCTGGGAAGGCTTGCAAGCACTTTGGAGGACATGATTAGAATTAAAACAACCTTGAGAAATACAGAGAATTGGTCTGAAATCAACAAGATGAAATTAAATAAAGACCAATGCAAAATACTTCATTTAGGAAGGAAAAAAAAATCAAATGCACACCTATAAAATAGGGAATAACTGTCTAGGCAGTAGTACAGCTGAAAAGGATCTGGGGGTTACAGTGAATCACAAACTAAATGAATCCACAATGTGATGCAGTTGCAAAAAATGCTTATATTCTGGGGTATATTAACAGGAATGTCATATGTAAGACACAGGAGACAATTGTCCTGCTTTATTCAGCATTGGTGAGGCCTCAGCTGGAGCACTGTGTCCAGTTCTGGGTGTCACACTTTAAGACGTGGATAAATTGGAGAGAGTTCAGAGGAGAGCAACGAAAATGATAAAAAGTTTAGGAAACCTAAACTATGAGAAAAGGTTAACGAAACAGGGCATGTTTAGTCTTGGGGAAAAAAACCCAAAACCAGACGACGACTGAAGGGGGACCTGACGATAGTCTTCAAACATGTTAAGAGCTGTTATGAGGAGGATGATGATTAATGTTTGCTATGTCCACTGAAGGTAGGACAAGTAATCTACTTAATCAGCACCTGGGAGATTTAGGTTAGGAATTAGGAAAAAGCTTTCTAAGGATAAGGATAGTTAAATACTGGAATATATTTCTGAGGTAGGCTATAGAATCCCTGTCACTGGAGGTTTAAGAACAGGTTAGACAAACACCTGTCACGGATGGTCTAGGTATACTTGGTCCTGCCTCATCACAGTGGATATGGACTAGATCAGTGGTTCTCAAACTTATTTGATCAAGACTCCTCCTCCAGTTTGTATCTGTAGTAGTTTACACACAGACACACACACACACACACACACACACCCCTTGGGTGCCCAGCCAGCAGCCACCGCTCTCTGGCTGGCCAGCTCTAAAGGTAGAGCGGTGGCCGCTGGCCGGGTGCTCAGCTCTGAAGACAGCGCTGCCCGCCAGTAGCAGCACTGAGTAAGGGTGGCAATACCGCACCATCCTTAATTCTCCACTGCTGCTGGCGATGATACTGCCTTCAGAGCTGGGTGCCTGACCAGCAGCCGTTGCTCTCCAGCCACCCAGCTCTGAATGTGCGCAGTACATTTCCTCTCCCCTCCCCCCAAATACATTCCACACACACCAGTTTGAGAACCTCTGGACTAGATGACCTCTTGGGGCCCTTTGCAGTCTTACATTTCTATCATTCTATGGCAGAGATAATACTGTGGGAGCAGCCTGAATGTTTGGACTCTGCTAACTTTAGGAGTGTTTAATGTCTCATTGTTAATGTTGCATTTATGTAACAGATGTTGCTATGTACAGCCACCAGCAATTGGAGGAAACCAGCTGCAAGGGAAACAAAGGCAACAAGGGTTGCACTGAGGCAGTCAGGCGCAGAAGGAAGTTCCACTCCATGAAACCCAATGGGATTTGCAGTCAGTGACTCTGACTTCCTCATGGCAATGGACTGGTAATGGTCACTGAAAGACAAAGTAATTAATGTGGGAGGAAGCCAACTTACTTTCTGCACTCTTCCAAACCACAACCTGTGAGCGTCAAGTATTCTGGTTACCATCAGAATCCACAATGCTCACTCCTATAGTGTCAGCTTTGTAGTTCTTTAAGAATGGGGCTTTTAAGTTCTTTGATATAGGGACTGTATTTATACAGCACCTTGCACAATGGGATCCCAGTCCATGACCGGGGCTCTACGTGCTACTGCAATAGAAACAACACTCTTTCAGTATCCCCTCCATCCTCTTTCCTCTACACCTGAGTACCTCTGCATCCATCCACTCTCAGGCTGGTTGGAATGGTCACACAGATCCCATTGAGAACTACTCCATTCCCCCACAACCAGGAAGACTTGGTGTGTTTCCCCTGAAGCGCTTCCAGGAACTGCCAACCTTGGTGACAATCTGCTTTACACTCTAACATGGGGGACACAGAAAAACTAGGTGGGTCACAGAGACTTGTCAACTGGAGCAGGAGTCAGGAAGGGGCAAGAGCAACGCCTGGTGGCAAGGATGCTTGTTGCAGTTGTAAACCATGGAAGGGAAGATTTGGAGCCACGGGGAAGTGCCAATAGTTAGAATTTTGTGAGCCTGAGAGTTTGTTCCAATTCAAACATCAGCTCAGCTGCCAAAGGTCAAGTGGTGAACGACTGATGCAAAGGCAGATTGTTAGGAGGCCTATGAGATGGGGAAGTAGTGTTTTGGTGTGTGCATGGGGAGGAGGCACAGAGGGGCAAGAGGTGATGGGAAGGCATTAACACAATCTTGTCAGATGAAGATTGGCAGGAGGCCAGCATACAACTCCACAGACCCGGATTGATGACAGACTACCATTAAATCAGGAGAAGAGAGCTATCATGACAAATGGACACAGGAGATAAAGTTACACATGGCAGACTAACTACCTGTGACAAAGTGGAGGGCTCTGGACTCCCCCTCATCTCTCTGCATGCGCTTTGACAACTCAGGTATTATTGAACTGGACTAACCGAAGGGACAGAGGGAAAGTTTTTAAAGACAGACAAGCTGACTGGAGGAATTCCTTTCTGTAACGGATCTCGCTAAATCCTGTCTCGCTGCCCTCAGAGTCAAAACTTCAATGAGGGGAGGGAGGGTAGAGAAAGATCTTGTATCCCCCTTTGCGGAAAAAGTGGTGGAGCAGCTTGTGCTGTAGGCAATGTTAGAGGTCAGAACACCATGCATTTGTGGAGACAAACTCCGCTAAATCGTTATATTAAAAGAATTGGAAATAAAGGAGGATTAGAGGAGGAAGATGGGTCAATGAGGGGAGAAGGAAGGGAAGAGGGTAACTCTCCCATTAACAAAAATCCTAGTAAGTGTTGTGGGGGGTGTTGGGAGGGAAAAACAGGGGGAGGTTTGTCTTTAGTTTACACTGGACTGTGGTCAAAGCAGTGTGTCATTCAGGACGAGAACGGAGTACTTTTTTTGATTAATAGATTTGTTTTTGTCAAAAGAATGCAATTTTTGGTGCTCTGCAACTTTTCACAAGTTTGTGTTGAATTCAATTAGGGTGACCAGATGTCCCATTTTTAAAGCGACAGTCCCGTTTCTGGGGACTTATATAGGCACCTATTACTCCTCACCCCTTGTCCCGTTTTTTTCCACAGCTGCTATCTGGTCACCCTAAATTCAATTAATAGTTTTGGCTGAGGGGAAAACCCTACTTCTTTTAAAAGTCAACATGCTGCATTTTGACCCATTTTCTCCAGAAATGGCATTTCAAAATTTGGCCAATTTTAAAAATATAAAGGGTGAAACGAACCCGAACATGGCCAAATCAAAACATGAAAAAACAAACAAACAAACAAACAAAAAACCCATTTAAAAATTTGGCTTTGAGTTGTCAAACATTTCAGTCAAATTATGAAATTATGTTTTTCAGGATTTTTGTATGACAAAAAATTTTGGGGAAAAAAACAAACAAACTTTTGGCTTGAAGCAAACTGGATTCCTCACCGCACCCGCCACATGTTTCAGAATCAGTTCTGTCCCCAAACAAACAAAACAAAAAAATCCATTAAACTTGCTCAGCTCTGTTCGGGACAGAATGCAGATGCAAAGCCAGGAGGAGAGTTCTCCCATTTTCAGTGGGAGCATGAGGGAGAAAGTTATTTTTTTGCACTCAGAGATTTAAGGACTGGCCAGGCCAAACTCCTGGGTCTCTGCCAGAAGCAGCTTGTTGTGTGGCTGCTTCTCAGTACTCTCAGTCCTACCCAGAAGCATGGGCAGACAGACAGCAGGGACAGAATCCCTGCTTTCTCTGCCACTCTCCCTAATGAGCTGTCTGTAGATAATGAAGTTGCAGCCAGCATAGGAAGTTCCCTTTAGCATGCTGATTATTTCCTTGAATGAAAAGGAGAATCTGAACAGGATGCCAGAGTCTGCCTGTAATGTACTCTAGGCCCAGTCCCTGAAAAAAAGAAATACCCGAACTGGATTCTAGCCCACTGGAAAGGAATCTGGAATTGGATGCAGCCCCACTTCCAAGCTCTGTATCAATTCATGGTAGGGAAGAAAATCCAGGCGCCGGAGAAGCTGGATTTTCAGTACAACAGACCCCATGTCCTACTTGGAGTTTCCTAACTGAAGTCCAGAGGATGGAAGTTGTTCCTCTGGGGAAGTGAGGGCGGATAGCCTAGTGGGGAAAGCATCGGGATGGCTGGACTGCACTCCGAAAGCGACACAAAGGCTGAAAGGCTTTTGGGACTCAAGCCAGTTTCTCTCTAAGACACAAACAAATGGCCTTTATAAGAGCCAGAGCAATGGAAGCTACTGGAAGCCAACAGAGTGGGATGCTTCTCTACAGTTTATTTAAACCAAAAAAAAAAAAAAAAAATCATCAGACAATACGCTCTTGTACACTGGAGACTCCACAGTGACCAAGTTAGCAGCTTTCCTGAGGGAAAGGCAGTGCCAAAAGTTCAAGAATCAAGCCACTGAGTCACTTGGGGGAGGGGTGTCCTTGCATATTTTCCTAGGGTTACCATACGTCCGGATTTTCCCGGACATGTCCGGCTTTTGGGGGCTCAAATCCCCGTCCGGGGGGAAATCCCCAAAAGCCGGGCATGTCCTGGAAAATCGGGAGGGAGGGCTCGGCCGGGGCCTCTTTGGCCGGGGCCGGGCCGGGGTCGCGGGGCCGGGGGCATGGTGCCGGGCCGGGCGTGGTGCCGGGCGGGGAGCCGGGGACGCAGTGCCGGGCCGGGGTCCGGGCCGGGCCCGCGGGGGGGGTGCGCTGGGCCGCGGGGCCGGGAGCCGGGCCGGGCCGCCGGGGGGTGCGCTGGGCCGCGGGCCGGTCCAGGGTAGTGGGGGGGTGCGCTGGGCCGCGAGCCGGTCCGGGCCGCCGGGGGGTGCGCTGGGCCGCGGGGCCGTGAGCCGGTCCGGGGTAGCAGGGGGGTGCGCTGGGCCGCGGGGCCGGGAGCCGGTTCGGGCCGCCGGGGGGTGCGCTGGGCCGCGGAGCCGGGAGCCGGTCCGGGGTAGCGGGGGGGGGGGGGGGGGTGCGCTGGGCCGCGGGGCCGGGAGCTGGTCCAGGGTCGCAGGGCCGAGCCACAGGGGGGTGCGCTGGGCCGCCGGGGGCCGGCAGTGCTGGGCGGGCCGGGGGTGGTCGGCCGGGGCCGGCACCCCAGGGCCCGAGCCGACCCAGGCTGGAGCCACCGGGGGGCCAGCCTGGGCCGCGCCTCCTCCCCCCACACTCCCCCTTACCTGCTTCAGGCTTCCCGCGAATTAAATGTTCGCAGGAAGCAGGGGAGGGGGCGGAGTTGGGGCCCCGTGGAGTGTCCTCCATTTGGAGGCACAAAATATGGTAACCCTATATTTTCCTCAAGCCCAATCTGAGGCTCTGAAGCCCATCTCAAAGGGGCTGGGGGAGAAAGGGTGGCCCTCTCTCCAGACCAGGGGCTATGCAGTCAAGAGAATTCCCTTTGCATTGTGCTCTGCAGCCTGACCTGGAATGAGCAGCCTTTCCAAAGGAGGGGAGGGATAGCTCCGTGGTTTGAGCATTGGCCTGCTAAACCCAAGGTTGTGAGTTTAATCCTTGAGGGGGCCACTTGGGGATCTGGGGCAAAATCAGTACTTGGTCCTGCTAGTGAAGGCAGGGGGCTGGACTCAATGACCTTTCAAGGTCCGTTCTAGGAGAGGGGATACCTCCATTTAAAAAAAAAAAAAAGTGTACTTATCCTGGCAGAGAATAGCAATAAAGTGGACACATTTAACCCTGGCCTCTGGGAGCATGAAACACATGTACATTTTGAGCAGCACACTTCAGATCATGCAGAACACCCCTGTTCTACCAGGGCAACTCCCATTACTTTCAGGTCCCCTTCCCATATTTATTCTAGTCTCCCCATTCAGATATGGCAGAGACTGGGTTCTTGTGTTTTGTCTTTCCGGTTTCAGGTCGTGAACTCTTCATAACAGGGTTTGTATCCTATTGGAAATTGTATAAAGCCCCACGCACCTTTATAGCGCTATACAGTACTGCAATACCAATAGTTACCGTTCAGTGTAAGCTACATTTAGATAATGGTTTTGTCTGCCTTTCACATTTAATTTCTCAGCATGGGTTCCGCCTTTTCCATGATTAACAAAAATTATTAGTTCCTTTGTTTTTGTTTTTTTAATTAAAGATTCTGATTAGAGATGTTTAGAACAAACAGAATCCCAGTGCCCAGAGCATTTTTTTCAATTGAAGAATATAACCCTGTGAGAAGCCAGAGCTACATTAGTAACAATAGCCAGCAAATAGCTCATTGTTATTTGCAAATTCAACCGATTCTCTACCCTCCGCTTCTAGGCATTATTCTGGCCATTGCTAGCATTAGCCTAGGATCTTAGGGCACAGTTCTCAGACAATATAGCAATTAGGACAGTGCAAAGAACCTAGACTGGTTAGGATACCAACAGGATTTCCTCTCTGAAAGGAGGCTGGGTGGTGGTGGAGAGACTGCAGAACAGAATAGGAACCCAAAACCAACATTATTCATATAATGGTTTCCTTGCACCACTTAGGGAATCAAAGCCACCCAGCTCTAGTTTCTCTTCTCAGCTGCAGAAATGATACTGAGAAATTCAGACTCTAGTCTCTATGGGAGCAAAGAGTACAGAACCAAAAAGTGGGCCTGATGTGGCTCTCCTGGACTGAGCTCCTGTAAGATTCCTGGGGCAGATGTGGCGAGACATACCCTGGTATCTGAGGAATGTCTGAGAGGAAGTCATTCCAGATGTTGTTCTGGACAAGTTATCTCCCTTTCCTCCCGCCTAGTGGTGGGTGCTGTGTAGGCCCAGAATGCTGTATCTCTTGCTAGGTTTCAGAGTAGCAGCCGTGTTAGTCTGTATCCGCAAAAAGAACAGGAGTACTTGTGGCACCTTAGAGACTAACAAATTTATTAGAGCATAAGCTTTCGTGGACTACAGCCCACTTCTTCGGATGCATACCTCTTGCTGTCAGTGCAGTCTCTACTGGATTCAGCTTTGCGATACACCCATGTCAGAAGGAAGAGATCTGCATCTCCCCAGGAGGGACAGAATGACAGGCACGACTCTCTCTTCTTATGTGTTGTCCCCTTACATGAGGGGACAACACAAACACGTTGTCTGACCTTTTCTATGCCCCCACCATCTGGTGAGGATTTTCAGATGCTTGCAAAGGCCTCTTCAGGCAAACAGCTGCACGACATGAGACACAGGACAAACAGTGCTTGGTGCGTGCAGGGAACAAGCTAGTTTCAAGCTACAGAGACCACCCAAGGCTGCAACCATGTGAAACGGCAGGACAGACTGGGACAAGGCTCTGGAAATGGGTAATGAGATAGAAGTCCTTCGCTCTTGACAGTGCTATATACAAGATTTTTTTGGGGGGGAGAGGGGTGAGTTTAGCTACTATTACGCCCTTATCAGAAAGCACAGCATATCTACAATGAAGCTGGGGGTGAAATTTCTAGCCCCTATAGATACATCTGTACTAGCTCTGATCTAGAAGTTAGAGCGCTGAAAACAGAAGCGTAGCTGTGGCAGCGCAAGTAGGTAGCTGCTTGTGTAAATACCTGGGGTCTCGGACAGTGTTATAGTCTGGGCTACTAACCTGTCCCCCTGCTCACGCTGCTGCAGCTAGACTTCTATTTTTAGTGTACAAGCCTGAGCGGAGCTAGCATGGGTATGTCTACTCGAGCTGGAAGTTACACCTTCTGCTCCAGTGTAGATGCACCTTAAAAGTTTGTCTCGCCAGGTCAGATCTGAGGCATGATACTAGTTGTTTGAGGACACCGACACCAGTGCTTGGTCTATGATTAAACAGACAATTCCGGTTTGCAGGGCTGTCAGTCAATCCAGCATCTTTTGTCTGCACTAAGCTCACTAAAAAAAGAACAAGCATCACTTTTTAAATTGGACTTGATGAAGCACAGAGGAACCAGGGCCAGCACTTTCCTGGTGGAGTGACTTATGCACCAAGGGATCCTAGAACTAGAGGACCCTCCTTCCCCCACCCAATAGTTCGGTCTTGCTCACACAAGCATGCGCTACAATGTGCAACATACTATGGGCTCTCTCAGTCAATGTCCTCTGCTCCCCTCCCCCACTCCCCCTTTTGATTCTCTCTCTCTCTCTCTCTCACAGCAGCTTTAACTTGTTTAGCTAATGGAATACAGTCTCTTCCACACTGGGTTGCCATGGCAATGTTTCCAAAAAACCCCAGCACCAAGGCATTCTCCACAGGAAGCCTGGGACAGATTCCAAGTCCTGTCTGCCCGAATGCTCGCCCCTTCCCCTTGGGATGCCCTTTAAAAATTGGGCGAGAAGAGAGGCACACTGGCATGAGAGTTCCTGGCCAGGGCCCACACTTATTTACTCCCAAAGGAAAAAGGGAGTTCTAGCCAGTCCTCGCTCCTTCCTCTGGACCAGCTCCTAGGGACCATTTGTCTAAGTCTTTTAGACATCTGCAATACCCCGAGGCGGCGGATGGCAATGCACACCCTGCCTTGCCCACTGCCACAGTATTGCCTAGACTAGAGGGACCTGGTTCGGGAAAGAGGAAAGGGAGGATTCGTCTCCACTTGTGGAGTATTGTATAAGTATTGTGGAGGAGCTGCACAACCAAGAGGCCCTGGGGTGAAGGCACTCCCTCATGTACAGAGGGAGGAAGAGAGCCGCATTGCACTGGGCTAGGAGGAGTCCTGTTTGGAAGAGCAAGAGGGCAACAGCAGCGTTTCCTTTAAAGCTAAGGGGAAGGCTCTAGAGGGAGCAGGAACTCTCTTCACACACAAGGGAGGGGTAGCAGTACCAGTTTAGACAAAGGAAGAGACAGGGAAGGAGAGTCTCCATGTTATTTTTAAAAAAAGAACAGGAGTACTTGTGGCACCTTAGAGACTAACAAATGTTATTTTTGTTGAGCTTCCCAGTGGAATTAGCCAAGCCAGCCACTCTCTCCATCTCTGGGTTATTTTTGATTCGTGTTGTTCCATGGCGGGGGATGGGGGGCTGTTTTGCCACTCACTTTTGTGTGTGTGTGTGTGTGTGTGTGCGCGCGCGCTGTTGGTGGAATTGGATAGAAAAGCCCATGTCTGGCCCCTCCTCCTTCTCTTTTCCCTTTCCTGAGAGCAGAGCTGCTGCTGAGTGGTCACTAATGACTTCCAGATGCAGCAGCAGCACAAGCCAGTGAGCAAAGCCCCAGAAACACTCCCAGGAATCCTGCATCAGAGAACGTGCAGGGAGAGATCAAAACAGTGCATACAGCGTGTTTGTGGGGAGGGATGAAGGGAGCGGGATGCACATTATCCATCTTCCTCATGAAAGGAAGAACAAAGCACCCACCCCAAATACTTCCCTAGCTCCCAGCACAGATTCCACACTCAGGTTTTTTCCATCCTGCCTCTTCGGGAGTGCAGGAAGAGGAGGAGCGTTTAAGCTTATACCCTGAAGTGCATGCATAACAAAGAGGAGCCAGGAACATGGCCTGCAGCAGCAGGACGAATGCGCTGGCTGCAAACCTCTATAATCAGGACAGATCATCAGCCAAGCTGCACAGATGGACGATCCAGTCTGAAAACACCCACTGCACCATTCTCTGCTGGCCAGAACTACAAAGTGGGCGGGTGTTGGTACATATTCTGAGGTTGTCCCCATTGTGGATGACACCCAGATCCAGTCTGGAGGCTTAGCTGGTGCCTGAATACACAGCAGGTTTTGAAATAAACAAACCAACAGCTTAAAAACAACGGGAGCTTTACATTAAGCAGCTGTCAGCCTCACAAAGCAAAAAGGACACAAACAACCCGTGCAGTGTCCCCAACGGCAGACAACTGGTGGGAAAGGATCAGAGAAAAATAAAAGTGGTTTGAGAGGAATTAACGCAGGGCTGCTCTTAAACAAAATGGATAAAGGAGTGGTTTAGGACTCCTCACTTTTGGAGAGCCTCGGTTATCTGTGCCTCCAATTTGAGGGCCTGAATTATTGCAGCAGTGAAGGGGATTCTACAAGCAGCTACTAGTCTGATTGTATCTCCCCCACCTCCCTCCCGCGGGACTAGGGGGGAGGCACTGCCAGCAGGATTCCATACTCCTTCCTCGCTTAGCAGTTGGAGCACTGAATGCTTGGTTCATCTTCGGACTGCTTGTGTAGTAGGGTTACCATATTTCAGCAAGCAAAAAAGAGGACAGGAGGAGCCCCGCCCTAGCCCTGCCTCTGCCCCACCCACTTCTCGCCCCCCTCAGAACCTCCAACCCTCCCCCCCATTCCTTGTCCCCTGACTGCCCCCTCCTGGGACCCCTGCTCCTAACTGCCCCCCAGGACCCTACCCATACCCTGACTGCCCAAAACCTTATCCACACACCTCCCAGAAAGCCACCCCCCATCTCTTGACTGCCCCATCCAAAACCTCCCTGCCCTTTCTCCGACCCCCTGGCTCCCTTGTCGTTGGCCTTCGGTTCACCTAAGGTCTCTCTGTGAGCTTGCTCAGGAACTGTCTGAGCCGTTCTCCCGGCATGCTGGGCAGCAGTGGGGGAGGAGCTCCAGACTGCCGGAGGTGAATGCAGGGAGGGAGGGAGGGAGTGAGCTCTGCTGCAGGGAGAGGAGGGGGAAGTGGAGGAGGGACTCTCTCTTGCTGTCGGAGCCCCATGTAAGTGGCACCATCTGGCTGCCCTGTTAGCCGCGCGTGCTCTGCATGGGGGGGGGGGGGGGGGGGGGGAGAAAAAGTCCGGACATTAACAAATTCTCCCCCCCCCCCCCCCAAACGCTATTTTTAGTTCAAAAATCCAGACATGTCCGGGGGAATCCGGACGAATGGTAACCCTATGTGTAGTTATGCCACCCCTGAGAACAAAGCCCTAAATTCCTTCCCACCCATCCCCTTTTCCTGAAGTGACCAGCAGCTGCACAAATGCAAACATAAAACATAAGAATGTCCACAGACCAACGGTCCATCTAGCCCAGTATCCAGTCTTCTGACAGTGTCAGATGCTTCTGGCTGTCAGAGGTTTAGAGACACCCGGAGCATGGGGTTGTGTCACTGACCATCTTGGCTAGTAGCCACTGATGGACCTATCCTCCAGGAACTCATCTAATTCTTTCTTTAACCCAGTTACACTTTTGGGCTTCATAACACCCCCAGCAATGAGTTTCACAGGTTGACTGTGTGTTGTGTGAAGAAGTTCTTCTTTCTGTTTGTTTTAAACCTGCTACCTATTAATTTCATCAGGTGACGCCTGGTTCTCATATTATGTGACGGGGTAAATAACACTCCCTATTCACTTTCTCCATTCTATTCACCGTTTAATAGGCCTCCATCATAGCCCCACTTAGTAACATCTTTTCTAAGATGAGCAGTCCCCGTCTTTTTAATCTCTCCTCATATGGAAGCTGTTCCATACCCCCCATTGTTACTTTTTCTAATCCTAATATGTATCGTTTTTGAGATGGGGCAACCAGAACTGTATGCAGTATTCAAGGGGTGGTCATACCATGGAGTCATATTGTGATGTTATATTTTCTCTTATTATCTATCCCTTTCCTAATGGTTACTAACTTTGTTAGCTTTTTTGACTGCCATTGCATATTGAGCAGATGTTTTCAGAGAACTATACATGACAACTATAAGATCTCTTTCTTGAGTGGTAACAGTTAATTTAGACCCCATCGTTTTATATGTATAGTTGGGATTATTTTTCCCGACTTGCATTACTTTGCAATTACCAACACTGAATTTCTTCTGCCATTTTGTTGCCCAATCACCCAGTTTAGTGAGATCCCTTCGTGACTCTTCACAGTCAGCTTTGGACTGGACTCTTGAGTAATTTTGCATCATCTGCAGGTTTTGCCACCTTATTGTTCACCCCCTTTTCCAGATAATTTATCAATACGTTGAACAGCACAAGTCCCAGTTCACAGCGGGATCCCCAAGGATACTTACCTTTCTCCACTTTGAAAACAGACCATTTATTCCTACCTTTTGCTTCCTACCTTTTAACCAGTTACTGATCTATGAGAGGACCTTCCCTCTTATCTCATGACTGCTTACTTTGCTTAAGAGCCTTTGGTGATGGACTTCATCAAAGGGTTTTTGAAAGTCCAAGTACACTATATCCACTGGAACACCCTTGTCTGCAAGTTTGTTGACTCTCGAAGAATTCTAATAGATTAGTGAGGCATGATTTCCCTTTACAAGAGCGGGCTCTCTTTTCTCCAACCTATCGTGTTCATCTATGTCTAATGATTTTGTTCTTTACCATAGTTTCAAGCAATTTGCCCAGTATTGAAGTTAGGCTTACCAACCTATAATTGCCAGGGTTGCCTCTGCAGCCTTATTTAAAAGGCTGTCTGCCAACAGGTTCCCTTTTATATTTCTAGCCCTGACCAGATTCAGCCAGATTTCCCTGATTATTAACAACTTGTCAGGATTCCTGTTTCCTCCTCTACTAGAATGAGAAGTACAGAGAGACTATAAAACAAAGTCTTGACACTCAGAAGTTTGACCTGTTTGATTTGGTCTGCCTGTCCCTCGTAAACTACTGGAAATATCCCTATAGGTCTTCAGGCTGTAGCACTACTTCTATTAATACTTTGTTTTGACACTCAGGAGATACAAGTTGGCCTAGGGGAATGTTAATTGGATATATATCCAAGACCTTAGGTTGCCAGTCTGAATCCAGCCCAGGTCAGTGATGGCAGAGTTATGTAGTGGCCAATGTGAAATTACTTTTGTAGTTTCTGATCAGTATGAACTGTGTTCATTAGCATCCTTACTGTGAGATTGCACAGAAAAGCCAGGGACTGAACTGGTGAGGGAGGAAACATGCCCTGCTGCTAAATATGCCAAACTTGAGGCTAACATTTTCAAAAGATGACTACTGATTTCTGGGTGCCCAACTTGACACACCTTAAAAGGAGCTTGATTTTTCAGGCCCTTTTAAGGTGTCTCAAGTTGGGCACTCAAAAAAAAAATCAGTCAATTTTGAAAATGGTGATCATAATCCCCAGGGCTTTTACAAGCACTAAATTCAACAAAATTCCAGAAGGTTCCTCTGGAACAAAATCAAAGTACTGCAATATCTTGAAAGTTGCTGGAGTATGAGAAACCCATGGAAGGATTAATCTGGAAAAGCACCTTTCACTGATGCTAGAACCTGTGTCAGGCCCCTGAGAAATAATCAGCCAATGAGATTCTGTTCTGATGATGTAATGCGTCTAATATGCTGTTCCAGTGGATGCTCTGTCACTTTATAAGCTTGGAAAGTCTAGGGCTGGAGTTCTGTGGAAGGTGGTGGAAATTTCTCTCAACCCTTTGAAGTCTATGTAAACTCTTCTGAAGTTCAGATATTTTATTTAGCTGCCTCTAGACTCTTATTGCAAACAATGCAATTGTGTGATCACATCACCATTAAAGTGTGATCTCATGAGGACATTTATTTGGTGCTGAAGACAGTCTTTGAAACTTGCAGGTTGCAGAGCAGTCCCATCATGAAGATGATGGGCAGAAACTACCTCCCCCCCATGAAACTAGAGCCACACTGGTGCTTGTAGTCACCCAGGTTTGTCCTTAAAGTGTTGCATCTCTGGGCTGGTGTAGAAAGCCTTTATGTGATGCCAGTAACAGGAGCTTGGTTCTGCTTTCTTTTTGACCTGGTGTTTTATGGTTCAGTCACTAAAGAGAAAAGCACATACTTTGACTGCCTAGCAATAAGCATGTGTTATTCTTAGCTATATTCGGCAGGAAGCAGTATTATATTATGACAAGGGTTTCAAAGCAGATTAGAGGGGTGTGTGGAATTTGCCTAGGCATACCTAGAACATCTCATGGTGTTTTACATGGATAGCATCCTTAGACTAACATACTGAGGAACCCCAGCCTAAGACAGCAACAGTCTAGAGTACACTGGCTGATAGGGTGAGGGAAGAGAATAACTGTAAGAAGTGAGAAGGAACACTATTTTCATACCAGAAAATTATATCTTTTGCGCTGGCCCAGCCCCCAGTGAAGAAATTGCTAGAGCGCGTGGCAGGGTGTTATTCGATCGCTTGCTATTAACAGGTGCATACAGATTTCCTATTTAGTAGCTGCTGAGTTAGTGTGTTTCAAGAGCCATATGACTGCAGCATTCAATGGCAGTCTGATGAGAAATAGAAAAAAATAAACCTAGGAGGGAGGAGGCGATGCAGAATGCTCCCTGTTTTTCATGTGAAGGATAAACTGGCAACTACTGCAGGTTGTAGACAAGCACTATAAAAGCAACATTACCAGCTACCCCTGGGGAAGTCTGAAAGGGAGAAAATAAAAACCATGAGGGTGAGAGGGTGATACAGTAAGCCAAAAGCTTTGGACTTTAACTAGACTCCAATCTAAGCTTTCCTTCATCCTGTCAAAGCCCGGACAAGATGTCTGTGCCTCACATTCAGATGTTTGCATCCCATCAGCAGGACCAAAACACTTAGTGTTGCTGGGATCTGGGACTCCTTGCCGTCAGTGCTCTTTCAGCAGAACCAGCCCGCCACCGGTAATGGATTAGTCATGTGAGGCTAGATAAGTTGCTATCATTCTTATGTCATCCACCTCTCCCATCCCAGCACCTACCTTGGAACATTCTGTACCCAAACGCGTGCTGACAGCAAACCTAGAGTTACGGTGCTCAGCTGCTAAATATCTCAGCTGGTTCCACTGATGCAGCCTAGGGCCAAGACCATTCCTGCGAGAATCACAGGGCAAGCAGGCCCTCAGCATCTAGCATACCAACACAATGGAGTCTTTCCTTTTACATCATGAGCTGCCTCTCCCACAGATTAGGGAGAAGGTCAGATAAGCCTCTAGTCAAAGTGTTTGGACCGTCTCACAGGTAAGAAGTATCAAACCAGAAAGATGTAGGTGCTCAATACAGATTTCCTATTGGAATTTAAGGGGTTTATGAGTAATACGGCACCCTCCTTAACCCTGTTTTCCAGGGGAAACAGCAATCAAAGATGACAAAAGGCCAAATTCTACCCTCTGCTTCATCGGTACAATCCCCATTGACTATCTATAATGGGGACTGCTTGGACTGGAACAGAATTTGAACCAGAGGGTTGAGAAGGAAAATTAGCAGCTGAAGCACGCCCCAAAAATGCTGGGGATGATTGGAGTAAGAAGATAAATAGGGGAAAGTGCTAAATGGGAGAAAGAGAACACAGGGAGAAGAGGGCATCAGACAGAGACAGCAGAATGAAACTCAGGCCTGGTCTACACTACGACTTTAATTCGGATTTATCAGCTTTAATTCGAATTAACCCTGCAACCGTCCACACAACGACGCTATTTATTTTGATGTAAAGGGCCCTTTAAATCGATTTCTGTACTCCACCCCGACGAGCGGAGTAGTGCCAAAATCGATTTTAGCAATTCGAATTAGGGTTAGTGTGGCCGCAATTCGATGGTATTGGCCTCCGGGAGCTATCCCACAGTGCATCATTGTGACCGCTCTGGACAGCAATCTAAACTCAGATGCACTGGCCAGGTAGACAGGAAAAGCCCCGCGAACATTTGAATTCCATTTCCTGTTTGCCCAGCGTGGAGAGCACAGGTGACCACAGATAGCTCATCAGCACAGGTAACCATGCAGGCTGATAATCGAAAAAGAGCACCAGCGTGGACCGTGAGGGAGGTACTGGATCTGATCGCTGTATGGGGAGAGGATTCAGTGCTTGCAGAACTTCGTTCTAAAAGACGAAATGCAAAAACTTTTGAAAAAATCTCCAAGGGCATGATGGAGAGAGGCCACAATAGGGACTCTGAGCAGTGCCGCGTGAAAGTCAAGGAGCTCAGACAAGCGTATCAAAAAACAAAGGAGGCAAACGGTCGCTCCGGGTCAGAGCCGCGGACATGCCGCTTCTACGCCGAGCTGCATGCAATTCTAGGGGGGGCTGCCACCACTACCCCACCTGTGTTCGTGGATTCTGGGTCGGGGATAGTCTCATCAGCGACGCCTGAGGATTCTGCCGATGGGGGAGAGGAGGAGGATGAGGATGAGGATGAGCTTGCAGAGAGCACACAGCACTCCGTTCTCCCCAACAGCCAGGATCTTTTTATCACCCTGACTGAAGTACCCTCCCAAGCCAGTACCCAAGACTCTGACCCCATGGAAGGGACCTCAGGTGAGTTTACCTTTTAAAATATAAAACTTGTTTTAAAAGCAAACGGTTTTTAATGATTACTTTGCCTGACTTTGCATTCGCGGTCAGTTCAGCTACTGGAAAAGTCTGTAGCTACTGGAAAAGTCTGTTAACGTGTATGGGGATGGAGCGGAAATCCTCCAGGGACATCTCCATGAAGCTCTCCTGGAGGTACTCCGAAAGCCTTGCCAGAAGGTTTCTGGGCAGTGCATCTTTATTCCCTCCTCCATGGTAGGACACTTGACCACGCCATGCTTGCAGCAAGTAATCTGGTATCATTGCCTGACAAAGCCTGGCAGCGTATGGTCCCGGTGTTTGCTGGCATTCAAGCAACATCCGTTCTTTATCTTGTTGTGTAATCCTCAGGAGAGTGATATCACTCCTGGTAACCTGGTTGAAATACGGGAACTTAATTAAGGGGACAGAGGTGGCCGTTCCTACTGGGATGTTTGCCTGTGGCGGAAAATAAATCCTTCCCTGCAGTTAGCCAAGCGCAGATGGGAAATTGGCCCTGAGTTTTTCGCGTTTGGCTAGCAGGGATCTTCCCTGTTACCAGCCACGCGGTGGGGGGAGGGGTACCGTGATCATCCCAGAGAATTCATGGCGGGAGGGGGGCGGCGGCGGGGGGGGGGGGGGGGGTTAGTTTGGTGCCTGCAGGGATCTTCCCTGATACCAGCCACGTGGTGGGGGGGGAGGGGTACAGCGATCATCCCAGAGAATTCATGGCGAGGGGGGGGGGGTGGTTAGTTTGTTTTCTGGTGCTGCTGAATGTTAACAGAAAAACCGCAGCACTCTACTTGCCTGAAGGGGCCCAGACAAGCCCCCCCACACTGCCCCCCCCCCCCAACTGGCTGAGATTGGCCAGGCTTCTTCAGCACTCTACAAGCTATGCTTGGTATGTGGGAAAGGAGGGCGCAGAAGCTTACCATGGCCGCATGCAAGCCGAATTCTGTTGCCCAGACCTGTGATCTCTAGCAGCAAAGCCACAGGCACTCAGCATTAAGAGGCAAAATGCGACCTTGCACAGAAATCACATGTGCTATGTAATGTGAACAGTGTTGGTCACCGTGAAAGAGTATAAGCATTGTTCTGCAAAATGTAGCTTTTAAAACAATTCTCTCTTTTTTCCCCTCCCTACAGCAGCTGCAAATTCCTCAAGCCTCCCTCCTCCATCCCGAAGGTTATCACAGATAAGGCGTCGTAAGAAGAGAACGCGAGAGGACATGTTTTCGGAAATTATGGAATCCAGCCGCAGTGACAGAGCTCATGTGAATGAGTGGAAGGAAACAGTTTCAAAGAATAGGAAAGAAGTCAGTGAACGTGAGGAGAGGAGGGACCAACGTGAGGAGAGGAGGGACCAACGTGAGGAGAGGAGGGACGCTCGAGATGAGAGGTGGCGGCAGGAAGACCAGAGGATGAAGGATGCAACGCTGGGGCTGCTCCGGCGTCTGGTGGAGGTTCAGGAACGGCTGCTGGAAAACAGACTGCCGCTTCAGCCCCTGTTCCACCCTCCCCCCTCCCCATGTTCCGTATCCTCCTCACCCAGACGTGTAAAAACGCGGGGGGGGGGGGGGGGAAGGAGGCTCCGTACACCTTCCCATTCCACCCCAGTAGACAGCCCAAGCAAAAGGCTGTCATTTTTTTAACCTTTTCTTTGTGGCTTTTTCCTTCCCAGCAATCCTCCTCCCAAATACCACCCAGGTTCTCTCCCTCTTTTTCTAATCTATTAATAAAGAATAAATGATTTTTAAATGATAGTGACTTTATTTGGTTTGAAAGAAAGCTGGGGGAAGGGGCAGGGTGGGTTCCTTACAGAAAATCAGTCAGTAAAGGGGGAGGGTTTTCATGAAGGAGAAACAAACAGATATTTCACACGGTAGCCTGGCCAGCCATGAAACTGGTTTTCAAAGCTTCTCTGATGCACAGCGCTTCATGGTGTGATCTTCTAATCGCCCTGGTGTCTGGCTGCGCGTAATCAGCAGCCAGGCGATTTGCCTCAGCCTCCCACCCCGCCATAAAGGTCTCCCCCTTACTTTCACAGAGATTGTGGAGCACACAGCAAGCAGAAATAACAATGGGGAGATTTCTTTGGCTGAGGTCAGAGCGAGTCAATAATGAACGCCAGCGACCTTTTAAACGGCCAAATGCACATTCTACCACCATTCTGCACTTGCTTAGCCTGTAGTTAAACAGCTCCTGACTCCTGTCCAGGCTGCCTGTGTATGGCTTCATAAGCCATGGCATTAAGGGGTAGGCTGGGTCCCCAAGAATAACTATGGGCATTTCAACATCCCCAACGGTTATTTTCTGGTCCGGAAAGTAAGTCCCTTGCTGCAGCCCTTTAAACAGAGTAGTGTTCCTGAAGACGCGAGCGTCATGAACCCTTCCCGCCCAGCCCGCGTTGATGTTGGTGAAACGTCCCTTGTGATCCACAAGTGCTTGCAGCACCATTGAAAAGTACCCCTTGCGGTTTATGTACTCGGTGGCTTGGTGCTCCGGTGCCAAGATAGGGATATGGGTTCCGTCTATTGCCCCACCACAGTTAGGGAATCCCATTGCAGCAAAACCATCCACTATAGCCTGCACATTTCCCAGAGTCACAAACTTTCGTAGCAGCACCTGAGTGATTGCTTTGGCTACTTGCATCACAGCAGCCCCCACAGTAGATTTGCCCACTCCAAATTGATTCCCGACTGACCGGTAGCTGTCTGGCGTTGCAAGCTTCCACAGGGCTATCGCCACGCGCTTCTCAACTGTGAGGGCTGCTCTCATCTTGGTATTCTGGCGTTTCAGGGCAGGGGACAGCAAGTCACAAAGTTCCATGAAAGTGCCCTTACGCATGCGAAAGTTCCGCAGCCACTGGGAATCGTCCCAGACCTGCAACACTATGCGGTCCCACCAGTCTGTGCTTGTTTCCCTTGCCCAGAATCGGCGTTCCATGGATAGAATCTGCCCCATTAACAACATGATCTCCAAAGCACCGGGGCCTGTGGTTTCACTGAATTCTGTATCTGTGTCTGTGTCCATGTCCTCATCATGCTTGTCGCTGCGCTGCCGCTGCCGCTGCCTCCTCGCCTCGTTTCTCTGGTCCTGGCTGAGCATAAACTCCACGAGAACGCGCGAGGTGTTTACAATATTCATGAGTGCTGTCTTGAGCTCAGCGGGCTCCATGCTTGCCGTGGTATGGAGTCTGCAGTGTTCACCCACCCAGGAAAAAAGGCGCGAAAATGGTTGTCTGCCGTCCGTTGCTTTCATGCAGGGAGGGAGGGAGGGAGGAGGTGAGGCTGTACCCAGAACCACCTGCGACGATGTTTTTTGTCCCATCAGGCACTGGGATCTTAACCCACAATCCCAATGGGCGCGGGAGACTGCGGGAACTATGGGATAGCTATGGAATTGCTACCCACAGTGCAACGGTGCAGAAATCGACGCTAGCCCCGGTACTTGGACGCACACCACCGAAGTAATGTGCTTAGTGTGGCCGCATCCATTTCGACTTTATACAACCTGTTTTTCAAATCCGAATTATCTAAATTCGGATTAATCCCGTAGTGTAGACATACCCTCAGTGAGGTTACAGAACTAGCCTGCCTAGAAATGCTTCCATTTTACTGTAAAAAGGTGACAAAAAGAGAGCGACTCTTTATATTAAAAATAAAAGTGATCTGCCAAGATCCTGATATCCTCTTACATAGGGCTACCATACGTCTGGGTTTCCCCGGACATATCCGGCTTTTCACTCTTTAAATAGCCGTCCGGGGGGGGATTTCTAAAAATCTAAAAATGTCCGGGATTTCCCCCCAGTTGGCTATTTATCAATCGAAAAGCGGCTGACAGGGCGGCCGAACGCCACTCGCACTGGGGCCTCGGCAGCCAAAGCCCCTTCCCGGCTCCCCCAATCCCATGCAGCTCTAGCACGCCGCCCGGCAGCGCTGGGGGGTGGGGCTGTGCACCTGTGAGGGAACACGGTGGCGGGGCTGGCAACGGCGGCCAGAGCCCCTCCCCCCCTCCTCCACAGCCTCAGCACGCCGCCCGGCAGCGCTGGGGGGTGGGGCTGTGCACCTGTGAGGGACCGCGGCGGCGGGGCTGGCAACGGCAGCCAGAGCCCCTCCCCTGCTCCTATGGTAATAGCAAGCAGCCGATGCTGAATGCAGAATGCCATCAGTGTCTCAGTTTAGCCTCTCCACAGCACTTAAACCAGCGCCAAGCCCCTAAGGAGCCACCGAGCATCTAGTTCCCTCCTCCCCATCTCTGAAGTTGTACTGGATGCTTGAGGTAGCTCAGTTCCCCACAGCACACACAAGCCATTGCTCTCCTGAAGGTGTGACTCATCCTCTGAACTTTGAGCCTCTTGCCTCTACCCCCATAAGCCTTCCGAAAAATGACTAAAGGCTCACAGCCTCTGCGGATAGCTCTTCTCCAGGAGTGACTCCCTCACTTTCCCTTCCTTTACACTTCTTTCCCCTGCAAGCTCCCAGCAGCTTCGCTTCACCAACTGCATCATTACATTCCCTGATGGGATTGAAGGAGGAGAGGAAATGTGTGCCTTGGCAGCCAGGATCACAAGATTACAACCTGGGGACCCAACCCTACAAACCCTTCATCCTACGAGTAGTCCCATTGCCCTCAGTGGAACTACTTGTACAGCACACAATGAAATATTTGCAGGATAGGGCTTCTAGCTTTACTCAGCTGGATTAAGTCAGCCAAGTAGGACTGAGCTCCCATTAATCTCACTTGGGACTAAACAATGAGCCCTTTGCCAACTGACTCCTCAAGAGCCCCAGCAGCCGTCTGCTTCTGGTTCCATCCCTGCACTGCTGCCTCACTAAAGTTTAGGCGAGGGACTGTTGGAGCAGCAGCAGCTGGAACATGCTATCACTCTACTACTTACAGCTTATGCAACTTGGGACGTTAACACCATTACACATGGGTGCTGGAACTAGGGGTGCTGTTGCACTCCCTGGCTTGAAGTGGTTTCCATCATATACACGGTTTACAGTTTAGTTCAGCACACCCACTACACAAATTGTTCCAGCACCCCTGCCATTACATTACAATTCACAGTCTCTAGGCCAAAGTGGAGAGATGAAAGAGTGTCTCCCAACAAAGTTCTTTATCCAGAAGCACTGGTAACTAGTTTGGTCGCATTTTGAATTAAGGGTTAATAGATATGTTAATCAATGGTTAATCCATTGTTAGAGAGTTTGACAGGTCAACAGGTTGCTTATAAAAATTATGTATCTATACTAGGGCTGTTGATTAATCACAGTTAACTAATGAGATTAACTCAAAACATTAATCGCGATTAAAAAAAAGAGTCATGATTAATCACAGTTTTAGTCACACAGTTAAACAATAGAATACCAATTGAAATTTATTAAATATTTTGGATGTTTTTCTACATTTTCAAATATTTTGATTTTAATTACAACACAGAATACAAAGTGTACAGGGCTCACTTTATATTTTTTATTACAAATATTTGCACTATAAAAATGATAAATAGTATTTCAATTCACCTCATAAAAGTACTGTAGTGCAATCTCTTTATTGTGAAAGTGCAACACACAAATGTATTTTTTTTGTTACGTAACTGCACTCAAAAATAAAGCAATGTAAAACTTTAGAGCCTACACGTCCAATCAGTTCTACTTCTTGTTCAGCCAATTGCTAAGAGAAATACGTTTGTTTACATTTACGGGAGATAATGCTGCCCGCTTCTTATTTATAATGTCACCAGAAAGTGAGAACAGACATTCGCACGGCACTTTTGTAGCTAGCATTGCAAGGTATTTACATGCCAGATATGCTAAACATGCATATGCCTCTTCATGTTTTGGCCACCGTTCCAGAGGACATGCTTACGATGCTCATTAAAAAAAATAATGCATTAACTAAATTTGTGACTGAATTCCTTGGGGGAGAATTGTATGTTTCCTGCTGTTTTACCTCCATTCTGCCATATATTTCATGTTATGACAGTCTCAGATGATGACCCAGCAAGTTGTTCATTTTAAGAACATTTCCACTACAGATTTGACCAAATGCAAAGAAGGTACCAATGTGAAATTTCTGAAGATAGCTACAGCACTCAACCCAAGGTTTAAGAATCTGAAGTGCCTTCCAAAATCTGAGAGGGACGAAGTGTGGGGCATGCTTCCAGAAGTCTTAAAAGCGCAACACTCTGATGCAGAAACTATAGCACCCAAACCACCAAAAAGGAAAATCAACCTTGTGTTAGTGATATCTGACTCAGATGATGAAAATGAACATGCGTCGGTTTGCACTGCTTTGGATTGTTATTGAGCAGAACCAGTCATCAGCATGGACGCATGTCCTCTAGAATGGTGGTTGAAGCATGAAGGGACATATGAATCTTCAGCATATCTGGCACATAAATATCTAGCGAAGCCAGGTATAACAATGCCATACAAATGCCTGGTCTCACTTTCAGCACTGTAAATGCTGCCCACTTCTTATCATCTCCTGCAAATGTAAACACAGTTGTTTGTCTGAGCGATTGGCCATACAAGAAGTAGGACTGAATGGACTTCCGAAACGCTGAAGTTTTACATGGTTTTATTTTTGAATGCAGTTATTTTTTGTACATAATTCTACACTTGTAAGTCCAACTTTCATGATAAAGAGATTGCACTGCAGTACTTGTATTAGGTGAATTGAAAAATATGATTTTTTTTACAATGCAAATATTTGTAATAAAAATAAATATAAAGTAAGCACTGTACACTTTGTATTCTGTGTGGTAATTGAAATCAAAATATTTGAAAATTTAGAAAAAACATCCAAAAATATTTAAATAAATGGTTTTCTATTATTAACAGCACGATTAATTTTTTTAATTGCTTGAGTGTCCTAATCTGTACTATTCTCTACCAGTGTGTTTCTAACCACCTACGAACACATACTATGTCTGCAGTGAAGAGTGGACGTTTCAGATGCAATGGTGGGATGCAGCAGTGTTTCTGGTTTTGTAACTATCAATAAGGCGGGGGCGAGGATGCATTTGGGAGCAAGCCAATTGCTCCTTCAAGATACAGGGGGAGATTTTCAAAAGGCAGAGAAGGCAATCAGGGCACCCAACTCCTACCGAAAGCTAGTGGTATGCCTTTGAAAAATCTCACCGCTAGGAGATATTTGTGAAAGTGCACGTGCCTGTAGAAATCTCCCTATTAGAGAATATAATTATGAGCAGAGTGGGTAGGTGCTTATGCAAACATTTCCCTACTAGAGGGTGAGAGAGAGAAAGATCACCTTAACCACCCACACCATTTTTATTCTTCAGAGAGGGATGGTATGAGTCAACCACCCTTTTTAAAAACAGCACCAGGTAAGGGGAAAACAGGATTGGCATGCATGTGTATATGATGCATGAGCAGATTGTGTGCCCAGCTCTAATGCAAAGAAAGCATGCCCGTGCATATTGCCTTACTGCTCCACAACAGAGGTCTCAAACTGCTACTCAGGAAGTGCCCCCCTGCCTTAAGCTGCTGAAAGACAACCTTGTTGTCTTTTGAAGAGCTGAAAGGGTTAAATACTATTTTCTGGATGGTCATGTACACAATCAGAACAGAGGTTCAAAATGAAGAAGGTTGCAGAAAGCAGCTAAGATTAGATAGATTTAAAACAACAAACTAAAAGAGCCAACAAATAAAATCTTGTTATGTCCTAGGGTGACCAGACAGCAAGTGTGAAAAATCGGGACGGGGGGGGGGGGTAATAGGAGCCTGTATAAGAAAAAGACCCAAAAATCGGGACATCTGGTCACCCTATTGGGAAGCCAATTCAAAACAAGCAGATAAATGGAACTGGTTGGAGATAGTGAGAAGCTAAAGCACATCAAAAAGAGTATTTCCTGTGGAAAACCCCAGCTTCAAGTGGCTTTCAACAAGGAATGAAAACATGAATGGGGACAGCAGCTGCCCATTGGCACATGAATTTGTAGCAATAGGTGCATCCAACAGTCAAGGTCCAGGGCCTGCATCATGTGAGAATTTCCCCCTCCTTCCACTGTGCTTCACTGCAGGCTCCTCCCCTCCCCACGGCAGCACCCCAGGGAGCTCTTTTATTAACTGACATTTAACAGGCACTCTGAAGCTTTGGCCTCACTACTAAATCAAAGCAGCAACTGAAGGGGGGGCGCGCGGACACAACCAAAACTCTCCTAACATTAAAACAACATCCAGCTGCTCCACTCCCTTTGCCAACATGGAATGGAGAAACTTGGAGAACATAAACACAGTGAACAAGCATGCACGCCAGCCTTGTCACGGGGAAAGCAGCTTCATTTCTGGGAAGAAAGATAGAGCCTTCCAGCATACCACACCCAATGAGCAAAGATGTCTAGTGCTACACCCCATATCCCTTACAGCTTCCCATACAGCCTCTCCTTGCTGGTTTCAGCGCTCTCCCCACCGTTGGTAAAACGGATTGAGTTGGTTGTCACTTTACCTCCCTCACATGTATTCCCCTGTATAATGGCCTCTGCAGAACAGATCTCCACAGGCAGACAAAATGGCCAATCTGCCTCCTACCAATCCCTGCAGCCTCACCAGATCTACCAACTAAGCAAGGCTTCTTCCCCAGACAGCTCTACTGCTGCCTGCTATCCTATAGTCATGCCAACATTTGTTAAAAATACCCTAGTACATTTTGGGAATAAACCCTCACACTAGACACTAAAATATACTGCAAGGGAAAGAACACAGCAGGCCAGTCTACGTTACAGAAGCTCCTGACTGTGGAATGGAAATGTTGAGGGGGAAGGGTGGGGGGAGAAAAGGCAGGGTATGGTGTACCGAGAAGGAATGTCTTAATTATAAAAATCATCCCAGGCTCCAGACTCGGAGTGGCAGGGAGCAGCTGAAGGAAATGCTCCACTACTATTACTGAATGGGAATTACAGTCATCACAGGGAAGCTAGGTGGATCTGTTACTGACTATAGCTCATGAAATTTTAAATAAAGAGATCACATCCATTCTTGAGTGTCAGGCAGGCCAGTGGTAAGGTGCTCCTATACTTTAAGTCTGATAGGCCTGTCATAACTATAAATGGAAGGGTAACAGCCCTCCTGTGTACAATACTATAAAATCCCTCCTGGCAGAGACTCCAAAATCCTTTTACCTGTAAAGGGTTAAGAAGATCAGGTAACCTGGCTGACACCTGACCCAAAGGACCAATAAGGGGACAAGATATTTTCAAATCTTGCAAAAAGAAGAACAGGAGAACTTGTGGCACCTTAGAGACTAACAAATTTATTAGAGCATAAGCTTTCGTGGACTACAGCCCACTTCTTCGGATGCATATAGAATGGAACATATATTGAGGAGATATATATACACACATACAGAGAGCATAAACAGGTGGGAGTTGTCTTACCACCTCTGAGAGGCCAATTAATTAAGAGAAAAAAAACTTCTGAAGTGATAATCAAGCTAGCCCAGTACAGACAGTTAGATAACAAGTGTGAGAATACTTACAAGGGGAGATAGATTCAATGTTTGTAATGGCTCAGCCATTCCCAGTCCTTATTCAAACCGGAGTTGATTGTGTCTAGTTTGCATATCAATTCTAGCTCAGCAGTCTCTCGTTGGAGTCTGTTTTTGAAGTTTTTCTGTTGTAATATAGCCACCCGCAGGTCTGTCACTGAATGACCAGACAGGTTAAAGTGTTCTCCCACTGGTTTTTGAGTATTTTGATTCCTGATGTCAGATTTGTGTCCATTAATTCTTTTGCGTAGAGACTGTCCGGTTTGGCCAATGTACATGGCAGAGGGGCATTGCTGGCACGTGATGGCATATATCACATTGGTAGATGTGCAGGTGAACGAGCCCCTGATGGTATGGCTGATGTGATTAGGTCCTATGATGATGTCACTTGAATAGATATGTGGACAGAGTTGGCATCGGGGTTCCAGGAACCTATCCTTGTAACAAACCCCGATGCCAACTCTGTCCACATATCTATTCCAGTGACATCATCATAGGACCTAATCACATCAGCCATACCATCAGGGGCTCGTTCACCTGCACATCTACCAATGTGATATATGCCATCATGTGCCAGCAATGCCCCTCTGCCATTCCAGTTATCCAGATAGCTGTAGTGTGACTGTATGACCCGTTGTTTTGACAGGGAAGAGTGGTGTGCTGGTGTTATGGGAGTTCTATCAACACAACCAGAGACTGTTTTTAGTATCATCTGAATCAGTACAGATCAGCAGCCTGCCATTATATTGGGGTTGTCACATGCAGTCTACTGAGGGCCTTATGAGAGAAGTGGATGGTGGTTCTAGGAGCAATTCTCCACCTACAGGGGACAGCATTCTTATTTCCAAGTCTCTTCTCGTTCTCAAAACGAGAAGGGATTATCTCCACACCTCTAAACCCCAGAGCTCTCTGAGTATCCCATACTGGTGACAGCCCCCTCACCCTTCCCTTTCTCCAGCATTTGGAAGGGGGCTGCCCCTTAAAATATCTCCACCTTGTGGAGAAGTGTATGTGCAGATATTGAAGACGTCTTGTCCGAGTGGACAGTAGTGAGGAAGAAGCTATGGGACTCATTCTCCTTTCACACCAGTGTGGGGCGGAAATCAGGTAAACTTCCATTAAAGTCAACAGAGTTAAACTGGAGCAGATCGGAGGAGAATCCGACCCATACACAGTTTTGTCTTGAACAGGAATGGAGGATAATTTTTCCAGATGTCCTCCTCCTCCAGGTCCCCAGCCATGATAGCATCTCTTTCCTGTTTGTCTACCCCCGAGAATGGAGGAATGCTTGGTCCACACCCAGTACCCTGCAGTCATCACCTCCCCCACACATAGCATCCTCAGCATTCCCCTTGCAGAAACACAGCTCGTTTCAGATACAGAGTGCAAAGTCAAACCTCATACGAAAAGGGGACCTTGAAAAGCAGACATCCTGCTCAAGCCAATGCACTAAGACTTGAGCTGCTGCTCGAGTGCAGACAAGCACAGTCAAATAAGGGTCTCCTCTTTCCAACAAGTCAGAATGCTGACCAAATTACTGAAATCACATTAAACCTAACACACTCGCACACGCCTGGAAAACATGAGTCATGCTGGTCTCCACAATTTATTTTCCATTGCCGACTCTTCCTTCAGCTGCTCCATATCCCTGCTGCAGAGAAGCAACAATCCCAAAATACAGCTATAACAAGCAATCCCTCCTCCCCCTTATGTCCAGACCCATCACACAACTCCCTCCTGAAGTTAAAGGTATTTAAAGGATACTACTGAAAATGGGACAGGGGAAATTCTCTTTACGGCTTGCACAAAAAAGCTGGATATTTTTTAAAGATGCTTTTCATTTTAACCCCTTTGACTCTAGGATCTGAGATACATGCAATACAGGTTACATTTAATCAAACAGGATTTGCACCTGCATCTCATATCTTGCTAGTATGAGATATTTTAGCCTATACTTTATTCCATATATTGCCATAATGAGCATTGTGACGGGTTGGATCACAAAAACCCCCTTGGGAACTGCCAACTGATGTGCCAAGACTACTTCTGCCCCTGCTTTCCCTGCCAGCCTGGGACTCCATGTAGATAAATCTCTGATAATTTTCATATGACTTTACATTGTGCCTCTTCATATAACCTTGTAGTGGGTCTACCCACGTGTGACCTCTGTTTTCATGGGACTTTGTATCAAAGCCTCATTTAGAAACTTTGCATTGCCCTTGGTATAATATTATAGCCCCTAAGGATAGAATAAGATAGAAGAAAAATTTCTTTTTGCTAGCAGTAGAACAAGAGCTCTCTCTCCCCCCCCCCCCACTCTTAATCAATTGCCCTGTTGAATGAATGAGGTGTGGATGAGCAAGGCATGGAAGGCAGCACCTCCAGACAGCCTCAACTGTCTGGGAGCCAGACCCAAGGACAATAAAATGTGTCAAGTGGGCTCATTAAAAACAAGCAGACATACCCACGGCCTCGGGGGTTAGAAGCAAGCACCTTCTTTTGGAAATACACTCTTTGCAGCATTGGGACAACACTCAAAAGAAAGCAGCACAAATGGACACAGACACAGAGTCTGAATATTGTATAGATTTGCATAAGAGAAAAGCTGCTATAAAAGTAAGGTGTCTTGCAGAGGACCCCGGGTCTCGTCTTGTCAACATGGGAGCATAGATCCGGATCCGCAGAAGCCCGGCTCCACCCCCTCCCCCATCTAACTCACCTGGCCGGTAAAGTTAAGGGGAGCAACTAATTAGTAACAACAAGACGGAGTGTGTTTGTGTGTGTAAGATATTATATGCATATGATACAGTGTTAATAAATACATGTATTACTAATAAATGTGGCGTTTTGTCTTATTCCCCCTAAAAAGATCCTGTGCAGTACTTTAAGTACAACATCCAGCACTCTGTCTTGTTGAGCCAGACACGCCAGTCTGCTCCGACGCAAACTCAGGGTCTGAACCACGTGTCCCAAAGCTGCAGACTTAACTGAAAGCAACTTAGAGAAAAGTGTTCCTGCCCTTAACACTCAGATGTCCAACTCCAAATGGGGTCTAAATCTCAAATAAATCAGTTTTGCCCTGTATAAAGCTTACACAGGGTAAACTCAAATTGTTCGCCCTCTATAACACTGATAGAGAGATATGCACAGCTGTTTGCCCCCCTCAGGTATTAATACATACTCTGAGTTAATTACTAAGTAAACATTGATTTTATTAAATACAGAAAGTAGGATTTAAGTGGTTCCAAGTAGTAACAGACAGAACGAAGTGGATTACCAAAATAAAATAAAAAACATTCAAGCCTAGTATATTACTACTATAGTACATTCAAGTATAGTAATAAAACTGAATTACACTAGGCCCTCAGTTATATTTCATATTTCTAGTTTCAGATAAAAGAGTGATACATTTATACAAATAGAATGACGACACTTAGTAGATTATAAGATTTGTAATGATACCTTACAAGAGATCTTTTCAATGAAGCATATTCCAGTTACATTATAGACCTACTCATTAGCATATTTTCATAAAATCATAGAGTGCAACATCACAAGCATACATTATGTTTTTAGGATGCCTGCTGTGACACATGACTAGAAAAGGTTAAACATTGTGCAAAATAAATAACCCACAGAAGACATGTGGGGAGATAATGTTTGTGTTTTTGTGTATTTACATATGTATGAGTAGGGCGGACAATGTAATCAACAGTCCCTGTCTATACTGCATTCTGATAATTCAGAGGTCAAAAGAACATCCTACCATGTAAATGAATTGTAAGCACAGGATCTCTCGGTATTAATCTCTTTGAAATGTACTGTGAATGGTGGAGGAACAAGCAAATGGCCTTATGTTAACTCATATAGCTAAGTACCGGTGATGGACCCTCCTTCAAAGTCATCCAGATTACCTTTTGTTCCCTGAGGAATTCCAACTTGTCAAAAGACATGAAATTGTATAAAAGATGCTTGGGTCCTGATTCTGTCATCTCAGATTTGCTTAGACTTCATCGGGGAAGTTTGAATCGCAAGACTGAGGTCCCAGTTATGCTAGTACACCCTGAATATGAGATTTGGACATTGGACTACGACCTATGAACTGAATTCTAAAGGAACTCTTTGCACCTACGAAGCTCACCATCTCTGCTATGAATCTGCACCTCAATGAATTGAGCTCATGTCTCTCTCGTTTGTTTTTTAGAAAATGTTAGTTTAGTTAATAAGAATTGGCTGTACCATGTATTTGGGTAAGATCTGAAATATTCATTAACCTGGGAGGTAACATGTCCGATTCTTTGGGATTGGTAGAACCTTTTCTTTTATATGATTAAATACGATTTACAGAAATCATCATCATATTTGACGTGGGTACCTGGATGGAGGCCTGAGGTTGGATCACTTTAAGGGAACTCTGTTTGGACTTCTGAGTAACCAGTGAGGAAATAAAGAAGATGTTTTATGCTGGCTTGGTAAATCTGAGGCCTTGGCTACACTTGCAGATGTACAGCGCTGTGAGTTAAACCTGACTGACTTTGAGCAGCTGAGTAGGGAGAGCGCTACAGTCTGTCCACACTGACAGCTGCCCAGCACACTATCGTGGCCACATTTGCGGCAATTGCAGTCCTATTGGGAGCGGTGCATTATGGGCAGCTATCCCACAGAGCACCTTTTCCCATTCTGGCGCCGTGGGTTGTGGGCGTGGGTGCGGGGGATTCTGGGTCCTGTCCCAATGCCCCGTGATGCATTGCTCTGCATCCCAGAAATCCCTTTGTTTCCGTCCACCTCTGGCGCCATCTTTCAACAGTTTCTGTGTAGCGCGATCTGTCTGCGGGAAATGGAGTCCAAACTGCTGAGGCGTATGCTGACGAGTCTCGCCAGCACATCACGTTTGGCTGTCGAACTATTCCTTAAGATCCAAAGTGACAGTGAGAGTGAGGGGGAGGATTCCGACGATGCTATCGAGACGCGTTACGCGTACGACACGAAATTGCTTGTGGCATTCATGGACATGCTTAGCACCGTGGAATGCCGCTTTTGGGTTCGGGAAACAAGCACCGAGTGGTGGGATCACATCGTCATGGAAGTCTGGGATGACGAGCAGTGGCTGCAGAACTTTCGGATGAGAAAAGCCACTTTCATGGGACTGTGTGAGGAGCTTGCCCCCACCCTGCGGTGCAAGGACATGAGATTGAGAGCTGCACTATTCCGCATCTAGGCATGCATGCTTAACCCTCCTATCCCAAAGAGCCCGCACTGAAAAAATTCCTTACCGAAAAAGAAAAACCACTTACTGGGAACCTGCTCTTCTGTTTGTCCTCCACCAAGTACCGGCCGCTGCGACTGGTTACCATCCTCCTGGCTCGAGAAGAGCTCCTGGCTGCATGGCTCCAGGGATTCCGGGGTGTCTCCATCCGGCCCACCACCATCGCTCCCATTTTCCTCTTCCTCCTCCTTTTCCTCCTCCCCCCCCCACCCCCACCGGCTCTGAAGTGTCCATGGTGGTGCTCGGAGTGAAGGTGGGGTTAACCCCAAGTATCGCATCCATCTCCTTGTAGAATCTGCAGGTCGCGGGGGGAGCAACCGAGCGGCCGTTCGCGTTGCGGGCTTTGCAGTAGGCACTCCGCAGCTCCTTGACTTTAACCCTGCACTGCAGGGCGTCCCGGTCATGGCCCCTTTCCATCATGTCCTTTGATACCTTCCCGAAGGTATCGTAATTCCTACTGCTGGAGTGCACTGGACAGCTTCCTCCCCCCAGAACACTGATGAGGTCCAGCAACTCGCCATTGCTCCATGCTGGGGCTCGCTTGGCGCGTGGAGGTATGGTCACCTGGAAAGATTCGCTGATAGCACTCCACGCCACGCCGGGCTGAGCAAACAGGAAGGGGATTTTTAAAATTCCCGGGAAATGTAAAGGGTCGGTCACATGGTTGGTTACTTGAGGCCAGGGCAGTAGAGTTTGAACTGATGACCAGAGTGGCTAGAACAGGCATTGTGGGATACTGCCGAATAATTCTGGAGGCCATTCACCGTGCATTGGGCGGCCACACTGGCGCCGCAGTGGCAGCGCTGCACTTGCTATTCCTCTCGGAGAGGTGGAGTACATGCAGCGCTGCAACCAAGGAGGTACAGCGTTGCAAATGCCTTGCCAGTGTGGACGAGGAGTGAGTTACAGCGCTGGTGGTGGCTTTACAGGGCTGCAGCTCGCAAGTGTAGCCAAGGCCTAAGTATTGGAATATCCACCAGCTTTTGGGGTTTGGCTGCCCCATTCTTTGCAGGTCACCCTAACTGAGTAACCATTGCTGGCTCCTCACTAGGACCCCAGTCACACCTGCATATGAACAATGCTTTCTGTTTGCATTTCTGGGTGTGTCATGCTTCACTGGAACAGGACAAGTTGTGCAGGTACCACCGCCAATGGAGATGCATACAAACCTCACTCCCTCCACACCCACCCACCTACTTCTTTCCTGGCACTACTTACCAATATAGAATGTATTAGGGGCCTGCTTGTCACCTAGGTGCAAGTACAGGATATTTGTGGTCTGCGAATCATGACGGAGCCAGAGTGCCACACCAAGAATGATTCCTCCTGCGAGCTGGGTAGAAACCAGAGAGAAGGGTACATAATTAGCAACACTCTTATTTCATCACATGTCCCATCATACAGTCTATTTACATACAATAGAAGTCCTTCATAGGCCTAACCCAACATGCAGGGCACTGGCAAAACATATACAGACATCTCTCTCTCTACTAAGCTTGTCCAATATATGGCTCATATACACAGAGGCACAGGATTCATAAAAACAGCTCACTTGGGGTGCCTTTTGTCCAATATATTGGCCATACGCTCGCCGCCTAATGGCATTGTATATTTCCAATTAGGAGTTCTCCCACTGATTCTGCAGCCTCTCTGCACACAGATCTTTCCCCAGATCCCCTGAGAGTTACACATGAGGGGTTGCAGAATAAGGCCCTTCATCCCCAATAGGCTTCATTACTAGTCTATCAAGGCTGAGTTTGAAGAGCAGAGCGACAGATTTCAAGGCTGAATGACAGGTCTGTTCCAGGCACAGGAGTGGCTCCAAAATGCCTATCCCAGTCTATCTCGCAACTAGTAGCTGCTCAAGAGTATGCATTTCTTTTTATGTTTGGCTAAATAATTTTCAAAACCTATGGGCTAAGTCCAGCACTCTCTTTTGCTGGAGGTTGGAAGGAAAAGGAGGAGCGAGTCTCCTACCCTAGCAGCACATGGCCAGTATTTCAATGTAACAATTCCCCCGAGTGCTAGGCCAGAGCATGACTAACATGCCTTCTGGCTCTCCAAAACCACAAAGGCCAGGATCTGTCATAATTGGGTGTCGGGCATGATGCCCCTAGGGATAGTCTATCTCTGGTTCCCATTAGGAACAGGGGCAGAGTGCACTGCACAGCACAGCACGTTTCCCCAGCAGTCCTGAGCCATCCTGTTCTTGATAGGAAGATTTGGGAGTCTTGTAACATCACCAGCTCCTGTTCCTTCACTCTCTGCCTCACTAACTCCTGCTCAGTGCAGCTGAAGCATCCTGCCTCTGATCACTTGTTCCCAGTGCTGTTCTTACATTTATCCTGGATGTTAGCCATTGGGTATAAGAAATCCCGTCAGCACCAAATCTCTAAGTTAGAAGCGTGTCCTATGAGTTTGGCCCCATACAATCCTCTCGAGCCCTTTCAGAATGTTGTACGCCTCTTTGTAAAAGAAGGTCTAGTTTCTCCAACCTCTGAATAATTTAGCGCCTTACATTCCTGTATGTTTAAACTGGAAAATGCACCAATCTCCTTCTCAATAAAGTTGACCAGACCACATGTGTGTGCACTATTGAAGGTGTAACTGTTTTGACCTTTCATTTATATTTTATACGGCACCTTTCATCCTGAAGATTTCCACAGTGCTTTCCACTTTCCTATTAGCAAAAGGCAGATGATTCTAGGGTAAAATATTGCTAATGTTCATAAGCTGACCCCCTTCTCTGGTGCTTCCCTTTTTTACTAAAAAAATTCAGCTTATGAACGAGTATATAAGGTAATTGAAATGCTCATACACCAACACTGGGGGATTACTTGAATGACTCCTTTTTAAAGCTCTCTTTTTGGGAGAGACTTATTCAAGCTAATTCTTTCCTAGCAGGACTTTTCTCTGACCCATTTGACACACTCATACTCAGTCTCCTTTAACAAATGGAATCTTATTTAAATAAGATGTTAGTTTCCGAAGTAAGAAAATCTACTATATTTAAAGGGAGATTTCCAAGGCACTTTTAGAACTCACTGGTGGGGCCTACTCAAACTCAATTTTATTTTTAATTTTATTTTATTCTAAATTAGTCATAAGTGCACAGGCTGAAATTGTGGACAAACAACATCACTTGTCCCATAACCTCAGCCGTACAGAACGCAATACCATCCACAGCCTCAGAAACAACTCTGACATCATCATCAAAGGGGCTGACAAAGGAGGTGCTGTAATCATAATGAACAGGTCGGATTATGAACAGAAGGCTGCCAGGCAACTCTCCAAGACCACATTCTACAGGCCACTATCCTCTGATCCCACTGAGGAATACCAAAAGAAACTACACCATCTGCTCAAGAAATTCCCAGCTACAGTACGGGAACAAATCTACATGGACACACCCCCAGAACCCCGACCAGGGGTATTCTATCTGCTACCCAAGAGCCTTACACCCGGAAACCCTGGACGCCCCATCATCTCAGGCATTGGCACTCTTACAGCAGGATTATCTGGCTATTTAGACTCTTTCCTCAGACCCTACGCTACCAGCACTCCCAGCTATCTTCAAGACACCACCGACTTCCTGAGGAAACTACAATGCATTCGTGTTCTTCCTGAAAACACCATTCTGGCCACCATGGATGTAGAAGCACTTTACACCAATATTCCACATGAGGATGGACTACAAGCGGTCAGGAACAGTATCCCTGATGAGGCCACAGTATGCTAGACTAGAGAAGGCTTGACTTGTCCACTTACTGGTACCAGCATTCCCAGCAGCGTCAATTGTCCCTGCTGCCTCTGCAGTTCTCCTCTCTGCCTGTTCCCTTAATCACTGCTTCTCCCCAGCTCCTTTAACAACTGCAGAATTTATTATTTTAGTTGGAACATTTTGGCCAGTTTTAGTGGAATGCCTCCTTCTTATAAACAGGGCAAGATTTAAAAAAAAATAAAAATAAAAAATCCACACAAAGAACAAAATAGTTCTAGTTATATACAAGAATGCAGACCCATGTTTTCAATGAGATTGGAGTCAGCTTGAATGCGCAATAAAGTGCACAGAGCCACAGGTGTGCAATGGCAAACACCATTATGAATGCATTGTGAGCATGGAAGTAGGTCCTCTGAAAATTTAGCCCAGTAAGTGTCTAGAGATTTTGCCCAAGTCAGTTTCCTGTTCCTCTTCCAGTTCAGCTGAGCTTTCAATGCTTATTATGGATAGGGAAAAACATTGTATCCAAGTCCCTCTCAGAACTTGCTTCAGGCAGGCCAACTCTCTCCCAATACTTGCTAAGGAAAAAGTGATGGGGGGGGGAGGGAAGGGGAGAGAATCAGTCAGGGTTCCAATTCAGCTCCAAGTAAGGTAGCTAGGAGCTTTTTTTTTTTTTTTAAATTGGAAACCAGAATCCAGTCTGGAATTTCTCATTAGTTGTCTAGGATGATAATAAAATCCACATTTGTTTATTCACTTGGAAAAAAGAGAAGGGCTCATAATTAATCAATGCCACTCCTAAAGCAGGAATCTGCGTGCAGTCCCTAGGAGGAAAACCGCTCAAAGAGGATTTCTGTGCTCACTTTGACTGGACTGTTGAATATTTGTGCGTCTTTTGGCTAGTTCAGTCCCTATCTTCACCCATCTCACCATGGTTATGAACCAGCAAATGAGATCATATTTGGGAGGAGTCCAGGAGCAAGTTGTCTCCGAGAGCTTTGAAGAACAGACAGGGAAGTATTTAAAGTGTTCTCTTATGAGAGACAGAGAGAGAGAATTCTAAACACTTTTTCCATTATAAAGTTAAAGACAGAACTATGTATCATCATTTCCCTGAAAAACATCCTTCATAACCACCAAAATATATTCAATATAGTTGAGGAATCTGGCCTCTTGTGGTTCCAAAAGGAAGGAAGCAGGAGGGAGAAAACTCATTGGATTGCCATAGTAACCCTGGCTTCCAGTGGAAGAAAATTTTTTTTTAAATGTTTTAAAAGAGAACAGCCCAGCGACAGCTCATAAAACCTGAAAGGGGAGCTAGACACTTCCACAGAGAGCAATTTCTCTATTTGCTTTTTCCTTCAGAGTTAGCGGAATTTTGGCAGAGTGAAAAACAAAAACCACTGCATTACTCCTGCTTTCTCACCACTTTCCCTGATGGCCATCTCTTGGTCTCAATTCCTCAGCACTCTGATTTAACACCAGTATGGCAAACAGTCCTCCACCACGTTGGTAGCACCTTTACTCGCATACTGTAAGCTGGCCGCAAGTGGTAACCGTCACTATCTCAGAGATGAACTAGAATCTACAGGGATCGGCAACTTTTGGCCCGCGGCCCGCAAGGGTAAGCCCCCTGGCAGGCCAGGCCAGTTTGTTTACCTGCCGCGTCCGCAGGTTCGCCCAATCGCAGCTCCCACGGGCTGCGGTTCACCACACAAACGCTACACTACACACACCTCAATGTATCAGACTACACACTATTTCAACTTAATAGAAGAGCTATTTTACGTTAGCAGCCAATTTCTAAAAGCATATTTACAGAGAGATTAAACTCTGGATAATGAGACCTATTACAATTAGGCCTCAAAATAGGTTTTTAATAATTAATTGGAACGTAACATATTACAGCACTTATGAAAGCTAAATTGAATCCTTATTGCAGATACTTAAAATGGAAATGAAGGCTGCAGTAAGCCATTTGAGGGGGCAAGGACTGTACGAGCAGTTCATTTCTCTTATGTCCTGCACCAAAAGTTTTAGGGGTGGCCAGTTTTGCTGATCTACCTGGATTGTGATAGCACCTGAAAATGGGTAGAGCTACAGAACAGGTGTTTCAGATGAGTTAGCTAGATGGCGATAGACTATACCTGAAAGTTGCTACTCTACCAGGACTGTTTGTTCATTTGTATTAAGCTTTCTTGGTTGTTAGATAGAAGTTATAGGAATTTGACTTACCCAAGGACACAAACTTCACTTCTCTGTGCATCTGTTTTCCCTCCCATCTTTTGTCTATTCTGTTTCGACTGCAAGCTCTTCAGGCAGGTACTGTCTCTTACTACGTGTATTCACAGCACCTAGCATTATGGGGACCTGATCTCAGCTGGGACCTCTAGGCACTACTGTAATATAAATAAAAATGCTAATGGAAATTATGAGTTGTACAAAGCTGGTGCTCTGTTTCCTCCTAGATCCAACTGCCTATATATTCAGTTGAACACAACTCGTAAAAGCTATTTGTAATAGCACCATGTGATGACTCCAGATCATATGCATAAATGTTTGCAAACTAGACGTGGACATAATTGAACTGAATGATCGTTCAAAATTAGAACAAGAATTCACAGAATGATTTGTTGTTGTATTCAAGTTTTTTCCCCCCCCTATTTTTAAAGTACAATTATTTCTATTGTTACTTAAATAACCTTGAGCTTTCCCCACTATGAGCCAAACAGTTTTCAAAGTTACCCTTCCCTACACTCGCCCTTTTATAAATTCAGAGAGAAATCCAGTCTACTTTACAACCTCCATGCTACACTGCTGCACCCGCTTCCCCCCCCCCCCCCCACCGCCCATTTACATTATTAGTGTCAGGCTAGCCAGGACAAGGAAGTGGCTGACCCTAGAAAATGTGCCCCAACTATGCCTGTCCCCAGCCTACATAAGAGGCTCGGTTACAATTAGGTAAGAGGAATTCATGTTAGTTCAGAACGGTTCTAATTTTAACTTCAGTTTGCCTGTTACCACACTGAATGCCAGTATATAGGAGATCAAGACAAGTTTTTTCCATAGATTTTCAAGCCAGAAGGGATGATGACAATCTAATCTGCCTTCCTGCATAGCAGTGATCCCTGCATTGTGCCCAACAGCTGGTGGTTGAGCTGCAGCACATCTTTTACAAAGACACCTGGAGTCATTGAATCAAGATGTGGTAGAGTCTCCATCACCCAATTGTTTGGTAATCTGTTCCAATGGTTAGTTACCTTCACGGTTAAGAAGTTTTCATCTCATTTCCAGTATGATGACTTCTAGCATCAACTTCCAGATGTTGGATCTTTTAAATCCCTTTGTCTTCTAGATTAAATCTCTCTCCAACATCAGATCTCTTGCTCCTGTGTGGATACTGCTAGATGGATTGAGTCATCTCACCCTTCTTTTCAATAATCTCTGCACATTGAGCTCCTCAAAATCCCTCATTTAAGGAATTGTAACAGCTCTTACCTGAGCTCTCTCCAATTTTTCAACATCCTTTAGCTCCGGAACTCCCCAGAAGACGGAAGCCAATTGGTCAAGATGATTTCCACAGATGTATTGGGGGGGGGGGGGGAGGGGAGGGAGAAGAGAGTGAAAGGGGGAAGGCAAAGGGGAGATGAGGAAGGAGGAAAAGACAATGGCCTGAACTTGGGTCTTTGTCCTGTTCCACAAATTAAGAGTAGCCACTGATTTTGGGTGCTCAACAACAGAAGTCTATGGGAGTAGCTGGGCCTGAGCAAGTCTCAAAGTTAGGCCCAGGGTTGGAGATCCATGATGAGAAGCACCTCAAAACCAGGGGCGCCTTTTTAAAAAAATTATGCCTAAACCTATTCTTAGATTTAGGTAAGAACTCCCTGTTTCTCCCTCCAAAAGAAACTGCCTAGCGCCTTCAGAAACATCTCTGGTGGTTGTTATTCCCATCTTTGTTCAGTGGACTCCATCTCTGGGGCCCACTGCTCACTTACCATACCCCAGAGGCTCTGTCTAGTGCCAGCAACAACAACATTCATACATGACTATTGCTAATATGGTTTCCCTGGCCAGCATGGACAGAGATTGCCACTCCCAGACAGAGTCAAACTAGGTTAGAAATTATCATCCTATGCTCTGTGCTGTTCAGAATTTTCACCCACAACTATTTCACATTTGGGGACAATATATACCTTCAAGTCAGCGGCACTGCTATGGGTACCCGCATGGCCCCACAGTATGCCAACATTTTTATGGCTGACTTAGAACAACGCTTCCTTAGCTCTCGTCCCCTAACGCCCCTACTCTACTTGCGCTACATTGATGACATCTTCATCATCTGGACCCATGGAAAAGAAGCCCTTGAGGAATTTCACCATGATTTCAATAATTTCCATCCAACCATCAACCTCAGCCTAGATCAATCCACACAAGCGGTCCATTTCCTGGACACTACTGTGCTAATAAGCGATGGTCACATAAATACCACCCTATACCGGAAACCTACTGACCGCTACACTTGCCTACATGCCTCCAGCTTCCATCCAAGACACACCACACGATCCATTGTCTACAGCCAAGCTCTAAGATATAACTGCATTTGCTCCAATCCCTCGGATAGAGACAAGCACCTACAAGATCTCTATCAAGCATTCTTAAAACTACAATACCCACCTGCTGAAGTGAAAAAACAGATTGATAGAGCCAGACGAGTACCCAGAAGTCACCTCCTACAAGACAGGCCCAACAAAGAAAATAACAGAACACCACTAGCTGTCACCTTCAGCCCCCAACTAAAACCTCTCCTGCGCATCATCATAGATCTACAACCTATCCTGAAAGATGATCCTTTACTCTCACAGATCTTGGGAGACAGACCTGTCCTCGCTTACAGACAACCCCCCAACCTAAAGCAAATACTCACCAGCAACCACACATCACTGAACAAAACCACTAACCCAGGAACCTATCTTTGTAACAAACCCCGATGCCAACTCTGTCCACATATCTATTCAAGTGACATCATCATAGGACCTAATCACATCAGCCATACCATCAGGGGCTCGTTCACCTGCACATCTACCAATGTGATATATGCCATCATGTGCCAGCAATGCCCCTCTGCCATGTACATTGGCCAAACCGGACAGTCTCTACGCAAAAGAATTAATGGACACAAATCTGACATCAGGAATCAAAATACTCAAAAACCAGTGGGAGAACACTTTAACCTGTCTGGTCATTCAGTGACAGACCTGCGGGTGGCTATATTACAACAGAAAAACTTCAAAAACAGACTCCAACGAGAGACTGCTGAGCTAGAATTGATATGCAAACTAGACACAATCAACTCCAGTTTGAATAAGGACTGGGAATGGCTGAGCCATTACAAACATTGATTCTATCTCCCCTTGTAAGTATGCTCACACTTCTTATCAAACTCTCTGTACTGGGCTATCTTGATTATCACTTCAAAAGTTTTTTTTCCTCTTAATTAATTGGCCTCTCAGAGTTGGTAAGACAACTCCCACCTGTTTATGCTCTCTGTATGTGTGTATATATATCTCCTCAATATATGTTCCATTCTATATGCATCCGAAGAAGTGGGCTGTAGTCCACGAAAGCTTATGCTCTAATAAATTTGTTAGTCTCTAAGGTGCCACAAGTACTCCTGTTCTTCTTTTTGCGGATACAGACTAACACGGCTGCTACTCTGAAACCTGTCAGAATTTTCAGTTTCCCCCACCATTTCTCTAGCATCAGTGGAGCTGCTGTGGTGCTTGCAGTGGGAGGGCAGTGTTGATGTTGCAGGCTTTTCTTTTTGAACACTATGAACTAGGCTCAAAGTAGGTTTACAACCACGTTAGAAAACAGTGCCTCTAGAAACTGAAGTCCCCGTCCACACTGGTTAGGGAAGCCATGTTAGAACCCTGCTAGCAGCAGTCTGTTCAGACACATTTGTGGCTATCATGTTTCAGACACAGAGTAAACATGGTTGATAAGCTATTACAGTACCCCAATGCTTGCCAGTGGGCAATCTCATGCACTCCAGGGTTCATAGTCCTAAAAGTCAGGAAATTAAAGTTCAATGACATTGCTGCCCTTAGCAGGGAGAGATTGTCAGGGTTGCCATGCCCTCGGATGACAACTACAAAACCGTGTGCCCATGCACGTGACAGGAGAGAGGCAGCTTCAAAGGGTCCTGGAAGGGAAGCTCTTGATGCTTATCTGAAGAGAGTCCTTTTAAGGTTAGCTACTGGTGATGCTCAGCACATTCACCACAAAATAAGGATGGAATGCAGCCCTTTCAATGCTTTAGTCTGTGGCCTGGTCTACAATTAAAATTTAGGATGACTTATTCAGCTGGTGGACAGAAGAATGCTTCCATTGACCTAGCTCACTGTCACGTGGAATGGTGGAATTTTTCTACAGCAATGGAAACAATCTTTCTCCCAATATAGGAAGTCTACAATGCCATAGTTATGCCAGTATAGTCCCTGAAGTGTAGACAAGGCCTTTGTGTAAGAAGAGCTAATGTGAGGCACTGCCAGAGAAAATTAGTTCTCTGAGCAAGGGCTGATCTCATCCACAGGAAACGGAGGAGTGTTTCTAAAAATACAGTATTGTAAAACTTTGCTGGCACCTTTGCATCCCTCCCTCTCTTGATTTAGCAGCAGGATGTCTCATTTGCAAGTGACATACAAGTCAGTCAGCCCTGTGACTAGTGAGCTGCTTGTACCTTTTGCTCTCCTCCTCTGCAAAAAAGGCAGACAAATACATGATGCATATCCTGGCAAGTACACAGAGACCAGGAAGCAGGAGCCAAACCAAAAACTATTCTGGACAAAAATCGGCTAAGTGCCAGCTGCTTCAGTGGGTATTGAAGAGATAAGAGTTGCCTGGTGAGGTGACCTCAAATCTGTTGTGATCCAATTATTAAAGAAAAAGAGGGTTTACTGTGTTCTTTGACCTGTTTCGTGAAATCCAAGTGGACTGTTGTGGATATGTGAATATGTCAGAGACAGATTCCTGGGGCTGGGGGTTTGAGGGTAATGTCCCAGTTCTGCTCATTAGAGAGACTTGGTTCATATGCGGTAAAGATGAAAGTTATTAATTCAATTACACCCAGACACATACCCCTGGGAGGTAGGACACAAGTGTCCTATGGGGTCGTCTACCATTAAGGCTCAAACCAGCTGAGACTCAAGCTGCATGCAAAATTGCAAGAGTTATTATGGTTGACCCTGGGCAGTTAGGCTAAGCAGATTCCCCGTCATCATTCTGGAATAGCTAGTCAGAAAGCAACAGCCACAGACCATTGGTAGGACCTGGACGGGATATGTCCACTCTGCTGAAGAGTTGCTGTTAACTGACTGTTTCAGTGACTCATCCAAGATTCACCCAGTTTACATGGGCTGGATAGGCCAACAAAACGCAAAAGTTGCCCAGCGACATTTCTTCTGAGGACAAGCAATTAACAGGGCCCTTGAGATCACACTTGAAATGAGGTAGTGAATTCCCCACCCTGAGGCTCAAACTCTGAGAGGGCAAATGTTTTCCAGGAAAAACTGCAAGACGTTCCCCTACTGACATCTGCACTTGCCAGAGAGTTGAAGTCCATTCACCTCATAGCAGAGAAAGAATCCAGTGAGAACGCCAAAAATATCCTCTTACTGTGAGATATATTTTAACATGATGACCACCACCACTACTCCCCCCGCATTTAACGCCAGTTGAAATGATCTGGCACCTCTCAGGATCAGACCCTCAGTTATGCTCTTTGCGCGTGCGCGCGCACACACACACACACACTCACTCTAAAGGCCCAGTGGGCAACTCAAGAACCACTGTGAAAAGTAAACATGGTGGGAGTGAAGGGGATAAATTAGCTACTTATTACCCTGTGTACTAGACTGGTAACTTAAGACTAGTGTGGGCCAACAACCGTGCAAGATTCCCACTATAGGGATTTGCAAGTGCTTCATGGGCAGGAACAGAGCTTTTTTCATAGTGGACATGCACCTCTCGGTCATGAGATCTGATGCACACCAAGGTCCATTTTCTGGGTCAGCTACTTTCATAAGCTACTTTACATCCCTGGCAGGCACATCAAGCCTATGGAGCTGCTTGCTTTAAAGAACAGGTGGATCACAACATTCCACTGCTATTTCAGTGGACCATCAATGAAATGCCACAGCACCAGGGAAGATGCCTGTGCCAAGAACGAGTAGAGGGTGGTTTAAAAAGTGACCAAACAAAAAAAACCAACACACATACACACCCAAAACCACACACACCACAAGCTAGACGCACTAGAGATTAGATCAAATTTCTGGCCAAGATTGGAGAGTGACCATGATTTCAGAGTGAAGCCTGATTTTCAGAGGGTGCATGCTCCGCACTTTCAGGGTGCAACCAGAGCCATAAGATTTCTCCTAAGCAAAGAAGAGTCTGTATTTTAAAGTCTGAGAACCCAGACAGAAAATAAAGAGCTCCTGCCATAGCCAGTGCAGATGCAGAAGGGAGTATTAATGTCACCAGGACCATTCTAGTTGAAGTATTATGATACATCAATTTCAAAAGTCATGAATTGGACACCCAAACCTGCATTTGTGCCTTTGAAAAAGTCTCCCCCCACCCCACAAATGATAATACTCCCATCATATTAAGCCATCTCCATTAATACTACCACACAAGCACCAGAGACCACAACCAGATATTCAACTACATTATTGGGCCTGTCAGTTGATAGCTGTCTGCTTATCACAGTACAAAGTATCTCCCTCATGTACACACTGAGAAAGCACTACTCTCAAGATACACAGAAAACAGTGGAGGGAGTTAAGTAAGGCCTTGATTCTGCAATGATCTCCATGCAGGTGCACCCACATGGAGCCTCTATGGGTAAACAAACATATATGGTAAACCACAGAAGCCATTTAAAAGCTAGGACACGGTCACATAGCTGTGGGCTTTATAGTAGTTTAGGATAATCCAAGCACTGTTGAATATTGTAGAGAGATGTTTGTAGAAGATTATAATTGAGAGAGACTCCCTCATACCAGACAGTATTATGAACATAGGAATTTGGAGATGTGCTCTGAAGACAGGGGTTGGAAACGTCACCTAGATGCATGCAGCAACTCACTATAGAATAAGGGTCACAAACACATGGCCCGCGCCGTGCGGCCTGCCAAGCTCCCTACGCCCCCCCGCCCGCGCACCCTTCCGCTCCTCTGCCTACCCTGTGGCGCTGTGAGCCCCACGCCGCTCCCTGAAGCTGCTGGACTAGATACTGGCATTGTCTGGGGCTTTTAAAAAGAAAATAAGCCCTTCTCTTTACAGGTCTGTCCTACTGCTTTTTAGCCACTCAGGCTTAGTGTCCTTTCTAAGTACTCCCGTCCCTGCAGCCCCGGGCGGAGGAGAGGAGAGAGTTGAGGGCTATGGGCTCTCGCTTCCAGGCGCTGCCCCCCCCCCCTGCAGCTCCCATTGGCTGGGAACGGGGAACCGTGGCCAATGGGAGCTTTGGTGGGGGTACCTGGAGGAGCAAGAGCAGCACATGGCGCCATCCCGTCCCCCCCAGGACTCAGACTGCTTCCTGGAGCAGAGCCCACACCCCAACCCCCTGTCCAGAGCCCCCTGCCACATCCCACACCCTCCCACACCCCAACTCCCTGCCCCACCCTGCACCCCTCACCCCAACTCCCTGCCCTGAGCCCCCTGCCGTACCCTGCACACCTCCTGCACCTCAGCTCCCTGCCCTGAGCCCCCATCACACCCCGCACCCCTCCTGCCCCCCCTGGGGGCAGGGAGGGGGTAGAGTTGGGGTGAGGACTTTGGGGAAGGGGTTGGAATGGGGGCAGGAAAGGGGCGGAGCCTCATGGAAGGTGTGGAGTGGGGGCGGGGGCAGCAAGGGGTGGGTGTCACTGATGCGGCCCTCGGGCCAACGCACTAGTCCTCATGCAGCCCTTGGTCATTTGAGTTTGAGACCCCTACTATAGAAGTTCTCCAGTTTGTTTTATTCCTTACTCATTCACTGGTTTGTTATTTAATGAACCCCAAGATTGTTACATGCATGACAGATTTATTTTCAATACTGTATAGACTGTTCAAGTTTAATCTATGCTTATCCCATGAGAAAAGTGATTTATCCACACCGAACCATATAGAAAGGCAAAGGCAATTTACCAGGAAATCAAATACAGAGAATATCTACAATTTAAAAGCATAAAGATCTCAAATATGACAGTACACCATTTGTATATTAAAATACAATAAAAAGATGGCAGAAATAACAGGATCTCTAAAACAGATCAAACAAAAACCAAAAGCAGAACTGAGAAGCCTCCCAGTAAAGAATGAATGGGAAGAGATCTTAGGCCACAATATAGATATAGATATTGAGCATTAACATGTTGAATGGTTTGGCACCAAAACAAATCTCTATTTACGCACACTGAATAATAAAACAAAACAAGGCACTAATAATATTGGCAAAAAACCCAAAGGAAGAAACTAAGTAGTGCAAAAACAACAAGGAGTCTGGTGGCACCTTAAAGACTAACAGATTTATTTGGGCATAAGCTTTCGTGAGTAAAAACCTCACTTCTTCGGATGCATCTAAAGTAGTGCACTAAATACTACCTTTAGGTTGGTAAACTTTTCTGCTTGTTATGGGAAAGAATGCACATCTGAAAAATTATTTGATACAGATTCTAGACAGACTGGGCCAGACAGCACAGATTTGATATCCATGGAGCTATGCCGATTTATACCAGCTGAGGAACTGACCCATTATTATTATTAATCAGAATATTGGGGTGGGACATACCCAGGGTACATCTAGACTAGCATTTTTCAACCCTGAGGGTCTGCAGATGTCTAAGGGATCCATGAAAGGTGACTCTGAAAATAAAGAAGAAGAAGAAGTGGGCTGTAGTCCACGAAAGCTTATGCTCTAATAAATTTGTTAGTCTCTAATGTGCCACAAGTCCTCCTGTTCTTCTTTTTGCGGATACAGACTAACACGGCTGCTACTCTGAAATCTGAAAATAAAGTTTCAGATCCCAGAAAAGGCATTCTGTTTTTCTGATCAAAAGTATGTGAATACCCCCACCTACAGGTCAAAACCCAGAAGTGTTGTCATTAAATGCCCACAGTTTAGCACCCTTTCTCACGCTACGTCAAATACCGTGCCAAGCACATGGAACATTAATAGTTAAATTCTGTTCAGTCAGTTTTCAATCCAAGACTTCTATAGTAGGGGTCCGTGGACCACAGCTTGAATTTCCAAAGGGGTTCACATCTGCATTCAACTTTTTTAGAGAACTACCCATAAAAGAAGGTTGAAAACCATTTATTTAGACCAGTGATGGGCAACCTGCTGGACACCGCTTCCTGCATCTCCCATTGGCCGGGAACGGCGAACCGCAGCCACTGGGAGCTGCGGGCGGCCGTGCTTCCGGACAGTTAATGTAAACAAACTGTCTCACAGCCCGCCAATGGATTACCCTGATGGGCCGCATGCGGCCTGTGGGCTGCAAGTTGCCCACCACTGATTTAGACTAAGGAGTAGCTGTGTCAATCCTGCCCTCTAACCTGAGGTGCCCTTTACACTGCTTTGCTGTTGTTGCCTCCACTCCTGGACTGCTCACAAACAGCCTCCAGCACTTAAGTCACTCCCAGCTGTATCTGTGCACACTTGTAACCTGCCAATCACACTTAAGTGTTTACGAGCCTGAATTACACTGCAGGGAGACCCTAGCACACTCCCACTCCCAGACTTTGCCCAGAATCGTACATCTCATACTTCCCAACCCTCTCCTGGACAATACAAGCTCATATAAAATCTGTCATTTTATTAATAGAAATTATAAGCACAAATCTTGTTATCTCAAATGGAATTTCCCCAAACACACTGCTTTAGATAAAACAAAAGACCAAGATTAAGTGAATATAGGTAATAAGGCATAAAAAGCCAAAAATGGTTACAAGAAAAATAAAGTGCCTAACTTAACACAGTTACATTCAAAGCAAAGTTTCTCTCACCACATGTTCTCCGCAGTCTTACTGGCCAAACTCCTTAGCCTAGGACTCCTTCTTCTGTGTAATGGCTGCTTCCTTCATTCCTTCTTGTGCAGTGAATCAATGGACAGAAGGGGAGAAGGAAAAGGAGGGGTACATGGGGTGACTGCCCCTTCTTTTCATATAGTCCTTTTGAGAAGTATTTCCAGCTGGGAGCATGTTGACAGGCAGACTGTGTGGACAGGAAGCCCATGCTGTCTCTTTGCTAAAAGGTAGGTTGTCTGCCCATGCCCCTTTTCCTGATCAGGGGCTACTCGCTGGCAGGCAATGGCCCACTGATCTTGTTTACACCTGGCTGAGGCGTCAGCTTGCCCCTTGTCTCCAAGGAACTGCTTTGGTTACTCCCCAGACTTGGAACATGTCTACACTGTGCACCTTACAGCAGCACAGACGTGCCACTACAGTCATACCACTACAGCCATTCTGCTGCAAGGTAAGCGGTCTTGCTGCTCATTGTTGGCAGGCGAGAGCTCTCCTGCCGACAAAATAAAACCACCACCATCAAGGGGTGGTAGCTTTGTTGGAAGGAGAGCGTCTCCTGCAGACAAAGCACTGTCCACACCAGTGCTTTTCGTCAGTAAAACTTTTGTCTGTCAGAGAAGTGTTTTTTCCACACTCTTGACCGACAAAGGTTTTACCGATGGAAGTGCAGTGTAGACATAGCCTAAACAACGCCCTGCAATTAAATCTTATAACTTTACATATGTTGCCACACATTTTACCAGGACAGTAATATTTGAAAACTCAGTTTGATCGACACCTCACAAGGCATATCTTGTACACAGAATATTACCACATAGGGTGCCAGGGGTGAATACAGAGGAACAGTGTCACAAAAACCCAACGCAATACAGCCAGAAAGGAACAGATAGGGGTTGATCTTTGGACTACGCAGCATTTGCCAAGAGAATCCAGCCACTGCCCCTGGATCACCACACTATTCCAGGCAACTGATGCAGGCTGAGCTGCAGAAAGCCAATCTTCAACAATTCATGCAGCGTTTCAGCTGAGTGGCACCCAGAGTGGAAAACAGAGGGAATGCAGAGGGTTTTAAGATTGAAGGACAAAGCCAAGAGTCCTAGCTCTGCCACAGACTTGCTTGGAGGACATGGGCAAATGCTTTACACCATACTGCCTCGCTATGCCACACTTTATCTACATGTAAATGGGAATGGAGAATTCTTACCTGCCTCACAAGGGAGTTTGGAGGCTTATACCATGTTTGTATAGGGATTTGAGGGCTTCTGCAGAAAGGTGCTAAATAAATATTAGCACACATCACATGACTAAAGGAACTCCATAATTTGTTCTCAGATACCTATGGTGAAGCATCATGATTTTTTTTTTTTTGGGTGCACTGAGAGAACACGTTTTTCATACTTGCCTACTGTGTTCTTAGATTATTACTGTCCTAGGCTGCGAGACTGATCTCTTTTGTACAAGTAGCTCTCTTAATGCTTACTTCATGTTGGGCATTATGTGCATCCTTCCAGGGCAAGGAACAGTGTATGGCTCCCTATTCTTGTTCTTCAGAGCTGCTACATCAAGTTCTCCCCCCACCCCCACCGTAGATACTGTTCAAAGAGAAGGAAGTCACTCTCAGCTGAGCAGTTTGAAATTTTAAACCACAGCAAGACGTGCACGGGGCTAGCCACTCCCAGGTTTATAAAAGAACGGGATTGGCCTATAAATATCTCCTGGGTAAAGGAATCTGGCAATGGAAATGAAAGGACAATGCTCCGAGAGAGATGTACCAGCCAGGAAATGCCAGCAAACCATAACAGTGACTGAATGACAGGTTTTAGAGTGGTAGCCGTGTTAGTCTGTATCAGCAAAAACAACTAGGAGTCCTTGTGGCACCTTAGAAACTACCAAATTTATTTGGGCATAAGCTTTCATGGGCTAGAACCCACTTCATCAGATGCATGGAGTGAAAAATACAGTAAGCAGTATATATGTATATCAATCACAGCACATGAATGGGGGGGGGAGGGGGTTAGTGCTAACGAGGCCAATTGAATTAAGGTGGAAGTGGCCTTTTCTCAACAGTTGACAAGAAGTGGTGAATATCAAGAGCGGCAAAATTACTTTTGTAGTGCTAACGAAGCCACCTCATTAGAAAACAGTTTAAAAGGAAAACTCTAGTATAATATGTAGGGATATTCAACCTTATACTTCAGAGTTTGGCTTAAACCCCAACTATTAAAAACCAGGATAAGACTGAATGTGTGTGCGCGCGCGCGTGTGGGGGGGGGGGGGGGAGAGAAAGAGATGATCCCACATCTGCCTATTGCAAAAAAACCTCTTACACCTTCCTCTGATGCATCTGCTGCTGGCCATTCTTTGAGACAGGACCTGGACTAGATGGACCTTGGATCTGACTCAGTATGGCAAGTCCTCTATTCTCCCATGCATTCAAATGCGAGTTGCATTCCCTAGGTCTCACCCTGCTTTGCAGGGAAATATCAATATAATTAAGCCTATCACTGAGACAAAGACACACAGTGAAAACAGTGATCAGTATTCTCAGAGACTGCTTTAAAATTTCATGCAACTATATTTATTTAACTAGGGTCATATCATTGCGGTTACTTTTAAACAACACACACAAAATACTTGGCACTTATATAGCACCTTTCATCACAGGGTCAAGCCTCTTTACAAATTATTACACCAATCTTAACACTCAGGAAGGTAAGTGGTTCAGAACGGTTTCAGAGTAGCAGCCGTGTTAGTCTGTATCTGCAAAAAGAAGAACAGGAGTACTTGTGGCACCTTAGAGACTAACAAATTTATTAGAGCATAAGCTTTCGTGGACGATAATTTTAGGTACGAAGGTCACATGACTTCCTTTGATTCACAATGATTCAGTACCAGAGGCAGAAACAGAGATCCATTCTCTTCTTCAAGCCACTAAATGACATTCCCTATCTGTGACCACACTCACTAGACACAGGCCCCAGAAACCGAATTCAGAGCTGGATGCAAACACCAAACTTCAGGGTACCGGGAACTGGGTTTTGGTTTCAGCTGTTTATACTGACTATCTGCTATGGAAATTTCCCTCCCCCACACTCCCCTCAAAAATGAGCATTAAATGACTGCACATTTAAATACACAGGCAAGTATGAATGTATAATTGTTCAACTATACATACCTACAGCTATTGGCATGTGATCAAGCCAACCCTTTTTATTACCCCGTAGGTGTCTGCCGTGTACTGTGGAATTTCTCAGGGGGACTGACACATACACACCCTCTCTGAAAATCCTGTGAAGCTGCCTTCAATACTGCAACTAAACCAATCTGTTTCCAACAGGTGCATACACAACACTGCAACCTGAGCAGATTTTGAGCTGTTTTGCATTATCTACAGAGCCATTTCAAGAAGTCATACAGATGCAGACCACATTAGAGCAATTTTAACCTTGTTTCTATAACATGGTTTAGAAGTTGAAACATAGGGCTCCTCTACACTTAGGGTGATCAGATGTCCCGATTTTATAGGGACAGTCCCAATTTTGGGGTCTTTTTCTTATATAGGCTCCTATTACCCTCCCGCCCCCGTCCCGATTTTTCACATTTGCTGACTGGTCACCCTATCTACACTACACAGCTTTTAGCGACATGGCTGTGTCGCTACAGCCGTGCCGCTAAAAATCGGGCTGTGTAGCCACTGTTTGTTGGCTCTCCTGCCGACAACCTGCTGTTCACACTGGCACTTGTCGTGGCAAAACATGTGTCTTTTTGGAGGGGCGGGAGGGAGAAAGGGTTAACACCTCTGAAAGACAAAAGTTTTGTCATTCAATTGCCAGTGTAGACAGTGCCTATGGCTATGTTACACAAGAAGGTAGAAAGTGTCATGTCAAAACCACAAGGCCCCAAAGCTGTCCTAACTGTAACTGATGCCACCATGACAAAAATAGAAACACACAGGGCTCGCTAATGAACCCGACTGAGTATGAAATATAGCCCCCTCTGCACTAAAATCCCAGAGCATGTTTCTACTGTAAATTCCTTGGGGCAAAGGATTACAGCTGAGATTTAAAAAAAAAAAAACACTCAGCATGTGCTTTTCTGAATGAGCCCAAGACTACTCCCACTGAAGCCTCGGGGAACAATACCGACCATTCTGTCTGTAGAGAGTGAGGTAATATCTTTAATTGGACCAACTTCTGCTAGTGAGGGAGAAGCTCTGGAGCTTACACAGAGCTCTTCCTCAGGTCAAGAAATTACTTCACCCTCCTTCTCTAATATTCTGGGACCAATGTTGCCACACCACCACTGTATGCCATCAGCACACAAATAAAATAGTATTCCTCTGCCTTTTAAACCAGCACTACTTCTGCTTTACTAGACTGCCATGGTTCATGTCTCTTGTTTGAAAGGAAGGGCATGAGGGTAGACAGGCAGCTTGTTATGGGAGGTTTACCTCACTTCACTTTGTTTTAAACTAGATCCTTTCCATGCCAGGTGGTTTCTCATTTTACTCCGAGTCTCCTAAAACAGGAATAAATAAGAAACCTAAGCCACGTCTGTGAAGGGGAAATGACCAAAGGAAGGAGGAAAGTCCAGAAGCATTCAAGGAAACAACAACAAAAAAAATCCCCTAAGCTATTAGAGACAAGAATCTAAAGTGCCATTAACCCAAGACGGAGAAGTGATCTTTCATATAATACATTCACCATGCCTTCCTCTACCTCTAAACCATACCATATATACCCACCAAAGGCAAGAGAAAATAGCTATCTGCTGTGTGGAAAATGGAATTAAAAGGGAACTCTGTTATGCCTTCTAATTAGACACTTCCCTAGTAATGCAGTCAGTGTATGCTCTAGATCTGGAAGGCTGCCATAGGCTGCATTAGATACTAGAGTTGGTTGATCGTTTTCAGAGCAAGTCAATTTCTTCTTCGTTATGTTTAATTATATTTTAAACAAAGCTATCTGGCTTCCTGTAGTCTCTCCAGGGACACTTCTTGGTGTGGGCCAATCCAGTTCTGGATGAAGGCAGCACAGCTCCAAACACTGGACTTGGACTCTGCTTTCAATTCAGCTCAGTTAGCACAGAAGCTGAAATCTGATTGCCTGCTGAAGATTCAAGAAGTGAGATTCTGAGGGGGAAAGAGGAGAGGGAACGACTCAATCTTCAATGAAGTGCATAGCCAAAGCAAGCTATGACTGAACTGTCATTTAAAAAAAAAACAGAACTAAAAACTGCCATATCTACAAGTAAAACTGAAAGATCAGTTCAGTAAATCTGATACCAGTAACTCCCCATCTTGCGAAATGAGGCAGTGGAGTTTTTCTTTCAAAAAGCCTATTGGAATTAGCACCACCAACTGTGTACTTTCACATTTCAGAGACAGGTTTTCAGAAGAGCTCAGAACATCAGGAGCTGAGCTCCTCTGCAGACCTGGCCATTAACATCAGAGAAGCATGTGCAGAGCGCTTTGGAAACTCCTGCCCCAGCTCCAAGTGCTGAGCATTTGGCAGTCTGGCCCTTAATGACCTAATAAGGCACAATCTAATTGAAGCCAATATCAGTCTCTTTTGATGCCCAGACATTTCTTTGCACTTCTGGAATACCTGTCTTCAGAGGATCTCAAAGCACTTTATGACTTTCCTGTGGTGAAATGGAGGCAGAGGTCAGGCGACTTCCCAAGGTTACACAGAAAGTCCATAGCAAAGTGAAGAACAGAACCCTGAACTCTCAATTCCAAGTCCTGTGCTTCAACATTTAGTCAGTTCATTCAGGTTTCTGGCCTTGGTTTCATCTGTAGCTGCAACAATACAAGTCAATCCAATTGAGGAGACCACCACTGAGAAAGAATTGCATCTGCTCTTGTAAGGGCTGAATTTTGACAGGAATCCTATCAACTTCAGTGGCACTACCCTCGCTTTTGTCAGTGCTGAATCTGTCTGAAACTGCTGCAGATTTAAGGAGCACTTTGCATGTGCTGGTTTTTCTGGCACCATGGTAACATCAGCTGGTGAGAGTGCTAATATCTCACACCAAGAGTTTGAGGGGTTTAAAGTTCTGTTTTTTTTGTTTGTTTGTTTTTTAAAGAAAAGGAGCTGCAGATTCTAAAATCCTTTGTGAAGCATAGTGAGAACTGAATATGCTGACACTTATCCCTTCCAAAACATGTATCCCCATAAGAAACCCCATGTATGATACCTATGAACTATAAATGCTTTCAGTGTTGTTGTAGCCATGTTGGTCCCAGGATATGAAACACACAAAGTGGAACAGATGTGTCAACTCCTTATGCTTAATAATGTTGCAAGAAACCAGTCAAAATGGATAATTAATACCTCTGCAGTTATAAGATAAAGGAGAGTTAGTGGATTGTTGTAATGAGACACACAACTAGTGTCTCTACTGAGTCCATGATTTTTGGTGTCTAGCAGAATCGTGAATTTAAACTCCTCTTTTGAACGTGTTGGTCAGGTCTCCTTTGAGGATGAGAGGTCAGATATAGAATGGTCATTTTGTAAAAAAAAATGTTCACCCACAGAGCTTGACCAACTTCTGTTGGTCCAAAAAGAGAGAACCTCACCCACCTTGGTACAAACTGTAAATGGTATATATAGGCATTTGACCGTGTGTACATGGCATACACAATGCATATATAAACTAGGACTATAATTTATAGTACCCATCCATCATAATTAGGAAGACTTGCACTATGCCAAACCTGTTAGCCTACCTTACCAGACAACTAGCTGGTCTGGCATCTTCTACATGAGATCTTGAGCTAAAGGACCTAAAATAAGAAGAAAGACGGTGAAGAGGAGACATTTTTCGTATGGCACTCTCCAGTAAGTTGGCAGAAAAGGAAGGTCTCTCCATCCACTTCCTCAACACACACTCCAAAATGTACTGGTGGCTGGGGGGGCAAGAAGGTTGTCATTTATTTACACTGCAGCTGAACAAACATTAAGGGGGGGAGGGAGATGCCAGAGTTTTTCCCCTTGTTTGGTGTATGACGGTAAAGCTTTAAACCGCTTCCTTTCTTCTTGTTAAGCCGCAGAACAAGCTTCTTTAACATGCAATGAAAGTGCAGAGTTCTGCCAAACTTTTTGTTCTCCCTCACACTTTTATGCCAACAACTCCGGACCTGGATTAGGTGCAGATAAGCAAGTGAGTCGAGGGAGCTAGGGAAGGGCAAGAACTGAGCAGCTCTGCATACTAACAACCTAGTCTGGTGCCAGACCTGGTGCCTCTCACAGCTTAACAGATCCTAAAAACTACAGTACATAGATTTTTCAAGGGTTCCACACCCACGACTGGAGCTGGATTTTCAAGAGAACACAGCATGTTGGGTGCTGAGCACTTCTGACAATCTGGCCCCAATTGTAGGTTCTAAAGTCATTTGAAAATCTAGCCCTGTGTTGACGGACACCCTCGAGGGGGTAGTGACTTAGACTGAATGGCAGAACTTCAAATACAAATGTAAAGACACCTGACGTTAAGACAGGGCTAACTATCTCCTGCCTAGGCTCAAATTTCAATTGATAATTAAAGATGTCCCGCTAATCCCATAGCAGCAAGCCTGAGTGTTCCAATAAAACACAGCTATGAAAGCTACAAGATACCTTTAGTCACTCCCCCCTAAGGGTATGTCTATAAAGGAAATTAAAAAAAGTGATACATCAAAAATCCACATAACTGGCTGAGACTCTCTGCCATGGGTAACGCAGGCCATCGGCTAAAAGTAGCCAGGTAGATATTTAGGCTCACGCAAGAGCCCAGGCTCTGTGACCCTCCCCAGGTGCCAGAGCCCAGCCCAAGCCTGGCTATTTTTAGCCCCACAAGCCTGTATCAACTGACGGGGGCTCTGAGACTTGCTCCCACAGGGGTATTTTCCTGGGTGAGTAGAGACACCCTAAGAGGTCTCCCAGCTTTTGAGCCTCTAAGCAAGTGTCATCTGGGACAAAACTGCTTGATAACAAGGGTCACTAGTGGAGTCAGACAGGGCTGATGTGCTGATCCCAGCCCCAACTGGCTACCCGTGGAAAGATGCCCGCCAAAACTTTCAGAATGATGATCGGGAGTAGTACTCAAATCTTAGGCCTGAGCTGAAACAGGGGTGGCAGAGATGGATGGACGGACGCACAGCAGTCCCAAAGTAGCCTATCATCTGCACTGGGTTAGAAACAGCTCATATGATGAAGCTTCTGCCACTTATGAGGCTCCCATGCTGTTGTAATTCTTTAGTGGAACGATGACCGCCAGGGACCCTTTGAGCACTTCATGCCACTCCTCAAATCAGCCGTAAGAATCGCCACTGCATGTTGCTGACACTTGTCCAGATCAGTCTGCTCTGCCTCTTTACACACAATAGTGTTCTCTTCATGGCTGAGATTCCACCACTAAGACTAGACATCCCATATTTCGGACGGAGATCACTGCCCCTCGTGACCACCTTGGATAGTCTGAACATTCCATTATTCGTGGAAGCTTCCTATTCCTTCTCTTAAGCAGTCTTCCTCCTTTTTAGTCACTGCTTATGTTTTCAGGAGCAACCAGGATCTCTCAATCTAGGCACCCCCCCACCCCACCCCCAAAAAGCGCAGCACTGGTCACTTCTGAAAATGTAGGCCATGGCTTTTAGTAAGAGGCATTTTGTGCCTACATTAAATGGCCCTCCTAGTGACCTTAGAGCACTACTCCAGCTCCACCAGCCCTTGACCTCCTCCTCCTCGTGTCAAAATAAAGTAGATCTGTGGGAGAGAGAGTGAGGCATGGGGGCCCCTGTCCCTCTCCTGATCAACAGTGGAAAGAATCTCTTCATTAAGGACATTTTCCTTGAGTTATCATCAAATATAAAAATGCTTCCAAGCAAGGAGGTGGCAAGAGCAGAACACTGAATGGGGAAAGAGAGAAAGGAGAGTGCACTTGCCTCTGAGACAAAGCAACATTCCAACAGATAGGAAAACAGTCATTTCCTACAAGGGAGACAGGGGTGGATGTGAACTGGCAGGCTTGTTCTGCAAGTGTGTGTGTGTGTAGCTCCCATATATCCTTCCTGCTAGATCCTAGTGTCGCCACAAAGAACCACTCCCCCAACTCAAAACAAAACAAAAAAAATATCAGGAAACTAGGACAAAAGGAAAGAAAAAGCTCCTGGATGAACTAGATAACTGGAAAGGAAGAAAGAGAAGGAAAGTGCAGTGACCCCAAAATAAGGGACTTAGATGGAGATGCTACAGTTTTCTACCATCTGCTTGTTATTTTGAGAGGAGGTGGTAACGAGAACGTTAGAAATATTGTGTGGAGCTCATTCTTTAAACATGAATTTACACCAGGGATGAACCCGGCCCACTGTCCTCAGTTCTGGTCATGTTTTCATAGGGAGATATCATCACACTGGAGAAAGGGCAGTTCAGCAAGGATGGTTGCAGTTGAACTTATTCTAAACTGGAATCAAGAACACCCCAAGGTGATCAGACGGGAGTACTGAAAACGTGGGGCTGGATAACAGAGGGCAAGCACGTGGTCCAGCAGCTGGAGCAGCCAAGAGTCTGGAGTTCCACTCCCAGATTGATGACTGACTCCCTGGATGCCCTTGGGTGTCACTTTACCTGTCTGTAAAATGGTCCTAATACTTACATGGCCAGAGCCGGTGCTGTGAGGTTTAAGCAATCCATGCTTGAGATCTCTTGAGGAAAGGTGCTAGAGAAGCTCACAGCATTGCAAAATGAGATCATGTCTACACTACAGACTTCTGCTGGTGTCGGCGTCAGTCAGTGGCGTGATCCCTGACAGACATAGCTATGCCAGCAGAAGCCCCTACTCCAGATGTAGTTACACCAGCAAAACTGTGCTTCTACTGGCATAGTTTGTTTTGTGCGGGGAGTGCGGGTGTGTGGAATAAGCTATACTGATAAAAAAATAGAGCTTTTCCACAATAGCTGCATGCACATTAGGAGTGCTTTGGTAGTGTAGCTATACCAGCCAAGCACTCCTAGTGTGGACATGGCCCGAGTTAAAAGTGCTGCCTGCTCAGTGAAGTGAGGAGAATTAGAGCCCAGGAAAGAAAATAAATAGGAAATCCCCAGGAACCAGAATCAGCTATTGGTTGAAGCAGCATTTCTTGTTTATACCACCAGCAAATCAGTAAACAGCACATTCTTAGATAATCATCTGTCACTAGCTGGGGTGGGATGGGGGTTCATTCATGTAAACAGATTCTCTTTCATCAATGCATTCAGATCCAAGAAGAAATGAGTGTTGCAAAAATATTCCCTTCAGCAGACTTCACCCTCACTGAACTCCATTTTCACCGTCATCAGCACTGCTCTTTCTAGCAGTCAGCAGGGACCATGACCTAGAATTCCACAGAAATGGAAAGGAGTTCAAGGCAGTGCGTGTGGCAGCCTCCCTGCCACCCCCATCTAAAATCACCTCTCTGAAACGGTGCTAATCTGGTGTCTGATCAGTGTAAATACATGCTGTCAACTCAATTTAAAAGTTGGGTGAAGACTGATGTAGCCTTTGGGCATTCTCAACTGCCAGCAAAATAGTAAGTCTAACCAAAGCAGGGCAGGGAAATGGTGTTCAACTACTACTCTGGTCTGTAAAAAAGCTGTAAGAACCACATATCATCTGAGACAGCCCCAGCCAACCCAGCACCGAAGCATCACTGTCTGCTCCTAAAATGTCCAGCAACGACGATAACTGGCCACACCAGCTCAATCTCAGGGAGGAAAAGGCATGAGAAATAAGCAGCCAAACCGAACAAAGGGCACTGCCCTTCACTCACAAACCCCCACTCACCCTGGGGGGGACTCATAACTGGGACAAACACACTGACCTTATTACACACACAGGGGAAGCTAGCCTATGCAACCTACTGTTAAATTAACACAGCTGTAGATCTGATTAACTATTCATTGCAGGCAGCTGCTAAAAGACCCTCTTGCTACATACAGGGTAAGATTTACTTCTTAAAGTCGTATGGCAACAACAGTGCTCAAGTTGTACTGTCAGGAACTCTAAGTTCCACAGAATGTTACTTAAAAAACAAAATCAAAACCAAATCTCTTCTAAAATCCAGAGCTATAGAAACTCAGGCAAAGACTTTTCTGAGGTTCAGGGTGTGGTCCCTGCAAAATTCTCCAAGCAGGGAGGGAGTATGAGACGATGGGAGGGGTGTGAAAAACTATGCACATCGCCCATCTTTTAAGCATCCTCATTTGTCTAGATCATCTACTAAGCAAGTACGTTTTAACTCCCCCTTCCTCCCCACCTACATTCCTTCTCCAAGCAGTCAGCTCATCTTTCTTAACCCAACAGCAACACAGAGTTTCTGGTTCATATCCCAAGGCTGGGAAACCTAACATTCCCCCCCTCCAAACTTCACCCAGATTCCCCATTTGTAAAGCAGGAGCACTAGACAAAATAAATAACACGAATAAGTTTTTTTTAAAAATCCAGTTTTACATGTCTCCTCATTTTTAACTCCCCCCCCAGATATAGATGCTGGAACTAGGGGTGCAGAGGGGAAGGGGTGCTGCAGCACCCCCAGCTTGAAGTGGTTTCCATCATATAAAGGGTTTACAGTTTGGTTCAATGACTCAACACCCCCACTATACAAATTGTTCCAGCACCCCGGTTTTCAGAGCCAGCTTTGCTGCACATATTAGAAAATTTGGCATCAAAACTAATTTCAAAGATAAAAACCTATATTTATAGAAGAGTTATTTTTTCTTTTTTTAAAAGAAAAAAAAAGAAAGAAAGAAGGGGGAGGGAATACGTTACACTCTAGTTTCCAGCCTCTAACCACAGGATTTACATGTTTCAGTAATTCTCTAGTTCCCATCTCCTAGAACCCCAGAAAATACTTCACAGCCTGCAGATGCCTATTTACAGCTGACCACCACGAGCTAAAACCTCAGCTATTATATTATATAACTACGCACCAGCCTTTCTACCCACAGGCATACCCTCTCAACCCAGCAGACAAACAGATCCTCACACGACGTCTCCCAAGCATTTTTCAATTCAGTTTACAGGTGGTTTATTAACTTTGGCGAGCGTCTGTACATTTTAACCCTGCATCAACGAAATCCTTCAGAATTTAAAAACCAAATTAAAAACCACTTCAGATTTATGGGGCTTTTTTTTTTTTAAACACAACAAAATTAAGAATTACCCCAGCAGGGCAAGAACAGCTCACTGCTCAGGCCCATATGCTCTTTCAATGCAACCACAATTTTTTCTGGGCTAAACCTCCCGCATATTCCAAACCGAATTCCGTTCCCTCGTCCCTCGCAGCTGTTCAGAGGAGGAGATTTTGCTCCTCTCATGCAGAGAGAAAGCAAAGGCTCCGCTCCCTTCTGAGCCTGCTGCATTGTTTTGGTAGAAATCTCCCCGCAGCCAGGAGGAGGAAAAGCGACCACGGCCACCGCGCATTCTATGATGCGCAAATCCGCACCCCAGACCGGGAGGGGTGGGGAGAGAAATGGAAAAAGCGCACTCACCCAAAAGACAAAATTAAAGACAAAAAGCAGGTATTTGATGCACTTGGTGCAGCCTTCCACGCCCATTGCTGCAGATTTCTGTGGGCAGAGCTGCCTGCGAGAGGTGGCCTGTTAAATCAGCGCGTGCGAACAAGGAGCCGTAGCTATTGCACAGGGTAGTCCTCTGTGTTTTCTTTTGGGATTTCCGCTGACTGGCTAGGTGCTAGGCTGCTTCTTTGCTCTATCTCCTCCCTCATTCAATTACAGACGCCCGCCCGCTGGCTCTGTAGCTAAGCCAGGATCCTCCCACTCAGCCGCAGCAGGTCTTTTTTACAGAGGAGGCTACCGCCTCCTGGGGGCAGCCAGCCCAAACTTCTTACTGCCTTTTACACCATTTCTGAACTACCACAGAAACAGGCAGCAATCATACTGCACGCACAGCTGTTCTCAACGTTCTCAAGCGACTGCGCAGATGTTAACGGATGAGATTGATAGAAAAGTAGCTCTTACTTAAATGACTGTGTGGCCAGGTTCACAAACCACAAGTGACTACTAAAAATATATATTGCTATTTTAAAGGATCAAGTGTACATGGCGGCCATTGAATTCAACAGCGGAGCAGCTACATGCCTAGGGATTCTTCTGGGGACCTACTGGAAGTTTAAGGGCTGCACCCAATTTTGGATAACAGGGTGGATTCAGGTTAAAACTGGCAGTTTTAAATTTGGAAAAACCAATTTCCCCATCCCTCATCTAATGTATAATTTGTATTAGGCCCTGATGCTGCCAACCCTTAATATTCATACTAAAGTATACTGTCAGGAATAGTCCATTGAAAGCAATGTGACTACTCATGGGAGTAAAATTAAGCACTTGCATAAGCCTTTGCAGGATTCTGGGCCTTAATGCATCCAATGAAGAGATTCAGTTCAGCTGTTTTTGTAATTCAGATCAAGCATATTTGCAATTCAATTATATTTGACCTTTCAGCACATGACAGGTTTCAGAGTAGCAGCCGTGTTAGTCTGTATCCGCAAAAAGAAGAACAGGAGTACTTGTGGCACCTTAGAGACTAACAAATTTATTAGAGCATAAGCTTTCGTGGACTACAGCCCGATATGCATCCGAAGAAGTGGGCTGTAGTCCACGAAAGCTTATGCTCTAATAAATTTGTTAGTCTCTAAGGTGCCACAAGTACTCCTGTTCTTCTTTCAGCACATGAAATTCAGAAAAAAAGAAAAAACAGGCAAAATACATATTTTTAAATTTAATAATTTTTTCTCCGAAACCAATTCTGCCCCCTTGCTCATCTCTAACAAAATGTATTTCTTGCTCTGGTGCTGATCCTATCACTCATACTTATGTTGAGGAGTACCTTACTCTGCAAACAGGTTTGTGAATTCCATTGGGGTTACGTAGGGAGGATAGTAATTCTCAAAGTGAAGGTGACAGAATAATTATTAAAGTGGTACCTACAGGCACCAACCAAGATCAAGGTCCTAATGTTCTAGGCACTTTATATACACATAGTAAGAGAGATCCAGATCCTCAAAAGTATTTAGACAGGTACCTCCCACTGATTCCTAGGCTAGAGAGTCTTTGCTCCAAAGAGCTTACAGTTTAATTAGACAAGATGTAGAAAGCCAATATTATCCCTGTTTTACAGATGGGGAACTGAGGCACAGAGCGATCAAGTGACTATCCTCTTCTCGCACACACAGTCTGTAGCAAAGCCAGGAATTGAACTCTCACACCCCTGGTAACACATGCATATTTCTTGCATACTTATACTGAGGATGGGTCAAAGCCATCCAAGGGTCCTATTCACTTACAACCAGATGAAATCAGTTCTCCATGAACTGAATCCTATTTTCTGGGTTAAATCAGATGGTTGTGCAAAACATCCAGGGTTCTTGTAAGCTTACACTGGAATCAGAGAAATGCATAATAGCGACAAGAAACTCCAGCTTCTGGGAACGTACCTCAGAGGAACAGGAGGTGGCCCAACACCAGTATTAACTATACTGAATAGTATCAGGGAGTAGCCGTGTTAGTCTGTATCCACAAAAACAACATGGAGTCCGGTGGCACCTTAAAGCCATATACTGAATAGCTTCCCAATCACAGGTGTTCACTTCATTTTGGGTGCCCGATGCCCGATGCCAACTCTGTCCACATATCTATTCAAGTGACATCATCATAAGACCTAATCACATCAGCCACACCATCAGGGGCTCATTCACCGGCACATCTACCAATGTGATATATGCCATCATATGCCAGCAATGCCCCTCTGCCATGTACATTGGCCAAACCGGACAGTCTCTACGCAAATCTGACATCAGGAATCATAATACTCAAAAACCAGTGGGAGAACACTAAACTGTCTGGCCATTCAATGACAGACCTGCGGGTGGCTATCTTACAACAGAAAAACTTCAAAAACAGACTCCAATGAGAGACTCCCACCTGTTCATGCTCTCTGTATGTGTGTATATATATATCTCCTCAATATATGTTCCATTCTATATGCATCCGAAAAAGTGGGCTGTAGTCCACGGAAGCTTATGCTCTAATAAATTTGTTAGTCTCTAAAGTGCCACAAGTACTCCTGTTCTTTTGGCGGATACAGACTAACACGGCTGCTACTCTGAAACCAGTCTTTGCCCAGGCTAGTTTAATGCTTCTATATCCTTGAAGGATGTAATAACAGGTACTGCTGCCCCCCATGCACTCCCACTGGGATGTTATAGGAAACTGCAGCTTGAGGGGCCACCAGGGGAATATTGTGGGCCACCAGAAATGGAGTGGGATTTAAGCGAGTGGGGCTTCTGCTCTGTGTGTCTGCTCTTAGAGTGCCTGGCGTGGGGAGTAATACATCCTGGTGTCATGAGTGGCTCACCTGATCAATGTGGAGGGTGAACATTTTTTGGAATTTCCATTCCACACGACATTTCTCCATTCAAAGTTTTCATTCTGAATCAGCACAAAAACTGTTTCAAGACATCACAGTTTTCTGCGTCTTGGAAATTCCAAGTTTCAACCAGCTCTAGTGGGGAATGTGGGAGTGCTGGAGGCTGCTGCGGGAAGCAAAAAGGAAACAAAACTATGATTGAGATAAGGCTGTTTAAGGGAACACTGAGGGGAGCTATTAATTGGAGATGGTCCCTGCCTGCCTCCATCCATGCTAGCAAGGGGTTAATTGTCCTACACTTGAGCCTAGGGTCAAAGAAGATACTAAACCATTAAAGGATCCTAGGCCTAGAAGACGAAGGAGGGATCAGCTGGTGTGTGCAGCTGGAGAGAGCAGAAACCACTGTCTCTCCCTCTCCTGCTTGTTGTTTTCTTCGCTGCTGCCCATGGCTTCTCGCTGCCACCGGTAACTGGCTCCTTCCACATCTCCTTGCACCCAGCTGGGTGGCCCGGTCTAGGTGGCGAAGGAAGATGGGGAACACCGCCTCATGCTGCGTCTCCTCCAGCCCCAGCTGCACAGGAATGCCCACTCCTGGCAGAGTTCTACCACCCCAAGCCCAATCTGAGTCATGAGGACACAGACTGCAACCTGAAGCACATCAGCGACCGAGAGAATATAGACCAGGGGTCGGCAACCTTTGGGAAGTGGTGTGCCAAGTCTTCATTAATTTAAGGCTTCACGTGCCAGTAAAAGGTTTGCGTGCCAGACCAGCAATGCGGGCAGCAGACAGAACCCCAGACCGGCAGCGGGCTGAGCGGCTCATCCCGCTGCTGGTCTGGGCTTCTGTAATCCGGGCCAGCAGCGGGCTGAGTGGTGCTGGCAGCCGGGACTAAAAATCAGCCCATGTGCCGCCTTTGGCACGCATGCTGCAGGTTGCCGAACCCTGGTGAAATTGTTAACCTGAGTCTTGATGGGTGAAGCAGTGTCTACAATGATCCTGTTGTATGTGCTTGTGTGACAACAGAAGAAGGGAATGTCTTCCTTACAGAAACAATTGATATATCAGGAAATGCACACACAGCAGAATACTTACAAGAAATAGCAGTAAAAGCTAAAAAATTGACAAAAAAATCAAATGTCTAGTACGCAGGTTGGTCACAGACAATGCTGCAAATGTATCCAAGATGAGAAGAAATTATTTAGAAGAGAGTCCCAAGCTAACAACATACAGTTGCAGTGCTCAGTTGATGCAACTCCTAGCCAAAGACTTCAGAGTTCCAGAAATAAAGGCTAATGTTGTTAAAATTGCAAAATACTTCCGTAACAACCACTTTGCAGCAGCTGCTCTGAAAAAAGGGAAGGAACCAAGCTAACTCTCCTACAAGATGTGCGATGGGAACTCAGTAGTGGACTGTTTTGAGCACTATATCAAGAACTAGTCTAATCTGATGACAGTTTGTGAACAAAATTGTGAAAAAATAGATGTCACTGTCACAGCCAAAGTTCTCAACAGCGCATGTTTAAGAAAAGTTTTGTAAATGAGTTCCAATAGTACATGGATTAGGGACCCAATCTTATGAGGTTCCAGGGGCTTCTGTATAGATTATTCAGGTTAATCTTTCTAGCTACCCAATGGGACTCAGTGCTCAGTCTCGAAGATATCATCAGAGATGCTTAGTTTTGCAGTTCTCAAACCGTGGATTTGTGTCTCCAAAGATAACATGCTTGTTAACAGCAAAAATGTTTTTAAATACATATATAAATAAAATATAGAGGTGAGAAATAACAGACCTCAACCTTATTGTCCTTCTGCAAATTTGTGTACACAGAGTCAATCCCTTACCTCTCTCTAAAAGTGCAAAGTTTCAAAAAGTTCAATGAATAGAAGATTGTTGGGGGCGGAATAGATCTGGACAAGGAGAAGGTAAATGTGAGAAGGGAGGGACAGGCAGTAGACACAAAAGTGAAACTGTTTGAGCAGCATATTCCAGAAGTCTTGAAGTCTTTCTGAGTTCTCAATCATATAGAAAGGAGAGTTTGTTGCATAAACAAACTGGGCAATTTTTTAATCAATTACCTCTCTTTGTAATCTGCTGGTTCTTATCACAAACTTATCTATGGTTGTTTCTGGATGATGGAGATTTTTTTTTCTTTTTCCTATAGGTGATATACTGTGGCTATGTGACATACATGATGTGACTGAAACACTATCATTAGCAGATAACCCTGAAACTGTAGAAAATGATGGTGATCTTGAAGCTGGATAGTCTTCAGAATTCTGTATGTTGAGGATGGATTCTCCTAAACAAAATAAGTCAATGCAGTTATTTAATTATTATTACCATACTGCTCATTTAGTATTACTCATTGCATTCACTGACAGTACTACTTTAAAGGTGAAATTGTAAAAGGAAGCTCTGCCTATTTCAGCTAATTATTTTTATCACATCTGCATCTAAAATGATAGTACCACAGAGTAACAGCTATATTTTTTGCTTAAACATGAGAATTCAAGAATAGTCCAGAAGGAAGACAGGCAGTCCTTAAGAAAGAAGTATGAAATAAAAAAGTTAACTAACCCGAAGATCCTGCATGTTCAGACATGTTCCTTTCACCATCTTCAACGCAGCTTCCTCCTGAGAAGGGACACGTCTCATTATGTTGTTTCATTCGGTTCATTTGGGCAACCAGGCCTTGCATATCTTTGTTACATTGTTTGCATTTTGCACGCATGTCTGTCTTATCCACAGGTAGAGGAACCTCATTAAAATATTCCCAAACTGGGTCTCTTTTACAACCTGCTGCCACTATAGGTTTTCCCTTCTAATGAGAGAATGGTATGGTAGATATCAAATCAATGAAGGCTACACTCAGAAAGACGTCAAGATGAATATATTGTCACATACTATAGAATTAGAATTTATAATCCCTATTCCATGATGAGATATCTTTGAGCTATAATGTATCTTAATTAAAACTATCTTTAGATAGGTTTTTTCCTCAAAAAGCATTTTATCAAAAAAATCCGATTTAAATGAAAAAAATCAGATTTTTTAAAATTTTTTTTAAAATCATTGATTTTTATCCAACCTACTTTGTTTGCATTTTTTATGCCTCCATCTACAGTTGCAAGGCCTTTGGATGCCCCATCCCTGCATCTCACAATGCAGCATTATTTACACCATCCTAATACATCATGATGTAGCCCTATTTACCCCCACCTGCACCCCTGAGACCTTTGTGGATTCTACCTCCCCATGCACATGGTTCACAGCCTTGGGATCTTAGTGTGGATTTTTGTCATGTACATTGTGATATGGCATTATTTACCCAACCGTTTAGCTGATATGAGGCCTTCCATAGTATAGTTCATTCACCTTAGCATTGGATGAAAGACTATAGTGCTATTTACCTCAGACCGTACTTTTAAGACCTTTGTGTGTATTTCCCCCCCTCATGCAGTACGGACTGAGGTGGCACTGTTTACACTGGTCCACAGCTTCCAGACCCAACTCACTCAACTATGGATTTCACAAATGAAATGTGAATGTACTTAACAAAGATGGTCAGTGGAATCAACTGTTGTCAGGGACTAACAGTGATCGGTTGCTTTGTGAATGCCAAAACCAAGCCAGGTTGCAGGATAAAACGTAAAGGACAAACCCAGCTAATTATAGAAGTGGGAGAAATTTTTCTTGTGAGGACCTTCAGTTCCAGTGACTTTTCCCCCTCCATTACACTGATGATGAGGAACTGGTATAATGGAGTGATGAATATTCTCTCTCTGCAGTATTATTAGAAAAACTATATTCTCACTGGCTTAGTAATGACCGAACATCCTGTTGTGTGCTCTGGCTAATCAGAACCTGGCCTATTCTTAAAAGTGTGATTTAATGTATATGTATAAGCTAGTTTCTGATTAGCGGAAATAGTTAGTCCTAAAACTTAATTGGTAAAATATAAACTTTCTCGTGGTTTGACATGAATTGCCTTTGGTAGAAAGCCAAAGGAGTTACTTTGGCACATATCAGATTATTTCAACATTTTTTCATAGCTTATGTGATCAATTGCAAACTTTGTTTTAAGCCAGTTCTCAACATTGGCTGAAACTTAAAGTTCTTAATACTAGAGTAATTTAATCTCATTTTAAGATTACTTCTTTTAATTAAGTCACTTTCTGGAATTATAGCTCTTCTCTTTCAGACATTTTTACTTCCACAGTAGAAAAACTGGACTGTAAGAGGTTCAATAGGTGGAAAATAAGCCATAATGGTCAGGTTTAAGAAAATTGGGGAGATGAAAGAACCACTTGTTGACCTGTGAAAGACTGATTCTTATAACATCAGTGTTGTCCAGATTTAGCAGTGAACACCTTTGTGTAATGATATGAATAATATCTAGCACGGGGTAGGCAACCTATGGCACATGTGCCGAAGGCAGCACGCTTGCTGATTTTCAGTGGCACTCACACTGCCCGGGTCCTGACCACCAGTCCAGAGGGCTCTGCATTTTAATATAATTTTAAATGAAGCTTCTTAAACATTTTAAAAACCTTATTTACTTTACATACAACAATAGTTTAGTTATATACTATAGACTTATAGAAAGAGACCTTCTAAAAACGTTAAAATGTATTATTGGCACGCGAAACCTTAAATTAGAGTGAATAAATGAAGACTCGGCACACCACTTCTGAAAGGTTGCCGACCCCTGATCTAGCAATATTTATTTCTATGTGGGAAAATTGAACAGTTAATTTAGGCATAATGAACTGGAATATGTTTTGCTTTATTATTAATACAGTGTGTAAACACTGAATAGAGTCTTTGCACTGATGCATTTTTGATACATTTGTGTTTTTAATGGGGTGACCCAAATGTTCTTTGTGCCCAGGGCCCCAATAAATCTTAATCCACCTCTGGCCAGAATGTACAGATGACAAAAATGGTTTCCCAGAATTACATTTAGTTTGTGATGTGTTGTATAAATGAGTTAGGTCAGGGTACTTGCTGTACAGTACATGGCGGCTCCCACCTACGTGCAAGCTTCTAATACCGTCAGAATGTGATTTAAAGTCTCCTTTGTAGCTTTTTGGATTCACTGCAAAATACTTTGGAATTAATAAGTAAAATGAATTTATACAAATTTACTCCAGTGATTTGTGTCACATGCTATTATTCACCCTACGTACATAAGAACGGCCATACTGGGTCAGACCAAAGGTCCATCTAACTCAGTATCCTGTCTTCTGACAATGGCCAATGCCAGATGCCCCAAAGGGAATGAACAGAACAGGTAATCATCAAGTGATCCATCCCCTGTTGCCCATTCCCAGCTTCTGGCAAAGAGAGGCTATGGACACCATCCCTGCCCATCCTGGCTAATAGCCATTGATGGACCTATCCTCCATGAACTTATCTAGTTCTTTTTTTAATTGTTTAGTTTTAGCCTTCACAACATTCCCTGGCAATGAGTTCCACAGGTTGACTTTGTGTTGTGCGAATAAATACTTCCTTTAGTTTGTTTTAAACCTGCTGCCTATTAATTTCATTTGGTGACCTTAGTTCTTGGGTTATGAGAAGGAGTAAATAACACTTCCTTAATTACTTTCTTCACACCAGTCATGATTTTAAAGACCTCTACCATATCCCCCCTTAGTCGTCTCTTTTCCAAGCTGAAAGGTCCCAGTCTTATTAAATTCTCCTCATATGGAAGCTGTTCCATACTCCTAATCAGTTTTGTTGCCTTTTTCCAAACCTTTTTTCAATTCCAATAATGCCGTCTGTAGGAAGGCACTGTTATCTCCAGCTAGTTTGGTTCAAGAGTTCAGCTTTGGGTTCTCTTTTCTAAAATAACAGCTACTAACCTAAGTTCTTTAGAACAGGCGGATGTTGCAAGAATGTCAGAAACGTCTTTGAGATGTATGCATGCCACTAACGTCAGACCAAATTTACCACTTCCTTCCTCAACATGCTGGCTATAGAACAGGAGTAGGCAAACTATGGCCCGGGGGCCACATCCGGCCCTCCAGCTGTTTTAATCCAGCCCTCGAGCTCCTCCCCTGAAGAGGGGTCTGGGGCTTGCCTCACTCCCATGCTCCAGCAGAGGAGCAGGGGTCGGGGGCTTGCCCTGCTCTGTGTGGCTCCTGGAAGCAGCGGCATGTCCTCCCTTTGGCTCCTACATGTAGGGGCAGCCATGGGGCTCCACACGCTGCCCCCACCCCAAGCGCTGCCCCTGCAGCTCCCATTGTCCAGAAACTGCGGCCAATGAGAGCTGCATGGGCGGCGCCTGCAGATGGGGCAGTGTGTAGAGCTACCTGGCCATGCCTCTACATAGGAGCCAGAGGGGGGATGTGCCGCTGCTTCTGGGAGCTGCTTGAGGTAAGCGCTGCCTGGAGCCTGCACCCCGACCTCCTGGTATGCCCCCGCCCCAGCCCTGACCCCCCGCCCACCCTCCGAACCCCTCGGTCCCAGCCCAGAGCACCCTCCTGCACCCCAAACTCCTCATCCCCAGCCCCACCCCAGAGCTTGCACCCCGAACTGGAGCCCTCACCCCACCCCGCATCCCAACCCCCAATTTCATGAGCATTCATGGCCTGCCATACAATTTCCATACCCAGATGTGGCCCCTTGGGCCAAAAAGTTTGCCCACCCCTGCTCTAGAACGTACACTTACAATTAAGGCACGTTCTGGCAGTACTGTACACAAAGACTTTGTAACAGAGGCCCGGCTCCGCCACTGGCCTCTTCCCGGCAGAAACTGCACATACTTCACAAGGCATGCGCTTAGTGACACTTTATTTCTATTTCCCTTCATCGATATCACCACCGTCCCCCATGCTCCCACCTATTTACAACTTTTGCCTCGCTTTAGGCCCTCTCAGCAAGAAGGGGAACAGAAGGCTCCCTACTCTGAGGCCTCTGTATAGCAAGGCTCAGCTAGCCCTTGCCCTAGCCCTCTCTCTCCTTCTTGAATTTCTTTCCTGTGCCTCTTTTATCAGCCTTGGGCTGATGGGGCCAATAAAGCTTTCCCCCGCACCCAGCCCACCAGCCTGATTAGATCATTACCCCCAATCAGTTTCCACTGGAGCACTAATTAGTCTTTAAGTAATCAGAGTGCAGGCTACTCATCCTATGCCCCCTTCTTCAGTGTGAGGGAGACTCTGGCGCACATCTACCTCAAGTGCATCAGGTTGCAGGACCTTTTCTGGCTCCTCCAGAACCTTCTCCTTAGGTTCTGGCTGCACTTTTCCCCGCACCTCCTGATTGACGCACACCCCATCCGTGGCCCCACGAAGTTGCGAGACCCCTCGTCAACCTCCTCCTGGCATTGGCCAAGGTGGCCGTCCATCATACCAGGAGAAGGATATTGGACAGGGAAGTGCTCTGCAATTGTGGGGCCTATTTCCGCTCCATGCTTCGCTCACACATCCAGGCAGAGCTCCTCTGGGCCACGTCCGCTGGCTCCCTAGACATCTTCGAGGGGCAGCAAGTGCTGTCTGAGGTTCGCTGCTCAGTGTCCCTCTCCGGCTCCCTGCTTATGACTCTGTGACCCTCACTCCTGTCCCTGTTTTAGCATTTGTTGCCCCCTGAACCTGCTTGAGTCCTGTCTTCAGTAGCTCCACCCCTTAGGCTGAGGGAGGGGCCTTCAGATGTGGGCGGGCGCAAGTCCCTCCTGGGACTTCAATCATTCCCTGCACTCTGTCGCAAGGTTACATATAATACACACCCATACACTCATTCCTGCAGTATAAAAATACTATTTCCATTAGTATTTACACTATTTCTGAGGCCTTCTAAATCAGAGTCTAAATGTTTGAGATGTACAATTAATGGCGGTTGAAAGTGTGCTTCTGATGTTTTTTAAACACAGTAAAGAAATGTGACCTTCAAATATTCCCCCCTCTGCCATTACTTTGGGGTCTCTATGCTAGAGTTCAAAAGCCAGTCTCATGTATATGTGGGCATTGGCATGAATATGATGGCTCATTAGTGTCTGTTAAAACAAACATTGAGTTTAGCAGTCTTTCCACTCCACTTTTTACGTAGAGTTGCCATCAGTCCCGTATTATAAGGGACATTTCTTACTTAAATAAAATATTGTCTGTCCCATACTAAATCAGCATATGACACCTTTTATCCCATATTTTTCAACCAGGATAGTGCCACTGGTTGCAACTTGACCTGGTGCACAGGGTCACAATGCCACTCAAATTTGGCCCAGCCACCTCTCCATCATGCCTAAGCAGCCCCTGGACCTCTGGGTTTCTCCCGTATTTTTGATCAGTGTTGGCAACAGCTGGGTTAAAATTGCTAAAAGAAACTAATGGCTTTGGGATGCAATTTGAGATGCCTTAAGGGACCTGATTTTCAGAGTGTGTGTCTCAGTACTTTCTGAAAATCAGACTTCTTTAAGATGTCTCAAATTGCGTGCCCAAAATCTCTAGTCACTCTGAAAATCTTGATGATTTTTGGATGGTAACATAATTTTGCCTGCTAGCCAACACCAAAAATATCAATGAAAATTATTGACAATTACAAATATGCAAGGACATAGATGGACAAGAGGGACAGGCTTTCCTCCCTTCCCCTCACATGTATATATATATATACACATGTGTATATCTGTGGAGTGGGCTAAGAGGGAGTGAAACTGGATGTGACCAGCTATTATCAAGCCCCTGAAAGATCAGGTTATAAACACAAAACATTGAAAACCTGCCTATATAATGTGGTGATCTGAGTGATCAGGGGGAAATTCTTTTCCATGGCTGCTGTAGATTACAGGATTCTAATTCAATGCAATACATTATGATTATTCATTGTTTGTTCAGATGGTAGTATCATTGTTTACTCTCTCTTTCCTTCCCGCATTAAGCTTCACAGAAAAAAACATATTTTGGGTTGCAAAATTTCTGAATAAAATTTGTGATGACTTTTTGGTTAAATTCCTAATCAATTAGCTTGACTGTCACATTTTCTTTGCTATGGGAAAGTTGAATGAAATAGCCTGGATTTCTAATTTACCTTCAGTCTTACAAAAACACAAACACAGAAAAGCTTTAAACAAGTCATCTTGGAATCACATCAGAAGAGTGTGTATTGGAATACTCAGAAATTCACATTGCAATAAATGGATCTAAGTCCCACAGCAAGGATAATGAACCTCGGCAGAGAATACTAAGATGTTGGAGTCTGGGCAGAGTAAGTAGGCTTGAGATTAATATCAAGGAGCAAACTGTACATGATACACACTGGACAATAAAGGTAGAGTGAAGGTGCCTTACTGTTTACTTGCAATATATTAGTCAGACTCCAGGGGTTCCCGTGTGCTGTATAGAGTTCCAGATAATCTTTGGTCACTGGCAAATAAAGGAGACAAAGCTGGAGCTTGAGTCATGGGGAACTTATTTGCTTCTCTGAAGTTGTAGTGGTTTCCTTAAACCAGAGGCATTTATGAAAAACACTGTGATTTCGTAAATCATAACATCCAGGAAGCACCACAGATCTCACAATGGGCAGATACACAGGTTATTTCATTTGCAATAAATGATGCAGTAAACAGGCAGAATTGTAGGAAGGAGATCTTTATTGAGAATGCATGGAGGTCAGTGTTACATGCAGAGAGGCCTGTGGTTCTCTGGTAGCAGCTTTGCCCCAGTTTATATTCCCGAATTCCTCCTGAAATCTGATGCTCTTTTTCCAGTTCCACTCATCACACCACACCTAAAGAGCATGCCTGGTGCACCACCATAGCACACTCTTTCAGTAGGTCTGCACAGCCTCATGTCTGTTCAGAGGATCAGGAACCTATAGTCTGCTGCACCCCTATCTGTGGCTGCCTCCTTTTGTGGGGAGTTGGCTGCTCATGGAGTGCTGGCAGGGAGTAGACCATGTTCCAATTATGCCTGGTCCCTGTGCAGAAATGTAGAAAGGCGGGGGGATGGAGGGGTGGGGGAGGAAGAAGCCTTGAACCATTCCTCCTGCACACACATGTAAGTGCCAGGCAAATTTGTTAGTACCTGTTACACTGAAGAGAAAGCCAAGAGAGCAAAACAAAACAAAAACCTAACGACCCTTTGCTTGATGACCTAGGAAATAACATTCCATCAAAATTACATCCAACCTCACCCAAGCAACAAAGCATGGGTGAATGAAGACATCACTAACAATAAGGGGACCAGAGACTTAACATGCATGCATCAGCTGCCATGATTCCGCTGACACTTTCCCTCTAATGAAAAATCTCCTCCCATGTCTAATAGGAAGGAGTTTTCAGTTTGTTTTCTGTGAATCGGGGGAGCAGCTGGTTCCTCCCTCAGCACGAGCTGAGCTTGGAAAACCCTTTTCGTTCCTCATCTACAAATTCAGCTCACTTCCCATTTGATCTTCAGCATTGTTTTTTTGGAGGAAAAAAAATGTCGCTCTGCCTAATTTTTTTCTGTTTCTAATAAACACTATAACTAAATGCTGTCTGTGCAATCTGTCTCCCTTGTTATATTTAAATATTGATATCCATGTCTCTATGGTGACCAGTCGAGTTATGTAATGAGAAGTGGGAGAGTGTTGAAGGAGAACAACCCGAGGAGGGTGGAGGAGGTTAGAGGCTTCTTTTTAAGGTATAATTACTGTCACAAACTGCATCTGATAGTTTTGAAACAGATGGAGAACTGCTTTCAGTAAGCAGTGGCCATTGGGGGAAGCCGTGGTTTGCCATGGTGGGATAAATGAACCCCCGAGAGGGTCAGATGAGTCTCTAAAACTACCCAAAAATAAATCAAAGTGGAAATCACAGGAGCACAAGCTTTCTCATGAGATCTCGGGCACTTCCAGTTTCCAGCTGTAATTGAAAGGAGAAGTGGGGAACGGGGGGGGGGGGACACTATTTCAGCAAAGGTTTGGATCCAATGTGGGTTTCTTAAATTATCCAAACTTGTTCACCCTTCTCTACTCAAAACACTAGTGTTCTCCAGATGGGAGGGAACCCAGCTGTATAATCAGTAGGGGTTAAGGGCTACAAGGGATGTCATAATTGCTGATATCATAACTGTAGAGAGCTTGTGGCTGAAAAGGGGATTAGTATGCCCACAAACAACTAGTGAAAATTTAAGAGTTAAACAAGAACACTCCTGATAAGCTTTGGAGGGAAGGAGGGAATTTCCAGTGAGGGGGGGTGGAAACCCAGAGAGACAAAGGGTTCCCGCCTTATGCAAAAGATATATAAATGGGTGGAAGAGAACAAGGAGGGAGAGGAGCCATCATGAAGAATCCCCTAGCTATCACCTGAGCTGGAACAAGAGCTGTACCAGGGGAAAGAATTGTGCCCAGGCCTGGAAGGTGTCCAGTCTGAGAAAAAAATTACTGAAGCATCTCTGAGGGTGAGATTATCTGTATTCAGTTTAATTAGACATAGATTTGCGCATTTTATTTTATTTTGTTTGGTGACTTACTTTGTTCTCTGTTATTACTTGGAACCACTTAAATCCTACTTTCTGTATTTAATAAAATCACTTTTTACTTAGTAATTAACTCAGAGTATGTATTAATACCTGGGGGAGCAAACAACTGTGCATATTTCTCTATCAGTGTTATAAAGGGCAAACAATTTATTTGGGTTTAGACCCCATTGGGAGTTGGGCATCTGAGTGCTATAGACAAGCACACTTCTGTGAACTGTTTTCAGGTAAACCTGCAGCTTTGGGGCAAATAACTCAGACCCTGGGTCTGTGTTGGAGCAGATGGGAGTGTCTGGCTCAGCAAGACAGGGTGCTGGAGTCCTAAGCTGGCAGGGAAAACAGGAATAGGGGTAGTCTTGGTACATTAGGTGGCAGCTCCCAAGGGGGTTTCTGTGATTCAACCCGTCACAACACTGATAATCAATATTCTTGTTTAATGTATGTACTAAACACATATTAAGAGTTATGAACATAAACTGAAATTATGACTATGTTTACCAGACAAGTCTGGGGAGAGAGTAAACCGGTTTCTCAGAGACAAAGGACAAGCTGACTCCTCTAGCTAGGTGTCATCAAAGTTGATTGGCAATCACCTGTGATTCACCAAGTGACCATTCACAGGAACAGAGACTTCTGCATTTTAGCTAACAGCATGGAACTGCTTTCACCACGGGACTCCACAACCCCGTCCTCACAGCTGGAATGAACTTTATCTAGGGGTAACCTTCAGGAAAATGTGTTCAAAGGGTGACTGGACTTTAACAGTGAGGGGCAAAAACACCCCAAACTATAGTGCTCTCTCTCGCTCTCTCTTTCACCCATGATGACAAAGAAACCAGCCCTTTGACTTTGGGGAGGATCCTGACCTCAGAATTTTCCGGTGCTGGGAACCTGTGGTGAGGATTTTACCTTGAACCAAGTCTAGCGTGTTAAGTTTTAGCTACTAGGAACGTTTTATGTTTATTTTTCTTGTAACCATTTCTGACTTTAGTACCTTATACTTGTACTCACTTAAAACCTCTCTCCATTTGTAGTTCGATAAACGTGTTTTATTTTTAATCTAAACTAATCCAGTATTGTGTTTAAACCGAACTGTTTGGTAACTCCAGTCAAAATAGCAAACTGTTAAATATTAACCCTTTACGGGGACAACGCACCTTTTATATCTGAACTGCCTAGGAAAAGGCTGAACAGTGCAGAACACACTTTTGGGGGGAAATTCAGGACTGAGAGAGTGTTGGAATCACCCTATAACTAGTAACCAAGGCTGGTAGAAGCCAGAGTGTGACTGGTGTGTTGCTAACAGGCTGCTGTGGCCAGAGTTGCTGGACCAGGGCTGCTCCTTTGCCCAGACACTCAGGGTGTGAGCTGCCTGCCATTGGGCTGTTTGTGAGCAGCCCAGGTTGGGAGCTACAACAGCAAAGCATTGTGAGGATCCTAGGTTGTGGGGCAGGCAGCGACACCACTGCTCATGGTCTGGACTGCACCCTGGAATTTGACACTCAGTAGATGTCAAGAATATAAGTTTATTCCTTGGAAAGCACAAGCAGTGTGTTCAGCCTTGTACAAGAAAAAGAAACAGTCCCTGCGCTAAGGAGTTTACAGTTGATATAAAAGGCCAGCATAAAGTGCACTGGGAGTTCAAGAGGAAGATCGTATCTTAAAATCTCTTCCTTGCCTTTCTTTTTTAAATATCTAGTATCATTCTTGGACCTAAGTTTTATAAACAGTCGGCTTCCCAAACAAACTGTGATTTTCACTAATATGTTCGCTATTGACAACTGTTCAATAACTCTTGTGCAAATAAAACCATCTGCCTTTTCAAAGTGGCTGTGAAGACACACCTGCTCCAAATACTCATACAAATATTTGAGCTCGGATTGGTGATGCTTTTGTTTTTCACGAACATCACTGCAAATAAAAACTCACGCGGATATCTGCAAATAAAGAGAATCACAAGCAAACAGTGAAACAAGAATATTCATTTTATTGGCAAGAATAAAATCCTCTATATTTGCCCAGGTCTCAGAGAGACAGCACCTCTTATACAAGAAAAGATATCTGTCGGGTGGACAGGTCTGTGGTCAATTTAAAACATTCCTTCAGGAGCATTCTACTCCAGAACTCACACAGACTGATCAACGGTCTGATATGTCTACCATATAAAGAGAAGTGTGCTTATGTTTAACCCCTTTGACGCTGGAGCTATCTAGACCTCCCTAAGCACTCATTTGTTTGGCAGCCTGGAGGATGTCAGCAGACTAAAGATTAGTGAGCTAAAGATAGCACAGAATTGGAACGTAAGTCTGCCCTGAGTTTTCTCGCCCACAATCTGATCTTGGCTGTGTAGAGCATTTTGTATCCCCATAAGGGGTAAATGAGACCAAGCTATCCATTGGGAGACCTTCCCAGGAGCTCAGTGCATTTGTAGTATCTCCTAAATTTTGTAATTGGGAGAGGGAAGAAGACACTCTAAAGAGCATGCTGTCCTGGGGTACAGTCAATAATGTCTCCCCAGTAAGCTTGTTACCTATAACTGATTGCGGATTTGAATAGCCAATTTTTAAAGCTATATGTATTTTTCCAAAGTGGACTCTCTCTTCAAACTTCCTCATCACCATTTTTCCAGTACTCTTCTCCACTGTTCTACCTGATTTAACAATCTGACTGGCAGATGTGATATTTACTAGTTGCTAATCCTTCCAGAGGAGGTTCTGTCTTTTAAACCCTTTCTTGTCCCAGAAGGGAAATAAATACAATTATTATTGATGGCGCCAGGGCCGGCTCCAGGCACCAGGAACCCAAGCACATGCTTGGGGCGGCGGGGGGAGGCATTCCGCGGGGGGGGCGCTCCGGCGGCGTGGCGCTCGGCGGGGGGTGGGGGGTGGGCTCAGGCAGCGCGGCGCTCGACGGGGGGGCGGCGCGGGGCTCGGCGCTCGGGGGGGGGTGTTCCGGCAGCGCTCGGCAGGGGGCTCTGGCGGTGCTCGGGGGGGGGAGGGTTCCCGGTGGTGCGGCGCTCGGCAGGGGGGCGGCGTGGGGTACGGCGCTGGGGGGGGGGTTGTTCCGGCAGTGCTTGGCGGGGGGGCCGGGCTCCGGCGGCGCGGCGCTCGGCAGGGGGGCGGCGCTGTGTGGGGGGCTGGCGCGGCACGGCGCTCAGCGGGGAGCTCGGGGGGCGGCACTTTTTTTTGCTGCTTGGGGCAGCAAAAAAGTTGGAGCCGGCCCTGGATGGCGCTGGTAGCACTGCCAGTTATTAAGGTTGCCCAACATTTCCCTTTACAAGACCATAATTAGCTGCTTATAACTTTGCCAAACTTTACTTGTTAGGGCTGAAATTTCCCTCAGGTGTCTGCCTCAGGCTGACTTCTTTTGGAATATTTCAACCAAAACAGTTCAGCTGTTTCCAAGAAGAAGGCTGGGGAAAAATATGTTGTTTTACAATTTTAAAAATGCTTGGACAGCCTTTTCTTTGAAAAGCTCTAGCTCCCCCCTGCTTTGAAGCAGGGGCTTCAACTTTGGCAGCGTGGCCTGTGTGATCCCCATGAAAATCTGCCCAAATATGGCCAAGTTATAAATGCCTTTTAAAAATCACAGTTCACACATGTTCAGCAGAGATATTTTTAGAGCCCCTGCTCTGGGAATTAAAATAGGAGTGTAGAGAAGGAGGCTGTGAAGTGTAGAACCCTGCTTCATTCATTGCAGAAATTGGAAGGTGTATAGTGAATGAGACAGGAGATTGCAGAAAGAGAAAGGACAGGCTCATTGTTAAGACAGCTGAATGCTGTCCTGAGGAATTGAATTCTATCCCTGTCTTTACCACAGAGTCACCATACCTTTCACGGGTGGTCACTAATTTTATGTTTCTCATTTTCTGGGTGCCTGACTTGAAACCCCGGAACCAGATGTGCAGAATTACTGAGCGCTCACAGATGCCTCTAAAGTCAATGGAATCTGTGCTTTGAACATCTAAAGTGCTATATAATGCAAAATATTCTGAAAAATCAGATCCTAAGCATCTGTTAGGCACCTTAATCTTGCTGTACCTCAGTTCCTTCTCTGTAAAACAGAGATAATAATATCCTGTGACCTCACAGGGGTGTGTGAAAATAACTACATTAACATTTGTGACACATTCAGGTACGCTGGTGATGAACACCATAGGACATTAATCATTCTGTATTCAGAGCAGGGTTTGAATAACATGCAGCTAATAAGGCCTAAAGCCACACATTGAAAAACAAAGTGAAAACAAATTATTGACTAGTTACACTTTAAATGAGCACCAGCTACCCTATGCATTGAAAGAGGCAGGGGTCTTGTGGAAAAAAATAGCATGTGATCATGTAATTAAAGACTGAATACACACAAGAGGACCAAATTAAGATTGCACAGGCAACTTTCATTCTGGCATTTTCTAACTTTGGAGTGCTTGGCTTTGCAACCTTGATACTGGTTTAAAAAAAACAAACCCTTATTTGTTTTTGCATGGGTGAAATATAGCATAAAAGCCCAAACTCACAGAAAGGGGACGTCCTTCCATCTAGCAGTTTGGAGATTGATCCATTCTCAGTAGCTGACTTCCTCTGACATACAGGCGCCAGGAAGCCTAACAGGCCACAGCTGCATCCGGGCCTTGCTGGTTAACCCTTGCCTTTCATTGTTGAGCTCCACAGCTTTCTGACACAGTCATGTCCAAGAGATGCAATCCGCAATACACCACATGCCTCTAACCCATCTGTTTCCCTTGTTGGTTGTCCTCTTCAGTCACAGAAAGCTCTAATCCCCATCTCCACATTGGGGCATGCTCTTTCTGGTGCTCCCAACAACACTGAGTCTGTTTCTGCAGCATTTGCACACGGGTCAGAACTCCCCAGGCTGTGCTGACTGGCAAAAATGGGACTTGTAATTCACAAATAGTGAATAGTAGCAGCAAGGGTGGAGGCTCTAATGCAGATAGAGCTGATGCATTTTGATGACTGGTAGAGGTCAAATGGTCTGGACTCTGTCCACACTATAGCTTGTACTGTCATCACCATTGGAGCGCCACTGTTTGGCACCAGTAACTCTGGGTCCCATTTTTGCCAGTGTAGACATGGCCCTAGTGACAAGTGTGACAGATATTGCAACCCCATGCAGTATTTTTGGGGAGCACTGTATTAAACTTATGAATGGGTTATGTGTTATTGCATTCTACTCTCAGGGGGAGGGTTACCACAGCTCTTACAGGAATTAAAACAGAAGGGGGTGATTTCCCCTGAGATTGTAAATAACTCCAGATAAATTCCACCCTGGGGTGATTTGCATATACTGGTTCAGGCTGGGTTTTCCAGATACTAGGAAGCAACATATAAAATGCTGAGCTTGGCCTGACTAATGGTCTTCATTTTGATTCAGCAAATGGACATGACTATCCGTCCAAGGGGAAACCCCAACTCTTGCTGAAGGGTTGGAAGGGATGGTGGTCTATCAGACTTCCCATGCGGAACATGGGTGATTTCTGCTATGTTTATTCATAGATTCATAGATTCATAGATTCTAGGACTGGAAGGGACCTCGAGAGGTCATCGAGTCCAGTCCCCTGCCCGCATGGCAGGACCAAATACCATCTAGACCATCCCTGATAGACATTTATCTAACCTACTCTTAAATATCTCAAGAGATGGAGATTCCACAACCTCCCTAGGCAATTTATTCCAGTGTTTAACCACCCTGACAGTTAGGAACTTTTTCCTAATGTCCAACCTAGACCTCCCTTGCTGCAGTTTAAACCCATTGCTTCTGGTTCTATCCTTAGAGGCTAAGGTGAACAAGTTTTCTCCCTCCTCCTTATGACACCCTTTTAAATACCTGAAAACTGCTATCATGTCCCCTCTCAGTTTTCTCTTTTCCAAACTAAACAAACCCAATTCTTTCAGCCTTCCTTCATAGGTCATGTTCTCAAGACCTTTAATCATCCTTGTTGCTCTTCTCTGGACCCTTTCCAATTTCTCCGCATCTTTTTTAAAATGCGGTGCCCAGAACTGGACACAATACTCCAGCTGAGGCCTAACCAGAGCAGAGTAGAGCGGAAGAATGACTTCTCGTGTCTTGCTCACAACACACCTGTTAATACATCCCAGAATCATGTTTGCTTTTTTTGCAACAGCATCACACTGTTGACTCATATTTAGCTTGTGGGCCACTATAACCCCTAGATCCCTTTCTGTTGTACTCGTTCCTAGACAGTCTCTTCCCATTCTGTATGTGTGAAACTGATTTTTCCTTCCTAAGTGGAGCACTTTGCATTTGTCTTTGTTAAACTTCATCCTGTTTACCTCAGCCCATTTCTCCAATTTGTCCAGATCATTTTGAATTATGACCCTGTCCTCCAAAGCAGTTGCAATCCCTCCCAGTTTGGTATCATCCGCAAACTTAATAAGCGTACTTTCTATGCCAATATCTAAGTCGTTGATGAAGATATTGAACAGCGCCGGTCCCAAAACAGACCCCTACGGTACCCCACTCGTTATGCCTTTCCAGCAGGATTGGGAACCATTAATAACAACTCTCTGAGTACGGTTATCCAGCCAGTTATGCACCCACCTTACAGTAGCCCCATCTAAATTGTATTTGCCTAGTTTATCAATAAGAATATCATGCGAGACCGTATCAAATGCCTTACTAAAGTCTAGGTATACCACATCCACAGCTTCACCCTTATCCACAAGGCTCGTTATCCTATCAAAGAAAGCTATCAGATTGGTTTGACAGGATTTGTTCTTCACAAATCCATGCTGGCTGTTCCCTATCACCTTACCACCTTCCAAGTGTTTGCAGATGATTTCCTTAATTACTTGCTCCATTATCTTCCCTGGCACAGAAGTTAAACTAATTGGTCTGTAGTTTCCTGGGTTGTTTTTATTTCCCTTTTTATAGATGGGCACTATATTTGCCCTTTTCCAGTCTTCTGGAATCTCTCCCGTCTCCCATGATTTTCCAAAGATAATAGCTAGAGGCTCAGATACCTCCTCTATTAGCTCCTTGAGTATTCTAGGATGCATTTCATCAGGCCCTGGTGACTTGCAGGCATCTAACTTTTCTAAGTGATTTTTAACTTGTTCTTTTTTTATTTTATCTGCTAAACCTACCCCCTTCCCATTAGCATTCACTATGTTAGGCATTCCTTCAGACTTCTCGGTGAAGACCGAAACAAAGAAGTCATTAAGCATCTCCGCCATTTCCAAGTTTCCTGTTACTGTTTCTCCCTCTTCACTAAGCAGTGGGCCTACCCTGTCTTTGGTCTTCCTCTTGCTTCTAATGTATTGATAAAAAGTCTTCTTGTTTCCCTTTATACCCGTAGCTAGTTTGAGCTCATTTTGTGCCTTTGCCTTTCTAATCTTGCCCCTGCATTCCTGTGTTGTTTGCCTATATTCATCCTTTGTAATCTGTCCCAGTTTCCATTTTTTATATGACTCCTTTTTATTTTTTAGATCATGCAAGATCTCATGGTTAAGCCAAGGTGGTCTTTTGCCACATTTTCTATCTTTCCTAACCAGCGGAATAGCTTGCTTTTGGGCTCTTAATAGTGTCCCTTTGAAAAACTGCCAACTCTCCTCAGTTGTTTTTCCCCTCAGTCTTGATTCCCATGGGACCTTACCTATCAGCTCTCTGAGCTTACCAAAATCTGCCTTCCTGAAATCCATTGTCTCTATTTTGCTGTTCTCCCTTCTACCCTTCCTTAGAATTGCAAACTCTATGATTTCATGATCACTTTCACCCAGGCTGCCTTCTACTTTCAAATTCTCAACGAGTTCCTCCCTATTTGTTAAAATCAAGTCTAGAACAGCTTCCCCCCTAGTAGCTTTTTCAACCTTCTGAAATAAAAAGTTGTCTCCAATGTAGTCCAGGAATTTGTTGGATAGTCTGTGCCCCGCTGTGTTATTTTCCCAACATATATCTGGATAGTTGAAGTCCCCCATCACCACCAAATCTTGGGCTTTGGATGATTTTGTTAGTTGCTTAAAAAAAGCCTCATCCACCTCTTCCACCTGGTTAGGTGGCCTGTAGTAGACTCCTAGCATGACATCTCCCTTGTTTTTTACTCCTTTTAGCCTAACCCAGAGACTCTCAACACTTCTGTCTCCTATGTCCATCTCTACCTCAGTCCAAGTGTGTACATTTTTAATATATAAGGCAACACCTCCTCCCTTTTTCCCCTGTCTATCCTTCCTGAGCAAGCTGTACCCATCCACACCAACATTCCAATCATGTGTATTATCCCACCAAGTTTCAGTGATGCCAACAATGTCATAGTTGTATTTATTTATTAGCACTTCCAGTTCTTCCTGCTTATTGCCCATACTTCTCGCATTTGTATATAGGCATCTAAGATACTGGTTTGATCTTTCCTCCCAGTTTTGTCCTGACCCTCCTTTCTCTCTGACAATATAGCCCACACTCCCTCTCGTTTCCGACCCATCTCCCCGGTCTCCATGTTCCCCACTTACCTGTGGGCTTTGCTCACCTGTCCCCGTCGAACCTAGTTTAAAGCCCTCGAACCTAGTTTAGTATGGGTTTAAATCTGTTGTTTTTATGTTTTCTCTGTAGTGCTTTTGTCCTGTTAATAAAGGTGCTGGCTTCGAAAGAGCTGTGGGATAACATGTGATTGCAGGCAATACACTGTTCATAGCCCTTAGAGAAAAAGCAACTCACAGCTGCTAGCCATTAGGCAGACTGGCTTGCTGAGAATATCATAGTGTAATGCAGGGGGCTGTGCAGCCTTATAATCCCCTGGTCAGATAGGAGGGGGACAGGAGTTCCTGTCCAGAGACAGGTGACATGAGCCTGGAGTGGACACTCCTGGAGTAGAATTCAGAGGGAGGAAGACACATGCTGTACCCCTGAAACTGTGAAGACAAATATTGGAGCACTGCCTTTGCTCTACTCCTCCTTATTCACAATATGGGACAGATATGTTTAACCACACATCCTTTTAGGAAGATGGACGCGGACTCACAGCTCCTAAGATCTGATTTCATTTCTCTGCTTCTGTAATGGAGCTGCTGCATTTAAATCTAAAATCCACATTAAATAGGTTCTCTGTTTTCATGTGCCTAAAATAAAAATGCTATTTTAATAATTAACAATTATTAAATTAATTGGTGCTTTGTATATTACTTTCTGTTATCACACGCTACTGCTTCCTGAGTTCTCAAAGAGACTCTGTCCCTTGGGATGCTAAACAAAGTCATTATAATCACAGCATCACTTTCTTTCATAATCCCTCCTTCCCATTCTTCATCACCACTCATAAAAATAAAATTGATTCTGTTATGTGCACAGCCAGTTTGTAGTGCACAGCTTTTTAATAAATGACAATACTGAGCTGTTCTGTAGTGTCTTTCAGCCAAGGATATAAAAGCCCTTTCCAGTCATTAATCAATCAGGACTTCCCAGTTACCAGCGCTGGGAGGTAGGTGTTATTTATCTCCATTGTACTAAAGTGTAAACTGAGGCACAGAGGGGTTATATCACATGCAGCAAGATAATGGCAATCAGGACCAGGAACAGAGTCTTCAGTAGGTACAATCGAGGGACAAGTGGAGATTAGAGACTACTCTGGGGGCCAAAACAGCCTCTGACATAAGTTAGAGCAGTCACTACAGTAGCCCATCATAGGCTTCCTATGGGCTGCTGTGCAGGCATGTCCGCGATGGTGCCATTCCAAGCCCAAACATAGGGCCGTTTAGGGACTGAGGAGTATTTCCCAGGCCCCTTGTAGTGCCTTTACAGTCATTGTGTGTTGCCAGAATAGCATCTAGGGGCCAGGGTGGGGGAACAGAATCTGTGTCCAAGAGCCCTTAATCCCAGTCACCTGCTTGAACCACTAGTGGACACTGCCTTTTAAAAAAACCTTGTCCAGCATTAACCCCAACTTGCTGAATGAAGAGCAGCAGCAAAGGGAGTTACTGTCAATTTTCTGTGTATGGAAGACCGTGACTGCAAAGTAGGGGGTATTTAAAGCTGGGAACAGGGGAAATCATTCGATCAGCACTGGTAGGGCTGTGATGAATACCCCAAAGTGTATTTTTGATGTATTCATTACTTATATTTAAGGGGTGCTGGTGCAATGCACACACCTCCTGGGTGTGGTGGTCTGTCCCATCTAGTGGCACGGAGAACACTTAAAGAAAGAGATAAAATGAGTCTGCTCTACAGCCTTAGCTAACAGCCAGTTGGCTTTTAGCTCATCTGGTAGAGGCTCATGCACTAAGCTCCAGAGATCCCCCCATTCAATCCTGCCTGCTGATGACTGGGGTCTGCCAGCGTTACACTGGGATGCTCTTTTTTTGGTTGTCTAGGCTGGTGGTGTGATGTGTATCTACAATATTGTTCTTGTCATACTAGATTTTGGGCAAAACTCACTGAGGACTCATGGCTAAACGCCACAACCTCAGAAAGGAGGGGAGAACTGGCCACTTCATTGCAAGAAAGTCTGCACACTAAGTCTGCTTCTTGACTGGACAAATAACTGTCTGTACTCCAGATGCACTAGCCTGCTGTAAAAAGGATGCATTCCAGGTTCCCACCCCTGCCTCCACAGCAATGAAAAAGCTTAACATGCACTTTTCAGGAGGAAAAAAAAAACCCAACCAGCCCCCTCCCCCGACCCCAACAAAGTCCAAAACACAGAAAACCCCTCTTCTCTACCTTCCAGGCATAGGTGTCACAGCAGTTACAGATGTGACAAATACTGGATACCTGCCTGTTTCCCCCAATGTAGATCTAGTGAGCTGTAAAAGACTTTTAACAAACCTTGGGTTTCGGCCCTTTTTTGCTTTTTTATGGTATACAAAAGAAGGCCTGAAATTATTTCACTTTTGTCACACGCCAATGGCCCCCTCCCTCAGGGGGTCTCCTGGAGAGGCAGATCAGCACTGTATGTTGCTAATGCTGTTGCAAGCATTGCGAAGTATTCTGTGAAGGGTTAAAGGTATGAATGCGGAACGAAAGGTTTCTTTACAGGCGGTGAAAGGCCAGAGTGGGAGGAAAGAAGAAAAGAACGGGTTAACTTGATGTTCCAGCTAAACCCGAAGATAAGAAGGTGACTCCAGCCCAAGGGCAGCTGCTACTGGTCAAGACAGAAGGGGGGGGGGAGCGGAAGTCCAATCCCCCTCGACCAGCCATGAGAAAGGAGAGTTGTTGAACAAAATGCAGGGGCTGCGAAAAGGAGCGAGATTGCAAAGGCCAGCCAGGGACAAACAGAACTGTCTCACGGCCCTGAAACCAGTGTGTTTTGGGAAAGCTGAAGAAGCAACGGAAGGCCGGTTTGTACTGGTACACAGAGTATAGGGAACAAAGGTCTCTGAAAGAGACGCCCCCAAAAGACCTTAAGGTTTAAAACCCTCCTGAGAGCTGAAGCAATCCGGAGATCACAGCGGACCCAGGAAGACCTGTGCGCACAGGACAGAACTCCTGTCTACCCTTCCCCCTCTTCTTCTTACGTTACACCCAGGCCTGGCCAGCCTCGGGTAGTGAGTGTGTGAGTATGAAAGTGGGTTAGGGCTTGGGGCACTAATGCTTTCTTCCTTCCTCAGAGTGACGTGGGGAGCACCTCTCACTGTCTGCTGTTATTTTATTATTTTATCAATAAAGCTTTAAAATTTAGACACTTGGTGTGTTCTGTCATCTCCTCCCTTAACGATCCTGTGGCCTCAGCCTGATCACCTGAAGCCTCAGGCAGATTGGCATCAGAAATCTGTCACACCCTCAGCCCCTTACATTAGAAATACCAGACTGGTCTTCCCTGGGCAGGAGGATCTCTTGGGGCTCTCAGAGATGTTCATTATCTACTCTCCAACCTTAATGGACAGGGTTTGGGGCAGTGCTGATCTAATAATGCCATCCTTACACCCAAATATTCATTAAATATGGGAGTTAAATAGATGTGAAAAAACAAATAGGCTAATCAAAAATGTCTTTCCCCTTGCATTTGCTCAGGCTCTTGTGAGGTCAGAATTTCACTAGTTTTCCAGTCACCATAGAGTCTTGCAGCCAAAAATAACGCCCCCAGAAACCTTCCTTTCAGGCTTTGTGTTAAATGTTGGTTATTTCTTTTACCTGAACACCATGTTCTTTAGATATAGATTAGATGCTTACTTGTTCTTTCTTAGCTTGTTTTATTCCTTGCAAGCTACATGTTCTTGATCTAACCCTAGTTGGTTACTCGTGAGGGGAGGCTGATGACTGCAGCAACAAGGAACAGAAGCTGAGCAGATTGGTAGATTCCCCTTCTTCAAAGTTTGATACAGTCATATCTGCCCTTCACTGCTAGGATATGCTTGTATGCCAGACCGACTGCCAGCTGTATGGATAATACATCTTCCCAGCGCTGAAAGAATTACTGCCAAGCTTCATTATACAAACACCACAGCCACCCAAACAGCCTGCTGTGCACACAGAAAGAGTGAGGGAAGATAGCATTTTGCCACGACATACATTTTTATTGAAGTAGTCAAGAGTCATATGACCTTCCAGCTGGCCTTTGGGATAACCATAGCATTAGCTTTGACAGTGACGCACACAGTACATCAGTTTATGTTTAATTCGGTAGTATGGTATTATAATTGTCTATCGTACAGATCAGAGGTTGGTTGAAACAAACAATGGGGCAAATCCTCAGCTGAGGATAGGGCCCCATCTGTAGCATTAAAGTAATCTAAAGCATTCTGAAATCAACCCTTGCAGTTTCAGAAAGTTCCTTGCCAAAAGGAGCTGTGATCGCAAGATATTTCAAATAGTTAGGACAATGCTTCCTTTTTCAATTAGAAATGTAATCAATAAGAAATATCTAACTAATCATTAACAAACATACAAATACCTTGTTATTTTATGTTAAAAAAAGATGATACAGTCAATTAGCTTATTGAACAGTCAAGGTGAAGTGAAAATCTTTATGGTGACCCTGTCCAAATAGTTATAAGGACTAAATGACCACAAATGATAAATCATTTGTTTATCTACTTGCTGAACTGTTTAACAGATAAAGTGATCTGACCAACCTTATCACTGATGTGTGGTGTATAACCACAAATTGGTACAGAGACATGTACAGCTGTTTTGTCTTATTGTTTCATTACCATCAAAATTATTGGTGTTGAACCAAGAAAATCAGTCACGTAATTTTATATTGCTGCATAACGAACAACTAAACAACTGCACAATCATCAAGGAATGTCATGAGACTCTATATAGAGACAGGAGTTTGAAAGTGGATATCTGTGCAGACTGCTAAATATGCTGTTTGAGAAACTGCAGCCTGGGAAAGAAGGTGGGGTTGTGCAAAGTTGCTCAAGATAACACTGCAAGAGGAACCTACAGAAGCAGCTTGTGGTAGTAGATTACTGACTGGAGCCTGGACTAAACAATTGTCTTAAAAGATTATCATACTAAATGCACAATTGGTGGCAAAGGATGTTGCAAGCTGATATAGGTCTTAAAATGTATAGTGCAAACTGGTATGTTCCAAGCTACTTGTCTGGTTGGATATTTCAAAATGTCATCAGAAATGAGGTTTGCTTTCTAATTGGCCCACATCAACTTTACCTAGAAAAGGAGCCAGGCCACACGGCTTATCAGAAACTGTACAAAACAGCTGTTCACCAATTTGCTCACTGAAACTGAAACATCTGGATGAGATTGCATGAGAGTGGGATTGTCATCAGGTGGCTACCAAGAGCACCCTCTCTCTGCTAACACCTGATGTCTTGGGAAAACAAACGATGGGAAATCAATGGGAATTCGGCACCTAGGTGCTTTTGAAAATCCCGCTAGGTGCTTATCTGCAGCTTTAGGCTCCTAACTATCTTTAAAAATCTGGCCCTAAGTAACTGAGAATGTCGAGCCTAGAAGAACTCATTTCACTGAGAATAGTATTATTTGTAACGGGAGAATCATGGCTGGGTACAGCAAAGGTGCATCCCAGAAAGATTAAGAGTGTGTTAAAGCAATAAGCCTAGGTGCTTGTCCATACAGAGACCGATGATACGTCTACACTACCCAGACTATAGCAGCACAGGCTCGTCATGTAGATGCAGCCTTCAGCGACAGAAGGGGTTTTTCTACACCTATTCCTCAGCCAATGCTAGTGATGTTGATGGAAGACCTCTTCCATCAACTAGTGATGTCCACAGGGAGGTATGTCGGCATAGCTACGTCCATCAGGAGTTTGCTTTTTTTCCCACTGACGTAGCTATGCCAATGTAACTTTTCACTGTAGACCAGGGCTTCATGCATGGCAAGCTGGGGTGTAAATCTACAGGGTACTATCCTGCTGTGCAGTAACTGGCTGTATGCATTAAATGCTACCATGGATTAAAAGTTCTGCAGTGTGCTTTGAACTGCTGCTGTTTGAAACACGCTGCAAAAAAAGTGAGTGGCAGCTGTGTCCACACACCCAGTTGGTGAGCAGCAGGCTAGTGCCATAGTAGATTTACACCCCAGCTTCCCCTGCACTAAGTCTTCATGTGGAGAAGCCCTAGACCATTTTTTGCGGTGACAAGAAACTGACAACTTCTTAGCCAAGAGAGAAAAAGAATTCTGAATTGTCCAGTTAAGCTCAAGACTTTTGCCACTACTGAATATTTGGTTAAAGAGTTTACAGTATTCGTGAACGTCCAGAGAAATTATAATATTGAATACATGCATAATGGAAAGAGTTTAGCTATGAACAGCACCAAGGCAAAGCAATTTTGAATCAAATTGACTTTGATAAGTAACTTGTTCAAATTTCTATATTCTAACTCGAGAGAGATTTGGTTGAACTGCCATGGGCAGTCCCATAATCCCATTGACACACGTAAGCATATTGGTGGATTGATAAGGATCTTTACTTAAAGATACATAGCTCTACAGGGATAGTCACATGGTGAAAATAGTGTAGATTTAGGATAAAGTTTGTCCGTGTAACAAGACTGATAGGACCTTGAGTTAACTGAGTCTCAGAGATTAAAGCCAAAATTGTCAGAAGTGTAAACTAATTTTGGGTGCCCTCTTTGAGAGGACTAGTGCCCATTTTTTCAGAGTACTCAACATAAATTTATTTATTTGATTTGTTATCTTGTGATACATTGTAACATCCAATGTTGACGTTCTTTTAAATGTAAATGCTACCGTCTTTATTTTACTTTCCGTAATTTCTATTTGTTTTTTAAATTCTGTTTTGGCAAAACACATTTATAAATTTACAATAGTTCTCCAGTTTGTAGTAATTTAGTTCAGGAACAGAATGGACTGTGGGAAACTTGGTGGATAATTAGTTAAATTAAGTTACTTATTCCACGTATCCTCTAATGCATTTCTTTCTTTTTTCTGCCAGGTGCAATTGGTTATTTGGTGGTGGTGTGGGGGTTGTTTGTGTGTGTGTGGGGTGTGTGTGTGGAATGTAAGTGGTTGTTTTGCCATGAATTGTGACATGATTGATTGGCATGATGCATTTGTTTTGGCTATAGCTGAGAGGAAATTCTCCTGGCAGAGGGGCATTAACTGGACTTCTTTTTCTTCTTGCTGGTATTTTAGTTTCTTTGTATGTCTTGGCACACTGATGGGGTTTTAAGCGGTCTGTTTTCAGGCACTGACAGAAGTGATTAGACCAGGGTTTGGTTTTGGCTAGCTAGGTTGGATGGTTTTCTGGGTGAGCGGCTGTCTGGTTCCTTGCTACCATCCACATCTTACACCAATGCTAAAGATGCCTATCTGTGTCTCTACATGGCCCTAATTCCCCAGTTGTTCCTGTCCGTCTTTACAGAAAATGTCACATCTTTCTCTCCTGTGCTGCCCAATGAACATTCCCACTAGTCAGCTGACAATGCAGAGGAGGCAGGTAATGCAGTAAAGAGAAACATGAAGGTACCAAGGCCCAGCTCCAGTCACCTAGCCACAGCTTCTCAGGGAACTCTGTGGAGAACTTTCCGATGGTTTCCCAATTCAAGGGTTGGAAATCCTTGCTCTGGTGGGGAAGCTGGGCGACTGTTTTCTAGGTCTCTCTGAAAATGTATTTGCCTTTCCGGTCCAGATTGTTGCTGAAGTGGATGGAGAACCAGAGGAATGAAGTTAAAATCATCCCATAAACCTAAGGAATCAGAGAGGCAAAGAATTAAATATCAGGACTGATGGTTGGTGGTTACTTCACCTGAGTGCAAAGGTACTGATACACACACATCAATACTGAACATCGGGTAAGGAATGGTGTCCCTAGCCTCTGTCTGTCAGAGGGTGGAGATGGATGGCAGGAGAGAGATCACTTGATCATTGCCTGTTAGGTTCACTCCCTCTGCGGCACCTGGCATTGGCCACTGTCGGTAGACAGGATACTGGGCTAGATGGACCTTTGGTCTGACCCGGTACGGGCCTTTCTTATGTTCTTATGTTATGTTCTTATTCACAGGTATCTGAGCTACTGTATCAGGCTGTTGCATACACAAAAAAGTTACATTACTGTGAAATGCTACGGTTGAAATTTCAACAGAGAGAGAACAATATCATGGTTAAGGCATTTGACTGGGACTCAGGAGATCTGGGTTCAATTCCTGCTCTGCCACAGACTTCCTGTGTGACCCTGGGACAAGTCACTATCTCTCTGTGCCTGAATTTTCCATCTGTAAAATGGGGATAATGGTACTTCCTTTCTCCCATCCTCTGTCTGGTCTGCTTAGACTAAGTTATTTGGGGCAGAGATTGTTATATACAGCATCTAGCACAATGGGGCTCTAATTTCAGTTCCAATACCATAACATCAGCAGTGAGAATAAGTTGGAAAATTTAGGATTCAGATTCCCACAACCAAGTTAAGTCTGGTCCTGTGTGCGAACTGTCTGTACTGCAGTAGTCTTTGATTGAAAAAACCTCAGTAGGTACTGTTTGGAGTAATACAACATACATCACATACATGTGTGCCTCTGAGTATACAAAAGAATGCAATTCCTTTGTACTGTAGTATACAAATTTGCTGAATGATACATCACATTGCCCAGTATTGGTGTGATCATATAATTGAAGGCTGTATCAGAACCTATATGTGCAACATATCAGAAGCCAGGTTGCTGTGGGAATAATGGTGGCAGTAAATATATGTTCTTTATAAAAGTTTGCCGTAATATGAAAATGCCTCTTTGAATGTATAGTTTGATTTTTGAACATTTATGAACAGCTCATTGGTAGCTGGAAGATAGCAACACCTGCAATAACTAAGGCAGCCACCGTACACTTTTCTTTGCATCCTGCAATCATAATGGTAAAAATATTTTAGAAATAGAATGAGGCTCCTCCCACCATATTCTTCAAAACCAGTCCTAGTTGATAGCTGCCATTTCACAGCTATGAAATAAAAGCCACAACTTTCTTTCAGTAGAGTTGGAGTGAGATTTTTCCTATACCCAAACTGAAAATATTAACCCAAATATTCCAAGATATGACATTGTATAATTCATCTGGTATGTCTCATGCATAGTTCCATGGGAGGAGCTAATCTACACTGAGAATTAACATAACTATTGTAATATTAGTGCTAGAATTTTATATACCTATGTAATTCTATGCATCAGGAAATACCCTGGATGGAATTGTTATAAGTCAGATTGCTTAGCGGCTGTTCCTAACGGAATGATAAAAGTTTAAAATAGAAATGTTGCACACTAACCTTTATGATTTGAAATGTTATGGTTATGTTTGTATTTTAATTGGCTGAACCAGAAGGGTTTTCTAAGCCTATCAGAATTCAGCAGGTCAGGCATCATCTGCTCCTGTGCCACAATTACATGTGCCATCTTCCTGCAATAGTATCAGAGCTCTACCCACTGCTGCTCTTCCATCCTCTGACACAGCAATTCAGAGGAGAATAGCTCTGACTAACATTTTGGGCAAATCAGTAAACTTTAAAAAGGACAAATATTTATTCCATCATTATTAAAAGACAAACTGATATTTAATGCAGGAGTCAGCAGGCAGGTGTGATTCACTCTGGGGACTCTTGCTGCTCTCATGCAGCATTCACGGAGTCCAGGCAACCCCCTGAGTGTATTACAACCATGTATTTAGGTCCAGGTCATCCACTCATGTATAGCAAGTTAGATATAATAACTCCACATTGCACGGTGAGCCCGGGTACATTTAAGGGTGATCGTGACAAGTCTGAAACCCAACTATGCGTACAGACCTGGTCAGAAAAATCTTGCTTCAATAACTGAAGCTCAACTAGAGAGTTATTAGAGCAGGTGAAATTTAATATTCTGTACATGGAACAGGTCTGAAGGCATGTTTTATTACAAGTACGGGACCCCTGTGTAGAGGTTGTGTCTGCCAAGTGGTGACTAGACACGAAAAAGACTTGTTCCATTAACAGCGTGCTCCAGCCATTGGCTAGATGCACCATGTCTGCATATCTGTAAGGCAGTGGGTTATCATCTCACCTGCCCATGCACCAACAACACTCTCCAGCCACAGGATTCCTGCCCCTTCTTCTACAGGACTTGAGTGTTATTCAAAAACAAAACACTGTTCAGCGCACCAATCCTGTCTTTTCTCCTGACCCGGGGTCTACTGCAGGGGCCAATCTACTCCCTACAGGATTACACTTCACAGAATGCCTGGGAGTCAAGACAAGTCTCTGGTTCCTTCTTCCTAGCCTGTTCCCCACAGGATTACACAGGCCATCTGCCAGAGAGTCTCCTGAACTGGGTTCTGTCCTCAGCAGCAGCCTTTCTACTCCCTGCAGCTCAACTAAGCTACTTGCTGGCTCACCTAATACCAGATGATCTTCAAGTTATCACCTGATACCTAGCCTCAGCTGGGAGGCAGGCAGCTGACCTCCTGTGTATCACAGGCCTAGCCCTGCAGGAAGTTGCGGTCTTGCATATCTAACAGTAACATTACAGCTGGTTGCAACTGCCCATTATTTTTTTTGTAGGAAACTTAATTTTGGGAGATTTTTTTAAAGATATTTCCCATGATGAGTTTTCAATTTATTTATTTTTTTAAACAAAAAATTTGCATTTAAAAAAAAATTGTTTGGTAAAAATATCAGGGTTTGGGTACAAGTTTTCAAAAAGAAATCAACTTTTACCAAAATAATTTTGGTTTTTCATTCCAAACACTAGAAAATTTTGACCAAGATGAACATTTTCTATGATAATGTTTCCTTTGGTTGAAAAGGTATTTTTGGTCAAAAAGTGTTTGATGACAATATTTTGACCAGCTCTAAACACCACAAAGTAATGTTAGATCATGTGGTGGTTAGAACATGGCACATCCTCAGCCACAGGAGAAAATGCTTAGACTCAACACCCTTGACAATGGGATTCAAGTTCTGAAGAAGCCAATTTCCAGACCTATTCCCCAAGCTGAGCACAGAACCTATGGCTGCCAGGAATTTAGCGAGCCCGTTCCAGCAGAGAACTGGCTGTGATTCCTCAGACTGACTGGCAGCCCTATTGGCATCTACCCAATGAGACGGGATAGCTCCTCCCCTAGTCTCTGTGGTGAATCACATCATCAAGGTTATTTCCTTTGCTATTGAACTTCATGCTGCTGGCTCATCACTGCCAGATCCAAAAACCTGTCTCCTGCATGCAAGCTTTTCAACATGACCTGCCCTCCTCAAGCCTGTTTCTGCCTCAGCTTGTTCAGAAAACTAGGGTACCAATGGAACAAAGATAGCTACCATGAAGCAGATTGTGATGATCAGTAGCGCAGAGACGAAGTCCATATGTTTTTTTAGGAAGTCTTGGATCTCTTGAAGGCAATCCTGAAATGACAGAGATATTATATGAAAGCACAGTGGCAGCTTGGGGGAGTTCACCTCTTTTATCCCTGAAGAGGCTTCCCCATCTCTCTCTGCCTGACAGGGTTTAACATCATCATCCCTCACAGCAGAAGCAGCTTCCAAGCCCTGTCTCTTACAGACCCTGTATCCTAGAGACAGCCTCTGTCTAAAAAACAACAGGAATCAGAGTTAGGTTTGCTTTATCCTGCTTTCCTCCTCCTCAACCAGCAGAGAAAGCGGCAGCAATAGTGCAAATCCTCCTTCTTGACTTTACCTGTCACTGTATGCAGCGTGAATTCTGGCACCAGTGCACTGCTGCAGATTGTGTTATACTTTGAGACATGGAACCTTGGCTTGGTAGTGAATGGGGTCTATGTCTCCCTGGTTCTATTGCCATACCGTGCTCTCCATAGTCAATTACCTACAGTATACCTGCCATTGCAGTGATATTTTTGGAATCGCACCAGGTAAAATATATTTCAAGATTTCTGGTGTGTGTGTGTGTGTGTGTGTGTGTGTGTGTGTGTGTGTGTGTGTGTGTGTGTGTGTATAAATAAATAAATAAAAATAAAAGGGGGGGAAGAAAAAGGAAGATGGAATGAAGGCATGTGAAATGCACAATAATGTTTGTTGCAGGTCTTCTGACATGCTGTGGTTTAAGTCTGCAATGCAATGCTAGTAAAGGGCTTGGAACTAGCAAAAGCACTTAAGCTAGTGCTTAATTTTAAGCATATGAATAGGCCCACTGAAGTCTGTGTGTGGGTGACAGACACACTATTCATATGCTTAAGGTTAAGCACTTGCTTAAATATTTTGCTGGATCAGGACAGAGTACTCAGATCCTTGCAGAATTGAACCCAAAGATAAAATGAGCAGCAGCTGCTAGGACACAAGATCACTTCCTCCATTCCCATAAATTCTACAGAATGCATCACTGCAGTTTATCCCCCTTGACTACCAGCAGGAGGGAATTCAAAGCATAAATAGCTATGTAAGCACCCTGCTCCTGTACCACCACACAACAGCGACATTTCTTCCCCTCACTTCTTTTCCTACAGCCATATTATTATCAATTGCAGCCTGTTTCGTAAGGTACACTTCAGAATTCAGTTTTCAGAAGGCAGATATATCAGAAAGGTTGCTATCCCATGATACCCTGTATCATCATGAATTTGTCCCAGGTCCTGAAAATTGACAAGCAGGATAATTAAAAAGTTCTGAATTTATACACTATGTGTTAGGACATTGCATTAATACAGGATGTCTTTGCATAACCACAGCAACACAATCATTTTGTCTCCTAGGACAAATATACATATTAAGATGGCAACTTTAATTAGCACTACTAGTCAAACAGAACAAAATTACACAGTCCAGGGAAATCTACTGAGAAAAATCCAAGTTACAGTCTCATGGCAGAGATCATCTGGTATTGGTTCTGTTTATTTGCTTCCTCAAAAAAAAAAAAAAACAGAAGAGCTTACTGAAAAGTGGTTTATGCCCTTGAATGGAAAAAAAATAGGTTCCTGGAAGCTAGGTATTTCCCAGTGAATTCTTAGTGATTCTCTAATACCCTGGAGAAGGGCAGTATGTATAATTTACATATGAAAATCTGCATGTTCAGCTTGTTGCTATCTGCAAGCAAAGTACCTCTCACACCTCATAATTTAACTGCAAATAGAGATGTCTGATTGGATTGATAGGCATCTGACATCACACAGAAACATGACATCATGTGTCCACTGCAAAGTCAGAGGACAAGAAAAGAAGCTTCTGAGGAATGACAAATTGAAGAGATCAGGTATTTTCATGGCTCTCTAGGGCTGCAAACATCAAACCAGGCAAAGAAACAGCTACAGAATTGTATCTGTGGCTCAGGGAACCACTGATCCACTGCAGTTTCTTCTAGCTGCTGTTTTCAGTCAGCAAGACACCAGTTTGCATTTCTAATTAAAAAAAAAAAATCAATGCCCTTCTTCTAATGGATACAACTGAGGAGGTGTCTTTTGGCAGCCAGTAAGTAGGAATAGGAGTGATGGCAAGGAACATGGGAGGTAATCCTTCCTCATTTTATCCCTCAAAAGGTCACCATTTCTCTCATCCCACCTGGAGTTTCCCTTTAATAATAGGGAAAAATGCAAGTGAAAATATGGCTCAGAAAGTTCCAAATAGACACAGTCAATAATGCAATGAAAATGGAGGCAGCTGGTGAGAGCGAGGGGGGAACTGGCTTTGAGCTGGGAGCCTGGAGCCCAGGTGAGATGGAAGAAGGTCTTGTCAGTAGCTCCATGGAAAGAGTTTGGGAATAATGATCATCCTGCTGAGACAAAAGACTCAAGTTAATGGTCTGTTGATGTAGATGCCAGTTAATTTGGAGGGAAGGAAACAACACAGGAGCTGCAGCAGTTGTAGGGCTGGATTGGGATTGAAAATGCTGACCAAGGTAAAGAGTGAGGCCTAATTCACTGCTTCTCTGCACCACATGTAGTCACATTTAGGTCTTGTCTAGATGGGGACAAAAGGTGCTTTTCCCCCCCGACTCAAGTTAGGTCAGTTGGGCTAGTTTAACTAGCAGCTAAAAAGCTAATGGGTGACATCTGACAAATGGCTCCTGGATTATTCCCTTACCTCTCTGGCTGTGCCCATATGTTCTGATGGACATGTCTCATTTTCAATGCCTCCTGTTTCTCCAAAGGGTGACTGCTTTCCACAGCACAGAAACTGAAACAGAAGAAACAAAAACTACGTCACTGCCTGGGTTCCTCTTCTCTTACCAACCTTCTGTCTGGCAGACTGCTGCAGGAGGAGTTGAATTCAGGGGAGATAAACATTTTTCTCCATCTTCCTTACACTGGACCAGGATTTCATAACTCCCTGGCTGCAGAGGGAAGTAGCATTATAAATAAATATATCATTATAGCAGTTAAAAACAGGTTAAAACGTCTTAAGACCTGTTCCATACCCCCACTGAAACCTGTGGGAGTCTTTACATTGATTACCGTCGGCTTTGTATTAGGCCCTAGATTGTCCGTTCACAGAGCCATAGGTTAATCTGCCATTCCCTCTGCTGAGAAATCAGGACAGAAAATACAGAGCTAGAGGGAGGAGTCCAGAAACAAATAAGCAGTGTTGACCTTCCCCTCTAGTCCCACAGCATGACATTAGATCACTATCCGAACAGACCTTGCTGTGCAAGGGTATGGCATTTCCTTTACTCAGCTGTCTATAGAGGACTCCTGCGTTTCTCTCCATAGGAAACATTCTCTCTACCACTGTGTTATCTCATCTTGCACACACTAAGCGAAGCAATCCCTAGGCTCAGTGCAGTCACATTAATCTACCTACTGCATCACAGAATTGGGGCGATAGCTCTCCTTTATATCTACACGCTGCACTGCAAGGTCAGGATTCCTCAGAGCTGCGCAGTTTGCTTTGTCACGTTAGCAGCTTAAAACTTTGCAAAAAAAAAAAAAAATCAGACACTGTTTGGTCCTGATGCTTCCACAGTGGGAAATTTACCTTCAGCTGGCCATATTCTTGAAGTTGTGCCTTCAATCACATTCACATTCTGGAGCACCCACAGGCTATTGATTCTGGAATGGCAACAACAACGTTGTGGGACGGCTCCTACCTTTCAGGGATATGGGCTACTATGCAACCACCATTAAGGAACCAGCATGGAATGGCAAAGGGACTACATGGTTTGTGGTGTGAAATGCTCTTTCAGGGAGGTGAGATTACCTCTTGGTATTTGGGTGAATGTGATGCTCAGAAACCCGGGTCTCCTCACTGAGAACTGTGTGCGTGTGTGTGGGGGTTGGGAGTGTCATCACTGCACGATGGTTGGAAATCTTAATATTTGTATCAAAGGGGTAGCCGTGTTAGTCTGGAACTGTAAAAGCAGCAAAGAGTCCTGTGGCACCATAGACCATATAAGGTGCCACAGGACTCTTTGCTGCTTTTAATATTTGTAGTATATCATTATCTATAGTCCTATGAAACTCCTACTAATCCTTTCATCCTGCTGCTAATTCAGCCAGCCAAACCTGGCAATGCCAACCTCAGAAAAGCAATAGCAGTAGTGGCCACAGAAGAACTGAGCAGGAGCTCTGTGATCTAAGGAACAAAAAACCACTATGGTGTTTGGGAAGTCCAGACAATAGAAGAATATAGGCTTCATCCAAAGCTAACTGAAGCCAATGTAAAGACACTCTGGAGCAAGATCTCCTGAGCCTGGATATACCAAGACTGGAACCAACTTACTGTTTCATGGATGGTAGCTAGTTCCTGCCTCCTGAAGCTGGACAAGTTCCTCCTCACTTCCTCGTACACAGAATCATACACATCCATCATGGCATCTTCTACCTACAAAAAAGGCATGTCCAGGATAGGGGTCTGACCAGACAAGTCACTCTTCATTTTGCTAGGCACTGTACAAACACAGGAACTCCCCCAGGCAAAGTGGGTTAGCAAATAAAGCCAGATAGATAGAGGGCTATCTCAGGTCTATTAATGAAACTCAAATATAGACAAGAGGAATTTGAACTGCATTTCTTGTTTTACCAGGAATGGATTGTTCCTACAATTCTAGGGAGGACATTTTTTGAACACCTTCCATGAAATAGACTGCAGCTGTTTCTGGAATTAGTACTAAGATGTAAATATTCAGTATAATATATGGCACATTACCTGTTCAGTTTCCATTACAATTAATTTTAGTTACATGACTAACCTGGGTATTGTACTGAATATTTAATTCCTACATTCCCTTCTATGTGACACCATTAAACCATATGAACAAAGGTCTTTTTGTTTTTATACACCAATATTTTTATACTTGAAGTATTTAACTAGCTCAACTACAAGTCTTTTGACAAAATTATTTCCCAAAACATTTTGAAAAATGTTCACAATTTTTGACCAGCTCTAAGGTGTTTTGTTTGAGTAAAGCAGCCTAACTTACTACCATGTAATCCATGAAAAAGGATGGTCCAGTGGTTAAGTCACTTCCCTTCTTTACTCTGACACAGACTTGTTGTGTGACCTTGGACAAGTCACTTAGGGCTAAATCCACACAGGAATGCAATGCCTAACTCCTACGTACCCTGCCATCCAGTGGAATTCATAGCCGCTAATTGTCTTCTGCAGCATGAGGATAATAGCACTTCCCCAACTCACAGGGGTGTTTTGAGGATAAACACATTAATGATGGTGAGATACTAAAATATTCTGATAATGGGTGCCATATAAGTACCTTAAGTAGATAGTTACGCCAGTACAACACAAAAGTAACTCCATTCTAAATCAATGGACTTTCATTGGTGTAAAACTATAGTAATGCAGTGGTGAATCAGGCCGTCAATATTCACTGAAAATATGAAATCTCACAGCTTCAGAAATCTCAACCAACCTTTGTTCAGCTTTCAAAAGAAAAAAAAATCTCAATTGCCCTTTGTTCTAGCTGGGAGCTGGTAAAATTCTATTTCTTTCTTTCATTTTCTCTTTTTCTTCCAATATTGATCTGAATGGATCTGAGACCAAAGCTTAGCACTCAGAATAGAAAATTAATCAGTAAGACCGAGAGCAAGGGGAAGGGGAGGGAACAAGTGCAGTTGGAGCAAACCCATCTCTCAGCAAGGTTTTGCATCAAGTCTTAAGGGTTCTGCTTAGAAAGTTACTTAGAAAAAAAAACAGCGTGTATTATTCTTTGCAGCTCCGAGATGAAACAGGGTTCGTTAGAAAGCGTTAGCCAGCCAACTGCAAAGTCTCTGCCAGGGGCTTATAACTAAGGAGGAGGTAGGAGAAGCAAAGATGACTTCGTTTTGGTCCTAATTCACAGCAACTATGGATTTCAGGCTTTAGGCAATGTATCAAAATATTTCTCCAAAAGTATCAAACAGGGAATAGATATGAAGGAAGTTTGAGATTTTTTATTTTTATGGGGCCTTTTAAAGAGATATGTAGCAATGGCTTCATAGACCTTTGAAAGCAAGAAGTGGTAGAATGAGAGAATTTCATGTGAGCAACGCCACAGAATTCAAGGAGTTGCAGAGGGAATAGCTGGCAATTTGTAGTCCAGTTGGTTGATCATTGGTTCTAATCTACAGAATACCTCTAATCTCTTTGGGGTGATGGGGCTTTGCGGTTACACACAACATAATCAATTAACATAACAGGTGTGATTAGAGAGAGATCCAGCAATGCACGAATAAAGGTTCTGATGAAGATACAAAACTGCCAAATGCAGTAAAACAAGCTGCTCCCAGGAAATTAAAAATTGCCACCTGCACCATGTGACACAAATTCTGTCTGCCTGTCAAAGACAGAAAAGTAGAGGGAGGTTGGTCATTTTGTGACTTTGGTATTACTACTTTACAGTACCACCACAGTCCTGTTCTTCCTAAGTAAACTATATATTAGTCCCAGACATGCTACTGTGGAAAGACTAGATTTCAAACAGTGAGCGCAAAGGAAGAGATGACCCATTGGCAGCCTGACATGAGACTGTAATTAGTGGCTATATTGACTATCCTTTACCTGGCCTGCCCTCTAATACTGACTTCTAGAGCTAGTCCAAACATTTTGTCTACTTTTCCCAAATTTAGTGGCCTTTCAACAAAACCAAATCCTCGTGAAAAGGTTCCTATTTTGTTGAAAATCAGACATTTTAAAACAAAAATCCGGGGGAAAAAAATAAAAAAAAAAACCCTAACAACTTTTCTGACCCATTAATGTCTTACACTTCTGGAAAAGCCAAAGAAGTGAATGAGAGGAGAAGGAAGAGCCATATAAGCCAATTGGTTCTCATGCCATGAAGCATGTTAACTTTTTCTGAACTTTCCCAACCCAAGTGTTAGACACAGATATAGAACTGGTCTGGGACTAAGATGACCTCTATGGACTATATTTTTGAGACAGAACATGCATTTAACTATACTTGCATAGTCTTGTGTAGGTTTATGGTGCTGTATATGTAATTTGTATTCTATACAATAATCATACTATTTAATACTTATTTATAGTTTAGTAAGATAAGTATTTAATAACTTAGACCATGATTTATTTTTATTTTTTTTTAAAAAGGAGCCTCAAGTGAGACTTCCAAGAGTGGGATTTTCAAAAGGATCTAAATGACTTAAGCACTCAACACCCACCGAAAGTCAACTTTAGGTTCCTATATTTTGAAAATCTTGGATTAAGGGTCCTGGAAAGATCCTCTCCACGTTACTGACTAGGGAACTTCTGAAAAATTCAGAAGTGTTAATATTAAGATCTAGTAAATATTTGGAGAAGATACTTCGGGAAGTTTAGTTAGTTCTGAGTATCAGAGGGGTAGCCGTGTTAGTCTGAATCTGTAAAAAGCAACAGAGGGTCCTGTGGCACCTTTAAGACTAACAGAAGTATTGGAGCATAAGCTTTCGTGGGTGAATGCCCACTTCATCAGACGCAAGCAAGCAAGTTAGTTCTGAGGTTTCCAGTTTGGGTGGATGTAGTCAATCATTGCCTCATCCAAACCCCATTAAAGTCAATGGAAAAAAACTCTTAAATTATTTTTGGATCAGGTTCTAAAGCTGCTAGTTGTTTACCTTAGTGATGTGTCAGTGTATCCTGAACCATCAGTGAGACGAGAAAGCATCAACTGATGCTTAGATTGCACAGACCATTAAAGAACTCCCCAAACCTCTGCGCACCTCCAGTGACAATGGAACAATCTGTGACCAGACCACAGTTATTTTCCAAAAGAGTGGCATTATGCAGGCAGCTCAACAGTCGCATTGGCTGAACATTCATACACGTTCTGTACCGGTGATGAACTTTACCCTTAGAGTCCTTTTCAGAATGTCATGCACTCATGCTGCATGCGAACAATCCTAGCATAGAATAAGTGCAGCAATCCAGATATTCACAGCTGTTGGTTGCTGAACACATTGTACAGCTGCTGCCATGTTGGCTGGTACATGATGGTCACAGCTGCATAGAGAGCAGATTCATTCTTCCTCTAAAGCACCATGTCATGGTGTGTATCGGCGGCACTATATAAACACCAACAAAAAGGAGCTATGTTAGGGTAGGAGACTGTTTAGTTACAGACTACACCATTACTGGACCTGGGGAAATGGATCACTTGACTCTTTAGCTGGAAAATTTGTTTGCAATTGGTTGTGTAGTTGAGCTTTGAAAAATATTAGTCCTGCGTTGCTGTTCCTATCCAGCTCAAAATGGGGTGCAAACTCTTAGATGTGAAACTTCCCCTCTTCACTTCTTCTAAGGAAGGTATAGTGCAAGAACAAAAATAAAAAATAAAATAAAATGCAACTCAAAGCAAATGTGAGATTGAGACACCACGTTGAAATTCTGTACCCGCTGATGTCAATGAGAGTTTTACTGATGTAAATGGAGCCAGAGTTTCACCCCTGGATTTTTCTCAAGCAAGGGACAATGGATGCTGCTGAACTAGTCTGCTTAATTTCCATTATACTGTTCTCTCTTGATCCCGGGATTCATGGTAGTGGCACAGTTGCAATGAAGGGCAGTAATTAGTCCATTACATTACTTCAAACTTAATGATTAGCCTCCTTGGATTTCCCATTCCAAGTGCTGAGAAGTCAAGGCAGTGACTCACAGTTCAGCAAACAGGATGCCTTTTAATGTCCTGTTTGAGTGGTTATGTTCATATTGTTAGTAATGTGCTTTAAGAAAACCACAGATGTGCTAAGCACCTTGACACAGACTGGAGCTACCACAAAATGGATTGAGCAATTTGGACAAGAGGTCCCTGGGATGGATTTGTATCAGCCTTTATTCTAAAGGCTTCAAAAAGCACACACATCAGCATAAGTGGGGTCAGGTCACTTTCTAGATTGCTCACTGCAAAGAGGTTCTTGTTACTGAGACTTTCTGCACAGTGAGACTGTTCTGTAAACATGGCAAACCATGCATGTGCTATTGTTGGAACAGTATTTCTGAAAGCAGCTCTGATTCAGATTGAGACTGTCCCTCCTGATCACTACTGATGAAATAGGTTTAGACTAAAGAAAGTCTCCAGTTCGAATGCTTTAGAGTGTAACAGTTTTATTAAGTTCTCCAAGCACCCTGAAGTACACAGTTTCAGTTCTAAGCTGGAGCCAGAGAAACTACTTGTTTCCAGTTGTATTCCTGGATGAAACACCTCTAATTAGAGCCTGCTTAGACATGTCAGCAGATTGGGAGACTACTACAAAGTGAGGTGCAGTCAACTACATCAAAGTTATTTGCGCAGTGTTTCTCACACAAACTGGAATTTTGTTTATTCTAAATGGGATCAAGATTGGATGCTTGCCACTCTCCCAGATTCCCTCCCATCCCTGTGGCCCCCAGGCCTGGTCAGGCTGTCCCAGTGAGCAATATGTTTAAATACAACTGGGCTTTTACCCTGCCTAGAAATTTTAGAGTTCAAGTTCTTTGTCTCATCTAGTGACTAAATCACGTCCTTATCTATTACCTTCTCTAAGTCAGAAATTGCACCTTCCCAGTGTCAAGTTAGTTATAAAGGAGGATTTTATCTTTAGGTACATTTGGAATATATGTATTAGACAACACTGTCTACCTTCTTGGTTTACCCACCCCTGTCATGCCAAAGACTGTCAAGGGAAACGGCATCTGAACATCAATGTTTAGGCAACCTAAGCAAGTCAATTGAAGGCTTATTGGAAAGTTAATGTGTTTAGAATAGCACCAAGAATGGCTGTAGCCATAAATTTAGTTAAAGCATTCAGCAAAGATTGTTTAGTAAATAATCTGTTAGCAAACCTGGAATTTGAGGACAGTTACAGGAAGTTTTATCATCAATTGAATAACCATTTTATTGAAAAAGATGATTTTGCACTTATTTCTCTTTCATCTGAAAAGTCCTGCCAAGGCAGAGTTATGGAAGCATTCTGCTACAAAGTGGTTACTTTTTGGGGGGTCTTTGATACGCCACAACTGAGATCATTCATAGTGGCCTCAACAGATCTGCGCATTCCAAGCTCATAGTTGTCTTTAGCACTGTTTTTTTAACCTGTACGTGTATCTGTTTTACTGCATTTTCAAGTCATAAATGGATAACAACTCTATTCCTTCATAATCTGAGTAAGTGAATCATTTACAGTTTCATTTGACTCAATCTTTTATTTTTTTATATTTTTTAAGGTGTAAAGCCATGTGTATTCATGACACTTTAGAATCCTGGAAACATAAAAAAAAAAAAAAAAAAAAAAGCAAATTCCCTGCTCTGTGGCGCTTACAATCTAATTACAGTAGATTGAAAACATAACAGAACCTGGTGGGAAGGATGGTAGAGAACTTAAGCAGGAGTTAGTGAAGACAGAATGAAACAATGGGAGCACTGTAGTCCTGCACTGATTCTCTTTCACGCTGATAAACCCAGATAGCCAGAAATGACAGAAATTACTATTGTCATGCATGATAGGCCACGATGAGAATCGAGGATAATGGATCTTGATCATCCAAGCAGAACCCTAATTAATAGCGAGGCCATCTGATTGAAAGACCACCAATGTTTCTGACAGTGCTTAAAAGAAGAAAGTAGACAAAGACCCTTTTGCGATTTCCAGAACTCTGGGGCTACCTGAGGCCCACACAAGAATCATAGCTTCAAGCTCATTGGAAAGTCCCTGCTCCACCTCTGTGAGCAGACTTGTTTATAAATTACAGCAGCAGTACAGTTAAACACAAGTTTCCTTGTTTATGCACTGCAGAGAACAGGCCAGAATCTCATTTAACTGGCCAGCAAAGAATTACCCCAGTGGAAGGGGACTTCTCTCTGGCATGAATAGAGCTGGCTCCTCCACCCCTCTGGAGGATATGTCAGAGCACAGCAGTGGGGCCAGGGGTCTGGCACAGTTCAGTTACACTATGCCAGTCCTCAACTGCAGTAAGTTAAATCAGCCTGGGAATCAGGGAGCCTTAACTGATCGACCCCAGCCAAATCTGCTGAGGAAGCTCTCTTTGGAAGGTTTTATGTATATTCAATCCTAGGTTTTTGTACACAGGATCACTAGTGCACTTCATTTTCAACTGTATGGAAGCACAACAGGAATTCTTTATGCATGGGGTCTTGAGAATTACCACATTGTTAATCCATGTATATATCTAGGCATCTAGATTAGGCTATCAGTATTGAAAATGTTGGTTGAAGGGCTTGATCCTGCTCCCATTCAAGTCAATGGAAAAAACTCCCATTGTCCTGAGCGGACAGGGCATTAGGAGTCCGCCAGTGGAGGACTGTAGAAAAGAAATAAGGGTGCTCCATTTAAGGAATAGTTCTTTTTTCCAGGCTCTTGTGCACACTTGTATAGCAGGCAAGAAAAGATCCTCCAAAAGCTGGGGCTGGGAGGTGAGAAGAAAGCAGGGAAGGCAGGGAACGGGGAGCACAAAGCGAGGGGAGACGAGAAGCAGGGACCGGGAAGGCAGAATGGTGCGGGAGAGAAAGGTAGGAATAAGAGACAGTGAGATGGAAGTGGACAATAAGAGGAGTTGCTAGGGCAGAAGCAAGGAATTGGAAAGCGCAGCTGAGGGAGGAGGAAAAGGACTGATCTAAAAGCCCGATTCAAAGTCCATTGAAGTCACTGGAATGACTCCTACTGACTTCAGCGGGCCATAGATCAGGCTCCTGGTTGCTTTTAAAGAGCTCACTCATCTCCCATTGGTGTGAACAGGTTCTTGCTTTAGAGTTTTGAATGTCTTGGTGCAGTTTTCTATTCTATTAATAGCCTGTCAATTCCTCCCTTTAGTTCTCCTCAACGGCAATCAATAGCAGCAGCAATCTGGTCAGCACCACAATCCAAAATGGGACCACAAAGGGGAACAAGCTAAATGGTGTTCAATCTCCACCAATTGTTTTGGGACGGTCACAGAGGCATCGCATTAATGAAGGCCCTCAGCTCACCATCTCTTACTCCTACCTTTCTCTCTTGTAACTATACACTGCTTTTTCCAAGAGGTTCCTGCACCAAATTATTACACCTTCTGCAGGAAAATAAGCAGCAGCCAATTTAACTGTTCACCTTTTTGCCCTCCATGCCATTTCTGTTGTAGTCTCCCCACATCCCCTCCTTCCAAAAAAATGCACATTGCTCCACTGGAACAACCTAACTGTCCTAAGTGCGTAAGCAGACGCCAACCTCCATGATACAGTTACCCGCATCACTTTCCAGCTGAGAGATACAGCTCCATTTTCTGCATGGTGCTGTTCAAGAACACTACTTGGAATTAAACATGTAGCAAATCACACACGGCTTCTACTCTCTCATACTCCTCTGCCTTCCACTGAGGGAAGGGAGACTTTGCATAGCACAAGGTTTTTAACGGTTATTGAACATATCCCATCCCCATCTTTTATGCCTACTAGATGGCAGTGACATAACCATGGATGTGGCTAAAATGTACAGTACTAGGCAGCAGGGAGATGAAAGGTGCATTATATTTCAGGCCCAATCTTGTAATGCTTATCATGCAGGACAATCTCAGAACCCTACCCAAAGTCCCAGTGGCTTCTGTGGAGCTCTTTGTGTCTGTCCGTCCATGTGGAATAGTTTGCAGATCAGGACTTTAGGTGGTAAACTCTTCAGGGAAAGGACCTGACTTTGAGAAACAATCAGCATGCCTCTGGGTGCTAAGTTAAAAAAAAAAAAGGACATCTCAAATGAATGAGAGGTTCCATCCAAGGAACAGCTGCGATGCTGGTCAAGGCTAATCAACTGGATTCCAAGTCACAGAAATTTAGGGGTTGCCAGATTGGACCAGTGGTCTATCTAGTCAAGTATCACGTCTCCTACGGTGGCCAATGCCAGATGCTTTAGAGGAAGGGGCAAGAAACTGAAGTGGCAATTATGGAATAACTTGCTCACAGGCAAAATTTCTTCCTAACCCACTCAGGATTTAGGATGTGCCCTGAAGAATGAAGGATATGATCTCTGCCAAACATTAAAAAAAAATCCTAACATATTTAACTGTGAAGTCACCTTATAACTGACCTAAAGGAACCCTACTTGGCTTTATTATGGCCTCTGCTGACACTCTTCTGGCTGGGAATGAGAAGCTGCTGTGATGGGGACAGGGACGAAGCATGAAGTGCTCTGTCAGTCACTGGCCAGCAGAACATTTTGGCTGACATAAATCAGAGCAGCCCCACAGCTTCTCTAATTTAAGTTAGGGGCTGATTTGGACAACTAGCTGTGCCAGACATAATGGTGGCACAGATGGAGGATTGAGACCAAATTATTTAGCATGGTGATTGAGTATATAACTAGGAGTAAGGGGTGAAATTAAACAAAAGATAATTTAGGCTAAATATCAGTAAAAACCTTCCTAACAAGGAAGAGTGTTGAATATTTTCCAATGGCAAGTAGTGGGAGCTTTATCACTTACAGCATTTCAAATCTGACTGGAGAAATTATTATTTTATTTCTATAGAGAGAATAATCCAGAATTCTTGGGGTTTACATGACCCATTAAGTCTCTATTTCCAGTATCTTGATTTTATGAACCCTGAACTCCTAAACTCAAACTGACTCTGATGTTGGGTCCTGACTCTCAAGTCCCAGAATCAACTCTAACATCGGAACTCCAAGACTTCAGGCTAAAGTCAACACTCTCTGACATCCCGCCCAATCCTACAACTCTGTACTCTGGCCACCAGACCCATCGAGTCCTGTAGCTTGGACCTGTGACCTCTCAACCTTGAATCATGAACCTTCTATAATGTTGTCCCTGAATTCTTTCCAACCCTTAAGGCTACCCCACTCAATACTTCATCCCTGCCACTGGTTATCTCTGACAAAAGCCAGATAAAAACCTTTGTTTCACAGAGCCAAGAACCATGAACCATCACCCAGGGATCCTGGACTGCTAACCTCTGAAGTCGTACACCTCAAAAACTTTCAAGTACTTTTTCCACAAAAATCCTTAGACCCTCCTGTAAAGTGGCAATGTAGCAGTAAAAAACAGTATAGGCCTCTCTTCTTTTAAAACAAGTCTTTCCTGGAGCCTAACTGGTTGAAACAAGAGAAAAATCCTCTTTTCAGACATGAATAAGTCTCTTTACAGGGATCATCACTTTAAGAAGTGGATGGGTTGTTGGATACCAAAAGTTCCATTGAAGCCAAAAATAAAGTTGAAACAGAAGGAAAAACGTTTGAAGATTGAGTAGTGGAAGAATGTGCTTCAGCCACAAGCTTCAGACGCAGCTTAAGCTGTTCAAAAAACTGCTAAATAAAAAAAAAAGAATACACACTTTTTTGAATATTTAATCAACATTCTGATTTAAAAAAAAAATTCCCCAAGATTTCAATGAATATTTTCAACAACAAAAAATTTACAAAAATCTCACCAGTTATAGAGCTGGTTGAATCAAAATCCAGCAACATTTTTGCAAAAATAAAATTCTGAAGTTTTTCAAAAATTTCAGTGAAATTCTCTGAAAAACATTCTGCCCACATTTGAAATAGTTGAGAAAGAGGTAATGCCCCAAAATATTTGAACACAAAAATCCAGTCTAGTGACACAGAAGATATGGATGATGCCCAGGAATGCAGCAGAGACAGGCACCATCCTTCTCAAAAATATAGTATTGTATTCTACACTCTGACAGGGGAGATTCAACCTTTATAGTAGCTGGACCAAGAGTATAAAATCCCTGCCAGAAGGAATCAGAGCAAACCCAAATCTTGCTACATTCAGAGCAAAATGTAAAACCCACATCTTGATGAACATAAGGGAACATGCTTAACTTTGAGAATATGCTTAAGTGCTGTCCTGAATGAGACCATTTTCCTGATCTGAGCTTTTAAATGGAAATTATAAGAGTTCACACATAATTCAAAGCTACTTCAGTCCCAGCATGTATTCCTGCAAGGAACAGTATTTTGTGCATGCAAGTCTGGATTTTACATTTTTGATACACCTGTTGTTGCATCTTCCTTTGAAAATTTGATCTTTACACTTGGAATTGTGACTAAAACAAAGCTAATTTCAATCCAATATGAACTGACGAGGGAACCAATGGTTGTGCTCTTTTCCAAATAGAACATTTTTGATCAAAAGCCCCAAATTTAGGAAATTATTTGCAAAGTTTATGTATCATTGTTAATTTTGCCTTTGCTCTCACATTCAAAATGCCAGGATTTTGCTGTCCTAAAGCTGCAGTCTTAAATATGCCACCCTGCTCAATAACAAAGTAATCAGCTGCTGCTCTATTATGAGATGCCTTTAATTGAATTCTGCCCTTTAGAAAAGCTGAGTGGTCCCCTGGGCTATGAAGGAGGATGCAGTAGGCAGAAGGAGTTGGGGAGTGGATGGCAGGCTGACAGATTAAGAGATGGCTGTTAGCTGACTGCAATATTCCTGAGGACAGACATCAAGGTGGCTTATAAATCTTATAAATGGAGGGGAAGACAATCTTACATTATCGGCTATCAGTCCTGGAGTGTAAAAGGTTTGGCTTCTCTTGTCATCATGCAGTGAAAAGGAAGATCACAGGCATTTGTGTGCAGATTCCTGTGAAAAATCTTGTGTGTACTGCATCCACCGCTCTATAAAAGCTAACCTATTAATTTATTCCCTATGCACAATACAGTACAGAATTAAGTGGTCTAATCTTTACTCCCACCTGAAGGCACTTGGGAAAATTGTTACTTATGAAAACACTTAGCAATTTATTAAATACAGGTCTTGATTTAAACAATGAAAGGAGTTTGCCACATAAAGAGAGGCGGTTCATATTCAAGGAACACACTGATCCCAGGACAACCAGGAGACAGTCCCCTGGAATTTTGGGATGATGTAAGCATTAATGTTAATCTCAGCTTCCATTTAATGAAAGCCAAGTCCAGCTCTTCTCCTGCAGAGAGCACTTTCAGATTATACACTGATGGATTGTGGCAGAAGCTAGTCATGGAAGAATCTCTAGAAAAGTATTGGCTATTCATGGCAAACGCTGCAGTCACTCAGGGCCAAATTACAAGAGTTGCTAAATCCCTGGCAGAAATTCCTTAATTATTCCTTCAATGATTTAATATTTGGGCTTCTGCAGATTATACTGCATGGCCAATAGGAATTCCCTCCTAGCTACCAGCTAGCTCCTAACTGTCAGTGTGGCCTCTGGCCACAAGAAGTCACATCTCAGTGAGGAGCTAGTTCGGATGCTGGCAGAGTGGAGGGAGGCAGGTGAGGTGGTTTGGGGGGCGGAGGGGGGGGGTGCAGAGAGAGAATGCTGCCTTCCCTACCATCAGGTCTCCTGTGATGAGAGAGAGGCGGTAACAGACAGAAAAAACATAAGCCCCCTTCTCCCAGCAACAGTGGGTTCTCTCAGGAGGTGGGAGTTAGAAGAAAGGTTAACCTCACAAAGGGAGGAGGATGAGCACACACAGCAAGAAAAAAGACAGATGACAGGAGGAGGAAAAGTAGGAAAAGAGAAAATAATCTGAAGAGGGAGAAGATGAAAATAAAAAAAACAAGGAGAAAGAAATGGAAGAAGGGGGGGAAAAACGAGCGACAAAAACAACTTTTAAGTTGGAAAACTCTCTTTGTTCCCCTATATAATATTGTAATTCCCTGGCACACGTCCCCGCTTCACTCCCTCCCTAGCTTTGAGAGAAAGAATGGGATGGTTATTCTGAGTGCTTGTTATATTAATATTGCTAGCTACTCTAGATTCTGCAATGAAACAACAGAGGGAAAGGGAAAGTCCTAAAGTTCACCAGAATGCCCGCCCACCAAACCTCGAAAGCATGTCTCGCTCAGGGCACGTCTTCTCTAACAACGTGAAAATCACCCCCACAAGGGGAGTCCTAACCAGCGCTGATAGCTGCAAGTTTCAGCGCTGTAAAATGGTAGTGTAGACAGTCAGGGCCAGCTCTAACTTTTTTGCCACCCCAGGCAAAAAAAAAAAAAAAAAAGAGCGCCGCCCCGCTGTAACATCATTTCTCCCCCCCCACCCCCCGCAGCACTGCCGAAACCCCCGAGCGCCTCGCCGGGCCGCCCAAACCCCAAACCCTGGTCCCCCTCCCTCCCCAGCACCTCGCTGGGCCGCCCAAACCAACGCCCCCCTCCCCGAGCACCTTGCCAGGCCAGCCAAACCCTCGCCCTGAGCGCTGCGCCGGGCCACCCAAACCCCCGCCCCCCCCCCCCCCCCAGCACCGCCACCCCCCAGCGCCGCCAAAACACCCCCCACGCTGCCCGGCCTAAACAAAACAAAAACACCCCTCGAGCACCTCCCCACCGAACAAAACAAAAGAAACCCCACCGCGAGCGCCCCCCCCCATCGCAACATGGGACGCCCCTTCTAAGGTGCCACCACAAGCACGTGCTTGGTGGGCTGGTGCCTGGAGCCGGCCCTGTAGACAGTGCACCAGTACTCCCAGCGCTGTTTTTTCACACCCCTGAGCGAGAAAGTTTCAGCGCTGTAAAGTGGCAGTGTAGACAAGGCCTCACCCACAGAAGTTAGTCTAATAAAAGATATTATCTCACCCACCTTGTCTCACCAGATCTGATAACACATGGGGGTCCTAGAGTCAACAGGACAATTGTGCACTGGAAAAGAACATCAGAGGCTGGCCACTATGCAGGCAGAGACCTTGGTAGGAACAGCTGGACTTCCCTTCTATGGTCAGCTTTTATGATGGTTTCAAGTTCCTTCCTTACCACCACCATTTTAACCTAAAACCAGTCAGGTAAATTTAGTGGTGTGGGTCAAAAATCTCATGCTGCTGGCTCTCCCCTAAAGCCTTACATCCAACTCTGGAACTGTGTAAGTGGCTAGAAAAGTGTAATGAGCAAACATGGTGTGATGTGGGGTCTTCACAGTCACTGGAACCCAGCACAGACATAGCAAGTCGCCTCTGAACTTCCAGGCTTTCGAGTGAAGATACAGGGTAGTGAGTTTTGAAAAAGCTGGAAATTATTAAGCCAACTTCCCAAGAACACAGTATCAGCATTGAATAGCCAGGGTCAACCGAAGTGTAATAATATGTATGTACACAAATACAGCCCCCCCCTCCACAGAAACACACTCAATATCGACAGCACTTATATGCTATTTAGTTTAGGCCTCCATTTTCAGATGTGGCTAGTGATTTTGGATGCCTCCGTTTTTGGGAGTCTAACCTGAGATACTGTAGAAAAGCCTGATTTTCAGAAAGTGCTGAACACCTGCCCTCTATAAATCAGGCCCCGTTAAGATGTCTCATGCTGGGCAACCAATAATTTTGGGGCAACCAAAATCACTAGTGACATTTAAAAAGGATTAGGCTTTAATTTTTACAGGCATTTCTATGGTGCTCAGCACCATGGTACAATTTCTGACCAGCTCACGCACATTAACAAATTAAGCCTCAATGCTCTAGTGTGATAGGAAAAATATTGTCACAGTACTCACAAATATCTACACACATACTTCCCTCCAGGCTCACCCCCACTTACGGACCTACTTACAGATGCATACATGCAGAATACAGACCCAGGTAGGTACAGTAAGGTAGGCATAGATCAGCACTGTCTAATAGAAGTCAAAACAGGTTGAATAGGTTATAACAGACTTAATGTGGTTCTACTATATACATGGTTTTCATGCTCTAATTCAAAGTGCTCACTGAGAATGAGTTACACAGTCTAGCAGAGCAGTGCTTGTATAAGCCAAAACAGCAACCATTATGCACTCAACGACGAGGAGTCCTTGTGGCACCTTAGGGATTAACAAAAACTTATTTGGGCATACGCTTCCGTGGGCTAAAACCCACTTCTTCAGATGCATGGAGTGGAAAATACAGTAGGAAGATATATGTACACAGTACATGAAAAGCTGGGAGTTGCCTTACCAAGTGTGGGGTCAGTTCTAATGAGACAATTCAATTAAAGTGGAAGTGGGCTATTATCAACAGGAGGGGGGGGAAAATCACTTTTGCAGTAGTAATCAGGATGGCCTTCCTACTCGCACCTTCTTGTCAACTGTTTGAAATGGGCCACCCTGATTACCACTACAAAAGTGATTTTTCCTCTTGTTGAGAATAGCTCACTTCAACTTTAATTGAATTGTCTCGTTAGAACTGAACCCCCACTTGGTAAGGCAACTCCCAGCTTTTCATGTACTGTGTATATATATCTGCCTACTGTATTTTCCACTCCATGCATCTGATGAAGAGGGTTTTAGCCAATGAAAGCTTATGCCCAAATAAATGTTAATCTCTAAGGTGCCACAAGTTCTCCTTGTTGTTTTTGCTCATACAGACTAACACGGCTACCACTCTGGAACCTGTCATTATACACTCAGTAATAGCTCATACTCAGCTATATCAGAACCTGTCACTGAAAGTCAAAATATTAGGCAGGACAGCAGGGCTGTCTCTTGCTTTTTCTGAACAGTGCCATGCAATTTTCAGCTTCCATCTGGACAGCCACCAGAAACAAGCAGAGGAGATTTTTAAATGTAATGTCTTGTTATTGATTTAGGTCATGGTAAAACACCTCGAGGCCCCAATCAGGGCCTCCATTGTGCTAATGTTATACATACAGCCCCTTCCCCCCACTCAAAGGAGAATTATCTGAAGAAAAGCTAGAGACTGAAATACCCAAACAAAATATTATTGACTCGACAGGAAAGGGACCAAAAAAATTTCTCGTCTAAATTCTAGGATAACGCCCATTCTGCAAGCGAGTAATGAAGTGTCTGATGTGGCTCCAATAAGGTTCTGGAAAGTCCAATTGAACAATATTATGCACATGCTGGCCCAAATGCATTGCATTATAATGTTCTACAGCCAAAATGCTTCTGAAATAAATGTAGTCAAACTTTACTAATTCTGGGTCACTGAGAACGAAAATGATGCTTAAAATTGTTGATTGGCTCTAGTTTTCAAGATATGCTATTGGGTCAGTATATACGACCCTTGACTTGGGAATGGCAGAGGATAAGTGAGTTATAAAGGGAAGGGATCTCAATTTAAACCAGAAATGACTAAAATACATCTTTGACTGGATCTATGAATAAATCTATGACTGGGTTTGGACAGTACTTGCTTTTTAGGCAAAACAATGAATGATGCAATCTGAAGCTGGTATTGCATCATACCTGATATGAATTGCATCATGTTATTCCTAGAAGTCATGGATGATGCAATCATAACAAAGCTTACATCACTCTGCTGAACAAATTGCCCTATATTAGCTCTAGAAATCATACAGTGTCGTGCTCTCTTATTTGTCAGTGTTTGATTTTGCAAAGGGACACATTTCTGTTTAGCCAAAGTGAGAAGAGATGCCTCGTACTTGTGTGAACAGTGCAGATAACTTCTGCTCTGTTTGTGGTGAAGTGACTTTTGCATCACAAAAGCGCAGTATAACCACTATGGTTAAGAAAGCCTATCACCTTTATTTTGGCTGCAAAATTGGAGATCAGGACAAGAGGTGGGCCCACACATATGCTGCAACAAATCTTCGCCAGTGGTTGAACAGGAAAAGGAAATCTATGCCTTTTGCAGTGCCAATGATTTAGAGAGAGCCAACAGATCATACCAGCAATTGTTACTTCTGCATGGTGCCTCCAGTTGGGAAAGGTGTGTCAAAGAAGAAAAAGTGGACTCTGCATTATCCAAACATTCCATCTGCTATGCGCCCAGTACCCCACGGAGAAGGACTGCCGGTTCCTGATGCACCAGAATCATTCTCACTTGAGTCAGACGAGGAAGAGGAAGAGGATGAATCTTCTGGTCCTGAACCATCAATGTCACAGGACCCACATTTTCTCCCATCCTCCTCTTCTAAACCACACCTCATAACACAAGGTGAACTGAATGACCTTGTCAGGGATTTGGAACTACCCAAGAGTAAGGCAGAGCTGTTGGGCTCCAGACTACAGCAGTGGAATCTCCTGGCAGGTGATGTTAGGGTTTCCATGTTCCGTGACCGTCAAAAGGATCTTGTCCCATTCTTCTTCATGGAAGGTGATCTTGTAGCCTGCAACAACATCGATGGTGTGATGGCAGTCCTCAACATCGTTCACAATCCAGATGAGTGGAGACTGTTCATTGATTCATCGAAGACAAGTCTTAAAGCTGTTTTACTGCATAATGGCAATGTTTTGCCATCAATTCCAGTTGGTCACGCAGTCCATATGAAGGAAACCTATGACAACATGAAACAACTTTTGAGGTGCATAAACTATGATCAACATCAGTGGCAGCTTTGTGGTGATTTGAAGGTTGTTGCTCTCTTGCTTGGTCTGCAGACTGAATACACAAAGTACTGCTGTTTTCTCTGCGAATGGGATAGTCGTGCAAGAGATTCCCACTACATCAAGAAAGATTGGCCACTCTGACAGTCATTGGCGCCTGGGAGGAAAAGTGTTCAGCATCCACCACTTGTTGAATCAAGGAAGATTTTGTTACCACCCTTACACATCAATCTGGGTCTGATGAAGAACTTTGTCAAGGCCATTGACAAAACACAAGCAGCTTTCAAGTACCTCCATGGAAAATTTCCGAGGTTAAGTGAAGCTAAGATAAACGAAGGTGTCTTTGTTGGTCCTCAGATTCGTGAACTTCTTCGAGATGATGCATTTGACCATGCACTGCGTGGCAAGGAAAAGACAGCATGGAAAGCCTTCCAGTTAGTGGCAATACATTTTCTCTGAAACAACAAGGCAGACAACTACAGGTTGTTGGTGGAAAACCTCCTCAAGGCATACAAAAGCCTTGGTTGCAACATGTCACTAAAGATACATTTTTTGCATTGTCATCTAGATTTTTTTCCAGCGAACTGCGGAGCAGTGAGCGACGAGCACGGCGAGCGATTTCACCAGGACATTGCAACAATGGAGAAACGCTTTCAGGGCAAATGGAGCCCATCAATGCTTGCAGACTATTGCTGGACAGTGACAAGAGATGCTCCATTTAATGAATACAAGAGACAAGCCAAGAAGCGCCGAGTAGACACTGAATAGGACTAAACTATGTACATAATAGTTTTTTGCCTTTTGTTTCATAATCAATTTTATTTATATAACCCTTTTGCTGATTTTTAAAGTGTTACATAAACAGGACAGGTGAAATATTATCATGTAAAGCAACCATAAACACATGAAAAGACCTAGGTTTACAATTTATGATTAAAACTCTACTATCTACACAATATACATAGACATAAAATGTAAAAACAAATACCTTAGAAACAGTAGCCAATCAGTTGTTTTAATTGTCATATTTGAATTCAGCACATCAAAATACATAATAAATAGCACATTTTATCTCTGAAGCAGACGACTTCTCAAAAATTGTAGACCAGTGTTATAAGACAATTTCCCTAGGTTCCGGAATCGATCTTTCCTAAGAGCCAGTACGTACTGCATCAAATAGCTAGTAAATGTACACCAAGCAAAGGATTTATGAATTCAAACAAACAAGGGGCAGCAAACAAGGGGTTAACTCCAGTTTCACTTTTCCTTTCCCTTACAACAGGTATGTAGGGGGAACAGCTGTAAGAGGAGCTGCTAGAGAAGGAGAATGGGGAGAGTGCCTAGGAGAATTATTTGCAATAGGTGCTCTGTGAACCCTGGGTTGGGAAGGCTTTGTTTAGTTTGTTTTATGCCGATGCTCATCTTCACTTGCTTTTTGATCTATGGTCATAAAAATCTGCTCTTGCTGCAAAAATCCTTCCTCACTACAGCAGTTTTATTTTTACTGACTCATCCTACCAAATGACAGGGCCAAAACTTCCCCAGCTCATGTGAAGGGTTTCTAAGTTACTGCCAACAGCGGTAGAAAGATCAAGAAGTGACACTGACATTTCTTTTCACCTGTGTACTAACTGCTTATTTCTGAACCAGAGGTTCCAAGACAAACCCAGGATTTTGGTGATTAATGAGGACCTGTAACTAGACCACTCCTGTTTATAAACACCATCCTTGTCAGTCAGGCTCTCTCCCACTTCTATAAAGGGGAAGCTTTACAAACAGGGTTCAATTGGTAAACAAAGGGTTAATGTTAGGTGATAGCACCCACTTAAACAGAGCAGTTACTGGGAATGCACCTGGTATGACAGTAACTGGTTTTCTGAAAAGCAGATTCAATCCCTTATTTTCTGGAACCAGGCTTTCCTAATGTAGCTGAACGCTATGAAATAACTTCACTCTTATGGTGGGAGCCAAAGCTGTCCAATTAAAGGAACACGCACACAAAAAATCATCATTACTAATTTTCCTGATTCCTTTACTGTATTGTATGGTCAGTGATATGCATGAAGCAGCTTCTCCCCTCTTCTATAATTAAATGCTCAGCAAAATTCAAGGAGATACATTTGCTGCTTGTGGGCATTTAGCCAGTTGGATCACGGAAAAGTAAGGATAATACACTAGCCTTCCCCCTGCATGATAGGTCACAAGTGGGAATGTACTTGGATTGTCTGAGGTCTGAATCACTTCAGAGAGGGCTCAGAACTAGACTTTGGCCTTGGCTACACTTGCGAGTTACACCGCTGTAAAGGCTCCCCCAGCGCTGTAACTCACTCCCCGTCCACACTGGCAAGGCACTTACAGCACTGTGGCTCCGTGGCGGCAGCGCTGCATATACTCCACCTCCCCGAGAGGAATACCGTGTATTGCGCCACCGCTGCAGCGCTGCGGCGCCAGTGTGGCCACCCAATGCGCTGTGACTGGCCTCCAGAAGTATTCGGCAGTATCCCACAATGCCTGTTCTAGCCACTCTGATCATCAGTTCAAACTCTACTGCCCTGGCCTCAGGTAACCAACTATGTGACCCTCCCTTAAAATTCCCCGGGAATTTTAAAAATCCCCTTCCTGTTTGCTCAGCCAGGCATGACGTGGAGTACTATCAGCAAATCTTTCCAGTTGACCATGCCTCCACGCACCAAGCGAGCCCCAGCATGGAGCAATGGCGAGTTGCTGGACCTCATCAGTGTTTGGGGGAGGAAGCTGTCCAGTCCCAGCTGTGCTCCAGCAATAGGAATTACGATACCTTCGGGAAGGTATCAAAGGACATGACCGGGACGCCCTGCAGTGCAGGAGCTGTGGAGTGCCTACCGCAAAGCCCGCGACACAAACGGCCACTTGGGTGCTCCCCCCGCGCTGCTGATTCTACAAAGAGCTGGATGCGATACTTGGGTTAACCCCACCTCCACTCCGAGCACCACCATGGACACTTCAGAGCCAGGGTGGGAGGAGGAGGAAAACGGGAGTGAGGGTGGTAGGGCGGATGGAGACACCCCGGAATCCCTGGAGGCATGCAGCCAGGAGCTCTTCTCGAGCCAGGAGGAAGGTAGCCAATCGCAGGGGACGGTACTTGGTGGAGAACAAACAGAAGAGCAGGTTCCCGGTAAGTGTTTTTTTTTTCCAGGGAAGGAATTTTTTCGGTGTGGGCTCTTTGGGAGAGGAGGGTTAAGCATGCATACCTAGATGCGGAATAGTGCACTGATGTGGTTTATCACATCGCGGTAATTGGCTTTGGTAATCTCTTCGAATGTCTCATCCAGAACGTGTGCAATGTGCTTGCGCAGGTTTATCGGGAGAGTCACCATGGTCCTTGTCCCAGCCAGGCTAACGTGTCCGCACCACTGTACTGCGAGGGGCGGGGGGACCATTGCTGCACACAGGCAAGCTGCATATGGGCCAGGGCGGAAGCCACATTGCAGTAGAAGACCCTCCCTTGCTTCCCAGGTCACCCTCAGCAGCGAGATATCGTCCAGGATTAACTCCTGTGGAAAATGTGGGGACAGTGTTCAGTGTAGGTGCCCCCTGCAGCTGTTGGCTCTCCCCAAGGCACAGAAACCCAGAGGTCAGTGCAGCCCTGAAACAATCAGTCCCCCTTACTCACCATTTTGAGGCTCCCGTGGGTTGTGTGTGCTCTGTTTGGGATGGGAAAATTATGCTATTGTGTAGACCCTGTGTGTGCCCACCTTAAGTGCGGGGGAAATCATTACTCTGTCTGGTATAAACAATGCTGCCTCTGTTAAATGTTGCATTTTGCCTATACAGCTGCAACAACCTTGAGACCTCAGCCGTCCCTCTTATTGCCTGCTCAGAGACTGCAAAGACTCAGGAAGAGACTGCGAAAAAACAAAGAAGACATGCTGCAAGAGTGATGCGGCAATCTATTAAAGAGAATGAAAAAGCACAGAACTGGAGGGAGAGAGAAAGCAGGATCCGCCAGGAAAACGCAGCGCACCGGCGGCAAAGCACGGAGCACTGGCAGCAAAGCACGGATCGGCTCATAAGCATCCTGGAGTGCCAAGCAGATGCTATCCAGGAGCTCGTAGCCATGCAGAAAGAGAAGCAGTACCACAAATGCAAACGCCACCCCCCCCCCACAGTCCTTGTCTCAAAACTCTTTCCGTTGTGCCCCACTGTCCCCTCCAACCCACTTTCCCCAACTTCCGTGTTCTTCACGCCACCCGCTGCCTCCAACACCAGCATCTTCACCACCCAGCACTGAGAACCACGATCCTTACTCTCTGCACTCAACCCCCATCACCATGCAGTATAGCTGTCCTGAAGTGCAGTACTCACTGCACAGCACCCCAGACAGGACATACGCGAATCTGTGATTGTACTGTTCCCCACTCCACCCCTTTGCCCTTTCTGATTCCCAAGCAGTTGTGTTTCTTTTCAATAAATGGATTTTTTGGCTTTGAAAACATTCTTTATTATTGCATAAAGTAAAAGATTCCTTAGCCCAGGAAATAAACAGGCACTGCGAGTCTGCTTAGCAAACACCGATTCCTAAAGATTGGAACTACTGCACTTCACTCCCGTGCAGGGCACCAGATATCACTGCTGGTTTTCAGCTGCAAAATTGCTCCCTCAAGGCATCCCTAATCCTTGCAGCCCCGCGCTGGACCCCTGTAATAACCCTGCTCTCTGGCTGTGCAAATTCAGCCTCCAGGTGTTCAACCTCGGAGGTCCATGCCTGAGTGAAGCTTTCACCCTTCCCTTCACAAATATTATGGAGGGTACAGCATGCGGATATAATCGCCGGGATGCTGTGTTCGGCCAAGTCCAGCTTCCCATACAGAGATCACCAGTGGGCCTTTAAACGTCCAAAGGCACACTCCACAGTCATTCAGCACCGGCTCAGCCTATAATTGAACCGTTCCTTGCTGCTGTCGAGGCTCCCTGTGTAGGGTTTCATGAGCCATGGCATTAACGGGTAAGCGGGATCTCCAAGGATCACAATGGGCATTTCAACTTCCCCTACTGTGATCTTCCACTCTGGGGAAAAAAGTCCTGGCCTGCACATTTCCTGGCCAGCCTGTGTTAATATCAATGAAATGCCCACGGTGATCTACAAGCTCCTGGAGAACCATAGAGAAATACCCATTCCGATTAACCTACTCGGATGCTAGGTGGGGTGGTGCCAGAATAGTAATGTGCGTCCCATCTATTACCCCTCCACAGTTAGGGAAACCCATTTGTGCAAAGCCATCCACTATGTCCTGCACGTTACCCAGAGTCATGATTCTTCTGAGTAGGATGCGATTAATGGCCTTGCAAACTTGCATCAACACGATTCCAACGGTCGACTTTCCCACTCCAAACTGGTTTGAGACCGACCGGTAGCTGTCTGGAGTTGTCAGCTTCCAGATTGCAATAGTCACCCGCTTCTCCACTGGCAGGGCAGCTCTCAATCTCGTGTGCTTGCACCGCAGGGTGGGGGTGAGCTCCTCACACAGTCCCATGAAAGTGGCTTTTCTCATCCAAAAGTTCTGCAGCCACTGCTCATCATCCCAGACTTCCAGGACGATGTGATCCCACCACTCAGTGCTTGTTTCCCGAGCCCAAAAATGGTGATCCACGGTGCTGAGCATGTCCGTGAATGCCAGAAGCAATTTCGTGTTGTACACGTTACGCGGCTCGATAGCCTCGTCGGACTCCTCACTCTCACTTTGGATCTTAAGGAATAGTTCGACAGCCAAACGTGACGTGCTGGCGAGACTCATCAGCATACGCCTCCATTCGGACTCCATTTCCTGCAGACAGATCACGCTGCACAGAAACCGTTGAAAGATGGCGCCAAAGTTGGACAGATACAGAGGGATTTCTGGGATGCGAAGCGATGCATCACGGGGCATTGGAACAGGACCCAGAATCCCCTGCACCCATGCCCCGTTCCCACAACCCACGGCGCCAGAATGGGAAGAGGTGCTCTGTGGGATAGCTGCCCATAATGTACCGCTCCCCATAATGTACCGCTCCCAATGGGGCTGCAATTGCCACAAATGTGGCCACGACAGTGCGCTGGCAGCTGTCAATGTGGACAGACTGCAGTGCTTTCCCTACTCAGCTGTACAAAGACAGGTTTAACTCTCAGTGCTGTACAGCTGCAAGTGTAGCCAAGGCCTTTCAGAGGGGCTGCAGGCCAGGACTGAGGTGTACTAGAACTAAACTAGCAGGTGATACTGCAGGTTGAGATTGAGGTGAACAGGTAGAGTTGCATGTTGAATAGCTGGGGATGAGGTGCAAGTTTATATTGTGTTTGGAAAGGCGTAGGGTCTGAGGACAGATTGAGTGCTGATAGCTCAGCACTAGACCTAGTTGAAAATGAAAAATGAAAAAGAAAAATCAAAAAGGTTTTCACTTCAAAGATTTCTTTGAGCTGATTTGCCCTGGGGAATTTCGGCACCTCGCCCACTGTTTGCCTTGCAACAATGCAGTTCCTGCTGCGGTGTTAGCAGTAGAAACAAGAGTAGACAGGATAGAGAGGCCTTTTTTACAAGGTGTCATAACTATAAAGGGAAGGGTAACAGCTCTCCTGTGTACAGTATTATAAAATCCCTCTTGGCCAGAGACTCCACAATCCTTTTCCCTGTAAAGGGTTAAGAAGCTCAGGTAACCTGGCTGACACCTGACCCAAAGGACCAATAAGGGGACAAGATACTTTCAAATCTTGGCGGGGGAGGCTTTTGTTTGTGCTCTTTGTTTGGGAGGTTGTTCGCTCTTGGGACTGAGAGGGACCAGACATCAATCCAGGTTCTCCACATCTTTCTAAACAAGTCTCTCCTATTTCAAACTTGTAAGTAAACAGCCAGGCAAGGCGTGTTAGTTTTACTTTGTTTTCTCAACTTGTAAATGTACCTTTTACTAGAGTGTTTATCTCTGTTTGCTGTACTTTGAACCTGAGGCTAGAGGGGGGTCCTCTGAGCTCTTTAAGTTTGATTACCCTGTAAAGTTATTTTCCATACTGCTTTTACAGAGATGATTTTTACCTTTTTCCTTTAATTAAAAGCCTTCTTTTTAAGAACCTGATTGATTTTTCCTTGTTTTTAGATCCAAGGGGGTTGGATCTTGATCCACCAGGAGTTGGTGGGAGGAAGGAGGGGGGACGGTTAATTTCTCCTTGCTTTAAGATCCAAGGGGTTTGGATCTGTATTCACCAGGGAATTGGTGAAGAATTTCAAGGCTTCCCAGGGAAGGGAATTAGTTTTTGGGAATGGTGGCAGCGGACCAGATCTAAGCTGGTAGTTAAGCTTAGAAGTTTTCATGCAGGCCCCCACATCTGTACCCTAAAGTTCAGAGTGGGGAAGCAGCCTTGACACAAGGGCTAGACAACTTGTTGGTGAAAACACCCGTGTCCCACTACTTTAGTGTTTCCACTGATGGTGCCAACAATGGAGCTGCCAAAGTTGAGATCTACCTGTTTCTCCATGATTACCAAGCCTTTTTATTGTCCTCTGACTGATCCTTGCAAGCATGCTGTTATACCTAGAAGCCTTCAAGTGCTGTTTCCACGGAGATGGACAGACTCAAAGCCTTCCAGGGCTCATTAGTACTGAAGCATGTGAGCAAGCAGTAGCTGCACAGCAAAATAGTAGAGAAAAGGTTGCACCCATATAAGGAAAACCCCAGCTCTGCAACAGCAATTGCCTATTTCTTTACAGCAATTAGTGGGGAGGGGCGGTAAAGTCCACTAATGACTTGTGAGGCTGTGGAGTGGAACCTCTGGGAGTTAATTCTCTATGCAAATCAGAATCCCTGGCTACACAACATCATTGGCTAATGACAGAGCAGTCTTCTGCCAGGTGGAAGACCCCAAAAGTCACAAGTATGAAAAGCTGCAGCTCCAGCACACGGCATTATAGTCTACATGATATTATGCAGGATACTACCACTCATCCACTCTCGTTAACCAAAACCCAGTCATGTCCCTCAAAAGTAGTATGGAGTGTATGGCATCCCTGCTCACTAAAAGCCTTATGCGAGCAGCGGCAGCAAACAGGGCGGCTAACAGGGGAGTTTGAGAGGGAGTTTGCAGGGGAGGCAGGAGGGCGCGGTGTGGTCTGTACCCCATTCCCCCAGGTGTCGTGGGCAGGAACCGCAGCAGCCATGAGCCAAGCAGCAGCAGCAGACAGAATGCAGATGGCGACATGTGGGAGCTGTGGTATGTATATAGTCCTAGCAGGAGACCCGGAACAAAGGTATGTGTGTATGAAGTGTCGCCTGATAGTGTTACTGGAGGAAAAGATTAAGGGGCTGCAGATGCAGGTAGATACCCTGGTGGAGTTTAGGCGGGGGTTTGAGCAGCTGATGGAGGAAAGGCAAGGGGGGGCTGAAGGAGAATGCCCTGTGGCGGAGATAGAGGCAGAGGTAGAGGACGGTGAGAGGGGAATGGAGGGGGGAGAACATGGGAGGTGGAAGCATGTGACTGTGAGAAGTAGGCCAAGGAAAAGAAGGGCCAGTGAGGGGGGAATAGAACTCAGGAATAGGTTCGAGTGTTTGGATAGCGAGGTGGAGGGGCAGCAGGTGGCGACTGAAGGTGGGAGGGTGAGGAAGAAGAGAAGAGCAGCTAGTCCAAGAGAGAGAGGGGAGGAGTTGATGGAGACAGCACCAATTCTGGGCCCCGGGAGGATTCAGGAAGGCATAAGGGGGAGCATAAGGGAAGATAGGAACAGGCACAGGTCAGGACTAGAGGGATCGGAGACTAGATTACTAGATCGCACTGTTGCCAGGCAACGGCAGGTGTATGTGATTGGAGACTCTTTACTGAGGAGATTGGACAGGCCTGTGACCAGGGCGGACCCGGAGAACAGAAGGGTGTGCTGTCTCCCGGGCGCAAAGATACGCGGTGTGGACCTGCGGTTGAAAGGATCCTAAAAGGAGCAGGTAAGAACCCCTTGATAATCCTTCATGTGGGAACGAATGACACGGCTAGGTTCTCGTTAGAGAGGATCAAGGGAGATTATGCCAGGCTGGGGAAGACGCTCAAGGAGATAGAGGCTCAGATTATCTTTAGTGGGATTCTGCCCGTTCCGAGGGAAGGGCAGCAAAGGGCTGATAGGATTGTGAGAATAAATAGTTGGCTAAGGGAGTGGTGCTATAGGGAGGGCTTTGGGATGTATGGCCACTGGGAGGCTTTCGGGGACAGACACCTGTTCTCGCGGGATGGGCTTCACCTGAGTAGGGAAGGAAATAGACTTCTAGGAGGGAGGCTGGCTCATCTAATCAAAAGAGCTTTAAACTAGGAAGTTTGGGGAGACGGTTGGGAGATGCACAGTTAATCTCCACGCCAGATTCCAGTATGGAAAAGGTGAGTAAAAGGAGAGGAGAGATAGCCGGGGAGATGAGATTGGACATAGGAAGGACAGGGGGGACGGACACAAGGAGGCCCGCAACATATAGTGCTGCTAATGGGAGACGGGCTAAACGACATACATTAGGGTGTTTATACACCAATGCCAGAAGCCTAGGTAATAAAATGGAGGAATTGGAGCTCTTGGTCCAGGAACTGAAACCGGATATCGTAGGAATAACGGAAACGTGGTGGAATGGCAGTCAAGACTCGAACACAGGTATGGAGGGGTATGCGCTGTTTAGGAAAGACCGGAACAAAGGTAAAGGTGGGGGGGTGGCCTTGTATGTCAATAGTGAAATAAACTGTAAAGAAATAATAGTGGATGGATTAGATAACACAGAGTCTGTCTGGGCAATACTCACACTGGGTAATAGGACTACTAGAGCCTCTCCGGGGATAGTGCTTGGAGTGTGCTATAGACCGCCGGGATCGACCCAGGATATGGATAAGGAACTATTTAATGTGTTTAGAGAAGTAATTACTAACAGAAACTGTGTAATTATGGGGGACTTTAACTTCCCAGATATAGATTGGGGAACAAACGCTAGTAGCAATAACAGGGCTCAGATGTTCCTAGAAGTGCTTGCTGATCAATTCCTCCATCAAGTGGTAACTGAACCGACGAGGGGGGAGGCCATTTTAGATTTAATTCTGGCAAGTAGTGAGGACCTTGTTGAGGAAGTGGCAGTAGGGGACAATTTGGGCTCCAGTGATCATGAGCTAATTCGGTTTAAAATACATGGAAGGAGTAACAGAATTAAATCAAAGACTAGGGTTTATAATTTTAAAAAGGCCAATTTTAACAAACTAAGGGGACTGGTAAGGGAAGTGGACTGGGCAAACGTATTAATGGATTTAAAAGCAGAAGAAGCCTGGGATTACTTTAAGTTAAAGATGCATGAGCTGTCGGAGGCCTGTATTCCAAAAAAGGGAAAAAGATTACTAAGCAAGAGATTTAGACCGAGCTGGATGAGCGACCGACTCAAAGGGGCGATTAGGAAAAAACAGAAAGCGTATAAAGAGTGGAAGAGGGGAGGGATCAGTAAGGAAATGTACCTAAGTGAAGTCAGAGAATGTAGAGATAGAGTGAGAAAGGCCAAAGGCCGTGTAGAGTTGGACCTAGCGAGGGGAATTAAAAGCAATAGTAAGAGGTTTTACAGCCACATAAATAGGAAGAGAGCAAAGAAAGAAGAAGTGGGACCGCTGAAGTCTATTGCCGGAGAGGAGATTAAAGACAATCTAGGCATGGCGCAATATCTTAATGAATATTTTGCATCAGTGTTTAATGAGGCCAATGAAGGTATTAGGGATACTAGCACCAATATAGAGGGGCATTCGGGATGGGGGATTACCGTATCCGAGGTGGAAACAAAACTTGAACGCCTTAATGGGGCTAAGTCGGGAGGACCGGACGATCTACATCCGAGAATATTGAAGGAATTGGCGCGGGAAATAGCAGGCCCGTTAGCGATAATATTTAATGAATCTGTAAACTCAGGGGTGGTCCCGTTAGACTGGAGAATAGCTAATGTGGTTCCTATTTTCAAGAAAGGGAAAAAAAGTGATCCGGATAACTACAGGCCTGTTAGTCTAACATCTGTAGTGTGCAAGGTGTTAGAGAAAATTCTGAAAGAGAAACTAGTTAAGGACCTGGAGGGTAGTGGCAATTGCGATAAATTACAACATGGTTTTACGAAGGGCAGATCGTGCCAAACGAATCTGATCTCCTTCTTTGAGAAAGTAACGGATTTATTAGATAAGGGAAATGCGGTGGACCTAATATACCTGGATTTCAGTAAAGCGTTTGATACTGTACCCCATGAGGAATTATTGGTTAAACTGAAAAACATGGGGATCGATATGAAAATCCAGAAGTGGATAAGGAATTGGTTACTGGGGAGAAAGCAGCGGGTTGTATTAAAGGGTGAACTGTCGGGTTGGAGGGAGGTTACTAGTGGAGTGCCTCAAGGTTCGGTTTTGGGACCCATTTTATTTAATCTATTTATAACTGACCTCGGAACCGATTGCAGGAGTGGGCTGATAAAATTTGCGGATGATACGAAGGTGGGAGGCGTTGTAAATTCGGAGGAGGACAGGGATATCCTGCAGGGAGACTTGAATGAGCTTGTGAATTGGAGTATCAGAAATAAGATGAAATTTAATAGTGAAAAGTGTAAGGTGATGCATTTGGGGATGACTAATAACAATTTTAGTTACAAGCTGGGGACGCATTGGTTAGAAGTAACGGAAGAGGAGAAGGACCTAGGGGTTCTTGTAGACCGCAGGATGACTATGAGTCGACAATGTGACGTGGCGGTGAAAAAAGCCAATGCTGTCTTGGGATGCATTAGGCGAGGTATATCGAGTAGGGATAAGGAGGTCCTGCTTCCGTTGTACAAGGCGCTGGTGAGACCTCATTTGGAGTACTGTGTGCAGTTCTGGTCTCCCATGTTTAAAAAAGATGAACTCAAACTGGAACGGGTGCAGAGAAGGGCCACTAGGATGATCAGAGGAATGGAAAAGCTGTCGTACGAAAGGAGACTAGAGGAGCTTGGGTTGTTTAGTCTGACAAAGCGAAGGCTGAGAGGGGATATGATTGCTATCTTTAAATATATTAGAGGGATTAATACAAGGGAGGGAGAAGAATTATTCCAGCTTAGTACTAACGTGGATACCAGAACGAATGGATACAAACTGGCCGTGGGGAAGTTCAGACTTGAAATTAGACGAAGGTTTCTGACCGTCAGAGGGGTGAAATATTGGAACGGCCTACCGAGGGAAACGGTGGGGGCGACGGACCTGTCTGGTTTTAAGATAAAGTTAGATAAGTTTATGGAGGGAATGGTTTAATGGTAAAACATAGTAGTCAAGGAAAGCCAAGCAATGGTGGGTAAATAGTATAATGGCTAACGGGGTCGGGCTGGAGACTCTTGCCTATATGCTCGGGGTCTTACTGATCGCCACATTTGGGGTCGGGAAGGAATTTTCCTCCAGGGCAGATTGGCTGAGCCTCTGGAGGTTTTTCGCCTTCCTCCGCAGCATGGGGCAGGGATCTCTAGCAGGAGGGTCTCTGCCGATTGAAGTCACTAAAAACAGGATTGGGGACTTCAACAGCAGAGTCCAGGGAAGGGGTAGGGACGGTTTTATGGCCTGCAGCATGCAGGGGGTCAGACCAGATGATCATAATGGTCCCTTCTGACCTTAAAGTCTATGAGTCTATGAGTCTATGTCCACCCAGAGATTTCAGAGCGCTCTGAAGTTGTTTGGAAAAAACAGGTCTTTATTGTACTAGCATGTATGAGTTAATCTAGATAATGGGTCTACATACTGTAATTTAATTCGTAGAGATCTCAGAAAGGTAAGTGTTTTCTATGAGGTTCGGATTGGGAGTTCATCCCCATTCCTGGCCCTCCTTCCCTCGCCTTGTATAGCATAGACAGAAAAAAGCCACATACCATCTACACTAGCATGGCTGACATCTACATCTTTATCTCTCCTACAGATCTCTTCCTAGTTGGATCAACTTTTGCTATTTTCCTATTTCAGTCATAATTAGGACTTCCTAGTCTATAACCCTGCAGAGCTGGGATTTATGAGGCTCCCATTTTCCAACAATCTTCAGCACTCAGGATTGCCAATGGTTTAATTACTACTGATTATGCAATCATGGAACAGGAAATCTATAATAAGTGTGTGAGCGACAGGGTAGAGATCTTAATATTTGAGGGTCCATGACGAGGATTTTTATGGCAATTGGTTACTTCGGTTTTCTTCTTTCACACTCATATGCTACTTTTTTTCTTGTTAGAAGTACCCTAATGTAAACAGGTTAGAGACCTCAGCCAGGAAAGGCTCTAAGGCAACCCAAATGTAGGAAAGAAATTTAAAATGCTGAGGGATTTGTCCCTTTAGTATAAGTCACTATAACCTCAGATTAATGATTCTACATTACCCTTGTAAATGATTTAACTCTAAAAGCAGAGGGAACCTCAAATCTGTGTGGAATATATGTAACTTTGGGACAAAATATGGGACATTTCAGAGGTATGGGTAACCCTTTTGTAGAAAAAATAGAAAACCAAGCAGATATGGAAGAGGTAGGTTCATCAAACTGAGGTACTATGGTGTCCAGGTCATACAATACTACCTGATCACATATGAATCATTCCCATTTTCTGAAGATGGATCTTTAAGATGCTCAGGGAGAAAAAGCACCCTATTTTTATAGTCTTTGAACGATGCTTCTGTTTAGGACTGCTTTAAAATTTTCTGTTTAAACTATGTTTTGATGGAAATGGGGTTTTCTATTAAATGTAAATGTTCATGGAAAGGGTCTGCTTTCTGCAGAAAATTTAATTTTTTGTCAAAAATTAACATGCCTAAAAACTGAAAAGTTTTGGTCCCAAACCCAAAATATTTAGATTTGACTATGGAGTCATGTGAATTGTAATTCAGTTCTCTATGCACAGGGCATCCCTCCTGAAGTACATCTCTCTATGATGCATGGCCTCCCCTCACCCAGAGGAGAAACCAACGTGCCTCACAGCAAATATAGCCTGACCATGCTCATGAAGGAATATAAGAGGGTGAGGTACCTCTACTACAGCTTCCAGGAGACACTGCCGTGGCTTTTCAAATTGAACTATTTTTGCTTTCTGTCAAAATATTTTGTTTTTTTGCTGAAAAGTTGAAGTTTTTTGTGGATAATCCCCACTTTCCAGCCAGCTCTACGTTTATCCACTAAAGTAGTCTGCAATCCATTTGTTGATGTTGACTGGTAGCACCAATTCATCTAATATCCCAAGCACATACGAACCGGGCAAGGATAAAATGTCAGTGCCCAACCTTGAGGAAAGTACTTTAAGTATAGATCTAAATAGTTGTGCAACTTTTTACAAATGGACATAGTATAAAAGTTTGGCTTTTTTTTTTGTCTGCACTTCCAAAATCTGCTCTGTTTGACGAGACCAGCCTACAGTAGGCTCTTAGGAAACAACTAGTACCCATTTAAATTTTTTTTTTTTTGAGAATATCTGAAAGAGAATGAGCCTGAAGTGTCTGAACACAGCTCTTTCCTCCATTTTTCTCAGACTGATCATTAACAGGCCACTGCAGGAAGTTCAGCCCATTTAGGAGATTTTCTACAAAGTGAATTGAGTTACCATATTTTTTAATACGTCCTCTTATGGAGTGTATGTTATGTTAAGACAAAGTCTCTACTTATCTGTAAGTATATCTGTGAGGGTAACTGTAGGGAGAGAGCAAATGCTATTTGACCTTGTATTCATTACAAATGCATTCAAAGGACTCTCTTCTACCATGTATCATGTCCTTTATCCTGAATATTCCTTTTCCCAACTCCACATTTTTAACAGCTGCTTAATCTTTACCTTTAAGGCACAGGTTATCCCATAGTGCTACATAAAGTGAGCTAGCAAGATTGGATTTTGGAAGTGTTGAAATTTACTGTAGATGACTCCACATTGTTGAGAAAATTGGATTCTCCCTTAATGGTGTAGGAAGCTGTGTATGATGGGAAAGGCAAGTAGCACAGTAAATGGTGCTGCCAGCTACTTTTCAATATTAAACCAAAACCAGTGCAGTTGAACCATTTGATAATGCATCTTGTGTGAAAGGCCATGTTGTAAAAATAAAGAGATGGTAAATCCAGGTTTCAGCTCGCCAAGCTTTTTAAAGGATGTCGTGTGATAAGTAGAATTGTTTCCTTTTCTCACAGATAAAGCAGAGAACTTCACTAGTAGCAGACTCAATAAATCATCATAGGACACATGTTCATTTTGACAAATTCAGTTCTGCCCATTGAGGAAAGAGAAGAAGCTGCCACCTCACAATGTGGTTATAACAGACTGAAGGAGGAGGGGACACTCACTACATCAGACAAGGAATTGGGGGAGCATGCTGACCCAAGCTAGGAAGAGGAGGGGTAGATCCTCACTACTTTTAGCAAAGGAGAAAGAGCTGTGCTTTCTTTCTGCTCTCTTACTTGCCAATTAGATAAACTTACTTGTCAACAACTATGCCCAGCTGTCTTACTGATGGAGAAGATATTAGATTGATAAGAAGGTACTGATCCTTTCTTTCACACCACTGAAAAGAGACAACTTAGAGCTGGTCAAACTATGAGGGGATGAGGGGAGAATTTCAGAAATTTTGAAGTCGTTTTCAGTCTGCATGTTTTCCACATTTGAGATTTTTTTCCCCTCCATTTCAGCCCCTCTTCCCCCGCTCACGTTTATTCCTTCTCACTGAAAATGGGTCAGAGTAAAAATGAAAATCGGGGAGGGGGGGGGGGAGAAGAGAGACAGTGGACTAAAATTCTTCATTTTCCAATTTCATTAGAAATACTGAAGATTCCTAAAAACATTTATTGGCCTATTTTGAAAAAAAAAAAAATAGGCCATTTCATCCCATGAAAAAAATTTTGGTTCAAAATCCTCACTGAGCAGACATCAGAGCAGAAGCCCAGCAATTCCTATTGAAAGGGTGGCTTGGGGCGAAAAAAAGATAACAAGTGTGTTAGAGCAGTCTGGCCTGGCATGCCCCCTTCTCCACATTGCAGCATGACATGCACACCTACCTCAATTTCCCCTTGCAAAATCCCTAGTAAATCCACTTCAGGCTGTCTTGCCTGAATAATACCCCTCCCTGGGGTCAGTGTATCACCAAAATACAGTTCATTAAATTCCTGACAGAAGTTCCAAACAGTCTATTTCACACATCCAGTGTATAAAGTCCTTAAACCCCTTCTCAGAGTGCATCCCCACCACTCTCTCTGCTGGGAGTTCTTCCATACCACACTCCAGTATCTTCCACCACACCTAGGCGCCTTATCTGTCCTCTTCTTCTGTTGCTCTGCCAGGGCAGCCACTTCAGCCCATTCAGCTGGAGTGCAATTCCGCTCTTCCCAGCGGGAACCCCTTCCACCTCTCTGCTGGGAGATCATCTTTACCAGGGGGAGAATCCCTCACTCCCTCTGGCCTTCTCACTGTTCCTCTGAGCCCAGCTTACTGGTGTGGAAATATCAGTGGGTGAGCCCCTCTGCTGCTCCCCTGCTTTCAGCCCTCTCCAGCCCTTGGCTCCAGCTCTCCACCTTTGAGACAGCAGGCATCTCCCTCTGCTGCTCTTTCTGCCATCAGCCCTCTCATATCCTCCAGCCCCTGACTTTCTGGCTTGGGGAAATCAGCCAACAAACCCTTTGGCTTCCTTCTGGGACTTTCCACAGACCTCTGGTTCCTGGCAGCTCTCATCTGTCCCTGATGCCCAGTCAGACAGCTTGGGTTCCGCAGGTCTCTTTCTCCCACACTGAGTCTTGCCCCTCAGATTCTCTCTAGTCCTGTATAGCCCCCCCGCCCCCCCCAATGTGCTGCCCAGACCTCTTAAATGATCAAATGGGAGCTCCTGTTCTAGCACAGGGGAAATGGACTTACTTAATTTATTTCATGTCATCCTGTGACAGAGTGACATGAAAATATGCAGAAAAAATCCCACCCCCCCAACCTCACAATACTCCTTGTCAAAACAATTTGTTTTTTTTGGCAAATATCTATATTAATTTAATATACTATTTTTCTTGTAAATCTAAGTTTCCCCGTTCAGTTATGTCTGAAATAAAAAATGTCATTAAGTAGCCTATTTATGTAGTGGAATTTCTTAAGGCCAACTATATGCAACTCTGAACTATTTTTTGTCTGATAACACTTTTTTTTTTTTTAAATCTCTTATTACAAGCACATTTTGCAAAGGAATCCAAGCTGGGATGTTGGCCTCCTTTCTGCGTTGATTAATGCTAAACATTTTCTTATGAAAAAGTCACTGTGTTAAAAGCTTTAGCTAGAGCTATGGAAAATACACAAATACAAAAATCCTTTTCATAACCTTCTCAGTGCACTCAGTACTGATGGGCAATACATTCACTATTGCAGGCAATGGCCTCTCAAATACAGGCTGACAAATGGGTGGTGATTATGCGATATTAATAGATCATCTTTTAATGACCCAACCAGGTGGCCCTTACAGAGATTTGAACTGCTGTAGACTTGGGATGCTCAGAACACATTTCCCAGGCCAGTTGTAATCTCCATTAACCTAGTGTGGGTCTTTGTTTCCCTCTTGTCTAATCCTGCCAAGAAGGGTAGTTTTTCAGTCCTATTTTGAGGTTTGAAGAGAACCACCATGCAGTCATATGACAGGATTTAAAGAAATTGTTCTGTGTGTCACATCAGAAGGGTAACAATTTCTTCCAATACCATACGAGTTCTCTAAAAGATTGCTCACAGGATTACTCTAATCATTCATCTCTCGCATGGAACTAACTTAAAGGCTTTAATGATTACTCTGTGTACCCAGGTTCTGGGAAATTATTAATTGGAGTCTTATTCCATTTGACTTCTTCAGAGCTCATATTCCAGGTAGCAATTACTTTACTGAAGCTTCTGCATTTCATGGTAAAGAGGCTATTGGTTGGCTTTAATCACTAAGGAAATAAAGGCTGGTTCCAAATAGTTAGGGTTACTGACATTTTAAAACCGTAGTAATTAAGCTATCTGGATTGTTTGGCAAGCTAGGCTCAAGCAAACAATATCTACTTGAATATGGCCAAATGTAAATTCATGCATCTGGGAACAAAGCATATAGGCTGTACATACAGGATGGGGGGCTTTGAAAAGGACTTGGGATTCACGATGGATAATTAACTGACAGTGAGCTCCCAGTGCAACATTAGGACCAAAAGGGCTAATGAAATCCTTAGATGTATGAACAAGGGAACATCAAGTAAGAGGAGGGGGTTACATTACCCCTGTAACTGGCACTGAAGTGGCCACTGCTGGAATAATGTGTTCAGTTCCACAATTCAAGAAGAAGTTGATAAATTAGAGAAAGTTCAGAGAAGAGTCATGAGAACCACTAAAGGATTAAGAAAGCATACGCTCGAGTAGCTCAATCTGTTTAGCTTAAAGAGAAGGTTAAGGAGTGATTTGGTCACAGTCTGTAGATATCTACTTGGGGAATTAAATTTGATAGAGGACTTCTCAGTCTAGCAGACTAAGGTATAAGATGATTCAATGGCTGCAAATTGAAGTTAGACAAATAAGGAATGGAAATAAGGTGTAAAGTTTTTTAACAGTGAGGGACCATAGGAACAATTTACCAAGGGTAATGGTGAATCCTCTATTGCTAGACATTTTAAAATCAAGATTTAGGGGGAAAAAGATCAAAAAGATATACTACAGTGAAATCCTATGGTGCAGTTTAGAGGAGGTCAGGCTAGATGAATATCACAAGAGACCCTCGTGGCTTTATAATATATCAAAATGTGTTCTGTTGCTTTAAGAGTGAATTGCGCTCTCTCATTACAGGAAAAAGTCTCATGGTCATTCATCTTGTGTTGTTCTCCTGGCAAACTAGTTTTAAAATCACCCACCATGATTATTGCCCTAAAGGGAAGAACTAGTAGGATCAACCAAATCATATTAAACATTACGTTTTGTGGATTATCACCCACATTCAACTCATTGACCAGGTGCTACTGCAATCTAGGGCACTTCAGGATCACAAGGACTAAGCAGATGAAGAGCAAGATATTGACCTTGAACAACTAAGTGAAGTTTATATAGATTTACAGAATGCCTATTTGAATAGCTAAGTATTGTAGCCCAGTGGGCTAGTTTGCCTTTATAATATTCAAAGCTTTGCATTATATTCAGCAGTATGCCTGTGTCCTGTAAGATATTAGCTACAGCAAGTTACCATAAGGCTTGACACCTATGAACTTTGAACAGATAAACGTTGCATAGATAAACGGCCCAATGGAAAACCCAAGTATATGGGGAGCTGAAATAGAGTTTAAGGGGAAGTTCTAACCACAGGTACATAATTCAACCACAGAAGTGTCCCAGCAATGAACTGATGTACAAAACAGGTACATGAGATACATCTAAGGCTAGCCTGCTTGCTTGCAATATATAAGTTTCTTATGGATTTGATTATTTGTTTTATAATAGGTTTATATTAGAGTATATTTTGGCAGTAACACAAGGGACCTGCAGGCAATATCCTGTATGTTGAGCTAAGGCAAAGTTAGCACACATATGTTTGGAACCTTTCACCTAGTTAGATGGTGAGGGGTTAAAGCATAAGATCCGTGTATGGTTGTGACCTTTAACAAAGAGGATGTGTTAAAGCAGGTTGGCATAGGGGCTTTCCTAAGTTCATACTCTTTTAAGCTTAACAGGTACACCACAACCCAGTGGAGGACAGAAATAACAAATGTGATACCTAAATCACAAAAGGCCATGGTAATGAACTGATGCATATGATAATAAGTTGAGATCATTGATATACTAACCTACAGGAAAAAGACACTCCCACATTAGTAAAGTGAGGAAATACAAATAAGGAAAAGAGGGAAAATCCCTTACTGAATATGCATCAAACATAGTGGCGTCAGCGTAACATATTATAAAAGTGGCATCCCAGCCTACGGGGTGGTAGGAGAGAGAGATGTAGTCCTTGGGAGGTGCCAGAATGATGGCCACTGGTGATAATGGGGAAGGTGATGGTGAGGAGGAAGACGATGGCAATCATTTCAGGTTGTTCTACAAGGGATGGTGGGAGTATATGGATGTGCAGATGTACATTCTGTAGGATCTCTATCTTATTAAGCTGGGGTGTTTGTGATTGTGCTAAATGTATTAATAAACTATATTTGTAAATCGAAAAGAGTTTTTATAGTGTGAGAGTGTTGCAACTGTGCACATTGGGGTTCCCAACTATATAATAATTTGAATAATACTGGGCCTGATCTTGGAACAAGTACCTGTCTACCCGGAGAGTGATAACTGGAGATTCTTAAGTATTCAATAATACATAATCTAAAGATCAGGCAACAGTACTGAACAAAATTTAAAACTTCATGTCATCTTCAACGTTCAAATGTAACAGGTGTTTCTTTTTTGGTAGCAGTCACTGCTATAGGATCACCATCTGATGACTGGTTCTTGGTATTTCTTAGTAAGAAACACTTACCTCACTGTTGTTGGTGTATCTCCAGAATGCAGTCTGTATCAGTGCACAGAAAACAATGGCAAAACAGAAGAATCCCTGAAGACAGAGAGAAAGCACTGTTACTTGCAGCATTTCCTCTTCAGGGGCTGAAAACATTTATGTGAAAACACCGTAGGAGAATAGTTAATTATATTGGCTTTGGCAGGTTTAATGCAAGTCACAGTTAAAAGTTAACTTCTTTTAAACAACCTTCAAAATTTCAATCACTTAAAGGAAGCCAGCTTCACAATAGTTTTAAAATTCCCTGGCAGGGACCATAACTACACAGTGGCCTTTTAAGGATGTTCAGCAGAAGAGCATGTTGTGTACAATAGAGTTGCTAACCTATTGCTTCAGGTTCTACAAAGAAAAATGTGAAATTAAGAAATTAGATTTAAAATGTGGTTCTATTCTGAAGTGAGACTATGTGAAAAACTGCACCTTCCTACTCAAGAGATCCAAACTCCCTGTGTGTTCAGAGCCTGTCCGCTCAGTAGAGAGAGAAAAATATTACCATTTTTTTGGCTCAATAACACAGCAGAGCCAACAGCTATGAGAGAGTGAGCTGAATTCTACTCTGGCTTGTGCTTCAGAGTTGTTAACTAAGTTCCAACTGCAAAGCCAAGCTGATTCTTACTGACTCCAGTGGGGGTTGTGCAGGTGTAGGACTGCACAGATGTAATCAAGGTCAGAAACTGACCCTGAATAGTATGGCTAGTGATAAGGATGAAGAAGTCAGAAAGAATGCAGGCTGACTTTCCTATTCTTGGTGAAGTTTCCAGGACTGGCTGTTAGAAAAGCCATCTCTTTAGTTGCAGAAAACAAAACAAACATTTTATCTGGAGATTGAGTGAAAGGTGGGATGCCTGTCATGAGGATGAGACCAGTAGATCCTGCTTACCTAAACGAAACATGACAGTAAAATGTTTAAAGGCCCATGGATCCTGAAGTTGAATCCAGAATTTTATTGAAAACTAACATTTTGTGAAAAATTGTCAACATTTTAAATATTTCTACTCTTTTTTAGAAATTTTTCTATGGCTTCATTAAATGGATGCTTTAACTGAAATGTTATAAAAGTATGAAAATTGTATGGCAGGCCATGAATGCTCACAAATTTGGGGGTTGAGGTGTGGGAGGGGATGAGGGCTCTGGCTAGGGGTGCCGGCTCTGGGGTGGGGCCCAGAAATGAGGAGTTCAGGATACAGGAGGGTACTCTGGGCTGGGACCGAGGGGTTCAGAGGGCAGGAAGAGGGTCAGGGCTGGGGCATGGGAGGAGGTCAGGGGTGCAGGCTCCGGGTGGCGCTTACCTCAAGCAGCTCCCAGAAGCAGCGGCATGTCCCCCCTCTGGCTCCTACGCGGAGGCACAGCCAGGTGGCTCTGCACCCCGCCCCGTCTGGAGGTACCGCCCCTGCAGCTCCCATTGGCCATGGTTTCTGGCCAATAGGAGCTGCGGGGGCAGTGCTTGGGACGGGGGCAGCATGCAGAGCCCCCTGGCTGCCCTTACGCATAGGAGCTGGAAGGGGGACATGCTGCTGCTTCCGGGAACCGCGTGGAGTGGGACAAGCCCCTGACCCCGCTCCCCGGCTGGAGCGCCACAGCAGGGCAAGCCCCGGACCCCGCTCCCTGGCGGGCGCTTGAGGACCAAATTAAAATGTCTGTAGGGCCGGATGTGGCCCTCAGGCCGTAGTTTGCTCACCCCTGCTTTAAACCATGATTTGAGGACATCAGTAACTCAGCCAGAGGTTATGGGTCTATTACAAGAGTGGGTGGGTGAGATTTTTGTGGCCTGCAATGTGCAGGAGGTCAGACTAGAGATGATCATGATGGTCCCTTCTGACCTTAGAGTTTAGGAGTCTGAGAAAAAGGTTGAAAATGCACACTATTACTGACAATATTTCAGGCTCTCCAGGGCAACTATCTGACACCATGGATTGTGAGGTCACAGTGTCCAATAAGCAGCTGAACTATTATAACACACCACACTTCCAAAGCCTAAAACTAGAAGGCAAGTAGACAGAAATGCTGCCAGGTGTCAATACAAAGAACTATGCAATGTGATAGCTTAGGCCTCGTCTACACTACGAGTTTAGGTCGAATTTAGCAGCATTAAATCGAATTAAGCCTGGACACGTTCACACGACGAAGCCCTTTCTTTCGACTTAAGGGTCCCTTTAAACCGGTTTCTTTACTCCACCTCCGATGAGGGGATTAGCGATAAAATCAGCCTTAGCGGGTCGGAACTGGGGTAGGGTGGACGGAATTCGACGTTATTGGCCTCCGGGAGCTATCCCACAGTGCTTCATTGTAACCGCTCTGGACAGCGCTCTCAACTCAGATGCACTGACCAGGTAGACAGGAAAAGCCTTGAACGTTTGAATTTCATTTCCTGTTTGCCCAGCGTGGAGAGCACACTTGACCACGCAGAGCTCATTAGCACAGGTAACTGTGATGGAGTCCCAGGATCGCAAAAGAGCTCCAGCATGGACCGAACGGGAGGTACGGGATCTGCTCGCCATATGGGGAGAAGAATCAGTGCTAGCTGAACTCCGTAGCAGTAAAAGAAATGGCAAAATATTAGAAAAGGTCTCCAAGTCCATGAAGGACAGAGGCCATAACAGGGACGCACAGCAGTGCCGCGTGAAAATTAAGGAGCTAAGGCAAGCCTACCACAAAGCCAGAGAGGCAAACGGAAGGTCCGGGGCACAGCCGCAAACATGCCGCTTCTACGCGGAGCTGCATGCCATGCTAGGGGGTGGAGCCACCACTACCCCAACTGTGTGCTATGACTCCTTCACTGGAGAAACACACAGGGAAGAGGGTTCGAGGTACAAGGAAGAGGAGGATGAAGATAATGTGGATAGCTCACAGCAGCAAGGAAGCGGAGAAACCGGTTTCCCCAACAGCCAGGATATGTTTATCACCCTGGACCTGGAGACAGTAACCCCCGAACTCACCCAAGGCGTGCTCCCAGACCCTGAGGGCACACCGGGGACCTCTGGTGAGTGTACCTTTGTAAATATTACACATGGTTTAAAAGCAAGCGTGTTTAATGATTAATGATTAATTTGCTCTGGCAATCGCGGCCAGTACAGCTACTGGAAAAGTCTGTTAACGTGTATGGGGATGGAGCGGAAATCCTCCAGGGACATCTCCAGAAAGTTCTCCTTCATGTACTCCAAAAGCCTTTGCAAAAGGTTTCTGGGGAGGGCTGCCTTATCCCGTCCGCCATGGTAGGACACTTTACCACGCCAGGCCAGTAGCACATAGTCTGGAATCATTGCATAACAAAGCATGGCAGCGTATGGTCCCGGTGTTTGCTGGCATGCAGACAACATCCATTCCTTATCGCTCTTTGTTATCCTCAGGAGAGTGATGTCATTCACGGTCACCTGGTTGAAATGGGGCGATTTTATTAAGGGGACATTCAGAGGTGCCCGTTCCTGCTCTGCTGAACAGAAATGTTCCCCGCTGTTAGCCATGCGGTGGGGGGGGGAGGGGTGAAGTGATCATCCCAGAGAATTGGGTGTTGGGGGTGGGGAGGGGGGTTAGTTGGGTTTGTGCTGCATGTTAGCCTGGGAACCGCAGCCCCTCCTTTTACATTGCAAACCCATTTTAAATGGCCAACCCAACGGGTGCTTGGTATGGGAAATGAGGGCGCTACAGTTTGAAACCATTCCCACATGTTAAGAAGGTTAAAAAAAGCCAAAAGACTGTGGCTTACCATGGCTGCCTGCAAGCCGAAATCTGTTGCCTGGCACTGCATGAGTGATCTCTCACACCAAACCGGCAGGCCCTCAATATAAGAGGAAAAATGCGACCTTGTAACGAAAGCACATGTGCTGTGTAATGTGAACAGCAAAATTTAACGTGAAAGAGTGTACCCATTGTTCTCTAAAATGTGTCTTTTTTAACCACCTCTCCCTTCTCCTCCACCAGCTGCAACTGTTTCTCCTTCACAGAGGAGAGTGAAGATTAGAAGGAGAAAACGGCGGACTCGGGATGATATGTTCACGGAGCTCCAGATGTCCTCCCATGCTGAAAGAGCACAGCAGAATGCGTGGAGGCAGTCAATGTCAGACTACAGAAAAGCACATTATGAACGAGAGGAGAGGTGGCAGGCTGAATCGCGGGATGAACAGAGCAAGTGGCGGGCTGAAGATGATAGGGGGCGTCAGCTTTTAGACAGAAGGCAAGAGTTGATGCTCCAGCTGCTGGAGCATCAAACTGATATGCTCCAGCATATGGTTGAGCTGCAGGAAAGGCAGCAGGAGCAGAGACCGCCGCTACAGCCCCTGTGTAACCAACAGCCCTCCTCCCCAAGTTCCATAGCCTCCTCACCCAGACGCCCAAGAACACGGTGGGGGGGCCTCCGGCCACCCAGTCACTCCACCCCAGATGACTGCCCGAGCATCAGAAGGCTGGCCTTCAATAAGCAGAGTTAAAGTTTTAAACTGCAGTGTGTCCTTTTCCTTCCCTCCTCCCCCACTCATCCCGGGCTACCTTGGCAATTATCCCCCTAGTTGTGTGATGAATTAATAAAGAATGCATGAATGTGACGTAACAATGACTGTATTGCCTCTGCAAGCGGTGCTCAAAGGGGGAGGGGAGGGTGGGGTTTTTGGTTTACAGGGAAGTAGAGTGAACCGGGTGGGGGGGTGGGGCAGTGGGTTCATCAAGGAGAAACAAACAGAAGTCTCACACCGTAGCCTGGCTAGTCACAAAACTCGTTTTCAAAGCTTCTCTGATGCGCACCGCGCCCTGCTGTGCTCTTCTAACCGCCCTGGTGTCTGGCTGCGCCTAATCAGCGGCCAGGCGATGTGCCTCAACCTCCCACCCCGCCATAAATGTCTCCCCCTTACTCTCACAGATACTGTGGAGTGCACAGCAAGCAGCAATAACAATGGGGATATTCTTTTCACTGAGGTCTGAGCGAGTCAGTAAGCAGCACCAGCACGCTTTTAAACGTCCAAATGCACATTCCACCACCATTCGGCACTTGCTCAGCCTGTAGTTGAACAGGTCCTGACTACTGTCCAGGCTGCCTGTGTACGGCTTCATGAGCCATGGCATTAAGGGGTAGGCTGGGTCCCCAAGGATAACGATAGGCATTTCAACATCCCCAACGGTTATTTTCTGGTCCGGGAAGAAAGTCCCTTCCTCCAGCTTTCGAAACAGACCAGAGTTCCTGAAGATGCGAGCATCATGTACCTTTCCCGGCCATCCCACGTTGATGTTGGTGAAACGTCCCCTGTGATCCACCAGGGCTTGCAGCAGCATTGAAAAGTACCCCTTGCGGTTTATGTAGTCGGTGGCTTGGTGCTCCGGTGCCAAGATAGGGATATGGGTTCCGTCGATCGCCCCACCACAGTTAGGGAATCCCATTTCAGCAAAACCATCCACTATGGCCTGCATGTTTCCCAGAGTCACTACCCTTGATATCACCAGGTCTTTCATTGCCATGGCAACTTGGATCACAGCAGCCCCCACAGTAGATTTGCCCACTCCAAATTGATTCCTGACTGACCGGTAGCTGTCTGGCGTTGCAAGCTTCTACAGGGCTATGGCCACTCGCTTCTCAACTGTGAGGGCTGCTCTCATCTGGTATTCTGGCGCTTCAGGGCAGGGGAAAGCAAGTCACAAAGTTCCATGAAAGTGCCCTTACGCATGCGAAAGTTTCGCAGCCACTGGGCATCATCCCACACCTGCAGCACAATGTGGTCCCACCAGTCTGTGCTTGTTTCCCGGGCCCAGAATCGGCGTTCCACGACATGAACCTGCCCCAGTAACACCATGATTTGCACATTGCTGGGGCCTGTACTTTGTGAGAGGTCTACGTCCATGTCAATTTCCTCATCACTCTCGTCGCCACGCTGCAATCGCCTCCTCGGCTGGTCCTGGTTTTGCTTTGGCATGTCCTGGCTCTGCATATACTTCAGGACAATATGCGTGATGTTCGTAGTGCTCATAATTGCCGCGGTGATCTGAGCGAGCTCCACGATCCCAGTGCTATGGTGTCTGGTCTGAAAAAAGGCACGAAACTAGTATCTGACGGAGGGAGGGAGGGAGGGGCGAGTGACGACATGGCGTACAGGCACAGGGAATTAAAATCAACAAAGGTGGCTGTGCATCAGGAAGAAACACAAACTGTCACACAGAATGCCCCCCCCCCAAAAGGTTAAACTCAAAACCCTGGGTTTAGCAGGCCGTTGATTTCACGGAGGGAGGGGGAAGCAAATGAATACAGAACAAATCTATTTTTTACATCTTAAGCTGGCAGACGACGGTGCAGCATGACTGATAGTCCTCGGCATCTTCTGGGTGCTTGGCAGAAAATACTGGGCGCTTGGCAGAAAATAGCATACTACGACTGATAGCCATCATCATCGAGACTGCCCAGGTGCCCATGATTGACAGCCACTGCAGTACGATGACGACAGATACCAGTCGTAATATACCATCTTCTACCAAAAGGCAAGGGACTGCTGTTGTGTGCAATGCAGCCCCACGTCTGCCAGCCCCACGTCTGCCAGCACCCAGATCGCCGATGAAGGCTACTGTCAAGGCTGCTTCCCCACTCTGAACTTTAGGGTACAAATGTGGGGGCCTGCATGAAAACTTCTAAGCTTAACTACCAGCTTAGATCTGGTCCACTGCCACCATTCCCAAAGCTAGTTCCCTTCCCTGGGAAGCCTTGAGGAAACTCTTCACCAATTCCCTGGTGAATACAGATCCAAACCCCTTGGATCTTAAAACAAGGAGAAATTAACCATCCCCCCTCCTTCCTCCCACCAACTCCTGGTGGATCAAGATCCAACCCCCTTAGATATAAAAACAAGGAAAAATCAATCAGGTTCTTAAAAAGAAGGCTTTTAATTAAAGGAAAAAAGGTAAAAATCATCTCTGTAAAAGCAGTATGGAAAATAACTTTACAGGGTAATCAAACTTAAAGAGCTCAGAGGACCCCCCTCTAGCCTCAGGTTCAAAGTACAGCAAACAGAGATAAACACTCTAGTAAAAGGTACATTTACAAGTTGAGAAAACAAAGTAAAACTAACATGCCTTGCCTGGCTGTTTACTTACAAGTTTGAAATAGGAGAGACTTGTTTAGAAAGATGTGGAGAACCTGGATTGATGTCTGGTCCCTCTCCGTCCCAAGAGCGAACAACTTCCCAAACAAAGAGCACAAACAAAAGCCTTCCCCCACCCCAAGATTTGAAAGTATCTTGTCCCCTTATTGGTCCTTTGGGTCAGGTGTCAGCTAGGTTACCTGAGCTTCTTAACCCTTTACAGGTAAAAGGATTATGGAGTCTGTGGCCAGGAGGGATTTTATAATACTGTACACAGGAGAGTTGTTACCCTTCCTTTTATAGTTATGACAGCTACCAGTCATACTGCACCGTCTACTGCCAAAAGGCAATTAGCGCTGCTGTGTAGCAATGCAGTACTACGTCTGCCGGCACCCAGATGACATATGGTGACGGTGAGCTGAGCTGAGCGGGCTCCATGCTTGCCGTGGTATGTTGTCTGCACAGGTAACCCAGGTAAAAAGGCGCGAATCCATTGTCTGCCGTTGCTCTGACGGAGGGGGAGGTGCCTGACGACATGTACCCAGAACCCCCCACGACACTGTTTTGTATCATTCAGGCATTGGGATCTCAACCCAGAATTCCACTGGGTGGCGGAGACTGTGGGAACTGTGGGATAGCTACCCATAGTGCAACGCTCCGGATGTCGACGCTAGCCTCGGTACTGTGGACGCGGTCCGCCGACTTCATGCACTTAGAGCATTTTATGTGGGGACACACAGAATCGGCTGTATGCAACCGATTTCTATAAAACCGGCTTCTATAAATTCGACCTAATTTCGTAGTGTAGACATACCCTTTAACTGCTATAGCTCAGCCTCCTCTAACTTCCCTATGGACTAGCCACCACTAGTTCTCGATTTCTTTGTAGGCTTTAACAGAGGCGCTAAGAGAACCTGCGCCGGGAGCATGACCCACGCGTGTCCCTTTGCTAGTGGAAACAAAGCTGGGAATCGCAGCAGCAACTGAACTATTTGTTTTGCTGTTTGACAGCTGCTGCAAGGAACTGCAACAATGTGCAGAATCTCTGGGTAGAGCCCAGGAGGAGTGATGTCATGGCTCTGAGACAGAGCCAAAGACAACACTGCCCCTCTATGCTCTCCTTTCTGAAGGGACAATTCTCCACCACTCCCCACAACTGGATCATAGCAATAAAACTGACTGTACAGTGGTGAAATGTTAACCCTTGAAAGCACAAGAGAACTGGAGTCAGGAATGAAATCTAGAGGAGAGGTGAAGCATACCAGGCTGTTCAAGACCTGTTCGGATTACTACTCACTAGTCAAATTTTTCACATTTTTTTCCACAATGAAAAAAGGAGGTTTAAAAAACAAACAAAAAACCCACCAATACTTCTCATGAAAGATTATCAGCATTACTGAAGTTACCTGTTTTTGATGACATTTTCCAAGGTATTTTAACTCAAATTTTTACTCAATGCCAATATGAAAATATGGTTCTCAGAAAAATGAAAAAAAAGGGATTATGAAAAAGGTTTCATGAAAAATGTCAATAAAGATACTGAAAAAAATTCATAACCTCCCCTCCCCTGCCAAAATTAGTTCATTTTGAATGCTGCCAAATGGAAAGAATTTCAAAACATTTTCTATTGTCCCCCCCAACCAATTCAACGCCTCATAAAAGTCTCTCAAATGTCTCAGATTATGTAGTTTAAGACCCTTCTCCACATCTCCCACCATGTCTGCCCACTCCTTTGCCTGTCAGTGTCTGTTCTACCAGTATTTATTTTATGTAGTTTGTTGCCAGTACTGAAATTTGCTCCCTGTTGGGAGATCTCCCTCCATCCATTCTATGATATACAATTATATGACTCCTAGAAGTACTCATAAATGTATTACAGGCTGCTTGTTCATTTCCTAGCCAGAGGGTTTATAATTATATTAGAAGATATTCTTAAAAACAAGTAGTTGTATTTAAATACAAACAGCCAAGGTTGCCTCTTCTTAACACCCCCCCCCCAGATTCTAAGAAGACTGGTATGAGCTTGTTGCAAGATGATGCAGTACATTTTCTTATGAGATGTAACACATTCAGCCCCATCAAATGCGGTCACTGAGCTAATAATCAATTACTCCTTTATGAATTACCTTGTTTTCATTCTTGCTGCAAGGAACAATTTGTCTTCTGTAGACTTGGCAGGATCCATAGAAATGTCTTCTCATCCCCTGACTGGCCTATCTTTTTATCTACCTTTCTCACGTTCACCCTTCAAATAAAAACCTTGCTATACTTCAGCTTCCCTTCTTATTCAGTGCAGTCAAACTCAGATCTTATGCTGCATTCAATTAATGCTGCATACAATTAATGGCCCTATCCTCAGCTGTGGTGGGGCTGCTTTGCACCACTCAACTAATGCAAAACACCAGCAGAACTGGCAGATCCAGCCATGGGAGGGTCACTCTGGATTAAGGAGAATCCTCTGGTGGCAGAGACTGTTCAACAGCTCCTACAACCCACTCCTGTAGCCAGAATAGGGGCTGCCCTATGCCCTAGCAATCCCCCAAGAGCTGTAACAGCCCCCTGGGGATATGGGAAGCTAAAGTAAATTAGACATGAAGGCTGCTCTTATGCCAGATGACTGGGCCCAACACAGTGGCCCAAGATCAGGGGAGTGGTTAGGCTGGCTTCAAACTATCCTTGCACTCTTCCTCCTGAGCTGTGCTGGAACACTCCTTGACCAGAGTCAATATATTTACGGTACAGTTACATTAACTGGATTTTTATTTCATCACTTGTTTAATCTGTACAAAAGAAAAAAAAATTACTCCCCCAGTTTTCCATTGACAGGAAGCAGTATTCTGGCTTTTGTCTTTCTCCATATCTACTAAGAAGCCGACGAGTCTGTCTGCATGAGAAATCAATTTAGTGCTCTCTGACTGAATGCAGCAAGAATTCTGTGTAGTGCTGGCTCTACCTGTGTCAGTTTCTTCGGGAGGCAGTACAGCTTTAAATCAGTCCAGGTAGATTAGTGCATAATTGATGCAAGTACAGGCTCAGCCTAGGAAGCAGATGATTGCTAAAGCAAGGCATCGAAGTGCACTGCTGTACTATTATGAATCCCTAACACACTTGCCTACAATTATACATCTGGGAGCAGTAAAGTAAACAGCTTATGCTAAATGCCTGCCATAGTGGTACGTCACTCTGAACTACACCGAAAAGCTGAGCTGGATCAGACAGGAACTGAGGATTCTTCTTCTTGATCACTGGGCTGGAACCAGTCTTTGGAATAGTTTACCGGTCCTGAAAACATTCTGTTCTGGCCTAGCAGTGTTTCTAGCCCTAGAATGTTCAGTTATTGGATTTTCAAGACACACAGTTCTGATTACATATTACTTTCTTTCTCTATTTTTCTTTCCCTTCCTCTTTTTCTCTTCCCTTCCCTTCCGACAAAACTTCAATACCCAGTATCTCAAGAACTGCTGGAGTCAGAGATTTTTACTTTATACTAGCCGTTCTAGAGAGACTGCTATTTCCTTTCCTCCTCCATTTCAATTTTGACATGGCTTCGGACACTACCAGAATGACAGGACGTTTAGATTCAGTGATATGGAGTGTGCCATTGGAAAGCAATGATTCAAGCTTTGCCAAGGATACCGTATCAGTTCTTATCCCTCACAGTTGATGAGACAGACCATAAAACTCTCACCGGCCCCTCAGTCGAAGAAGATTTTTTAGACACGAATGCAGTACCTCAGACCACCATTTCCAGTTCCCTGGTATCATAGCAGTCTCTGGATATTAACCTAATTACATATGCAGCTCCTAGTTGGAGATCTGACCACCACCCTGTGCTGTAGGGTTCACTCACGCTATTTAAATGTCAGTGGGTAGCATACCAGAGCCTGTCTACACTGGGGATATTTGTAGTGTAAATACAACAAGGAACCCTCTGGTATAGATGTGCTGCACCGGTATAAAATGAGGCTTCCCTTCAATGTGATTTACCCTGGTTTGAAACCAGGGTAAGCCACACTACTGCAAGCCCTGTATCATTACTTGTATTACACCTCAACCTAGGGTGTCTCTACACTGCAATAAAGCACCTGCAACTGGCCCATGGTGGCTGAATTCAGTGTAGACGTTCAGGCTAGAGCTGGAGCCCAGGCTCTGGAGCCCTCCCCCCCTTAGGGTCCCAGAGCCCAAACATCTACACTGCCGTTTTGTAGCCCCAAAGCCCATCCCCTGCGAGCCTGACACAGGTGTTTTATGGCAGTGTAGACATACCCCAAGAGGTCCCACAACCAAGACTGCCCCCACCCCCCCATCAGCTAAGCACTGTATCCACCCATTCTGTAGAGGTTTTACAATCTAAATAGAAATGACAGCAAAGTGCAGGAGGGGAAACTGAAGCACAGGTAGGTAAAGTGACTTGTTTATGGGTCACACAGTATCAGAGACAGGAACAGAACTCTGGTTTCTTGGCTCTCAGTCCAGCATGCTATCCAATGGACCACATGTTGGTAGTCTATCAAAGCAATTCATCTACAATGGGCGTGTGTAGAGAGGTCCCTATCACTTTTCTTTGACTTTCACAGATATAAGAACATCAATATTATAGCTTCCTCCTCTATCTGTTTGATTACATAATTAAATCCTCTTAACAAGATCCATTTTATACAGAGAGGCTTCTTTACATCAATAATTAACTAAGAAGAAAAGTCCAGTACATCAATAAACAAAAAAGCTACAGAAAAGGGACTTTAGACTTTTTCTATGAAACACATTGTAACACAGGCGTATGCTGCAGCGCTCTGAGACCAGGTCTGGGAGCTAGAGTCTCCTGAGTTCTAATCCTAGTCCTTACAACTTCTCTACTGATACAGGTAAATCATTTAATCTATTTGCTTTAATTGCCTACTGGTATATTTGGGATCACTAGAGGTATTGTGAGGATTAGTTACTGAAAAGCACTTGCATGGATGGATAAACAAACAAACAAAAACAAACACACACACACACACACACACAGAGAATTAACCGGTGGGACTCACTGCCACAAGATATAAAGGCCAACAGTTGAGCAACATTCAAACCAGGATAGGACATTTATATGAACAACAACAACATCCCCTGCTACAGTATACATATAGAATAAAAATGTATAAAGGACACAAACCCTGGAGGGTGTTAGCTAGCTAAAATTTGTGGGGATTAGCAAGGAATTTCCCCTTTGGACAGATAATTCCACGGTTGACTATTAAGGGATTTCTTGCACCTTTTTCTGAAAACTCTTCTGCTAGCTACTGTCATTGAGGCTTTCTTCAGCAAGAGGACCTCAAGGCTTAGCTGCTAGTCATGAGCTCCCAAGCTCTTGCAGATTTAGCAGGACTCACAGCTCGTCTTCTGAGAGTTTGGCATTGGCTAGGCTGGTAACCCTCTTTGTCTACAAAAACTATTGTGATTTCTAATTCATGCACTCATACCTGTCGCTACCGTTCCCTCATCCTCCCTACTGTGCTTGCTTCTGTTAGTTGCTGCTTATTGTCTAAATCCTAGATGGTGTGCTTTCTGGGGCAGAGACTGTGTTATTAGATTGTACATTAGGGTCTTAACCCTTGTCTGGGTACAAACATAATAAAAATAACAAATAACGTAACTAATGTATGAAATCTGAAGAAGTTGATTGAACAGGACATTCCCCTCCCTTCTGTCATGCAGCTGGTTCTGGACTCAGACTTTGACAATTAAAACCCAGGACAAGTTTAAGTTCACCACAGAATGAACAGCAGTAAACTGGTTTGCAGAGCGGTGGCTGCGTAAGAGGCTGGTGAGAAGGGTGGCAGTACAATCTGACCTGACCTGTCTGATAATGTTCTTCCTACTAAAACTATGGGGGACAACTAGAAAGAAAGCGACAAAATGGTGGTGAGAATGTGTATGAAAATACTGCAGCTCATAACAAGATTGCAGGCAGCTTCTCTCTTATTTTAAGAACTTGACACCCTCTAGTGGTGCAGCAGGGAAGAGAGGATTAGTACATAGTTTGTTCAGTTGGAAGGAAACCTGTAGGACTGCTGGAGTTTTTCTTCCTTAGAATGATGCATTTCTAGTTTCTTGTTTGGGTCAACAAGAAGCTTAGACCTTATCTCTCCCCCCTCCTCTGCCCCAGACACACTCACAATGGATCTAGGTAAAAAGAGGCACCCTGACCCTGGGCTGTTCGGTCTTCCAGGGAGAGAACGGGTAGTGCAAAGGACTCCACCCACACTGCAGGGCTTATAGCAGCACACACACACACACACACACACACACACACACACACACACACACACACACACACACACACACACACACACTCTCTGACTCCAGTATACTGGTGACTCCCAGCCTTTGCAGTTCATATTCAGGCTTCCCTTGAGTTCACAGACTATATTACTACAACATCAGAAAAAGCAGCCCCCACCCACCCCTGTACATTACTAGGCACTTATTCCACTGCTTTCCTCTCCCCCATCCTAGATGCACACACCCCGCTCTTGCCTCCAGGACTGTCTGATGCCAAGGCAACTCCATGCGTGAGGTTTAAAACAAACAACAAGGGAGGGTCTAAGAATCTGCTGCTGAAATGCATACAGCTTTCATCACCAGGGCAAAAACTGCCTTCTCGTCTCCCTTCTCCTTGTGCGGAAGTGTTATTTGTTAATATGCTTGGTGCTTTACAAGACAGAAGATGAATGCCTTGAAGAGCTTAATGCCTGAAAGATGAAAGGCAGACAGTAGATGTCCTGGGAATCCCAAACGAAGCAAAACAGATGGTTTAAATGTGTTGCCTGATGGGGGTTGTTTTGCTAGAGGAGGTTGGCAGGAATGCCCCAAATGATATGACTATGTGGTTGACACATTTTGAGGAGAAAATATCCATTTCATGCATATACCAGCTGATGAACTCCAATTAGTTTTCCTTAAAAGTATGAGTTAGGTAGAAAGCTAGCCTCGACAGCATGCTAAAACTGGTAATGCAGTCAAAACTGGGCTGGTGCCACCAAATGTTCTAAGCTCACAATCATCATGACGTTTACAAAACACTTCATTAAATTGGAATTAAGACTGCTGTTGCAGGGCAGAACACGGGACTTCAAAATCTGACCCAAATATCAGAAAAAACAAAGAAATGCTTCATTAAGGACACCCTACAGAAGAATGTTGGCATTACAAAAGTAAACCAAAAATAATTGTCATCATCTTGGCAGATAAGCACCTCCCCTTGACCCCAATCAGAGGCATATATACATAGCACCTTGAAAAATCAGGTCACATATGGATAAAATCATCACCTGGAATCACTTTGAGAGGTTAGGCACAGCCATGCCTTCAAAAGCAGCAGGCAACCCACTGTGTGCATGATATGTGTTCTAGGGCACAAGGCAAAACAACTAATCAACACTACAAATATCACATTTAATGGTCGATAAGCCAAGTGCGAGGAGCAAGCTGGATACAGACAAAGCCTCTTCCCTGTATCTCCACATCATGGTGTTATCACCCAATTTGGAAAAGCTGTTCCCTGCCCACCCATGCCCCTCTAAGCAAACACTTACCATTGCCATGAGGCACACCGATTCTCTCACTGTGGCAACAGTACTCAGCAGGGCTGCGAGGACCAGAATCATGCTCAGACATATCCCGCTGTAGAACGCTGGAGGAAAGGCACACATTGGAGTTTTAAGAAGACATGAAGCCCTAGCTGCCTTTCTTTCCCCTTAAGCAGGGTTGGGCCCCCTTTGATAAGCAAGAGCTTGCCTTTCATGAGGAACTTCTGGATTTTTGCTCCTCAAGCCATTAGGCTGGGAAGTCTGAGAACATCACAGAGCTAAAAATCTTGGCAGGTAGTGCCAGTCCCCTCTCACAGCAAAGGCACAATAACATTCCCCATCCTGCCCACAAACCTGCTGAAATCTTAAGGGGGATGACATAATTTTGTGTCAGGACAGAGATTTAAGATGTAGAAACTGAAGACATTCTGCTCTGCTGAATCTGAAAAGAAAGGACTGTGTTAAAGGGTGTACACAAGAACGGCCATACTGGGTCCGACCCAGTAGTCCATCTAGTCCAGTATCCTGTCTTCCAACAGTGGCCAATCCCAGGTACTTCAGAGGGAATGAACAGAACAGACAATCGAGTGATCCATCTCCCGTTGTCCACTCCCAGCTTCTGGAAGTCAGAGGCTAGGGACACCCAGAGCATGAGGTTGCATCCCTGACCATCTTGGGTAATGGAAGTAATCTTGGTAAACTGAGTTAATCTCTTTATTAAAAGTTTCTAATACTAAAATGACAAGAAAAAACAGGAAAATGCCTTCTCCCTGGGCTTGTCTGTATGAACACTTAGTTTGTGGCAATCTGGGGTGTAAATCTACCCAGCACTAGCCTGGCATTGGCCACTGTCAGAAGACAGGATACTGGGCTAGATGGATCTTTGTTCTGACTCAGTATGGCCGTTCTTATGCTGTGCACTAAAAGCTTCAATCTACGCCGCTTTGAAATGAGATAGATCATAGTGCACTAGGAAACTTTTAGTGCACAGCAACAGTGTCCACATGGACACTTAGTGCACAGCAGATTAGTATGGGGTAGATTTATACTCCAGTTTGCCATGAACTAAGTGTTCATATAGAGAAGCCCTGTGTGTGCAGAGAAGAATAATCAGAGTTAAAATACTGTAGTATGAAGGGGTCTGCATGCTCATACTGGATGTAGCTGTAATATAGATCATGGAAGACCCTTGCTCTGCAGGGTACGGTACAGACACTAAATAAGGGGCAGTCTCTGCCCTAAAGACCTTACAATCTAAGGCCCTGGTCCCACAAACACTTGCCTATATGCTTAATTTTATGCATGAGTCATTCCATTGATTTCAATGTGACTATTTTTGTGCGTGAAGCTAAGCACATGCTTAAGTGCATTGCTAGATCAGGCTCTAAAAATGGACAAGATACAAAGGGATTGGGTTGCAGGAGACTGCAACAGACTTTAAATTTATCCAGTGTTCATCTTTATATGGCTTACTTGTCCCACCACACTAAGTTTATAAACCTTTGTGCAGTGTCCCCCCGACCCTTTGCTCCCATAGTTCCAGCAGAACCAGGTGCACTGGAAACATGCCAGGCCACCTTGTTATTTTTGCCAGAAGATCACAAGTTCCCTTTACAATTGTCTCTGCACTCAGATAAAGATCCTACTGAATCACAGACTACTGAACAAGAGCTTGAGTTCCAGTACCCACTATCAGGAGCTTATGCATTGCTAATCTTGTGCAACAGTCACCTTCTATTTCCTGTCCAGAGCGGAGTTCTAGCTGATACCCAATGGGAGAGTTCAGGGAATACACTGATGCTGAAAGCTCTTCAACCCAGAGCTCACTTCTAATGATGCACTGCACTAGTACTCTGAGGTCTGGTCTATACTACCCGCCTGAATCGGCGGGTAGAAATCGACCTCTCGGGGATCGATTTATCGCGTCCCGTCTGGACGCGACAATCGATCCCCGAATCGGCGCTCTAACTCCACCAGCGGAGGTGGTAGTAAGCGCCACCGACAAAAAGCGGCAGAAGTCGATTTTGCCGCCGTCCTCACAACGGGGTAAGTCGGCTGCAATACGTCGAATTCAGCTACGCTATTCAAGTAGCTGAATTTGCGTATCTTAAATCGACTCCCCGCTGTAGTGTAGATGTACCCTAAGGGTATGTCTATACTACCCGCCGGATCAGCGGGCAGCGATCGATCCAGCGGGGGTCGATTTATTGCATCTAGTCTAGACGCGATAAATCGACCCCCGAGGGCTCTCCCGTCGACTCCTGTATTCCACCGCCATGAGAGGCGCAGGCAGAGTCGACGGGAGAGCGTCAGCAGATGACTCACCACAGTGAAAACACCACGGTGAGTAGCTCTAAGTACGTTAACTTCAGCTACGTTATTCACGTAGCTGAAGTTGCGTAACTTAGATCCTTCCCCCTCCCCATGTAGACCAGGCGTAAGTCTGGAACTGAAGGGGCTTTAGACCCACCAATTATAATATTTAACTGGAGCCTGGAAGCAAGAATACACAAGAGGGTTTGACTTGCTTAAGCCCAAAAGTTAAAACCCTGGGAGTGTGATATAGATAGGCACCATCCCAGTAGCCATAATAAAATGGAGGGAAAAAAAGATGAACCTCAAATATTGTTGAATGAGAAAATCCTGATATCTATCCCCAAAACAAAAAACAGGGGCAATCCAGAGCATTTTAATGCCTAGGGTGTTCTTACCTCCCCACTCCGGTCTTTCTTACTGTCTTTTTCCCATTTAATTTGTTTAAGTTTTTCTTTTTGCTAGCTTAGGTGCATAGATACTTCCCTATGACCCTTTCACCTATCAATGTCTGACATAAAGCTGGTCGCAGGCAGCAACTCCTGCTTGTGACAGACAATAGTTGCTGTTCCAGGAAGAGAGGGTTTTTGTTTTTATGGGGTTTTTTTGCATTTCTCTCTCTCTCTCTCTCTCTCTCTCACACACACACACACACACCTATCGTTTCTATGTTCTGCCTCCTTTCCTCCACTTTTCTGTTGTAGTCTCTTCTCTGATTTTCCTCTTTGTCTCCCACTCCTTTCCTTCTTTAAGAAGTCGCCACATGCTGTAAATGGAATGAAGACCTGGTTCCAGGCTGGGGCTGCGTGGCTGGGACGGTTTTTACATGATAATCACACCGTTCCAATCGTGCCAGTTAAATTCAGCTAAGGTTGCAAGTAAGGAGACACTGAGCTCTTCCATATTTTTGTTGACCTCCATTCTGTGAGACCATCTGCAGTAGTTTATGCCTACTCTCTTCATGGGATGTAATACAGAGAGTGAGGGCACAGCTGGCTGCCACCTGAAATTGAATCGTGGTTGGTTTATGAGCCAAATTCTGCTCTCATTAAAACAGATGTAAAACTGGACTAGCTCCACTGACATGAGTTCAGGTACAGTAATTTGGATTCACCCTATGGTAAATGAGATCAGAATGCAGCCCTAAGTATTTTTTTGAGTTTATCCATAGGTAGGCCAATTAACCAAAGCATCAATGAACATTCATGTATCACAACACTTTTTCCTTGAACTCTTCCCAGTCTGTCCTCTTAATCCTCCTCTCTGTTCCCCCAATTCTTTGTCTGTATTTCTTTGCCCTGTTTGTTCCCCAAGGTCCTGATTCAGCAAGGTGCTTAAACACATATGTAATGTTCAGCATGTTACTAGCCCCATTCACTTCAGTGGGACTACCCTTGTGCTGAAAGTTAGGTACGTACCTTGCTGAATTCAGGGCCTGACCCCTCTCCATCTTTTTCCTCTTGCCTTCCTTAAGTGAACAGACAATATGTCTCCCTTCTATCCCACACAAATATAAATGTCCAAACTTTTAAAGGGCCCCATAGATTGTATCTTATAATGTGCTCCTTTCTGTGGTCCTACCCAGCCTCTCACTTCCATTGTGAGCTATTCTGAAGCTCCTCCCATACCTTTGGGCCTACTTATAGAATATTTATCACCCTCCATGCTTTGTCTGTAGTAGATGAAGCAAGGGGGACAACAGTGGACTCAGCAGTGCTGAAGCATGATGAACAGCGTTCCCCCACCAAAGGGCCAAGCAGGTGTTTCTCATACAGAAAAGAGGTACCTTGCCTCTGTAGCGGCAACACTATACACCTAATTGGAATCCCACTTCATGTGAAGTCTCTGTATTTCCTTTCATTGCACCCTAATTTTACATAGCTCCAAAGATGCTGGCCCGCACAGGACATCTCAGTTGGACTAAAAAATGCGACACTTACCTACGTTGTGGAAGATTCTATAGGGGTTAGCCTCAGAGGAGACACCACTAATTATGCTGAAGTGAGCCCCATAGCGGGTGATAATGGTCAGTATGGTGACTGCCAGCCCCAGCAGCTGAAAAACAGAGATTTTACTGAGGAAGGAAAGTAGTAAGTGCAGAATTCACAGAACAACTACTGCAGATCTTATGAAATGCTATCAGGCATACTCAGATACTTCAATTCATGCCCGAAGAAAAACAACCTGTTCCCCAAGAGAGTTAGTTTACAGTATATACCTGAAAGTCACACGTGAACGGAACCCCAGGGCCCTTTAATAAACTCTTTGGACAGTACTGTATAATTACTGCATATGAAACCACTCACTCTATCCATTGGACTCTGCTAGCAGAGGAAATTGTAATCATTGGGAAAAACCAGAGGAATCGTGTTTTCACAGACATCCCTTTCAATGGATTTACATTGCACCAATTCCTGAAGTATTTAGATACCAAATTCTGATATGTGTGCACGAGGGGGCTGTTATTAGCTTCAAGAATGGTCCTGGGTCAGATTGCGTTCTCTGCTCCTGCTCTCGAGCAATTTGCATTGTCTTTTGGGGAGTGGAGAGTCGCTTAGGTGTATTGTCATCTCTGCTAAGGAAAAGCTAGTGTCAATAGATGAGTCTTGCACTATGCTTTAAGGCTTTGTCTGCACTAGCCTTTTTCCTCTAAAATTTCCCAGTGTTGCTATCATTTCAGCTCCATCACGGATAGTGCTACTGTAGATAAGACACTGAGTGACCACCAACGTTTTAACCACTGTGTTATCTAACCTGCTCAGAGCCTGTTAGATGGTGGCTGTCTGACCTAGGCTAGTGCTCCCACCATTGCTACCAAGAGTAGAGCTGAAATAGTCATAGCAACAGTGGGGAAATTTAAAATAAAACAAAACCCTAGCATAGCAAAGCTGAAAGGAGGCAAGACAGGAGTTCATCCTGATCTCCTGAGGCAGGGTCCTCCAGATTCAGGCTTCCCTCCGAATGCCTCTTCTCCAGGTTCAATTAACTTTGTTCTGGGAGGCATCAACAACTGCATTACATGCATACAAAACCTTTAGAATCTGCAATATTTTCCAAATTCACAAGGAGAAGAATCCTCCACTCACAAAGGGACATCCTGGAAACTCAAACTCTACAGTGAAGAATCAGAAGTAATTATGTATGTGTTAAACATTACACTTAACTATTCTAAGTGTAACCCTATTACCTTTTCAGATGATGACCAATAGATTTTGCCCAAGAGGTATAGTTTGGTAGATTAAATATACTGTGACCCTAAGAACCCCTCAATGCCAACTGGCAAAGGGTTCACTCTTCTGTAACAGCAACTCTTAGCAGTCCTGACATACTCATTACACTTAGCACACCACTTTCTAGTATATATCCATAAAGAATATAATGTAAGGTCTCTAATAAAAGCTTATGTCATTCTGATCCTCAATCGTTGTGAGATGTCTGTACACGTGATAAAGAGTTGTGTATAAGTACTGAAAATATGTTTTAAAAATCTGTGTTCAAGGCAGAGCTGATAAACAGGTTTTGGCGACACAAACAACAGTAGCTGGTCCCATAAGAGACCACCTTATCTAATATTCTGGGACCAACATGGCTACTACAACATTGCAAAAAGACACCAGAAACTAAACTGAACCACAGAGGATCATCCTGACTCGGGGGAGGAAACAATGGGTTTGGGGGGGAATATAAGGAGAAGGCAAAAGGCAGTACACTTTGCATTCATGAAAGAGAGATCCCAGCCACGTTGCTTGGAGATGCTGGGAAATTGCTTTAGGTGAGATAAACTACTTTAGACAAGGGTTTAATGTGTTAAGTTTAGACTCTAAGAAGTGTGTTATACTTTTTGTTTAATATGTAACCATTTCTGTTTCCATTATTACACTTACTCCGTATTTTTTAAATCTTAATCTTTGATAATAAACTCATGACTGTTTTTACTATCAATCTATCTCAGTGCGGTGATGTTACATAAGAAATGTATCCTCAGCTGAATCGAACAAGCTAGTGTGCACACTGTCCCCTTGGCTAGCAAACCTGGTATTTCTGTGAGTGTTCACCGGTTAAGAGCTGGATACTGCGGGAGTACTCCAAGGACTGTGTGAAGTGTGCTTATTACTAACCTGCACAGAGAGAGCAAGGCCTGCAGAGGCCTGGAAGGCAGTGCTTGCGTTGATAGAAGCTGGTGATTTCAGGGAGCTGAACTACAGCAGGCACAGACTGATCCACACTTAGGGCAGATAGCAGTGAGGTGCCTCACAACCTTTGGTGCCACTAGGAAGTGCCACATATACAGTAACAGTTTTGCCCAATTTCAATACAATAGAACTTAAAACACTTATGATCTTTTAGGCTGTTTACAACTGAGAATCTGTTATACATACACAGTAAAAGGTTTGGTCCAGCTTCAATCAGCTCAGATTTCCTGCAGAAATATCAATCTAAACAAATCCTCATGATCTCACTATTGATACGTGTTATTGTCTGTATCCATATGTAAAGAATACAAATAAACTAAACTTGAGCTAAGCACATCCCCCTTCAACAGGTTTGAGTGCAATTCTACCTTGAATAAGTCACATACTTCGTAGGCACAATGACAGCCCCTCTCTGAAGGGAGAACAATGTATTGCAACTAGAGCTGGTCAACTAAGTTTTGAATTTACATTTTTTTTCGATGAAATTTTTACCAAGCTTTTCCCCCCCAGTCTTTTCAACCAACTATAGAAACTAACTTGTTTCACTTCAATATTCACTTGTTTTCCTCTCTCTCTCTCTCTCTCTTTTTTAAGGGGAGCTAATCGTAGTGCAGTTGTCCCAGAATTCCTTGGAAGAGTTCACCAAATTTCATCACATTTGCTTCTCCACAGCCACTCAATCAGAACTATAGAATTACTTCTGGTTTCCAGTACAGATTCAGAAGATTCCAACAGTTACATTCCATCCAATATCTGTCTCAGTAGACAGGCTTCTGTCCGACTACAAAGATGCTCTAGCTTATCCAACACATTTTAAACCACCCACATCTCAAGAAATTGTTCATCCAAGTGCAATAAAAAATTGTTTTTAAAAAGAAAGAAGCATAAGAAGATATCCCTGTCCTCATCTTAAAACTACCATGTCTGATGACAGCAACACATTTCTTACTTAAAGGCTAGTTCAGAATTGTGAAATAGTTGCATTACAGTGACACTTGAGAAACCAAAAGCTTATCGGTGACAGAAGGCAATGCTGGGGAGTAGCGATAACAGTTCAGGATGCAGTAATTCATACAGTTTGCTTCTTTCACCATAGACTTTTTCAGTGCTAAAATTGAAATGAGAGAAACAACTTTTACAGTTCCTTTTTAAGAAAGAATTTTAAGGTGGTCAGTTTACTTATCCCAAGTTCTGTACAGGTTCCCACTTCTGGTTGTTACCATGACAAAGAGGCTGGTCACTAGCAGCTGGCATTTGGTGGTCCTGACCCAGTGTCTCCGTCCCATGTTATCCTCTTCTCACTCAACACTGGCAGTCAGTCCCTGGAGAACAGTGCTTCAGCTAAGCAGAAGCTGGCAGTAGTGCATCTTGGGAAGTGTAGTCCTACTACAAGCTGACACACCTCTTCCAAAATGGATTATTATTAACAACACTTTTCATCCAAGGCTCTCCGTGTTTATAACGGTTTTATTATTAGGTATGAATATGAGCTTGAAATAAATCTTTTTTAAAGAATTTCATGAGATTTTTAAAGTCAAATTTGTTGAAATACTTATCAAAATGGTGATTGAAGTTTGTCATTTTACTGACATCCTGTGCTTTCGTAAATTAAAATTTTCAATAGCTATTTTTATAATGTTTTCGATAAAAAGAAGTCACCGGGAAAAGAAAAATTTTGAAAAAAGAAATAAAGTTTCACAAAAAGCTTTGGAGTTTTTGAAGAAAAAAAAATCCATTGATTGATGAAAATCATTTCGTATGAAAAATGTCAGCATGCCCTGGATAACAAGATATTACTTCCCTCACCCCAAAAATACAATCCTCTCTGAGTCAAGAATCTATTAACATCCAGATTTCTGGATGAGAGAGAAAAACATTTAAGAGCAATTCTATTCGGAGAAGTGATTGTGTAACAGTGGTACCGTCTCATGCAAAAGATCTGTTGTCTATGTATATAGAGTAATATCTGGTTATCTTAGTGTCTAATGCAAGTGACTACTTTCTTTTACTCCCATTAGTGCTGCAGACGCATATGCAGCTATGAGAGAGCGATCCTTATTGTGCATTGTCTATAAAACTGTTTACCAAATTCCAATCAGTTGCACCTGTGCAAACTCTCAGAAGGCAATGGATGTTGCAGAGTTGTCACTGGAAACAAAATATGAAAAAAACAGAATTACCCAAGTATGTCTGAGGGTCAGGGCTGACGAGACCGGGTGGGAAGCCGGTACAAATTACCGGTGCCCAGCGCTCTGGAAGGGGGCCCGGGGCCCGGCTTCCCCCCCACACCCCTCGTCAGCCCCGTTTAGCCGGTCTGCCCTTGCTGGGGGGCCCGAAAAATTTTTTTCACCAGGGCCCGAACCCGCTCTCGGTGGCCCTGCTGAGGGTAGAATTTCAACTACAGAACCTTTATTGCTGATGATGATATGGGAAAAGGGAAGAATCCAGGTTAACTCTCAGACCTGTAGTTGTGTTTGCAGGGCTGGCAGAAATAAAACAACATCTTTCCAATTGAAAACAGAGCATACTTGATATGGAAATTAGAGACAAACATGGACTCCCTCCTATACACTTCCAACTTCACAGTTACCTCTCAGAGTAGTGCTGCTCTTCAAACAGTAAATCCAAATTTATTTTTTCCCTAAGCAAATCACAATGAGCCGTAAGGACAATCTAGATGCAGTGTGACACCAGAAGAGGATGGAATCAAAGCATTCAGAATGAAATTCACTCATGTGCAGAGGGTCTTTTCTAATTAACAGAGACTCACATTAATCCTTAGTTTCAGGGCCAGACTGATGGAAGAGAAGGGAAGGTAACAAATATAAAAATCAATGTCTTCCTTTTCTACTTATTAGTTTTACAGGTAACACAATATCTACTTCGGTTGGTAAGGCTGAAAGGGACAGAGAGGAGGAAACAAAATAGGGAAAGAATAGAAACCACATGATACAAAGAGAAAGAACATCAAAGTGAAAACAGATTGCACAATGATTGCACGGGAAAACAACGTGATGTTACATCATCTCAAGTGCAACAGTATTTAGTAAAGTGAAAGCTTTCTTGTGGGTTTGCAACCAGGAAATCTTATAAGATTTGAATTAAATTTACCCCCACTGTTTGTGAGAAGGTGATCTTTGGAAAAAGAAAAAAAATTTGGAGAAAATATGGGCACTTCCAATATCAGAAGACATTCCTATCACAGCGGTAGCAAGAAAAAGGACAGTCCAATGGTTAGGCCATTAAACTAAGACATGGGAGATTGAGTTAAATTCTCTGCTTTGGGCAAGTCACTTAATTTCTCTGTGCCTCATTCCCTATCTATGGGGATGACATTTTCTCACCAGCAGCAGCGTGAGAATAAATACATTAAAGATTGCCTGGTGCTCAGATACTATGCTAGTGGAAACCAGATAAGTAGAACTATACAAGTTTTTGGTTTCCTGGCAATTCTGGTTTTGGGTTGAACTGCAAACAAAGTTTGTTTGAAATTTTTGGTGAATCAAAGAGCAAAAAAATTGTTTCAGTTTGAATGAAATATTTTGTTTTGACCAAAAATGTTTCCTTTTGATTATGACCATTTTAAAAACATTTTTAAAATAAAATTAATTTTGAATCAATGTTGTTTTGAACTGAAAAACCAAAACAGTTCATTTCAAATATTTTGAAATAAAACATTGATCCCCCCCCCTTTTAAAATTTTCTTTCCCCCCTTCCCCCCCGCCAACACAGTTTGACGAAGTTGACATCAAATTGTGAAATGTTTTGGTATCACCAAATCTGCATTTTTTTGCTAAAGAGTTTTGTCTGGAAAATTTTGCCCAGCTCTACATATAATAACTTGCAAGATGCATGTGATACCCAAATTTAATTTTTTACTGCTATTGATTCCTTTTAGTATTGTAGGGCCAAAAGAGAGACAGGTTTATTCCAATTCCTTCTTGTACATTTTCAAGAGAAATGGCTACTATGATACAACCACTGCAAAGCCACTGAAGGAAGTTAAACAGATGTCATTGAGGGCATAACTGGAAGACTTAGTTCCACACTGGTGTAATCTAGCCAGCAGAAGCTTGATTGCAGGTGACAACGAATAAGAAGGATAGCACCCAGTCTGACTGCCACATCTCCAATTGAATTTATAGGCACGGCAGCTAAAGATTAACACATCATGAAATATTTAATACAGAGTAATATGCAGAGACAATAAGGAACCACACAACCCCATCTTTACACAGTGACTTTTCAAACCAACTGCACTTTAAATAGTAATGAAAGTTAGTATTCTTTTAAAAAAGAAAGATCCTCTGCTTTTCCTATCTATCCTTTAGTTTCCTGCTGTAACCAAAATTCCATAATACATGTTAAGTACAGAAAGAGAAAACCAGCAGCAAATTCACATTGCCCACTAGAGGTCCTCACAGGCTAGGAGAATGGGTTGACATTCTGAAGTAACCACGGTTTCAAGTTCACTTCTTGACGCAAAATGTGCTTGCTTTCCTCCATTATCCACAGACACTGCTTCTATCTACAAGGTGTTTCTGAGGTTCTGTCTATCCTATGTCAATTTCTCAAAGCTTTCCCACCATTGCTAACACTGGTTCAGCTCTACTGGTGTTATTAACACTGGGAGCCCTAGCATAGAAAGAGGTTGCCACCACAGTCCTATGCAGCATTTCAATTACAAGATGACAAGGTGGTAAAAATGCTAGAAACCAATGAAGCTTTGTCTACATTAGGGCTGCCGTGGGGCCACTTCAGCTGAATAGTTGGTAGCACTGGTAGGAATTTTTCCTCAAATACCCTAGTGTAGACAAGGCCTTTGTGTTGCAGATGGATAGGTGAGAAGAGCTATTAGATTGCTTTTCTGTTATACTAGATCACTATGAATCAGCATTTTACGGCAACAGCTCTTTGTTCGGCAAGGGGATTCCCCACAATAGCTTGTTTTTGGGAAAGTCTGCCCAACTTTTGGGGGCTGCCCTGTCCTAAGAATCCTTTTCTTTTGGGGAAAGAGGTAGAGGGTCTCCTGCAATAGCATCTATACTCCTGCAATAGCATCTTCACGTAGCTGAAGTCCGCCCCCAGTGTAGACCAGGCCTAAGGCAGGGCCAAACATACCTACATCATCCCCGAAAGGAGTTTGTCTAACCGGTTTTTAAAACCCTCCAATTACAGGGATTCTACAACCTCCATTGAAAGCTTATTCCAGTGCTTATCTATCTTTACAGCTAGAAAGTTTCTCCTAATAACTAACCTAAATCTACCTTGCTGCAGATTAAGCCCATTACTGCTTGTCCTACCTTCTGTGGACATGGAGAACAATTGATCACCATCCTCTTGATAACAGCCACTAACTTATTTGAAGACTCCTTATCTGTGGCTTACCCAGCCAGCAGCTCTCGCTGTCGCTCTGTGGAAGTCCTGCAGGTGGCAGCATCCCAGGTTAGGAAGGTATCAGCAAAAAGAACGAGGAGTACTTGTGGCACCTTAGGCCTTGGCTACACTTACCCGCTAGTTCGGCGGCTGGCAATCGAACTTCTGGGTTCGACTTATCGCGTCTAGTCTGGACGCGATAAGTCGAACCCGGAAGTGCTCGCCGTCGACTGCGGTACTCCAGCTCGGCGAGAGGAGTACCGCGGAGTCGACGGGGGAGCCTGCCTGCCGAGTGTGGACCAAGGTAAGTTCGAACTAAGGTACTTCGAACTTCAGCTACGTTATTCATGTAGCTGAAGTTCCATACCTTAGTTCGAATTAGGGGGTTAGTGTAGACCTGGCCTTAGAGACTAACACATTTATTTGGGCATAAGCTTTCGTGGGCTAAACGAAAGCTTATGCCCAAATAAATGTGTTAGTCTCTAAGGTGCCACAAGTACTTCTCGTTCTTTTTCCAGGTCAGGAAGCGACACTGCACCTGCATGCTCTCAGGGTCTTTAACAAATGAGCCTGAGATGCTTACCTGACAAAAGACACATGTCAAAGTTAAAAAATACAGACCGTCGGGCAGGCTGCTTGCAGACCAGGGATTTTAATATATTATATAAAAATAATCCATTTCAACTGATGGTGTCCTTTTAGAGGAGAGGAAAAAAGTCACATTCCTGTATGAAAAGCTTACCTTCTATTGTCACGGACCCCCTACAATTACTGCAACTGGAAGAGATTAGAGGAAAAAACACTGTTATCTGCTATTTTCAATGTTTACTTTCTGCATTTGAGATCATTCTGCAGATAGTTAATTTCACCATTTCCTCTGCGTAGACAATGGATTCCAAATCCTGTATGCATTCTGCATAGACAAATCCTGGATCTCCACTCTAGTGGGGCTCCTGTACAAGACAGTTTGCATGTATTTGCCCTTATTTACATCCCCTGATTATCGCACAAGACAGCAAGGGAGAAAGACACTTTCTTACAGAACAGAAAAAATTGTTTTTTCCCCCTGGATTCTGGCTTGCAGAAGGGAAGCCAAAAGCAGAGTCTTCCTTTTCCACCGGAGGTAAAGGAAAATAGGAGGCAGAAGGCTCTGCTTCTTTGGAGAGCAGGGGAAAATCAGCAGGGGAACAGATCTTCCTGTAGATGGGAAACAGAGAGGGGAATCCTAGTTGGACATTTTTTCTTGTCCCATCAGGTGCCCAGGTTGCTCCGCCTATTGGTGGGAAAGGTTCAGAGATCCATGAACTCTGCTGTCGAGTACTGCTATCAAGTACTCCTGCTTCATAGTCTCTCACCAGATAAATTCTCATTGCACCAGTTAATAAAGCAGAAGCTGAGCTCCTCTAAGCCTAGGAAAGGGAAAAGGAACTCTCCCTTTGCCTTTAACAGAAGAGGAGCAGCAGCACTCCTACTTTCCCCCCTTAATTAACCTCTGTTCAGTATATCTACCTTGCAAGGTGATGACAAGTCACAAGCCACTGTGAGGTCACTGGCTCAGCATTTCTAGCTTGCTGGATTCATGTCAAGGGAGAGGCCAGCTTGTGTACTCATTCCATCAGCAACTGTGGCTTGCTGGGAGGATACCAAAGCACAAGCTGTTGTGATGTTAATGGCTCATCTCATCTAACTTGCTAAACTGAAGCCAAGGGACAGCCACTGTGAGGTCACTGACTCATCAGCAAGCTAGAGGTGATGTCAAGGTACAGGCCTTTGGGATGCTGCTGATTCAACAAACTTCTAGCTTGCAGATCCTGCATGAAGGACCAGAGTTGAGAGCTCCCTGACTCAGCCCCCTCCAGTTTACTGGACCTCGTGGGGTTTGTTACCTCCCTAGGAACTCAGAAGCCCTGGGGTTCAAGGCTCAAGTTCTATACTGGGAAGCAAAGGTTATTGAGCAAGGACTGGAAATAGCTGGAACTCACTAGCCCCCAAGGAAGCCAGCCTGGAGCACACAAGATAACAAGGAAGAGATGATCAACAGCCTGGTAAGATAACAACTCTAAGGAAGATTGCCTGCAGAGGGGCTCTTTTTGGAACAAATGTGAGTTTTGTTTATTTTAAGTCGTAAGGAAAAGAGTATGGTACTTTTGTTTCTCCAGCCCTGTGGAGAGTGTATGAGAGAAATCTGCTTTGAACCCTAGAGAAAAATGAAGACTATGAAACTATGAAATGAGCACTTTTCTTTCTCTGATTCTGAAAACGGAAGCATAGAGTTGTTGATTTAAAATATATAAATTCTAAAGAGAAAATCCTTTTTGTTTAATTTTCCCCTCTGGCTTGCTGGGGTTCTTGTTTTGGTTGAAGTATTTTTCAGAATGAGATGGTTTGATTTTTCATGCTGAAATTACTTTCTTTTGACATTTTTTTATTTTGCATTATATGTTATAAGATCACACAAAATAAAAAAGTTGAGATGTTTCAATTGAACCCAAACTATTTTTTTTTGTTTAGTTTTCCTTGGAAAAATTTCAAAATCTTCAGTTTTCATTCTAAATTTGAACTGAAGCCAAAAGTTTGAAATCTTTTGTGAAATAGAACTTCTGTCTTCCCACAGCATTAAAGGGATGGGGAGGGCTAATTATGCCAGGTTTAGAAACTAATAAAAACTGTTACCATCAACTGGCTGATTGGTGGCCTATATGAGTTTAGTTGGGGGGTTCAGTTCAGCTCCTGTAAAAGGGATTTAGGGGATTGAGATGAGATATGAAGCCTTTCATTGCTACCAGATCAATTCCAGCAAAACAGAAGGCATGAATACTTGAACATATACTTTCCTAGCTTGACTACAGTAAACAGTACTTTAACTTCTATTCAAAATGCTGTGTTCAGTTATAACCATGCAGTGTCATAATCTGTCCTTAGAGTTTTGATTAAAAAGTCTGGAGCTGCCCATTTTAGAAAGACAGTAACAAGCACCATAAGGAACTTAAGCTGAATATTTAGCTAAAGATATACCACACAGACATATGCACACATCTATTATACATTACACTGAACAAATTATTGTTCGTGTTATCCATCTTGTATACCCTATCACCAAAGGTGATACGGTTCAACTGTGTGATGAAATCATGAGAATCCCAAGACAGAGAGTACTAGAGCAGTGGTTTTCAAACTTTTTTCCTGGCGACCCAGCTGAAGAAAATTGTTGATGCCCACGACCCAGTGAAGCTAGGGATGAGGGGTCTGGAGTGTGGGAGGGGGCTCTGGGCTGGGGCAGGGAGTTGGGGTGCGGGAGAGGGTCAGGGCTCTGGGCTGGGGACAAAGGGTTTAGGGTATAGGAGGGGGTCAGGGCTCTGGGCTGGGGGTGCAGGCTCTAGGCTGAGGTTGGAGATGAGGAGTTTGGGATGCAGAAGGGGGGTCCAGGTTTGAGGGGGGGCTCAGGGCTGGGGAAGGGGATTGGGGTGTGGGGTTGGGGCATGGGGTTAGCTCTGGTGGCTCCCGGTCAGCGGTGCAGCTGGGGTGCAGAGGCAGGCTTCCTGCCCGTCCTGGCACCATGGACTGCGCTGTGCCCCAGAAGTGGGCAGCAGCAGGTCCGGCTCCTAGTTGGAGGCACGCAAGCGGCTCCACATGGCTCTCACCCGCAGGCACAGCCCCCCCTAGCTCCCATTGGCCATTCCTGGCCAATGGGAGTGCGGAGTTGGTGCTCGGGGCAGGGGCAGCACACAGATCACCATGCCCTCCCCCCCCCCAGGAGCCGGACCTGTTGCTGGCCGTTTCCGGGGCACAGTGTGGTGTCAGAACAGGTAGGCACTAGCCTGCCTTAGCCGGGCAGCACCGCTGACGGGACTTTTAACAGCCCAGTCAGCGGTGCTGACCAGAGTCGCTGTGACCCAGTGCCTTACATTCTGTGACCCAGTTGTGGGTCGTGACCCATAATTTGAAAACCACTGTACTAGAGAAGGCTTGAAATAATGTGTGACTATGTTGTTCACCATATCAGTATGTTTCTGTAACCTTAGCTTATTTTAGATATGTTTGGGTCTGAAATGAGTGATGTCCTTTATAACCAGAGGTAATTAAGAATTCAAGCATTCAATTGATTAAGGTATGATGGTTTCCCATGACACATTGCACAGCAGGTGTGAAGAGGGAGCGTGGTACTGAATTTGTGCACAGTGATTTAACACATTTCTAACTTAGTCTCTCTCATCACCTGACCTAGCTCACATGGGAATAGCCTCCTGAAAATGCTACAGCATGTCTGCTCAGCCACAGAGACTGCCACAGACACCCCAGACCTGTCCTCCACTCCTGTCAGTGGCTTAAAGGTCTCAGTCCTCATCTTTAAGATGCTCCATGGCCTTGGACCAAAGGTATCTAAAAGATCAACTAAAGCTCTCGGATAAAGACCATGATCAACATCTTTGCTCCTGTGGCACAATGGAATTTTCTACCATAAGGTAAAACTCACGTGCAGGACAGAGCTTTCTCAGGGGCTGGCTCAAGACTGTGGAATGAACTCCCCCAGGAACTAAGGACCATTATCAACCCTGCCACCTTCCACTCTGTAGCCTATAAGACTAACCTGCTTGCTTGCTTGTGTGTGTGTGTGTGTGTGTGTGTGTGTGTGTGTGTGTGTGTGTGTGTGTGTGTGTGTGTGTGTGTGTGTGTGTGTATACATATATGTGTATATATATATATATATCTTTTCTTATAGTTTAAGTATTTAATGTATTGTAATAGGTTTATAGCTTTATATTAAAAGTAAGTTTGGCTGTAATGCAAGATCTACCTACAGGCCAAAACTCTGTATGTTAAGCTAATGTGAAGTTAACACCTTTTGAGACCCTCACCCAGAAAAGTAAAATTAAACAAAACACCCACGCAGATGTCTAGAGACCTTTACCTGAACCAATAGCCTTAAAGGGTGGAAACAGGGGGGTTTCCCACAGACTTAACAAGTACACCACAAAAAACTGATGTGCATACATACCTGTCATCAATACGCACATACATACCAGCCTATGGGGGTAAGTGTACCCTAACATTTCTGTGGGTGAGGAATAAAATTTGGGCATAAGAGGAAGGAGGTCCGGCATTTGCCCTATAAAAGAGGTAACCCACCTCAATAGAGGCTCTCGCTCCGTTCTCTATTATCTCCATTTTCTCTGTTCTTACTTTACTCCATCTCTACCTCTCACTATCTCCATTCTCACTTTACTCTATTCTCATTTATTTCCTCCACTCTATCTATCTACGATGACTGCTACTATTTGTACACTATACTTGTCCTTCTTAAACTTTAAGTTTCAAGGAAACTAGGCTAAGCTTAGTTCCCCTAAGTTTTATTCTTAGTTTGATTATTAGGTTTTGATTTAAGTTTAAGTTAGTCAAGTAAACCCTAGTCAGCTTGGATAGCTCTTAGCATTTTCTAAGCACTGCATCCCTCACTCAAAAATTGAAAAACCTGAACCACAAGGCTGTTCCTGTGTCTCTTACCACCAGGTTATCAAAAAAGGGTGGGAGTATATTAACCAAAGCTTTGTTACATATAATACTATATTATCATATGTATCTTTTAAATAGCAGTAATGCAATTGTAACTTTGTAACTCTGGATATTTTACCATTTACTATTATTAATTTTAATATAAAAAGTCTTTAAGACTATATCTGTCTCAGTGTAAGCTTCCTGTCATACCCCCGAGGGTCCTTTATAAATTCTGTGGAGCCTGATTCCGAACAAGAACTTTTATCTTCTGATCAAACAGACTGGCGAGCCTAAACCCATACTAATTAATATTAATAATAATTATTATTAAATAAAATTAAATTAATAAATTAAATTCCCATATTATCCAAATTATTATCATCAGTACACCCTAAATCAGGCTACAGGCTGGCGAGCCAGCCAGGAGACTTGAGAAGTGTGTGACAGGAATTTTCAGGGATTCCAGGCATCCTTAGACCCCTGAAAATCTCACCTGAGACATAAGTAAAGAATAAGAGTTACAGGGTGTTAGAGAGCAAGATTTGTGTGTCTTGCTAACTCACTCTTCAGAACACAGGAACCTGATTTCCTGTGACTGTGGCTTGGCAGCAGGCCCAATATTTCGGTTGTGTATTGTGGTTTAACTTAAAGTTTTGACTTAAAGTTTTAAATTTAATCTTGCGAGATAAAGTAATAGTGATAATATTTAATGTGATACGCGCGTTTAAGGGGCTTTGTTGGAGGTTGAAGTTGTAACGAATGGTACCAATAACATATAAGCAGTAGCATCGGGCCCGATGACCCACACTGAGTGGTGGCGGGGGAGTTGATAAATCTATGTATTAATTGCCGCCAAGAGGCCGCAATAACTCAGAACTTGTATAGTTCTTCAGTCCCCACAACTCTCCCGGGCTGCACCTCTGATCCGTCTGCCTCAGTATCCCCAGCTGTTTGGCAGGTCCCGACAGAGGGAAAAGACCTCTCGATCAGCTACGAGCCATCGAGGGAAAAGAGGGGAACATGCCCCCACCCCTCTATCATTTACTTGGGACTTATTAAACTAGATAGAAAACCAGTTTGGGGTATTATTTCCTGTTTCTGTGAAGGAATGCCTTCCATGTCAGAGTAAACCAACAGAGTATTTATTCTAGTTATTAAAAAGCTAGTAAAGTTGTAAAATTGAAATGAATTCTCTATTTCGTATTAAAAGTGTTAAAAGCAAAGTGTTAGAATTCAAATGAGTTCTATGTTATGTGTTAAGGTAAGTGGAGTAAGGGCAAGAGTAAAATCTGTTGGAGTTGCCAGCAGTATGGCTTTAGAAAACCTTGCCAAAAAATACATTCAGGAACATGGAGGAGGTTTAGAACAGCTAAAAAATAACAAGAAATATCTAAGCATTGTAACCCATGGGGTTTTGTAAGTAATGTATTTAATGTAGAAATGAAGCAGAAAAAAAAAAAAAAGAAAGGCTAAACTGGTAAAAAAAAATAGCTGTTAAATGTCTGCTCATAGCTTATAGTTCACTGGGGAAAAAAATTAAATAAAAAAATTAAAGTTACTCAGAAAAGACCAGCAAACTTTGGATGCCAGCTTAAAATCACTAGACGGCTATAACTCAGATTGTGGTCGGCTGTTGGAAAGAATTAAAGAGTTAAAAAGATGTGTTAGGAGGAGGATAAAGAATCGGTTCCCATCCCTATTGGCATGGTGGAACCGGTGAAGATAAAACAATCTGCAGGGCCAATAACTAAAAGTAGAGCAAAAGAGTTAGCTCAGGCTGATACGGTACCTTTAGGAGCGGAGTTGGAGATTAAGTCTCAGAAGCCACCGGGAAAGTCAAAAAAGAAAGTTAGCAGTGCAGAAGCTATCAACAGTCTGCAGGTAAAAAAGTAAGTCTCAGGGTTGCACCACAAAAGGCGAAGTTAAGTGTCATCATAAAGAAAGCAACTAGTGAAGTAAAGGATGAGGTGAGCAAAGCAAAGGGGGAGGAAATATCCTCTCCTTTGTTAGTGTCCGCCCCAATAGTAAAAACGGAATACCTTAAAAAAAAAACTGTAATTGTTAACGGACTAAAAAAAAAAAAAAAACGTCCTGTGTCACTGTAAAGATGCCTTAAGTATAAAACATTAAGGTTTTATGAAAAGTTAACTGTGCTCATCCAGGATTATCTCCAATGCAATACTTCAGGAACCACGAGCTAATCCCACTGTGAGGATCGAGAAACCCCCAGGGTTAGGCAAGGTTTTCCTAAATTCCCTAGGTACCAGCATTGGCAAAACGACCCTAACCCACGTAGTAACCCTGAACCTTCGAGTGGGCGCGCCCCTCAACAGGGTTATGTGTTTAAATCCCATATAGGGGCCCAGGACCGTGTTCCTTTCTTTTCAGATGCCGCACAGAACAATTCACGCCTGCAGAAATCCAAGTCAAAGATAAGAACTCAGTTGTAATAATGTTTAAGCAAATGCTTGAGGCTGAATGATGGGATATCCGGAAACTCCGAGCCCACATAAATGAGCTGATATTAAAAGGCCAAGACCCAGCACCCTCAAATCGTCCGGTGGCCTCCGTTAACTCATTTCCTTCTCTCTGGTGAACAGCCTCCGGAGAGATAGGAGGAGAACCCATAGATATTTGTCTGCATAATCTACAAATTACTCGGCGTGACACCAATTGGCCCCATGTGTAGTCATAGTCCCTTTAGGCAGAGATGCAGGAGGGAGACCCACAGTATCTGCAGTGGTAGGGGGCCCCCACAGAAATTTTATTATAAATACTGGGGCAGCAGTTAGCATTATCCATGTTAAGGATCCTAGATCCTCAAAACACTTGCAACTTTTGCAAGTAATCAGGTTGTTACCACACTTCCTATACCCATTAAAGTACAAATAGGTCACCTAAGAAAGGATCATACCTTTGTATTAATAAAATTAGCAAACCCTTACATAGAAAAGACTATAAAGTCTTTATTAACATAGTAAGTACTACATAGATGTACTTTCACTGCCAATTCCCCTATTTGGCCATGAAGAAACCAGATGGTTCTTGGCATCTCAAAATTAAATTATAGACGCCTGAATCAGGTCACACCCATTTGTGCCCCTAAAGTGGCCAAGATGACAAATCTAATCAAGTCCTTTAATCCAGAGGCTAAGTGGTTTACTGTCCTTAACATCAGTAAACAGCTTTTAACATTATCATTGGCATACATTTCACAGTACCATTTTGCATTTAGTTTTCAGGGAGTCCAATATTCCTGAACACATTTACCCCAGGGGTATAAAATTCTCCGGCTTTATTCCATACACAAATAAGGCGGGTACTGTCGCAATTTTCCAAACCAACTGTTTTGTTTCAATATGTAAATAACCTGTGTTTAGCAACTGTGACAGACCCAGACCAGTGGGGTACAGGAGTCTGGTAGAGGGCAAATATACTGGTCACTGGATGAGTAGTTTTCTGTTCCCTGAGTGACCAGAGCAGGGGCTGCACTAGAGTAATCAGGAACCTGCTAGAACCAGTTAAGGCAGGCAGGCTAATTAGGACCCCTGGAGCCAATTAAGAAGAAGCTTCTAGAATCAATTAAGGCAGGCTAATCAGGGCACCTGGGTTTTAAAAAGGAGCTCACTTCAGTTTGTGGTGCGCGTGTGAGGAGCTGAGAGTGAGAGGGTGTGCTGCTGGAGGACTGAGGAGCACAAGCGTTATCAGACACCAGGAGGAAGGTCCTGTGCTGAGAATAAGGAAGGTGTTGGAGGAGGCCATGGGGAAGTAGCCCAGGGAGTTGTAGCTGTCATGCAGCTGTTACAGGAGGCATGATAGACAGCTGCAGTCCACAGGGCCCTGGGCTGGAACCTGGAGTAGAGGGCGGGCCCGGGTTCCCCCCAAACCTCCCAATTGACCTGGACTGTGGGTTCTTCCAGAGGGGAAGGCTCTGGGCTGTTCCCCAACCCACATGGTGAATCTCTGAGGCAAGAAAATCCGCCAATAAGCGCAGGACCCACCAAGATAGAGGAGGAAATTTATCACACTGGTGTCAGGAGTGGGATCTTGGGGTGCACAGCGCGGCGGAAGAAGGAGGGTGATTTGAAAAAAAACCAACCAAACAAACAAAAAAAACAAAAAAAGGGAGAGGTTTATTTTTTCCCCCCCACCACAATGGATGACATAGTGCGGGCACTGATATAAGCTACGGCGGCCTAGCAGGAGGCTACCCTTGTCCAGGCAGCCGCCCAACTAGAGGCAGTGCAGCTGCAGCAAGAGACTAATCACCTGCTGATGGACCAGGCTGCTCAAGACCGAGCTATGTTGTGGGAACTGGTAAACCAGGTAAAGTCCCTTACAGAGCTGAATTGCGGCCATGATGGGACACGGCTCATACGGGCCAGCCATTGGCTGCAGAAAATGACACGGGAGGATGATGTAGAGGCATACCTTCTGGCCTTTGAGAGGACAGCCCTATGGGAGGCCTGGCCTTGAGATCAGTGATCTGGCATCCTTGCCCCATTCCTGTGTGGGGAGGCCCAGAAGGCCTACCATGATCTGCCTGAAGAGGCTGCGGCAGACTACCCCCAGCTGAAAGCAGAGATCCTGGCCAGATCTGGGGTAACGACAGCAGTGCGGGCCCAGCAGTATCACTGTTGGAGGTATCAGGAAGACAAAACCCTGCGGTCCCAATTGTATGACCTCATCTATCTCGCACGAAAGTGGTTGCAAACAGAGTCCCGAAGTCCAGAAGAGATACTAGTGGTTCTGGTCATCAACTGATACATGAGGGGACTACCACCAGACCTTCGTGCCTGGGTAAGCCAGAATGAACCCTCCACCTATGATGAGGTTGTCGTCCTAGTAGAGAGGCGAAGGACAGCGAGGAAGCTGACCTGACCAGTTAAGGAAGAGGCACCCCGGGTTAAACTAGCAGCCCCAAGCCCTAAAGTTCAGGTGACTGGGCCACCAGGAGGGCCCAGGTGGAAAAAAGAGAGAGGCTGAAGGCCCATCAGAGGCCACAAAGAGTTGGAGCACTGAGGGAGAAGAGGATCGTGATGTTAGACTGCTCAAACCAAGAGACCAGGGAACGCCTAGGGCTCCATACAGATGTTATGCCTGCGGGGAGTGGGGACACATAGCTGCACAGTGTCCCAATGCTGAGGAGCCTATGCAGTGTAACCTGGGGAACTGGGCAGATCCATGCTCCCTAATCCACCTTGTGGGGGTCTCACTAACCCCACATATGTATACCAGACCAGTGAAACTAAATGTGGTAGGGACCACAGCACTGGTTGATTCGGGGAGTGCTATCACGCTTATCTCAGGGAAGCTCGTAAAGCATAGTTAGCTGCTGCAGGCTAAACATACGGGGATAACGTGTCCATCGGACATTTAGTTACTACCCCACCATCCCAGTAAAAAATGAGATCCAAGGGAACACTACTGAGGTAGCAGCAGATGTAGTCCCTAAACTCCCATACCCAGTGCTCATAGGGAGGGACTTGCCAGGGTTTGGAAACTTACTCCCAGTAGGGGGATTGGAGAAAGATGGGGACCCTAAAATTGGTGAGGCATCCACAGCAGACTGTCAACCCCCAATCTTATTTGATATATCCCCAGATTTGTTCTCCACTCCCAGACAGGGTAGAAAGACAAAAAGGGAAAGAAGGGCAGCTAAGGCCTTGGGAACCCGAATACTGACCCAAAGCCAGAGGGTCGCTCTTGTAGGTAGGTGGACTCGCACAGCTGAAAAGGAGGCCACGCAGGAGGGAGAAGCACCTGAGTTTGACCCCCACCCTAATGCTTCTGAACCAGTAGAGGCAACAGAGACTGGGCCCCTAGATCTTGGGCAGATTAGCCCCGGGAGAGGAAATTTTGGACGGGATCAGGCAGAAGACCCAAGGAATGACAACATTAGGAAGGAGGTGACTGAAATAGATGAGGTCCCCGTGGAAGGAAAAACCCAGGGACCAGGACCCTACTTCATAATGAAGAAGGATCTCTTATACCGGGTTGCACCAGTACAGGGGCAGAAGGTACAGCAGAGCCTAGTACCTCAAAAACACCAGAACGCTGTATTAAGTCTGGCTCATAGTCATCTTTTTGGGGGGCATTTGGGGGTAGAGAAGACCCTGGCACGAGTCCTATGACGGTTCTTCTGGCCCGGAGTACATGAAGAAGTGCGGAGGTACTGTGCCTCCTGCCCAGAGTGTCAGTCCCTGTCCCCACTTGAGGGCACCTTTAGTACCCCTTCCCATCATAGAGGTCCCCTTCAAGCGAATAGCCATGGATCTAGTGGGACCCCTGGAGAAGACGGCTCGGGGCCACCAATATATACTTGTTGTTTTGGACTATGCTACTCACTACCCAGAAGCCGTCCCCCTGTGGAACACGGCCTCTAAAACTATAACCAAAGAGCTGGTGGGGATCTTTGCCCGAATGGGGCTACCGAAGGAGATATTAACCGACCAAGGAACCCCATTTATGTCAAAGCTAATGAAGGACCTCTGTACGCTGCTCCGTATACATACCCTGAGAACTTCGGTCTACCATCCGCAGACTGATGGGTTGGTAGAAAGGTTTAACCGAAACCTCAAGGCTATGATAAGGAAGGTGGTAAGTCGGGACGGGAAGGATTGGGACACCCTACTACCCTATCTTATGTTCGCTATCCGGGAGGTACCACAGGCCTCAACTGGGTTTTCCCCCTTCGAGTTATTATACGGGCGTTACCCCCGCAGCATACTAGATATCGCCAATGAGATCTGTGAAGAGGAACCCAATGAGGGGAGAAATATAATAGAACATGTAATGCAGATGCGAGACCGGATAGCCTGGGTTACCCCTATTGTACAGGAACATTTGGAGAAGGCACAGGAGGCCCAGCGAACCCATTACAATCGCCAGGCAAAAGTGCGACAGTTCCAACCAGGGGATTGGGTTATGGTGTTGGTACCCACGGCAGAAAGCAAGCTTCTGGCCCAATGGGGCCCTATGAGGTGGTTGAACCCATGGGGGAAGTAACCTACAAGGTGCGGCAGCCAGGACGCAGAAAACAAGAACAGATTTATCACGTTAACCTTCTGAAACCCTGGCATGCACAAGAGGCATGCACAGTGGTCCAAAAAAGACCTAACCCAGGAAAACAAGCCTTCCAAACAGGTGAGAGTATCTCCCAATTTAACACCAGACCAGAAGAATGAGGTGTCTGAGATGATCTTCCAGAACCAAGATGTGTTCGACAAAACCAGGTCGAACAACTGAGACATCACCACATCGTCACGAACCCTGGGGCCAGAGTAACAATGAGGCCCTATTCGGTGCCAGCGGCAAAAAGGGAGGAAATAAAAGCAGAAGTAAAAAAAATGCTGGAGTTGGGGATCATTGAAGAATCCCACAGTCAGTGGTCCAGCCCAATCGTGCTGGTGCCCAAACCTGATGGCACCACAAGATTTTGCAACGACTTCCGGAGACTAAAGGAAGTATCCCAGTTCGACGTGTACCCCATACCTCGCATAGATGAACTAGTGGACCGTCTGGGTAATGCCCAGGACTTGACTAACCTAGACTTGACAAAGGGGTACTGGCAGATTCCTCTTGCAGAAGACGCAAAGGAAAAGACTGCGTTCTCTACACCAGAAGGTCTTTTTCAATATACTGTCCTCCCCTTTGGACTACATGGGGCCCCAGCTACCTTCCAGCACCTCATGGACAAGCTATTACGCCCGCATAACAGTTATGCTGCTGCCTACTTGGACGATGTGGTCATTCATACCCCAGACTGGGAAACCCATCTGGAGAAGGTGGAGGCAGTCCTTGATACCTTCAGGCGAGCTGGCCTTACAGCAAACCCTGCCAAGTGCGCTGTAGGGTTTACAGAGGCCAAATATCTTGGCTACATTGTGGGAAAAGGTCTGGTAAAACCTCAAGTGAACAAGTTAGAGGCCATCCAAAATTGGCTGCGACCAATGTTCCTAGGTGTGGTGGGGTATTACCAACGATTTATCCCCCACTTTGCCACAAGGGCAAGCCCCCTGACAGACCTAGTGAAAGCCCGTGGACCTGATCTGGTGAGATGGTCTGACGCAGCAGAGGAAGCATTCACAGATCTACGGACTGCCCTCTGCAGTAACCCCGTACTGATAGCCCCTGATTTCACCAAGGAGTTTATCCTGCAGATGGATGCATCGGAAGTAGGGTTGGGGGCTGTTCTATCACAGATGGTCGGGGAGGAGGAACACCCAATTCTATACCTCAGTCGGAAACTCCTTCCAAGGGAACAAAAATATGTAGTGCCTCGCTGTAAAATGGGCCATGGAAACATTGCGCTACTACCTGCTCGGGCGCAGATTTATCCTTATGACCGACCATGCCCCTCTTCAATGGATGCAGCGGAACAAGGAGAAGAACACAAGGGTGATCAGATGGTTCTTATCCCTCCAACCTTTCCAGTTCCGTGTGCAACACAGAGCAGGGAGCCGTCATGGCAATGCCGATGGCTTGTCACGTGTGCACTGTCTGGCGTCCCAAGCTGCCCAACCCCTTGGCGTTGAGCAAGGGGGAGGGATATGTGACAGACCCAGACCAGTGGGGTACAGGAGTCTGGTAGAGGGCAAATATACTGGTCACTGGATGAGTAGTTTTCTGTTCCCTGAGTGACCAGAGCAGGGGCTGCACTAGAGTAATCAGGAACCTGCTAGAACCAATTAGGGCAGGCAGGCTAATTAGGACCCCTGGAGCCAATTAAGAAGAAGCTTCTAGAATCAATTAAGGCAGGATAATCAGGGCACCTGGGTTTTAAAAAGGAGCTCACTTCAGTTTGTGGTGTGAGTGTGAGGAGCTGGGAGCAAGAGGCGCAAGAAACAGAGTGAGAGGGTGTGCTGCTGGAGGAGTGAGGAGCACAAGCGTTATCAGACACCAGGAGGAAGGTTCTGTGGTGAGAATAAGGAAGGTGTTGGAGGAGGCCATGGGGAAGTAGCCCAGGGAGTTGTAGCTGTCATGCAGCTGTTACAGGAGGCACTATAGACAGCCGCAGTCCACAGGGCCCTGGGCTGGAACCCGGAGTAGAGGGCGGGCCCGTGTTCCCCTCAAACCTCCCAATTGACCTGGACTGTGGGTTCTTCCAGAGGGGAAGGTCTCTGGGCTGTTCCCCAACCCACATGGTGAATCTCTGAGGCGAGAAAATCCGTCAATAAGCGCAGGACCCACCAAGATAGAGGAGGAACTTTGTCACACAACAGACTAAATAGGAGCTTTTAAAAAGGCTTAATAAGCTCCTACAAATCCTAAAGGAAGCAGGGCTAAAGTGCAATCCGGCCAAGGCACAGCTAATGGCCAATTGTGTCTCTTTCTTGGGCCTCACCCTAACAAAAATGGGGTAAAACTCCAGCACAACAGAAAGTAGATACAATCTAAAGATTGCCTTTATCACAGGACCCTTTAAAATCCTCTTTGGGTTTAACTGGGTACCACAGGGATTTCATTTTCAATTTTGTTTCCATTGCAGGTCCCTTGTACCAGCTAATAGGGAGGAAAAAAAAAAGGTGTCCAACAAAAATGGACTGAGCAACACACGGAAGCAGTATCACAGCTAAAACAGGCCATTGTTAAGGCTCCGGTGTTGATCACTCCAAATCCTAAGATACCGCTACCTTTAGATGACAGGGTAAGTGTTAATCCATTAGCAACTGTGGCTTCACAAGAAAGGCATGGAAAAATCAAACCTGTGGCCTATGCCTCATGTTTAACGTCACCAACTAAACTTATGTATAACAATTGTAAAATAGGCCATACAATACTTTTATTTTCTAATTGGCCTCAGCCCGATCATATTACACTCATCGCATAATCCCCTTCAGTTCTTACTGTCCAATAGGGTAAAAGATGGGCAAGTCCCAAATGCTCGCCTAGCCCACTGGACATTATTGCTGCAAAAAAAAAAAAAAATTGCAGTAAAACCTATTAGGACAACATCTTTGTTACCAACTGCCCTACCATACCAAGGGGAGCCCTATGTGTGTCCCTATTTTAATCAACTGAATCTAAGGGGGGAGGAAAAACAAAAGCTTTTCCAACCATTAATCCAGAAAACAAGTTCTGTTAATAGGTATCATTTCTTTATTAACGGTTCTAGTTATTACCATCAAGGTAAACCTCATACCGAATTTAAAAGAAATATAAAAATAAAAAAATAGTAAAAGTAATCCTAAAGCTTTCCAAAACAGAAAGAAAAGGATTGCTAACAATAAATCCTTTGTACAAAAGATATGCACCATTAAAATCTCAGGTGTATAAAGGTCGTTGGATGGTTTTGCAGATTGACTTTGTAGGTTCTTTGCCAAGGACTCAGAGGTAACCAATACCTATTAGTGGTTACCAATTCCTTTTTCAAAGTGGGTAGAGGCATTTCCTCTTAAAGCTAATACTGCAAAAGCCACCGCCAAGGTCCTAGTAGAGCAAGTATTCTCTCAATGGGGGATCCCTGCAAAGGAATTAAACCAGGGATCACATTTCACTGGACAGTTCTTTAGAAACTGTCTTAAATTAATGGAAGTCATGCAAAAACTACACATCTCACACAGACCATAGTCATCTGGGATGGTGAAACAAACCAATCAGACTATAAAAGTAAATGTTAAGGAAACTGGTTAATGCTAATAAACATAACTGGGACACTCTCATGTCTCTAAGTTTAATGGCGTTGAAAGCAACACCGGCTGCATACACTTTGATGCAATTACCAAAACATCTAATTTGGCACACCAGTGGCACTCAATTAGAGGAAATCAAAATGACTACCTACCTGCAAAATATGCAAAAACATTTAAATCAAATCCACTTGCAGGTAGCAGCCAAAATTAAAAAAATCCAAACAAAAGGCAAAACCATACTTTAACAAAAACCAAAGAGAGAATACTTGAAAAGTTAAAAACCAAGTAACGTTGTTATTTATGTTGATATTGTATAAATCACCCAAACATAGGCTGTGTAACCAATGAATTGGACCCTTCCAAATCATTAATAAACTCAGTTCAGCAGTGCATAAAATTAAACTAACAAAAGGCAAGTATAATAAAAACAAAATCTATCATATTAATCTGTTAAAGTTGTATAAATCATCCAGGTCGCAGAAGCAACTTCCTCCTCAGAACTTACGTAAACAGCATCCAACAGAATCGCAACAATTGAAGCCCAGCAAATTGCAACCATAAAATGGACATTAATATTTCTAATTTGCTACACCCTTATTGTTACTTTAAGGGTAAAACTAAGCCAAAATCACAAATTTGGAACTAAACTGTTACAACCCCAGAAAACCAGATGACACAGTTGTGCTCAATTTCCTAAGCATGTGAAACAGAACAAAACACAAAAAAATAAACTATTATATTTAACCCAGAACTTATCCACAAAAAGAACAATTTACTGTTTATAATATGTATAACATAACCCAATTGTTTAATGAAGCCCAACATAAAGGTAATCAGCTGATCACTTTAAACAATAATCAGCACAGGGATCAACATTAAGGTAAATGATATGCTTTGCATATGGAAAATGTCGTAAATGCAATCACTAATGCATTATAATCCTTAAAATTGGAAAAGGTTTCTAACTTAATTAAAAATAAGCAACTATTAAGTTGGTACTTTCCCAAGTGTTTTCAAAAGCTGGAAAAGGAACAATCCACATGTTTGGATTCATGTTAGGATTTATCAATGGATGCTATAAAAAAAAGGGATCTGTGACACCTCACCCCAACTGAGACAGTTGTTTTCTTTCAAAAAATTGGCACAATTCTTGTATGTCTCATTCACAGTCTTCTTACCTGTGTTTGACCCAGACAAGGATGTGTACAGGCAACTGGTTGCTGTCCATTCTATAGGTCACCTCAAAGACAACATCTATAGGGAATGCATTAATGCACCTCCCCTGGTGGTCTATCACACTCCAACTCAAACTTGGAAAGTGCCACAAATGTTGCTCTAAAAAGAGCCTCAGTACATCTGTAGGTGTAACGTGTTTGAAACAAACACTGTTCTATGTAGACTATAGGGAGAGAGTATGGAATTCATCATCGTCATGCCTAATGAGGCTGACCACGTGAAAGACTCTGATGGAGAGGGTGACCTATGCTGAAAATAACCAATTTTGCATGGTTACCAAGCAAAAGAGGTACCAATATGGTCCCTTGAAGTGTCCTGTCACAGAACCAAATTTTTGTTTTTATTCAATAGGAAATTAAGTTATTTCACCAATTCCCACTTTTGAAAACAATACTATTATTCAGTCTAACCTAGCTGATCTTTATGAAAATGATGTTAAAACTATTCCCATAAATGCTTAACCACCTACATCCTACCTGTGTGATGGTGTTTATTGGTGCAAACCACCCCGTCAAAGGGGGGCGTGTAGCCTATAAGATTAACCTGCTTGCTTGTGTATATGTGTATAATAAACTATATATATATATATATATATATATATAAGTATTTAGTGTATTGTAATAGGTTTATAGATTTATATTAAAAGTAAGTTTGGCTGTAATGCAAGATCTACCTACAGGCCAAAACTCTGTATGTAAAGCTAATGTGAAGTTAACACCTTTTGAGACCCTCACCCAGAAAAGTAAAATTAAACAAAACACCCACGCAGATGTCTAGAGACCTTTACCTGAACCAATAGCCTTAAAGGGTGGAAACAGGGGGGTTTCCCACAGACTTAACAAGTACACCACAAAAAACTGATGTGCATACATACCTGTCATCAATACCCCCATAGGCTGGTATGTATGTGCGTAAGTGTACCCTAACATTTCTGTGGGTGAGGAATAAAATTTGGGCATAAGAAGAAGGAGGTCCAGCATTTGCCCTATAAAAGAGGTAACCCACCTCAATAGAGGCTCTCGCTCCGTTCTCTATTATCTCCATTTTCTCCGTTCTTACTTTACTCCATCTCTATCTCCATTCTCACTTTACTCTATTCTCATTTATTTCCTCCACTCTATCTACAATGACTGCTACTATTTGTACGCGATACTTGTCCTTTTTAAACTTTAAATTTCAAGGAAACTAGGCTAAGCTTGGTTTCCCTAAGTTTTATTCTTAGTTGGATTATTAGGTTTTGGTTTAAGTTTGTCAAGTAAACCCAAGTCAGCTTGGATAGCTCTTAGCATTTTCTAAGCACTGCATCCCTCACTCAAAAATTGAAAAACCTGAACCACAAGGCTGTTTCTGTGTCTCTTACCACGAGGTTATCAAAAAAGGGTGTGAGTATATTAACCAAAGCTTTGTTACATATAATACTATATTATCATATGTATCTTTTAAATAGCAGTAATGCAATTGTAACTTTAACTCTGGATATTTTACCATTTACTTACTATTATTAATTTTAATATAAAAAGTCTTTAAGACTATATCTGTCTCAGTGTAAGCTTCCTGTCATACCCCCAAGGGTCCTTTATAAATTCTGTGGAGCCTGATTCAGAACAAGAACTTTTATCTTCTGATCAAACAGATTGGCGAGCCTACACCCATACTAATTAATATTAATAATAATTATTAAATTAAATTCCCATATTATCCAAATTAATATTATCAGTACACCCTAAATCAGGCTACAACTCCAAACGCCAAGTGCACTTCCTTTGACTTGCCTTTGCTAAGAAACATAGCTGTATGTGTGTGTGTGTGTGTGTGTGTGTGTATTATAAAATATCAAAAAACAAAACACGTGACACACTTCTCCTCCTGGGGAGAGGATGAGAGAACACACACAAGACAGATGTTAGCCACATTGCTTAATGCACAATTGGAAGATGCTTAGATATTACAGTAATGAACGTAGTATAAGAACCTACATAGAATAGATTGAAAACTCTTTCCCGCTGCTCCCACATCATCATACATCTGTTTGTCTCCCTTCCACCTAGGTTTGTGTTCATCTGGGAGTGTATAACTTACTGAAAGGCCCCCTGAGAGGCCACTAAATCACTTCTATGTTCCTGCCTTTGATGCATTCCTTGTCTCTTCAGAGAAGATGCTCCATCTCCTTTCATCTCCACTCATTAAAACAATCACATGAACACTCCTCACAGGGTTCCTCAGAGCACTCGACAGTGACAGAGCTTCAAACACCCCCATCTATAATTTGGGTTTTTTTGCAAATGGTGATTCTAGTGTAGATTGCCTCTTGTCCCTCTTTTGCTTCAGATGTGATTTTTCTCCCACTGCAAATAGGGCATGTGGGGATTAAGTTATTGAACAGAAATATCCATATTTTGTCTACATCATTTTGTATTGTTCTTTCATGGGCTATTCCTTGATCCTACAAGAGGCACCAGAACTTAGCAAAAACATCTGTACTGTATGCATGTGTATTATTTAAAAAAAATGAAGGCTATTAAAAGAGTGGCTACTACCAATCAAATATTTTGAATCAGACTTCCAGATGTAGACACCTTAAGATTGCCAGATCTATGTAAAAATTGGCATTTATGTGCCTATCAGTTCAAGCCTTTAAGAAGGAATCTAGGTGTGCTAGTAGGTACCAATAATTGAACTCTTACACCAGTGATTCTGCTATATAAGAACCATAGGTAGCTGTTTTTCACGTTGGGCATGAACCCCATGTTTGCTATCTTGATCAGTTGTTCCACTAACTTTAAAGGTGATCTCCAAAGTGTGCATATATATTTATATATAAATAAAATAAAAAATGATTAGGCTACTTCTTTTTTTCCTCCCCACCTTCTCTAGAAAGGCTTTTGTCCAAGAAGCTTTTCCTACTGGTTGTTTTTAAATTACAAATTCATGTCTATTCTGGACGAGACTTTAGTGACTAGAGAACTAGTGAAATTGTAATACCGCAGGCCCGGATTCAGGAAAACATTTAAGCACATGCAGAAATTGCATTGAAGTCAATAGGATTTAAGCATATGAGCTGGACTTAACTGGAACAATTGATAAGGGAAGGGATTTTTACTCAGACTTTTACAACATTTATTTAACTCCAACACTGCATGCAGATTCCAGGGGAAAGAGTTCTGTTAAAGATCCAGAACTTCTACACCTTGAATTAAGTATTAGAGCCCACAACATATATTTTTAGACCTCCACAATACAACCCAAAATGTTCTTCTGCAAAACCAGCACAGAAAACAGATGATTAGTTGTTTCTACTTTAAACCTAAACCAACACTAAAGTAAATTTTCCAGGCATTCTTTAGCCATCATAAAAAAGGCAAAACAGGGGCAAAACCCATTTTTCAAGAAATCTTTTTGTATGTCATCTTTAAAAAGAGCAGAATGAATTGTAATGATCAGAGCTGCAATGTTGGTCAGGACATTAGTGTAAACAGCACAAGTCTTGTAATAAGTGCCATGGATTTTTTTATTGCCACAGTGGAAAGGATCTTGATTTTACAACTGAGATGGCACCTTCCTGAGCACAATATAATTTAGCAACCTAGAACCAGATTACAAGGAAAATGTGTCTCTTGTTTCAATGCTGCTTCCTGTAGTATCTAGGATGAAGACCTCCAAAGAAAACCAAGTATGAACTTGCTCAATTTATAGCTGATGGGATCACAGCAAGGAGGTGATATGCTTAGCCTCAGTGGCATAGCGATATTTCATCAGCTGCCTACAACCCAATCCTGTAGTCTGTGCACGGAAAACAACTCCTAGCTCCAATGCAAAAGCACTCCAACAGTTAGAGTTCACACTGGGGGTATTAGGCTCTCTGGGATGTCTGTACAGAAAAAGCTGTGCATGGGCTAGCCTCCCGCAGCTAGCTTGAATCCAGCTAGCATGGGTAACAGCAGCAGTGAAGACAGAGCAGCATGAGCTTCAGGGCAGACAAGAAGCCGAATACATACCCAGGATTCTTCCTGGGCTTGTACTACCTGCTCTGAAGCCTGAGCTGTGCTGTCTTCACTGCTATTGTTCCCTGAGCTAAATGGATTCAAGCTAGCTTGGGTACTCCAGCCCATGCACAGCATCTGCTGTACAGACGTACCCTCAAAAGTGTGCATAGAAAAAGTTACAATTATTTCCTCAAATGCATCTGAAACATCTACTGCTACTTAACTTGGTTTTCAGTTTTGGGGTACTCCTGGTGCTTCATTTGCATAATGTGCTTCATTCGCCATTTAAAAAAAAAGCTGCACCACATCTTATTCAAATGCAAGCAGAGACACAGGTGAGGGTGGGGCTGCAGAAAGACGTGGCCTGCAGGTTAACTGTAAAATATGGATGCCCCTTATGGCTTAGAGCTATGCTTTACTTACACGGTGCAATTTGTAAGAATACAAGTAGCTCCAGTTTGTAAAGCAATAGGAGCTGTTCTCCCAACACATTATCAAATTTCATCTTCAGTCATTCAAGCTAAAGAGGAAACATAAAAAGTAACATCTTCCCCAGTTATCATATGTAGCCTGGATTAATAGATTTTAAGCCCAGAAGGGACCATTCGATCATCTAGACTGACCAGCTGCATAGCACAGGCCATAGAATTTCACCCACTACTCCTGTACTGAGCCCAATAATTTGTGTGACTCAGTCATCTATTCCAGAAAACATCCAGTCTTTTTGAAGACATAAAGGGATAAGACTCCACCACTTCCCTTGGTAGTTTATTACAATGGTTAAAGCACCTCGGTGTTAAAACTGTGTGACTAATTTCTAATTGGAATTAGTCTAGCTTCAGCTTACAGCCATTGGTTCTTGTTATGCCTCTCTATGCCCTTTAGTACCCAGTATTTTCACTCCCTGAAGGTTCTAACACAGTGGTTTTCAACCTCTTTTCATTTGTGGACCCCTAAACATTTTCAAAAGGAGGCGTGGAACCAGGGCCGGCTCCAGGGATTTGGCCGCCCCAAGCAGCCACAAAAAAGCCGCGATCGCGATCTGCGGTGGCAATTCGGCGGAAGGTCCTTCGCTCCTAGCGGGAGTGAGGGACCGTCCGGCAAATTGCCGCCGAATAGCTGGACCTGCCGCCCCTGTCTGGAGTGGCCGCCCCAAGCACCAGCTTGCCAAGCTGGTGCCTGGAGCCGGCCCTGCGTGGAACCCTTTGGAAATCTCAGACACAGTCCGCAGGCCCCCAGGTTGAAAACCACTGTATTAACACACCATAAGTCACCTATTGATCTCTTTGATAAACCACCAGGGGACGATCTGAGCAACATAGCGTTTAAATGAGACTGGACCCTAGTGAGGAGTTGTTGACAGTGTCTTGGACTAGCAAAGAATGGCTGCCAATATTGCAGGAGTAGAGGTTATCCTGTCCATCCCACTGTCAAGGTAGGTTTCTTCCCTACACTATATTCTCCAGTCTGTGGTGCAATTTAGCTTTAAATGACTCAATGGATGGTGCTTCTGCCACTTCTAGTGTGTCACGGTTTACTGTACAGGCAAAAGTATAACTGGAAATTAAAAGATATTAAAGGTCAGTATATGCAGCCAACTTCATTTAAAAGGCCTGTATTGTCAGTAAGGCACACTTCCCCCAACACAGCATTAGTATCTCAAATACTAAACCTCCTTTTGTACTGGCATTTTCTAGCCAGTCATCAGTCCGGGCAGTGTCCGTTCTTCACACACTTAACAGGAGACTCAAAGGTTACCAGCACACCAAAAGAGAATTAGATCTTCAGTGCTGGAGACTGTTGCAGATACTTCCAACTCTAGTGCAGGTGGCCTTACCAGGAATGCACTTCTATACAAATGGTGGTTCAACAGAAAAATGGCTGCTGCCATTGTCCTGTCCAAGGCAGCAGTGAAAGAGCAGCTGGAGGATCCTCGTAGCAATTTTAGCTTCTGGCACTTAGAATGGTGCCGCTCAGACTGGTAACTAGAGATAAGGTCAAAAGGCACATGATAGAATTCTGGTTCCTTGTGGCTTCTTGCTGAATGGCAATGCCAAGTTAGGATAGGACAGCTCATGCTCTGCAGGGAGGCTGGCCAAGAAAGAGGGTGTCACAGATAAGAACTGCATGCATACGTGTGGGGGAAGTTTGAGGCATGGTCATGCAACACATCCAACAGGCTAAGCATAAATGGCACAGCCATCACCTTCTGTAAACAAAGCTCAGTCACCCAGAGCAATGTCACCTAACATTATGAGGTAAATCCTGCCTCATGGGCACTGCTCTCAATAGGGAACAATGAGGAGCCACGCCATCCCAAGGCAAGCTCGGGAAGTGACTGGACTTCAGAGAGGCACAATCCCTCACCAAGCTCTCTGGGATGCAGGGAGAGTGAAACAGAGCTCCCTGTGGCTTCTTGGCCACGCTGTGAGCTGGTGATAGAGAGGGCCCAGAGGAGGAGATGTGCAGCTGCAGCACCTGGAGTGCATGGAGGGAACAGTCCTCATGCAGGAGAGGAAGATGGCTTGTTGAACCTTTCTCTGCATAATCAAGGCCAATGTCAAGCTGCCCCTACTATAGGCAGCAAACAGGGTGATTAAGAGATTACAGCCTCCTGTCTCCTCAAACACACAACTCTCATTCCTTTAATGATTTGCTTTTGTGGGGGTAGAGGCATCACCCCCAAATGAGGTATTTTGCTGCCAGTGGGAACAACCGCTACTTATGGGGCCAACATGAGCTTGAAACTCTTAGGCTTTCTTTCAGGAGTGAAAACAAGGAGAAAAATAATTTCATGGTCATTATGAGATGCTCTGTATGCAGAAGAGCAGGCAGCCAAATAACCAGTGCATTGTTTCCTCAAAATACTTTCTCCTTGCTGTAGAAACTAGCCCCAAAATGTGACAGAATTACAGAGGGTGCTGGCTCTGGCTCAACCCAGTCAGTCTTTCACCTACTGCCTATAATACGGTTATATTCCCTTTAGAACTTGCTTGTAAATAAAAAGCACCACACTGTAAATCACCCAACTCTGACCTCACCAAAACACACACAAGCTAAATTAATTAGAGCAAGCTCTCCTTCACCCATCACAATTACCTGAGAACAAAAACACAAAGAAACCCCACAGCCAAAGTCTGCATTCTTTGGCTCATCAGAAGGGTGCATTGTGAAGGCTGATTAACATGCATATAACATACACACAATCAAAGCTAAAATAAACTTTTAAACCCAGGCTGTCTCTTTTCAGGAAGGGAAGGAGGAGAGCGTTGCGTTTGCCAAGCTTAAAATTCACGATGCGACTCTGCAGTGAATGGAAACAAAGTTTGCCTGTAGCTGTCTTAAAAGAAACAAAACCAAAGAGAAACCACAAAACCTCCAAAAGGATTTTTTTTTTTTTTTAATTTCCAAAACGTGTCTTAGAAACCCTAAACTGAGTCTCAGGCATTTTCAAATGAATTTAAAATGAGTAAGAAGGGTGCTAGGGAAATGGCTAAATGCCTCACCAACTTCAGATACCATAATCTGTGGAACAACAAACCATGTTTCTCAATCGCTCTCTCGCTCTCTCTCTTTTTTGGGGGTAATTAAAAAAAACAAACAAACCTTTTTTTTTGCTGAAATTGTAAAGGACAAACATATAATCAGAAGGAGGAGGGAGGGATAGCTCAGTGGTTTGAGCATTGGCCTGCTAAACCTAGGGTTGTGAGTTCAATGTTTGAGGGGGCCATTTAGGAATCTGGGGTAAAAATCTGTCTGGGGATTGGTTCTGCTTTGAGCAGGGGGTTGGACTAGACCTCCTGAGGTCCCTTCCAACCTTGACATTCCAAGATTCTATGAAAAAGACAACACAAGCACCTGTTAAAATACATAAACATTCAAGTAACATTAAGGTTACAAATGTAATTGCTCAAAAGTCAAGAAATGCAAATGATAGACTTGAAAGCACAATTTTAACTCTGCTCCCTCAAAAGAATGCACCATGAAATATAGGCTTCAATACTACAACATTTATGCATGTGTTTAACTTTGAGCATGATGACAGTCCCATTGACAGCATGCACTATATTTGTTTTCATTCCTGGACACTTAAACTAATGTCTCATCACAATGATCCAGTACATTATTACTGATGTCATGTCAGGTTCTACAGCCCTTAGTAACTCATAATTCTCATGCTAGTGATCCCCGCTGAAGTGAACTGGATTACTCTTGGGAGCTTGTATTACATGAAGACTGGGGCTCTTATGTGCTACCATAATACAAATAATAATGATCAGGTCATTTCAAGTCTGGTTCCCCATGATCTCTTCCCCAGCATGTTGTCATTTGCACTCGTGCGAAATGATGTGGTGGCGTTGTACATTCACTTTGGACAGGTGGAAATAATGACACAAAGCGAAAGCTCATGGAGAATCAGTCCCTCTACTACAGGGGTCGGCAACCTTTCAGAAGTGGTGTGCTGAGTCTTCATTTATTCACTCTAATTTAAGGTTTCACGTGCCAGTAATACATTTTAATGTTTTTAGAAGGTCTCTCTCTATAAGTCTATATATTATATAACTAAACTATTGTCATATGTAAAGTAAACAAGGTTTTCAAAATGTTTAAGAAGCTTCATTTAAAATTAAATTAAAATGCTGATCTTACGCCGACGGCCTGCTCAGCCCGCTTCCAGCCTGGGGTTCCATTCACCTAGGCTGGCAGCGGGCTGAGCGGGGCCTGTGGCCAGGTCCCCGGCTGGCAAGGGGCTGGCACCCAGAACCCTAGACTGGCAGCGGGCTGAGTGGGACTGACAGCCGGGACCCCAGACCGGCAGTGGGCTGAGCAGCTCAGCCTGCTGCCGGTCTGGGGTTCCATCTGCCGGCCCCACTCAAGCCGCTGCTGGTCTGGGGTCCTGGCCCTGCCCACATAGAGTGGGTACCTACCTTCTCCCTGGTTTTAGCCCATTCTCTTCCTCTCTCTCTCTCTGCACTGAGCTGAGGGTGGGAGTGCACTGAGCACTGGGTTGAAGGAGCAGGCTGGGGGTTGGGGTGTAGGGTCTGGCCATGAGCTAGAATGAGGGAGGGGGCTCAGGGTTGGGGCAGAAGGTTTGGGTGTGGAGCGCTTACCTGGGCAGCTTCCATTTGGTGTGAGGGGTGCAGGTGGGAATGTGGGGGGGGGGTTGCAGGAGTTTCCATTTGGTGCTCAGGGTGGGGTGGGGATGAGGGGAATGCAAGAGTCAGGGCATGGGGTGTGGGGGGGGCTGGGTATGTGGGTCGGTGCAGGAGTCAGGGCAGGGGGGGGATGTTGGGGGTTCAGGAGTCAGGGCAGGGGGCTGGGGGTGTGGGCTGGAGTCGTGGGGATGCTCCCAGCCCCCTGCCCTGAGAGGCTCACAGCAGGGGGCTGGAGGGGATATGCCCTGATTCCACCCTTCTTCCCCAAGGCCCTATCCCCACCTCTTCTCTGGAGCAGCGAGCACACTGCGGCTGCGGTTCCGGCTCCGCTTCTCCCCCTCCCACTCCAGGGCCATCAGCTGCTCGACCGCAGGGAGAGAGAGGAGGAGGGGCAGGAACCCAGCACGCTGGGGGAAGAGGCAGGGAAGAAGGGAGCTTGGCTGCCGGTGGAGGCTGCCCTACAGCAGCAGCCAGCAGGATCAAGCTTCTGCCCCCTGCCCCCACAGGAGAGAGCGGTGGGCAGGGGGCAGAGAAGAGCAAGCTGGGCCGGGCAGGATTTTTAATGGCACGCTGCTGCCTGTCGGGGTTCCGGCCGCCATCCCCGCCCAGCCCGCTGCCGGCCTGGGTTCAGCATTGGGCTGAGCAGGGCAGGCGGCTGGGACCCCGACAGGCAGCAGCGTGCCATTAAAAATCGGCTCACATGCCGTCTTTGGCACACGTGCCATAGGTTGCCAACCCCTGCTCTACTAGATAAGTTTCCCTCTCTATAACGTACACAATTGTGCTAGGCACTATACAATCACTGAGTAAACAACAAGCTCCTGTTTTATTTGTGACCTCCAGGTGTAGTGTAATACAAGTGATAATTATTAATTTTATCTTCCATCTGCTGTTTATTTAAGGAAAATATTTTCCCCATTTGGAGACAGAGTACATCTCTGAACAGTCTTTCCAGCTAATTATTCAAGGGAGTTGTATTATAAGAATATACTATATTTTATGATTTCTTGTTTTACTATATCTTACATTGCAGTGCAACGAATTTATTTTTCATAAAACAACTTTATAAAGAGATTTAAAATTGAAAAGTTTCAGAGCACAAGAAGTACTTTCTTAAAGGTACTGTGAACCTAACTTCACTACTATAAGAATGTGTACTGAATTTACTTGTACCCACTAGATCCAAATCCTGCAAAGACTTACACATCTGTTTAACTTTACCTTCTGTGAGCAATAGGATTGACGTCAATGGATCTACTTGTGTGTAGCGCTAAGCACGGACGTTAGGATTTGCAACATTTGGGCCTAAGGTTGCCTGATCTTCCCTTAACACTCTATTTACTGACTTTTGAATATATACATTCTTAATGTTAATTTCCCTGTGGAAACCATAAAAAAAATCTAGAATTATTAATTTTCATATACAAGGCCTCTTTTGCAGAGTGCAGGAGAAAGGACCTTCCTCTTTCCTGAAGAGCTAAAGTTTTCAATACAAGCTCTGTGTTTGCATTGAAATACACTTTAAAATAAAGCTTTGCTATACTGCAAACTTTTCTATGCAAATACTAGCTATAACGCTACTTAGTCCTGTAGCTCCCTACATTAGCAAAAATGATTTACAGCATGCTAGGAGCTTTGCAAACATGTAAGAGAATGGGTCCCTGCTCCAAACAGCTTGGTCTAAGGGACTGATCCTGCAAACACTTATGCACATGAGTAACTTTACAAATGCAAGTAAATCCACTGAAGTCAGTTGGACTATTGATGAGAAAGGCTAAGATTTTGTCAGGGTTATTTTTAGTAAAAGTCACAGACAGGTCACAAGCAATAAACAAACATTCACAGAAGCTGTGACCTGTCCGTGACTTTTACTGCTGCAGCTCCATGATTTCCCCTGTCACCCTGATGGCTGGGAGCTGTGGGGTTCCCCCTCTGCCCAGGGCAACTGGAAGCTGCAGGGTGGGGGGCATCTGCCAACGGTGGCTGAGAGCTGCAGAGTGACCATATTTCCCAAAGAGAAAATGGGACACCCCCCCACAGCCACTTGCCCAAGGCGTCCTCCTTCCTCCCTGTACGAGGCTGTCGACCATCCTCGGAACCCTGAGGAGGGCCCCCTCAGGAGTCTGTTACCTCTTACTGGAACCTTGCAGGGGGGGCCCTGTCCCCGCAACCCTGCCAGGGCCCCGCTGGCTGCCTGCTAGAGTCCCCGCACTTCCTGGGGCCGAAGCAGAGAATGTCACGGAGATCTCTGGAAGTCACAGATTATGTGACTTCCATCAACTCTGTGACATAAACGTAGCCTTAATTTATATAAGTTACTCATATGCATTAGCATTTGCAAGATTGGGCTGTAAGTGGGGGCTGTTCACTTGGCCCACAGTACCCAATCTCTTAAACACATGTGATATTTCTTTCATTGGTTCTTCAAGATGCAGGGAATGGCCGTAAGTGGCCACTGAGTTTGGGCGCTAAACCTGACACAGCTTGCCTCTGATTGTCAGAAATGCTGAGCATTGGCAGTTACAACGGACAGATTGCTGGTGCTTAGCAATTCCAAAGCTCAAGCACAGGGTGTGTCAGATTCAGCATCCAAATTCCGTGGCCACTTTTGAAGCATTTGGCCTAGATGTCCATAATGCCCATGAATACCCCTTGTAGGATGTATTAGTGAATAGTTAACAGAGGATGTGAAAGAAAATATGGGTTTTTTTTGTTTTGTTTTGTTTTGTGTTTTTTTAACAGCTAGGTTCTGGAGTCCTGGTGTATGACTAGAGTTCTTAAGTGCTACTGCAATACAAATCATAAATAATAATGAAGAACAAGATAAAATTATTATTTTTACAATGGTAGTGTCTAGGAGCCCCGTGTGTGGACTAGGGACTCCACACTACTAGCAACTGCACAAACACAGAACAAAGATGGTCTCTGACCTGTAGAGCCTACAAAATACATTGCATAATATCTTTCATATGTAATGTATCCCAGCATGTTGTAAATAAAGAAATGCACGTAAGGGACACAAGTGGGAAAGAGGGCACCGGAATGACAGTATGTGAAAACTGTGGCCTGATTCACCACTGCCTTGCACTTCGTGTTTTTGTTTACCCCTCTGCCAAATGGGTGTAAAATGCTGCAGCTGTGATTTGGCAGCATTGCGCACCCACTTTACACAGGTGTGAATGAAGACATAAGGTGTGAGGCAGTGGCAAATCAGGACCTTAAATCAACTTTAGAATGTGCCTCCCTAAGATTTTTAGGCTAGTGTGTAAGGGTAAAGAAAGACACATTTCAATATCTGGCTCCTTCACAGTTCTTCTTAACCCCCTCCCCCACCACCACCTTCCTTCCCCCCCTCAAAAAAAACTTCACAGCAAATATTTATAGAAGTATATCCCACAGACATCATGCTCCAGGGAGCACATACAAAATCTACTATAACACGATCTTGAGTACCTTTCTACAGCAAATAAAAGGCCTACCCAAAACAATAGAACCCAGTATTGAATTCCATCACTCCAACTCTGGCAAACAGCTGGAAAACAAGACAAGCACTGCGCCATGCTAGGAAGGTCAACAACAAGAGTGAATTTGGAGCAGTGAGGAAAGCAATGTTCATAGTTTTACATGGATGGTGTTCAGATACTACAGCGATGGATAGCAGAACAAACCCCTAAAAGGGATGAGCATTGTCCCAATGAAACCATCTCCCATGTGCCTAAATCTAGGCACCATTAATTCAAGCATCCCAACTCAGTTGCTATGATGGCATATGGAAAAAGCTCTATGAGACAGCTAGGAACCAGACAGACAGCATAGAATCATGGAATATCAGGGTTGAAAGGGACCTCAGGAGGTCATCTAATCCAACCCCTTGCTCAAAGCAGGACCAATCCCCAACTAAATCATCCCAGCCAGGGCTTTGTCAAGCCTGACCTTAAAAACCTTAAAAAGCATCTAAGCAATTCCCATAGAAGTCAATCTAAGAGCTCCCATAAACTTCAGTCGGCTTTCTATTGTGCTCAGAAGGCCTTACCACTCAAAGTCAGCACCTGAATTGCCACTGAAAACCATTGCAGTTGTCAAACAGGTGCAACATGTTCCCTGCATCTAACACTGGGAAACAGGCAGCAGAATTTTGCACCGGCTTTCACTTGTTCTGAGTGGTCTTTAAGCGTAGTCCCATCTAGACCACATTCCAGTAATCCAATCTGGAAGGTAAAAGCAAAGATTAACACGGCCAGGTGCAGATCTGAAAAAAGTCTGAAGTAGTTAGCCTCATATACATGTTAAAAGTACATTGCCACCTGTAGTTCTATAAGCAAATGAGGTACCAAAAGGACCCCCAAATTGTGAATCTCTTGGACAAAGGGGCACACTCCAGTAATGCATCTGAAGAAGTGAGGTTCTTACCCACGAAAGCTTATGCTCCCAATACTTCTGTTAGTCTTAAAGATGCCACAGGACCATCTGTTGCTTTTTACAGATTCAGACTAACACGGCTACCCCTCTGATACTTGACTCCAGTAATGGGAACAGAACCATCCCTGATCTCTTGGATCCTCCTCCCAAAGAACGAGCATCCTCTATGTTTTCTGAACTAAATATGGATTATAGTGCTAGTGTTTCTAACCATTCACAGGTAAATGATGGAAGACCTAATCTCAAACTTTGCTTTTCTAACATGGACCTTAATGTGGGCCCTCTCCACACAGGGCAGCCAAATAGAGTATAAAAGTCAAAACTATAAACTGGTTTTGTTGCAATTGCATTGAATCAGGTTTCCACGGCCTGTGAGATGGAAGTGTAGTGCTCACATCTCTATCAAGCAAAACATTCTGGTGACATCACAAAGAGGGAAGCGGACACTATATATGACTTGTGAAATGGAATAAAGTTACTTATCTAGTTCTATTAATGAGCATACACTAATTATTTAAAATTCCTTATTCTCAACCAGTGGAAGCTAGGATTGGGGGAAAAAATGCTTTTATTTAAGTACTATGTTTTAAACCAGAACAGAAGAGTTTCTCCATAAAAGTCACTTACTGTATTAAAGAGTATTAGCATACTAATTTTAACACTTTTTGAATTCTTCCCCTTTAAGCTCATATTCTTTAGACACTGCAGGAAATAATGATCTCTCTGAAATTTGCCAAGCTGTCAATGTTGGAGCTTGGATTGAGGCTACTGGGTTTTACTTAAGTAACTTCAGTACAAAAATATTAAAATATTAAGACTGTTTTGAGAGAAAGTATGCATATATGGGAAAAGAAGGAAGGGAGAGGGGAGTCATTGCCTTCTGCCCTGAAGGCTTTCCCCTTCGTCCAAAACTATCATAATTCCACTACGTGAAGAATAGGACTAATCATATCACACTTCTCAGCCACTGTTATTTGCTTTCCCCTTCATTTCAGGGCCCAATTCCAAATCACTTGCCCCTTCCATACTCTTGCTCCAACATAGCTCATGAAGCTTCTTTTATATATAATGCTTTTCCTTTGATATATGACTCAAGCATCTTAATTTATCCTCAGCCCTGTGAGGTAGGGAAGTTTCTATTCTCTCTCTCTCTCTCTTTTTTAAAGGGGGAACCGAAGCACAGAGAGATTAAGTGATTTGCTCAAGATCTCAGTCTGTGGAAGAGCTGGAGACAGAACCATGATCTCCGCTCTTCCAATCCAGTTCCCTAATCATAAAATTATTTTCTCTGTTATAGACTACTTGTCTAGTCTTCTATCCCTCTACACAATCTTGATACTGATAGTGCAAGGACGTTCTTGTCAGAAGCTCCAATGAACCTAGAAATGCTTTTCTTTAGCTCTATTTTATCAGCTCCACCTTTTAATTTCAGCTCTCTGAAATCATATTTCCCCTCCTGCCCTTATCCTCCAATCACTTACACACATGCTTAACTTGAAGTCAAAAGGGACTACTGCCAGGTTTAATGTTAAACAAGAGCATAGGTCTTTGCACTGCCAGGGACTTCATTTTTCTTTCCCTGCATGGTTTATTTCTGAAACTATCATGCAATTCTGCAAAATGCATCTTGTGGGAGATGCAGTTTATTATATAGCATATGAGTTCAATATGCAATTTGTTTATATAACTGCCATATCATCAATTTCTTAAGTTATGTATAGAAAATAATTTCTATTGTATCATTTTAATGCTGCAAAAAATTTTGAGGGATACATTTTGTTATAACTATGGTATGGTAGCTTATTATAGCTATACCATTACATAGGTTATGAATGCATTATGAATACAAAAGGTTTTATTGTATCATTTAAATCTGTCTGCCAAGCGTGTTGGGAAAATATAGTTGATTCTATAGAAACACTTACTAAACAGACACAGCTAGCACATGCGGCGATCAAGGCTGTGTGCCAAACAGTATTGCCAGTTCTCACAATTTTATTCCAAGTCTAGCAATATTTGGATTTTGCAAGATCTAGTCTTAGAGAGTGAGAGTCTCAGTGGTCATTAAAAATGATTTCTAGCCTTCACAGTTGCAGAGAAAAGCTTGAAAACATAAAGTGCATACACCTGAAAAGCTCAGAAACCAGATGCAAAAGACAAAAAGAAATAAAGAAGTATTTAAAATAATTTCTCATGATTTTCACTGTTAATATTATGATTATCTGAGGGCTGACGCATGATTTCCCAGTGCTTGGGGTTGGCAATACAGTCTAACTTCCATGACCTTCTTTTCCTCATACCTTTTTCAAATTTCTTCTGAGCTGACATTTTCCACGCTTGGTCTCAGGCCAAAGGTGATGTTTGGGTGGAAAGTTTGTACAGGACAGTTAATCAGGTAACATATTACAGTGTTGGTTATTCTACAAACATGGGTATACAAAATAATCTTATATTGTAGCATTTAAATTTACACAGCTCATGGGGAGGGGCAAGGGGTTTATTATGAAACTGCTGCAAAACGGAGTGTGTTGTAAAAACAACATTGCTGTGTATAGAAAATAAAGCTGTGGTGCGTTGTGTGCATATTTGTGGCTCAGCAGCGCATGTGTCTGGCAGGGACTGTGAGAGATTAAGTGCTTCGCAGTCCTGAGGCTCACAGTGCAGGTGGAGTGTGGTGGAAAGTAAGGGAGCGGGTCCCTTCATGGGCGAGGTGGAGTTGAGGGTGAGGGAGGGTCTTCCCCTGTCTCTCGCTCTGGGGCAACAGTGTGGGAGAGAGATACACTCCACTCAGTGCAAGCGTGCAGGGGCAGAAGGAAAGGAAGGTCTCCCTCTATGTCTGCTGCTTACAGGTGCAAGAGCTGGAGCTTTCCTAGGCCCCAAGCGGGCTGCATTGGGATGCAAATAAGGCGGAGCGCGTGCTCCTCTCCGGGGGGAGGGATTGTTTATGGAACCTCCGCCGGGAGCCACGCGCCGGGCGTACGAAGCTGCCAAGCGAATTCCCCATTGGGTGGGAGGAGGCTCGGGAGCAGCGAGGGGGGGCTGTTGTGTGTGTGGCGCGCGGCGCGTCGCGTGCTGTTCCCGGGGGCTCGCGAGCGGCGGCAGCAGCAGCGCGTGTTGATAAGGGGCAGCGCTGGGAGGAACCTGCTGCAGAGGCGCATTGACAGCGCGCAAGGGAGCAGGGCTGGAAAGAAGGGGAGGGGGTGGGTTACTGAAGCAGCAGCAGCCGGGGTTGTGGCTGAGCGGGGCAGCGCCAGGCTCCACGCGCTGGGCACGCTCCCACTGTTTGCAATTAAGGAGGAGGGGAAAATATTTGGCAGGGTTTCCCCCCCCCAAAAAAACCTATTTTTGCAAGTTTTTTTCCCCTTGCAAACTTTCCCCCACTTGCAGCCCTGCCCCGGTCACCTGCCCCCCGGAGGCTGAGGTAGGGTAAATGCCCCAAGATGAACGGTGGGCCAATAGCAGCTGCCATGCAACAGCCACCCCCGCCTTGCCCAAATTTTCCCTTGCACGGATGCGGCGCCGGTTCGTTGGGGATGAAGTTCCAGCCGATGCCAGGTGCCGTCTCCTCCTCGGTGCAGCAGCAGCTGGTGGCCGCTAAGGGCCCGGCTCAGAACCCCAGCTCGTCCGCGGCGCGCTGCAAAGGCTCCAAGCGGCGATCCGGCTCGCCCGAGCTGCTGCGGTGTAAGAGGCGCCTGGCTTTCCCGGGGCTGGCCGGGCAGCCGCAGACGGCGGGGGGAGCAGCGGCCGTGGCCCGGCGCAACGAGCGTGAGAGGAACCGGGTGAAGCTGGTGAACCTGGGCTTCCAGACCCTGCGCCAGCACGTGCCCAACGGCGCCGCCAGCAAGAAGATGAGCAAGGTGGAGACGCTGCGCTCGGCCGTGGAGTACATCCGAGCCCTGCAGCAGCTGCTGGACGAGCACGACGCCGTCAGCGCCGCCTTCCACGACGGCCTCCTGCCTCCCGCGCGGGCCGCCCCCGGCGGCGGCTGCTCCTACTCCTCCGCGTCGCCCTCCTTCGCCTCCTCTTCCTCCTCCGGCGGCCGGGAGGGCAGCTCCGTGCCGGGGTCCCCGCACTCGGCTTATTCCTCGGATGAGAGCGGCTACGAGGGGGCGCTGAGCCCCGAGGAGCGGGACCTGCTGGACTTCACCAGCTGGATCGGGAGCTACTGACCTCCGCCGCGTCCCCTAGCCTCAGGTAAAGCGGCCGGTGTGGGACCTGCCATGTACCCCCTCTTTCCCCCTCCCCCGAGCATTGCAATAGGTGCTGCCCTACGCGGTTGCAAGAATCAGTTGCCCTACACTGGTCAGAGTTGCACTGGCTGAATGATCTAATTTAGCTATTGGGCTGCATTGCCAAAAATTAAAAAAAAGGTTTCCTCCCAAAAGTGAATGAACTTGGCCTTTCAGCCATCTCCATTAACACGAAGACAGGGAAAACGTTGGCGTCAAGTTTAAGCAAATGCGGTCCTTGAGTTCGACTGCATAATAAACTTTCCCCCAACTTTTAGGTCCCAGGTGAGTCACCACAGGGAATAGCTGCAACCTGAATAAGACATGTGGTTGGTTTTGAAAATGGGGGTGGAGTAGAGAATAAAAACTTTCAGATTTGGGTGGCAAAAACCCAAAATAAATGAGGAAACTAAATTTATAGCAGTCATTTTCGGAGGGAAGTGTGGAGTGGAGAGGCTACAGGGGCATGTGGGGCAAGTGCTACTAGTACTTTATAAAGACAATAAATCATTGGCACATCGCTTTGTGGAAGAGATTTAAACTGCACCGATATTGATTAGTGTGGACATGTGGCCAGAGAGGAAGCGATGCATCTCTCCCAGGAGCTGGGCAGAGTCTGTTAGTCACATGCTGCACTGCTAATGGCCCTTTTCTCTTTTTCTTTGTAGCAGCCTTGAAAGCAGAGATGTGCAGGACCTCAGTACCTCATTGTCCTTGATGCCTATTATGATGCAGCAGAAGAGCAAAACGGACTCTTCTTACTACAACATGTTTTCTACCTTCAAAGAGCCCTGTTGCCAAGGTCTTTAAGGGAGTGGGCTTTGGAACCTACCTAGCAGGGTTCTTACTTGGAACAAAAGACTGTGGCTCTTAATTTTTTTTTAAAGTGCAATTATGTAAATAGGTTATAGGGACCAATATCTTTAACTGCTGTTGTACAGGAGTTTATGGTGCCCTCCAAGGCTTTAATTGCCAATGAAATGGTTTGGTATACTCATGTTTCAAGTGATAGATTGAAATCTACCAGGCTTCCAACTTTTAACACACATGTACTTTTTTTATTTGGGAGGGGTGAAAAATTAACACTTGATGCTTCCTTTTTCTGAAGGGGGAGGGAATTTTTGTAATGTCAAAGATTCTATTTTATATGTAACTTGAACTGCCTATGGGAATGCTATAAATATGAAGACTTATTTTTGTACAAGAAACTTTAGGAAAGGGAGGAGGAGTTGTTCTAGTAAATCCAATCCCCTTGTTCCTTAACACTGCCAGCTAGAATGTTTTGAGAACTTATACAATTTAGATAATATTTTTCCAACACTTTACTAAGGACTGTAAAAATTATGTTTTGTCTTAAATGTGGTGTCCAAGTCTTGTCTGGTGTGAAGGTTCACTTATTTGAAAACTGAAGTTTAATGTTTTGAAGGCATTTTGTATGCACTTGCAAGGGATTCTTAAGTTGTACATATGCAGTTTTTGAAGAGTATTTTATGTAAATTGACTTTATAAATAAAATCTATTTATAAATGGCTTCTCTAGTTATAGGATGCACACTTCAACCATGTCTACTTACAAATGCTTCCCATTTTGCATACGGAAGACATGGGAAGAACGGTTATTCATGAGAACACTTGTATGTAGCAAATCATTATATGGGGCCAGATTGCGCATGCAGAAGGGGAATGAGGGTAAAACAAGGAAACTGCTTCTCCGCTATTTTTCCCACACTATGGCCAGACATATTCACAGTCCTTATGCTTAGCTGAGTGTAAGAACATTGCATGTGACTAGTACTGCTAGGAGAACTAGCTACCCAAAAATGCATGGAAAGGAAGTGAGATCATGAAGGGGCCAGCATGCTCCACCCTTTTAAGGAGTGATGCAAAGGGGGTTCTTCCTGGGATGCCTTCCATCTCCCCAAGATGTAGTGGTGCAGCTCTGCCCAGCCTTCATTGCGGTGTTTGGCCTAAAGGCAAATACAGCTCTAAGCAACTACTGGAGACTATGGTTTTCTGAGGTCTCCATTTGTCCTGGCCCTGGTTAGATTCTGATATCCTTACTCAAGTTGATTCGTACTTTGAAATCACTGCCCAGGATGGGTGGGGGTATCCAAATCTGGCCAATGTTAACTGAAGATATGTAAAAGGATGAGTATACCATTTACTTAATACTCTTATTCAGAGGTAATAAAAACCATTATTTAAGAGTTTCAAATGAGTAAGTAGTACAGGTTCTTAACCTCATTTAAGAGGTTTATTACTTCTAGGTTTATGCTGAAGGCATGTTTCAATGGAAGCATGCTACAGCTCCCTTCAGCTGTTGGGGAAGATTACTATGAATCACAATGACAAAATAAGAAGCAAAGGAGACTATGAATGGGAAAACAAAGGACCTTATTTTCCAAATATGTTGGTAGCTAATTTAATTCAGTGAACTGTAGCAAAATGGAACAGGATATGCTGAGTGAACATAGAACAAACTACAAAAAATTAAACTAACTTACTTTCCAAAGGCCATGTGTATAGACCCTCCTTACTCCATTGGAGTAAGTAGTGCATACGTCTTGTGATTCAAGGAAAAAGCAATGGGAGGATACAATTCCACCTCTCCCCTATTTTATTTCAAAGCACTAACTAGGATACCCTTGGATGATACACTGTATGATACAAAGTATGTGTGCTTTTATCCTCAGTCCTAATAGATGAAAGCCCAGTGAGGTTAAGGGTTAGACTTTCAGAAGGCCAGAGCACCCACAACTCCCTTTGAAGTTAACAGATGAGGGCATTTTAGCATCTTTTATAAACAAAACAGCAAACCGGTCCTAATGTAAAATTTTCAAAAGCATTTTAGTCTCTTAGTCTCCTAAGTTCCATGGAAATATAATGGGACTTGTATCCATAAAGCACTTTTGAAATTTTTCCCCTGTGACTTGTCAGCACCACACAGCACACCAGTGCTAGAATTGAGAAGAGAGCTTTGCCTGGCACGCCAATCCCAAACTAGGCCTGGGGGTTGTGAATCAATTTTAGGGTAGAGGGTTTACAATTTCCCTCTCTTTTCCTCCCTTTCATTTAAAAAGAATTTTATTTCTAGCTCTTCTAGTTACTGCAAAAATATGAGCCAAGCATAAACTGATGCAGGGATGCCTGTAAACAGCCTGAAACAATAGCTCCAAGACAGGTTTAGGGGGATCACAGACACCCTGCTCTCCTCATATTACTTAAATGGGAGGTGAGTCCCAGCTAGATCCTTGGCTGGGGTCCCAGCATGGAAAAGGTGGATAACAACTGGTCTAGACAACTTTAATACTGTTTAAAGAAGGAAAATATGCAGCCATTAAAGTGATTGATACCAAAAAGCTATATTTGAATTGTTAATTTAGTATTAAGTCATTTATTGCTTCTAGAACACTAGATCACTGAGATATGGCTGCAGCTATATTAAAGCTGTATCAACTGTAACGATAGCAACGTTTATTAACTATAACTGGTGAGATGCTAAAATGATGAAATATTTAAGCGGTCTGTAGCTGTTCAATGGCCTAGATTATGAATGGAGCCTATGGTCAACTTCCCATGCAATTTTATACCATCAGCCAATATTTTAATAACTACTAAGCTATGATTGAATCTACTCAAGAACCATCCCGTGTAATTTTCAAGATGATCCAACAGAATCATCTTGAAGATAATATTGAACATAAATAAAAAGCAGAAGGAAGAGCCAGAATTTGAATTTGAGAAGGGTCCCTCTAGGTTCGGCTACTATAAAGAAACTCCAGATAAAGCTACTTGAACAAACTAAATAGTTCTAAGTCTTTCTACTGATGAGGAAAATATATTGGAAGATATATTGATGCTGGCTTATAGAAAGTTTTAGGGAATTGAGAAAAGATTTCTCTTCCCAGCCTCAGAGTATGTGAATCATTAGAAGAGGATATAGTTTACTTCCCAGTGTAGCAAGCTGAGAAAACAGCATTAGAAGAAAGAACAGAAAGATCAGATACTGATTTTGAAAGAACTATGGGTAGTACAAAGATTTTAAAGAATGCTTTTATTTATAAGCTTTTTGAAGAAATAAGATGGAATAAGCCTTCTTCCTGCCAGCCATTTTAATCTCAAATGAGACCTAAAGGTACTTTTTAGTTTAAATTCACAAACCATACAGGAAATATTATAAAAGCACCGAAGTACTAAGATGACTTCACTCTAGTGAGAACAGCTTTATACTTTCATGTAAAAGTCCCATGCATTGTATCTGCCATCTTTTATGTAGGCACTGAAAAGACATGGGTCATCAGTTAATGTCTCATAGGAGAGGGAACAAAATATATTTCTTGTTCTCTGAGGTGGGGGCAAAAAGACAGTGTATGGGATTTATATGTAAACTGGACAACGGAAGGGACTTTGTTAGCTATGTACAACCACACTTGATTCTACATTTCAGTCTCTGCTGCCAACTAGAAAGTCTTTGAAACTCTGCCTACCCAGAGTGTTCTAGACTTTAAAGATCACCACAAGTCCTGAAAGTTCCATATGTTAAGTGAAAGGTGCCACAATGAAAAAACTGGAGACCCATGCCAAAGGCAGCAGCAGCACAAAATCCCCCACCCTCACCAGTCTGGAGGTCTCATCTCTGTTGGTGAAGGGGTAATTCAGTCTCCATGTTAGTTCAATATTTGGCTTTTCTCTTGAAACTGCCATCAAGGGTGCCAGTTAGTGCCAACTGTACAGTGCTTGTGTGTATTGTGTCCATTGTAAATAGAATTGTGATCATTAAAATATTTGAAACAGCAATGGCCCAGACAGCACTCAGATGGAAACAACTTTTGGTCACTATGGATCTGGGCTGGACTTGAACTGACAATGTAGAGATGAGACTGGATATTCCCATCAGCAAAGCCATGAGTCTTCCAACCTCCTCTGTTTTGTAAGACTGTAAGCTTTTTGGGGTGGGACAGTAATTTTGTTCTGTGTTTGTACAACATCTAGCATAGTGGGCTCCTGGGTCATGATTAGGCTCCTATACAAATAATAATAATTCTTTGCAATCCAGTTGCTCAGAATCTCAATCCTTTGTCTCAATACTTGAGTCTCTTGGTTGGGGCTTCTATGAATTTTGAAATGTAAGAGCCTAAAACTAGACTCCTAAATAACTGCTGCGAGCACCCTCAAATCTCATGGACTGCAATGGGAATTGTGGGCATTGTGCCTCTCTGACTAGCAGGTCAGTGTTATTTAAGTTTCTAAATAGGAATATAGATGCCAAACTTCAGGCACCCAATGCTCAGAGCTCATACCAAGGGAATACAGCACCAGGGTAAAGGATTGATTTTTAGGCAATCAGATTCAAGCAAGAGAATTGAACAGAAGAGTCCAGGAAGGGTAGTCCTTGTCTACACACAAAAATATGGTGCTGCTTCAATTGTACTGGCATTGTTAAATTAGTACAACCCCAATAGTCTAGACTCAGTTTTACCAGTACAGCTTATTCCCGTACAGGAAGGGAAATAACTAAGCTATACCAGTATAAGGCACCTTTGTACCAATACAATTGTGTCCACATTAAGGGTTGTACTGGTATAACTACACTGGTAAAAAACAATTCACATCCTTAACAAACATAGTTATACCAAATGAAAACTGTGTGCAGACCAGGAATTAGCAATTGGGAATGGGATATCAAAACAATCAATTTTATATTCTGCTGCGCTGGTCTCAATATTGTTCCTTCTGTTCAGTGTGAGTTATAGAGTAGTCATTTTTACAGAAGTGCCGTCTAGTCTTCTCCACGCCTGACACTACTTCAAAAAGTTGTTTAAAGTTCCCATCCTCCCACCACTCCATAGCATTTCACATCTCTCAGTCATTTCTAATGAGGAATGAGGCAGGAACATATTGTCAGACCCAGCTTGTGCTTCCTGGTCTGAGAAAACATCTATTTTTCCACCCATATTCTTCTCCTTTGGCATTTTGAGTTGCTCAGCGTGAGGCTTTGTTCTTGCTCCCCAAAGCAAATTAATCCTAATAAATGTTAAAAATACCTTCACAACAGACTGTACTTCATTGTAATTCTGGAGTTCTGCTACAACATATCATGGGCAACTTGCTGTCAGGCTCCATTGCCTGCTCCCCTCCCTCCAAAAAGCCTTTTAGAGGAGAAAAATCCATAAATACTATTTCTATGTCCAGTGAAAAGTAATGACTTTGTAAGAAAAGGATATATAGGCTATTCCAAAGATTTACCATCCAAAGAACATTTCAGACAATCACGTGGTTTTACCCCACAACAGATACGCACAAAGTTCAATCCCCTGCAGAACCTCAGATTTTTAAAGTGGAATGGAGTGCCACAGGAGACCAAGATTCTGACAACAGCTTTCAGTATAGAGCTTTCCTGGAAAAACTTTGGAAAAATAGTCCAGAAAGGTTCCAGAATAGGAGGGATTTATAGTATTCCTCATGTCCCGATCAGATTGCAAAGTAGTAAATATTTGGTTTATAAATGAGTCTGTTGCAGAGAATGATTAACTCTTGGTTTCAATTTACAATGACTTCCATTTATATAACACCTCATAAAGATCTCCTTACAGACCAGGCACAGCACCGGAAGCAGCAACACAAGATCCCACACACCACTTTGCCTCTACCTCTACTCCAGCCTCAAAGAAACGGCCTATAGGAGATTAATGGTGTGTCTGCTGAGGACTTTCAGTTATGGTGGTGGTTTGTGGGACATGGACACCAGTATGCTAGGAACAGACCGGAGGTCATTAATTCTTTTCACATAGGCTGCTGAATAGCTGGATGATAACAATTTTCAATCACTACTTATCTGGGCTGGATTTAAGCAGGGAGACTAGAAATATATTTTGTTAGTAATCCTCTGGGCTATCCACTCCCTGGAACTGTCAAGATTAAGTAAAATTAGATTTGATTTTGAGCACTCTCCCAATGGTTTTGTTGGTATCAGCAGAAACTGGGGATTTGTTTTTCTTCCTAGCAACCCATAATATTCTAGCTCTGGTACCAAAGGAAATTTTAGTAGTGGGTATGTTAATTATATGTAGAAATGCAAATTAGATTACAACAGAAATGAGTGTGACCACAAACTATGATCTTTATGGGAAAAATGATTCTTAACAGTCTAGCATACAACAAGGTGACAAAGAAATTAACTAGTTGAAAAGCTTCTGGAGATGCTGTCCGAAGGCTCATTTTAGATTGCCTATAATACCCACAGTACAGCTGTGGATAAAGAGTTCCCTGCAGGGTATGTTCAGACTGAATTCAGCAGCCCCTTAGCTCAATTCAGTTTGAATATTTCATTGGGAATTTTTATTCCTTTATGAGAAACTGATACTACCCCTTTAGTTGGTAGTAAGGATGTGGTCTATTTATACCCTCCCCCCCCTCCAAGTGACCAGCAGTCCATATTTATCTATCTATATAAAAATAAAACAGGTTTAAAAAATTTCTTCCAACTTACTTGTCATAGGAAAAGGCTCAAGCCTTACTTGAGAGAGAAAGGTGAGAACTCTGTCATGCAACAATATAACCAACACTACATCTTCTCTTCGGGAGAGGGAGGGAGTCTGCTTTACCCCTTTATTATGGCTGACAAAAGGCAGAGCTACAAGGAAAGCACCTGTGTTCCACCCTTAGCTAACATAAGGGCTATAGGAAAGGGTCACTAGAGGCTGGTATATCTGTCTTAGTCTATATGGATTGTGACAAAGTTCCTCCTCTATCTTGGTGGGTCCTGCATTTATTGGCAGATTTTCTTGACTCAGAGATTCACCATGTGGGTTGGGGAACAGCCCAGAGACCTTCCCCTCTGGAAGAACCTACAGTCTAGGTCAATTGGGAGGTTTGGGGGGAACCCAGGCCCACCCTCTACTGCAGGTTCCAGCCCAGGGCCCTGTGAACTGCAGCTGTCTATAGTGCCTTTTGTAACAGCTGTATGACAACTACAACTCCCTGGACTACTTCCCCATGGCCTCCTCCAACACCTTCCTTATTCTCACCACAGGACCTTCCTCCTGGTTTCTGATAATGCTTGTGCTCCTCGGTCCTCCAGCAGCACACCCACATCCTCTCAGTTCCTTGCACCTCTTGCTCCCAGCTCCTCACACTCACACCACAAACTGAAGTGAGCTCCTTTTTAAAACCCAGGTGCCCTGATTAGCCTGCCTTAATTGATTCTAGCAGCTTCTTCTTAATTGGCTCCAGGTGTCCTAATTAGCCTGCCTGCCTTAACTGGTTCTAGCAGGTTCCTGATTACTCTAGTGCAGCCTCTGCTCTGGTCACTCAGGGAACAGAAAACTACTCATCCAGTGCCCAGCATATTTGCCCTCTACCAGACTCCTGTACCCTACTGGTCTGGGTCTGTCACAGGATGTTGGATGGAGAGTCTTCTCTGGTCTTGAGAAGTTAGAGCAACCCACCAGACTACGCTGTGCTATGTAAGTCCCGTAGATGTGGATCTTCATGAATACAATTTACTCAACCTTTATTTGAGAGCTGTTTGATAATCTCATGTCTCTGTTCCCACTCCTCTTCCACCTGGGGCATCACCATTGTCACAGAATGAATAAATAAATATAGCTATTAGTGAAGTGGTTCAATTGAGGGACCTAGTACAGCTGTAGCAGGCAACAGGGATGTTCAAGGAAGCCACAGACAGCTGGTGGGAAACACCAGCAAAGTGAGGTGGACATTTTAGATCCAATTTTATTAAAGAAAAAAAGCACAAAAGGAAGATGATTTTTAATTTGTAACGGGGGCGAAGCAGATTGGGTTAGAGATGGCTTTATAGGGGGAAAAAAATCTTATGAACTGACTTTGTTCAAGGTCTTTGCTGAGATTAGAACCTAGGTTTTTCAAGTCCCCATGCTATACATGATGCATGGGACCATAGCTGCCACCACAAGCTTGCACTGCAACCTATTCAGGTCCTGATCCTAGAGCTCAATTCAGGCTGCTGACCCCTTGATCCTTCAGCATGCCGTCACATGATCAGAAAGGCCCACTCCTACAGATCTGATTGTAGGATTGGGGTCTATGATTGTATATTAAAGTATATCCCTACCTGTGTGACCAAGAGTTAAAGAGAAAAAAAATTAAATGTTCTAATTTATTTTCCTGTGTGGATATGTTTTACTTTTTGCATTTCACTCAGCTTAGACAGTCAAATGAGACAGGTCATTTTAACTTTGATTTATAAACATTTTCTCTTTCTAGTTTTCCTGATGTCACCTATTGTCATTGCTTTTGTGTTGCAAGCACTCCCTTGCAGTACTGAGGTAAAAAAAAAAAATTTTAAATTGAAATGAAAAAAAATCATGAAAAGATTTCTAATTAGAGATCTTGAATTTTGAAAGTTTGATGCCATTTTAATTTAGTCACTTTTTTACAAATTTTGAAATTCCTAAGTTTTCTAAACAATTTTTTTCTTACAGGATGAAATTATTTGAAATTTTGACAAAAAATCAAAATTTGAAAAAAGGCCATAAAAATAATTTGAAAAAAATCTTCATTATTTATTCCCACACATATACACTTTTTTTTTGAGTGATTCTGTTTGAAATGGGTTCTGTAAAATAATGTTAAAAACACCTACGTTTTGGGACTAAGTTACATGAGAGTTAGGTTGTGAAAAAGAGCGTCAAGGATGACACTTTTTAGGCTGAAAACATGGGAAATGGGAAAAAGGGTGGAATTGTCAAAGGCATTATAGAAGGGGGGCAGTGGACAAAGATTAGGAAGATAGATGAGCACCCCAGTTCTGGAAAAACTGAGGCCTCCTCTACACTTAAATGTTAACTGGGCATAGCGACAGCTCTCAGAGGTGTGAAAATTTTAATAAACTATAGTTAAACTGACCTAACCTCCAGTGTAGACATGGCTAAGTTGATGGAAGAATTCTTCCATCAACCTAGCTACTGCTGCTTGGGGAGGTGGATTACCTACATGGACAGAAAAAAACCCTCCATTGTTGTAGGAAGTGTTCACTCCAACAGGTACAGGAAAAGAAGGTTGGAGCCACCAAAGTAGACACTAAAGGATCATGCAGCAAGGCAGGAGGAGATGGAGGAGTGCAGAAAGTCACTGGAGTTAAAAGAGGGATGGGAGTGGAGGAAAAAATGGTTGTAAACCCTTTGAACTAGCTAGAAGGATGTTCTAGTGACCTTGACTAGTGCTGTTTCAGTAGTTTGGAACGGGGAGGGCAGAAACCAGGGGAACAAGTAGAGGGTTGGAAGAAAAGAACCCTAAACCCTGATGCTCCAATCACTTACACACTTGTTTAAGGATACATGTATTTGTAGGATTAGAGCCCAGACAATGGGAGTACATAAGCATGTATAAAGCAATAGAGAGTCCTGTGGCACCTTTAAGACTAAGAGATGTATTGGAGCATAAGCTTTCGTGGGTGAATACCCACTTCGTCAGATGCATTCACCCACGAAAGCTTATGCTCCAATACATCTGTTAGTCTTAAAGGTGACACAGGACTCTCTGTTGCTTTTTACAGATCCAGACTAACATGGCTACCCCTCTGATACATAAGCATGTATGTGTCCAAAGTGCTGAAAGAAGAGACACTCTGGTTCTCATGATGCAAGAACTACTTTACAAGAACATTGTCTGTGATTTAATTATAGAAAAGCCGCGACCTTCTGTGCATCTACCTTAACATTCTTGCATCCTTATTTCTTTCTCCTCCTCATTCTCTTTTCCCTCAGGGACTGAGCTTCAGCTATTTAAAAGTTATAAGTATAATAATTATCCAATCATAGGACACAGTAAATTGTACTTTCTTTTTAACTTTGGCTTTCTCTAGAAACAAACCCACAGTATGTATGGTTACTATAGCCCCCAGGTGAGTTTTTTTCCTTCAAAGTCACTGCCACAAGCTGGCCAGTTCATAGGTGAAATGTTAACACACATACAACACAAAACAGTATCAACCTTTTTAAAAAAACAATAAAAGGAATTAATTTGGCAAGAGAATGTTGTCTAATCACTTTTGTATTGTTTAAAAGAGATAACATCTGCCGAAAGGGGTTTCACGTTAGCACGTGTACACACACACACACACACACAGTTCCCTAAAGATTTTATGAAGGACTTAAATTCCCTTTGGCAAAATGATTTATAACAAAAGCAGGTGCTGCCCATAGATTAATAACATACATCAAAGAAGTATTTGTAGATACAATCCCGTCTGCTCTATCCTAAGCAACACATTAAATGTAAAAAATTCATTTAGTCTACTAGCCGCTCTCTCCTATCATGGGCCTATTGGTTTCAATGGAATTACTTACATGCTTAAAGTGAAGCTGTAGCCATGTGGGTCCCAGGATATTAGAAAGTCAAGATGGGTGAGGTAAATATCTTTTATTGGACTAATATCTACTGGTAAGAAAGCTTGTCTCTCGCCCACCTTGTCTCTCTATGCTTAAAGTGAGACATGCTTCAGTAGCTTGCTGAATTGGGGTGATGGATCCTCCCAGGGACATTAGGTTGGTTTCTGCAGAGGGTTTCAATGTATCTTGTCCTGGGGAAGATGTTGTTTTGCGCCATTGTAAAGCCTACACCATAATATGGTAACACGTGCCTTGTAAGTATTTGAAATCATAAATAATTTAAAACAGAAGAAAACACTCCAGCATTGTAAATTAATGGTCCCAAACATTTTACACTGATGTTATTGCAGTGTGTTGGACCATTACAGTAGAATGCTGAAATATTTTATGCCCATTCACTCATTGGTCTTGCTACAGAGCTAGCAAGCAAGGATACTAATTGGTGCCAACAGTGATGGTGGTTTTTGAGATGTGGGTGCCCATTTGCTGGGAACTGAACTGAAACCACAAAATTCATTTCACGTATATACACTACTGAAAAGCCATTGCTGATGATAACGTGAAGTCACTATTGATTGGGGTCAAACATACTGATCTGTTGGTGAAAAAATGTATGGGCCAAGTTCAGATCTGGTGTAAGCTGAATTTGACTCTGCCTGTTGTACTGAAAAATGCTAGTGGGTTCCAGCAGACAAGTCTTAGATCTAAAGCCTGATCCAGAGCTTAGAAGATTCTCATTGTCATTGACTTCAGTGGCCTTGGGATCAGACCCGTTGCCTGCAACACAGTCTGTCCTATTGCTTTTGTCCCCTACATGTATCTTTCTCTCTTGACTGGCAGCACACTTCCATGAGGTACCCTGTTTTCCATTCTGTCTCTCTACCCTCTTTCTGCCCCCTTTTGCATGCACAACACCTGCCTCCATTCCTGGCTTCCCTTTTGCATAGCCTGACAGGGCTCATATAATATATATATTTTTACAACAATGAATCCTTTATAGGAATATATCTAAAAACAACAACAACCAGACAGGAGCTGTTGATTTTCTGTGCCCTAAAGAAAAGCCCTTGTGATCACAATGAAGTCCCAGGCCTTTTCTGAAGGACTCCACAATAGCAGCCGTGGCTCATATGTGCAAAGGGGATCTCTTTTATTGGCTCTCCCTCGGAGATCCCATTTTTTGCCACTGATGCCTTCCATCTCCTCCTCCCCCACACCTTTAAATTTATTTCACATAATATATCACCCTTCGCCCCTCACCCCCAACACATCCCCCTTTCTCTTTCTTTCTTTTCCTTTCACAAATCAAGAGAGATAGGGGAAGGGAGGGGGGGAAAGCAGGGAGGAGGGGAGAGACTCTTTGGAGGAGGAGGAGAAGAGTTTGAAAGAGTTCAGAGCAAGCTGAGGAACAATAGAAGCAGGTCAGCATATTCATTGTGCCAGGCTCTTATCCATCTAAATGAAGGGAAAATCCTGACTTGTGTCCCAGCTGGGAGAAGTTTTGTTGTGTTTTGTTTTTTGTTGTCATCACCACCCCCTACCCCCAGTTCTCTTTTTCAAGATGGATCAAAGTGCCCCCCAGTCACTCCCCTACCCTTTCTTACAGCTCCCCTTCCCCCTTCAGCATAGCACAATGCAGCCTTTTGTGGAAGCCATTGTTGTGGCCTTTTGCACCTCATTATCCTCATTGTGGGTTCCCCATTATTCCGCCCCGCCTCTGGTAAATAAACTCTATAGTGAAAGGCAGGGAGAATGGGAAGGGGAGGGGAGAGGCGGGGATGCTGGGAGGAGAAGGGTGGGGGATTTGCCTTTTTTTTTGCCCCCACCTATCATTTAGGCAAACAGCAATAGAAAGTGAGGAACAAATACACATGAGAAGGGAGGAGAGGGAGGGAAGTACAGGGAGGACCAGTCCAGGACATAATAACAAAGCTCTGTGTGTGTGTGTTTGCAAACATGCCCTGTGCTGTGGCTACCTGCAATCTCAGCGACAGGCAGTGGACCACTTTCCAATGGCCCTAGGGCAGCCATTTCCTGGCAAGGGGTCAGGACCAACTTGGGAACCATAATAAATTCAAAGCACTCACCATGGAACAGAACTTAATTCGGCAGCACATATACTAAAATTGGAATGATACAGAGAAGATTAGCATGGCCCCTGCACAAGGATGACACACAAAATTTGTGAAGTATTCCCTATTTGGGGGGAGGGATAGCTCAGTGGGTTGAGCATTGCCCTGCTAAACCCAGGGTTATGAGTTCAATCTTGAGGGGGCCATTTAGGGATCAGGGCAAAAATCTGTCAGGGACAGTACTTGATCCTGCTGTGAAGGCAGGGGACTGCACTCAACTCAACTCAATGACCTTTCAAGGTCCCTTCCAGCTCTATGAGATAGGTATATCTCCATATTTAACAAACAAACAAAAGAGAGAGAAAATGGAAGGGAACAAAGAGGCACAAGGACATTACAGGGACAACTCTAGGTGTCTTGCTGCTGTAGACAGCCCAGCAAATGTCCATCCAGTCTGCAATCACCTGCTCAAACAGCTGCAGAATGCTTTGCTACTTTAGGCTATAGGAGACTCTAGTCATGGTCCATAAATGTTTGTGACAACCTAGTTAACAAGCATTGGTTTTGCACCTACATGATTGTCACCCTAAGGAGAAGGCTTCTGCCAGTGTTTACAATAAACAAAGTTGGGCTTTGTTTTGGGGCCAAATTTGCAAAACGCATCAGCAGCCTGAAGAAGTGAGGTTTTTACCCACGAAAGCTTATGCCCAAATAAATCTGTTAGTCTTTAAGGTGCCACCCGACTCCTTGTGGTTTTTTTAAACAAAACAAAACTGTCCCACATCTCAATTTAGGCACATTAGCCCAGATTTTCAACAGCTCCCATTTAGGCCACCTAGATAAGTGGCCACATTTTCAAATGTACTCAGTACTTGCAGGTCCCCATGGGAACAGTGGGAGATGTAGGCTGCTGATGTGTTTTGCAAATTTGGCCCCAAAACAAAGCTCAACTTTGTTTATTGTAAACACTGGCAGAAGCCTTCTCCTTAGGGTGACAATCATGTAGGTGCAAAACCAATGCTTGTTAACTAGGTTGTCACAAACATTTATGGACCATGACTAGAGTCTCCTATAGCCTAAAGTAGCAAAGCATTCTGCAGCTGTTTGAGCAGGTGATTGCAGACTGGATGGACATTTGCTGGGCTGTCTACAGCAGCAAGACACCTAGAGTTGTCCCTGTAATGTCCTTGTGCCTCTTTGTTCCCTTCCATTTTCTCTCTCTGTTCCTTGTGCTTCTTTGTCCCCTTTCATTTTCTCTCTCTGTTCATTGATTCCCTCTAATTCCTGTCTGTCTCTCTTTCTGGTCTCTATTTACTTCTTTTGCAGATCCCCATCACCTGCAGTAGAACCTTGGGCCATATTTCTACCTCACAGTGCTTTGCCCATGGCCAGTGCTGCTCTAAGAAAAACGACAATGGATCCTACTTCATTTCCCATGCAGCAGGTGTTGTGGGAGAGGCGTTCCATGGAGGAACACAGCAATTCTTTACTACCCAACAGTGCCAGCACAAGAGCTTTAGCTGCCTCTGAAACATGCTGTCCTCCCAGGGCTCTGCCGTTACTCCGGCAATAAACAGTCACTAACCGCTTTGCTGCCCTAGGCAACCCCCTATCCATAGGCGACTGGTGCTAATTGCCTGCAGATATCCATTTGGATAGAAGGTAGGTCAACTCAAATACCAAGTTCAGTTACACAGCTATAAACAAAATAACAAAATTTACCTACTTTGGAATTGCCCTCACCAGTTGTGTTATTTTTTATCCCAAATAGGGTCTGAACTACAGTCATGAAGGACACAATTCCTATATATAGTTTTAAGAAAGCATTTTGGGATCCTTAGAGATGACAGGTGTTATTTAAATATAATATTATTTATATTGGGGATACAGAGACACATATGAGTTTCTTCTTATTTCAGTGACATTATTAACCTGACTATTTATAAAACTGAATTCATATCTAAAAATGAGGGCTTTACATGAAATAAATGTTACAAGTTCAAGACCTCATGACTCTTCTCCAGGGTACTTAAAAAACACCAAAATCTCCAACAGAAGAATAGTGACATAGGCATTTTGTGCTGTTTTTTCTTAATGGCACATAAACAAACACATTGGTCCAGTTCCTCCTTTGGTGTACATTGGCATACCTCCAATACTGCTTTTTTGATTTATGCTAGCTGAGGAGCTGGACCAGTTTTTTTTTTCAGAAATATATCTGTCCATTATTATTATTATTTACATAGAAAATATTCCTCTCCTGAAGGAGTTTATAATCCCATTTTGGGTGCCCAAGGGATACAGAATCAGAACTGAATTTAGGCACTTATAATCAAAATTGAATTTAGACCCACAAAATTCCCTCCCTTCAGACAGTCCTGGTTACACAATAACCCTGGCCCTCTTTCTAAGAGGAGTGAAATAGCAGGATTTTGAAATACCTTGTTGGTTCATGTTTGCATATAAATGCTGATTTTATCTTTTCTGTACACAAAGTAAACACAAAACTGTTTTACGATAATGTTACAGGTGAAACATGCATCCAGAATGGCAAAACAATCTTTACTTAAGCTGATTCCGTGCCCAAGAACTGTGCCTTAGTCCTTTATATACAGTGGTTGCCCTGCTCAGGGAACCCCAACTCCTCCCATCCCTATTAATTCATTTCAACATACAAATATCAAAAGGCAGGAACAATATCCAAAGGTACACAGAAAGCAGTGCTGAAAAGATGACCCCTTTATAAGGCAAACTGATCTGGTCAAGACAGGTTCCAGTCTAAGAAGGATTTACCTGATTCTTATACCAAGCATGTATAAAAACTAGTTTCAAAGCATGTAAAAGACCCTGTGTTGGCCCCCGATCTAGCAAAGTGCTGGGCACCACCCCCTTCCATTGGCTTCCATGGGAATAGAGGGCACTCAATATATTTCAGGAAGCAGTCAGTACCTCACAGGATCAGGCCATTTGATCACACCAATGTGCACTGGCTCCAAAGCCCATTGAATCAATGGGAGTCTTTCTACTGATTTCAGTGAGAGCTGGATCAGTCCCTAAGTGAACACACACACACACACACACTAATCCACACTGGAACCCACTTAAACAAATACCAGGCAGAGAAACACAAGCTTGTTGCAAGAATATAGGATTCACTCCACTGAGGGAAAGCAAACTGTACCCCTTATATACATTTACAATATTGACTACTGGAAAAATATTGGAAAATCAATCTAAACCAGGAGATTTTAATAATTAATTTAGATTTTTTCCTAATAATGGATGTCACAGCAGCTTCCTCTTAAAAGGATAAAGTGGTTGGCAATGGCAAAATAATAGCTTGTTGCTGTAATCCATTTACTACTGGGCAGAACTGCCATGAAATAATCCCCATTACAAATGGCCTTAACTGATTGAAAGGATATGGAGAGTGAACCACCCTTCTGCTCTAGAGCTGGTGTCTACAAATTGTAGGGACCTGATCCAAAATCTTTTGAAGCCCACATTTCCATAGATTTCAAAGAGCTTTGGATCAAGCCCATAATGAGGCATTCTGAATGGCGGTCCAAAGGCACCTTGCTTTATTGCTGCCTGGTGCTGTACCTGTTCTGTGGATAAATGGAGGACTTCAGTCTCCACGGGTGTCAATCCCGCACCTCTCACAAGCACTAAATTCCCTTAGTAAAAGAGGGAAAATGTGTTACAGAACTGCATTGCCATGTCTTTCCCTCTGGCGGTCATATTAAACTCAAATCCCATTACGTTGACAGCAGAGCTGTAAGACCGGGAAGCGTAACACAATCATCTATGTGTAACAATTTGAAAAGCAACGCTTCAGGATATTAGCTCTTTTAAATTAAACCTCTCTTCTCATTGCATTGTGCAAAACATTTAGCAAAAGGACCAAGATCTGCTCAAGAGGACTGTTAGTGCACAGGACTCTGAGAGTCTAGTACGTTGAGTTTAGGGAAAGAAGGGTCATGGGAAAAGATTGCCAAGTGAGGTGGGATTAAAAGCCATAGGCCAGAGCCTTGGACTACAGTCTGGCTGATTATTCAAGCTGCGTTAAATAGCTGGAAAGCTCCCCTAAACAGGCAGCTAAGGATTCCCCTTGACTAGGGAAATCCCTGAATGGTGTAAAGCTGGTGTGGCCGACTTTATGCGACCCGTTCCTGCTCCATGGCCAAGGGAACACTGAGGTTAATGGGACTTATATCCATGCTTAAGTGCTTTGCTGAATAGTGAGTGATGGCTGAAGTGGGCCTGGAAGGGGGATATTAAGGAGTGGGGAAGGTTGAGGGACAGGGCAGGAGGAAGTGGAAAGCTTGATAGTGGATTTTTTAGGAGTGTTCTTGAGACAAAGTAGAGTGTTGCACGTGATACAAAGTCAAACACAATGGACCAAATCAATCCCTTGTGCAACTCCGCTGATGCTTATATAGGTTGCATAAGGGATGAATTAGACCCATTATATTAAAAACACTACATCTGATTCTCCCCTTCCTTTGGGCCAGATTCCCAGTTAATGTAAATTGGTGTTGTTCCATGACTTCATTGAATTCCCATTCGCACCAGCTGGGGTTCTGGCCTTTACACTGGTGTTACGCCAGTGTAACTATTGACGACAGTGGAGTCACTTCTGATTCACAGAGGGGTAAGTGAAAGGAACGTCAGGATTCATATATAATTCAGTGGACCTGAACAACCTGAGAACCAATGAACCTGAGAAATGTGCACTGTGTAACTACATTAACGTCGCTACCCTGGTGCAAAATACAAACCTCTGATGTAGATGAGTCACCCCAATGTAAAGAATGGTTTTCTTCTGTAACATACCAAATTACATTACATCTAGGGTAAACTCTGTTTTATATTGGTTCACCTATTTGCCTCTGGGGTTTGCAGTGGTGTAATAACACTGTGGTAGCTACCCCAGTGCAGATTTCTCCAGTGCAGATAGGGCCTTAATGTCCTCAGAAATCTCAGGGCTGGGCCAGAATATGGGAAAAGTGGATTAAATCCTCAGGAAAGAGATAAAATACACATGCTTGTATTCCAATTTCCACATTGACCCACTAGCCCACCCAGACACATCACCTGACCTCACTTGGGTGGCTTTTACTGCCCTCATTGTTCCTATAAAAACTCAAGTGTATTTCATTCAACACACTAAATGGAAACTCTTTTAATTGCCTTAATCCTGAAAGACAAAAACCAAAACAAAATCACCACCACCACAACCCAATATCCCACACAGCCATAGCCCCAGATTTAAAATCCACATGTTCTCCATATGTATATAATGGATTTCCAAATGCAAGATAAGGCTGCTTCTATTTGCCTATCCATCTATCCTTTGCATTGAAGGCAATCATGTATATGGCATCAGAAGTGAAAAAAAGAAAAGAAAAGAAAATGCCATATGAAAAATATACTACTCAGCATCTCAGAGTTTCCAGCAGAGCGCAGATGCGGTAGCCACGTGTCTCTTTGTCAGCTAAGGTTCAGAGTTGCTTCTGATTGGGTCCTGGCTCGCGTCCCAGAACCCTCGCTCTGTTCCCTCAGGCCCCCTGGTGCTTCTGAGTTACCTCCAGCCCCTTTGGTCAGTGATTAATGGTGACCATCAATCAACCATTCCTGAAACAAATGCAATAGGCAGTTTGTGATAAACCTTTAAAAGCCCTGCTCCCCCTGCCTTTCCCCTTTTAAAACCTCACGCTGAGATTATCGCATGAAATAAACCAGGATTCATTCAGGGTGTCTGGAGAACAGGTCTCCTGTTCTTTTCATATTGAAATGGGGAGGTATCAATAGCTCCTTTGAAGTTGGTTCCACAGGGCAAAAATATTGTCTTTGGATACCGTGGAAGAGAACCAGTAACGGCACAGTTTGAGTTACAGGGAATTGTGTTCTCATAAGGAACCTTATTAACCTGCTTAAAGGTCCCTGCATAGAACAGGGAATTTATTATAACTGAAAACAGCATGTGTAAATTCTTCATAGGACTATTAAAGTGTTCAGTGTTTCATTGAACTATGATGATTATTTGTGTTACAGAAGAGTCTGGGGACCCCAATTGTGCTAGGCACTGTACAAACAGAGTAATGGATGATTCTTGCCCTGAAGAGCTTATGAGGATCATGATGATGACTTATTAATTGTATTACAATCCTGCCGAGAGGTCTTAACCAAGATTGGGCCCCCACTGTACTAATAATCATGAAATATCAGGGAGAGAGAAAGAAGATCCATCTCAGAATTTCTTTCACTGGTTTTGAATCTGTTTGAGCATAAGGATAATGGAGCAGAGATGGTTGAGTAGAAATCATTGGGTCATTATTCATTTAGGGTCTACCGGGATTCTAGATTAGAATTCACACTGGTGTAGTTATTTGGGCTATGTTGCACTAGCACCAGTGGTGAAAGTAACTTAATTTTTTTATCGGTACAGTCATATCACAACCCACCTCCACTCCTACACACTTAACTTCATGGATCTCTTTGCATGACTTTGATACAGAATTTAAAGCTACCCCAATACTGTCTCTAGAATAAAATTTTAATATTGGAATAAAAGCCTGAACTCACTGTCACATTTCTCTCCTTTCCTCCAATGTAAGGGAGTCCCAATGGAGAGAAGACTGCATAGGTGGGAGGGGGAGAAAATATATGTATGACCAGACTCAAAGGAAATGCAGCAGGCAGAGGGAAGGGGAGGGAGCCTCAGCGAACCCCACCGAGCTCTGCAGGTGCAAGACAAAAGTCCCCGCAGGCTCTGACGCTGGTTTGCACAGCGTGGGATCCTGCACCAGTCCTCCCTGCCCCAGCCCTTTCCAATTGCGGCCACAAGCCAAAGCCACCAGCTCCCCTACCCCGCGCAGCTGCAGGACAGAGCCGGGCTAGCTGCAGGAGGATGCCCAGGAAATGCTCCCTGGCCCAGGGCAGCAGCCTGTCCCTTACTGTCCCAGCTCTGATTCCAGCTCGAAGTAATGGGCCAGCAGCCAGGGTGTCTTTGTTGGAGCCGTCGATCCAGCAATTCGGCACCGCGCCCCCTGCCCTGCCTGTGGTCAAGGAGTTGGAGGGAGGATGAGGAGGGCATGGCGACTTTGTTCCAGCATGCCAGGACTCCAGCCAGGCTGCAGAAGGCTGCTAGGCTTGGCGCTTCACCCCTGCCTTGCACTCAGCAGCGGCTGCGGTTCCTCTCCAGCTTACGTCAGGGAGGAGGGGGACTGGCTGATGGAGAAGCCCAGCACTGCCAGGAAAACTTCCAGCCTCAGCAGCTGCTGCTCTGCCAGGCTGCAGGAGTGAGCCATGCACAGGAGCTGCCCGGGAGGGAGAGGAGGGGAGGGGATGAGGGTCCGGGGGCAATAGCAACACACACAGCAATGGGGGGGGGGTTCCAGCTCTAAGGGGAACCCTCAGCAAAGCCGCCCCAGCCCCCCTCCAGTGGCTCTGTCCTGGCGCATGGAAGGTGTGAGCAGGGGCATCCAGGGGAGGGACTGGAGCAACCTTATAGAAACTCCCACATTGGCCCGTACAGCTGCTCTCCCTGTTGTCATGCCATGCCTTGAGATGAATGTGCTGCACGTCGGCCCTTTCCAAGCCACAATTTCACATATGGCATATGATTCCACTGAGTATAAGGAGGTCCCACATATGAAATGAATAGCAAGTCCGCTACATGACGAGTGATAAGTGCGGTCCATTTCACTGTAATGATGTTGTTCATCACACTGAATCCCCTTTCACAATCAGCGTTGTTTGCAGCAAGGGTGTCCACTGCAGGGATGAGTTTTTTAAGTTTTCCAGGAATGTTTTTTCCTCCAGAAGCCTTGAATTCCACAAATCCCAAGTGTGTTTCCTGTTGATTGATTCTCAGTTGATCAGCCAATGCTCTTATTTCCTTTTCTCCAATGTGAGGATTCTCTTGCCATTTTTCAGGATTCAAAACCGACAAATTGTTAATTAAGTTCTTATAATCAGAAGCCCTTTCTTCGTGTGTGCTTTGATCGGCTTTGTTTGAGGCAGTTGTGATAGTTTTGTCCTCATGTTGTCAATGACTGCTTGAAGGAATTGAGACGAGTGGATTCTGCAGGGTTTTCCAGCACCGTTGAGTTTGCTGTTTTTGAATATCATGGATTGTTCAACCTTCTGACTTGTTCAGAGGGAACTCCTGGGTCTGTTTTTAGATTTTTGATTCTCTTGATGCACATTTTCATTAGGTTGTCTGCTTTTGGAATGGTCATGTCTCGTTCTTGTAACATCTCAGACAAGTTCTTCAGTTCTGTCAGCACATCCAGCATTAAAGAAAGGTTTCTGATAAAATTTGCAGAACACAGCTTTGAGTGTAGTTATTGAAATTTAAGACCTTTGCATCTGACTCTCAACCGGTCTTGTGAGGCCGTCTCAAAGTGTTTTGCCAAACTGCATTGATGGCTCTCCATGTTGATGCCACCCACCTGAAATTGAACACTTTGCTGATTTTTTGAAGTACAATGTGTAATTCATTGGCATGAGTACTCAATTCATGAGAGGTTTTTTGGTGATTGACTGTACAAGGAATATAATGCATCCAAAAAAGACTTAAAATCATTTCTACCTCGGGTGACTTCTAAAGCTTCATCATCATCAAGTTCCAGTCTATGGTGGAGGCAATGCCATAATATCATGTTAGGAAAGTCCATTTGTAGTAGTTTTCCAACACCAGCTTTGAATCCTAACATCACATTCGTGCCATCACTACAAAAGCTGATCAACACTTCCAATAATAGTTCTTTAGTGAACCCACAATGCAGCAAGCATTTTAAAATTTCCTCTTTAATGGTTGCTGCTCTTATGCTTTGCAGCTCAATCGAGACCAAAGGAAACGTAAGTGGCCTCATAATTCCATCTGTACTAGCTTTCAAAAAAACGATGAGAGTCGAGTTTCCAGAGAGAGTAGTCAATTCATTGACAGGAACAGTAATTTTTTATTTCTTTTTGATGATTTTGTTGACAATTCTCTTTTTCATTTCAGTGGATATATGATTGATTGTTGCATAGTAGAACAGTTTGTGTAGACATAAACGCCCCGTTTTAATTCTGTTGATTTGCTGTAGGTCAATGAGGCTCTCGTGGTCACTTAGTGGTCGGTTTGTTTTGGCAATGTAGTAGGCTGTTCGGAATACACGTGCAGTAGTTTCAAATGCTGCTTTTTCACTTTTAGCATTCAGATTAAGAAGAGTTTATTTTTTAGCTCTGGCTTGAATTTTTTCAGCCTCCATGTGAGCTGCAGATTTCTTATGTTCATTTATTTTTTTGTGAAGGGAGGACAGCTCTGTCTCTTTATTCTTTCCGTAGGAGGATAGTTCACAAGAGGCCCAGTTTAGAGAGATGTTAACTCCTCTTGCAGAATGCAGCTTCAAATTGGAAATGTCATGACAAACTGTGCACCCAAGTTTACCGCCCGAAGCAAAAAGCCAGTAGCTTTTATTTTTGAACTCCTCAAATTGCATTTTGGACCACACAGCATGCGATGGTTGAGTCTCACTTCTCTTACCCAGGAATTCAGCAGTTTCATTTGTGTCCTCTCTTTGTGGCTGCTGCGGCTCACCACATGACAAAGGTGTAAAAGTGTCAGCATTTTTTCCCTGTGGATGACTTTCAGCTTCTTCATTTGTTGCTCTTCTTTTTGACTGACAATCCCACATTTCCTCACTTCTATGTTTAAACATACCCGTTAGGGTCTGTTGAATGTGTATCTTCTTAGGTGGCATTTTTTTCCACTTACTGTCCTAATGTAAATTGCGTGTCTGACAAGACAGACTTGACCAATAAGAAGCCAGCGCAGTTACCATGATGGCGGTATGGCGCTCAAAAGCTAACGTTCGGAACAATCACGTGAATGGCTTCCACATGACGAGAAGTAAAAACTGAAAACAGAAGGGGAGCATTTTGTTGCCCTCTTCACTACTGAAGTAAAATGCTTCTTGTTCAATGTCTTTTACCAGTGAGTCAGAGAACCATTGGTCATAGGGGGCATATTAAGCAACAGGAAACTGGTTAATCAGTTCATTAACATAATTTGGAAACTTACATTTAACAAAAAAATTGCTGCATAGAAAAAAGGCACTCAGCAGCGTTTGGAGACAAATATATTGCTCCTCAATGACCCCTTATAGTATATTGAGAGAGAGAGCCACACACGGGGAAATGTTTTTAAATCACTCTTCCCCCTCCTCCCCCCAGCTGAACTTTTATTTGGCCTCTGACAACAATGCCTGGTTACAAACAGACCTCTTAGAAGTTAGAGCCCTTGCTGAATAGCCCCTTTTCTATACCAGCTTGTTTCCACTGTCACAAAAAAAACAAAACAGTAGCCATATTTCTTAATTGGGTGTTTGTTCCTGAACCTTGCTTATTGAGGTGTTCGCTAGGAATTTGTGTATTAGCCTTTGAGAAACTGCTCCTCACGGTAATCGCTTCCTGGGATTGGCTTCAGCAGTAGGGAAGGGATGGCTGGGGTATGGCTCGGGGTTGCTAATAAGGGTTCTCTCTCCCCCCAACCAAGTTACTAATGAACAGAGTTGTAATGGGAGCCCCAGCATTGGACTGGCTCAGTGCTGTGAGCCCTAGGGAAAGGATGAGACTGGTCGGGGTTTGAACATTGAAACGCCAAGGAAAGTAGTGCTGAAAAGCGGACACTACACTAAGCCAGAAAAGCAAAAGTACTTATTAAATCAGTAACTGCTCTTGTTAAGGAGGCATGAGAAAATCTGTCCCAAGTCTTGGATGGAATTTGTTTAAAGACTTGAGCTTGAAAAACGGACATACATAAAAACAAAATCTTCTTGCTTGACAGATCTATATATCTGTTTATTTCTCTGATCCATATGTGTTCTAAATGTATATATATGTATGGATCTCTCAAAAAAGATACTTCAAATTTAAGTGAAAAGCTAAGAAGAGATGAAAGTAAGCCAGTGCTGAATGCTTCCGCCACTTTCTTACCGGTATGCTGCCACACTTCTTACTAGTATGCTGTACCGGCCCGTACTGGCTGACTTTCACCTCTGACTAGCACAAGCTTCAATTTGCACTGGTCCAGCACGTCTATGTGAGGGGCTTGCCTTGCTATACCCACACTGATGTAGTTACACAGGTGCAAATTTCCCTAATCTAGCCAACACCTCAGTTCAGTCCAGTCTCTCGCTGGGACTAAAATTGGGCTACCAGGTTAAAGGTGGGTGGATAAAAATCTCATGAGATTTTGTTAGGTATTTTATCCCCTGGTTAGAACAGGGACTCTGGCTGGACCAATGGTGAAGATTACCTATAAGTTAGTTCATAACATTTTTTGTCAAGCATGGTTCTTTTATTAATAACTTCCTGTCCTCATTCATTAGGGAATCATAAGTGTAAAATGGCTGTTGCTGTCCCTGGTTTCAACCACTGGTCCATGTACACTGCAAGAACACCAGTGCTGGGAGACCTCGTTATTATACAGTTATCTCTCCACAAAGTAAAAATAGGGTTCCATAATGGGACCTATTGGTCTTTGGTATGGTCCAAGGCTTTGGCGTAGTTTGGGGACACAGTTATAACACTGTTAGGCCTCGTCTGTATTACAAGATGGGGCTGTTTCAAATGTGCCAGGAATTATGCCAAACTGTAACTTGGTTCCCGAACATGGTGGTTCTTGTAGATCAGGCACGCTCATAGTATCAACAAGGTTCACAATGGAAGGGGAGTATAGAAAGTGCGGGGACCATCTTTTTGTTCTGCTTTGGTATAATGCTTAGCATAGTGGGGTCCTGGTGCACAAATGGCACTCCTAGGCACTACTGCAATACAAATAATAGTTAATAATATAGGTTCTCCCAATGGTCTTTTCCCTAGGGCCTATACTGTAAAGAGGGAAAGAACTGCTAAAATAAATACCACAAGATTTATTCCCAGCCAAGTTTTCCCTATTAGGGCAATCCTAACCAGAGAATACAGAGCATGGTCCAGTGGGTAGGACACTGGAGTGGGCCCCAGTAGATGTGCATTCTAGATTTAGTTCTGCCACTGACTGCTGTGTGACTGTGGGCAAATCACTTCACCTCTTTGTCCGTCTGTTTCCCCTCCCATGCTTCGTCTGTCCTGTCTATTTGGATTGTAACTAGAGCTAGTTAGGAAGTTTTTGATGAAAATTTATTTGGTTGGAAAATGCTAATTCATCAAAACAAAACAATTTTGTGGGAAAGACTCAGTTTAGACAAAGCTTTTCAACTTAAAAATATTTTGAAAGGAGTTTTGAAATTGTCAAAATATTTCTTTTCAACATTTTTAAAACGAAAAAATCTGGTTTTCTGATTTGAAATGACGTTTGGTTTTGAAATGTAAGCTTAGGATAATACAAAAATGTTTTGTTTAAAAAAAATGGTCAAATCTGAAATAAAATGTTTTAGCTGACCCTACCCAAATGATTTTTCAAATTTTTGGTTCATGGAAATTCTCAAGATTTTGACTTTTTGTCCCAATTTGGGACGGGAATTTTTTGTCGTTGTCGGTATTTTGAAAATTTTCATGGGATGGGAAACCATTTTCTTCCTAGCCCTAATTGTAAGCAGTTTGGGGCAGGGTCTCTCTCTCACTGTTGGTGTGTACAACACCTAGCAGAATGGGGTGGGTACCTCTAGGCACTACCACAATGCAAATAATAAACATTAATAAGGATAAACCCAGGAAGATTCTTATTCTTTTCTTCCCCATTATCCTTACGCTCCCTGGATACAAAGCCAACAGCCTATAGACAAGGCCCTTCATTTTCAGTTTTTATTTTGTTTAAAATTTCCCAGGAATTTATCAATGTTTATTACAAAAATTAAAATATGGGTGAAAATTGGCAGAAAAGATAACAGTTTTCTGGGTAAATTCCAGGTTTAATACTCGGGGATGGGAGGACAGAGAAGAGCAACATATAGAGAAAAGTAATAGTATTGAAAGTAAAAGCAGTTTAATGCTGTGGTTTATTTCACGAACTGTACATTAACAGTATGTACATATTCATGCACATGGGCATGGGTGTGTACCTTTCAGTACATTGCCCTACTTTAACAGGCAGCCTTGCATTTACATTTAGGCTAATTTAATATTAACATAAACACCTCTACCTATGTCATATTTTGGATTTTTTAAAACATAATCAGTATTTTCAAGTACTTGAGTGGTGCAAAATTCTGATGAAAATCAGTAAAAGCCAAGTAATAGCTTTGTAAAACTCAGGAAATTTTTGGTAAAAACAGAAAACAAAGGGCCTTACTTACGTAGCAGTTTTATATCATGGTTCAGAAAAATTCCCTGACTACACCAGTCAGGGAAAGCATGCTAGAATGTGTGAGCAACAATTGTATTTCAACAAGGCTTGTTGCTATTAAACTCAGTTTTTGCCTAACACATTTTCAACTGTTAAGTGAATAGGGTCAAAGTTTACATCTCTGCTAAACAAAATTCTTTCTTTCTTTCTTTCTTTCTTTCTTGTGATTGTCTTCAGCCCATTGTCATTTTTTGAATTTCTCCTTTAAACAGGCACGCAACCTGATTGGTTTTGCCTGATTGCCTGAGCAGTTCAAGTATCCAATCATAGCACCAGAGGAGCTTGTGAAACTGCAAATATTTTCAATACAGATCAAGCTATGGGATTGTTTTAATCGGAGTGACGCCTTTGCTGTTACTGGCTGGAGAGATTTTGCTACATAGGTAGAAGAGCAGTTTTACACTCTGCCCTCTATAAATGTCTTTTTTCTCCCTGCCCCCTCTCATTTGCTTATAATCACTGAAATGCTTTGTCTCATATAAGAAATGGAGTTTTATGTGCTTGCTTTGTGTGCTCATGGAGTTCTTTTCAGTCTTGTACTTCATTCATCAGTATGCAAATTATCAAACGAAATCCAATTAATATCCAAATCGATTAAAATCACCGCCCCAATGTCTGAACACGCCATCGTTTCTGAACTGTGTTTTTATCAGTCTCAAATATTTCTCTTATTTGAATGCCTTGTGTTTACCCTGGGCGTTCAGAGCATTTTGAACTGTGCCATAAATGTGTTCACAGTCACTATTGCATACATTGAGGTGTGTATTGCTGTGTGTGTGTTTGTGTTTTAAAATTAACAAAGGGCCAGATCCTCTGCTGCTGTGAATTGTAATAGCTCCACTGCCTCTGATGGAGCTATGCTAGTTCAGACCAGTAGAGAATCTGTCCATAATTTTAGTCTCTCTCATTTTCTTTTCCCCTAATAATTCTATTAAATCAACCTCACATCTTTGCTATAATAGTCGAAGACTGGGTTCCACTCAGTTCTCTGACAAATCTTGATCCTGACTTGAAATAGTCAGTGCATCTCAGTTCAGGCAAAGGATCTTCATTCTGGTCTGGAACAATCCCTTCTATTCTCTGGGTCATACATCAGAATTTCTGTGCCCATCTGAACTTGATTCTGGATACACTCCTCAGAGGAGAAAACAGAATCCAGAGATTATTAATTGCTTCTCTTTGATGAGTGCTCTGAACAACTCTGCAAAATTCCCAGTCTTTTTAATCTGCCCTCATATGGAAGCTGTTCCATACCCCTAATCATTTTTGTTGCCCTTCATTGTACTTTTCCCAATTCTAATATATCTTTTTTGAGATGGGGCAACCAGAACTGTATGCAATATTCAAAGTGTGGATGCACCATGGATTTATATAGTTGCATTATGATATTTTCTGTCTTATTATCTATCCCTTTCCTAATGGTTCCTAACGTTCTGTTCGCTTTTTTGACTGCTGCTGCACATTGAGTGGATGTTTTCAGAGAACTATCCATAATGACTCCAAGATCTCGGTCTTGAGTGGTAACAGCTGACTAAGACCCCACCATTTTTTATGTATAGTTGGGATTATGTTTTCCAATGTGCATTACTTTGCAATTATCAGCACTGAATTTCATCAGCCATTTTGTTGCCCAGTCACCCAGTTTAGTGAGATCCCTTTGTAATTCTTCACTGTCAATTTTGCCAGCTTTGCACAATGAAGACACAGGCTAAATCATGTGAGTGCCATTAGTCCTCCAACATCTTCCCACAATTCCCCCCATATGCCCAGAAGTCCCAAAATTCACTGGGCAAGAATCATGGAGCCACTCAAAGAACCATGGGACATGCTCTGAGAAGTACTACAATACACACAGGGAAGTGCAGCTCCAGTGAGGATACGATACCTCAGCTAGAGCTTTATAGTACGGCTACTTGCACCTGGGTGTCAATCACCCAGGTTAACTCTGCAGTGAAGACGCACCTAAAATGACTTGCCCAAAGACACACAGCAGGTCTGTGGCAGAGGTAGGACTAGAATCCAGGTCTCCTGAGTCCCAGTTCAGTGCCCTATCTGCTAGACCATACTACAGAAATCACCCTTTGACCCTTCATCCCTAGGGTAAGCCTATTTTACTACTGCACATTGTGGTGTACATACACATGCTGACCCTTTGTATGACACAGAGACCCATTCATGGAAGGGGTGGTATACAGATCTGAGCTTTTTCAATGTCTAGGGTTAAACAGAACTGTTTTTTATTTCTCTTTCTCAAACAACCCAAGAGTCTTTCAAGGACTCTAGGGCCTGATCCCATTTCCATTGGAGCCAATGAGTTTCCAATCAGGCCCTTTGTGAGGTAAAAATGACTCCTTGAGGTGGCTAATGGGCTTTTCTGGGGCAGGGACAATTATAGGTGGGCCCTTGCAGAGCCCTTCAGTATCATAGATGCACTCCACAAAGTGCTTCCTGTGAAGAGACACTTTCTCTGCATAGACACTGCCTGTCCTGTTTCCAGGATGCGCACTGAAAGCCATAGTCTAGTCGATAGTCCAGCCATAATATAAGAAAGACACAGCAAACAGAACAAGCTGAAAATCATAAAAGGTGAAAAAAGGAGGAGGGGTGGATAGGAAATGAGGGTGGCAGAAAACAAAATTCACATTTAAGGTGAAATCTGATACCTTTCTCCTTGAACCTTTACCAGTGATTGACAGTCTGTCCCATACACAGCCACAATAGGTATTACGCATGGAGGGCCAAATCCTGCTTGACTTCCTCTCGAGCTAGTCCAATTGATTTTGATTGGCTCATTCACCTGTTCATGCAGGATAAGGAAGCTGAACTGAGCCCAAAATAGGTGATGAGGGTTGAAAAGGAGACAAGTAGGGAGATCTGTGAGTGTGAGAGAAGGACAAAGGCCAAGTTTCCGCTCACATTTTTGCAGAATTCCCTTCAAACGTCCATCCCTCACTTTGTCAAATCTACCACCATGTGGAAAAAGAGTGGCAGTTCTCATGCCTCCTCTAATGTGGTGCTTTACACCTGCCACTAACCATGCCAATTAAGCGGCAGGGAAAAAGAGATGAGGGACAGGAAAATCAACCCACACAGCTACCTGTGAGTACTGTATCTCACTAAGCATCTCTAGCCTGTGTAGAAATCAGAAAGGTACCTGGGTTGACATCTCAGATGATGGCTTCCTGACAGAAGGTACCAGCTTGTTTTGTAAATAGCACCCATGAAAAGCATTAGATTGTGGCAGGGACCGGGTAGCCACAGGGACAGAGTGGATCTTCCTGGGGAATTCAGGGCTGGACATAGCAGGATCTATCATCCTTTGGTATGGTGCTGCCTAATTCCCTACCAGTGGCCAGAGAGCTCTGTGGGACAATACAAGGGTGAACAAAGGGCCCGACCTCTTCTGTGTTTGTAAGTGGGGGAAGTTCCTTATTTTCTGCACTTCAGCACATGCGTATACAAGACCAGGGACAATATGCAAGTCTTTGTGGGTGGCTATTTCTCTCCCAGACAACTGGCAACAGTGTGACATGCCCTCAGGTTACGCTCTGCCAGTGTTTTGGCGTGAGTGCTTACTGATGACAGAATACTGGCACCCTAAAACCTGGTTTGTGTGGTTTCATGGGTGGAGTCAGGCAATACAGGAGATAGCTCTTGTCTGCTCATGCAATTTCAATTATGTTCAGACTCTTTCATCTTTTAATAAACTCAATTGTTATTTTCCCCACCAGCTTGCCTCCGGACACTTTAATTACACTGACTCCATGCACAACACCCCTGTGACGGAGATAATTCCATAAACGAGGTTGCTGTGTTAGCCAATCAACGTCTTTCACGGTGATGACAAGGTTCCTGGCAGCAGCCTTCTTACGGGGTGGTGTTGAGATTTTCAAAGCCTTATAGGGGATTTGGACACTCAGTTAATGGGACCTGGTCATCTAAATCCCTTAGATGTCTTTGAAAATAGCCTACATTTCTATAGTGGCAACATTCAAAATGCTAGATACACCCATTTTGTGCCATACAGCAGTTGCCATACGCCAGGCAGTCAGATACCTGACCTCCAGGTGAGTGGGTGGATACCTCCAAAGTTATCAAAACTTCTTTGATGAAGCCTGCTGACTCATCTCAAAGGCACACGCAAAGAAACCTACAAAGAAACTGAAAAAAAAAAAGCTGTGCTTTGACATAGCACAGTGGAAGGGGGTGGGGGTGAGGGAGAGCCTAACTATTAAAAATCTCCCTTCAAATGTTATGAAATAATATTTTTGCTGCTGGAGCACGACAGGTGTGGAGACTTTGTCAGGTAGACACAGCCTTTGGTATGGCAGCCTGCCAAATCTGTTTCCTTACATAAATCTTTCCACTCCAAGGTATGCAATTAATCCCGGCTCCGGCCTCCATTCACCACAGAGCTTCTTTGTACACAAGGTGTATTAATCATCAGAAGGGACTTTTGCACCTCTGCTATCATTCCTGCATTACTGGCTGGGCACAGGTACAACGTTCTTAAAGGGCCAGCATAAAACCAGGCAGAGAGGGTCAGCTGTGGGATTTGAGGCCAGGCAGTCAGAGGTGTGTGCATGGAGGAGATTCTCTTACAGCATTTGACTGCACTATTTCAGGTTACAGACAATTTCCTGCTTTTGTGAGAAAACCCAATACATCAGATCTTCTATTACAGCTTCCATAGAAGTAAAGCAGTTAACAAAACAATAATAATCCCCCATTCCAAGTATCCTGGGAAGATTTCAGAATAACAATTAGAAAGAATGATGCCAAGGCAAAACCAACATGCAAGTGTGTGCATGTATGCTTTATATTTAGTGTACATATATGTGTATAGCAATCCCTCCTGCCAGCTTCTAGCCTGACTAGTTGGGCCGGGAGCTAAAATGAGCAGGGGATCAGCAGGAATGGGATCCTTCCCCCCAGGCCTGCTGAGCTGCTCTGCCCCTCTTGTGTGCCCCTACTCCAAAGATTCTGTGCAGTGACATCTGCTCCACAACCCTGCAATGACCGTTCCTTTGTCCCACACTAGTTCCACAGTCAGGAGGCTTTCTGCTGTCACCATTGTCCCGAAGAGTATAAATGCCTGTAGATGTGTGTATGGTACCTATGTGTTTGGATGTGTTTTGGATACATATGAATGTATCCACAAGATAAGGTTCCAATTTCCTTACATTTAATGGGTGTTCGGCCAATTGGAGTGACAGGAACAAGTGCCAGCATTTGGGACTGCAGTCTTCAGCCTGGGGTTTCTGATTCAGGCCCCATCTCGAATGTGAGTGTGCACATGGTGTTGGGTAGAGATCCCTAGTTTTCTGCTAAATTCTTACCTCCCCACTCAGCCTTCCATGACTCATGCTATGGGTTGGCACCTAAGATGCCTTCATATCATCATTCTGCTGTGTAATAAAGAGACATTTCAGTGACTAGTTATGGAAGAGGCCACTGCGGTCAGCTTTGATGACATACCAGGGCAGGGACTGCCTCTTACTCTGTGTTCCTGCAATGAATAGCCAAGGGGCCCTGATCTCTGTTGAGGCTTTCAGGTCTTAGTGGAATGATAATAAATAATAATAATCTGGGGAGTCTCCCCCCTCTCTCTCTCTCTCTGCTCCAAGGGCCAGTTTCTTGTCCTCACTTCTCCAGTTAGCAATTCCTGTTTCATTTTGAAAGTGGACTTTATAGGGCACCAGAACAATAGCGCCGCTCTCTCTCTTTTGTTAGCTCTCTTCCGATTGCTTTTGGAAGGAACCCAGGACCTTGAGTTTCGCTGGCTTTCTGGCTGCAGGTAAACTCTGTAAATCTTTACTGCGAAGGAAATTACTTTAACTTGGATTGGGTCTCTAGGAGGGGGTGGGGATTTGGCGGGAAAGAACATTAAAAAAATCACAACAGCTGGCTAGCATTGCTGTGTGTGTACCCAGAGCTCCCATATCTCCAAGGCCTTGTAAAGATTACAGATGTACTTCTTCAAAGCAGCAGAGATTGGAGTGTGGGGAAATTGCGCACCCACCCTCCCTCACTAGGGCTGTGCGGAAGCACAGAGATGCCTTTCAGATCCATCTGCTCATGAAGGGTCAAGGGCTGGGCCTTCATACATGCGATTAATAGAGTGGGAGGGAGTCATTAGCGAGGCTGGTGCTTATTAAATGCTTCAAATAAAACTGAACTTTGTTCATCTCCCAAAACACACACCCGATAGCACAACGAACACTCCGTTCCAGGCTCAGAGTAAATCTGTACCGTGGCAGTTGCAGTCCCAGTAGCATGCACCTAAAGACAAGATGTGGGGACAATGCACATAGGTAGCAAGTGCATAGGGGCATGATGGTCTGCTTCCTCTTCACTTGGGGGGAGTTAACCCAGGGTGCCATTATGGCCTGGGTCGGGTCCAGCATTGACAGCGAGGGCCAAAGAGATATTACACCTACGGAGAATTGTCATTATGTGGGAGCGTAACTCCTACCTGCTCGGTTTTGGAGAACACATTGCTGTCACCCTAGGCCATGGGTTCTCAACCTTTCCCGACTACTGTACCCCTCTCAGGAGTCTGTTTTGTCTTGCGTACCCCCAAGTTTCACCTCACTTAAAAACTACTTGCTTACAAAATCAGACATAAAAATACAGAAGTGTCACAACACACTATTACTGAGAAATTGCTGACTTTGTCATTTTGACCATATAACTATAAAATAAATCAATTGGGATATAAAGATTGTACTTACATTTCAGCGTGAGACTTGAGCCTGTTTTTCACTTGTGAGCCTTGTCTGAAGCCCGAGTCCCAGGAGGCAGGGCTGAAGCATGTAACTTAGCTTTGTGGAGCGCCCTGTGGTGTGGAACCCCGGGCAATTGCCCTGTTTGCCAACCCCTAATGCTGGCCCTGCATTTGCAACCTCCCCGCTAAACCTGTCCCATGACCCCCCTGGGGCTGCAACCCCCAGGTTGAGAAACATTGATCTAGATGAGTTGAGTACTGCCTCGAAGACCTCTGAGTATCCCCAGAGAGAACCACTGACCTAGACCATGTGGACATTGCGCCTGATATGCTAGAGGCCATGAAGTTATCACAGGTGCCAAGCGCACTGATACACAGCGATACACTGTGTGCCATAGCTGGCAAACACAGATACTGATCCCTTGGCCAGATTCTGATCTCAGTTGTACTGTTGTAAATACAGTGTCCTGCCACCGACTTCAGTGGAGATGTTCTGAATGTTTATTTGTGTAATGGAGATCATAACCTGATCAGGAGAATGCTCCGTTATGTGGAAAGCACAGGGAGCCCCCATAGACACACACAGCATGCAGTGCACAATTTAGGAGCAATACAGGGTTGTCATGGATAAAGAGGTTACACTTACGGCTCAACCACACACACAATTACTCAGCCCTTAATAAAGACCCGGAGCTTTCACCTATGCTGAACGTACAGAGGGGCATGCATCAATAATCCACACACTAACACCTCAACCTGGATAGATCCCCTTAGCAAATCCAGCTCTAAAGTGGGGTGTATATGTGAAAGGTTGGCCTTGAGTATAGTGGGGAATTTGCGGATAAATGGGATTAAATAGAAGTAAACGAAGGCCTCAGGCCCTTACGGCCTCAGTGTAAGAATTCAGAGTCTTCTTTTAAATGACCAGATTAGTACTGGTGGAGAGGGGAGGAACCATTCAGACAGCTGTGTAGGAAGGTGCTGGGAGAAGAGGGTGGAAAGAATATTGCTGAGGATGTAAAAGAGAGAAGATCTTCCTCTCCCTTAGTGCAGTTATCTGTCTGCCAGGCCTGGCTCTGGGCTAGGGTGACCAGATAGCAAATGTAAAAAATTGGGACAGGGACGGGGGCTAATAGGTGCCTATATAAGGCCTGGTCTACAACGCGGGGGGGGGGGGGGGGGGGGAGGGATCGATCTAAGATACGCAACTTCAGCTACGAGAATAGCGTAGCTGAAGTCGATGTATCTTAGATCGACTTAGAATTACTTACTTCACGTCCTCACAGCACGGGATCGACGGCTGCCGCTCCCCATCGACTTTGCTTCCGCCTCTCGCCGAGCTGGAGTTCAGCAGTCGACGGGAGAGCGATCGGGGATCGATTTATCGCGTCTACACTACACGTGATAAATCGATCCCCAATAGATCAATTGCTACCCGCCGATCCGGTGGGTAGTGTAGACGTACCCTTAGAAAAAGCCCCCAAAATCAGGACTGTCTCTATAAAATCGGGACATCTGGTCACCCTATTCTGGGCAGATCCCAGGGTGAGCCTTTGTTAAGAAGACGAGCCAGGAGGAAACTGTCTGCTCACGTGTTCATCAAGCAGAGCTGGGGTTGCCAGTGAGTCTTGATGGTTGAGGCTCTCTCACACTGATGCATTGTGCCATCATTTCACTGTAGCCACTTGGGTGAGGTTTCATTGTTTGCTTTTCCACTTTCACTGCTACTGCCTGGGGAAGTTACAGACTCCGTCCATACCCGACCAGCGAGTTATGAGACAGGGTGGGCAGAGGAGAACCAGTTAGGCATGTGCGGGTTGGAGACCATTAAACATTACATCTGGGAAATCCTTGTGAAAAGCAGTCCCGAGAGCTCCACAGTGGCGCTAGCAAAGTGGCACAGAAATCCAGTTCCATCTCTTTTCCTCTCCAGGGAGAGCACATGCTGGTGTTTACTTTTCAGGGAAAGTGATCAGATAGCATGGTAATGGGTGACCTTATAAAAACAGACAAACAGGCTTAGATCCAGTTCAGATCTTTGTAAATGAAAAGACTGAAGGTGTCTTCACACTAGCACAGCCATAATTAGTTTGTAATAGTCACCTGAAACAGCCAGAAAGAGAAATTTGTGTGAGTGCCAACCACTAAAGATGCATAGGCTGGGACTTTCAAAGTGGCCCAAAGGAGTTAGGTGCCGCCTGTTGAAAGCCAGTGGGGTTGGATGCCTGATTCCTTTAGGCTCCTTTGAAAGTCCCAGCTATAAGTATTAGAGATGCCAGGAGAGCAATGCAAGATTAGGAACAGAAGAACATAGGATGTGTCATGCTGGCTCAGCCCAATGGTCTGTCTAGTCCAGTCTCCAACAGTGGCCAGCAGCAGATGCAAGAAACTTCTAAGGGACAATTATGGAATAACTTTCTTCTTCCTAAATCCCATCAGTTTGTCGCAGGCTTATGCCTTGAAGAATGAGGGTTTGTATCCCCTTTTAAAAGCAAATGATTACCCGATATCATAAAGCAACTGTGGATGTACTCATTGTCTAATGACTAATCCATTTCTGAATGCCATTAAGCACTTGGCTTCAGTTATATTTTGCAGCACTGAATTCCATGGGTTAATTATACATTGTGTAAAAAAGTATTGTTTCTTTTACCATATTAAAATGCGTGGCTTTTCAATTTCACTGGTTGTCCCTTTCATGTATTGTAAGAAAAAGTAAAAAAGAGGGCCAGATTACCCATCTTGATCCCACTCAGCATTTTATATAACTCTGTCACGGTCCCTCTGTCTTTTCTTTGAACCAAAATACTCCTACTGTTTCACTCTCTTTTTCTGTGACTAATAAATTTTCATCAGTTATCCATCCATGGCTATTAGCCAAGATGGTCAGGGATGCAGCTACATGCTCTGGGTGTCCCTAATCCTCTGACTACCAGAAGGTGGGATTTGATGACAGGAGATGGATAACTCTGTTCATTCCCTCTGAAGCATCTGGCACTGGCCATTGTCAGAAGACAGGATACTGGGCTAGATGGACCATTGGTCTGACCCAGTATGGCTATTACGTTTTCTAAATTCATGTTAATTCTACAGGTTTCTTTTTTAAATGTGGAGAAAACTACTCTGCTACTGCATGTCTGCTGAAAGCTGTCTTGGGTTTAGCGCTCTGCAGAAAATGTTAGAAAGGGAACCTATGAACATATGCATTCTGAATTTAGTACCCATAAACTCCCATTGATTTAAGTGTGAGCTGAGTGTGCTCAGGACCTCTGGAATCAGACCACTTATTTTGGAGTCTAAGTATGGATTTAGGTGCCTAAACCCATAAATAGGTAAGTATGAAACTTTTGACCAAGATACATTATCCCAACTTCATCCCCATCTTGAAGACGACGAGCTGTATTAAACAACAGTTGAATGTCTCTTTTTCAGGTGATGCTCCAAAATAGGTTGTTGATCCATATGGCAGGGTTGTGTTACATGTTTAGGGGGTTCTTAGTACTCTGCAGGAGAAACTACACCATTCAGATCTGGAACAGGATTAGGTTCAAAGTTAAGAAGTAGTTACACCTGATCTCATGGCATTAGTATCCTGAACAGAAGCCTGTCTTTCTCCCATATGCCACTTTTCACCCAGACGGCTCTGGGTCATACACCAATACAGCTGGGGCATGTGTCTTTGAGTCCCAGTCTGGTGAACAAACATACAGGACAATTGCACAAGGTCTTGCTGTTGGTAGTCATCTCTGTCTAAAATTTTGTTTTGCAGTCCAGAAACTAATCGAGCAGGTTAATGACTTTCTGTCTTTTCCCCCCTACCAATGTTGCTAATCTCTTTTTAGTTTTCCATATGAGCCTCTCCAGAAAGGCTTGGTTATTTCTTGGTTGCCTGTGCCAGCTACAGATCCATACACTCTAGAGAATGCACGGAGAGGTGTTATTTTTTTTTAAGGCAGGCGTAAGTGCAGTCTGCAAGCGGTTGACCACCATTCGTTTGATGGGAAACTGCATCAAGAGAGACTTTCAAAGTAGCATGGGAAGGATTTGCAATCCTCAGTGCAGAGGGTAAAATATGGGTCTGAGGAAGAAGAGCTGAGAAAGTTGCAGCATACAGGAGTTAAAGTTGTGAAAAAACAAAATTAACATAATGAGGAGAAAGTTTTGTTGTGGCATGTGGATTAATTATTATGGCTATTTCACATTTATATTGCAGTTATGCCCAGGTGTGGGGCTCCATTGTGATAGATGTTGAATAAGTGTATCCAAGGACACAGTCATTGCCCTGAAGAGCTTACCAGCTAAAAACACTGTAAGCTGCCACTAGGAGAGGAGACCTTTCATTGCAGTCCAATTGATTCTCTAACAGCACTTCCCAAAGGAGTGAAATTACATTGCTTGATGCCACATCACTCTTTAGATGCACCACAGAGGTCTTCACTTTGATCACATGTAGTTTGTGGTGCTCATATTGGAAACAAAACGCTGAAATTCTATGCATTGGTCACAGTCAAGGACACTAAGTACTAGCAGTGAGGACTAAATTCAGCTTGAGGCTGGGGAATTGAAGCAAGCTCCAGCATTCCAGGAGACCATTTCAGATCAAATAGCTGACATCGCTGGATACCAGCGCTCGTCTTGGGGTGGGAATATAGTATTTCTGTAAGTTGAAAGAGAGGCCTCTCCTGCTGGAAGATTAAGGAGAAGCAAGCGCCCAAGTGCAGGCATTCTCTTCATGAGAGAGTGGTGAGGGACAAGGAGGCATCTCATGCTTTTCAGGAATGCTCTCCTTGGAATGCTGGTGGCATCCAGATGCTTTCAGAGGGGTTCCAAAATCCCTACACCCCATGTTCAAATGGAGACCTAGGAATGTGACGCTACTCAAGGCAGTGATTTGATACCACCAGTGGCAGCTTTTGAGAAGACACAGCCTGGTAGTAGGACCAGAAGCAGGATGTCAATTTGCAATTTCACAGTGAGTGGAGACAACAAGAAATAACAATCCTAAGACATTGCAATTAAGCAACGGACCAAAACAGAGCCACAATGGGGACTGAATTCTATGGGTGTCACTACTTAACTCACTAGCATACACCCGCCACCAGTTTGCTACCCTGCACCTTGCTGGGACACAGCAACAAATGTTAAGATCATAGGAGAAGAACCATCTTATCCACTTAACATTCATTCTGGAAGTGCAGAGAGGAGCATCTCATCCAAACCAATGGGAATTGCAGCTGCAAAATAGGATGACATCATGAATGATGCTAGCACCACATATTAAATGGTAAAAAGTGATAATAATTTTCCGCTTTGAGACAAATACAAATGTATTCTCCCCAAAGGACCAGAATTCTTCACTCTAGCCCTGACTCTAATTCTCGAAATCAACAAGGGCAGGGAAATGTTGTGTTCTCTTTCCTCAGTAACTAGATTCAGAAAAGAGCAAATAATCCTTTTGCTTGCTGGATATTCTCAGAGATGAAGCGAGTCCTAATCTACAGGGGGGTATGGAAAGCTGTGGACTGTGTACGAAGTCTCATTGAAAAAAAGAAAGAAAGTGGCAAAGACTTTTTTATTTCCCCCATTGATTATCTAAAGCTTTCTGGGAGAAAGAATGCCCAAGGATCCTCCCTAGAGCGGATCTCTCTAAATCCTGTTTTTAGCTAACCCTTATTGCAGTGGTGTATTATTGTGCATCCTGAAAGTAAAGATATGGGGGCCAAGTCATCATCGCATCCAAGATCAGTTTAGCAGAGGACCCAAGGGTGGGATGTGGAGGGAGAGGGGGAGGAATCTAACACTTAGATTGTAAATTCTCTGGCGCAGGAACCATCTTTTTGTTCTTTATTTGTACAGATACTAGCACAGTAGAGTTCTGGCCCTTGTTGGGGCTCCTAGAGCCTATTTCAATACAAATAAATAATAATACTAATAATAGGTGACTTTTGCCACTTTTGTGATTCCCCTATTCTGGGCTGGACCCTGGCAGGTTTCATTAGCCTCTGAGTCTTATTAAGAGTGAATTTGTCCCTTCATTTGAAATGCTCTCCCATCGCCAATCTCCCTTTTTTCAGTTCCTTATTAATTTAATGCTGGCTTCTCAAACTTGATTTCCTGAGCCTCCCTCTGCATGCTCTTGAATATTAGCACAACACTGCAGTCTAGATATCGAAAGATCACTCTGGCTTCTCCCAGTGCCTCTGCTGTCCTGGTATCAGGTTGAACCTGTTCGGTAGAGGGGCCTGAGGCAGTGCAGATTCCAGCTCTCTCTTTCTGCTCCATTTAATTTGAGCACACTAACCTCTCCCTCTCTCTTCTCCTCCCCGCTCACCCCTAAGCCTCGGGCTTTGAGCTGTGAAAGGCATAAAGCAGGGCATCACTTACACACCTGGAACAGGTCGCAACAAGCCTGGCAACCTTTTACATGGAATGCTTAGGACTCTGCGAGTTAAAGTCCTTTGCAAAGCCGCCTTCATCTGGTAAAGTGTGCTCAGCTAACATCTGTCCAACTGTCTCAATTGTCTGTTGGAGGGTTGTTTTTCTGTTTTGCTTTGTTGTTTTTTGTCCACCTTGCACATGGAGAGGGAGAGATTAGTTAAACTGCCCTTTCTTTGGCTTCAAAAGAAAATCATTTATGGATATGCCTCAATTATTTCCCTCTTTTGGAGCCCTATATCACATCATGGGCATTGGTTGTCTTCTTCTCCTCTCTCCCTCCCTTCCCCCAGTGGAACAAGGAGATGGGGGGAGGAGAGAGGGTATAGGCACATATTAATAGAAGTATGAATTTTGCAGTCATTACAGATTGCTCTCTGCACTTTGTGTGTGGAGCAGTATAGCCTAACTTATGGGGGTACAGCCCAGAAATGTGTTGTGTGCTGCCCACCCTGGGTAGACTGTGGTGAGAGCGGCTCAGAGAATTTCCAAACTCTGACAAAATATCCTTTCCACAAAAAATGGAAATTGTGATTAATATTAGCCCGACTCAATCATTGTCTAGAACTTCCAGCCCCCAGCTCCATGCTGTTACCAATAACCACCTTACACACCAGCTCCAACTTAGCACTGGCCTCCATTCAGACCCCACTGCCAGCCCCCTAGCAGCTAGCTCTTCTATAGCATCAGCAACCCCCACCAACCCTATACCAGCTACTTGACCCATTGCCCATATACAGCAGCCAGCAGTCCAAGGGTTGAGAACTCCTGATATAGAGAATCAGACCAGAAGGATACGCAAGGCAGCTGAGACCATTCATGGTGCAGGTACGCACTGCTTCTCAGTCAGCAGAAGGTGCAGTTTACACAAGCTGGCTCTAAACCACGGTCTGATCCAGTGTCCACTGATGTCAGTAGAGGCTCTTCTGTTAAACTTCAGTGGCCCTTGGATCAGGCTCATAATGAAGACGAGAAGAAACAGCCTGGCCCTGTGTGCAAGGTGTATTTATTTTTTGGGATATTTTTTATGAACCTCTTTCTAATCTCTAGAGAAAATATCTGCCACTCTGAAGGACTGCGGAAATAACCTTACCCTCTGCAAAGGCCCCAGCACAGAGCGTAGCAAATAGCAGCCAAGGAAAAACCAGGAAAACATACTGCCTCCATTTCCCTAATATAAACTGTTTCCCTTGCTCTCTGCTTCCAGATAGGGCGTTTCTAATATAAGCAAACCAGTCAGAAAACATGGAATTAGGAGAATGTGAGCCTAAAAACAAGAGGAATAATCAAGAGGTGATGGGGTGTGGAGAAGCCTCCCTCAGCAGCTCTGGCTCTAAGGAAGGGAGAACTGGGATGCACATCTCACTGCAGGGATGGTGTTGGCCTGCTGCCATCTGCCATCCAGCAGCTTCATCTCCCAGGAGATTCAGAAGGGGAGAAGCAAGCACTTGAGAAACAAGAAAGAAAGAAAACAAAGGAGCAAAATTTCCCCCAGCAGGTGGGGTGGGGTTTGAGGGCATGTGAGGGCAGCTGGATGGACATGGTAACAGCTATTGGATGCCTTGGGTGCAGTTCTGTACAGTATCTCTAGGATGCAGAGCACAGAAAAGTACAGCCCAGGGATGGGAGGGGACTGTTAGGTGCGCTACAGCAGCTTTATGCCATCCTGGGAGTCCCAGGATTCTGGCAGCTCCAGGGACCGATGCAGTCTGTTCTCAGCATAAGTTAGCATAGCCAGCGACTGTTATTTAAGGCTACCTATGGGCTACTCCACAGCTCAGAGCAACCCAGAATCCCTGTAGCGGCATCCATTATAGGGACTTTTGTACTGCCCCTGGTCCCACTCCTGGATCGCCCACTGTGCTGCAGCTTGCAAGGAGGCCGGTGTAACCATAAGCTGTCCCATGCACTGCCTATGCCCCTGAGGGAATTTCACCCCAGCTGTCTACAGGGAGTTAATGGTTCCTGTATGTAAGGAACTGGGGCATAAGTGGTCTGGCTTAGCAGTCACAGCTGGGCTGGTGTCCACCAGTCAAGGAAAGCCACCAAGTGGTAGTCAGCGAGCAGGGATCAGAGCAATCGCTAGAGCTGGGATTGATAAGCAAGAGTCAGGGTCAGAGGTAATATCAGGCTGGAATCAGGAGGCAAGAATCAGGGTGGGAGGCAGGCTGGGGTCAGAGATTGGGTATCAGATGCAAGGTATGGTCTGGTGTCACAACAAGCCAAAAATCTATGTGGGTGCTTAAATAACTTCCTGGGCCACATTCCATGGTTAAATAGTATGCACGGCCAATCAGAGGGCCACAGGGTGGTGTCACTCTTGACCACTTGGGTGGACTTCCTGCAGTGCCTAATAATCACAGTGGTCCTTGGCTAGGGTTTACATAGCCTCTTGGTGGTGATGTGGGGAATGTTAGTTAGTGCAGGCTTTAGAGAGGAGGGTTCTAATCCCTTAGCTTCTTGTAGTACAATGACCTCAGGGGCTCCAGTAGAAGGAAAAATCTCCCCTTTTCTTTCTCTGTTTGTAGGCAGACAGAATAAAGGTCCTGCTGTTCCCTCCTCTCTTTACTGCTGTAGGCATCATCACCACTGGGCAGGAGAACAGATTCAGGGCAGGATGGGGAGGGAGTTCAGACGATATTCGTGCTCTTCCACCTCTTATTCCAAGTCCAAATTTCTTTTTGGGCAATTTCACCCTGGCCCCATATTCCTTGCTACTCAAAATCCCCATTAAATTCAATGAGGCTTTTGAGTGGGCAATTACTACAAGATGGCTTCCTACACTGGCAGTCTCTGCAGCAGGGGTTACATCCACCTTCCTTAGGTGTGCTGTGAAAAGGATGGAAATACTCTGAAGGTGACTAGGATGCTTCCTGTTTACAAGATAATGACTGTAACCTGGACTATTAAAGCTTCAGTACTGAAAGCTGAGGCATTTATACCTTGGATACAGTTTCACAGAGTAATGGGTGTTACAGCTAATATTATCATACCGAATTATTTATCTAATGACAACATGGTATTTGGATACAATTGGCTTTAAAACAGTAGGCCTGATCCTGACTTCAGTGTCAGTGGAGGGTCTTCAGCATGGTCTGTTTTCTACATACAAAGAGCTATATGAAATTTCACTCTGAATGGCTTTTTGTGTTAAGGAAAAACAACCAAGCAAGAAAGAACAAATGCAAGTTCTCCAGGAGAGAGCATGGTGTGAGTCTCTCCGTATGAAAGAGCAACCACCTTGAAATGCCTCACAGCATTGTCCACCCACAGTGCAAAAGCAGAGAGAGACATCTCTCCTCGAAAGGCGTGTACCCAGAAAAGGAGTCAAACGGCTACTTGTCCCAGAAGCACCTTATGGGATCAGGCTGATTGTGTGCATATTTATGGTCAGCTCTGAGGGCAGGTAGCTGATCAATGTGTGACTGTACACATTGTTTGGACTGAAACCAACACATAGTTAGCCAGTCAGTGTGCTAGCTCTGGCACACAGAGGGCCGGATTAGGTCCCACCCAGATGTGCAATGAGGGGGAAGAAGAAGCTTGAAAGGATCCTCCTTTCCCTTGGGCCCTTGCACAATGGGCAGGCACAGCTGCAGGTCTTCAGGGCCCTCACCTTCCCTTTGCACTCAACCAACTGGGTAGAGATGGGAACAGATACACAGGGGCTGCACTTTTTCTGTGCTCCCTGGAGCCCTGGGAGGCATTGTGCTAGTTTCAAGAATAATGCCTTTCAGGCATCTTACTGGAGATTGTGCCTCCATATCTCCTCCAGTGTGGGACTGTACCTTGAAGACACAACAGAACCCTGCATGGTTAATTGAACGCTACCAGAGAGTCCCCGTAGGTGACTTCTGATTGGCCAAAGCAATTCTATGTTGCTACGGTCCTGTTGAAACTCACACCATGACATGAGTTTTGACCTTATTTAAAAATGTTATGTATTGAAAGGAGCTTTGGCTTCACGCTTCCAGTGTGAGAAAAGATTTTGTTTCTGAGTGCAGTGTTTTAGAACACCATTGATCTCGCTAAAGGAAATTTGCTCATGATGTGTAAAACACAGCATGTTGTGTGTAAGCAATACGACTTGACAAGCAGTGCATTGCTGGATGATTATACCATGCCTCAGGTGGTGTTATAAGGCATAAGGCCAACGGGGGTGACTTTACCATCTGAGACATGCAGTAATCCTCTTCAAACGTACAGCCTGGAGGGTTTTGTTGCGATTAGGAAATGAAACATATCTAAAAATAAGAAAAATAGTCGGACCCATGAAATTATACACCTAGAAGCTGCACAACATCCATAAGAGCCAGTCAGAATTCTCCAACTGTCCCTGGATTATTCTATAGCCATGTCTTCACCAGTCATGTCCCTTCATATTGCCATCTGCTCTTAAAATTAATCAAAGCCTACACAAAAAGAAAGCTCAGTGAGAAGGCTTTATTGTAGTCACTCCTCTGGGGTGTAATAAGTGGTGCCAGATTCTTACTCCCAGGTAGCGCATCGGAGCTGGAATCTGGCTGTAGCTAGCTAGCTGAGAATTCCCCATAAAGTTGGCGTAGATAGTTCTTGTGCCAACTGCTTCCCATCCCCAACACAGTGCTGGGTTGGGAATGGCCATTTCAAGGGCAGAGCACTGCTATAATTTCTCTCCATTCCCAGCTGGTATGTGGCTCCTTAGGTGCTCAGACTCCAAAAAACCAACAATGACCAAATTAGTAGTGCTTGCTGGCAAGGGAGCCCTGGCAAAACAGAGATCGCAGCATGTAAGGGGTGACCTCAAATGCTCTCTCCCCTTTCCACATGCAGCCCATGGGGACTATAGAGAAAGGTCAGACCATGGCTTATAATCAAGAGAAAAAGTAGGGGTGATGCTTTGACCAAATTGGCTTTATTAATAATACCTAGCTCCTTCATGAATAGGTCCCAAAGTGCTTTACGAAGGGAGGTCACTATCAATATCCCCATTTTATAAATTGAGAAACAGAGGCACAGAGAGGTGAAGCAATTTGGTCAAGGTCATCCAGCAGGCTGGTGGCAGAACCAGGAAGAACCCTGAGTTTACTCGGGTTTATTGAGTCCCAGTCTAGTGCTCAGCCAGGCTGGTTACAGTTAGAGCAGGCTGAATAATTCATTGAGAATCAGTTAGCCCTGATGAATTTAACCCTTTTTTCCTGACAGTGTATCACTTACTAATTGACCGTGACCTCTGAAAATTTATTTGCTATGCATAAGCATCCAGCGAATCATTTTGACAAGCAATAAGCCCCTAATAAGCAAACTCTTCACTTCAGCTTCTCTAGTCACCACTTGTTATTTTATGGTGTGTGACTGGTCATCTACGTCACATGTTGTGTTGGTGTTCTCTGATGGGATGGCTGAAAATGACTTTGCAGTGTTCAACATGCTTTAGTTGTTGGGCCAAATTCTCTGCTGGTGTAAATGGGAGAAAACTCTACTGAAGTCAATAGAGCTGCATCCATTTTCTTCAGCTGAGATTTTGGCTCCTGGATCAAAGATATTACATCCACAACGATGGCTTCATTAGCACAAATATTATAAACAAATGACAAAAAATCTTTAATGGGCCTGTCACACTCAGGCAAAGTTTTAAAAGTATGAAAACCCAACTGAATTGTATGTATTTTTCCCATAGCTTCTTCCCCACTATTACTGTGTCCTGTGATATGTGTATAAATGGTACAGAGCTAATGTGACCAGGACAGTTTTCCATATAATGCCTTATGCCCCAGCAACTTATTGTGGAACACCTGAAATGTCTGAGTTTTTCATTTAATCGGTTTTGGGGGGGGGGGGGGGGGGGGGGGGGGGGAGGAAACTATAAAATGTTTGGCCAAGACATATTGCATTATTGAATAGAATTTCTTCTCTGTTTACCAGAAACAAACTGCAATGGTATGAGAGTTCAGGGTAATGAACAGTATTTGGAGTTAAACGAAAAAGGTGAATGAGTATCGATATTATTCAAAGCTGTGTTTTTTTGCTCTAAGTGAATGTTAATGACTCGCGGTCAGCATTTCGTGATAGACTCGTTCAGGCTTACTTGAAACAAAAAAAACCCAAACCCTGAACTCCAAAAAATATACACGCATTGTTACTGTCAGAAGTTGGCAGTAGCAATCCCAGCAGAAATTCTGGCACTGAAGTCAGTAATATCAATGGCAAAATTCCCTATGGGGCCAGGATTTTGCCAGGCATTCTTTTTAAAGTGAACTTTTTCCTGAATATTTTGCAATCCTAAAAAATGCTGTCTCAAACCCGTTTGTTGATTTTGAAATTATGGCCATCTTTTATAATGCTCTCTGTGGCCAGCTGGCTCCACCTCCCTGACTCATTCAGCGATGTCATCATCTAGCATTTGTGATTTCACAATCACTTTCATGGAACTGGATTGTGACTTGAATTCAAGAATCAGGCACGAGAAGGAAGCCGATTACACATTACAATTATGTAAGGTGAGCAGCAGCAGCTGTATGAATGGAAATAGAGGAAATCTACATGACAGTTAAATAAGGTTTTGGTAAAATATTTACAATTATTAATGTTAGTGTGTCTCTCATTAAATATAACTCATTGGAGAGCCAAATATCTGTATAACAAGAAATATTTCACTCATTAGCAAAGACGCTAAGAATCATGTTCATGTTATAATGAAAGTGTCTGACTGGAATACATGGCTGAAGGAATCGACAATGGGGTATAGAGACTTTCACTCTTAGGTTTCTGCTTTAAATCCAGTCCAGGAAAATGGTGACCAAAATTTGTTAATTTGCAAAAGCTGTTTGGTGGCCTTTGTGAAATGAGCTGGTTTCAATCTAGTTCCTCCTGGAACAGAAAACACCACCGTAAATGGTAATAATTAGTACCCAGGCCAGTGGACTCAGGGGAGAGGCCAAGGAATGAATGGGCACAGAGAATGAATGACCGTTTAGAGGTAGCCCATCCTGGTTAGAGTTGGGGTGGATTGGTGGGGCAATAGGAGGAAATTTGCACTTCAGTGAAAATGGCTTTTGAGTAATTATAATGGACAAAATTTATTTGTGACCATTCTTCTGATAATTCCCTAGTCTTCATATATGTAACCACTGGAAAATTGAAGGGGAAAGGAATGAAGTCTAATGTCCAACTTCTAACACATTTTAACATTAACTCTTCACTGCTTGAAATCCTATCTTTTTTTTTGCTAGGAATGTTACTCACATGTTTGAGGCTTAAATAGGGCGTGAAGAAGAATTGCAGGATTGAATGGAGTCAAAGAGAGGATTTTTCATGCTTCAGAGGACAACACAAGACTCCTGAGGGAAGATGGTTCTACTTTCCTTGTAAGTATTTTGGTTGTGAACATTCTGTGTGTTCTGGCAATGTTCCTTTCTCTTCCTCTGTTTGCGTATCTGGACACTACCAGGACTTCTGCAGGTCGAGGGATTGTTTACTTTCAGTGGCACACTAAACATTATACTGAGCACAATTTACTAGTATTGATGGGAGCGCAGGGGAGCAGAGAAAGGGAGGTGAAGGGACAGAGAGGAGGAAAGGAGAGGGAGAGTCAGGGCCGCCGAGAGCGGGTTCGGGCCCCAGTGAAAAATTTTTATCGGGCCCCCCAGCAAGGGCAGACAGGCTAAACAGGGCCGACGAGGGGGGAAAGCCGGGCCCCGGGCCCCCTTCTGGACCGCCGGGCCCCGGTAATTTGTACTGTTCCCCCCCCCCTCGTCGGCCCTGGGGAGAGGTTCTGAGGTGGAAAGAAAGGTTGAGAAGAAAAGGTGGAGACAGAGATAGAGAGAAAGCAAACAAGAAAGAAAGGAGGAGACAGGAAAAGGTGTGGACAGAAAATAGGAAAGGGGAGAAGAAGAGTGAACAGTAATTTGAAGGAGAAGGCAGAAGAGGCTGGAGGGAAAGAAAGGGGGAGTCACAGAGGGGTAGAGGACCAGGAGGTATGGAGATGAAGAGTTAAACATGACTCCTAATCGAGTTCCTTTTCACATTAATGCTGCTTTTCAAATGGAAATAGTGGGGTCAGCGGCACAGGGCTGATGCGGCTGTTGGACAATGGCGCAGTTAGCTCTGCTCAGAGCAAGTGACAAAGAGAGAGCGAGAGAGAAGAGAAGATGTTTGCTGGAAAAGCCCCCATTCTTCACCAGGAGGTTGACGACATGCTACTGTTGTTTCCCCCGGCTCCTGTTGGGAGGGGGTGGGATGAGGTCTTGCCTGAGCTCCAGTTCACTTTGCAGGCTGTAGTCGGGCTTGTCACAGAGGGCCCTTAGGGCACTAAAACTGGCTCAAAGAATGTGAACAAGATTGGGGTGTGGGGGGTGGGGGGAGCCAAAAGATTTCAACACAAATAATCTTCAAGGAGTGTTCGGTAAACAAAAAGGACGGCAGCACGCCAGGAGCACCTGCCTCTCACTGCATTGACATTAATTGTTTGGGGAAGAAGAAAAAAAATTCCCTTTGTTCTGTGTGTGTATATTTGTGTGTGTGTGTGTGAGAGAGAGAGAGAGAGAGAGAGACAGAGTCGAAGGGGGATTGGCTGCAGTGATAGAACAGCATAGTGTAGGGCAGCTCCAATTTTCACTTGGTCCTTTATTCAATGGCCAAAGCACAGTCCTCACTGCCTAGTTAGAGGTGCCAGCAAAGTACAGCCTTGATACAGATACCATCCTGAATGCACTGCTATGGTTATACTGGATTCTTATGTATTATAGTAATATCTATAGGTCCCAACTAAGATCACTAGGTGCTGTTATCCTAAGTGCTGTTGCACATGTATTAGTGGACAGTCCCAGTCTGAAGAATTACAATCTAAATAGATAAGACAGGCAGAGGAAGCATTATTATCCCCATTTTATAGAGGGTGAACTAAGGCTCATAGATTAAGTTACTTGCTGAAATAATTCTGTGGCAGAAACAAAAATTGAACCCAGATATCCCGAGTGCCAGTCCAGTGCCTTTAAAAGGTATGGGATAATCTGGTCACAGGCAAAGTTTCTTCCTTATCCCCTTTACTTAAATATTGGATTATGTCCAAAAATATGAGGTTTTATTACCCTTTCCAAACTCTTTTCAATCCCGACTAGTATCACTCTGGATAGTCTTGTTATCTGTAAAAATGTCTAATCCTTTTTTGAACCCTGCTAAACTCTTGGCCTCAATGATATCATGTGGCAATGAGTTCCACAGGCTACATGTGAGACTTTTCCTATAATTGTGCTGGAAATAAAATAGTTGGAGAGTCCCTACATCTCAAAAATAAGTGAAGAGGAGTTAGCCCAAGGGAGAACAAATCCAGTGACAACCACAAGGCTTATCAGCTCATTCTTTAGGGTTCTATCTGACTGGGGAATGCACTTTTCAGTGACCCATATAGAATGCAAATGGGATTTTCAGATATTGATCATTCTGCTCCAGGTTTCATCTGCCCACCTTTTTGGAGGATAGCAAGTTTCCTTCAACTCTCTGGAGCTCCACGCTGAGCAACATTAGCCATCAAGAATTTCAATAGCACATATTGGCCAGTTAGTGTTTGGATACTCATCAAAACCTGGCACAATTTCTCTCTTTATCTCCAGGGTATGTAAGAAGATCCTGCCCACAGTGGGATCAGAAACATGATAGCTTACATCTGCATTTGAACATAGCTGTTTGCCGGTTAATGTGATTCTAAAGAAATTCTCTCAGACTAAAAACAATTCTCCTGGCCACCCTGGTCATGGAATCAGTTTTAACCTTGTTGATAGCATGTGTGTTTATAGACACACTTACAGGTAGGATCTTTTTCCAGTGTGGGCAGGGCATAAATCATCCTGTGGAGATAACTCTTTGGCAGCCTTTCCGAGAGCCAGCTATGCACAGCAAGGCTGAGATACTGTATCTGCTCAGGGAATGGGGCCTAAGGGCTTTGATATAATGAAAGAGGCTGCTGTAAATCAAGGGGTGAGGGTGGGGAAGGGCAGAAGGACTCCCATCCCTGTAATTAATACCTCGGGCTCTGATCATCTGTGATGCGCTTTTCCGGGAGGGATGAGCGCATCCACATTTCTTCACTCCAAGATTGAAACCCTGAGGGCCCCAACAATGCATGGCCCTCCCAAGCCATAATAATTTGGGAGCTGCTTTTCCTGCTGGCTATATCTTGAATCACTCTGAAGGCTAGCCATGAAAGGTCATCCACCTATGCGGGTCTACAGAGGATGGTGATTTTTGAGACTTCAGGATGGTGCTGCTGCTGATGATGTCATAGGCTGCATTAGGAGACAACAGCCCTTTCCACATAAGTGGATCCCTGATATGCAAGCAGATTTGGCTTTTTGTATGTGTGTGTGAGGCAATTCTTGAAATCAGTCGTTTTTCCTTCTGCTATCTCATCCGGCACCCAACTATTCCAAGCTGCTCAGAAAGAGTACGTGAAAGTGAAGTGGAATCGAGCAGTGACCACCTCTGTTGAATGATGGAGGTCTGCAGGTGGGATCATGCTTTGCCAAAGAAATTAGTTGCTTTAGAAAAGGCTCCCTCAATGATAACAGGGTGAAGTCAAACAAGGTATGTCTCATTAGATGATGATGGTCCATTTGGAAAGGTTCCAATGGAGAGCAGGTTTGGAGAGGGGATTCCAATGGACAATAAAATAATGGCATTCTTGTACCACTTTGCACCTAGCCATCTCAAAGTGCCCCACAAAGATGGTTAAGTACCATTGTACTCATTTTGCAGGAGGGGAAATTGAGTCACAGAGGAGGTTATGTGACTTGCCCAAGGTTACGTGGTGAGTCAATGGCTGAAATTACACTAGAACCCAGGTCTCCTGACTTGCAAACTGGTTTCCCATCCACCACACTGCAAAATTAAACCATATTCTAACTCTGAACATATTCCCATGGAAAATACCTAGGTTTACGGAGAGCTGACAACACAACCCAGCAGACAGAGCTTCCTCATAAGGCACACCAAGGCTTCCTACAGAACGTGAATAGCATTGGGCAGGTAGAGCGTCTGTGGGTAGCTACTCTGTGTAGCAGATTCAGAAATCATCCAACAATGATTATAGGCCATTCAGCTGCTGGAAATGTAGCTCCTTTGATTTTAATGGAATAGTGCTGATTTACGCTAACTGAAGAGTTGGCCTTGTGTGTTGCAGGCCTTCAGGAGGCTAGGCCGAGTCTACGCTTATAAGTTTTGCCAATATAGCTATATACTGCCAGCTATAGCTATACTGGTAAACCCCTGCTAGTGTAGATTCATCTTATACTAACTAAAATGCCAGAATAGATTATACCAGTTCTGTGAACAAAATAAGCTATGCTAACAAAAACACTTTTATGTTACACTAGAACCCAGGTCTCCTGACTTGCAAACTGGTTTCCCATCCAGTTTTTTTGCTGGCATAAGTAGGGCTTTTGCCAGCATCGCTTTGTCATTTCAAAGGAAATCACGCCCCTAACTGACATTGCAACAACAAAACTTTATGGGGGATACCTAGCCTTGCATAGAATCACAGACCTTAGAGATGCGAAGAGAGCTGCCAAAGGAAAATACAGTAGAACCTCAGAGTCATGAACACCTCGGGAATGGAGGTTGTTCAGAAATCTGAAATGTTCATAACTCTGAACAGAACATGATGGTGGTTCTTTCAAAAGTTTACAACTGAACGTTGACTTAATACAGCTTTGAAACTTTACTATGCAGAAGAAAAATGCTGCTTTCCCTTTATTTTTTTAGTAGGTTATGTTTAACATGGTACTGTACTGTATTTGCTTTTTTGTTGTTGCTGCTGCTGCTGCCTGATTGCATACTTCCAGTTCCAAATGAGGTGTGGGGTTGACTGGTCAATTTGTAACTCTGGTGTTTGTAACTCTGAGGTTCTACTGTGTGGCTGAAACTAAATGTATCCTGTCCCTTTCTTTGAACAAACTCCCAGGATTTAATGACCAACTTCCTTATTACTCACTTCTCTTTCACCTGGTCTGTATTTTGGCTGAAAAGACATACTCTAAACTCCCCCTTCCCTTGCCATCTTTACCCCCTCTTCATGCTTGGGATCCTCTTAAGTCTTCTTTTGTTGGTTTATTCCCTAGTCTGCTTGAACTTTAATCTTATCTGATGGCACTCTGCACATCCTTGTAATGCCTTTCTCTTCTTTCTTACTTTTCCTTCAATAGTTACCTTTCCTACCACATATTCTGGGGTTATATGCTCCAAAGGGAATTGCATACCCCCTGCATCGCCCCACAAAAAGCAATCAGGGCTAGCTGGAAACTGCTAGAGAATGTGTGCCCTGCAACCAGATCTTCTAGGTTAATGGAGAGTGGTGTGGCCTGCTGAAGATTTGAGAGGAGATGAAGGGCTCTTGCAGAGTCTCTTAAAGGGTTGCAAGGAGGAAGAAAGATGTGGCCATATTAGGGTCAGCCCATCTCTCTGCTCCAAAGGAAAAGATTCTTCTAATGATACTTTCAACTCAGGGTATGGCTACATTGCAAAAGAGGGGTGTGCTCTTAACTCAGGTTAGCTAACTCAGCTGAAAATATTAGTGATGATATTGCTTCTTGGCTTTTAACTCAAGTTAGCAGCTCTATTTAACCCCAGATCCCTCTGTAGGCTTTAATTCAAACAGCCAAGCCGAGTTAAACCTGAATTGTCATGACTTCACTGCTGTTTTAACCCGAGTTAGCTAGCTAATCAAAGTTCAGGGAATCTCACAAGAACAGATTCTCACTTAATTTCTAAAGTAAAGAATTTGCTTATTGAATAAAGCTCAGAAATGAAACAACAGACCTTTAGGAGTCTGCATGTCATTAGTGTCCACCAGCCCTGAATTCAGTGGAGGAATTCTAATCATCTCTCTAGAGCTTCCAAGACTCAGATGTGGGACACAAGGTGGGCAAAGACCCAAGAGAGAAGCTAGTGGGAAAATTATAAGGGAACCGGAAGATTAACATGATGAGAGACTCATTTTTGTAGCATTAAATTACATTCTTTATAGATTCATTTTCACAATTCAGCATTGCTGGTTAAAATAATTTGCAACCAAGTGGGATGTCCCTAGGTCTATGTGAGGGGGAGATGAATTCTGCTACAAAATGAGTGATGTCTGTGTGGAGGGAGAGATGTTTGAGAGATATGGTCTATGATCTCCATTTTCTTGGGTTTGGCATGCACCCTGTAAAGTGAGGCTAGTCTGCAGGATGTAAAAGAAACAAAGAAATTCCAAATTCACTCTTTATAATGAAACCTCCTGGAATGCCCTGAGTCATAATGGCAAATTGAGAGCAGTGAACAGGACTCAATGAACAGGGCACCAGAATGGTCCTAAGGAGAACTGGGCTCTGCTGCTGGCTCTGCCATTAACTTCCTGTGTTACCTTGAGCAACTTGAAAAACCTCTCTGTGCCTCAATTTTGCCATGTGTAATAATGGAGGAATCCCCATTTGTAAAGTGCCTTATGATCTAGGGATTAGAAGTGCTGCCTAGGCACTAAAGGGGATGATAGAACATGATCTCTGACTAGCTGGGTAATGGCCACACATCGCCACTATACCCTTATATTTTTCATCCCACATCACACCTTAGATTCTTACATCTAAAAATTCTCAGTATAATTCATAAAAGAGTTCCCTTAGGACATCTTGGATCCTCCAGCTAAAGTCTGCAGAATGACAGTCAGGACCCATAGGAATCTGCAGGTCCATTGCAGTGAACGGTTCTAATGGAACCCCCTGGCAGAAAATTGTAGATTCAATAGCCAATGTGTGTAGCAAGCCCCTCTCAATCCTCCAGAATCACTGCTTCTGCCTCGGAAGGATTCTACAGCTGGGCCTGATTCCACAGAATTTGCTGTGGCTACAGAATTACAAACCACTATGGGCTTGTTGTCAATCTATAGTTTACACTGGAGACACTTGGGAAATCCCAGTGAATTCATGTGGGTCACTCCCTGATTGCTCAGAGTTGTGAAATGCATTCCCCATTAAATCCATCCTTCCTGCAATCCCCCTTTTCTCTTACTCCAGGTGTCCACTCTTCCGCCACAAGGTGAGGAGTGTGGAATGAGCTCATGGGAGTACACTGGTGCCCTAATGTGTTATAATAAAACTGCAGACATCATACAAACATCATAACACGAACCAGCCAGCTCCTTTGCAGCCCAACTGCAGTTTGATGCCATGTCCTACGACCCCCCCCCCCAGTTTAACCATTAACAGGCTGGCTAGCCCCATGGAGACAATGGTCTGTTTGTTTAGCGCCAAGAGCTAGAAAGGAGCTCCTATCAGGGGCCCTGGCAGATTTATCAAAGCTAAGTGATTAGCTCTATTAGAGAAGGGATTTGTGTAAACAAAAAGACAGGTGCAAAGAGACTATTCCAGCTGGCAAAGGCTTCATAGAGCTTTCAGCGTTTCAGTGGCAATAAAACTTCTTCCAGGAAACAGAATCAAACTGGAGAGAGAGCATGTATATTTTTAACTCATTAGCTCTGACCTTCCTATTGTTCATCCATTCTCTGTGGGATCAGCTTCCCCTCCCAGGCTGTCTCTCGTTTGGAGGAATGTGACTTTTTATTAACCCCCACATTCCTCATTGTTCCCCACAAGGAGGCAGGTGTCCCTAAATCCACAGCGCTCCCCTTTGTCCCATACTTGGAAGGGGGCTGTCCTCCCTTCATACCTCTCATCCCCCAGTACTTCCCTTCCCTCCGTTCCACACTGGGAGGGGGAGTTGTCGTCATATTCCTTACCCTCAGAACTCCCTCCTGTATCACTTTGGAAGGGGCCTTCTGTCACAACTTTAACCTCATAACTGCATCTGCTCCACAATGGGAAGATTTTTTTTCTGTACCACTAACCTTTTGCTTCCTCACATCCTACCAAATCTTCCCTATTTTATGTTGGAAAGGGATCTTTCTCTCTGTCAATACCTTCTGAATGCATCCCCCTTCTTGACGTCATAACAGTAATGGCAACCTCATAACTTGAACAAAGACATCTACAGGAGGGCTACTTGGGATTTGCTTCACCTGTTGAATATTTATGCAATTAAGTGGCTTGTTCACTTAAGGCCAGTGGGAATCATCTGTGCTTTCCTCATGGAAATATAGGTCTGCATATCCTTCAGGAAGGTGAAATAGGACTTCCATGGAAAGCCCCAGGACTTTGACCTATCAGGGGAGCCCTCTCTGCATCCGGAATGATTACATGAAACCTGATTAAGATCAGAAATATGGCCCTTTCTTACTCCCTGTGTGTTGTTCAGTAAGATCTACTAACCAAAGCAAGACCTCTCGCCTGCTAACAACTCTGCAGAGCAAACCACATCTGTGGAAATGAAGGTCGAATTCTATTCTTCCTCATGCATTGGGATCAAAAATGTCACCTGAATTCTGATTGTAAAACTCTTTGTTACTTCAGGAGATAATCGAAGAAGCAGGAGGAACCCAAGTCCTCAGCTATGTTTGCAGCACTGGCAGTGAGAAAGATAGCCCTTTGCCTTGGAAACTGAGTAACCTTGACATGGAAAATGATTGAGAGTGAAGAAAGACAGCTAAACTACACAACACTGTGTTTTTCTGTTTTGCAATAATATGCATGTTTTTCTGATTCTTGTAGTGCCTAGACTACTTCCCTTAATGGATGGCTTCATTATGGTAGCCATATGATGCATTTTCTCTGAGTGTAGCAGAACCTAAAAGGTATCTGTAAACCAATTTGTACAATTTTGGCAAAGGGGCAGATTTGGAAAGGTATTTAGGCACCCAAAGATGCCGAAAGGTGCTCAGTAGTATTTTCAAAAGCGCACAGCAACTAAGTGCTTTTGAAAATCCCACTAGGTGCCTAAATATCTGGCCTTATGTCTCTTTGCAATGCACTGAATGCTTCTCATATTGTTGATTTTTCTTTTCTACATGTTTGCCATGCAACAAATACTGTGTTATCCGACTCAGATTTACGCAATTTAACAGTTACACTTTAAACAATATTTGCCAGACATTTAACCACACAAAAGCATGGAATTTCCTTGTGTGTGTGTGTGTGTGTGTGTGTGTGTGTGTACTACTGGAGTAAGCAAGACGTGCACACTCACATATCTGAAGTAGGCACAGCATGGTGAATTAAAGGGTGGGGGAGATGCAGTTCTAAATTGGATTGATTTGGGTGAGTTTGAAATAACCTTGGTCTACACACAAAGTCGCACCATTTAACTAAAGATTTGGATCCTGCAGCCAATTTGTGTGTGGAGACTCTGCATGGGTTTACATTGGTTTAGCTTGTCCTTGTTAATTTGCAGGAACACCACATGGGACACTTATGGACAGATCTGCCCATTTATTTTGGTGCCTAAATGGGACCTGAGTTCCTTTGAAAATCTGGCCCTGATTGTGGCTGCTAAACTCTCTGGAGAATCTGGCCACCTATGTGCCAGAAGCCAGGTGTGAGACCAGCTGTTAACAAGGTAACCATGCAAACTCTTTCCTCATTGATCCCAATACTCCCCAACCCATTCTGCATAGCAATCCCCACTCCCACCAGCTCCCTCTCTTTTCTCCAGTCACATGTCTTCATGGGAAGAATTTTAAAGCTGAAGAAAACAACAAGCTTATCCACTGCGGGATTTGAATTCAAAACATACCTAACACCAATGGAGCTCTGATAGGAGGCACCTTTACATATAAAGGGGTAAACTGGTGGTGAATAGTCAGTATCTGTAATATGCTACCTTTATTAGATGGTGAGCATGGTGGAAGTGGTTAGAGAAAGTCAAAAGCCTACTTGCTGACCACAGTAGCTGGAATACTGATTGCACTTCTAGTTTCATGGCTGGCTGGCTGTACGTGTATGGAATACATGTGAGGCGGAGTGGTCACCTGGATGGAGATTTAGATTCTATTCCCAACTCTCCTGCTGGGTGACCTTGGGCAAGTCATTCCACTTCCCTGTGCTTCAGTTGTCCCATCTGTGAAATGGGGATGGTGATACTGGCCCCCTTTGTAAAGTGCTTTGAGATCTATGGATAAAAAGTGCTATATAAAGAGCATGTATGAGTTATTGTGATCCTGCTAGCTGCAGGGTGTGCTAACAGCTAACAGTGTTTTGATGCTGTTTGAAGTTAGTGTTTGTCTTTTAATGCCACTACAAAATAAATGCCTGGGGATACATTTTCAAAATGCAGGTGCTTAGGTTATGTCCACAAAATATGCACATCCAAAAAAAAAAAAGTTGTGTATTAAGAACTGGGACTCGTACACAGAAGTACTCTTTTCACATGAGAAATACAAATGCATGTTTCCATGTGCAATTACTTCTTTGCATAAGCACACACATTTTGTGGATTCAATTTAGGCTCCTGTGTTTACAGAAATGTTGTACCTAATATCTATTTATGAATCAGCTTGAGGCTGCTGCTCTACCAGGTTACTCTGTAGATGTCTTACTTTCAAAATGTGCTGTTTTGTTCAATATTAGTCTAGTGAAGGCTTCTTTCTTGCCATCCCCTCATCTCCCCCTCTTCCTCCCCACACCATATTTCCATTGGGGAGGCCCATAAGTTTTGTACGCATAGGTGAAGATAGCTGTGTAATCAGGTCTGTAACAGAGCAATGCAAGAACTATTAGTGCCACGGCAAGATGTATTCTCTACCTGCAAAATAAAAGGGTTAATGGTCACGCAGTCCAGAGCCTAGTGTTCTGGGTGGATGCTGACCTTAGAGGGCTTTGTGTTGTACACCTGGGGCTTGCTGGAATTGTTCTTATCTGCATTGGGAGAAAACCTCTCTGAATTGAAGATCACCCTCTAGTCTGTGATCTCTCTTACATTAGCTTCCTTAATTATGTTTTCACGTCCCTTTTTCCAAAGCTGCTAGGAGAGTTCTAAACCTGCTATTTCATGTCCTTCAGGCCCATTTCTTTGTCAGTTAATAGGATACGTGTGGGTAACAATGGCGCTGACTTTAGAACTGAGGAATCAGAGAGGCTGCTTTGTGAATTCTCTCCAGGCCTAAACTGATAGGGGATGTTGAACTGTTTCTCTGTCAGAATTGTGACTAAGGCCCCCACTCCCTCTAATTCCAACAGAAAACCCCCCTGCTGTTATGTCCACACTAATTAAGTACTATAGTTTCACATTTGGAACGGACTTCTCTGCTACGAGCAGCGCTCACCAATCCCTTGTTACAGCAGCTGTTTTATTGCTCTAGTGACACATGTTCTGTTCAAAGTGAGAAGGGCTCAGAATGTTCCCTCATCCCAGCAATCTGATTGGCTGAACCGCTCGCCTTCAGTGCTATAAAAAAGTACCTGCATTCTAAGATAAGTCAAACACACATGTAACTCCCTACGTCGTACGTCCCCCCCGCCCCTCGCAACACACACACCTTGTTGGTTTATGACCGTTTGCCATTATTTATCTTAACTGAAAATTGGGCAGTAACAAAAGGTGTATGTGTGTGTGTGTGTGTGTGTTTGTGTGTGTAAGAAACCAAACACTCAATTGGCAGGGCTGAAGTTGGAACCACAACCCATTGGTTCACCAGCTGCTTCTGTTTCCTAGTCCTGCTCTTTCTCCTTCAGCTGCGTTCATGTTTATGCACTTACTCTACCCAAAGAGGCTTGCACACATAAGTCTCATACTTGCATCCCTCTGCACAGTTGCACACCAGCCCTCTCTCCGTCACACACTTATAATCACCTACAGAAACATGCTCCAACATACATACTAATTCATATGACCGCAGTCCCACAAATATACTCCTCTACATGCTCTCTCTCACATGCACACATAACAACCATCTACACAAACACTCACACAACCATCCTCTCTCCTACACCTACTCCTTTGCAGCCACATACTCATACCCTACCATACAAACTTCCCTCCAGTACAAAACCAATCACACACAAAATCTACTCAAGCAGCACATGCTTACTCATGTACCTTGCTATGCCAAGCCGTTACTGTATTCTTGTATAATCATTTCTGTTTTACTATTATCACATAATTTGCATAGACAATGAGGGGGACTTGTTCCACTTTATCTCACCTGATACTATACAGCTGTTTAAAACAGAAGGCTCAAAAGGGCTCTGTTCCTTCATTAAGGTGCAAGAGAAATAATGCATTTTCACTCCCCTTAATGCAAAAGCATGTGTTCTCTGCAGTGATGGCAGAATAGATTCATCAGAGTGACGTGTGTGCCATAAGGAACTTCATTTATTCCTCTTCCTAAGGATTAATATTGGATCTGGGCAAAAGAGGAGGGAAAAATATACTCATGAAAATTCATGCAATTATTGTTTGGCTAGTAATTTCTCAGAATTCTGCTGCTGAATAAGGAGGAAGTGGAGATACTGCTGCCTGGAAGGCATGTGGCCTAGTGGCTTAAACATGGGGCTAGGATCCAGGAGACTTGCATTCTAACCCTAGTTTCAATCCTGCTGTGCTATTTTGTGACCATCACAAAGGAAATTCAATAAAACTCGCTATGTTAAAGCAATGTCTTGAAACACAGAATTGTGATTCCATAACAACCTTAACTCCCTCCTGCCTATACCTTACAATAAGACCTTTCATTGTATGATCACACAAAATGTAGGTCCTCAACTCATGGAGCCAGTGTGAAAAGGCATGCAGGGCACAAAGATGCTCCCCATATTCCTTCTAAACAGGAATGTGCAAACGGCATTCTGTCACCTAATCAAATCCATGCAAATATTCAGCGTCAGCAGCAAGCTGTGTGTAATGGGTTCAGTGAGGGCAGCTGTTCCATATACAGACAAGGCAATGTTTACCTAAATGTGTACAAGTGCCTGCAGTTTCTGGCTCATGGAGAACTAGCCTCCCACCATAGCAATTGGAATAGGTGTGCGAGAGTTCTATTTTGCATTGCCCGGACGGGAGGGGAAGCAGATGGCATCAGCAGAAGCAGGTAGGCAGACAGTGTGTGCATTTCCGATGGATAGATCATGGGAATGCGGTCCATAATCCTAAAGGAGATTCATTACTCTGAATGTTTGAGGTGATTCAGGGCTATCCGAGAAGAAACATTCTCCAAGCTCAGATGGCAATGTAGAAATGTAGCTGCTATGACAGATGTCCAGTAATACATGCCGTATCAGTCTTGCTACACCCATGCATGCCTCTCAGCTCTGAAATGGAGTTCTCACTGGATGCATGTGTTGTAGGAACACAGCGTATTCAGTACAAAATTAAAAATAAAACAGCCTGCAGTGCTACAGAAAAATAAACAGTTAGTGTGGTCACCAGTTTTAACCAACACTTACCACAGCGGTATCCAAGGAACTAAAGATCCCCCTATGCTTAGGATAGGAAACGAAGCCTATATTCAGCAAAACACCTATTCACACGCTAACTCCCATTGAAGTCAATGGGATTTAAACATGTGTTTAACTGTTTTTTTAATGGTGACATTATATCATATGCACTATGGACATCTGATCCATTGGGAGACAGATCTACCATGGACACAGTGCCCCCATATAGTCCCATACACCTGAACCTCAGACAGCAAATATCCAATGTGGCTCCACCATAGGTTTATCATCAGCATGACACTAGACATTTATTATTAATATTATGGTAGGTCATGGAGATCCCATCCAACACCAGGCCCCTATTGTGCTAGACAATGTACAACCCATAGAAAGAGGCAGTGCCTACACTAAAGAGTTTACAATCCAACTAGACAAGACAGAGAAAGGGTAGGAGAAAGGGATAAGACAGACAAAGAGAAGATTGGGAACTGATGCCACATAGAATGAAGTGAGTTGCCCAAAGTCACACAGAAAGACCGAGCTGTGGCAGAGCTAGGCACTGACCCCAGATCACCTTAGTCCCAGTCCAGTATTGTAACAATGAGACCATTCTTCCACCCGTGACATCTATATTACAACCAGCTGTCTCATCCTCCTTTAGGTGCTTTGGGCACTATGTATAGCATAGGAACATGGCAAGTTTAAACTGCCTGTAATTTTTGCTCACAATCTTTTATCCTGCTTTTGGAGGGAAATATACCAAGGATGAGATTTAACCTTGACCACCTCTCTCTCTCTCTCTCTCTCTCTTCAAAGACTATGCCTGGCTCTTCTTACAGGGCACTAAAGAAGGCAGTAAAGACCTGCATAGTTCCTTACATTCCCCCCAAGCTCACACAGGAGCATGGGAGTAGATTTTCTTCTTTGGCACTCTTTTTGAGAGTGACGAATGCATCTTGTTTGCTAAATGCACCTACTTGCCAATTAGAACCAGTAGACACCAGATGAAAATACTAAGGGGGAATTTCAATCAGGGTCGCTGCATCCTTAGACTACTTTCAAGAATGCCGCCCCCACATAGACATTCCTGATCATGGCATAAGGTGGTCAGGGCTACCCAGTTTTTGAATGAAAGATTGAGTCCAGTTCCACAGACCCTTTCCGGGGTTTACACTATTGCTAAACCACCAGCTGGCCCCAACGGCACTTATTATGTAGATTGGCTTGCTGCTTGACAGAATGACCTGCCCCAGATTGCATGATGGCCTGGAGTGGTGTATTTCTATCATAAAGGATCAATTATTATGGGTGGACTGCAGGCAAATAACACAGTGGATTAATACTTCTTCTCTCCCCTCCTCTCTTTGCCTCCAAGGGATGAGTGTTTCAAAGCATCTTAGGTCCAAAGTGGTGTCATCAGGGTTTGTGTTTAAAAAACAATAAAAATAAAATGAGGAAGCCCCCTTGGGTATGTATCCAAACACTTGGTTGAGTGAAAACGCCCAGCTGCATGTTTGTAGCATCTTCCCTCCCCGTCTCCCTGGAGGGCAGAGCTCTCTGTGGTGGAATGTAGGTGTGTGGGGATCAGTAACTCTTGGATTCCATCCACTCTGGTGAATTGGTGAAGCCCCAAGAGATAGGCTGCTGGGATAGCTCTGTTACTCTGCCTCACTCTCTCTTCTAAAACCCATGCTTTCGCAGCACAATGAAAGCGAATGGGGGTGCTTGGGAGCGAGGGAGACTAAAGAGGGACTGATTTGCCAACAGTCTTGTCTGATTCCTCACCTGTTTCCCAGGACAAGGAATTGTATTTATTTCTATTTTTAAACCAGTATGTGATGCCCCAGTCCAAGCAAGGGTCTCATTTCCAGTCAAGCCCTTTAAGTCCATGCGTGGAACATGTGTATGCAGTGTGCTGTGTGAAGGGTAGTGAAATGTATGCAGAACCCTGTGATATAGGTCTTTTCTCCCCACACCCCCTTGCCTATTTTTCTCTTGTTTGTGCCCACTTAATTTTTCCTGCTATTTCCTTCTCCTGGATGCTAATTCCCAGCCAAGAATGCAATGATGGAGCCATCTCAGCTATTTGCTGACTGTAAGCTCTTTGGTGCAGGGACTGTCTCTTTGTTAATGGGTGCTATATGTCTACACACTTTAAGATTAATCGCCCTATGGATCTTGAGGCACTGAGGCGGAGTCGTAAACAGTTGCAGATTCAGGGGGCACAAACTGTAATCCCTTCCTTGAAATTGAGCTACATACGCCTTCAAAGTGGAAAGGATTGCCACTCGCACAATGGCCTTTTCAGCCACAGGCATACCCACAAGACATAATACTGTCATCAGGGACGTCTTCGACAATAACAAACAATATGTTTACCCAGTGCTTAGTACAATGGAGCCCAGGCCTCCTAGCACTACCGTAATACAAAAAGTAATATTTTTCCCGAGTGCATTATTAGACCAGAGCTGCTTGGATATGTGCCACGCAGCTGCAGATGTTCCACTTTCTCGTATGGGACAGGTGCCCAGATGCAATGTAGCCGCTACGTGCGGTGCTGCTAAGCTGAAGTGAGGATCATCCCAGTGCAAGGGCTGTACTGACAGAGCTAGGGTGTGTGGTCAGGATGTCCCTACGCCTTGCCAATCCCAAGCCAGGTTTTTGGCCCTCTACAGCCATTATGGGCCTCGGGACTGCTCTAAGACAGCACAGGAAGGAAGAAGTGCTCAGAGGAGCACTTGTATTATAGCAATGCAATTGAGAGCCATAAGCCAGCTTCGAGTACCACCCCAACTGTCACTCTCTGCATTTTGGGTACAACTCAATGATCTGGCCTTGTGTCTAGAGGGATTCACTGGGTGACATGCTGAGTAACAGTGCTGCCAGCTCTCATGTGTCTCGCAGTATTTGGTATTTTTCCTTAAAGCCCCAGCTCCTGGAATCTTGTGATCATGCAAGAATCTCAGCTTTCATTTCAAAATATTATTCTAGCCATCATCATGATTGTGGAGAAAAACTTGGAAAAGTGACCTGAGTGCACCCTAACATCTGAAAAACCAGAAGGCAAATGAAAAAGAGCCCTCTTTTTTTTGCAGCCAATCTCAGGATATATTTCTGGCCTGACTCATGATTTTTGAATGCCTGGGGTTGGCAGTACTGGTGTTACACAGGAGGTCAGGTAGATGATCCTAATGGTCTCTGCTGGCCTGAAAAATCTGTGAATCTTCATTGCTAGATCAAATTTCCATAGCTTGGGCAGGCGACTTTATTGGTCAGTCTGTCTATTATTTTATCTCTATTGTCTAGACTTTCCTTTCTATGTTCCAGTCAGCTCCTGCAGGCAAAGCAGGGCCAATAGTACTTGGATAGACAAAGAAAAATTGGTGAGTCAGTTGAAACCACTCTTCCTTCTGAGTCAGGGTGAACCAGTGGCACAGCCTGGTGCTTGGGGGCATTGTGTGTCTGAGGTGTTGTTTTTGAAATTGCACAAGAATAGACTAACTCCAAAGTCCCATAAAAACTGAAATGTAGATCATTCACACTGCCGTTTCAACGGGAGACTTTATTCTTCTTTACTTTTGGTTCCTGGCCTGAACTGGTTTGTGGAGTTGCTGTGCATTGTTAAGCAGCTGCAAATTACAGTTTTGTCACCAGTTCTAGATTAATAGCTTCTGTACTGGATGAATTGGCACAAATACTATGTATCCTACATCTATGTAAAACCAGAACTGGGCAAAACCCACTAAAAACATCCTTTAAGTATTAACTTAAATCAAGATGAAAATAAAATTCATTTTGGCCCAACGCTTGCTTTATGGGAGTTCCCATCTATTCCAATGGTTGCATTTTTCACACACGCAATTGCACATTTTAAAATTTCCCAATAACATATTCCAAAATAAAATACAGATAAAGGCATAAACTCTAAGAGGCCTAGGGAACCTTGGCATGGGACTCCAGAAACATGGGTTCCATTCCTGGCTCTGCCACTGGCCTGCTGGATGACCTTGGATAAATCAAGTCACCGTTCCATGCCTCAGTTTCCCCACCTGTACACTCTGGATAATGATATTTCTGTTGCAGATATTTGCTTTTAGCTCTGTGGATCAAAGTACTTTATAAGGCTAAGCACTTTGACAATAAGGCAAGATATTTTTATGTATGCAAATAATTCAGGGAACACAATATCTAAAACCTGTAGGGATAGCATACTTTATGCCAACAGACAGTATCTAATCAACCTTCTTCAGCAGAGTGAGGATTTAGCCCTAATTTAGTTCAGAGAGGGAGTGGTCTTCATTTCTTCTTCCAGTTTGCAGTATCAAAATAATGTTCTTTGCAGCCTGCCAATGAGCTGGTGAATGAAACCTAATACACTCAATCAAAAACTTGGAGTCTAAAAGCTGGGGGTGCATGAGATAAAATCATTTTTGAGACGCTTTCTGCATCCTCCCTCATTTTCAGTAAACTCCTCATGACCCATTCCCCTTCAGTATCTTTTGTGGGTGACCTTAAACCCTTGTCATTCAGAACACCAGCGTGACCCTCTGTTTTCTGGTCTTTTCAGCCAGACGTACTATTGTTTGGAGCCCTTTGAAATGAACTCTGGAATATTCCAGTGCAGTCAGGCTTATGTCTGGTGAAGACTTTGGTTGCAGATAGTTCCACATTGCTAGTGGTGCATTCCTAATCTCTCTCTCCCCTGCTTCTCTTCCCCCTCCCCACCCCCCCAAGTCTGGCCTTTTGTTACCTTCAAGGAAAGCAGTGAAACAGGATTGCTCAATTAACATATATGTACCTTGGCAGGGCACCAAGCAGAATCATTGGCTCCACCCTGCCTTTCCTTCCCTATAGCCATATAGTTACCCCCTCCCTCTTTTACATACCATTCCTCCTCCCTATCTAGACTAATCTTCATCAGTCACTGCTCCTACGCTCTCCTGCTCTGACATGCTTGGAGTTTTAGTACAATTCCTACGGCAGGTTATGTCATGTCCTCTCATGCTGGCTGCTTTACATGGATCCAGGCCCATGTAAAGTGGTGCCTTGAGCAAGACTCTCTCCTCTCTCGCTCTCTCTCTCTCTCAGTAATTTAGGGCGTATTTCCTTATTGCTTGGCATGTTAGTCTCCTTGCTAGCAGGAGCTGGCGCTTTCCGTTTGCTTTGGAGAATTGGCTAAAATGCAGCACAGAGGGAAAACCAGCCAGCATGTTGCAGCTTGTGCCACTTCAGCTCGCAGCCTTGTGATTTAGACACTCAGGGATGCAGTTGGCTTATTTCTGGAATGACAAATGAATTTCACTTGTTACAAAACAAAAAGGCACAATTGATACCAGGTTTATGGCCAGGACCACTCACTCGTTTATGGGAAATGTAGGGTGACCAGACAGCAAATGTGAAAAATCGGGACAGGGGGTGGGGGGTAATAGGAGCCTATATAAGAAAAAGACCCAAAAATCGGGACTGTCACTATAAAATCGGGACATCTGGTCACCCTAGGGAAATGCCTCTATTTCTCTGCCTCTGACTCTGCCCCACTGCTCCTGCACTGCAGGAAGTATAGTATCTTTCTCTTTCCTCTGCAGAAGCCCTTATCTGTACAGGACACGGTAGAACCTATTCAGAGAGAAGATGTCTGTTTCAGTCTTTCCTGCCCCTGTGTTTTGCCTATCCTGCTCTGCCTTGTGCTCTTTCCCTTGGTCTCTCACTTCCATCTCTCTATGTCTCTGTATCTCTTTGCTTGTCCCTCTCAGTTATGTCAGTCTGTCTCTCCCCTACCCTCTGTCTCCAATATGTCCCTCCTCCCTGCCTGTTCATTTCAGGTAGCTGTGATATTGAATCCTGTTATGCTAGAGGGCATCCTGCCATGTGGATCTGTGATACTCATTATCATACGCTGCATGGCATTTTAAGAAATGCCTCTTTTTTGGCAAAGGGTCTTTCTCTACCATTACATAAGCCCAGTCAGGTTATGTATTGCCAATGGACGTGAATAATATAGTCTGTTGAACAAGGTGACAGGATGGTGGCGCTGACAAGGTTTGTGGTGTTGATCCTGTGCTAGTGACAGCAAGTAGATGAAATGCCTATAAATAACCACAGACATCAGCTGGCTTTCAGGAACCCTCCCAGTTTGGAGAATTAGGAGGCATATTCCCTCACTGGAATTCAGCCAGAGCATAGAGGAGGGAATCCCCTGCACCAGAAGTCAATCAGAACACCCCATGGGGCCAGCTGTTAGAGGACTCAGAAGAATCGCAGGATATAGAGCTAGCCTGACCTATTGTATGATTCTTTTGTACGATCAGTTAATATGCTAATTAAATATATCTTCTCTGTATTCCGTGTCTTCACAGGGCAACTCGCTGGTCTAGTTAATGGGCCGTGTGACAGTCTACAGCTTGCCTTCAGTGCGCATGGTGTAGAGCAGTTAAGTGATCTGATATTCCAGTTATTTTGAATAACAACATACATTTGCATAATACCTTTCACACTAAACTTGAAAGACAATAGATGGAGAGCAATCACTTTTTCTTGCACACACAATCAGCCATGTTTAGTGGGGAGTGGCAGCCGCTGTGGCACTGCCCTACAGTTGTGGGAGGGGACATCTGGGGCAGGGATAATAGGGCCATTTCTGTCTTTAGTGAAACTTGTCAAGGGCTAAATTACAAAACCAAACAAACCAGACTCTAAATTTGCATATGCATTTTTTCCCTGCATGCTTTGCAGTTACTGTCTTTGAGCTCTCATATTAGGAAGTGAGTCGGGTTGTGCAAAGGATGGAAGTTCTGTCTTACAGAGGATTTAAAGTTTTCAGAATATGTCTTTGAAGTGAAAACCTGAACATTTCAAAATTCTCCACAAAGGAAAATTAAAAAAAAAATAGGTGCCATTCAAAATGTTTCATTTCACTTTGGACTTTTTGTAATTATAATGCAAAAATAACACACTGAAAAGTCATTTCAAAACAAAAAAATCAAAATGTTTTGTGCCAAAAATATCTAAATGGGATATTCTGACAGACTATGGCTCCGTCGAAGTTTCAGGAAGATCTTGGTTCTGGAGATTTCATCTCAAAGGCCCATGCAGGAACTCAGTGTCAACTGCCTTGGAACGATAAAGGGCTGAATCAATCCTGCTGGGATACTGAAGCGGTGGTTACCTGGAATCTAGGTATTTCAAACCTGGCATCATCTCCTCTGCCTAGTAGAATAGCCATAGGACCCTGGGTTCTAATCCTGCCTCAGTCACTGACACTCTTGTGACTTTGGGTATGTCACAGAACTCCCTCGTCCTTTGTTATTGAACACTCATGTGCTCAACTTTGTGCAAGATCCCACAGATGACAAGTCCCTTCTCCCCAGGGCTTGCACTGTAATTAGTTCCTCGGTGCAGGTTCAGTGTCTTCCTTTGTGGCTTATACAGCACCGAGCGCACAAATGGCCAGAGTTGGAATTGTAACAGAACTGCAGTGGGATGTGCTGGCATGAAGTTTTGCCCTCCTCCCTCTCATTGTGACCAACAGTAGTCTGTCCTTGGGCCCTCCTCCCCATCTATCTCCCACTATGCCTTTTCTTCTGCCTCTCCCTCCCAGTCCTACCCTTTCACTGTGACAGGCAGCATGAGGTGCTTCAGTGTGGGTGGAGTGCCAAGACCCATGCTCCTTCGCTAGCCTGCTCCCTGCCTTCAGGAGCCTTTCCTTCTGTGGGTCTCCTTGCACATGTCTGAGGCAGCAGAAAGAGGATCCCCACTAATGGAGGGAACGTAAAGGGAAGGGAGGCACAGATAGCCTCAGAGAGCTGGAAACTGCTGAGGAACTCCCTTGGTCCCAGCAGATTGGATGGTGAGGAGAGTAATAGAAATGGAATGAAATGTAATAGTGCAAAGTGCAGGATAATGCATTCAGGGTCTAACAACAAGAATTTTTGTTATAAGATGGGGACTTACCAGTTGGAAGCAACAGAGGAGGAGAAAGACCTGGATGTATTGGTTGATCACAGGATGACTATGAACCGTTAATGTGATGCCACCGTGAAAAAGGCTAATGGAGTCCTAGGATGCAGCAGGTGAGGAATTTCCAGAAGAGATAGGGAAGTGTTAGTACCATTATACTATAGGTGGTCTTGCCCACATGCTCAGGGTCTAACTGATCGCTATATTTGGCATGAGGAAGGAATTTCCTCCCCAGGTCAGATTGGCAGAGACTTAGGGGTTTTTTCGCCTTCCTCTGCAGCATGGGGTGTGGGTCACTTGCAGGTTTAAACTAGAGTAAATGGTGAATTCTCTGTAACTTGAAGTCTTTAAATCATGATTTGAGGACTGCAGTAACTCAGCCAGAGGTTAGGGGTCTATTACTGGAGTGGGTGGGTGAAGTTCTGTAGCCTGCAATGTGCAGGAGGTCAGACTAGATGATCACAATGGTCCCTTCCGACCTTAGAGTCTATGAGTCTGTGGGAGTCACTTCATAACACCCACCTCCACCTGACTCCACTGAGACAAGTAGGCATGAGACCGGGGGGAAGGTGGAGGGAAGGGAAGTGAAAGTTGCTCAGCAATGTCCCAGACCTCCGTGAGAGGAACTGTTGGGAGGGGGTGTAGAAAAGGAAAAAGGAGACCAGTCCCTTATGGTGAGCTCTGGCAGTCATTCCCCCTTCCGCTTCCATCAGTTATTAATTCATTTAACAATAAATAAGGAACAAGGAAGTTCCTAATCCACTCATCTGAAAATGTGGGGAACAAAAGCAGGAACCTCAGTGAAGTTAGTTCTCCTCGCGAAATAATCTTCTTCCACAGGAAGGACTCTCCTCCTGCTTAACACAGTTGATCTAATAAAGGTGGAGCAGAACTGTACTTGTAATAGGCCCAATTCTACCATCCTTAATCATGTTGACTAGTATCTTACTCATCAAGCAATCCCAGAGTAAGTTACTGCTCAGTGTGAGCAGGGAGGGCCCTAAATTTGGGGATTCTTTGTGGTGGCCTCATAAATTGTCCAGTAAGGGGGTTAGAGTCTCTCAGCAGTCACACTGTATTCGCATTAAGCAGGTTAATGAGTGGAACAATATAGAGAGCTCAGGAGGAGAGAGAGAGACCAGTCATAGGAGAAAGCCTGCCCTCATTGAAGTCAATGGCAAAACTCCCATTGTGATTCCAATGAAGCCAGGATTTCACCCAGACTCTTACCCTGGTACTTATCTTCTCTGATGGGTAGGTACAGCTGAAGTAGTGGCCACTAAGAAAGGAGAGGGGTGAAGGAGAAACGCAGGCAAATGTCCCCTACATTTTAAGATTCTTGCTTAATGAGCACATTCGCTCAGCGCGGCAACTTGTGCCATATCAGTAATCTTATCAGGCTTGGCCTGCCTTTGCCACCTGCAATCAAAGATATCGGGCGGGTCATAAACTAGTTTGTTTTAAGTTCCTCAGCACTAAAGAAGAGAACAAGTTTCAAAGTGAACTTATTGTTTTATTTTTGTCATAAAAAAGGACTAAAACATGACCGGCTCTCTTTATGATTCAGTGATTATGCACGTTTCCTGTTGGGAAGCAGTGGTGCCCTGCTCTCTGCTGCAAAGGCTGAAGCAGTCGGCGCCAGCACTGCTCTGGGCATGTGTCTAGTGACTTCTGAGTCACTGATGCTTCCATGAAGCCTCTTGGGGAGAATTCACCTTGCTTTCATTCACTCGTGAGGAGGTGAAATGGATTTTCATATCTGCACATGGGCTGCAGGGGCTAAGAAGGGTTTCCAAAGAGTCACAGCAGCTGCTAGAAAAAGTAAGCACAAGTTCTACGCAGTAGCACCCACCTTTTCAAGTGTGTTTTATATTCTATATATTGGTTAACTGCCCTCTGCTCTGATTCATAGCAAGGTAGGGCCAGGTTTGGATACTCATACTCAGAGTGAATGTACCTACTCCAAAATGGTTTCGTAGGGTAGCAGACTCTGGCCCGCACTGCACATCTAAAAATTCCAAAGCATAACCATGCCTAGTCACACACTGCTTAAAGCATAGCACACTGTAGTGTGTCTAGGCACCAGGGACCAGATACAAAATACTAAACGGGTACAATTTTCATTATTTAAAAAAACCCAAACAGATGTGAGTCTTGTTTTTTTAAAAAACATACCAACTAAGATATCCTGTATTCTAAAGTAACCTCAGCCAATTTTGTAATACTTTATATAGATACAGAGTTTGTTTCTTAAAGGGGCTTTGAGCTAACCTCTTTTTGGTGGGTTCATTTTTTTTAACAGTGGATGCCTGAAGTGGCTCAGAGGTCTGAAATATTATAAATTGCAGGGAAGATGGATTAGTGGGCAGAGCACATATGACATGATCAGAGCTATATGATACATGCAATTTATCACATGTTTCTGCTATTTAACCCATCCCTATTACCTCCACCTATCCATGTATATGAGTGTATATTTACACACACACACACACACACACACACACACACACATACACACACACACACACACACAGAGTATATATTTTCCAATGGATTTTAAATATGTGCAAAATATATTTTATACAACAAAGCAGCAATTAACAAAATAATATAGATAGTTTCATTACACCTCCCCCAAACCAAATTTTGGCCCAGGTGGCATGAAATCTGTAATCGTACTTCTCAATGTCTAATCTTTCCCATCACACTAAATGCCAAACTATACTTCTTAGGCTTAGTTTGAAGATACTCCTATTTCATTCCTGTTGGGGAAGCTAGCTTTATCAGGGATCACCCTCTTTCAAAGGACTCTCTTTTGCCATTGGAAAGGATAAGAACCTCTCCCCCTTTAAAGGGGATGGAAGCAGGAGATTGTCCCTTCTGTCATCATGACTAAGATCACCCTTTCAGGGAACAAGAACCTGGAGGAATTATTTCTCTCCAAGGAGCTGCCAAACCAAAATCCAGGATCTGGATTGGAACATTGTGATTGGTGACCTATTTCTGTAATGGACTGAACCTAACACTTGCGGGAGTATAGGAGGAGCATGGTCACTGAGACACTCTGTGGAGGTTCAGCATTTCTGGACAAAATAACTCCAAAATAAGATGGTTGAGTTCAGAGCTTCATCCTGCTCCTATCCATCCACTCTAGAGGGGGGTCTAGTATGGGCAGCAGCACTAGCTTGTGTAGATCTCATTCTATGCAGTCACTCTACAGAGCCACAAGAGGAAGGGGCAGCTCCTTGCCTGATTTTCTACACTAGTACAAGACAGAGCCCAGTCTGGCTTTTCACTTTCTATTATACTGACAGCTCTGTTTTGCTCAGGCTCATGGTGTTCTTTATCCTTCCAGTATGCCAGTGAATTCTTTGCTTGCTTTGCAATCAACTTTTACGACGACATGTGTACTCATTTCAGAGCTAAGGATCCCTGCACTTGACTTCAGCTGTCATGCTGTGCTAGGCTGAGAAAGAGATGAGGACTGAAATGTCCCTGCACAAGAGCACACCTCAGCAAGCCTTTTACCACTTGGGATAATACTGCATGAGGGGTTGTAGGGTTTGGATTCTCTCTAGAAGAGGAATGGGCGTCCCTGTGATGGGATCAACACTGTTCATTGTGGGGGGTGGGGAGAAGGAAGGAACTATGAGGAGTTGCATGTACCACTCATGTGTAGGGAGGGGAGAGGAAGGCTGTTGAGTGCACACTCAAATGGTTATTTTAGTTTTACACTCAGGCAAGTAGCTGGACACATAGGGATACTCTACAGATATACCCAGAACAAATGTGCAGAATACAGTACACACACATATATTCATATGCACAGTGTATCTATCTAGCTATGGTACTTACATGCTCTCCATCGCCACACTATCGTGGCACCTCACAATCTTACTTATCCTCACAACGCCCGGGGCAAAAGAGCAGTGCTATAAGCCTCATTTTACAGATGGGGAACAGAGAAACAAAGTTTGTGATGGAGCAAGAACTTGAACCCAGGTCTTCCAAGTTCCAGGCTCGGGACCTCAACTACTGGATCCTGTGTCCTCTTTGTACATGCTGATGTGCTCAGAGTACCGAACATGCATACATGTTCATAGACACGTATGCATACACAGCCAGAGTTTAACACACACTCACACCCATATAACTAACACACACATGCACCAAACAATGAAATGTAAACACAAGTTATGGTCCTGAACCATAACCTCGGATCCAAGTACCTCACACTTTGGAGCTGTGGATAAAAGCTTTGCCTCTCAGGACCATCTGTAACAAGCACTCGTGCATGAAGTTGGAACGTACACAAATATTCATAAGCTCATATACCCACAGCTAACACAAGCACCCACATACAGACAAATGCACACCAACAGCAGCAGCTTCATAGCACCATTTCTGAAGAAAATGAGACACAAAAATGTGAGGCTTTAAGGGTTGTTTTTTTCCCCACTCCCTCGTGGAGCCATAAAGGAGCTGGGTTGCTGCAGGCTTAGCTTATTCAGAATCTGTCACCTCCCCAGCCCTACCCTGCACTTTTAAACAGGACAAACAGGTTATGACATTAAAGTTTCAAAACCTGGGGGGTTCCTAATAGAGGAGAGGTTAATGCAGGGGCACTTTAGGCCTCCAGAGAAGGGGAGTGGATGTTTTCACATTTGATACAGACAGAATTTTTCCAGATCCAGGAAAGCAGCTGGCTCGGAAGGAAGCCTTTTCTCCACCCTCCTCCTCTCCCAAACTTGGAGAAATTTTGTATCTTGGCAGCCACAGGGCTCATTATTCATGGCAACCTGTAGCCAGCTCTGAAGTCTCGTTGCCCCAGGCCATGTTTCTCTGCTACCACAACCTGAATGATTTGGGCTGGGTTTTAATCCAGGTTCAGAATGGATGGCTTTGAGTGAACAAAAATCCTCACATTTGTGCCAGATTTCATACTGAGTGCAACAGAATCCATACAGGCCAGCTTGTCAGTGCCAGGAACCACACCCCCTGCCTCAGAGCACAGTGAAAACCATACATATGAGATCCCAAAGGTCGTGATTTACACTCCTAGCCTGAATGTGCAGTAAGATGAATGCACAGATACACTTTGGTCAGGGCTATGTACCAAATTTCCAGCACCAGCACCATACCATATTAGGATTCACACCTCATGACATTAGTGCCAGGACTCTCCTTCCAACCTAATGGGCACATGCAGGCTGTGCAAACACAATGAAGTGTTGTGTGTGTCTGTGTTGGTGAGAAAGGGGAGAAATCACTGATGCTGAGGCAGAGGTTATGTGGGTGTGGAGGAAGCTGGTCTGCTCTGTGGGGTAGGTAGGAATGTACTCTGTATGATTAACTTCTTCTGTGTGCTACACTTTTACATTTCTAGGAGTCTGCAGTCTGCAGAAGAGTAGCCCTTTTGTTCTTAAGGTAGCTACATCCTATTGCAAGGAGACACACATACACATTGAGAGAGGCCTGTCTTGGAGACTTTACTTTCGTTCTTTCTTGTAATTTTTCCTTACTCTAAAATAAAAATCATTTTAGACTGAAGGCATGAGCACTAAAACCGACACAGAATTTTAAACAAAGAAAGTTTTAAGAGGAAGACAAGCCATGGCAGTATTCAAGAAGCAATATCCTAGTCCCCTCAAACTGTTTCACTGTTCCTGTCCCCAACACTGGGTAGTGGGCATTTCACTGGGCCTGTCCGAAGCACACACTGCACTCTGACAGTCCAAGGCCAGCAGAACAGCCTGGGATGGACCTAAGGATCCGGCTCATGGACATGGAGCAGGCGCAAATGCAATTCAAAATCACTGTCTTCCCTGCTTCTTCTCACGCGTATGCACACCTGCATGTCTCTCACTTACTCTGTTTAGCTATCTCCCAATGAGAATAGCTCTGTCTTCATGAATCAAATTTGATCTCAATGTAGTTCAGGGGCTCTGAACCCAATTGGTTCTGTTATTTGCAGCCAACAATCTTGGGCCTGGCTGGATGAGAGAAACACATGAAGGCGCTCAGTGTCTGAGAACAGGCTGAAGCTGTGAGAGACTGAAAAGTATGAGGAACTTGGAAACTTGACAGCTTGTTTTTCTGGCTCTCCTCAAGAAGTAGAGGCAAGATGCAACTTTATACTACGGAATAATAGAGCTTTAATAGTTACCAGCCCAAACAATCAAGTTGAAGAGGCAAGTGGGGGAAGCCACTTCAGGTGTGTGTTCATGTTTAGTACTTTACATAGCAATACAGAGTGTGTTGAATCCAGTTCAGGCAGGTAAAATAAAGTAAAAGCCATTAAGGGAGTTCTTTGCAATCACTGCTCTACAGTAGGTGAAAAATCATTACCTAAGCATGTCTATATTAGTCTTAACTAGTGTGGCGCAAAACTCAAACTGTTTTCAGTTTGGGTTTGTATAGGACAAATGTAACCTAATGTTGTGCATTGTATTCCACAGCTTCATGTCTGAGCCAGAGGGGGAGTTGACGAATAATGTTCCCTGTTAACTAACTCAATCCTTTAGCTCAAATGATAGCGGTTTGTGCTGATGTTGCCAAGTTCAAACCCAGCTGTCGGCCTACAGTAAGGGATACTCCTAGAGCTAGTCAGAAATGATTTTTTCCCCTTGTGGGAAATTTTGATGAAAGTGGGAAGAAAAAAAAAACCGTTCATGGCAAACTTCAACTATTTGTATTAAAAAAATGATCAAGCCCCCCCAAATGAAGTATTTCTCCTGAAAACAGCAATAATTCCATTCGGAAATGCCACCGCAGTGCCTCATGGTAGTTGTATTTTGTTTAGTTGAAAAACTAATTTTCCATCAAAAAAGAGTTTCAATGGAAATGTTTTTGACTAGCCCTAGCTGCTGTGTAAGCACTCCACATTTTTGATGGTTATCTGACCATGAGCTGTAGCTTTCTAGAGCAGAGGTTCTCAAACGGTGGTCTGCAAGCTCCATTCAGGAGGTCTGCGGATAGTTCCCTCTAAGGTGCGTGCCGGGGCGGCCACACACAAGAGAATGAAGGGCCCCCCACCTAATTAGTGGAGGCGCGCAAGTCATAAACACACTAATTAGGTGCCTGGACCCTGGAGATGATGCACATGTAAGGTGAGGTGGTGACCTTGGAGGGAATAGGGGGTAGATGGGAGGGTGTAGTGGTGGTGTGGGGAATTTGGGACATGCAGTTGTGCAGTGGCCAGAGAAAGAGGCGACTTTCCCCAGCTCCAGGGCAGTGGCTGCCGTGGAGAGTCGGCCCTCCTTCCCAGCCTCAGCTCTGTGGCTGCTGTGGTGGGGGAGAGACCCCCCCCGTCCTTCCCAGCCCCAGCTCGGGGGCTGCCATAGTGGGAGAATGAGGGCACACCCATCGCATTAGAAAGGTAAGACTACTGGTATTAAAATATGAGTTGTGTGGTTTTTTTGTAGAACAAAAAACCTTTAATTATTAAGGTGGTTTTTTTATATAGCGCTTTTATCCAAAGCACTTTACAATAGTTAGCTAACGATACAAACAGCATTTGGAAAGATCATTAAGTGGTCCGCCGAGACCCTCAGCAATGTTCAAGTGATCCGCAGAAAAAAAAGTTTGAGAACCACTGTTCTAAAGGGTCTGTCCGAAGCCCTTCAGGCCCCACTCTGTGCCTACCCCACCAAACCTCAGGAAGCTTCCCCCATCCAAATCCCTCTTAACCCCTGGATATAGGGAGAAAGATTTTCAAACTGAAAATCTAAGAGGCCAGTTGCAGGGGAAGGACGGTTACAAGACAGGGAAAGGATATTGGGGGGTGGGGACCCATGATGTACACAGGGGGAGGGTTTGGCAGCTGGGGGAGTGTACAGAGCAAAGTGTGTTACTCCTCCTACTCTTTGGTCACCCCCTCCTTCGCTCTATGCCCTTCACAGAATGACAGAGTCAGGGCACTTTAAAGACTAATATGGAAGAAAACAGCATTTCCCCCTCTGCATCCCCTGCACTGTTCTCTACCAGCTCTTATAGCCCCTGACAGAACCATCTGCAACTTTTTCATTTTTAGAAATCCATCTCCTCCGTGGGGGCCCTGCCTTAGTTTTTGCTCCTCTGTCTCTATGCTCTGTTGCCCTCCTCCTTTTTCGGGGTGCCCCATTCTTCCCAGATTTCTATGTGTCTGGCTTCCAGCCCAGAACCCAGCCGTGATCCAAACAACCAGGAGACCACTGAATGTGAAACCAGCCAGGAAAGGCCAAAGATTTCTACCTAGCTACTTTACCCAGGCTCCCACAGGGATCAGCTCACTCCTGCTGGGAGGCTTTGCCATGGCTCCTTGTAGTCTCTATTCCCTTTTCAGGGTTGGTATGCTCTCCCTGAATGCATATAAGGGGAACAAGCACTGGGATTCAGGGAACATGGGGTGAAATCCTGGCACCATTGTAGTCAAAGGAACTTTTGCCATTGATGTCAGTGGAATCCGGGAGTCAAATCCTGGTTCTATCCCTGAATCAATGTGCAGTTCTGGGCAAATCATTTTACTTATCTACGCTTTAGTTTTACTGTGTGGCCTGTGGTTCAAATATTAGTTCTTATTGTATTCAGCATCTGTTCAGCCATTCTCATGTCAAAAATCTATCTGCTCCAATTGCTCCCAGGCAACTCGCATAGAGAGGCTAAACTGTCTAGTACAGAATGGGCTCTCCTATGTATTTTAACCATTGATGCTCTACACATAAACCCAGATGACAGCAGCCAGTCATATATACACATGGCACTGGGAACAAAACTCATGACTCTGGGCTGCAAAAACAAGAGGCCTCTCTGTGGTAATCATAACCAGCAACTTTACCTGTTCGGTTAGCAGGTCATAAACACACACTCAGGTCTACATGGCTTTGGGCATGGCATTAACCTTTGTGTGACTCAGTTTCCCTAGCCATATAATACTTCTTCCCTGCCTCACGGCACCAGACAACAAGGACTATACCTCCTGGGTGGTGAGCAGTTTGAGAGTTTCAGAGGAGTCAGGAAAAAAATGTCAGGCAGGCCCAGGAATGGAGGCGAGGTGTTACAATGAGCATGTCTCTGTAGTAGGTTTTATTTGCTTTAGGGCGCAAGGTGTGGACTCATTCTCATGCCAGCTCAGATGCCAGTAAAGGGGCATAAGTCCAAACTTGTACCCAAATGCTAGAATTAAAATGAAAAGTTTCAGCATTGTAAACAGTTGTGCTGCCAAATGGGAAAAAAACCCCAACCCTCTTGCATTTGGAACATTTCATACAAAAGAGACTATCAACTTTATAGGGACCAAAGGGATACAGTGATTGGCAAGCACAGGATTTGTACACACTTGTACATACACAAGACAAAGACTGTGCTCTGAAGGACAGGACTTCCCCAGGCCGATTTTAAATTAAGAGAATAGTTAGCCAATAAGTTGTTTCTCCTGTATTTTATTGCTATTAGTGTTTAAATGAAATCTCTCTAGCTGTTCAGTTGGCTTGATCCAATAGTGTCTGTGATAACTGTGACACCAGTACTGATGTACAATTGATGATGATTTCACAAACTGGGCATTGTGGCATTACTACATCCTGACTCCTCTGAAAACTACTCCCTTGGGGGCGGCGGAGGGGGGGGGGCGGAGTTAGAGATGATAGTCAAATGAGCATACTAAGGATAGCTGAGATAATCGAGACAAAGATAGAGCTATGTAAGTGATTTGAGTGCAATCCAACCCCCCCCATGCCAACCCTGTTCAAATGTGCAACAAACCCATCCGTTTGAGTTCAGGCTTGCCAGGCAGAACTTTGTGATGTTGCATTTGTGGATAGAGTGAAAGTCCAATCCCCCACTACAAGTCACCAAAGAACTATCTGAAGCAGAATAATTCCACCCTCTTAGAGAGGTTTTAGTTAGTAGTTTAGAAAATACCCCCCCCAAATGACACCGAGATTGGAAGGGCCCGTTTATTTATTTACACAAATAAACCAAAGAATAAGTGAAATTAATCCATAGCGTATTATTATGGCAGTTCCTAAAGACCTCAACTACAACCAGAGTCTCATTGTGTTAGGTTCTGTACAAACACAGACTAAGAAACAGTCCCTGCCCTATTGTGCTTACAATGGAAACAGACAAGACAAAGGAAGGATTATTCTTATTCCCATTTTACAGGTGAAGAACAGAGTTACAGAAAGATTATTAAGTGACTTGCCCAAGGTCACACAATCAAGCTGTAGCAGAACTTGCAACTGAAGCATGACCTCATGAATCCCCATCTAGCTCTTTAACCACAAGTCCACCCTTCTTCAAAAGGACGCCCTTGATTGCTAGGGACTGCCTCCCACAAACTACAGAAGGGAAATGGAGGGAAAGTTAGGGGCTTCCCCCTTTTTATAGGTCCCTTCTGTCACAATGAAGTGTTGATGTCATTAATGAAGCAGGCTCCAGCAGGACTCCGCTGTGCTCGCTTAACTCGCCTGAGACTCTCCACGATGCCCACTGTCTGTCTCATCGTCACTTCCCTTTGTTAGAGACAGCAGGGTGGGGGTGTGACATGACTGTTAGGGCCCCTTTGGGGACATCTACACAGCCCATTGAATCAAGCCTCCTAGCCTGGGCTGACAGAAGCTAGGTTTGCCAGAAGCTGGGAATAAGCAACAGGGGATGGATCACTTGATGATTACCTGTTCTGTTCATTCCCTCTGGGGCACCTGGCATTGGCCACTCTTGGAAGACAGGATACTGGGCTAGATGGACATTTGGTCTGACCCAGTAGGGCCATTCTTATGTTCATATGTTCTTATGACAGGCTCAGGCTAGCACTCTAAGGGTATGTCTACACTACGGGATTAATCTGAATTTATATAATTCGAATTTTGGAAACAGATTGTATAAAGTCAAATGTATGCGGCCACACTAAGCACATTAATTCGGTGGTGTGCGTCCACACAGTGAGATAAAGAACGGATGTTGCTTGAATGCCAGCAAACACCAGGACCATACGCTGCCAGGCTTTGTAATGCAATGATACCAGATTACTTGCTGCAAGCATGGCATGGTCAAATGTGCTACCATGGAGGACGGAATAAGGCTGCACTGCCCAGAAACCTTGTGGCAAGGCTTTTGGAGTACCTCCAGGAGAGCTTCATGGAGATGTCCCTGGAGGATTTCTGCTCCATCCCCAGACACGTTAACAGACTTTTCCAGTAGCTGTACTGGCCGCGAATGCATCCCAAGTCCTCAGGGCAAAGTAATCATTAAAAAACGCTTGCTTTTAAAACAAGTTTTATATTTTAAAAGATAAACTCACCTGAGGTCCCTTCCATGGGGTCATGGTCTTGGATATTGGCTTGGGAGGGTTGGGAGGGTACTTCAGTCAGGCTGAGAAAAAGATCCTGGCTGTTGGGGAGAACGGAGTGCTGGGTGCTCTCCGCAAGCTCGTCCTCCTCCTCCTCCTCTTCCCCGTCCGCAGAATCCTCAGGTGTAGCTGATGAGATTATCCCCGCCTTGGAATCCACGGTCAGAGGTGGGGTAGTGGTGGCCCCCCTAGAACTGCAGGCAGCTCGTCGTAGAAGCGGCATGTCTGCGGCTCTGACCCGGAGCGATCGTTTGCCTCCTTTTATTTGATAGGCTTGTCTGAGCTCCTTGACTTTCACGCGGCACTGATCTGAGTTCCTATTGTGGCCTATCTCCATCATGCCCTTGGAGATTTTTTCAAAAGTTTTGGCATTTCGTCTTTTCGAACGAAGTTCTGCTAGCACTGAATCCTCTCCCCATATAGCGATCAGATCCAGTACCTCCCGTACGGTCCATGCTGCTGCTCTTTTTCGATTATCGGCCTGCATGGTTACCTGTGCTGATGAGCTCTCTGTGGTCAACTGTGGTCTCCACGCTGGGCAAACAGGAAATGAAATTCAAATGTTCGCGGGGCTTTTCCTGTCTACCTGGCCAGTGCATCAGAGTTCAGATTGCTGTCCAGAGCGGTCACAATGGTGCACTGTGGGACAGCTCCCGGAGGCCAATACCATCGAATTGCAGCCACACTAACCCTAATTCGAAATGACAATATCAATTTTGGTGCTACTCCGCTCGTCGGGGTGGAGTACAGAAATCGATTTAAAGAGCCCTTTATTTCGAAATAAATGGCTTTGTTGCATGGACGGGTGCAGGGTTAATTCGATTTAACGCTGCTAAATCCGAATTAAAGTCATAGTGTAGACCAGGCCAAGGGTTTCTCTACACACACAGCACTGATGCAACTGCACCACTGCAGGACGTCTGGTGCAGACGCTCTATGTTGACGGGAGAGAGCTTTCCCGTTGGCATAATAAAGCCACTTCCAAGAGGCAGTAGCTATGTCACTGGTTTATTCACACTCCTGAGCGACATACGTTACACCGACATAAGCTATAGTGTAGGCATAGCCTAAAAATAGCTGCATAGACAATGCAGGGAAGTTGTGGCTTGGGCTGGAGCTCGGGTTCTGAAGCCCGCCCCTCTCCCCAAGCTTCGGTGTGAGCCACAACTTCAGACCACTGTCTACACAGCCATTTTTAGGTACTAGTGCGAGTCCCGCTAGCCCAAGTCTTTCGACCTAGGCTGGGCGGCTTGCTTCCCACTGGCTGGACAGAGTCTGAGCCACGCATCAAAGCCTCTGAATGTGATGACTTTTCCATTGTGACATGTCATGACACCAGCACCAAGAAGCCCTGAGCAAGAGAGATAGGATTGGCCTACAAACAGTGAATTCCAAAGCACCAGGCCCCCTCTGCAAAATGGCAGGAGTAGGAATGTCCAGCCAGGCCCCTGATCCAAACGTCTGTAAGTGCTTCCTGAATAAAGCATTGCAGCCAAGCCAAAGCGTCTGTGTGACTAAAGTGTTTGGAGGAGGATGGAGGCGCTGGAGGCACTTGGCCCTTGATCTTGTGCCCTACACTTCTCTGGCACACTCACTCTTCATAATGACAATCTATTTCCACACCGATGTGCGCCCCGCAATTGTCTGAGAGCCTTGTCATCCTGATTCAGCCTCACTGATGTCCTCCAGCGGGGCTCACACTGGAGGCCATCCAGGAAGAGAGAGAGAGAGAGAGTTCCTATGGATTGAAACATTTAGAGGAATAAGTTAGATAAATGTAAGAATGAAGGAGGAGGTCCCTCACTAAATGCTTATCATTCTAGGCTTGGCTACTCAAGATGGTTTCTTAAGCCAGTGGATGGTGCGGAGGGGAGAGAGGGTCTGGTAGGGGTCTCTCCTTTGATGGGCGTCCTTGGTTCACTGTCAATAACTCTGGGCTTTGAAATGTCAAGTGTGCTCTATAGTGAGTTTCCCTAGAACAGAAGGCTCTCTTACTGAGCGAGAAAGAGCTGTCTCCCTGATTCAGGAACAACCACTGTGCCCCCAGGATTGTCTTAGACCACAGCCATAAAAAGAGCAAGTGGAGGGAAAACTGCACCTCTGTTTCGGCTCCTTCCTTCTGCCTTTCTCCCTGAAGGAGAGAGCTGTGCCTTTAGATGAGGCATGTGCCGGCTGAAGGGTCCGCGAGCACATCAGGGTGACAGGGTGACATGGTGACATTTCCCCCTTCTTTTTTTCTTTCCCTGAGTGTCACTTCTTAGCATAGCCAAGGAGTTGCCAAGCTCCAACTCCCCCTGTGGTATTTAAGTGGGCACCAGTCAGGGTAGCTGCCTCTGAGCCCTGAAGGAGACAGTTTCTCAAATGCAGACATTAGGAATGAGTGTGACGGGGAATGCAACACACACACACACACACACATAACCAGCAAACAAATCACATTTTCATTCTGAGTCACTCTGGGAATGTTTTCTTGGATCTACATTTTTTTCTTTCAGTTCTTCTACATTATGAAGCCCTCGAGTACCAAGCTGTCATTTTGCTAATTTAATCTTATTTTCTGTGTATGCTGCACTCTCAGCAAGTATGTGGGCTCTTTCTGAGGACGCTGAGAATTTAACCATTTAGTGGCACTTTGGTGCAAGATTCAGGGATGGACATCGTCACTGAAATCTCCTCTCTGCTTTCTCGGGGGAGGAAGTAAGAGAAGTCCCTGGCCTCCCAATCCCAAACTCTCAGTGCACATATTCAATTCATGTCTCAGTTAGAATCCTTCTTCCTGGTTTCTTTAGGTCTTAAGTGACAAGGCCAGAGATAATTGGATTGGTGGGCTCTGCGAAATAACCCTCCCCAATCTACAGATTATTAAAACCTTCCCATCGCTCTAGGAAAGAATACTGTATGGTACCCTTCTTTCTTATGAGGAACGGATCCTCATTCCTCAGAATATCTGCTTGGGGAGTCAGTGAGAGCTGGGATTCAGTATTGCAGTTTCATCAAGAAATCCCTGAAGGAGAGAGGAGAGTATGTGAATGTTATCAAGGGAAAGAATTGAGACAGTCCCGAGGGAAACCCTATGGATGCTAAGGAGAAAGGAGTGGGATGGCTGGAGAACATACTGTGGACTAAAAAGGGAGTGACTCCTCATTTAGATCAGGTCTATGGAGAAAGAGAAACAAAAACAAGTCATTTTGGATTAAACCTTAGCTGCACTCATGAACTCAGATCCTGGAACTGCATACATGAATTGGATTACAGCAGGTGGAAGAAAAAACTGAAGGAAACTTATAGACTCAGGAAATGTGCCTTTGACTGAGGTAGTTGTTCTCTTTGCCAAGTCGCAGCTACTAGACACTCTGAAAAGGTATAACCATTTAACAAAGCCACCTCTATTTTTTTGGCTGGACTCACTAATTACACAATGTGTACAACGCCTCAGTTGAAAGTCTTGAAGTCCAAAGGTAAATGGTCTACCAGGTGAACTGTGAGTATGTCTCCCTCTCGTCAAACCAGCAGGGGATGGGTATGTTCTTTTCTTCCATGCAGTGCAGCTGGGGCAATCTACACATGCAGTTTTGCTGCAGTGGCACATTTGCAAGTCCTGAAGGAATCCTCCAGAACAGTGATCCAAAGAGAGCATGTGTGATTTCTGTGTGGAGCAAGGGAGGTCAGTGGGTTTCCTGCAGAGCTCAAATGCATGTGGAAGGCAGTCTGTTGGAAGAACGCTGGCGCAGTGCTGTTCGGAGATGATTTGAAAGCTTTCTTGAAAGCACCGTGCAAGACGTGAGCTTCACAGGACCCTTGGAGGAACCGAACAGATCTGAATTTAAATGAAGATCCTTGTTAGTATCATCAGTGCTGGTGTAACAACCCCCCAGAATAGGAAGAATCCAAGAAAAGTGTCTGTAGTGCTGTAGAGAGATGACAGGTATGGATCACTGATAAACAGAAGACAGAAGAGTCACTGTAGCTAGGGATGTGTCAGCAATTCTGTTCTCAACCTCTTTTTCTAAGGATTCACAGAAGTCCTAACATTCCTTCCTTGACTGATTGTTTCACACACAAGATCTCAGTATGAGGCTTTTCTATATATAAAATGTGTGTGTGTGGTTTATGTGTATGTCTGTCTGTCTGTCCACTTTCAGGTGACGAGAGTGCCGCTTTCACCAAACATAAAAGTAATAAGCCAGATCCTCTGCTCTAGGTCTGGCCCTTTATGCTGTTCCAGTGGTGCAAAATGGGCGAGAATGCTACCCTATGTTGCAGCAGAGGATTCTCCTTGTATGGAGGAATCACGTCATGGCACCTGTGAGGCTCATCATGGTGGAGTGAGTGGGGGCATGGCTAGAGTACAATTCCTACCCAGTGTACCAGCCCCCTCGGCGGCTGTTCAAACTAGCACAAGTTAGAGCAGTTCCAAGTCTGCTTTACTTTGCAATGGAGAGTGAATTAGCCCCCAGGATTGGGGAGCACTAAGATGGCTCCAAGTCACCTTCCCCTAGGAACTCTGACATACCTGATGAGTTGGGCTATTATAACGTAGTGAGCAAGAAAACCCATCTAAAACCCATGAAAAATCCTTTAACAAACTCTCTGAGTAAAACGAAGGTTTACACCAGTGTGTAAGCCAGCAGAAAACAGGATATGAATCTATTACAGGTGCCGGAGTGACCTCACAAGCCACAGGATTCCCACCTTTATGTGATGCCGTGTCTAGACTGAAAGACTCTCATTGACTTCAGTGGGCTTTGGATCAGAGCCTAACATAGGTCATCAGGACTATTGTGGCTGAAAGTAATTCCTCTCTACATTTTAACTGGTGGCTCATGTGAAATGAGGTTGGGTCTCAGCCCAGTCTTTAGTGGTCATGTGTCCATGTCACAAAGACTGCCATCACAAACTGGCAATCTTCTTGGCCGTGTCAACACAGAAACAAAGGACTCATTGGCCATTTACCTTTTCTTATGGATTTATAGTGGGCCCATCACTGTGGTATCTTAACATAGCATGGAGAGTGAACTCTTGGTCCTCTGCAAGTCAGGGTTGAATCACTTTGGGGAGGTGCAGAAATTTCCACCTTATGTGCTGCAGCTGCCCTGAAGTTTAATAAAGGAGTTCATCTGCAGCTGACAATCTGGCACTTTTCCTCAACACAAAACTCTTCTGAAGTTTCTGCTTCTTGTTCCTCATCCATCCAAGCCCAAGTGCAAATTCTGAAACATGTACACAGACCCTTACTTTGGCTTCTGCCTTCAGACAGGCTACCTCCAGTACTTTGACTAGCAATAGAGATGTGAGGCGCTCACTCACTGGTCCCATGGAGAGCGCTGAAACGTTTGTTAAGAGCAGAGGGGGTGTGTCTGTTCTGATGATGCTGTGCTGCTGCTAACAGCCAGTCCGGACCTTCTGTTCTCTATTTGTTGGTTGCTAAGCAAACCTTGGCCTCACTGGGAGCCTGGAAGCTGGACAATAGATCAAGGCCCAGTGCTTTGTGTGGCCTGCTAAGGCCTGTCATTTAAGGCAAGCCTCCCATTGATCCCTAAAGGTCACTGAGTTTACCTTCAACTCCTCCTGCTTACAAGAGGCTGAGGGGAGGGGGCTTCAAAAAGGGGTTTCTCCTATTGCCTCCTAGAGTAACGTCACCTTCTTCCTTAGCCAGTCCAACTGCCCATACAGGCCTCATGGAGCAGAGCTCAGTCAGTATAGCTTTCTATAAATAGGGCAATGAAGCATGGATTCTGAGAATTTCTGTATCAGTCCATTAGGAATGCCTCCCTCCACTGCTTCCTTTCCTTCATGCCAAATATACTTAGAGGGGATAGGGTCGCTGTGACTTGAGTCAAAATGAAATAATAATAAAAAAAATAGTACGAGGGAGGCAAGGAAAACCTGTTTTTGTTTTGAACAGAGCTTCTTCGTGCATTTATTATCTTCATTAACTCCCTTTCTCCCTCCTCTGGTGACGAGATTTGTATATTAATCACGTCCCACCTTCTCACACCCCAGCCTCCTATTGAGACTCCAGGGAGTTTATAGCATTCCTTCTTTCAGCTGCATTTCCACTCTGAAAAAGTGCCTGTGAGAAAATGGAACCTTCTTACTCAACAGATCTTGCTTCCAGTGTTTGTCAGAGTCAGAGTTGTTTACTTTAGTGACAAATCATTCTTTATAACATTTTATTCCTCTTCGTCCTTCAGAGACAACACAAGTTAGGTTCTATTCCTTCTCGCACACCAACAAGAACAAAGAGGATAGGTGATTTGTAACTGGGTGCAAAATTTGAGGACAATTGCATTGCCTAGGGCATAAGTGAAGGCAGCACTTGAAGACATTGGGGTAGCAAAAATGCAATGGAGGACTTAATATGGCCTGTTGCTATTGCTGGAGTTGTAAATAACCCATCTTAACCTTCAGATCCTAGGCTGAGTTTGCAGGGCTATTGGATAGATAAATAATCTTGTTACTAATAACGTGGGGTAACTTGTTACTAATAGTAACTTGTTACTAATAACGTTTGATCTGAAATTCATTGTGACTCAGTAAATGTGGGTTCCCATATTATATTCACTCTCCATAGCAGATCCACACTTTAAGTTACAAAGTTCTTAATGTATTTCACTGAACATCTGCCCTCAGTTTAAGGATTCCTGATGTACCTCTATCCTGACCAAAAGGGGGCACTCTGCTGCTAGGGTGAGCATGGATTTCAATCTCTCTAGTCATTCATTCCTCCATTTCATTTTCCCACACTGCTCCAGAACATGACCAGTTTTGAAACATTCTACCTTTGCTCCTACCATCCAGATCATCTGTCCACATGCATCACTCTTCCTCACGCCTTTCATTTTTCTTTTCTTAGTATGTTTGGGTCAATATATTGCTCATGTAAGTAAAAGTCTAACAGCAAGATCCAAGCAAAGTTGGGACAGCTGTCAGCCAAGCTTTCTGCACACAGTTCTTCAAGGTACCTCAATCCTGACAGTCCTGGAGAATTCCAGGCTTGCTTGTCTCGTGAGCAAAAAACCTGCCATTTTTGTGGCATGAATTTGTGAAGTGGGCATATGGGGACTGGGAGGAGACAGCCAAACTCATTCTATTTATGATCTAAATAGAATTTGGATCCAGATATCCAGAGATGAAAAACTGGGGCCTGATTCAAAGCTCGCTGTAGTCAGTGGGAGTCTTTCCTTTGATTTAAATAGACTTTGGATCAAGCTCTTGATGCCTTGCACTGTTTCCCATGCGACATGCATTCTGGCTTTGTGGGACTGAAAACCTCATCTTCCCTCAGACTCCAGTATCCCATTTATTCCTTTGGTTAATCATGATTATTAACACGAATATTTATTTTTACTACAGTAGCACCTAGACACCTCTTTCAAGAAGCAGGGATCCATTGTGTCACCTGATGTATTAAGTCATATGATGACATGGTCTCTGCCCGAGTCTAGAAAAAGAAAAGGTGGTGATTTGTACCTCTCTTCATTTCCAAATGCAGCTTTTTGAGGCTACATGTTTTTGGAGGCCCCCTTTGCAATGTGTTCCACATGTATGACTCCTTTACCCCAGCCCAGAATTCTCACCATGAGTCATGAGTACACTGGGGAATAAAGAAATTATCCCTAGAAACCAAGGATTTCCAAATCTATGTAATTTTAATCTGGCTCTTCTCCAGCTGTCCCCCAGGAAGGTACTAATGGTATTTATGCAGATTGCTGCAGCAGAAGGACTAAGGCAATAGCCATCTTTTGAACCCACCACTCTTCTATTCTGTTCCAAGCAAACCAAAGTGCCACAGCCAATAGTATAATTCACTGACTTCTGCCATGGCTCCCCAAACCCCAGTCAATAAAGCTTGTCAGCAGTACTTGAGTTCTTTGTTCTCCAATGAGTTTTGGTCCAATGTCTGAGAGAAAGAAAAGTGAGTTTGAGGGGAGCATGCAAGGAAGGCACTGGGTCTGCATCATCATCCTCAGAACAGGAGCAGCTGGATGTGGCAGGCATGAAATCCCAGCAAGAACTTCATCATCTAAGCAGATAGGGGAAAGACTGCATTGAAGTGGGAGGGAGGAGGAAGAGGAGGAAAAAGCTAGGAAGCCCGTACCCTGCCTTTCCCTGCACACTCTTGAAGCAGATGCATTGTAATTTCCTCCTATTGTCAGTGACCCGAATGGTTATGGTGTAGTGGGGACCCCTGGCTTCGCCTCCCCAAGGAACGGAACATTTATCAGCCAGAGTCAATGCCGAGCTGTGACCATTTATCACCCCTCCTCGGCATGTGATAATGGAGCTGCATGCTTCCCAGCAGGCCCTTTGGTCTGCATAAAAGACCGTGACACTGTTGCATTCATGGCAAACTTTAAGTAGTTTTTCCCTTCCTTGCTTCCCCTCCCACTCCCAACTCCTTTTACTTTCTTTCCCCTTTGTTCCTTTCTTCAGGGTTTTTGTTGTTGTTGTTGTCTGCTGCTGCTGTGGCTACATTCAACTCCCTGCTTCTTTTCATTCTCCTCAATTGGAAGAATTTCTCTTTGAGAATCTCCCCTCTTTCCCTTTCTCGGGATTTCAGAAGAAAGGAGTTGTGGAAGGCAGAGGACTTGTTTTAAAGGAACTCAAAATTTGGTCTCTGGTTTAGATTTTGTAAAAACAATCCATCATAAACCCAAAGATTTTAGAAATGTGACCACGCCTGAAAATAATGGCAGTCAAAAAAATCCCCGTGGGAGTGGTTGCTTTTTAAGCAAATAAATATTCTCCCTGGAATGTTTGAAACCCAGATTTTGCAGCACTGAAATTATAAATGAAACAAACTGACTTTGCTGATCTTCATAAAGTGAGAGAAATGCAAAGTAAAGAAACATCCTAACAGTGAAAAGCCAATGGGATTTCTATGGTGTTAGTAGTAATGTAGGCTGAAATTCACCGTGGCATTCAGTTCCCAGTTGGTAACATGGGGATATATAGCACTTCCCTACCTTGTAGAAATGTGAAGATAAATACACCAATGAGAGTAAGGTGCTCAGATATTATAGTAATGAGAGCCAAATAGATAGATTTTCAAAACTGCCTACTGGATTTGGACGCCCCGGTTCCCATCCAACACTTCTTGACAGCTTTGAACATCTCAACCACAGACAAACATGTTTGTTTATGACACCATTGAAATGAGTTTGTTTAAGCAGAAAGTTCCCCTCATGCCTCTGCCTGCATCAATGAAAACATGCTCCTTGGGTTTGGATTGATGCATTTCCATGGCATAGACAGTTGTATGTATCTCTGTTTTAGTGGAGGGGAGAGCTTCCAAAAGGTGTGACACTGGCTTCTTACCATCCTATTTAGCCAAAGGAGGGAACAATACAAGAATGTCTGTATACCACATAGACCTTGCAAATGGCTATGCCCTCCCCATGACAAGGCAGTTTGGAATAATGAGATAGATTTGACTATGGGTAAAGGACTATAAGCCTGGACAGTGGAATAGGCAGCTACAGCTTTATCTTCCAGTTAAAGGGCAGGCAGGGGTAGAAGAGAGACAAGAAAGGAGCCCACTCCTAAACTATAGGTTTAACCAAACCATAGGCCAGGAGTCGGCAACCTTGCAGAAGTGGTGTGCTGAGTCTTCATTTATTTAAGGTTTCATGTGCCAGTAATACATTTTAACGTTTTTAGAAGGTCTCTTTCTATAAGTCTATCATATATAACTAAACTATTGTTGTATGTAAAGTAAATAAGGTTTTAAAAATGTTTAAGAAGCTTCATTTAAAATTAATTAAAACGCAAAGCCCCCCAGACCGGTGGCCAAGACCTGGGCAGTGGGAGTGCCACTGCAAATCAACTCACGTGCCGCCTTTGGCACGCATGCCATAGGTTGCCTACCCCTGCCATAGGCCATTCTGTTGTTCCAAGGCAGAATGACCTTGCAGCATCCACTCTCTGAAGGCTGGAAGTGGAGTGCCTGATATTAACAAGGGGGATGATTAGGCTGGCATGTTTAGTAGAGACCCAGGAGAGGTCCCGAGTGGTGATTCTCCACCTGCTAGTGGATCTGGTCATGTGGTGCTTGGATCCAGTGGGAGCAGTGCACAGCCTGCTAGGCAAGAGGGAGCTTGGTCATGATGCAGGACCTTTGTTAGTGAGGAGTAAAGCAGGGAAATGTGATTTCAAGAGGAGTTGGAAGGATCACCAGTGTGTGGGAGAAGGTGACTGTGATGAGATGACAGGTGTGGTGGAAATCACCCCTCTTTCCATGTGCGTCTCTCAAGTATGTGACCATATCACTATTGCACATGATGAGACAGGCTCAGGATGGTCACTTCAGTAGCTGACTTAAATGAAAGTGCACCTTCAGTGTGCAGCCGAAAGCATTAACCTTTGCAGTAGGGGTATGTCTACCCTGGAATAAAAGACCGTGGCAGGGTTGTGTCTGGCCTGGGTCACCTGCCTTGGGCTCACAGGGCTCGGGAGTAAAAATTGTTGTGTAGGTGTTCAGGTTTGCACAGGAGTGCTGGACCCTCTCCACACTTGCAAGGTCCCAGCGCTCAGGCTCCAGCCCAAGTCCAAATGTGTACACAGCAATTTTACAGTCCCACAGCCCAAGCATGAGTCAGCTGACCCAGACCAGCCACACATGTTTAATTGATGTACCCTAGAAGTCCCTGGGTCAAGAGAACTTTGGCATGTTACTGATTGGGCCAGACTAAGAGAGGAGTTTTAGACTGAGGATCTGGGCCCCCTGGTTTAAAGAGGCTTGACACAGTAGTGAGAATGAGGGAAAACGGAGTCCATTGTGAGGGAGGGAAGATGTGTCTGTGGGAGCCAGGGAGAAGAGTCCCTTTCGGGTGGAAACCTGAGAAAGGCAAATCAAAGCATCCAGAAGGTAGCCCACTGGTTTTGCCTCCCCCATTGCCCCTGAGCTTTTGGCAGATCCATTTTGATTTAGTCTTTACCCACCCCTGGGAAGAAGGGAGATAACATGGAAACACCTGTATCATCCTGACTGGTTGGGCCAGCAACCTTTCAGGAGGTGGCTGCCAGCCCTGGGTCTCAGAATGACCGTGCAGATTCCAAGGCGAGACGGCATGTTGGGCGGGGGGGCGGGAGGGAAGGCGTCCTCCTCCACCCTCTGTTTAACACTTGCCCCCTGCTGGGAGACCATCTGCTGACTGTCATGCTGTCACTGCCTCCGACTGGCTCCTCAAAGACAACTAGGGAGAGAGGGAGGGAAGTGAGGCAGCCGCTTTGGGAGACTTTGAGTTATGAAAAGAACATCTTCCCTTTCAGAGCTAATTTAGGGGTCACGGAGTGTGTGGGGGAAGGGAAGTTAAAGACCCTGACAATGTACGTCCCTGATAAATCTCCACCACAAACATGTCTGTCCTGATGGCTCAGAGAAACCTATACACATCGTCTCTCTCTACGGCTTTCTGAGTGAACCCACAGCCAATTCAATGGGGGAGTATTGGCTAAACTTTGTGGCATGTTTGGTTAAATTTAATTCAAATCCAGTTTTTTCCATTGCTCTGGTGTAGACACAATGAGTAGAGTGGCCCTGGGGTACCAGAAGAGCTAGGTAGAACGCTTTCCTTTCCTTGTACTGTCTACACAGGTGTCTTCAGATGAGAAACTGTGGCTACAGAAAGCAGCCCTCAAGGTACACAATATTCTATGCAGTGTTTGTACCATTGTGGTTAAAGACAAAAGGTGATGATCTCATATCTCAATTAAAGAATTATCTTCCAATAATATAAGTTTGTGTGGCAACTACCACAGTGGGCCCCTTGTCATGCTTGGGGTCCCTGAGCCCTACTGTAATACAAACAACAGCAGTAATAATAATAATAATAATAATTCCAATATCCTGGTCCTAATGCTCTCCAAACTTTGGGGGTAATTTAGACCCACACTTCATGACTCAGGCTCATCTCTAATTCGATGGAGTATCATCCTTTTACGGAGGGATGTTCCTTCCCTGTGTATTATTACTAAGCCTTTGTGCATGAAAACAGAATCTTTGTTGCTTAGGAGTTTATCTGCCACTGCTGTTGATTCCTCACCAGTAGTTATATCTCTTCCTACGTTTGTGGTGTCGCAGATTTTGCTGTGGAGAGGATGATGTCACATGTTTATCAGATCTTGTCCTAACAGATAAAGAGGAACTGGTCACAGAACTTAACGTTACTGGTAGCTTAGGTACAGGTGATCATGACTTGTTCACATGTATAATGTACAAGCAGAATAAAGATCAGACCAGTAAAATATATATTTGGTGCTTTAATGGGTCCAATTTCACAAAGCTGAAAATAATTATGAGCCAGATCACCTGGGAGGAAGAATTTAATCAGAAAATGTGAATGATAATTGGGAATAATTTAAGAACACCTTACTGAATGCCCCAACAGCCATTATCCCACAATTGAGGACGAAGGCCATGCTAGTTAAAAAACTAACCAGTTTTAGAGGAGAAGTGAAGGCAGCTATAAAAAATAATATGTATAACTGATGGAAAAAAGGGGAAAGTGATAGTAATGAATATGAATCAGAAGTTAGGAACTGTTGAAAATTGACAGGGGAAGCAAAGGTACACAAGGCCAGCTGAGGAAAGGACCCTAAAAGGAGTTTTTAAAATATATTAGGACCAATGGTATTGGTTCATTAATAGATGGAAATGGTAGAATTTTTGATAATAATGCAGACAAGGCACAAGTGTTCAATATGAGCACCACAACCAGGGCTGGCTCCAGTGTTTTTGCCGCCCCAAGCGGCAAAAAACAAAAGCAAAAAAAAAGCCGCGATCGGTGGCACTTCGGCGGCAGCTCTACTGTGTCGCTTTATTCTTTGACAGCAATTCAGTGGCAGGTCCTCCCCTCCGAGAGGGACTGAGGGATCCGCCGCCGAATTGCTGCCGAAGAGCTAGACGTGCCGCCCCCTTTCTGTTGGCCGCCCCAAGCACCTGCTTGGTGCGCTGGTGCCTGGAGTTGGCCCTGACCACAACACAAGTCCAATGAACATGATGCTCAATAATTGTAACTCCTTAGAAAGTGTGACATTGTGAAGTATCTTTCTAGAATCTAAAAGCATTTCTGCCTCAGTTTCCTTGCTGACAACAGCATTCCACAAGTTAGTAGATAGCTGGCCACAACAAAAAGTCTTAAACCAATTAAATAAACCTTTACACACCTGGATTCTGGGGTTACGATTAGGCTTTTCTTTCCTTACCCACAGTGGTGTCTGCTCCACACCTTCAGGTGGTACAGCTGAAGAGTAATGAATCCATGATGAGATACACAATATACAAGCATGAAATTGGCCTTGTTGGTTAGATGGGTGTAGTCCCATGGAAGTTATTATTCAGCTATCAGAACCTGGCCTGAGGTCATGCTTTTGGTGTTTTAGGACTCATTTCCACTAGACAGCTACCTAAGTTCATATCTCTCCATATTTAACACATTAAACTTTGCTCCCCTTATGCTTTTTAGCAACACTGTTGTTAGCTCCATATTTATTACCCCTTTCTCCCTATTCTTTTCTCCCTATTTGATTTTGCTCTATCTGACCTCTCCTTCCCTGAGATGTTGTATTTTGTTGACATTTTAAGATGGAGGGGGTTTTATTTTACTTTTCATGTGATGTTTTAGGGTTTTTGTTGGGATTACTGAACAGTGCGACAGAGTGGGGCAAGTAATACATTAAATAACTAAGAACTATCATTACTTTGGAAATTATTGTTATCACAGAGGCTGTAAACTCTTTGGAGCAGGCACTCATCCATGGCCAATGGGAGATTATCCAGTAGTACCTCCACCACCATCTCTGGCAGTTTCCAGCCTGAAGCCTGATTGGGAAGGGATCAGGATATCGGCAGCGTCTAGGTAGAGTTGGAGGGAATGCTTAGTGAACTTCCCTATTTGGTCACTCAGGAATGGGAGATGAGGAATCGGGAGGTAGATGGAAAAGTCAGTTGCACAGAGTGACAGTTTCTTAAGTATTGGCTGGAATATGGCATGCTTTAATCATAATAACCGTAGCCCTTCTAAAGCACTTTCTTTCCCTGGTCTCAGAGTGCTCTACAGAGGAAGGTAAGGTGCTCTACAGAGGAAGGTAAGGTGCAACCTGCCCTTACCTACCCATAATGAGCTTCACGGTGCCATAGTCCTTGCCTTTTACGGTGCATTTCCTGACTCTTTCTGTGTGTTTCAGCTTCTGGACAGCAATCTCCTACCCTTCTTCCAAGGGCATTTTTGGTTACTGAAAACTGGGAGAGGATTGGGGCAGAAAGAGGATCTTGATGGAGAGACAGATGTAATAAAGGAAGAGCAGGTTGGGCTTAGCTCTTCTATACTTCAATATTAGTGGGATGTGTTTCCTTGCTCCCTATGCCACTTCTATTACCCCCGACTTTGCTTCCCTCTTGCAGATTTATAATTTTTTCATAAGGTACATTTCTTTGTCCTATTGTGGTCTCTGCAGTGCCTGATAACTTGTTTTAGTTTTTTTTTTAATCTTTATCCCAGATGCATTTCTCTATAATGCTGAGTATTTAGTGGTTAGAGCAGGGAACTGGTAGTCAAGACTCCTGGGTTTCTATTCCTGGCTCACCTACTGGCTCACTGTGGGACGTTGGATAAATCGCTTACCCAGTCTGTGCCTCAGTTTCCCCATCTGTAAACAGGGACATTAACATTTATCTACCTCATAGGAATGTGATGAGTCTTAATTCATGTTGTGAGGCACTTGCAGTTCCTCAGAGGAAAAGAACCGCAAAGGCCAAAGCAACTAGGGCCTGATCCAAAGCCAACTGACTTCAGTGGATCAGGCCCTTAGCTTTTATTATTAAAGCAGATAATGGGGGGAAATTTTTTTTAAATTTTGCTTCAAAATCACATAGAGTTTTTTTTAAGGGCTCTCCTCAGCCTGTCTTCGCTGGCACAGCAAAGGAGAAAGAGCAGGGTCAAAGGAGAATTAAAAAGGTACCAAGTTTGTGGTAGATTCCCATCAGTCTGGGCTTCAGAACAAGCAATTTCAAAGCAGTATTGGCCTGGACAGCCCTGAACTTTTGTTGAGTAAAAACTGTCCTAACAGCTCCATCGTGTGGCAGTTTGTCTTCATTGCCCCTGTGGTTTTGGAAATTTGCTATCCTTGCTTGTGCCATCAGCCAAATTTAGATACCCGGGGTGAAATGCTGGCCCTATGGAAGTCAATAAGAATTTTTCCGTTGACTTTGATGGGACCAAGATTTCACTCAAACTGTCAGTTTTAAAATGTTTAAGTTCAGGGACAAGGCAACATTTGCCAGATTTCTGATGAGCAGCCTAGGCTTTTAAAATCTTGTTCTTTCTCAGTATATCCTGTAACATCTACATTATTTTCATTTCTAACTTTTCCAACGTAGCTATTCTGAGATGCTGGGCTCTTTGGCCCAGATCTTCCATGGTATTTAGAAACTGAACCCCTATGGCATCTAAATACCTTTGAGGATCTGGGCCTTTGTTTCCTATAGAGATGGCCCCAGGCTGCAAAATTCAGATCTGAGTCTGGATCCGAATGATTCTGAAGTGTTTAGATGTTTGGTCTGGTCTGGGTTGGATCTAAGAAGTGGTTAAACAAGACAGGGGCTCTTATCACACGAGCATGGAGGAGATCTCTGTGTACTTTTAGAAGCACCAGGCAAAGAGGAATGGGGCTTTTCCTTGATCTAAAGTCCCTTGCACATATTGCTGCCAATTTCAAAGCAGGTACTTCAGTGACATTTTTGTGGGTTGTGAGCGCAGCTCACAGTTTTTTCTGTTTCAGCCCGACTTCTCCTATCTAGTCACAATAAATAAATGCCAACCCTTTAGTCAGAGGACCTTAAGGTTCTTTCACATCACTGCAAGGTAGGTCAGCATTACAGAGAGAGAAATTGAGGTATGGAGCAGTGACATGATTTCCCCAGGGTCCCGCTGCAAGTCAGTGGCAAAGCTAGGAATGGAACCCAGGAGTCCCGACTCCCAGTCCTGCGTGGTAGCCACAGCAGCGTCCTTCCCCTATTTGCCCCTGTGGCATTTCTTTCCCTCTTATTCTCTCTCTCTCAGAATCTCCGGGCATAATCTCTAGTAGCTGGAGGAAGAGCTGAAGGGGATCCCTTGCTCACTGCCTGCATCCCTGCTCGTCATGAGTGACACTTCAGCTGCCATGAGCTAGAGAGGAACCGCAGAGGCAAGTATGTGACTCACTCCACCCCAGAGCACTGCAAAGCATGAAAGGGCTGAGCACAAACCTCACAGAGACCTGTGCTTTCATATCTGCCCAGCAAGTGAGGGCTGCTAAGGGGTAAAGAAACGGGGAGTGGGTCACCCTCCTCCCCCGGGCTGGTATAAGCAACAGCTCCCCCTCCTCCTAGATTTTCATAGATCCAAAGGCCAGAAGGGACCATTGTAATCATCTGGGCTGACCTCCTGTATCGCACAGGCCATAGAACTTCTCCAAAATAATTCCTAGAGCAGATCTTTGAGAAAAACATCCAATCTGGATTTACAAATGGTCAGTGATGAAGAATCCCCTGGTTAATTACTCTCCCCAGTAGGGTGAGAGCTCCCCCTGCTGCTTAACTACTAGAACTGCTGAGCCAGGAACATTGCAAATACGGCTGTTTGGGCACCCTCCCAGCAGGGCAGATGAGCTGAGACAGACGCTTCACAGTAACACGGGCTTTCACACAAGCCCAGCAAGTTAAAGGTGCTGAGCCAGTGACCTCACAGCAGCCTCTACCTTGACATCATCCCAGCTAAGGCAAAACCACAGACCTCAGAGATATACCTGCCTTCATATCGCAACTACACGCTCAAGGGCTGAGTTGGTGACACTTACAATGGCCTCATTCTTGCTCTCAGCCCAGCCAATTGCAGCAGCTGAGCCAGTCACCCTCAGAGTGGTTTGAGCCTTGACATCAGCCTAGCATAATACAGCTGCTGAGCCAACAACCTCACAGAGACCTGAGTCTTCACATCTGGCTTGCAAACTAGAGATGCTGAGCCAGTGAGCTCACAGAGACCCATGCCTTAACATTGGTCCAGGAAGCAAGAGGTTCAGTCAGTAACCTCAGAGAGTTCTTTACCCTGACCTCAGACTAGCAAGGCAGAGGTACCGAGCTCACAGCAAGCTGAGTCTCTACATCAGACCAGCAAAATGCAGTCGCTTGGCTAGTACCCGCACAGTGGCCTGTGAGTGAACATCAGTGAGCAACCTGGCGTTGCTGACCAGGTGTTAAAGTGTGTGGGAATGAAGTTCATCTTCCTCTCTGTCTCCTGAGATTGGGGGAGCTCCCTAGGACTCCACTTCCTCCTGCCTTATCACAGGCTGGTGACCTGAAGAGACACCACGCAGGAGAATATAGATTCATAGACTGCAAGGTCAAGGAGACCATAATGATCATGTAGCCTGACCTACTGCATAACAGAGACACTAAAATGTCACCCAGTTATGCCTGCATCATGCCTACCACTTCTGGCTGAGCTACAGCATCTGTTTTAGAAAGACACCCAGTCTTGATTTAAAGAGTTCAAGTGATGGAGAAACCACCCCATCCCTCCGTAAACTGTTTCAATTGTTAATTGCAGTCAATATTAATCATTTGTGCCTTATTTCTAGACTGAATTTGTCTAGCTTCATCTTTCCGACATTGAATTATTCCTTTGTCTGATTAATTAAATAACCATTGACTATCAGAAATCTTTTCCCCATGCAGGGGCTTGTAGACAGTGATCTAGTCACCTAGTAACCATTTATTGGCCAAGCTAAATAGAATGAGCTTTTAAAATCTCTCCCTAAAAGCAAATTTGCCAGTCCCTCAATAATTCTTGTAGCTCTTTTCTGAACCCTTTCCAATTTGACATCATTTTTGAAGTGTGGACACCAGAACCGGACACAATTTTCCAGTAATGGTCTCATTAATGCTGTATACAGTGGTAATAACCATCACCACCCCCAACACACACACACTGCTACTAGATAGTTCCCTGTTTATACATCCAAGAATTGCCTTTGTTGTCTTAAGGTATGTCTACACTGAAATGTAAGCCCAGGGTTAGTGGACTCAAGTCAGCTGACCCATGTTAGGGAACCCTGGGCTTGAGCGTCTACATTGTATTTTAACCCTAGGTTAAGAATTTTCTAACCCGTGCTCGAATCTAGGGCTCTGGTGTTCACACTGCAGTGTGCAGACCCTAGTCAAAATAACCATATCCCAGAGTCCATAATGCCCTCCGCCTCCCTGAAATGTGGCCACTCTAGCCCTAAGACCATGGTGTTCCATGGAAAAACTTCACTGCCTGCCCAGCATGTTACCAGGAAGCAGCTCGCTTTGCGAAAGGCTTGATGGGTTCTCTCTCCATTGCACACTCAGGAGGCTCTCTGATAGTATGCTTGCAGATGGGTGATCGGAACAGAATGGGTTAACGCTGATCTGAGCTGCTGCCATTTGCAAAAGGAGGGTGGTTTCCGTTTTCAATAGTATAGATAGCAGATTGTTGGGCTAGAGAGGACTAAGGAATTTGTCCTATGGAATTATGGGATACTTCTGGATGACTCCTGGGACCTGAATCAAGTGGGGCTGCGGCTATACTGCAAAGCAGTAGGACTCAGACCCTGGGTCCAGGCTTGACTTGTACTCGGACCCTCCAGCCCTCCTGGGACCCTGTGTCCAAGCCCTGAGTTACCACAATTGCAATGTAGATGCAAGGGCAGTTAGTCTTGATCCCAGGCTCAAGAATGGGCTAACATTGCAGTGTAGACATACCCTTAGCTACCACATTGCACTAACAGCTCATATTCAATTGGTTATCCACCATGACTACTAAGAACCTTTTGGTGTCATTACCTTCCTATACACTGCCTCCAATCTTGTAAGTTTGACCTACATTCTTTGTTCCTAGATGTAGGACCTTACATTTAGCTGTATTAAAAACACATGTTCTAGTGAGCACAGCTTAACATACAATCCAGATCACTTTGTAGAACTGACCTGTCCTTATAATTATTTATCACCACATCCATTTTTGTGTCGTCTGCAAGCTTCCCCAGCAATGATTTTTAGAATTTTTTCCAAACCATTGATAAAGATATTCAATAGCACTGGGCCAAGCACCTATGGGACCTCACTAAAAATGATGATTCTCCATTTTTCCAGATCTACCTGTTAGCCAGTTTTTAATCAATTTAATATGTGCTACACTGATTTTATATACTGCTATTTTTAATCACTGTTGTGTGATCCTAAGTCAAATGGCTTACAAAAGTCTAAATATATTCTGTCAACAGTCACTATCTATCTATCATACTTATATGGCTCCCATCACTGTAGTATTGGAAAAACCTCACGGTCTTTAATAGATTTATCCTCGCAACACCTTGGTGAGGTAGGGAAGTGCTAGTACCCCCATTTCACAGATAGGAAACGGAGGGACAGAAATTTAAGCATTTTGCCCAAGGTACCCTAGTCAACCAAACTTGTAATCTCATCAGAAAAACAATATCAAATGTGTTTGACAAGACCTATTTTGCATAGATACATGTTGACTGGCATTAATCAAGTTACCATCCTTTAATTCTTTACTGATCCTGTATCAGCTTTTCGGTGATTTTGCTTGGCATCAGTGTCAGGCTAAGCAGCCTATATTTACCCAAGTCATCTTGTTTACCCTTTTAAAATATTGGCACTACATCAGCTTTTTACCAGGTTTATGGACTTTCCCAGTGTCCCAAGATTTGTTAAATATCAACTTCAGTGGCTCAGACAATGCCTCAGCTAATTCTTTTAAAACTCTTGCTCCAAATTATGAAGTGGGGGTATCAAGAAGAGCTATTGTCTGACTGGGTAGCAGCATAAACACCTGATGGGAGAGAAGAAGAATTGTCCATGCTGGGATTCTCCTATCTACAATCTTCTACCAGAAAAAAGGATAAGCCGGAAGAGCCATTCACCTTAGTTTCTCCCTTCACTTCTGTAGACAAAGAAGACTTTAGCACTGGCTTCCTCTTTCCTAGCCAGAATCCTGGGGAAATGGAATGGGTCTTCCAGTTTCCATTCCATTCTCAGCACTCCATAGTGGAGTTTATGGGTGTGGATTGGGCAAAAGAGATATTCACCTACACAGCACCATCTTCTGTGCATATGCACATGTGTGCACACACACATAGAGTGGTTTAGCTGTCTATAGGGCTGCTTATGGACATGAGCTCCTTTCAAGTCCATGTAGTCCCTTGTCCCTGTTCTCTTCGCCATGCCTTGTCCCATTACACAAAATGATGAGATGTCATTTCACCATATGATATGCATTTGTTCTCCCATCCTGTAACTAGTCTACTACTCCTGAAGCAGCTGGATATTTTCTATTGGTTTGAAAAGATGAAGATCATGTTGTTCCTGGGCAGGTTTCAGAGTCCCCGATGGTTCAAAGTGGGGTGATAGCTCTGAGCTTGTGCTCTGTGACAACAGCAGCAATACCGTATTTTTCCTGTAGAGAAATCTCATCCTTCTATTGCTTCTAGGCTGGACAGATTCCAGAAGCCTCCTATGTCGTTACAAAGTACTACCAAAAATCCATACTTCTTCAATGCCATGTGTGCATCACCCACCAAATAGCTAATATGAAATACAGACCACTTGAGAAACAAATCAATAGACCAGCCTGATTTTTGATTGCAGATGCATTGTACAGTGAAGCACTGTCTAAAAGCTCAATTACACTTCCTTCCCCGCTCCTCGCCTCCTGACAATTTCACCAGTTAAGCTCTCTTCAGCATTTCTATGTGGACTGATACCTAATAAAAGACTATAAAGTACCATAGCGTCCCTGGTTCCCTTTGGAAGGTCATTCTTCACTAGGTTCTATTCAGGATAGTTAAAGAGACACTGCCCTAAAATAATAGGTTTTGCAAAAGAAAAAATAGCGATGGTTTTATTGTATATAATAGGAACAGAAAGAATTTCATGGCCTTTTATAAAGAGTTTCTAATTAAAACAGCAGTTGGGGCTTTAGCTCTTCTGAAAATCAGCCACAAGATTTTCAAAACTTGGGTGCTGCAATTGAAACACCTAGTTTAGAGGCCTGATTTTCAAAAATGCTGAGTCAATTATATAGATGCCTAAATATGGACTCCGGAGCCTAATTTTGGGCACCCTATTTTGAATATATAGTCCTAAGGCTTTGGGAGAGAATTCATTGTTTCCAAACATTGCAACTTGTGAGGCAGAAAGTGACACTAACTATAAACCCAAAGGGAAACTGTCTAGTCTAGTTTCACCGTCCAACCGGAGGACAATGCAAAACAAAAAGTAAACATCCAGCATAAATAGTGAAAATCTGGATGAGTTGTTTTCAGTTTTATTCCTCGGAGGACCAGATTTTTAAAAGTGCTCAGCACCCACAATTAGGAGGCCATTCATAATACATTTAAAGAATTCTTTTGTTATTAGAATTTTACCTTTTGAGTGTCTATTTTAAGAAACAGTCAGATTGCAGTTCACGATTTACACATTTTGTTTTACAGTAACTTATTCGTTTTTATCACTAGAAATTGACTCAGGTTCCATTGGTGCTTTCCGTTCTACTGGCATTCCATTTCTAATCATGAATGAAGGCATTGCAGTACATACTATAGTGAGTCCCATGCTATACAGCAGCCTTTACGCTGCCCTAATTTACGCTGGGACTGGCCCAGACCAGCCTCTGGGATCAGGTAGCTGTAATCTGTCCCTTGATCCCCCTCTCCTTCTAAGCCAAGCAGAGTTTGGATGCAGGTGAGAAGGTACTCCCTTATGTCTATTCTATGCCACAGAAGTTAGCATTACTCCCATCCATCTGTTGTCCAATTTGCTGTCACTGGCTGCTTTTAACCCCTAGTACTTATTTTCCAATTTTTTGGTTCAGACAAACAGAGAGAGAGTTTATTTTCTACCCAATCTTTGCCTCCCCAGCCACTGCCTCTCTCCCACCTCCCCCCAGCCTTCCACCATGCTGCAAACAATCACTGGTTTGTTAAAGGGCATGAGTGCAGAAGGCAGCAGGTATTTGAGCTGGTGTGCTGCTTCGTACACACACATACACAATAGGAAAGGTCAGAAGTGCAGAAAATACCATGCCCCAGAGGGACAGATTATAGAGAAAAGGAGAGCGAGAGAGAAGGCTAGAAGGACAGGAACACTGATGAAACAGCCTCTGTCGCTGCACTGGGGGCTGTGTCGGCTGCATTGAACAATACTGATAAGAGGTGATCTGATGGGGAGGGGGCATCAGAGGCACTGCAACAGCCCTGCTATGCCTTAGGGAGGAGGGGGAGGTGAATGGGCACATTTAGACTGTGAGCTGTTGCCCACCACTCTCTGTGACATATTCCAGGGCTGCAGGTGGACGAGATGGAAATGGATAGGGAGAGGCAGGTACTCACTAGCAGAGTTTACAGAGAGCCGCCTGGGGCCAGACAGCAGCCAAATGAAATGGAAAAAGAGAACGTGTTGTCATTAGCAGACAAGGGACAGGATGCCTCGCTGGGCTCAGACTCGGCATCCAGCCTCAGTCAATGTGCTGAATTTCCTGTAAATTTGACGAGGGAACAAGATGACCTTAAAATGGCTACAGCCTCCCCAGCCCCCGCCCCCCCCACCTCTCTCCATTAAGCAAATTATCATTTACTGAAAAGAAAGGGACTGGAGCCAAGCCCCTGTTGCTTCAGGAAGCCATTTCTTTCTTTAGAAACTATCCTGATGTCAATGACTAGTGAAAGAGGTGGCAAACTGAGCCCCTGGTGTGTCTGAACCCACTGAGGAGGAGCCAAACCAGAGGAAGCTAGTATAGCCCAGCAGAAACTGGTATGATCATATGCTGAACATTTGCACACAACCTCATTCTGGTGATTCAAGGAGGCGGAGCTTGGCTTGTAGGGTGGAGCTTATGAAAATGTCACTATTGTTTTCTTCCTCCAATTCAAGTCCCGGTTGAGAGTTAGTTTCAGGTGGTGGGGTAGAGTTAAGATTTCTGAAGGAATGGGAGAGTTGTTGTAAGGATGGTTACCTTTAGGATGAGAGATCTGAAATAACAACATTCTCAAAAGACCTCAGACCTTATGAGCAATGAAATTCTGGAGAGTGGAGTTAATAGCATTGTATGGGTTTCCCTTGCTCACTGATGTATGCCTGTAGCGGGGTGGAGACCTGCTCCAGCCCTAATAGGGTTGGAACCAGCCCTGGGAGAGGGTTGGCAGGCTATGGAAGAAAGTCCTGGGCTGATTGGGGAACCAGCCGCAGCTGGGCCATACCCCAATCAGGGCCCAGCTGGCCCTATAAAGGCTGGGCGCCAGGAGCAAGGACTCGGTCTCTCTCTGTTTGTAGAGGGAGATGGGCCTGCCTGCAGGGAGCTAGAGACAGGGTACCTGAGTGGAGCAGGGCTGGGGAAAGGCAGAGGAGCCGGGGAGCTCCAGCCTGGAAAGCTCCAGGCTGCGGCCTAGCATTGGGCTAAAAGGTACTGGGGGTTGCAGAGGGCAACCCAGGGGTAGGCAAAGGCAGCAGGTCCAAACCCAACCTTGCCAATGATGAGTGGCTTTTACACTGAAGTCTGCCCCAGGGCGTGGGGGCTAGTTGGTGACTGGCAGTAGCCCACGACTGAGGCAAGGTGGGGATAGAGGGTTGTGGGTTCCCCTAGGTAGGGAGACCCTGAGAGAAAGAGGGGTTACTGCCAGGGGGCAGCACCCCAGAGAACAGGGCACCGGCGTCCAGGGAGGGACACGGGGGCCAAGCGGTAGCGGGACACTGGCCTGCAGAGGGCGCTCCAACGGCTGGAGAGCTAATTCCCGGAGACGACCAGCAGGAGGAGCCGCAGGGATGAGTCCCACACTGCTACAATGCCTGATTGGATTCTTTTAAATTGGGCAGCAATCTTTGATACCGTAGACCACATGGTTCTATGGACTTGACTGTGGACCCTGGTACTTTAAATCTAATTTATGCCTGGTTGAAGGCATGGCAGTTTTCTGATTAGCTACAGGAGCCTATTAGAAGGCATGCTGGCCCTTTAAGGAAGGTTTCAGGTCCAGTACTGCCTGTTCCTGGTTTTTCACCAAGAACAGAGGCCTCCCGGGGCTAGTAGTTCCCAGAGCACATGAGAACTGTAAGCCTTGCAGTGATGCATGCAGGGAAAGGGGGCAGGGACAAAATCATCCTCCTTTGGTTAGTGTGGGGAAAGATTTTGAGGGAGCAAGAGCTGTTTGTTCATCTCTCTAGTGAGGATAAGAGATTGGGGAAGGAGTTGGGCTATGGCAGTCTCTATAGAGAGTTTGGAACGACCAGTGGGGCAAGCCTGAGGGGGAAGCTTGGATGTCAAGGGGTTTCTTGTTCAGAAACTATTCTGTGTGAGACTTATTAAACAAAACTCATCGAGGGGCTAGTGGGAGACTCTGCCTGTTTTGTTTGCATGGAGCCAGACTCCTAAAGGGGAAACAATTCTTTGGAAAAGGATGGGGCAGTAGCACTTGCATATGGGGCCATAAGATTCTTTTTACCATTGCTATTGTCAGGGGCCCCAGGTATTATAATAAATAAATATTAGCACTAACAGTAATACTGAGCACTTATGTAGCTTTCCAGCCTTAGATTTCAAGGCTCATTACAATGATGGATAAATATAATTACCCACATTTTACAGACCCTTGAATGAGAGACCTGCACCAGGTCACACAGTAAGTCAGCGATAGACTTAGCACCTGACTCCCAACCTCATACTCCTTCCTTTATACCAGTGGTTCTCAAATTTTTGATCGCGCCCCTCATCTGTGGGTCTGTAGTAGTTTACAACACCCTCCCCCCACCATACAAGTACATATATCGATATATACAGCGACAGTGCTTCACTGGAATCAGTTTCACCTTCGTTGTTTTTTCCCCCTGGTGCACGAATGAGCCGATGATCCATTGTAATAAGAGTAAAAACAAAACTGTGATTGTGGTCAATGCTTCCAATTAAATGTAAGTTTTTTATTTCCTAAAGCTTCTCTCGCTCCCCCGTCCCGCCCGAATAGATTCTGTGCCCCCCGCCCCCTCCAGTTTGAAACCTCTGCTCTATACCATAGCTTCATCCAAGCCAGGGCCGGCTCTGGCTAGGGCGGCAAAAAAGCCACCCGCCGCCTCCCCCCCCAGAGCGGCAGGGGAGGGCGCCGAGCAATCCCCCACCGGCCGGAGCGCCGGGGGGAGGGTGGCAAGCCCGCTGCGGCTCTGCTCTCCCCGGCGGCCAGAGCGCCGGGAGCAGGGCGGAGAGCCCGACTGGGGCTCTCCGCTCTCCCCGGCGGCCAGAGCGCCGGGAGCAGGGCGGAGAGCCCGGCTGGGGCTCTCCTCTCTCCCTGGCGGCCAGGGTGCCGGGGGGAAGGCGGAGAGCCCCCGGCGGCCAGAGCGCTGGGAGGAGGGCGGAGAGCCCAGCCGGGGCTCTCCACTCTCCCCGGCGGCCAGAGCACCGGGGAGAGGGCGGCGAGCCCGGCTGGGGCTCTCCGCTCTCCCCGGCGGCCAGAGCGCCGGGAGCAGGGCAGAGAGCCCGGCTGGGGCTCTCCGCTCTCCCCGGCGGCCAGAGCGCCGGGAGCAGGGCGGAGAGCCTGCCGTGGCTCTCCGCTCTCCCCTGCGGCCAGAGTGCTGGGGGGAGGGCGGAGAGCCCCCGGCGGCAGGAGCTCCGCGGGGAGGGCATCAGGAGCTCCGCGGGGAGGGCGGCGAGCCCAGTCGCGGCCCCGCTCTCGGACCGGAGCGCCCCGCCGCGCCGCCCCCCTCCAGGCGCCGCCCCAAGCACATGCTTGGTGGGTTGGTGCCTGGAGCCGGCCCTGATCCTGGAGCTTGGATTGCTTAGTTTTTCTTCTATTCCCCACCAGGTTGTGTCTGGCCTTCTCTAGATATGGACATTTCCTGCAGAGGATTGTCAAGTGTTTCATGTCACAGAAATAAATACCTGCGTGGCAGAAGCAAGAAGGGGAAATTACAGAGCTCAGTGAGAGCCCATTTGTGGAGAGCCATAATTGCTGATCCATTAACAGCACTAGTGACTAACGGCAATTAAAAAAAGGAGAGAGAAGTTGTGTTATCGGCAATAGCAACAACATGGTCTTTGTTTAAAGATTCAGTACACAAAAAAGTGCATCAACAGGCTACTGACTGTGGTCAGGGTTGTGTGTGTGTGTGTGTGTGAGACATTTTCAAGATGATCCTTTAAAAAAACTAGAACTGTTGTTATTAATATTACTGTAATTCACCTTTTAGAATTCATACCACTTTGCACTTAGAATGAACATTGGAAGGAGGATAAAAACTAAAGCCTGGTTTCAGAAAATAAGTTAAGGATTCTTTTTATAGAGAGATGGGCAAAGCCAGCTGGCTAAGACCTGGTTCACAATATGACTGGATGGGGAGGGTTGGCTGATGGGGAGCTACGCCAAACTCTGACTCTGGACTGGTGGGCCCATCTGGTGATAACCCATTCTAGATTCTGAATGTAGGCTAGGGATTGACAGCAAACTGGCCTTGGGATTACATGGACAGTTCATGATGAAGGGCTGGATTTTGACTCTGGCATTGGGGGGCAGGTGATGTGGACTGGATTCTGGCTGTGCATGTACAAGATAGCTGGAGGTGGCCTGGTCTGGATTCTACTTTAGACTGGTAAAGTGGCTCTGAATTCCAGTCCTAGAGATCATTCTTCATTCTCAGCCATGCCAAACTCAAGCCCAGTAGAGCCCTGAGAATGAGGAGGAGGCAAAGGGCATTCCAAGCCAGCTCTCTACCTCCCCGATCCTAAGGCTGGTCATGGGCTGAACTGTCCCTTGGCACAAGTTAGAGCAGCTACAGGACTATTATAATTTATGCCAGCTATAATAGTCCCTTAGGGACTATTCTGCTGGCCCAGAATTTCTGGCGTAGAATGTGTTTCTGCTGCATACCTTGCTGTTCCTGGCCTGTCCCTTTCATTGAAGTGATGGGGAGTGGATAGCGTAAAGGTGCGTGCAGTGCCATTCTTATGGACACAGAAGATATCTAACAGGAAACAAACTAGAGAGAGACAGGAAGACAGACTGAGTCTAGGGATTCTCTCAGCAAGAGTCTGACTCACGTTTCATTTGTTATGGAATTGATGCAGTAGTGAAAGAATAGAATTTAATGGAAACCTGAGGCCCCTTGCTTCTTCGAGAGTGCAGGGGGAGTCCCCAGCTACTCTATCAAGGGCAGCTTTAAGAGCAGTGCAATGGGGGACTTAGTTTGGGCTCAGGATCTGGCCCTAGTGTTTTACACAAAAGCTCAAGTTTTTTCCAGTGGGGGGTTAGAACTTCCAATGTTAATAGAGGATGGTGACTAGATTTTTATTTTTCCATTGCTCACTTTAGGATAGTCTATTTTGTGCGCCATGGTGATGGGAATGTGTGCTTACGAGAGCAAGATAACTAACTGAACACTGTTGCCTAATGTAAGCACAATCTATTGATCAGGGAGAAGGTATCGCAAATAGAATATTCTTATTCTCTACAGTATATTTTATTCTCTCCCTATTTTCCTTAGAAGGCGCAATGATCTCCTATAGCCACTGCTTGAATCTCTAATGATATGTAGTGTGGAACATGGGCTCACCTTACAGGAGCTGCGATTTTGGCCACATGATCATGGAGAAATGAGGAAGTAGTAAGAAAGGCAAGCTCTAAAGGGAAAGCCCACTTTTAATTATATGCTTGTACCACTCTCGTTTGACTGTATTTTTGATGCCTCCTAGATTCAACAACGAGTGGTTCTCTAAATAGCAATGGTAGATTATATCGCACTTACACCAGGACAGTTTACGCTCCCAGCCTTTGCCTCTGGTAAGATGTGTTATGAATCAATAATACTCTTTCTTTTTCCTTTTTTTAACGGACCAAACTCTGAATAGTGTTTCGTGTTTTGTTCTCAGCCGCTCATGTTTCTGGGTTTTGCACTGCAGAAGGAGAGCATAGATGCTGAGTTGGAAAAAGCAAGATCTGCAAGAGGGGTCCCATGGTTTCAGAACACAGGAGTCAGCGGCGTGAGTGGGAGCAGGAGAGTCACTATTTCATTGCATAGACAGGAAAAATCCAGTCTTAGATTGTGTATGTGACTGCAGCCCATGTATCCTGGAACATTTCCGGGGCTTGCCTCTTTGGCCCTCCATGCTCCCCCGAATTGTACTTTTATGACTGTAACAAGATGGGGAACATGGCAAGAGTAATGAGAAGGGAGGCAGGGCTACACCAGCTGGTGCTTGTTAATCTGAGGCGACCTTCGCTGCTGGCCTCATTGGCCCTTTCCTTTTATGCCTCGGTTATAATGCAGTCCAAATAACACTGATTCTGATCAAACAGGGGCTTAATTGAGACCTTCTCCACTCATTGCCCAGGCTGAAAGGAGGGACTGCGTCACGGGTGGCAGGGAACAACAGGCAGCTGTCTCTGCATTTGCCCTGAGCTGCTTATCTGCAGAGCAGCAAGAGCTTCTCCATTTAGGGCAGTGTTTGCTTTGCCCAACTGTGGAAGTGTGATAGGGGCTGTGATGAGACACATGTTCCCCTCCAGCCCCTTACGTCAGAGCTGTGTGCGTGTGCACTTGACTCTGCACAGACAGAACCTGGTCTGCGTGCCATGTAAGATGGGGGCTCTAAGAATCATCTCATTCTTGCTGCCTGAGCATGGGTTTTCTTAAAGTCAGCAAAGCAACGTGTACCATAAAAACAAATGCCAACGTGTCTTGTGTGCATGTAGGCTCCCTTGTTAGCCGGGACCTTGCTGTCTAGCGATTCTTGTATGTGCCCTAGCGTGGAATGGCATCAGCCTGACAGAAGAGCAATCTGAAAGAAAGAAAGAAAGAAAGAAAATTCCACCTCTGAAACATCAGGCCAGCACAGAAACCCATCTGTGAATGCCACCCCAAACCAGATCTAATCAGTCTTTTCTCTGCTTCTAGGGGGGTTGGCTTCCAGGGAGTTGCACCACTGTAATGGAGAGGAGAACCCAGGAGGTTCTGCTGTGCCTTGTCTGTTGCACAACACACAATGCCCTTTTCACAGAGGTAGTACACAGCTGGCACTCATCGACAAACCCCTGCATTCCTCCCCCCATCTCTTTCTTTGCACATGCACACACACATACAGACATACTTAGCCTGTCCCTTCTTGTGTCTCATCATAGATAGGAACCCCCCCTTCTTGCATCCTAATCCCTTCATTTCCTTTGAAAAACCAAGAGGAATGATTGGATTTCACTTGGTAATTTGCAAAAAAACAAGCGCCAGGCACGGATGCTGATATTGTTGATGGTGCTGCAATTACACCACGTTCCTGTCAGGAACGCCCCACTCATCACCCCTGCGAGGTTATTTCTCAGCCAATTTCAGGAATAAATGGCTCCCATTCTCTCCCTAATGGAAGACCACTTGAAGGGATGATTTGGTAGGCAGAGAAGGAGGCAACTTAGTGGGTGTCCTAATGACAGGTTATCAGGCACAACAATCCCTCTCACATTACTAAGCATTAGTGAAAAAACTACGCAAAGAAGTGCTAATTCTCCAGCATTTCAAAGGGACCAGCATGCTCTGGGGTAACAACCCTTTCGGAGCATGCACTGGACAGGTGTAAAGATAATTTGGGAAGAGGTGAGCCTAGAATTTGTGCTGATTATTATTGTTTGTATTGCAGTAGCACTTTGGAGACATCATCCTGGACTTGAACCCCACTGTGCTAGGTGCTGTACAAACACAGAACAAAAAGACAGACTTTTTCCCAAAGAGCTTCCAATGTAAGCTCTTCTGCCTCAAGAACATTCTTATTAACATGTATATTGCAGTGGGGCCTACTAGTTGCAACCAGATTGGCCGGCATTGTGCTAAGAAATGTGCAAACACATAATAAAGGACAATCCTTGCCCGCAAAAGCTGACATCTGCTGGCAATAATTTTAATTAAGTTAAACTATGAGGTTATAAAGAAGGTGAAAAATGAAAAAAAAAAAGCAACCCATGTCTTCCAAAATATGACAGATCTTGAAAATCTTAAGCTATAGGCAAAGCAGCTGGCTAATGCAAGAACCAAACCTTAGTCCCAAACTTGATATTGGGCCCATCACTAGATCTTTATGGTTCATAAAAGTCTGGCTAACTGTTGGGTGCTTATTTGAACCAAACCAACAAGGTCTGAGATTTCCCAAAAGTGACTGGTGATTTTAGATGTCCAACTTCAGACCCTCAAACGGGTCTGATTTTCAGAAAGAATTAAGCACTCACCTTCTGAGAAGCAGACTCCTACAGTGTGTCTAACATTGAGCATCCAGAAATTCAGGCACCCAAAAATCACTGGTAGGGCTGTCCAGAAAACGAGATTAATGTTTGGTGAAAAATGTGAAGGTTTAGACATTTATTTTCTTTGTGCTTTGGAAGAAAAACTAGACCTTTCAAAACATTTATTGAAAAAAACAAGAAAGAGAGATCCCAGAATAAACTATTTCCAGTGGGAAGGGTGTTCACTTGGGATGTGGAAGACACAAATTCAAATCCCTGCTCTGTCTGATTCAGAGCAGAAACTTTCACCTGGGTCTCCTACATCCCAGGCAAGTGCCCTAATCACTTAGCTATTCTGGGGTAGGCCTCTCTCTGCCTGACCAGAAATTCCATCCTGGACCCAAGGAAATCTTTTCAATGAAGCAGCATTTTTTAATGAAAAACCACTTCATTGAAAATTTCCTGACCAATTTTAATCACTAGTCACTTAAGGTGGAGGTGGTTATGTGAGAAACTGACAATGTCAGACTTTTCTTCTGTTTCTCTATCTCTGGATAGATTGCCTACGACTGGAATCCAGAGCCAATTTACCAGTCTAAAGTAGAATCTCCCCTCAACACCTTCTTGTGGGAGACCTGGAACTGGCTGGTCCTTGAGGTAGGGAAAACATTAACTAATCAGACCTGCCTTGCTCAGAGTGGGGGAGGAAGTGAAGGGCATCTGCTGCCCCTCCCCCAGGGTGCTTTAGCCTATTTTTATTTCCCCATCTGTTCTTGCTTGCATGTCTCAAGTTGAGTCAACTTGCCCCTTTACTCAGAGGATCACAGGGAGATTGACAGTGCCACTTCCAACACTGAGCCCAGGAAGGACAGAACTGCCTTGTTGCCTCTAGCAAATGATCAGCTCTTTTATGTTTATTGTAAAGATAGTGGTTTAGGATGATAAAAAGCAAAGCCACTGATAGCATTTAAGCTCTAGAAAAGTTTCATAGGGGGAAAAAAAGAGTGGGAGTGGTTAGACAGGGGAGGGTCCCCACCAAAGGAATCGTGGTCATTAGAAGCTGCTCCTGCCTAGTGAAGGGAATAGAGGACCCCAGGGGCTGTTCCTTAGCTGCTCCACCCTTTTCCCCTAATCTCACTCAGGCAGTCATAATTTTGAGGTGTTTGGTGTCAGGGCGACAGTGACATTTGCCAGGTTTTTAGAGCAATGTAAAAGAACATATTAAAGCTTTGGTTAGTCTATGTATCTCCCTAATCCTGATCCACTTCTGACTCTCGCAAGGATTAAAAACCATCCTGAGCTTTCTTTCTCTTCAGGGAGGTCCTATGCTTCATCCCCATGACACAAAATCCATTTTTATTATCGAGTGGAGTGCCCCAGACTGAATGGGCCAGGTCCTCAGCTATTAGAAATCACTCAGCTCTGGTGAAAACAATGGAGCTATGTCAGTTTACACTAGAGAGATGCATGTCTCATTACAGCTTCACCGAGCATTGGGGGAGGATTCTGCAAGAAAATATACAGGGTCTCAGGGAAAGGATCCCTAGTTTTTACTTTGGGAGCCCATCCCATCCCCCTCATACCAGATGAGTGACTTGGGAAGTCAGAGTTTGGGCAGGGGGCCTGAAATCAGCTGCATCTGCAACAGCAAAATACATCATAGGAAAGTGTTAAACTAAGCTTCCGCCATTCTATTATCGAAAAGAAAAGAATCAAAAAGGAGATAATCCTTGTTTAAATATCACAAGCGGCAGCTGAGTCAGTGGGAGCCTTAGGCTGGAAATGTCAGGGAGGAATTTAGATTTTCGGAGCAGTTGCTAGCCTGCAATTATCATAAGTCACTTATGACGACCCCTTGACCTTCATTGCCCCCACCTGCACATCCATAGCAGTGGGAAGAGGAAGTGGAGACAAAACACATGGCCCTAGCAGTGGCTGATAAGGCAAATTGAACAGGATCCCAGTTTAGGTACAAGACAATTCCCTTCAGGCTACTGCAAGGTTGGTGCGTGTGTGTGTGTGTGCGCGCGTGTGAGACGGACAGCGAAAAAGATGGGGGAGGGAGGAAGCACAAAGAAGGCAGGAGAATAGGGGAAGAAGAGAGAGAAATGGAGGCAGGGAAGGAGACAAAGGAAGAAAGTGGGAAAGAGATGGCAGATGAGGGAGATCATGGGCTAACTCCAGATAAAGGAGGGATGGACTAGCGGAGGCTGCTTCCAGCATCCGATTGCTTTTAGAGTTATTTTAAAGGTGGGGGTTGAGGGAAAGGAAGAGAGTTTCAACAAAGCCAATTTTTCTTCTGCATCATCTCTTTCTCTGGTACTCCTAATGTCCTTCTCTGACAACAGAGACACTCTCAGATTGCAATTTAGCATGGTACTGTGTTAAGTAGGTGGGAGCATCTCTACTAACTCCTCTTGCTGGAGGTTGGGGTGTCAAAAATCTCAAGACTGCCCATTCCTGTTAAACATACCCATGGAGGGCTGGGGTTGATTGTCACCAAATCAAACTCCCAAGGCCAGCTCTCAGCAAGATGAGAAGACATTGCTAGGCACTGTGAGGAAGGTATTTATTTACTACCTGGGCTCTTTTCACTCCTGGGCATAGCCAGCTGGTACACAGCTGAATGAATCATTTAAGGGTAATGGTCTTCTTGTGTTAAGACCTCTGAGATGGCTCCTGCTTGGTGGTTTTGTAGCAATGGGGCACACATACTGGATCAAACTACATTGCCTAGTCACTTTGAAATAGCCCCAAAGTGCAGTCACCCCAAAAACTTCCTATAAGGCACCATGGAGAATTCAGGAAGCTGATAACTGAAAACAAAGTCCCACTTCAATGGCCACCCAAATCATCCTTTGTTTTATTTTTATTTGTCTGCATGTTTGGTAATATTGCTTGGGGAGGGTCTCTCTTATTAAAGAGGTACCTTTCTTTTGGCGTTGAGCGATAATGGGTCTCAATCTTGATCTTGCTTCCACTTGTTTTACGCAGGGGAATCTGTTAATTTCAGTGGAGTTACTCCTATTTTGCATCAGTGTGGATGAGACCAGAATTGGATCCCATTTTTACCTAAGGCTCCCAGGTAGGTTTTGGGGACAGCTGAAATTGAAAGGGGAGGGAGGAACATGAAATCATAGTGAGTTCTGGAGAATGTTTTGTACAAACGCACCTTCGTCCTTCCAAAAGACCCTGATGGCTGAGCCATCACACATACCACAAGGCAGGAAGTATTTCAAAATATAGGTTGTAGGTGTCTCTCTGCATTCTGTAGCTGCATTACATGTGGCGATGTTCCTAGTTCTACAGCTTCCTTGGACCTACTGGTATATCCATTCTGTTTCTACACTGACTCATTACTAGATTGGACAAAGTACTGTAGAGTCATAGATTTTGAGGCCCAAAAGAGCCATTAGATCATCTAGTCTGACCCCCTGTATGACACACAGCATAGAATTTTTTCCAGTTATTCCCATATTGAGCCCAGTAACTTATGTTATATCTCCCAGAAAGGCATTCAGTCTTTAGTTGAAGACTTCAAGAAATAGGGATCCCACCACTTGCGTTGGTGGCTTGTTCCAAAGGTTAATCAACCTCACTATTAAACATTTGTGTCTTATTTCTAATCTGAATTTATCTGGCTTTAACTACTAGCCATTGGTTCTTGTTAATGCCTTTCTCTGTTCGTGTAGGGAGCACTCCTGTAACAGCAAAGGTTATAGAACATATACCCTAATAAGAATCAGATTCACCATTGTGTTACTCCAATTTTACATTGATATAAGTCCACTGAAATCAACCATCATACACCAGTATAAAACTGCAGTAATGCAATGGTGAACAATGCCCAAGTCTTTTTGGTCCTTAACGCCCAGGAACTTGGATCAGCAAATCACTTTTAATATATCCCAAAGGCACAAAAAATGGGCCCAAAGTTTGGATTAAAAATGAACTATCCCTAACCCTGAGTGGGTTGAATGAGGCTTGTCACTGGTAGACAGATGTCCCTCTTTTTACAGATAAAGAGGAACACAATAATGTTTTCTCATGCTCTTTCCCTTTTATTTAACTCATGAAAATAACTCATGATTCAGCTGGTGTGAATCAATGTAGCTTGCATGGACTTCATTGTGAAATACCGTTGGCAAATTCTGATTCAGAATTAGTTGAGTCTACATAATAAATCTCATCCATTCAATGCTGTATGTAAACCATCTTTCTATTACCATATAAACAAACATCTGTATGAAGTCAATATGGTGCTATTTCCATATGATCTGGGACTCCTAGCGTAGCCTTTGATCCTAAAATTATATCAGACCTTTTGTTTGACAGATGGATCATTTTCATTCTCTGACGCCTGAGGAGAGACCTATCAAAGCGGGTAAGAGTGGGTTATTTTCTGTGCACTCAGAAGTAGTACTGAGCTGCATTTTACTGTCATCTGCTCCTATTGTCTTCTTGGCTGACATGGAGCTGCCATTCAAAAAAAATGAGAAAAAGGGGTGGAAGGATTGAGGGGGAGGGAACATATATATTTAACAGAAATTACATGTTACTGACAAGGAAGAGCATTCAGCAAACACTGACAAAAACACTGCCAGTGATGGAAACCCATGGCTTTTTCCGTGGTTGCCACTTTCCATTTGCATCTGCAGTCAGATCCCAAAATGAGTTGCTGGGAAGCTCTGAGGGAAAGGGCATCTATAAATGAAGGGGTGAAATCCTGGCCCCCTTGAAGTGCATGGGATTTTGGCATCAACTTCGATGGGGCAAGGATTTCACCCGAAATCGTTTGCTGTAAATAGTGAACGGTGAAAGGGAGATGGAAACGGGTTTGTGAGCTTTGTTACTGGCTTTCCACTCCCCCTTCTGCTGCTGGCACAAATTATATAAATTATTTCCTGCTATAGAAGGCTCGGAAACAGTGGCCAAGGGTAAAAATTTCAGAAGTGCCCAAATGATTTAGGTGCCTGCACTAGGTGACTTATGCACTAAATACAAGAGCCTAAGTCTCATTGAAAGACAATGATTTTCAGAGGGTGAGGGCTCAGCACTTTCTGAAAATCAGGCCACTCTAAGGTGTCACATGCTGGGTTCCCAAACTCACTAGTCCTTTTTGGAAATCTTAGCCACTGCTTTGTATCAAAAATTACTCATTTTCTCCAGACACAAATGCATAGTCCATGTAGTGTAAGGTTTGCCACATCTGGTGGATCCTGAGGGGTTCCTGTGCAGAGGGAAATTCCCTGCTTTCTTTAAATGTACTGTTCATTGCACCATCCATTCTTGCACTTTTTGCCTACCCTGAAGAAAAGTGTTGGAAACTCAGTCTACTCTAGTTTCAGCCCAGAGCTGATTTCACATTTAGCGCATAAAGAATTACTTTCACCCTTTTTGAAAGTCCACTGCAGCACATTCAGTTTATGCCTGGTAGCAGGTAAGAACCTCTCAACTTTTCCTTTTTATCTATAGGCGGAGCCAGAGAGCTTAATATGCTAATGAATCTGGCAGCATTTAGGAACACACACTCAAATTTCAACTATAGATGGGGCCAGAGAGCATCTGTTCCCTGCAAACCTCCTAGTTCTGAGGCTTACAGCTAGAATAGGTACAAAATAAAGTGAAATGTGATTTTTTTTGCTTGCACACAGTATTAGGGAACAGTCTGCTGCGAGTGCCACAGGAGAAAGAGCGGAGATGCATTTGCAAAGCACTGTGAGGATGCACTACTTTTGAGTTTGTCTCCCTTTCATGACCAAGAGGATTTGCCCCTCGGTAGAAGCCTTGTGGGAGAAGAATCCAGCCAAATACTAAAGTGCTTATGTTGCTTTCTTCATTTACAAAGCTCTGGAGAGACATTAACCAATTATTCCTTACAACAGCACTAAGAAGTAAGAAGCCATGAAAACTATTAACCTAATCTGCAGAGGGGGGATATTAAGGCAGAGGGTTATATGACTTGCCCAAGGCCCCATAGTGAGGCAGTTGAGAAAGGCAGCCCCATGTTTGCTCCACTTGTTCATGTAGCTGCTCTGTAGATGTAATCAGCCCTGGACAATTGATTTCTTTTTTATTTCAGATTGCTTCTGATGTTTTGCCCTCTCAGCTTTTGGTATAAGGATAACCGTGTAACTGTTTTTACAGATGAGAGATAGTATTGCCAACTCCAAACGTTTAAAAATCCTGAGTCAAGCTACCCAAATTCATCAGTTGGGCTTAAAAATCATGAGATTTACAAATAAAATAAAATAATAATAGTAATTTGGGCTCTTCTTATTTGCCTTCTGGTTTCCTTTTGGCTATACTTGGATCACATTTTCAGGCTTTGCTCCACAGCCATTAGAGCTAGAAACTTGAAAGCTGAGGTTTTCATGCAATCACCTACAAAGAGTCCTGTGGCACATTATAGACTAACAGATGTATTGGAGCATAAGCTTTTGTGGGTGAATACCCACTTCGTCAGATGCAATCAACTGACTCCAGGAGCTGGAGCTTGCAGTAAAACATTAGCTATCATGAGACTCATCTTAGAATCATAGAGGAGCTGATCTCTATAAGGGGAATTAAGAGGTGCATAGGCCTTGTGCTGACTCTACACTGGGTTGAATTTTACTCTGTCTGAAATACCTGCTGTCCTACACAGGTGACAAATCAGAATCAACTAAGAATTTGGTGTTTATAGATGTGCGTTTTTTGTTAATGGCTCCTATGTGGTGGACTATCACAGGACACTGGAAGGCATCAGAGAGGATTGATGGAAATATGGGCAAACTTATGAACTCTCCAGAGATCTCACAGCATTTTGATGTCATCAGGGAGCAAAACTATCTCCTCTACTATTTAGTTATTTAATTATTTTTTTTGCTGTATCAGTGCTCTTACAAGCGGCATTTTGGGGAAATATCTACATTTGCTGTGTGGGGGTGAGAACGTGACCAATTAGCTTTACAATTCTGAAAGGTTCCAAGGGAAGGTACGCTTTATTTTGCCTCCTGCCAGCTGCCTGTCTGTTCGCTGCCCATATTTCCAAAGACCAAATGACACTTAAGTGCTTCCCCATTGATCCAAGAGGAAAGCGTTGTTTTGGATTCTGCAGTGACGGTAGAATCATCAATATGATGTTTCTGAATTCTCGCTCAGATGCTCCTTGGCCATTTCCTGGCTCTTGTTAATGTTAATTGCTGCAGCATTTCTCCCTCTGAGGCAGAAAGTGAGAGATTGTTGGGTTTTTTCTGAGACATCAAGACTGAGTTCTAAGCTACGGGGTCATGTGAAAACACTGATTTTGCATGTGTTCTTGGGGGGAAAAGTTCACCCTTTTGCTCAGAGCCATGTTATTATCCTCCCAACAGTTGACTGGTGTGAAATTTTCACAAAATGGCAATTGCCCATTGAACCATGTGTGGTTTCAATATTTGGCTTGTTTCATTGCAAAAACTAAGCTTTATGAGAACAAAATTTTGAATTTTAATACCATCAAGAGCTGTGCTTGAAAACAGGATCATACATGAGTAAAACCAGGCCCATTTTCATTCCAAAATGTCCCATCTTTGAGAAGGGGAAAATTTGTAGAAATTTATCATAAAATTGAATCAGTTTCACAAATTGTAAAACCTCAAATTATGAGGTTTTCAGATACTGGTCTACACTACAGGGTTATGTCAAATTTAGCCGCGCTAGGTCAATTTAAAAATGACTGCGTCCACACAACCAACCCCGTTCCGTCGACCTAAAGGGCTCTTAAAATCGACTTCTGTACTCCTTCCTGGCGAAGGGAGTAGCGCTAAAATCGACATTGCTGGGTCGAATTTGGGGTAGTGTGGACGCAAATCAACGGTATTGGCCTCAAGGAGCTATCCCAGAGTGCTCCATTGTGATCACTCTGGACAGCACTTTGAACTCCAATGCACTAGCCAGGTACACAGGAAAAGCCCCGGGAACTTTTTTATTTCATTTCCTATTTGGTCAGCGTGGCAAATTCAGCAGCACAAGGGACCATGCAGTCCCCCCAGAATCATAGAGCGTAGAATGCTCCCCCTATCATCTCCATCCCTGAGGTTATTGCAGATTAGAAAGTGAAAAAAGTTGGGACGAATGGAGGAGGCCCAAAGCAGCATTTAAAAGGTGGTGAAAGAAGGTCAGATAGCCAGTAGCACGGAAGGAGGATAAAGAGTACATGGGAGCATTACAAAGCCAAGAAGTATGCAAAAAGACCCTTTCTTTCTCCCTTCTGTGTACTACACATCTAGCATGTGGCCAACATCCTTGCCTCTCTGGCAGTATATGAATTGTGAATCTGTTTCCCTGCCAGAGCCTTGTACGTTTAATGAGTTCCCAGTCTTTGAACACAGTATGATCCATTGACAGCAAAGCTCTAGGGCCAAATTCCACCTCCCCACCTCTGAGCATGGTAAGATCTGCCCATCAGCATCCTAGTGACCTAGTGCACAGGAGAGCAGCTCTCCATGTTGGATTCACACACCATGCCAACTGCCTGTCAAAACCAACTTGTCCAGGGTACAGTGGTTTGGCCTCAGAGGAGCCTCAGAAGTTAGAAAAGCTTTGCTTCTAACAAAACCACCCTGAGCACAAGGGGACAAATGCTAAAAGTCATGGTTTGCTAAATAATAGGTGGCAGTAAAGTCAATGTAGATGTGGATTTTAATTATATTCTTTTCCTGTTCCTCCAGTCCCAGGGAGGTTGCCAATGACGCTGAGCTGTGAGGTATCATTATGTGCTATTAAACTCTTTTGTGGCATTCAGTGAAGTTGAATGGAGCTGTGAATGGAAAAAGCACGATTTGATAGAGCTGGCTAAACTCTGTTGTAATTGCTTAAAGTGGCAGACTATAATTATTCAAGACTATGGAAGGAGGGGGGAGAGAGAGAACCACATGGGGAACTGAACTCCAAACATGGTCATCAGTAGAACACTGTATTGTGCACTGTTGGTCATATGAGATTTCATCCCATTGAATGATCAGTAGGTACTGGTCACTTTCACAGTAGTATATATCAGCTCTTTAAAGCATATAGGGCTAGTTCCTTGGATCTCGTTGGGCTGCACGCAACGTAGGAGCTGAGGCTGGGGGAAAGGTGGTGCCAAGAGCTTAAATGAGTGCTGCTGTGTTCCCAGTGCTCTGCCTCTCCCATGACAAGGGCACTCAAGGTTGCCAAGAGAATTTTTATTAGGAGAATGTGACACACCGTATCTCAAAGTAGCATCATTCATATATAGGTGTGCTATTTCATACAAAGTATGCCATGGAAGATATCATATGAAAGGTCATGATCTCCTGAAATTCATTATTCTGTCAAAATATGTATATCGTTAGTGTGTATGAAGTTATGACATGTTGCTGTATTGTTACTGAAATACGTTATCAGTTTGGGAGTCGTCCACTGCTAGTTCTCCAGTGACAACAAAGGAGGTGATCCACACCCAGGCAGGTGTTAAACAACCATTAATCAGCAGGGGTATTGTAAATAAGAGGTTTATAGTTCTGTAAGAGAGTTGCGCAAGCACCACAATGGGGATTACCCAACTCAGGGACTCAGCAAAGCCCACCAGGACATGTCTGGGATAGTATGTTCCATTTTTCAGGTACATGGACTGAGGGTATAAAATAAGAGACAGTGGCATCATGTGATTATCTTTCTCCTCGCTAACCTATGGTGGAAGCAACAAGAACAATGGGAAGACAGACTTGAACTGAGGAGACTGGTCCCAGGCTTAAAGGGAAAGCCTATGTATTGAGGACTGTAACCTACCTGCAACATCCAGTGAGGTGAGAAAAACTGCTTGATCTAAATACTGCCTAGTTTAATAAGGTTTAGGATTAAGACTGCATGCTTACCTTTTATTTTCTTTGGTAACCATCTCTGACCTTTTGTGCCTTTCACTTATAATAATATAAAATCCCTCTTTCTGTAGTTAATAAATCTGTTTTATATTTTACCTAAAACAGTGTGTTTTGGTTAAAGTGCTCAGTTTACAAAGGCTAGTGTGGGTCCTCTCCACATTGAGGGAGGGGTGGACTGGGTAATGAACTTACACTGGTCAGGCTTCTGATCAGGACAAGACGGTACAGTTCTGGGGTACAAGGCTGGGGGCTTGGGAGATTTGCTGGGGACTTTTTCTGGGTGCTTCATGAGTGGTGCAGGGAGCTTTCATGCAATTTAGCTGGCTGTGGGGCTCCATGTGCTGTTGTACTGAGTGATTCAGTGCTTGGAGAGGTTTGCTGCTTGTCACTAGCAACCAGTTCCAGGTTGTACCCCAGGATGAGGGTGTCTGATTTATTTTTGACTTCCAAGAATGGCAAACATCCTGCCTGAATCCTTTTGGGGAATGGGACTTTGTGATATTTGAGCGGGAAGCAGAGCTTTGGTTTACATGTGGGCTCCTAACACAATGCCAACTGCTTTATTAGAGGACAGACGACAACATTTTCCTAGGAGGGACAGCTTTCCCAACTCCCATGCTCTCCAGGCTTCTCTACACATATAAGCAGGTTCCCACTGTTCAGCATATTAACACTAATAGACTCAGCAACATGTCATCCTAATGATGCATCAAGGAAGGCCAAATCCAGTCCCCTTCAGGTGGACACACCTTTTCCAAAAAGAAAAACAGAATGATCTGTGGCTTGCTCTGATGCCACAGCAACTCCCAAAGAGGCGGAGGGGCGCCAGTGAAACTCCAGTGTAGGGACTATGCCACAGAACTAGAGGGACAGTGTGGTCTAAGGGATATGGCACTGGATTGGGACTCAGGTGACCTGATTCTATTCCCAGCTCTGCCACTGATCCGCTGTGTGATCTTGGGCAAATCACTTCACCTCTGTTTCCCCTGTGTCTATGTTCTCTATTTAGACTGCATGCTCTTTTTGGCAAGGACTGTTTCTCCCTCATGTGTATGCAAAGAACCTAGCAAAATTTGGCTCTGATATCAGTTGGGGCCTCGAGGTGCTACTGTAATACAAATAATTAAAAACACCACCACTGCAAAGGAATAGTCAGTCAGAGGTGCTGGTCTCAAGCAGAGGACACACAGCCTCTTCAACGGATGGTTTAAATGGCTTCTGTTGGAATGGAAGTATTTCCCCCCTCCCCTTTTTTTTCTTGCTTTGGTGTCTTGAGAGCATTTGTTTTTCAGTGAAGGGGCCATGTAATCCCACATTCAGTCTGTGGTATAGTGAGGAGGAATGTACCAGTTACTAATAGTTTGGATATTCTACAGTCATGTTTAGACCAGTTGGTGAATGGTAACACCAACAAAAGTGCACTCCCTACCATCCCGCTTCTGAAATATCAAATGAGTTCTGCCTTTGAGGTCAATTCCTGAGTCTTTACGTTATGCGTCTGGCCCCACTGAGCCAGCACGCCCTTTCGGGCACTGACAGGAGGTGCTCTTTCACAGGGGCTCTGATTCAGCTAGGAGCCTGGGTGGTTAGTGATGAGCAACCTAATGGTGCTACCAGTAGCTATAGGAGAATGTGATGCATTTGAGACCTGATCCAAAGCCCACTGAAGTCAGTCGGAATCTCTCCATCCACTTCAATTAACAGTGGCTTAGGCCGCTGGTGCTTTAGTAGTACCTTGGGCCTTTGCACGTGCTGCCTAAGGCCATGGGCATAAAAGTTCTTCCGCTACTGGGTGGGGTTTCTAAGAAGGCTTGATGGGCTGTAGAAGAAGTAATATAGCTATGCTGTTATATACATGATTTGGGGGGCATTAAGAGATACCAAGTAAAACACTAACTGCTTGCATGACTCTCAGGGCACTGCCCAGAAGGTAAGCTCTTTGGATAGGTGTGATGCTGGAGACTTAGGCCAATTCTAGGCCTATGTATCAGCTGAAAGCATCAGGCAAAACGCTGGTGGAATGTTATTAAAATTAAGTTGTTAAAATTGAAGTAAAGTAAAATATGTAGTGTTTGGACTTTCCTAAATGCTGATGATCTGATAACTGTAATATGCATATGTTAATCTCTGTATTTCTCATGTGAAGAGTAACATCTGTGCATGCGTTTTACATAACTCTCACACGGCTGGGACACACCGCACGAGAACAAGAGCCATTAATCATTGCAGAGTTTCACCCATAGAAACGACTATACCTCTTAGGGGAAGAATGGTCAATTGATACCCATTAAAAAGCAACATGTTCTCAATACACTAGGTAGAAACCAGTGTACAGGACAACAGAGAAGAGGAAACTCCCACCCAGGGATGAGTCATTCAGGATGACTTCACTGAAGAATTACCTCATGGACTCCTCCCCATCACCTTGTTCATCTGTAAGCCTAGGTTCCGAATAGGCACATGGCAGGGTTTTCAGATAAAAGCTGCCTAGGAGAAGGAAATCAGATTCTTTTTACCAGACTGGATCTTAAGAGGGAAAGACTTTGTGTGCCAGATAAAGGACCCCTAGCTTCCACAGCTGGGATAAGCCTCAGAAGCTGAACCTATGAGATTGTTACTTTGAACAGAAGTTTTATAAGATAATAACCTAAGTTTGGCTTGGTCTGTCTGACTGTTTAGTATTCTTAGCATTGTGCAAATATCTCTTGCTTCATTTTCATTTAATTAATAAAGCCTAAATAAGTTTATTACAGGATCAGACTGAGCATTGCCTTATTGGATAAAGGAGGGAAATCTAACGAAGAACTGACCCGTGACATGTTTCTAGTCCTTTGGGAACAGAGGAAATTGGATTTTCTGCTATATTACAGTGAAAGGGGCCTAATATCACAGGGGTCCACTTACTTAGAGCCAAGAGGGACTGGGGTTTCCAAGGGGACTGTTTAAATTCTATATGAAGGCTGGCAAAAAGTCTACAGAGTTAACAACCAGTGTGGTTAGCTAGTGTGTTTGAAGAGTCAAAGTCACAGCTGGCACTGGGCTATCTTCCTTGTTATTGAACAGTCTGCCCTGAAGTGGAACCCACAGTCTTCAGATACCAAGTGGCATGTCAGTAGGGACTGCCTTTTTGTACTATGTTTGTACAGCGCCTAGCACAATGGGATCCTGCTCCATGGTTGGGGCTCCCAGGTGCTATGGCAATACAAATAAATACATACTAATATCCTTGCTCAGCTAGGGCCCGATCCAAAGTCAATGGGTGTCTTTCCATCGACCATCATGTGCTTTAGATTAGGGCCATAAAGTATTAGGAGTGTGGTCTTTTCAGCTGAGTGCCCCCTGGGCAGTTTAGACAAGCATACACTAGACAAGCAGATTTGTCCCTGCATCCAGGATACTTAATAAGGGCATTTATTACAAACATTTATTTAAGATGTATGAACAACCAAATTAATCCACCCAAAATGCCTGAAGTAACAGACACTTTCCTGCTATTTCTTCTGTATCATCAGCACTAGGATCCAACAGCAGGTGAAATGAACATCCAAAAGACAGACCAACAGTGTTGTGTATGATAATGCCATTTCCTTAATCTCTCTCAGCTCTGGCTTACCCTTTAGTAAGGCACAGTCAGAGTTGCTTTCCCTTTTTCGGACCAGTTCAGATAAGCTGCCTCCAAGGGTGTTAGCAGTTTCCACTTCTGCTTCAGGAATAAGATCCAATAAATCCCTTTATACACATGCACCATCCCTGTATGAACATGATGCCTATACACACGGAGAGAAATCTGTGGCCTGAACATCAGAAACATAGCGCTAGAGAACGAGCGCTCTTGCTTCATCTTGAATCCCTTTCAAATGCTTTCTAAAGAAGTGCTCTTCTTTCTTCCCGAACAGGTTCATTATTTAGTCAAATAGTGGTGGAAACCGCAGGCAGGCATGGTTCTGGTGGGGCCAATGTTTAGCTAGGCACACACACAAAAATTACATTTGACATTAGCACTAATTGTACACCCAATGGAATAGATGATTAACTGAGACACAGAGACACCAAGGGATGGAAATGTCAGAGCCGTAGGCGGTCTCCTAGCAGGTGGGGGTTGGTTTTCATTAGTGCACTTCTTGTTTGAATGGGCTGTCCCGCTCCTCTCTGAACTGGAGAGGGGTCTGACCCACCCTGAGAGAATGGATGGTAGAAGAAGCTGATCTTGTGATTAAGAAACTCACCTGAGGCTTGGGAGCTCCAGCTTCAATTCCCAGCTCTTCGTGTGACTTTGGTAAGTCGCTGAATGTCTCTGTGCCTCAGTTTCCCATGTCTGATAATGGGGTAGTGATTCTTTTGTCTGTCTTGTCCATTTATATTGTAAGCTGTTTGGTTCAGGGACTGATGCTCACTGTATGCTTGTGCAGCACCTAGCACCAGGGGGCCTTGGTCTCAGCTGCAGCTTCTAGGCAGTACTGTAATGCAAATAATAAATGCTAGATGAAGCCATACTTAGACTCCTGCTCATCTCTAGTCCAAACTTGAACTAAGGTTGAGGCATCAGTAATAACTGCTTAAGAAGCACAATTTGGGAAGCAGGGGAGCTGGACTGATGGGCCATAGCGACTGTGCAACCCACCACTATGGCGGGAAGCCCAACTGGGGAATTCAGCTCCATGAGGCAGGGGCTGGGTGTGCTGCAGAAAGCGTGCACCAGATCTTGCCAGGAAGCTATAACTTGTGTTGCAGTGCAGCCATGACCCACTCCTCCTGGCAGATGCACTGAACAGTACTAACTGTCTCCAAAAGGAGCTGCACCCAACCCTCCTTGTCCAGAAGGAGACTCACTCATGGTGAAATCTTCATCAACTTTCCCCTCCTACAAGCTGTGTCTCCAGCTCTTCCCATGGCATTACTAAGAAGATGATGAGGTACCAAAAGGCAGCACCACCCCAATACATTTTTATTGCATGGAGGCACAAATAAGAGGGTTTCAGCTGAATGCCAGAGGAAAGGTGGGTGTTAAAGAACTTGCCATTTTGTCTCCATCCCCAAGTAGCACGTCCCTGAAACGTCTCTCTCTCCCAGGCAGCTGCCTGTATGCATTGCCTTTAGAAACACCCATTCAGCACTAGAAGGAGTGGAAGACTCCTGGGGAGTGGTGGCAGAGACTTTTAGAAAGGATATAGTTAAAAAAAAAAAAGGCCAAATTGTGGTCAATTGAAAAGGGGATAGAAGAAACAAAGGAGAAAGGAAGAGGTGAGTCACTTCAGTTTGAGGGACTGGCCTCTCCTGGACAGAAATTTTAAATTCCATCTCCATGAGCATTCAGACCTGGAAATCTTTTTATTGACTATGGGAGAAATCCTGATCTATATTGAAGTTGATGGGAATTTTGCCACTGATTTCAATGGGTCCCAGATTTTACCCTAGTTTCACTCTATTTCTCCCAGCAGATGCCTCTAAGGAAATCCTAGATAACTTTTTCACAAAATGAATAATTAGTCTGTGGAACTCATTGCCACAAGATAACATGGAGGTTAAGAGCTTAGAGTTCAAAAAAGGATTGTTTTTTTCATATGGCTAAGAATATCATCCTGTGATGGGGAATGTATTCCATACTGTCATGAAACAGATAACTAGAACTACTGAGCTCAGGGTACCTGGCCTCAGCTGGTGGGTGGGCCAGCCACAATTATTGATCAATCCAAGCTGTGGGTTAATATAAAGAAAGGAACTTGACAGTAGTGAAGGATCTGTAGGGAAAGAGACAGGAACTCTGCAGTCACCCTCTGGGACCAGAAAGAGCCCGAGGAGGGTTGTGGGGTGTTTAAGGTTATACTGTTAGCTTGGGATTTTGTTGGAGATTCCAGGGGAAAGCCTTATGAATCTTGGCCCTGATAGAAGGGTGAGCCTAGAGAGGTTGTGAGGGAGAAGGCCAGAGTAAGGTGAAGGTAGGAAGAAGCAAGTAGTTTGAAGTAGCAGACCTTGGCTGCTGGTTATAGGATCTCTGGGCTGGAACCCAGTATAGTAGGACAGCCCAGATCCTGTCACTGGGAAAGGTGGTTTGAAGGCTCTAAGAAGCAGACATGGATGACAGAGAGCCCTGAGAAATGGGAGTGAGGACCCCAAAGCCCAGAGTTGGGGGTGAAGATCTGCTACAAGGTCTTGGACTTTGTTTGTTGGACTTTTCTGGTAACCTGAAAGGAGTGGACTTAAATTGTGATCTGGCCAGAGGGCCAAGTTATGGGTCTGCAGGGTCGGAGCAATGGTCAGCAGGGGGTACCAACTGGGGAGAGAGCTGCTATGCCACAGCTGGCCACATGGAAGCGCTCTAGCAGTGAGTGACCTCCTTTATGCATCCCCATAGCAGGAAGGATTGGACTTTGAAAGGGATAGTGGAACAAGTAGGAAGAATGGATGAACTTCAGTGAAGTCTTTGTTTGCACGTGGATGCAAGTGATCAAGAATGAGGCAAAAGGAATACAGAAAATATAACCCAACAGGTTCATTTGATCAGTACAATATTCTTGAAAGCTTTTCTGGTGGGGTCATCTGGTTTTAAAGCCAGTACTTTTCAGAGCATTCTTTATATATAATCTTTGATTGCTTTACATTTGTCTGCTAGAGAGACATTTAAATGACACTTTGTGCTCCCAGTTAATTTATTAAAAGCAAAGTACTTTGCCAATATCCTCTGTCCACTTGAACTGGTAGTTTAAAAATATACCGTCAACTGGAGTTGGTTTTGGTGGCTGGTTTATGCCCACCATCCCCTACTAAAAGCTACTCCAAGAAAAGCTCTGCTTTTCCAAGTGTGTGGTAGTGCTAAGTTGCCAACATGAAAGTGGGTTAAGTCTTCCTTATTTAAAGGCAGATATTAGACTTGTGTGGGGGATGGAAATCCCCTTTTCCACAAAGAATTTGGGTTTTTTCAAAATTTGGCTTCATTCCAAATCTGAGTGAAACCCTAAAATTACAAAATTCTCCATATGCAGGAGAGTTTTTAAAAGGATGTTTGGTTCATTCACAGTAGTACACATTGTAATGTATAATATAATGCAGAATAAAAATATCTAAATTGAAAGATGTTTCCAAACAAAAAAACTGAAATATTTCATTCCAAAAATGAAACTGGATGTTTTGACATTGTCAAGTCTTCCCGCCCCACCATTTCTTCCTAAATGAAATTCCAGCAAAATGAATCCAATTTCATGAAACATTTCAATTTTGACCGAACTGCATATTCTGTCAGAATATGGTTCAAAGTTTCTCCAGTCAGCTCTAATTACAGATACCTCTCCAGTTCTCAATCTAACTATGGCTTCCTTAGTTAAACTTCTCTAGAAATAAGAGTCATACCATGGTATCATTATAAGAATGCATACGATAAGTTGGTCAGAAAAAGAATCTCAGAATTGTTACAGCTGAAAGAGACATATAGTCCATTCTCTTGTGCTGTCATTTAGCAGTATCCTAATACATCTAGACCATATCCCGTATTGGTTCAACAAATTATAACGTGAAGGATTCAAGTGACTTTTGATTCCATCACCTCTTTAAAAAGTTGATTCCATTCAATGGCTGTTCTTACCACAGGTCCTCATGGGTTATATTAAGATAATTGATCTCAATTCTCCGACTTTCTTTTAACTTACAATTCACCATCACAAAGTTCTACTGCACCAAGCTGGTAAGTTCAGGAAGCATTTATAGAAGGGAGTGTTAATTCCTCCTTAGGGGCTGCTCATATTCAGTTCTCTGACCGGTGTTGATGGAATCGTTTCTTAATACTGACAATGTACCTCGATATTTCCCTGTAATTGAATCTGTCCAGACAACTCAGAGGCACCATTCCTATCCTAGAGATTCTTTTTAGACATAATCAATAAGGATTGACTTCAATGGAAGTTGCACTGGGCCCTAAATGAATAATTTCAACAAAATGTTTCTTCCCCTTAGCTTGTGATAAATCCATGGGGCGGGTGGGTATGCGCACACTCTTAGAAAAAAGGGTGAAGGACTGTAGGAATCTCCCTTCATTTTTCAAGTTAAATGTTTTCTTGGTCAGAACTTTAACCAAAGTGGGGGTCAAGCAAATTTATATTCAGTGCAAATGCTGGAAAAGTTTATACTTAGACAATAACTCAAATACTGAGCTCAACCCGCAGGACTGCGCATCCTGTGTTCAGTGCTTGATCCAGTGAGGAAAGAAACGAGCAAAGGTATCTCTAAGCCGCCTGACAGACACTGCTCCCCTTCCTCCTCAAACCCCAGTCCAGCTGCTCACCAGGGGTCACTTCAGCCATTGGCACAAACTAAATCAGCCTCGGGGATACTCTAATTTGTTTCTCACTCCCAGTAGCCCCAAAGTGCCATTCCAGCAGCCAAAGGTCACCAGAGCTCAGGAGCACTTTGGCCACACACCACTCCCTGCTTCTTTTTCCAAAATATTTTATGGCGTCTATAGCGTATATCTCAGTCTGCTCTCCCCTTCATACACTGCCTAGAACTATCAATGGGAGTAGCACATAGGCACTGAGCGGGACAGCGGACTGCTTTGGTTCTATGATAAACACAATCGGACTTCAGGAAGGTGATGTAGGAAGGTTCAGAGTGCTGTCCTGCACTTCAGTTTGGTAAGTGAGACTATTTTTCATCTCACATTTCAAGCAGCCAGCATTTAGCAGAGGGAGAACAGTAGGTTTGAGAGGCACAGAGGGGATTAGGGATGAAATTAAAGGCATGGAAAGAACTCGGTGTTCAAAACGTGAGAGAAGGGGCACGTGAAAATCAGGGAGGCAGAGGTGGCAGAGAGCTGAGGAGAGCTGGGATAGCAGACTCCCTGGCTGGTACTTTGCACATTGCTTCAGTTTTTTTTACCTCTAAAGAATGGCTGTTTTGAGGCAGCCCCTTCTATTGCCACTCTCCTGCAGCAGGCCATGGCATAACCATACGTCTTCCTCAGTTTCCCTTTTCTCCACACATTCAAAGGAATATTGTCTTTCTAAAAGGCAAATTCAAACCCTTTTATTCATATAAAGTGCCCCAGTCCACAGATCCCTCATAGTAAAACCAGTTCCTCTCAAAACCGCTTAAGTAAAACAAGGGTTACCACGCAGCAGCTCTCCAATCCCATACAAAAGGTCACTATTCCCAGGTCACCCACTCAAGAGTCATTAACTAGTCTACCCTAGTTCCTTTGTCCTGAGCCAAGGCCCCACTCTCCAGGCCTCCTACCTGAGAGTTCCAAGACCCACTTGTCTCCCACAAGTCTTTTCCCATATCCCCAAGTCAGGTCTGCTGAAAGAGGGTCTCCTCAGAGTGTTTCATTGCCCCAGGACTTCTCACCTTTGATTCCTATCCCTGCTCAGAAGAACCTCCCTCCAGGACCAACCCCTGGTTCTCAGGTTCTTCCTACAGCACTCCACTCAGGTCTCTCTGCAGTGTTACGCTCCCCAGGCTTCCTTGCTGTGAGTCCTACCTCTGCTCCCTGGGACCTCCCTCTAGGATCAACTGCTTGCTTCTGGGGCCAGCTTACAGTGACCATACTGGTTCTTTCACTCTACCCTGGGACCACTTCACAAGCCTTCCTGCAGGGTTCCTCAGCTCTAGCTTCATACTCATCATCATCAGCTCATGGTTATTGCTCTCCTCCTGGTTTCCTAGTACTCTTTCCCCTCAGACAACTAGCTGTCTCTGTCTCCTCTACACCCAGGCAGCTGTCATCTATCCCTTCCTCACTTCTCTGGCCCAGGTGTGTTTATTTAAACCCAATTGAGAGGCAGCTATTGAGTCACAGGTGCACTGGACCCTGCTCCCCCATAAAGGGGCCAATTCACCCTCTAACAATGGTATTTGCATGTGTTTAGTGCTGGCAGGTGAAATCCAAAATGACCAAATTCAGCTGAAATGTATTTGTATTCAGTATTGTGACAGATCCTCAGCTGGTGTAAATTGGTATAACTGATGTCAAGGAAGCTAAGCTGCCGTACACCCGCCGATGTGCTGGTCAAAAATATCTTTGTGCACTGATACAGTTTTGTCATGCTGTTTGTACTTTCCAATTTAACTATGGTAGATGACAAACAACAAAACTGTAACAGTCAAGAGACATCAAGCACTTTACAAACGGGGCTTATTAAGTCTAGATCTCAGTGAGGGAGTACCCACAACACAGCAAACACCAGTGCCATTGAAACCAGCTTGGTAGTTTAGTAGAGAGGCTAAGGACCGGATAGGCCATCAAGACTAGACTATCATCTCTCCACTGAAGACGATCCCTCCCAGCCAGAGTTGGGAGCCCGTTAGGGAGATAACATGAGTCTTACATTGCTGTGGCCCATGTAATTAACAAGAGAGGGTTTCTGGGACACATCCTCAGCTAATGCAAATTGACATAACGCCATTGACTTCAATGGTGCTATGACCATTCACACTAGCTGGCCCTCAATCTTAAGGCTTGCAAGCCAGCACACAACATTAACACCATTTTTTAAAATGATCAGAAGTTGTTTCCAATAAGTCTTGCCCAAGAGAAAAAGGCAGTTGTAGCAGCACCAAATCCCTGAGGCAGCCCCTCAGCTGGCGTGAATCATCATAGCTCCATGGATCTTCAAGTCATTGGGTTTGGACTAATTACAGCAAACGGAGCAAAACCCTGAATCCTTCTCATATTGTTCCAATTAGATTTCTTAATTTAAAATCTTCCCACTTTCCTCCCAAGGATTCTAGTCTTATTTATGCTGATTTTATGCCAGTCTGACCCCTTTGGGCCAGATCTTCAGCTGGTATTAATCAGTGCTGAAGTCAAGAGAGCGGTGCCTATTTACTGCATCTGGAGATCTGACCCTTTTGACTTCAGCAGAATTATTCCTGATTTACACCAGCGGGGGTGGATGTGAGCTCAGAATCAGGTCCAAAGTGGGCATGCCACATCCTATTTCATTTCTATTATTCATTATTATTTTGTTGTCTACATTATTGTACGGCTGCAGACTAAAAAGGATAGAATGGTCTGTCTCTCTCTCTCCCTTGGTTTTATTCTTTTATAGCATTAAAGCACTTCAGCTCAGCGTAGCCCAAACTGGAGAAGAAAGTGGGGGAGAATAAAACACACAGGACCAAGGCGTGAACTCCATTGCAAGGAGGGAGAGAAAGAGAAACAGAGAGCGAAAGCTTTTGGGTGCAGGAGGAGATGGGCTGATGGCTAGTTTGCAGAGGCAGGGTGTCTGCAATCTTTGTAGCAATTAGATTTAATGGGACAGAAGCGTTTTTCTCCTCCACATCCCCTCCTCCTCCTCTTCTCTCCCCCTCAGGCTAAAGGGAGGGAGGTGGGTAAGGGGAGGGGGGGATGTGAAAGGGTCTTTGACGTCAGACCTGCCCTATAAAAGCCTGGCAAGGAGAGGCAAAGCTGAGAGCAGAGCCAGTACGACAGCAAGGATGCCAACCCCCAACTCCTCCACTTCTTCAGCCAAAGGCTTCCGCAGGGCGGTGTCAGAGCTGGACTCCAAGCAAGCCGAGGCTATCATGGTAAGAACCCTCCCACCCCACCACCACCCCCAGTAATCTCCAGAACGGCTAACGCTGCACAAGGGACTGCAACTATAGCTAGATGGACTAACAATGATAACTTTATTTCTAAAGCATCACTGCACCCTGGTATCTAGGCACTCAGGGTTGGCAAATCATAAATAAAATCCAGCCTAAATAATTCATGCACACAAACTAATATACAATAAATATAAATATTAGAAAACAAATAATCCTAACTAATAATATAATAAAACCGCCCTCTTAAACTGGAATAACTAATAGAGCGAAAACAAGACTAACAAGGAATCCCCAGGGTAAAAATGCACTTTGAAAATCTAAACACTCTCTAGGTTTTATTAATTTCACGGCACTAAGCCAAAGAGCATTCTTCTTTGCCAACTGAATGAAAACGCATGTCTGTCTTTTTTCCAGTGAAGCTACAAGGTGGTGGGAATTCAGGCAAACTTGCTAACTGTTACTATGTAATTATTGCAGGGTCTGCTTCCACCCACAGAGATTTAGGACCCTGCATGCAATATAACTATAAATGAGGGGAAAATAATACTTCATGCTGAGTCTTAAACTACCTTTAAAATTTGAATCCAGGTGAGTTTCAGATACACTGATTCAGTTGGCCTGGCACTAGGGACATGCAGGGCGTTTTAGTTAAAAACAGTTTTGTCATCTAGCGCCAACTGATGTCTCTAGGTGACATTATAGCCAATGAAACAATAAGGCATGCAGCATCTTGTAAGATCAAACCTTTAATGCATAGTCTGTCCCTTTTTGTGGTAGTCTCCCTCTGTGCTAGATGGCTGACTGTTACAGTGGGCAATCAACTGTATGGAACAACTTCCAAATGCCCCACAGTTAGGGCACTATAGAATCTCAAGTGATAGCTTTGATTAGCACCTGCATTTGGCAAACTCAATTTAGTGCCTTCTATGGTTTGTCCCTAATACCAGTAGGTAGGAGATTGTAAAGGGTTTTTTTAAATGGATCTTACTGGGTGCAAAGAGAATGTATTGAAAATCTGGATTTCAGATAAGTTTAGAGTTTGTCTATACCGTAGAGTATATATGTGTTTTAATATCCCTTGGCTTTTCCTAGCAGTGACTGTACCATCTTTTCCATAGCCGAGTCACATGAGAGCTTCCCCACATAAACTTCACCCCCCAAATTAAAGCTCCCCTCTTTCCTACCACTTTCCAGAACCACAGATATTAGACATGGATAGAAAAGACATTTCTAGAATCACCGATATTTGACATGGAAAGAAAAGAAAGAGAGATGAGGTCATCTATCCAATACAAAATTGTTGTTTAATATTGTGTGTAAAACTGGATTTGACTTCTGATATGTTATTTGCAGGGGATGGAGCTTTCCATTCTCTGCTCTCAGTATTTTGCTGACCCACTCTTGCCTCCGCTCTATGCAATGCTATGTATTTTGTAAAATCAACTACTGTGCAAACAACAAAAAAGTTTCCTAGACACTGTAGCATGCTAGGAAAGAAAGGAAGGAGAGTTAGGAAATGAAGAGGTAAGCATGATTTCTGTAATACACAATCATAGAAAACCATGGGAGTTTCCACATCTCACTTTGGCATTTTCCAACTGGCACATAGGGAACTACAAGGTAGTTAACTCTTAGAACCCTTTTAGAAGAGATGCAACTTGTACCAGCAAAAGAGTGCTTTGGCTGGCGTAGTAGTGAACTCTTAGAACACTGGCACTTTCCAGATTGCCAGTCAAATGAATGCTTAGAAGAACACCCCTCTGTCTATGGTAACAGCAGGAGCTGACAATGAAGGGGCGTTTATTTGGTGCTATAATACAATTCATGTGGGTATTTAGTCTTTAAATGACAAACGTGACATTGAATGGTCTTGTTTATCAGGTGTATTAGTGATAGCAATACTGTCTCCTTCATGCACCCTGGGAAGGGAGCATAGAAAAGCTCACAATGAAATTGTGTTAGATTGTCTCCTTTTGTCCCTTTTAGTGACTCTCTCCCTCCGCCCAAATGGCTAATTTAAAAATTGAGCCGGACTGCTGAGGGGAGCACTTTAAGTACTGTTTTACCAAAGTTGCTGCTCCTGGATTATGATAGACCCCCTCCCCCCCACACACACCTTTTTCACTCCACTTTCAGCACTGAAAAGCTTATATCATACTTCAAGTTATTTCAAAACACTGTTGCCTTTGAAGGGAAGGGGACTTGGAAAAGCTCAGAACGAAATTGTTAAGCTTTAATAACAGATGGCAAATCTGAAATGCACATTTAAGACTCTGTCTTTTCTTTTTTAGTTTATCCTTTTTACTGCACCTTTAGCAGAAGGTTTCCACATTCACATTATTCATTAATCAGATTTATATCAACTGAGGCTCTGCCCCTGCATTTTTGCTATTTATTGAGTGGGCCCAGATTTTTAAAGCTATTTCGATGTTGCTGTGCTTAGCATCGCAACATCTAACTGATTTAGGAATCTAAATCCCTTTTGAAAAAGAGATTTAGGCACTTAAGAGTCTAAATCTCAGAGGCAACTGATGGATTTAGACTCCTATGTGCCTAAATCCCTTTTGAAAGTGAGATTTAGATTCCTGAATCATTTAGGTGTTGTGATGCTGACCACAGCAACATCTATATAGTTTTAAAAATCTGGACCTGTATATCTGGGACAAGCTGTCATCTTGTTTCAGTGTTTTAACATCCTGTCAGTGATCTGTTCCCTGTCCCACATACGCACTCTGTTCTAAAGGAGCTGTTGCATTTCCTTTATTATGATGATGATCATGCAACAGGACCCTACTGTGCTTGGCGCTGTACAAAAACAGAACGAAAAGAGAGTGCTTGTCTCAAAACATTGAGGATCTAAGCCTTGTCTACACTAAAAAGGGTTTGACGATATAACTGTACCGTCAAACTCTCTTACAGGAGATGCAGCTTATACCAGCAAAAAAGTGCTTTTGCTAGTATCGTTTATATCAGTTCCTGAACAAAATAAGCTATACTGGCAAAAGGAAATAATGACACAATAAAGATCAGTATGCTAGGCTATAGTAAATGTTCTTAACAAGTAAAATCCTCTCTGTTTCCTAGATTCTTGAAAATTATAAGCAGGGAGAAAGCTAAGTTGCTGTGGTTACTCAAACTCAGAAGGCCATACTCTGGCATCTTTACTCACACCAAGTTGCCACAATTTCAAAGGGGTTGTTGGAGGAGTAAAGTACCACAAAATGTCAATCATGGATTCACAATCTAGTCCAGAATAAGCAACCTGATGCTTAACAGAACAAAAGTAATGTTTTTACTGTAGTAAGAATTCTAAAATACATGAGATGAACTAATCTGCAAGCTGATTCAAAACACACCTTTCAACAATGACTTCTAAAAAAACCAAGCATTACTGGGAGAACAGTCAGTGTGGAAAGAGGAATCAATTTTGTTTGTGTGTATCTAATTTGCAGTTGGTAATGAAAACCCTCTGCAACTGTATTGAGTTACAACTTAACCTCTTTGGGAGTAAATAACATTCTAAAAAATAGCAAAAAGGAGGGTAAAGAGTGAGAGAGAGAGAGAGACCAGTGTGATGGAAAGCTAGCAAACAGACGGACTAGAGTAAGCCATGGAGATAAGCAGGCAAATATTACCTCCCCCAGACCCTTCCAAACAAAATCTAGTATCTTGTTAACTTACCCAGACATACTAGGTGAACGTTCAGGTGACTGCCTGCCAGCTGCTAGGATGATTCTACAGTTCTTTCTAGTAGACAGATGTAGAGGAGGAAGGGAAACAAAACGGATTCCCTTTCGATCCAGTGCAGTTTGCTGCACACCCGTGAAGCCAGCCTTAATCATGCAGAGGAGGAGGTGTCATGTAGTAAGTTTTAGCAAAGCTGCAGTGTCAATGTCTGATTATGTTGGGGACTGAACGCCAGCATAACTCACCGAATGGAAGCAACTTGTGTCAAGTGGATGTTTATCAATGATCTGATCTGCTTATTCTAGTCTGATTTTCATACAACACATGATCATGCTTTCAGAGCCCTTTCCAGTTATCCATTAGACTCTGATTTATATCTGTCTCGTGTGTGGTTCTTTCCTTCTTTCTCTTTTTCTCTACTCAGCCAAAGCTATAGTTTGTTGAACTTCAGGGCACAGGGCAAGATGCAGCTTTTTGTTAAAGCATTGCTTGACTTGGACCATTGAGGAGGTGATTTGTTACAGATGGCGGGTGTTGCACAGGGGTGTTTGTTCCATCTATCGTGGGAAATTTAAATTAATTTGATTAACTTTAAACACTTCTGATGGGATTTAAACTGGTGCTTAACTGCTTCCAAAATGGGGATGCTTTCTTCAATTGAGACGTAATATATTTGTTAGATGAGTTTTCTGTTTGGACATGAACACATACCCAGTCCTTCATACCCATTGTGGACCTGATCATGCAGATAACCTGTGATGATTTGTTCAAATGTGTGTGTTTTATACTGCAAGGAACAAACGTGTGACAAGCTTCAAATATCATCATATAAGGGAATCTATAATAAAAAGTACTGGGGGTAGGTGCATGGGTTGATGTATAAAAATATGCGGCACAGAAAACTATATAAGTGCTTGTGTTTAAAATATCAGAGGGGTAATTGTGTTAGTCTGGATCTGTAAAAAGCAACAAAGAGTCCTGTGGCACCTTCTAGACTAACAGACATATTGGAGCATAAGCTTTCGTGGGTGAATACTCACTTCATCAGATGAATGTGTTTAAAATGTGAGAGGAAAGCTTTGAGACTGGCTGCATAAAAGATGCATGCATGATTTTAAAAGAAAATACACCTGGGTAAGTGGAGGAAATTAAAAATACAAAAAAAGGCTAAGTGGTAGAGCTGGTTTAAATTTTGCAAAATTTTTTTTTTTTTAATTTTCCCCCAAAACCTTTTGGGAGAGTTATGGACATTTTTGAAATATTTTCAATGGAAACTAACTGAAAAATGTAGCCATCTGGGTTTTAGTCTCTTGGTGTTAGTCTTCTTTGTGTTTCTTCATAAGTCGTGTCTTCTTTTTGTCATGCTCAGTTGTCATCATTCATCATCAGGTTTGGGGGAGTGGTTAGGATGAGTTATATGGTAGGATTCTTTTGACAGTTTAAAGGGTTTTTTTTATTTTGAAACCTTCCGATTGTGATGTAGAAAATGTTCAATTTTTTGAAGGAAAAAACACAAATTATCAACGAGAGAGAAAATTTCTCTATTATGAAAATAAATGGAAGGTAAATGCTTTCAAATTTGTTAAGAACTCTTTTTTCAACAGGTGAGTGAGGTTTGCACCTAGCTCTACTAATTAAATGAAGGCACTTGAGTAGGTGGGGAGAAAAAGGAAGTGAGAGATTTTATAAAGCTTTAAAACCAGACTTTAGTGTATTACCACCCACCTAAGGAAGCTCACATATACCCATCTGTAGGGGAGCAAAATATTCAGTGACTGTTTATTGTATGCAGGATTAATCTTTACTAGTCCTCCTGTTGGCATATTCAACACATCTGGAGAACTATGGGGGGGGGGGGCAAACCTCAAAAAGTTCAGAGATTTTTCAATACAAGAGGAAAGAAGGGCTTGTGTTTGAGGTCCTGAATTGGGATTCAGAAGAACTGGCTTCAGTTCCTGCTCTGTGACAGATTTCCTGTGCAAACTTGGGCAAGCTACTTAAGCTCGCTGTGCTTCAGTTCCGGATCTCTAAAATGGGGATAATATTTCACTTCTCCCAATCTTTGTCTGCCTTGTCCATCTAGATTGGAAGCTTTTTTAGGGTAGGGACTTTCTTACTGTGCTTGTAAAATGGCTAGCTAAATTGGGTCCTGAGCTGAGTTGGAGCCTCTAGGTGCTACAGTCATACAAATAAAAGTTTCCATTTGGAAAAACACCCAAACATTTGGGTTATTGTCACCATCTTATCCGAACTAGACAAACCTGTTATGCCTGCAAACATGGGCTGGGAACAGGTTTTCTCAGGAGCTCACAATGCTTCCTGTTTCCAGCCTGGCCAGAATAGCTGAAATAACTTTTCTTCTTCTACTCTTCCCTGCAATCAGGGAGCTCAGAAATAAAGAGCATTTCAAATGTGGGGTGAAGATTCAGTTTGGTTTTATTTTATTGCTTAGCCTATTTGTACTCTGTTGCTAAGTCTTGCCCTGGGAAGGAGGTATATTACCAGCAGTGTGCTGAGGCCAGGCTGACTAGTCGTGGCTGGGATGGATTTACAGCTTTTCTGGTCAGACCAAACAAAATATCATGAATGTATGATCCCATAATGAGCAGTAGACACAAGCAGGGCCGGCTCCAGGCACCAGCCTGGCAAGCAGGTGCTTGGGGTGGCCACTCCGGAAAGGGGCGGCAGGTCCAGCTATTAGGTGGCAATTCGGCGGACGGTCCCTCACTCCTGCTCGGAGCGAAGGACCTCCCGCCGAATTGCCGCAGCAGATCGCGATCGCGGCTTTTTTTTTTTTTTTTTTTTTTTTGGCTGCGTGGGGCGGCCAAAACCCTGGAGCCGGCCCTGGACACAAGCCTGGTAGGAGTTTACAGATGGACCATCTCGCTCTCTTATAATCCAATTAGGGCCATTTCAGATGGATTTTAAACTATTATCTCTGATAAGAGTGGTGTTTAAAAAAAAAAAAAAAGACAACCAAGGGAGCCTATAAAAGATGCTATTTGCAGGCCAAAAAACTACACAGACATACCCCTGCCTCAGTGTTTGGGAATGCGCATAAGACACACACACAAAAAACAGATCAATTTCTCTACTGGTGTAAATGGATCTAGCCCAATTACATCAACAGAGAATGGAGCCCAAGATCTGTTTTTGGTGGCAGTGAATAAGAGGATCATAAGTAAAAAGTGGCTGGGTTGGCATATTCGCTCTGCACTGGAACCTACCACAGCATGAGAGGACTAACCCAGTAAGGCATTGGGAACCTGTGATTCCCATTGAAAGCAATGTGAGTTGAAGGTAGGCACTTGCGAGATCCGGACTCCTGCCTCCTGTAGAGGCCAGGGTTTAAATCAGTGTGTCTCAAAGCTCTAGAAGAAGCTTCTTTATCATGAAACAACATACGAAAACAATAGAATCCATAGTGCCCATAGCAAAAATCCAGGCTTAACCTTAGTAATACAAGAAATACCCTCTTTTGGTTAGCTACGGTAGGGAGTCTAAACTGGGGAATCTGAACTGCAAAGGTGACGTGCCTCAATCTGCATCCAGAAGAAAAGGAGTGTCTCACTAGGGGCTTGATTCAGTCAATGGGCGACTTTCCATTGACATCAATGGGCAAGAGATCAGGCCCTACTTACAAAAATGTCTATGACTGCTCTGCCACCTGAATTATTTGGATCACGTTTTGCAGTGGAACTGTTCCAGTACCTGACTACACTTACTGCCAAATTCAGAACCTTGAAAAGAACGTGGACCCAGACTGAGGTTTGCAGAGCCAGATTGCTCTAGTTGTCTCCAATAAGAGCTGCTCTCTGCTAGTCCTTCAAGGAATGTTACAATGGGGATCAGGTGGTGGGAGTCCCATTGTTCCTCGGTTGTCTTAAGGAAAAGATTGCTGCTTTTTAACTCTGCTCTCCTTCCAGTCTCCACGGTTCATCGGTAGACGGCAGAGCCTCATCGAAGACGCCAGGAAGGAGAGAGAAGCTGCTGCAGCAGCAGCAGCTGCCACTGATGCTGCAGAGTCCACAGAAACAATTGTTTTTGAGGAGAAGGATGGGAAGGCCATGTTGAACCTTTTCTTCATGCTTAAGGGAGCGAAGACTTCATCGCTATCCCATGCACTTAAAGTGTTTGAGGTGAGCGGCTAACCTCCTGTACTGCACTCAATGAAAACTGCATTTGATGTGGGTGGAAGGTCTGTTACTGTAGCATGGGGGAACACTGCCAACTCACCAAAATTCAATTGGATAAGGGTCTAGTTTAAAGCCTCCCTAGTATGACTTATTGATTTAATTCTTCAGGGCTTAACTGGATGAATTCAAATATTGATGGTTACATTAACTTAGTAGTACACTCTATTCATTTACTGGTGTCTCTATCACACTCTTTCCCAGGGAGACTAATACGAATGAGACAGACCCTTTGCCTGACAATGCTGTGGTTGTAATTCCAGGCTCTGGAATTGCCTTTGATTGAACATTGCCCAGAGTGAGCCCGTACCCAGCACAACTAAACAAAGAGGATTTGTATTCACCTCTGATTCTCATGGTGCCCTCTAATGACCTGCACTCTGCACTGTTGTCCACCTTTATGGCAATCCCTGAAACACTTCAGAGACTGCAGAGTTTGGACAGATTGCAGATGAACCATGCAGCTCCCTCACATAGTCACCCCCTCACTCAAAGCTCTGCCCATCTCTGAATCATATCCCCACTGAACTTCAGCCAAAGTGACTGGACCAGTTTCAGCATAGTGCCCATTAATGTCAATGATACCTACTTACCCCAGGGATGAGTTTGGTCCATAAACTTTCAAAAGTTGCATTGATTTCCTTCATTACTGCATCCTGAATATGCCCGTGACAAGAAGCAGTTCTTACCACTGTATACAATTGCATAGGGAGATGATAAATAATTGGGCTTTCCCAGTCAAAAGTAGCATTATCTATGATATTGGTACCATGGATGGAAGCTCACCTAGGAAAGTGCTGCTTATTTAGCCAGTCATCAAAGATAATGACTTGAATTTATATAGTACTTTTCATGCAGAAATTTTCAAAAGCAGATTACAAATCATGAGCCTGAGTCTCTTCATTTATATTGGTTTAATTCCATCGTCTTCTGTGTTGTGAATGAGAGGAGAATTCGGTCGTATGTGCATGTATGTGTGTGCGTAACACCTTAGTCCCCAGTGAAATGCAGCCACTTCTGGGGGTGAAACCTGACCACCATTAACAATACACAGCAACACTGCAAAACAGCTGAAGACAGGTAGAAAAGAAAAAATATTCAGTTGAATTTGTGTGTATGTGTGAGGGGGGAGTTTAGTTAGTAATTACCCAAACTGAAATTTGATCAGGACACCTCCTCTAATCTTATGGAAAGCCACTTGGGATCTTTAAGGACCGCAAGTGGCCTTGTATCTCTTGTGAAAGGATGGGTGGAAGTAGGATAGAAATGTACCAATTTACAATATTTAACACTGTGTTCCTGTAGCATATTGCCTTTGCAGTGGGATCTGTGGACCAGAAGTGCTCCATAAGGCAAGCATTTGAGAGCCCTGCTGGTCTTGGTCACAGTTGCTGTCTCTTTCCAGGAAGTTTGCGGCTGTCAGAAAAGACTCAGAAGCGCATCAACAACAGATTTCAAATGCAATTTACTACTTCTCTGGTGTGAGATGCAAAATGATTCTCATCCCATGAATTTTACAGGGTCCTGCACTTAGTAGATGTGGGTGATATTTCTTTTATACTCTGTGTGTGTGTGTGTGTGTGTGTGTGTGTGTATGTATAAAATATATTCCAAGGCAGCAGAGAACAATTTAAAAAGTCAAGCAAGAACTCAGGGTGGCTTTTATTCAAATGGCACCTGATTCCTCTTGGGGCAATTTACTCACTGCATGAGGAGCTCTCTCAGCGGAAGCGCTCTCTCAGCTTGACACAGAGAAGTTTTTTTTTTTTTTTAAAAAGCCACAAGCGTGTCAAGTTATAACAGGGGAAGATTCATTTCTCAGATCCCTCTGGCAATGCAGGTACAAGATATGAAAACAGATGGGTGTAATGACATTTGCCTCATCATGAAACAGGCTGCAGGGAGGCTGGTTTCACTCTGCTGTATGCGTTGCATGCAGCCAACACATAGGTAATGCAATCAGACCTGTCAGATTAATGCTAAGGTATTGATTATTGGGGGACAATGTAATAGAGAGGTGGGTAGGTACATTTAAAAACATGGTCCTAAATTGAATTTATCCAGACATTGCCTCTGTTCCTTCTTCTCATTCTGCCTCTGATTAACTAAAAATCACACCCTTTCCTCTACTGAAGAACTCAGAGATTCAGAAAAGACTGGGTCATCACCCAGAGAAATGGGTTTGCAAGGGCCAGATTTCCCTGTACCAGGGAAAATATCCAGGAAGCAGTCAGAACCCTCCTGTGGATGCAAAGAGCCAATCCCCCTTCTCCACTCTTTATCTCTGAGTGAATTAAGTGCTGGTGAAAGATGCCAAATCGATATCCCTGAAGACCAAGCAGTGCTCAGGTACAGCATGGGCAGCTGCAGAGCAAGCTTGCCATAGCATCCCTCTATCCTTTCCCTTTGCCCTAGCTGGAGGGACCACCTGTAGGACTGATATAATTTCAGTAGTCATTCCCCACTGAGATGCCAGTTGTGGAAGTGAGCTTGATGACATCAACGTCTGTCCCCAGGACTGAGGCCACCAAACTCATTTCACATAGGTCATTCAACAGCAATCAGATTTACTCTCAGTTGACTCAATCCTGTGACCTAGAGGTGAAATCTTGCTCATGGCACCAGCCTCCCCATCTGCTTCCAGATTTTGTTATGGAGTGGGACATAGGCATATCTATTTCTCCCTCCTTTTTCCTTCTGTCTAATCAGAGACTGGTTTAGCTGGTCCAACTTGGTCTTTTTTGTGCCACTGCTGTAAGCTTGTGATCAGAAAGGCAGCTAAAAGCAATGCCTTGGACAGCCGATGTTGGTATAAGTTTCCCAGGTCTTGAAGTGGCTAATAAGACCATGTGCTGTGCTTGTGGTTTTTTTTTTTTTTTAAACTCAGAGAGGACACAAGTAAGATTAAACACCAGAGATAGAAGCTGCATTTTCTATCTTTGCTGTTCTTTTTTCTCCCCCCCTTTTACTTGCGTTCATTTTGTTTTGTCTGAAAGGAAGCAGGATCAGACTTTGACAACCGAAGCAATAACAGCTAGAACCCAACCAACTTCTGCTCTTTTCCTCAGAAGGACAGATACTGCCACCTATAATAGCATCTAAACGACTGTCACAGAAGGCTTTTTCCCCCCTTCTAAAGACTCCCTACTTCTAAAGGGAAATGGAACAATGAATGTTAGACTAAAAGCTTTACTTAACACTTAAAATTTCTGATGGTTTATCTCTCTCTTTCTTTTCTGTATCTTTAATAAAATGTTTTTTAAAATTAATAAAGTGTTTGTCATGATGAGGTCTCTGTATACCAAACTGTTTTAAACTGTTTAATGTTGGAGAGTTCCAGGGTCATGTTAACACCTTTAACTCTTTGGGCTCCTTTATTCCATCTAAATCAATCATTTCAGCTCATGTGCTAAAATGAAGCCTGTTTTCCTATAGCCAAATGCCTGGGGAATAAGCAAAAAATGTGATAGCTTGAGTTAAAAGTCTAGCTTGCACCTGCATGCAGTTAGTCTGGAGACAGCAGAGAAAATGGGCCACTCGAGTGCTGCTAGTGAGAAACAGACTAATTTATAAGCTAGTTAAACTCTATTAAGATGTCTGACTTTTGGGGTCTCTCTTTCATGTTTAATAAAAGAATTAGAATGATGGGACAGATCCGCACCTAGTGTAACTCATCTTAGTTCCATTTAGCTTCAGTGGAGTTATGCCAGTTTATACCTGTTGTTGGGGATCTCGTAGAGGGTGCTTTGGGATTCTCCAATACACTAAAAGATGTTCCCAGCAGCACACCTAGCTCTGTCACTGAGATTGGAGGGTAGGGCATGAGGCCAAGTTCCAATTCTTCTCAAGAAGCAAGATGTTCCAATGGCAGCGTGAACACTGGCTGATCTCCCATGATGCCGCTGCCTTCCCTTTGTTGGGTAATAAAGATAACAGGAGACAAAGGAGGAACCTTTCCAGTTATTTATGCTTTCATAAGTGTCTAGTAATTAATTCCAAATGGAGCTGAAGGAAGTTACTTATTAGTTCTACCATGTATCAGGAGTCAAGGTATTGGAAGGGAAGCTAAACCAATCACAATGCTCTCTGAGCCAGCCCAATGGCCAAGCAGTATCACAACCTGTTAACATGCTGGAGATTAGAGTGAGAATATTGCTTCCAGGCTAAGAGGGGATGGGAAGACAGTGGAAGTAGCATGCAGACCTGCTGGTTCATATGGCTGGTAAGAAAGGACAGAGGTGGTGGATCTTAATATTACTTTTTAGAGATGCCGATAGCTTTTTTGACAAGAGTCTGTGAAGGAATTTCCTTGACTGAGAAATAGTAGCTGTGGTATAAGATCCTTAAGGAATTCAGAGGAGATGGATGTAATGCATGAAAAACTGTCTGTGTGTTGGAAAGAGAGAGGAACTCTGCGTGTTTGATCCTGTAGCTCCTTCAGAGAGAAAAGACGACTCATAAATGATGTATAGCATTGACAGTTTCTTCACTGTCTTTATTTCAGCACCTTGGCCAGTGCACAGGACTGACACTGCCTGGTAGATGAAAGCTAGCTCCTCACTTCTCGTTTTGCTTCCTTTGGGGTAATAGTGGCTGAAATCCACACCCATAATAGGCATTTGAGAGATATTAAGTGTATTGGTGGAATGTCACTTCCTTGTGTGTACTGCAGCTGTTCAACATAAGTGATAAGGTTCTGCAGCTACAACAAATTGCAGCCATTTGTTTGCACACTCTGAGCTGAGAGCTGGTGCCTCATCACTTCGATAACAATTAGAACAGTTTGAGGAGGGCAATATTCCATGTACAGAAAAGGCCGCCATTTAGAAATTACTTTTTACCTGAGTCAGAGTGAAAAGCCAAAATAGAGAAAAAGTTAATTTAAAAAATTCTGAAAATTTCAAATAGGAAATGATCATTTTTGACATTTTAAATTGAAGCAAAAATTTTTCAAATCACCATTTCAAAATGAGACATTTTGTTTCAAAATAATGTCTCATTTTGATTTTCCCAATTGAAGAATTGAAAAATATGTCACCATGGTTCACATTTTCTTGCGCAAAATTTTGACATTACAAAATGTGGTTTAATCTTGCAGAAAATGTCCATTATGATTTAGTGGCATTTTGTAATGGGAAAATGTTTCAGTCATAGAATTTCAACCTACTCACGTTACAGTATACGAAAGGGAAGGAATTAACAGGAAAGTGTCCTGTTCTGATTTCAGGCGTTCCTAGCTTAGCATCAGAAATACCCATGCTCCTACCCTGCAGACATCCTGGAAAGAGTTTGTGTTTCTGGACTTTCTCCACTTTAATTTCACTTGTTGGAAAGTTTGCAATGCAATGTTATCAGAGCCTGTATTTTTATATTATATCTTTCCCCTCTTCCACCCTCTAAAGACATTCGAAGCTAAAATTCACCACCTGGAGACAAGGCCCAGCAGGAAACCTCGGGCAGGAACCACTGAGCTGGAATATTTTGTACGGTGTGAAGTCCATAGCTCCGATGTCAGCACTCTCATGAGCTCCATCAGAAGGGTGTCAGAAGATGTGAGGAGCACTAAGGAAGACAAGTGTAAGGAACTTGCAGCTGTTTTTTTTTTCCCCAAGTCTAACATGAAGATTGAACTTTAGAAACTGTGGCACAGGGATTTCAGCACTCACATGCCAGGAATCTGAATAGACTAGACTAGACTAGACTAGAATACTCCTCCCAGTAAGCTCCTCAGATCCCATCTTTTCTCTCTCACCTTCTCCCCTTTCAAGAGGTGTCGGATTCCTTCTTCCAGGTCCAAATAGCAACAGGATTAGAAATGTAATGCCCAATACCTAGTACTGTACAGCTTCCACCCTGCTTATTCTAGCCAGTTGTCTGTTTTGCATTGACCTTTCTACCCATGTGTCAGTAACCCCACGTGTGTTTGGAGGGTGCTCTTTCTACACCAGTGAGATACTAGTGACCAATTGCTTGTCTCTACGGATTAATAAAATGAATCCTTTCTAGTTGAGCCAGAATTCTACTTTGATACATCACTAAGGTCAGAGGATTTCTCTCTTCCTCCCACTTTAATTCCTGGAGCAGCCATTAGGTGGGTGGTAAGGGTAAGGTAGCCCTGGAGGTTCATCAGAAAAAGTCAATAAGAGCTTTAATTTTTTCCTGGTGAGATGCCAGCACTCCAAGAATTGGCAAGTGATTTAAACATGATATAAAAGCTGAGGCAATATTTGGGCTAGATAGGGAACAACTCTGGCTAAACGTGCCCAACAGATAAAAACAGAAAGGAGAGCAGAAGATGGGGATGATGGGAAAGTGATCAGTCATGGGGGCTTTCCTTACTATACCTGGCATCAGAAGATCATGTGCCTGGGGTCCTGGGTATCACTCTGCTAATCTGGGGCCATTATTATCTCCCTGCATTCCTTGTAATTCTGTCCCTTCAGTGTTAGCTGATCAGTGCTGCATCATCTCTCTCTGACCTAGGGATGCAGGTGAATAGCCTGGTCCAAGTCATTGGATGATGGTTCTCTATGTACATACAAGCCTGGGAAGGCTGGTAAAATGGATTTGTTCCCTTACTACCTAATCCTTGATGTACTTAAGCTTCATCAACAGAAGCAGTGAGAGGTGTGTGGGGGTCATGCAGGATCCTAGGTGTCTTACAGTGACCATGTATTATTTTACCCTGGGGAGGGTGAAACTGCTATGAGTGAAAGACATTTTTTTTCCTAGTGGTTTCCTAGTATCAGAAAATGTCATTGTGCTGGGAGTTTGAAAGGGAAGTCATGTTTGCTCATGTGATGGAGGTCACTTTATTATGTCTGGCTGTGGGATAGGTGTACCATAGGAAGGGATCATAGGCAGTCATGGAGCATAGCCATTGAAGCACAGTGGTATCATGTGCAATTAAATCATTTGGAATTGAGGTGGTCATGTGTTTATGCATGTGCCACATCAGGTCATGTGTGTGCTATGACCTTATCTCCTCCACTTGACATGTTAGTTCAATATTCATGTCTATGGTCTTATTTCTCTTTACAGTTTACTGGTTTCCAAGAAAAATCTCTGAACTGGACAAGTGTCACCACTTGGTCACCAAGTTTGACCCAGACTTGGATTTGGATCATCCGGTGAGTTGGTGTGTTCAGACATATCCTCACTTTCCAGTCACGTGTCTTCCAACAGAAACAGAGAAATGGAAAGCACCGGTGATTGGAACTGGTTGGGAATTTTTTGACAAAATGTTTTTCCATCAGAAAATGTTGATTCTGCAAAACCATAACTGTTTTCAGGAAAGGGTCCATTTGGACTAATTTTTCATTTAAAAAAATGTTAAAATACAAAAAGATCAAAATCAAAAGGAACTGTTTTGATAGACTTGAACCAAAACTTTCGTGGGATAGTCAGTTCATGAATATTTTTGAGATTCTGACTTTTCATCCAAATTGGGAAAGGAAAGCTTTTTAAAATGTCAAACATTTTCCTAGGATGGGAAAACCATTTCTGGCCTAGCTCTACCTGTAATCCCACTTTGTCTATCGCCCTGTAGCCAGTACAGGTTTAGCTCCTGCAGGATACTGTATTCCTCGGTGCTTTGTCTAGTCTAGTTTGATCAAGAGATGGGGCTTCTACTACATTCCTAAGGAGATTATTCCTCAGTCCAAAAGATCTCACTTCTGAGGAAATTTTCATGGCTATCCAGCCTAAATTTTAACTGGTTCTGTTTCAGAATTGGTTTCCCAGAGACGGAGTAGAGACAGGGCCTTCTCTAACTTTTTTGCCACCCCAAGCAAAAAAAAAAAGAGTGCTGCCCTCCATAATGCCGCCATAACACACCCCCTCAGCACCGCGCTGCCACACCCCCTGCACGGAGCGCCCGTACCGCCGAACCCCCCCAGCGCCGCGCCGCCAACCCTCCCCGCGGAGTGCTGCACCGCCGAACATGCCAGCCCCCCCGCAGAGCACCGCCGAAGCCCCCTGCCGAAGCCCCCAGCCTCCCGCGGAGCGCCGCCGAACATCGCCCCCCCCGGTGGAGCGCCGCGCCGCCAAACCCTCCCGCCGCCACACACACCTCCCGCAGAGCGCCGCCGAACCTCCGAGCGCCGCTGAACCTCCCAGCCCCCGCCCCCCCCCAAAAAACAAAAACCCTGAGCGCCCCCCAGTGGCCGCCCCAAGCACGTGCTTGGTCGGCTGGTGCCTGGAGCCAGCCCTGAGTAGAGATGTCTTGTGTTTGGCTTGATGGACCTGGCTTCTCAGAAAATGAATAGACAGGACATACACTGGATTGGGGCAGGGCCCAATTCCTTCACCTAGAAGGAGAATAGAAAGCTCTCACTTTGAGATGGGGAATGGAGTTACCTATGGGTATGAAAGGAGGGACCTCTGTTGTAATGAGGGGCAGTTGCTAACTGTTAATGTGTGGGTGTGTACATCTCTCCCACCATAGGGCCTATATTAAGTGTGTGTGTGGTGGTGCGGGAAATGAGAGAACTTTCCTGTATGAAATGTTAACGAATTTAAACACTTGTTCTCTGTTCCCTTTTGTCACAGGGATTCTCTGACCAAGCATACCGGCAGCGAAGGAAAATGATAGCAGAAATTGCCTTCCACTATAAGCAGTAAGACACTTTCCAAATGTATGTGCAGGAGCAATTTCATAGCACAGTGCCACCTGCTGGGAACTCATTATGCTACTTCCATAAATCTGTCGTCTATCAACTTTTCTTCTCTGTTCATTATTTTGCCCTTCCATTCTCCCTTTCCAATTTCTTTTCTCAGGTCCTCTGCTCCCTGCACTCATTTCAGCTTCCTCCCATGTTTAAAAATCTGCATGTTCATTAATTCTTAGATGTTAAGGCCAGAACAGACTTGCTGCATAATACAGGCCATAGAACTTCATGCAGTAATTTCTGCACCGAGCCCATAACATTAGTCTGAGCTAGAGCATCTCTTTTAGAAAGATAACCAGTCTTGTTTTAAAGACTTCAAGTAATGGAGAAACCACCCCATCCCTAGGTAAATTGATCCAATGGTTAATTACTCTCACTGTTAAAAATGTGTATTTAAAGCTAGACAAATTCAATCTAGAAATAAGCTTTCAACCACTAGATCTTGTTACACCTTTTTCTGCTAGATTAAAGAACCATCTACTATCAGAACTCCCTTCCCCATAAAGGTACTTGTAAACTGCGAACAGATCACCTCTAAACTCTCTCTTGGATAAGATAAATAGATTGAGCTTCTTAATTAGTTCGTTATAAGGTATGTTTTCCAGACCTCAAATCACTCTTGTAGTTCTTTTCTAAACCTTTTCCAATTTTTCAACATTCTTTTTGAAATATGAATACCAGGATTAGACACAGTTTTCCAGTAATGGTCTCACTAATGCTGGATACAGATGTAATACCACCTTCTCTGTCTCTACTTAATATTCCTCTGCTTATGCATCCAAGGAATGCATTCCCTTTCCCACCCCACCCCGCCCACTTAGTTATAGTATTACACTTGGAGCTCATCTTACCAAGCAATCCAGATTGGTCTTTAGAACTGACTTGACCACATCATTATTTTTTAATCACTCCTCCAATTTTTGTGTCAGCTACAAATTTTATCAACAATAATTTTGTATTTTCTTCAAATTATTGACAAAGATATTGAATACCATGGGGCAAAGAACAGATCCCTTGGGAATCCCACTTCCCCTAACAAGATGATGATTCCCCATTTACAATTACTTTTAGATCCATCGGTTAACCATTTAGCTTTAATAATTGCTGTTTAACATCCTCCCTAGTTACTGATGGAATAGAAAGTATTTCATTATCTCTGTAAGGCATGAATGCATCATCTTGCTTCTTTCCAAATACAAAGCAAAGTTATTTATGGAATACTTCTACCTTTTCTACATCATAATTGACAATTTTATCATCCTTCTCTATCACCAGGTCTATCCCAATGTTAGGATTTTGTTTGTTTTAGTATATTTAAGGACAATTAGAAGTAAATATTTACCTCTACTGGCCATACATTTTTCATTGATACCTTGAGCTTCCCTTATCAATCATCTGCATTTCCTAACTATCCATTTGTATTCATTGCTATCAACTTTTCCATTGTCCGTGTGTGTGTGTGTGTGTGTGTGTGTGTGTGTGTGTGTGTGTGTGTGTATATATATATATAAAAATAAAAGAAAAGTAGCCATATATACATATCTACATACATATATATATGGCTACTTTTCTTTTTCCTTTTTACCAAGGTGTTTTTTGTAATAAAAAAGACTTCTTGTGGAATTGTGGGTTTGTTGGGGTCATTGAATAAAGCATTATTAAACATATGTCAATGATCACTCACATTTTGATATTTAAATTTTTCCTTCCCTCCCACTCAGTTTTACTCAATTGTCAGCTTTGGGGAACTGTCAGTCTTAAAGCACCAAGTGTGTGTGTGTGTGTGTGTGTGTGTGTGTGTGTGTTTGTCTGTCTGTCTATGTATATAATTCTTGTGATTTATCACTTAGAACATTGATCCATAATCATTCCTGTTCCTGTCCTTCTGAGTTGTCAGTAACTCTAAAGTAGGCAATAGTATCTTTAATGTAGTGTGTCACCCCCTTCCCTTCTTGCTAAGCCTACCCTATGAGCTACGGTTGTGATTCCCAGCTCACATACACATACTCACACTAGCTTGATGAACATTAGCATGAGTATAAATAGCAATGTAGCTGTGGGAACATAGGCAGTGACAGTGGAGGCACACCCTAGCTATGCCAAGATCAAACCCACCTGAGCCCTGTGGGCATGTACTCAGCACAGCTTAGCCATGCTGCCATTGTCCATATTACCACAGCTACAATAGTATTTATACTCTAGCTCTCATGGAGCTAGTGTGAGTATGTGTCTACAAGCTGGGAATCACACCCCTAGCTCAAAGTGTAGACATATACCCTATCAAGGAAATATAGGCTATCCAGTGATTTTAACATTCTAGTCATGTGACTCCTCCCACCAGGTTTCAGTAATACCAGTCATCACTTTTTTTCTATAAAATGAGCATTCTAATTCCTCCTGTTTATTTCCCAGCTTTCTAGCATTGGTGTACAGGCAATAGAAGAATTGCTTCTCCTTACGGCCCTTGATGCCTTGATTCTTTACCTTCAAGCTACGTTGAGTCTCAGTTACATGTTTTGAGCATATGTGCAGGGTTTGACTGTTTAGCACTCACCCCAGTAGCTGCTAGTTTAAAGCCCTCCTAACCCTATGTTCAGTTCTAAGCTCTATGTCTCCAGTTAGACCCATGCTAGCCCCATCTTCATATACTAGCTGTCTCTCTAATTAGCCTTATGACCAGAGCTGGGCAACTAATAGCGTTTTCAGTTTTCGCTGGCAACTGTGAAAAATTAAAGAAAAAAATAATTTCTGGTGGGGACAAAAATGAAGGTTTTTTTTTGACCGGTTCAGTGAATCAAAATATTTGTAAAATGTTGTTTTGTTGGGCGCACCATAAAACCTTTTGTTTTGATTTTGAGCATTTTTAATATATTACAAAAATGATAAATAAAATGAAAGGAACCTTTGAAACAAAGTTTTCATTTTTCTAGATTTTTTTTTTAAGCTTTCATTTTGACCCAAACAACTGAACAATCTTGACAGAAATTCACTAAAAGTTTTGGTGTCACTGAATCTGCATTTTTGGCCGAAAAGAAGTTTTGATCAAAAAATTTGGCCCAACTCTATTTATGACCCATATGTTTCCTACTAGACCTGTGCTAACCCTGTGCCCCATATGCTAGCCATGTGTTAGGTTTAAAGTTGTCTGATCCATATTATACTGTGCAGATATGGTGCATCGTAAACGTAGTGCTCTTTTCTTAAAGGATGGGGGAGCTTTCTTAAGGTTGGGGCCCCAGAGTGTATAGCATGTTGTTACTGTGTTTTCCCATCTCCTATCGTCCCTAACCCCATATTTGCCTTGCAGCGGGGAGCCAATCCCTAGAGTGGAGTACAGGGCAGATGAGATAGCTACATGGTGAGTGTTGATTTAATGCAAAATCCTTTCTGACTCCATTCAGCTGAATTAGGAACCATGAAAGAAATAAAATATTTTGTCCCATTGACCAGCTATGGGGGAGTGTGCCTTGGGCAAATACAGAAATCAGAAAACAGTAGCGGGTTTATACTGGGGCCAATACTGGAAGTTGAGAACTGAATGGTTGTGGTGAAGTGTCTTAAAAAATGTATCATGAAGGTGTGGATGTTGCCTAATTGCCTCTCTGTAAAGAGTTCTGACTGTTTGCAAGGGTTTCCTTGGGGACTAAGTTTCAGAGTGGTAGCTGCGTTAGTCTGTATCCTCAAAAAGAATGAGGAGTACTTGTGGCACCTTAGAGACTAAAATTTGTTAGTCTCTAAGGTGCCACAAGTACTCCTCGTTCTTTTTGGGAGCTAAGGGAATTCTAAGGGTATGTCTACACCCAGCCGCTAATTCGGCGGCTGGCAATCGAAGTTCTGGGTTCGACTTATCGCGTCTTATCGCGATAAGTCGAACCAGGAAGTGCTCGCCGTCAACTGCGGTACTCCAGCTAGACGAGAGGAGTACCGCGGAGTCGACGGGGGAGCCTGCCTGCCGCGTGTGGACCGAGGTAAGTTCGAACTAAGGTACTTCGAACTTCAGCTACGTTATTCACGTAGCTGAAGTTGCGTACCTTAATTCGATTTGGGGGTTTAGTGTAGACCAAGCCTAAGTGGGAGGGTCCAGGAGACCCATCCCTAAAGAACAAGCACGTCAGATGATGCTAATATTCGTAACTCCGAGAAAGAGATGCAGCATGTGAGGAAATCTGACCCTGTACTGCCATTCTACTTGCTAACTGCTCAGCCACCTATAAGGTCTAAGGCAGATCCAAGACTCTTTGGTACCATAAATCAATTTCTGCTGCTCCTCCTCGCTTAGGGTGACCAGATGTCCTGATTTTATAGGGACAGTCCCAATTTTTGGGTCTTTTTCTTATATAGGCTCCTATTACCCCCCCACCCCCGTCCCGATTTTTCACACTTGCTGTCTGGTCACCCTATAAGGGCTGTACCTAAAGTCCATTACAGTTCCACTTCTTATGGTCTCCAGAGGCTCCTCTTAGGGTACGTCTAAACTGTTTTAAAACCCACAGCAGCGAGCCTCCGAGCCTAGGGACAGGGTCGGGCTTCAGAGCCTGAGCCATGATGTGAGCCCCATGAGCCTGAGTGTGTAGACCTGGGCTCTGAGACTCACACCTGCAGGTCTCTGTTTGCCATGTAGACTTACCTTTGGTGGGTAGGACCACTAATGAGAAGATGACTTATCAGGGGAGCTGCTGAGGTGTATTTCTGGATTATCCATCTGCTGTCTTTCTTAATTTATCTCTCACTAGTGTGACTTTTTTAACAGATAAAGCCACTGGGACTGGATTTTTATTCCCAGTTAGAATGAACTCTCTTGATGCACCTTGACCTTGAGTCTTCACTACGGGGAGGAGGAATCGATTTAAGATATGCAAATTCAGCTACGCGAATAGCGTAGCTGAATTCGACGTATCGGAGCCGACTTACCCCGCTGTGAGGATGGCGGCAAAATCGACCTCCGCGGCTCTCCGTCGACAGCGCTTACTCCTACCTCTGCTGGTGGAGTAAGCGCGTCGATTCAGGGATTGATTGTCGTGTCCCGACGAGACGCGATAATTCGATCCCCGAGAAATCGATTTCTACCCGCCGATTCAGGCGGGTAGTGTAGACCTAGCCTTAGTTATCTCCAGATACACGAATTGTCCCTGTGAAGGTGGCCTCTGAATTCTCCACTCTCACAGTCAGCAAGAAGCACTTGGGTGGAGAGTGTGTGTATGCACATGTGCTCGAGCATGTATGTGTAAACAGATCGAAAATCAATGGTTTAAAAAATAAAATAAAATAAAAAAAACAGGGAGAGGAATTCCAGCAGGATGCGTACTGGGTGTTGTCTGTCCTGATAAGAGGCACAACAAAGGCCGGCAGGGCTAGATCCTGAATTCACACCCTCTCTCCTATCTGTCACTCTGAAGGAGGGAGGTTTACACCACACTGAAGAGTCTGTACCCGACTCATGCCTGCAAAGAGCACCTGGAGGCCTTTCACCTGCTAGAGAGATTCTGCGGCTACAGCGAGAACAACATTCCTCAACTGGAGGATGTCTCCTGCTTCCTGAAAGGTGGGTGTGGGCACATTCCAGGGCCAGGAGTGGGATTACTGGGTCGTGGGTATCAGCATGTAGACATGTGAATCCGTGAAATGGCTGGGGTGCATTGCAAGGCAGAATGTGAATCTGCAGGAGGGAACTGGAGGTTAGGGTAAAGAAGTGCTTGCTATGGAGGCAGACAGCATGAACTGTATTGTAAGGTAGTACAAACAAGGGAGAGGTCTAGTGTGCTCCAGGAGGGAAGTGGGCAGGGGGGAGGGGCGCATGCAACAGTGTGTACTCCTCTGGGGAGTCAGAGTGACTATAGAGAAAGGGAGGGAGCCAGCGAGCATTCTGGGCCCAGTCTGAGAATTCAGGGTGGTGGCAGAAGTCAGTGCATTGAAGCATGGGCTTCCAGGTCGGAAGTGCAAAGAAGGATTGGGGGGGGGGGGGCAGTCTAGAGTGGAAATGTGTGTTCCAAGCACAGGAGTGAGAATCAACTCCAGGAATGTAGGGGCTAGTGTGGAGGGTGTGTCGGAGAGCCCAAGCACTGAAATATTCGTGTATGGACCCCATTGTACCTAGTGGTGAATTTCAGCATTTGCCCAGTCACCATGTCCTCTTGGCTTGCAGGGAATTTATTGTCTATTGCAAGTAGAGATGCTAGGTCTGCCAAGGTAAAACTGAAGACATTCACTTACAGTACTATAGCTTTTGCTGTAAGTGCTGATAATACTATCATGACTAATGAACACCCCACCCTGAGACTCGGCTCAAAGGACTTTCACTATATAAGTAGGGCCCTACCAAATTCATGGTCAATTTCACCGTCATAGGATTTTAAAAATAGTAAATTTCATGATTTCAGTTATTTAAATCTGAAATTTCATGGCATTGTAATTGTAGGGGTTCTGACCCAAAAAAGAGTGTTGTGTGTGGAGGGGGGTCACAAGATTATTAGGGGGTGGGGGTACTGTTACCCTTACTTCTGCACTGCTGCAGGAGGTGGCACTGCCTTCAGAGCTGGGCAGCTGGAGAGTAGCAGCTGTTGGCCGGGAGCACAGCTCTGAAGGCAGAGCTGCCACCAGCAGCAGCGTAGAAGTAAGGATGGCATGGTATGGTATTGCCACCCTTACTTCTGCGCTGCTGCCTTCAGAGCTGGGTGCCCAGCCAACAGTCGCTGCTCTCCAGCCACCCAGCTCTGAAGGCAGCGCAGAAGTAAGGGTGGCAATACCGCAACCCCCCTCAAATAACCTTGTGATCCCACCCTGCAACTCCCTTTTGGGTTGGGACCCCCAGTTTGAGATATGCTGGTCTCCCCCATGAAATCTGTATAATATAGGGTAAAAGCACAAGAAAGACCAGATTTCATGGTGGGAGACCAGATTTCACAGTCTGTGACGTGTTTTTCATGGCCATGAATTTGGTAGGGCCCTATAAATAAGTGGTTGTTTGGATTATTTCAGAGAGAACTGGGTTCCAGCTCAGACCTGTGGCTGGCCTGCTGTCTGCACGTGACTTCCTATCCAGCTTGGCCTTCAGGGTATTCCAGTGCACGCAGTACATCCGCCATGCATCCTCACCCATGCACTCCCCAGAGCCGTGAGTATGGCCGGGTACAATGCAGAATCCTCTCTGTCCTCACACTGCTCCTGACACAGTGTAAAACCAGGAAATGGAATTAAACCCTCTAGCAGTGACTAATCCATCCTTCCTCTTTTCTTTCCAATGGAAGGGACTGTTGTCACGAACTTCTGGGGCACGTACCAATGCTGGCCGACAGGACGTTCGCACAGTTCTCCCAGGTAATTAGGGCAGATTGGTCCTTGCACTGAAAGCCCAGCAATGGGTCCTGATGCTCAGAAGCCATTTTAGGGAATGGTGTGAGAACTCAAATTCCAATCCCAATTTATCCCACCAGGGATTACTTAGGGATCTGCATTGTTATGTTGACTATAGGGGAGCGACTTCACTTCCAATTTTCCCCAGCAGTATGGTTGGGAATGGCATGGAAATAGTAGCTGTGTGGGAGCTTACTCCTAGCACTGCCCTAGCAGGAGTTATTGTAGGGCAGGGGTAGGCAACCTATGGCATGCATGCTGAAAGCGGCACGTGAGCTGATTTTCAGTGGCACTCACACTGCCCAGGTCCTGGCCACCGGTCCAGGGGGCTCTGCATTTTAATTTAAATTTTAAATGAAGCTTCCTAAATATTTAAAAAACCTTATTTAATCTACATTCAACAATAGTTTAGTTATATATTATAGACTTATAGAAAGAGACCTTCCCGGCACGCCAAACCTTAAATTAGAGTGAATAAATGAAGACTCGGCACAGCACTTCTGAAAGGTTGCTGACCCCTGTTGTACGGCATGCTATAGGATCATGGACTAGAGCGGAACAGAGTATCAACCACAGCAAATAATTTATCCAATGGATTTAGGCCTTTCCTTCCTCCCTCCCCCCAAATTATCCACAGATCAAACTTTGCATTTTATGAACGTAGTCATTCTTAGTAACTGTTCCTCAAATACATGGTGTGTATGTATTTCAGACCACAGGTTGTTTGTGCCCTCTCTACTTCGAGCTGTGCTTTTTACTCTTTGTTCATTTCTGATGGGTGACTGCCCACCTACATCATTAGTAGTACACCTCTACCCCGATAGAACGCTGTCCTCGGGAGCCAAAAAATCTTACCGCGGATTATAGGTGAAACCGCGTTATATCGAACTTGCTTTGATCCACCAGAGTGCGCAGCCCCGCCCCCTCGGAGCGCTGCCTTATCATGTTATATCCGAATTCATGTTATATCGGGGTAGAGGTATAGTAGTATTTTTATTACTATTGACATGACTGTTGTCATGGACCAGGACCCTGTTGTGCTCATTGCTATGCAAAACACAGAACACGAGAATGTCCCTGCCCCAAAGAGGTTACAGTCTAAATATGTTAACAGAAGGATACAGACAGCTGGGGGAGTACAAGGAAACGAGACAGTATTGGTCAGCATGATAGGCTGTGTTCTCAGTGCACCAGTAGCCAAACTGTTTTCAAGTTTCTGGTAGGCATCATGGAAAAGGAAAATTCTAAAGAGGGATTTCAAGGAAAATAATGAGGCAGCTTTATGGATGTTTATGGGGAGCTCTTCCCGAGCAGGAGGGTAAGCTTAGAAGAAAGCATGAAGGTCCTTGTTTGAAAATATAACAGACCAGTGACACAGGCTGACATTTGCTGATTGGAGGCAGAAATTGACATCTTGATACTGAATGAGAGATGATAGGGAGGTGGAGATAGGCCATCAAGGGCCTTAAATGTGAGGTGTGGTATTATTTCTTTGTTTATAGACTGAATGGACAAGACAGAGAGAGAGGAAGTAGTATCCCTCTTTTACAGATAGGGGACCGAGGACCAAAAGATTAAGTGACTTGCCCAAGGAGTCTGTGGCAAACTAAGCAATAGAACCAGATCTCCTGAATCCCAGCCTGGTGATTTAACCACAAGATCATCCTTCTTCCTCCTGCACTCTCAGCCTCCGTGGCACAAGGTGTTAGAGGAAATGATACCGAAGCAGCTGCTACACACCAAGCTCAGAATTAGCGTAGTGCCCCCTGGCTGCTGGTTTCTGGGATGCTAACTAGGGGGTGGTGTGAGAAGTCCATAAAATGAGTGACATCTGAGCAGGCTAGAAGCCAAACCCATTAGCAAAACTGACTGGATTGAAATGGCTCTGGGTGCAACCCGTGTTTATGCGTTAACCTTCTTCTTTCTCTTCCTAGGATATTGGACTGGCATCGTTGGGAGCTACTGAGGAAGAGATTGAGAAACTTGCAACGGTAAGTTTTCCTTTACTCTGAAGGGATCCCTGTTACCCTAGCAGAACTGGTGAGCTCCTTCTCCTCCTTGGGTATTAGTGGCTGAGATGATTCAGGAGGATGTGGTTTAGTTAGGAAATGGGGCAGTTTTTCCTGAGTTACATACATACAGGTTCAGTAGAGGCATTAAGATCAGTCACTAATGTCCTGTCTCCAAATAAAACAGGAGTACTTGTGGCACCTTAGAGACTAACAAATTTATTAGAGCATAAGCTTTCGTGGATGCATCCGAAGAAGTGGGCTGTAGTCCACGAAAGCTTATGCTCTAATAAATTTGTTAGTCTCTAAGGTGCCACAAGTATTCCTGTTCTTTTTGCAGATACAGACTAACACAGCTGCTACTCTGAAACCTGTTTCCAAATGTCTTCATTGTCTCTCCCCTCACGTTCTCTCTGTCCAATCAGCAGATGTGTCACTGGGGAGCCTCTGTTGGCTTGTTTCCCACACAGCATGCTGCATTACACCACTGGAGCATGTGAGTGGAGAACACAGAGTTCTGGTTCCCTTCTTAGGTGGCCTTCTCCAGAGCGTCACATACCACCAATGAAACACAGGGCCTCATCATGGGGCTCTGCAGCATTGAAGTGCATGCTGGGAACACAGTCTACCTCACTCACAGGGATAGAGGTCAATTACAAAAGACTAAGGTTGAGCAGAGCTCACCCGGCCACACATTAAGTTTCATGGACAATGGCGCTCACAGTTCTTTATCATCTGGCATCACGCTGTCAAAGATGTGGGATTTACTGCATAGTCTTGAATGGAATCTTTGGAGCTGGATTAAGTTATATCCCTTTCCTTTAAGTCTGCCTAACCAAGTTCAGCTTCAAGGCCCATTCACAAAGGTATTTTGTTGACACTGAATACTCAGTGATATAACCAGATTATTTAGTACATTATCCAGAGAAATGTGTGAACCACACTGGGACTAGCTGGCCTTGAGCACCTGCAACACAAGCAAATGCTTCGAGCCCCATGCTATTGGGGACCCCAATAAAACTACTAACTTGCTGTCTGTCTCACTCCTTCCAGCAGTGAAACCAGACAGCACCATGCTCCCAGATCTTCCAAAGGGGGGAGGGAGGGAAGAGGCAGCTCATCACCAGCTACGAAGGAGGGATTTATTCTCGAAGGTTTCAATTAGTCAATGCAAGTCAGATATGACAGTGATGGGCACAGTATAGGCAGACAGGCTAGAGAGATGCAAGTTGTTCCAAAGCGTATGAGTGATCTGATCTGGGTTTGTGGCCAGTGACCTCTCTGGTTCCTTTCAAGCCCATCTAACAGCCCCGGGAAGGCTGTTCTCTGATCTGAACGGTCTGCGGGGAGGTGAAAGGAAAATGAAGAGGAGAAGGAGGAGGAGTGACTCCTTGCTTGTTTTTCTCTTCCCTTCGCAGCTTTATTGGTTTACAGTGGAGTTTGGGCTCTGCAAACAGAATGGAATAATCAAAGCTTATGGAGCTGGGCTCCTATCCTCCTATGGGGAGCTAATAGTAAGTCTCGACCTACCTTGTTCTTCTCTGCTCAGACACATTGCGCCAAAGGGCCCCTTTCCCCTCTGCACACCTTCAGTCTCTTTAGCGAATCCACTTTCCACATTTCTCTCTCTCATGCACACAAACTTCCTTCCCCTCCTTTAAGTATTGGCTTTTATGCGTACTTTCCTCAGCACTCCTTGTCGGACGAGCCGGAGGTCCGGAACTTTGACCCAGATGCTGCCGCTGTTCAGCCCTACCAGGATCAGAACTATCAGCCAGTGTATTTTGTATCCGAAAGCTTCAATGATGCCAAAGACAAACTCAGGTAGGATCCAGAATGGAAGTGCCACCAGGGCAACTAAATACATACAGTTAATTATACCATGGCCTGCCTTCCTCCTTGCATCATTCAAAACAATACTTGGTACCGTATATACTCTATCATAAGCCGGTTCATTTATAAGCCAAGATGGATAAGTAAAAATGGAAAATGTTTATGACCCATTCATAAGCCGACCCTATAATTCAGAGGTCGGCAAACTTTTGGCCATCAGGATAAGTCGCTGACGGGCCGAGATGGTTTGTTTACCTTGAGCATCCGCGGGCACGGAGATAAACCTAAGTAAATAAAGTGTCCCGGCAGCCAACTGCTTACCCTGATGGGCCGAGACAGCAACTGGTGGGGAAATTTTTGGGGGGGGGGAGAGAAGCTGGAGGTCAGGGGAGTAACCCCTGTGACCACCCCCCACATGACCCCACCCCTAGCCCGGGACCCCCACACTCTCCCCATCCCATACCTTCCCACCTTATCTGGGGCGGGCCAGGGGAGGATGTCTCTGGCCTGGCTGGAGCTGCTCCGGCAGGCTGGGCAGTGCGGCCACAGCCTGCTCCGGCGGGCCAGACCGGGCAGTGCGTCCGCAGCATGTTCCGGTGGGCCAGGTGACGTGGCCACAGCCTGCTCTGGTGGGCAGGGCTGAGTGGCGTGGCCGCAGCGTGCTCCGGCAGGCGGGGCTGAGTGGCGTGGCCACAGCATGCTCTGGCGGGCAGGGCTGGGCGGCGCAGCTGCAGCATGCTCCGGCGGGCGGGCGGGGCCGGGGCCGCAGCCTGCCAGCCCCGGAGCTGCAGCTGCTTTGGAGACTGGAGAAGTGGAGAAACTCTGGCCTCGCCTCTTCCCTTCTGTCTCTGCTGGCTGTGCTGCCTCTCCTTGCCCCCTTTGTTGGGGGGAGGGGCTGTGTCCCACCTCTCCCTGTCTATACCCGTTCATAAGCTGACCCCCTTTTCTGGTGCTTCCCTTTTTTACTAAAAAAATTCGGCTTATGGACGAGTATATACGGCACTTTAGCTGAAAGTCCCCATTTATGACCTCAAAGCACATTAGAAACCATAATTAATTAGGCCTCACAAGGCCCTACAGGATTAGCCTCAGTTTTAGGTAGGAAAACTAAGGCACAATGAGGTTAAAGCAACTCTGCAAAGCTCACACAACAGGGCCAAGATCAACCCCCAGGAATTCTCACTCCTAAACCTCTGCTCTAAGCACTAGGCCACAGTGCCCACCCGTCCAACCCTTAATCATTCATAGGCGTTAGACCTGTCAATTGCAGTGAGCTGGAGGGCAGACTGAATGAGCTCAAGGAATGGATACTTCTATCTCTACTACTGGACTCCTATCAGAAGGGTCACAGAGTGGAGCCCCAGCTCCACACTTAGTGGTGACATGGCACATCTGCCAGACATGCCATTATTGCAGAGTATGGCAGAGACCAGACTCATGGCTGGTTGGGGATCCCAAGGTCTGTGGCCCAATTTTCCCCTTGATCTCCAGGCTCATGTCCCCTGTCCCTACCACACTGTTGGCCGGCAGCTCTAACATACAACTGTGTGAGTAGTGAGCATTCATGATGGGCAGGAGAATATGGCTGCAGGACTTGTTGTTTACTTTATACCTTTCTCTGTAGGGGACTGCTCTGATTAGTCTATTGGACCATGCAAAAAACAGTGCCCAGGAGAACACACTTATACTCAATCATTTTACTCTCTAGTGTCAGGGGGAAATAATGTATGCTTCCTTTAGCCATTAGCAAAGAAAAGGTGGTTTTTTTAATATCACACAATGTACAGGCCCAGGGCATCTTGACGGTGGAATGCTCCATTTTCAATAATGTGCTAAGAACCTGCAATGTTTAAACCAGAATATTTAGGGAACCCCTGAATATGTTAAAATTCACTAGCATCACTTCCAGGCCTTTGGGACTCGGTTACCAAGATGTAAGCACTCTCAGGCTGCCCTCCTTAAGAAATGAGGCTTCTTTTCTTACTGACAGATAATTAATTAGCCATCTGCAGTTTTGAGAAACCCACTGTGCTGCATGTGTGGACAGAGGATTGCTTAGAATGTCTCTCACTGATGGAAGATACCCCAAGGCCTGATCCTATTTAAAGGCCATTTAGGAATTACACAAGAGTTGAACATGAGGTTACTTCACTAGTATTATTATTAGCTTAGCATCTAGGAGCCTCACTTGTGGTGCTCAGGGATCGCTCAAGCTCAGGTCCACAAAGGTTTTTAGGAGCCTAAGCGTCAGGTTTGCAAGAAATTTGCTTTATTGTGTGCCGGTTCCAACTAGCCTTGCATAACAAGAGCTTCACAGTGCCCCGTCCATACTGTCTGGGAAGCTCAGCCCTGAAATGCACTCCCCAGCACCACACCAGTTATGGAGTAGGACCCCATTGTGGTAGGTGCTGAACTAAAAGTTAGTTCCTGCCCCCAGGAGCTTACAATCTGGCACTTATTTAGTTATCCATGAAGCTACCTACATAGGGGATGTTGTGTTCCTATGCACCAAGAGAAGCAAGATCTCCAAGGAGTTCTGAGATATGGATCCTCAAAGGGCCCACATTTCTAATTATTAATGTTTTCCCCCAGGATTCTCCACATCCCAATTTGCAGCAGACCACTGCAGTTCCAATAAGTCCACCATTGTCAGTAATGTAAACTCTTTCAGTGCCCTGTCAGAGCTTCTTTTATCTTTTGAGCCACCATTCAAAGAGCTATTCATTCTAATCCGAGTAACAATGAAAAATAGTCATCAATAGACAGTAACGGGGTAGCTGTGTTAGTCTGTATCCACAAAAACAACAAGGAGTCCGGTGGCACCTTAAAGACTAACAGATTTATTTGGGCATAAGCTTTCATGGGTAAAAAACCCACTTCTTCACTCCATGCATCTGAAGAAGTAGGTTTTTTATCCACGAAATCTTATGCCCAAATAAATCTGTTAGTCTTTAAGGTGTCACTGGACTCCTTGTGGTTTTAGTGATAAATAGAGGCATAGTTAAGAGAGAAAGGAAGGCAATACATCTGGCCAGAAAACAAGAACTCCATTTCATGAAAAATTTCAACAAATGGTTGCATTCCACGTTGGAACAAAACTAGAACTTTGAGAAAAAATATTTTTGTGAAAAGAAAAAAAAAACCCAAGAGAGACCATCCATGCCAGTGTAACCAATAGCTTAGTGATTATGGCAGTCACTGGGAGGGTGAGACACCCAGGTTCAAGTCACTGTTCTGATTCAGGCAGATATTTCTTGTTGGAAAATACGGATTTGTAGAAAAATTTTCAACCAGGTCTGGAAGATCGTACATTTCCCTATTTTAACTGTAAGTGAATGGCATTTTAAAGACCACAAGGGGGTGCCAGAACATAAGGAAAGACAAATATTACTTGATAACTATAAAGACTATCAGTAAAGGATGCAGGTGAACCAGGTATTACAGCAAGGTGAAATGTGCAGGATATTGTTTAACACTGTTGGTTATTCTAGTTCTCTTATGCTTTGGGTGATCATCATCCTACTCAGTCATTCCCCTGTCCACCTCTATCCACGTGAACCTGCTGTTAGCTGTTTACTAGTATCAATTATTGCCATCAGAAATAATGACTTATGTAACTGGGGTTCATCAAAAATACTCTCTTTAGTAGAACAAACTTGTTCCCCCATCTTTGTAAGCTTTTTTTGGTTTTCAAATATGGATGTCTAATGTCAGGATCCTAAGTCCATATTTATTCAGTAGTGGAAAATCATGTCACTTACTTAGGTGCTTAATATTGTCATAGGAACCTAATGTCAGACACCCAGTTCTGACAATCTTGGCCTTTGTTTTTTAACTTATCCTGTGATCTTTATCCCAAATGGCTATGGTCCTGATTTTTGAGAGGTGCTGAGTGTTTACACCTACAACTGAAGTCAATGGGTTAATGCTGAGTCAGGTGCAGGGTTACTAATTGAGAGTGAAGTACTGACTTGAGTTAGGACACTGTACAGAGAAGCCATGCAAACTTCCCCTTTGTCCGCAGAGCTCTGAGAACAAAGCCTCTCCGCCCCCATGGTCCACAAATGGTCCACAGGAACAAATTCATCCCAGGTGTGACTCCAATACATGGAAATACACTAGGGATATATCGAGACTACATCTCTGCCACTGTCATTGGGGATAAACTTGATGTTGGGACAAGCGCAGATTTTTATTTTTTTTTTAAGTTGATAAAATGTTAAAATGGAAAGTGAGTGAAAGCAGAGAGAGCGTTTTGAAGATATTTCATGGCAGCATACGCGCACCCCCCCCCCATTGTTTTCAACCCACTCACAGCCCCTTTCTACTCATTACATTTGCTTCTACCCTCTCCCTACAGAAGCTATGCTGCACGCATCAAGCGACCCTTCTCGGTGAAATACGATCCGTACACCCACAGCATTGAGCTTCTGGACAACTCGCAGAAGATCCACCACTCTCTGGAGAATGTGAGGGACGAGCTTCACTCCTTAATTGATGCGCTGAATGTTATCAGTTAATATGAAAACCATGTTCCTTCTCTCCCCTCTGCCACCGGGTGCTTCCTCCTTCCACCATCACAGAGATGACCCCTGCTCTGGTACTTTGCCACTGTGCTTTCAGCCAGGTCCTGGGCAATAGCTTCAACCCATTCTCTCTTAGGGTTTGTATTGCTGCCCACCACCATTGTATCTCCACAGTCATTTAAAGATGGATGTTTGTATTTTGAGATGATCCAGTTTGAATGGAAGATGGACGGGTTAAGGGCCTGATCCAAAGCCTACTGAAGTCACTGGGAGTCTTCTTATTGCCTACCATGGGCTTTGGGTCAGTCCCCAATATAGTGTCACACTACAGTCATTATACGTGAGCTGTGGGTCATAGACTCAAGTGCAATTAATGGAATTAAGAACACAAGAAGTCAAGAGTCCATTACAAATACTGGACACAAAGGATTTTTCATTTAAGATCCCACAGGAAATATTTCATTTAATTAAAAAAAAAAATCCCAATAGCAGCTTCATGAAGAAGCAACCACCCTGTATTAAATCCCCTTTGAGGGCAAAAAGGCTTCTAAGTGAATCCTACCAGCTCTAGGTCCTAGTTTGAGCTGAACTCCTAACCCAAATTAAACTTCTGAAACGGGGCTGGGCTCTCTGGGCTGGAGTAAACTCCAAAAGCTAAAACAAGCCCCTGAGCTAAACTTCCAGGCTGGAACAAACATTTGAGCCACACCAAACTTCCAAGTTGGAATGAGCTTTTGAGTGCTGTCAGACTCCCGGGTAGAAGTGAACTCCCGAGCTATATTAACCACAACCATCACCCACAACTGGAGCAGCTTTCTGACTAGACTGAACTCCCAATGTGGAGTGACCTTCTTGGGCTAGTAGCTAGTTTTATAAATCCTTAGCCCCACCCCTAATGGAATCTGGCCAATCAGCCCTCTCTATTTTACCAAAAATGGAGTCTCACAGCTAGTAGCAAACAGCCTTTTCTAGCTCCAAGGAAAACTGCACCAACATGTTAGCCCAAGCTATAAATACTTAAAATATATTTTCCCTAGGATAAAGACAATTAGGAGGAGGGCAGGAGAAACCAACCCTTCAGTGGAGCTCTGTTTTCCTACCTCCCATTGGGACTCATTAAGGAGTTTTAATGCAAACACCACACATCACTCATTTAACCCATTCTCAGATGTACTCTGAGGGGGCCTCCATGCTCTGCCTCCTCAGTTACAGAGAGATAATAACCCAAAAGGCTACGCTAGTCTGCATTCTGCCATTCTACCAGTGAGGGTGCTCATTCCGAAAGGGAGGATTTTAATTATTTTACATTGTTCAAATACAAGAAACTAAATATGTATAGTTACTGGGGCTCCATTGTCCCATTTCTCTCCCCTCCCAGCAAGCAAGCAGGCTGGGTAAAGAGAACATCGAGGGGTCGAAGGTGCCTTAGCAGGAGTGTCTTATGCTTTGATTCAGCAAAGCACTTAAGCACGTGCTTAACATTAAGCACGTAGGTGATCCCATCAGTGGTAATCTTTGTATTGACTTCAGTTGTGTTGGATAACACCCATCATGAGATTGCTCAGGTGCTTAAAGTGAAGCATGTTCCTACGTGCTCTGTGGGGCCAGACCTGGAAGCTACAGTGCCATTTCCCCAGGCCTCATGACATGTGGAGTCAGTTTGTATAAAAATGACCTGGAGAATGAACGAGCAACTGGTCACTGTTTTAACTCTCCTTTAAATGAAGCATGCTGGGAGGAGGAGTTCTGGGGCCGGGAGGAGGAGGAAGATACAAAGCCTTCATCTGATTCAGCCTTTAGTTTATTCACTGATATTTGTGTATACTAATGCCTTGATGAATGGTTCTCTCACTGTTGTTGCTGCTGCTGTGGATGGATCTGTCTGTCTGTGTAAAGAAAAACAATTTATTTTTCAGTTCAAAGTCATGCTGCTGCTCACATATTATTAATAATAAAGATTATATTTCTGGTCTAGCATCCTGGGTTTGGTTTCTGTGTCTTTTCTCATTTCCAAACTGAGACCAGGCCCCATATCTGCAGGCAGGACACAAACATAACAAGGATCTGAGAAGGCAAAAGATCTCCGACTTGTCCCTTATACACAGGGTTTTTGCCGCACCAAGCGGCGAAACCCCCCCCCCAAAGCCTGCGATCACGATCGGCGGCAGCTCCACCGCGCCGCTTTCTTCTTCGGGGGCAAATCCTTCCCTCGGAGAGGGACACAGACCCTCCGCCGAATTGCTGCCGAAGAGCCCGACGTGCCGCCCCTTCCCCTTGGCCGCCCCAAGCACCGGTTTGCTCAGCTGGTGCCTGGAGCCGGCCCTGCTTATACAGAACATTGATTTAGTGAGCCATTGTATCCTAGGGAACAGGCTTATTTGTTGCCTTCACAAGGTGTTATTAATTGCACAGTTACTCATATTGCATTAGTGGAGATGTCTTTTTTCTTAGTAGTAAACACCAAACAGAAGCTTGCTTCAGCCTTGCCTTCACTATCCTTTTCCCCTTCTTAAATTCCCCACTATTACTACCACAAGTTCAGCCCTAGTGGTGTTAGTAACGGTAGGAGTGCTAGCTTAGCCACTGTGTCTCTTTGTCCATCTCTAGGGGCTAAACCACATGGAGTATGTCTATACAGCCAATGGCAGCAAGCCTCCCAATCCGGGTCAGCAGACTTGGGCTTGTGCTACCACTCTAAAAAATAGCTGTATAGACAGACAGCATTTTGAAGTTGCAGCTTACCCTGGAGCTCGGGCTTTGAAGCCCACTCCACTTCCAGAGCTAGCCCAAGCCACAACTTCAAAATGCCATCTACACAGCTATTTTTAGAACACTAGCATGAGCCCAGGAGAGGTTTGTGAGTCTATTACTGTCTCAGCACTAATGGGGTTGGTATTCTGGCTCAAACATTGGTGGCTTCTACTTTTAGATCCAGAAGTCCAGGGTTCAATCCTCACAGATGACTTAGGGATTATCTAGGGATGACCATGAACAGCCTAGGGACGTCATTACAAGTGCACTTGTATAGGAACCAACAAATGTTACAGATAATAACACAAAGTGATTTTGATGGGGATGCTGCTGCAGTTTTACTCTCTATGTCTAGACCTGCTCTGAGCAGAGATACAGACAAGCCGGTGGTTAACACAGCAACAGCTATCTACAGCACTGTGTACTTTAGTGCGCTCACCAGAGGAGCCACACCAACGGTAGTATAAGTGGGAAATTATATATAGAGAAAAGAGGCATGTACCTTGTTGAATCAGTTTGTTGAGTATGACAAACTTTGGATCAGACTCAAATCACTGCACAAATCAGTGCAGTTATATGTTTCGGGTTTTTATTAAAGAGGATTTTGTCCTGAAAATATCTAAAGTATTTCCTAGGAAATACTTGTTTTTAGCAAACAAAAAATGGTCCAAGTACTATTTTTTCTTAATAATTGTGTATTATTCTTCAATGACAGCTTTAGAAAAAATGGTGACAGCTGGCTTTGCTGTTTCACAATGGCAGTCTGAACTGAAGCTCTGCCTAATGTGTGTCACACTGTTGGTGTGGGTATGTTTGTGTTTTCACATAAGCACCTGTGAATTGATTTGGATAAAATAAGAACAGACCTGAACCATCACCCAAAATTCGAATCAAGCGCAAATCAACCTCTTTTGGGGGAGGGGGGAAGTGGGGGGGAAGGGAAGGGGAGAGAGGCAAAAAAAAATGTTCTGTACTTTTCTTTATTAGTTTTCAATAGTCCAGCTCCTTTGCAGCTGCACATTATTATGTTTGGGACTGAAAGCAAAAGTCCTATAGAAAAGCTGGTCTTGTGCTATTTCAGGCTTGGCCAAAAGCAGGAAGTATCAAATATCTCATGAAAATGCCTGATTGAGAGATTTTGAGCCCCATTTTGCTGACTAACTAGGTTTGGCGAGATCACATAAGGATTCATGGTTAAAAATATATAAACACTGACTACAAAACAGAAGTCATACTGATATGGCGTTGTTGAGTTCTCAACATACAACTTCCATTACAAACTAAGCAAACACATTACAATTATTACACTGCCGGTTTCGTAGACTTAGATTAATAAAATGAGCGGTTGGGGGCCGAATGTTCAAACCTGCACACCCTTTTTATATATGCCTGCCTTGCATAGATACAAATCAGGATTTGTGCATGACCACGTCAATATGTGCACACAAATCCTGGCTTACATATACTCATTGGGTATTGTACATGCACAAGTCATGTTTGTGCTCCACTGTGAATGGAGGAGTTTTGCATGGGCAGCTTTCAAAACCTAACTAGAGATGGATCCATCTCCCCCCACCATCCAAAAAAACAAACCCTGGCACTGAACAACCCAGAATTTTGAAGAGCTTGGATCCAGATCTAAATTCCCAGTGTCAAACCCTGGATCTAACCCTAACCCAACCTCCAAACCTTTAGAGGTTTGCCCCGCATTGACAAAGAGAGAGATGTGTACATACATTACTATATAACACACTAAAGATTCAGCCAGAGGGATGCTGGCAGTGCTAATTAGGAATGAAACACAGGTGCTTTTTGAGATGTGAGCCAAAGGGATGGCAGATTGGTGACTCAGAGTTAAGCAGGAACCATCTTAATTGGTCTTGTTGGAGAAACAATGACGTAAGATCCATTTTTATCCTTGCTGTTAAACGCTCTTACCCTTTTATTATTTACGGTGATTTACTATGTCTACACACTTGGTAACTGAGCAATGAAATGATTTCAAAAATAATCTTATGGCCTGGGAAGTATTAGATATCCTGCTCTGATGATCTGATGTAACAAACAATAACCCGAGAGAGAGAAAAATAGTGAGAAAGGCGAGTTGTTCATTCTTATTCCACTGAGGTCAGCCCTAAATAACTTCTGCCTCCCTTTGGGGGCACAGACAAGATAACAAGGACAACAATGTCAAAGCAAAGTACCGGGCCCCTCGATTTATAGCTAAGGCCAAACCACTAACGAACAGATTGGAGCTTTCTTTCTAAACATTGATAAGAACTGAGAGGAGGTAACTTTGAACTAATAGGAGCAGATCCTAGGTTGGAGCAAGTCGGGAGAGCCCCCACTGGTAGTGATAACCCAATGCCTCGCGTCACTTCCACACCACAGTGCGAGCAAGAGGGATTCTGAAGCACCAGATGCAGGCTGCACAGCTGACAGCCCCTGTGAGAGGGACAGCAGAGAACCAGCTCTCCACTAATTAGCTCCCCTAAGAACCTAGAGATTCATGTGCCTGTCTCCAACCAAACCACTCTCCAGCCTATCACTGGCTTAGTTTCTGTGGACCCTGTAATACTAAGGGTGCTTATCAGTGGGATTTACACCTCGTTGTCTAGGTACCCAATAAACCAGTAGCCAAAATCTACCCACCAGTTACTGCTGTGCCTCTAAGCCTTAAGTGCTCAAAACAATCCACTTATCCAGTGATTATTATTGGTATCTAACCCCCAAGGGATTTGATAGATTTCCAGAATAATTGGGAATGTCTTAAAGACCCGGGTCTCTCTCTCTCTGGGTGTACACACATGAGAGAATTAACTCTTCTGTAACCTCATAGTGCTTCACAGGGCCAGGGGCTATTCAAGAGTTAAGTGTAACTGATGATAAAGAAAGTTATGGATAAAATAAACTAATTCCAGGCACAAGCCTCAAAACAGCAGCCACCCCTCCCTGGCTCAATTTCCCAATCTGTAAAATGGGAATAAATAATGTCCCTGACCCTTCTTTGTAAAGTGCTTTGAGATCTGCTGATGAAAAATGAACAGAACTAGGTTTTATTAAGAAATCCAGTCGGCACAATGGCCTTTAAAGTCATGCTGAAGGGCAAACTGACTTATTTTCAATAAGAAATACTACATTTGACCTTAAGCTTAACTTAAACTACAAGCCTCCTAGATGATCCAATCTTCCATCACAAACAACACAATCTTCTACTTTATTACTTTAGAAAGAAGCACATGTGGAGAAGCTTAACCAAAGAGGGAAGTGTGGATGGAAAGTAGAATCATCTGAGCTCCCAGGGATGTGAAAAGGGATGAAGGAATTGGGCCAATTGTTTCCTCCCTGCTACAATGTCACCATTGGATGAAGGAATCGTAGTAAGAGCTGGAGTCAAAAAGCCATGTGCTGTGTATAGCAACTACTTTATTGAACCTTCTGCCTTATGAACAATGCAATGTATTCTTAGGTACCAGTATATGGTACTCCTTATGTTCATTAGCTACCTATTGATATACACAGATATATCTCCTTTCTCTAGCAATCTTGTAACAGATCAGATCTGATGGTAGAATCGGATACAAAACCCAGGGGAAAGTCTAGTTGACTGTACTGAGTTTTGAATCAGGCTCTCGATTTTATACTATGGCACCATTGCTGTGGATGGCACCCTACAAACAAAGAACAAGACAAAGTTCCCTACCCGGAGGAGCTTGGAAAGTTGTGAAATCCAACCCGGTAGCAACATTGCTCCTCTGGCCTCATAGCTGGAGGGAAGATCAGGTCAGCCCATAAGAGGTGTGCCTGGCTGACAGCCTGGATTAGTTTCTAGAAACAAGCTGGATTGCTTTTATCCCAGATAGTGGAGTGAAGTCCTTGTTAGCTTGCACAATGTCCCTTTGGACGCAATGCTCTCTCTCATTGTACAGTTCCAGATAAGCCTTTATAGCTCGCCACCACTGCTCTTCAGCTCTCTGCCTCCATATCTCCCACACAGACAGAGATTCCCTGCCACACCTGCAGGCTGAAGCTACATCCCTCTTCGGATACCACGGGCCTTTAATCCTGGATTTACATCTCCTTCTTGCTCTCAATTCACCCTGCGTTTCCACAGCAGATCCCTCATTTCCTGATCTGTTTGTTATTGTGTGTAATGCAGTAGCACACTGCGGCCCCATTGTATGACGTGCTGAGGATTTAATATGAGCTATAGGGAGCTAATCAAACTCATGGTGAGAAACAGCCCTGGAGCTTCCAGTCTAATGGAACACAGGATTGGAGGGGATAAAGGTGAAACAACTTCCCCTCTGTCTTGTGTGACCTTGGGAACAGACCTCCTGACTCCTAGGCCAGTGCCCTACCCTCTAGACTACATTACATCCTCATCTCCTCTTTTGATTATGCTGAGCATAAGGATTTAGTATGAGAGAGCAGCACATGCAGAATGACACAGAATATGGGTGCTGGGTGGCACTGTGAATTGATGGACTGGCCTTTCGTTGTTGGACTCCCGGAAGCTCTATTTTCCCACCACAGATACAAAGCAGCTGCCACTGACAGCAAGGGGATTTACTTGCATACTGCAGCTAGAGAAACAGACCCCTGGCTTCAGATCCAGATTAGATCTCGGTTATGAGTTGGCTTGTTATTTCCTTTGCTAAGTGGATATCATAAAAGCTGCTACACAACACTTCTGATCTTTATGAACATCTTGAGAGGCCCTGTTGCTGCTGGCTCAGTAAGAAGATGCAGTGGCAGAAAGGTCTGGGGAAAGTTCAAAAACAGTGCTCGCATGCATTATGCCTAGCTCAGCTACTATGGGTTTCATAGGCAATGAATTCGTCCACAATTGAAAAGAAAAAAGATGACAACAATAACAGATGATCCCTAGAGAGAATGAGTCCATGGTCTTTGCCCCATTTCCAATAAGAAAGGTGTCCATATTACAGAAACCATAATCACAGCTGACAGAGCAACTGACTAATCAGCCTGCCAAGGACTGAACTTCTGTACCTGTTTAATGGAGAAAGGGCTTCCGTTTTTACTGCTGATCCATATCCTTCACAATCACTGACCCATCTGCTCTCAGTTTGGATTTCTCAGTGGTTTGAGCAGAGGCCTGCTAAACCCAGGGTTGTGAGTTCAATCCTTGAGGGGACCACTTAGGGATCTGGGGCAAAATCAGTACTTGGTCCTGCTAGTGAAGGCAGGGGGCTGGACTCGATAACCTTTCAAGGTCCCTTCCAGTTCTAGGAGATAGGATATCTCCATTTAAAACAAAAAACAGTTGGACATGGTTAAACAGCAGCGTGATAAGATCAGGCTGGTGAGAGAGCTGGCAGTGGCATGGGGACAGGGCAGCCCAAACAGTGAACACAATACAAGTGAAGCAGCTAAAGCAATGGGTGTGACTTGTGGTACCGATTGGTTTACTCACTGAGAACTTGTTCATCCCTGAATCTGACCTTTGGTTTCAGTAGAACTTGCACAAACTTGTAATCGTTAACCAGTTCCCCCATAATAGTCCTGTTATTTTTCAGGACAGCGTTCGAAAATGCTAGACATCTACTGTAGTAAAGGATTTATTGTACTGGCAACAGACTGTAAAACCTGATTACACGACACTGAGGATTGCCTAAGCCAAGCTCCCATTGATATAAGCACTTAGGGTTGGGGGAGGCACAAGTCTTGCTGGAAGATATCAGCTCTGGACGTGACTTGAAACTATGTCACACAGGGCAGAAGTCATGAGCAGTTCAACAACCCTTCTCAACCCCCCACAGCATGTTCTTCTGTCCAAATGACCAGAGGATGGGGCGGTGCAGGGGGTTTGAACACACTGTTCAAATCTGGCCTAAAAATCAAAGAAATGTTTATGACATTGGCCCGTTTCCATCTAATTAAGTGATGATCCAGGGGTAGGTTCACCCCACAATGAAACTGACTGAGCTGGTCGAGATTTTTCAGACATCTTTCATTGAAAGATGGCCTTCTTTCAAACTCTCAACTTTTTGCAAAAATTTGTCTTCACTGACACTGTCCTTCTTGCACAAATTTTTTCAGAATATTTTTATCAACATTTTATTGAAATTTATATCAGAATCATTGTTGATATTTTTCATTCACTGAAAGCCCATGTTTGAAATGCAATAGAATTGATAATGATTTTTTGGGCAAAAAAAATCATAGAAAGTTTTCGCATGAAGTGGAAAATGGGTCTATTTTGAACTCCAAAACAACTTCAAAATTTTGAATTTTCCCCCAAATCATTTCCCCCCCATCTGTAAAAACAGAGCTGCCATGGGGAGGGGGCGCCTCAGGGCGGAGGAGGGGCGGGGAGCTGCCGCAGGGCTGGGCGGGTGGGTGCAAGGTGGAAGTTTCGCCAAGGGCGTAAAACTTCCTTGCACCGTCCCTGAGTAAGATATGATCCAAGTTGTGGTTTTGGAAATACATAGGGGGTTTCTGCTGATGTCTGGTAGCTTTCCTGCATCTGAGCTGGTTGCACTTGAACCTATAACTCCTTCCGGGATTTCCCTATGATGTTCCTTCAGTCTCTCTTTTGCTCATTCTTACCCACCTCTTGCATTCAGACTTTTCTGGGAAGGATCAGGATGCTGAAAGGGTCCTGCTTATCAAAGCTCATTTTAAAACCTCCAGAGTTTGCCATATGTGTGAGGATGGAGGCTTTAAACAAAGAGATCCGGGTCTCTTCTCTGCAGCAATCCGTCACAGGCACCCAGAGAGTTTACAGTCTGGCTTGCCTACCGTGATGCTTTTGATGCTTAATAGCTGTCACTAGTGATTAAACTGACAAAGAGCAGGGTTGAGAGCAGACAGCCTTGCACGGTGCCTCTGCTCAAGGCACACTGTTCTAAGGTGTGGAAAAGACAAGGGGATAGGAGATATAAACAAAAATCTAAGCAAATATTTAATGGCATAGCGGAGACTCATTCCCAATCATACAAGAACAAGGGAGCACTAAGACAACAGATAAACAGGAAACACTTTTCTAAAATGGCACCTCTTGTCATTAACCTATGGAACTCATTGCTATAGGATATTATTGAGGCAATCAGTTTAGTGAACTATTGTTCTTCAAGAGCCTAAGATGTGCAGTATATTGATAGGGTACACCTAACCACATTGCAGGAGGGGGAACTATAAACATCTAACTTGTAACAGGACTTGCGCTCCTAAGTCATTTATATATTTTTGCCAATGCCACCCATAATGTCAGAAGCTTAACAGGCTGTGGGATTCATTACTTTGGATCAGTATATTGGGGGAGATAGCCAAAGACACAGAGATGTGGTAGGCACCCAGTTTCTATTTGTGGTTTTGAAAATCTCCTGAACATTGGATTTACTCTAGGAAGCAGGTAATACCCTATCATAGCCCAGTGGAAAGCAGGCCTGATTAAGTGAATTTACTCTACTCAGATCTTCCTGGCACCCAAGCCCCTATGCCTGAATATGCTGCCAAGTCACTCAGTAGTGCATCAAAAGGCTTTTGGGGGGACCGTGGGAGGGGGTTGATGGGGATAATGTTACATATTGTGCAGAGATGCTATTAACTTGTTTGAATGTCATGGCAGCATGAGAAAGAGAGAGAGAGAGAGTATCTATAGCAGAGGACATGACTGATAACCTTGTCTTAGATCTATGTGGGTAAATAAATCCCCTCTCCATCCATGTATCAGAGGGTTGCCACTTTTCACAAGACTTTCTGCTCCCAGAGTCATTTAGCAAACACATGATACTGTATTCCCTAAAAACATGAAAATGCCAAACAGGAGTTATTACTACAGAGCACTGATAGCAGAGGAAGAGATGATCCCTTACCTAAGGACTTTAGGCCATTAATTTAGGTAATTTAGACTGATTCAGCTCTCATCATTTTTTACATTGGTCTGACTCCACTCATTTCAAAGGAATTTTGATTTATACAGGTGTAAGAAGACAATCAGGCCCTTAATTTCGAGATTAAACAGGTGAGAGAATTAAGAGATATAAGGTCCTGAATTTCAGAGATGCTGAGCGTCTGTAACTCCAGTGAATAGTGTAACAGGGTACCAGAAGATGGTCCAATCAAAGGAGTCCAGATTTTTTAAATGCATTTCTTTTACTGTGGGTCTTTGCAGAAAAAGTGTGTTTTGAAGAGGGTGGCACAAGTGGATTGGCGGCAGCAGGCACGGGAGCAGGAGGAAGTGAGCTCAGATGATGTACAGTAGCTGGAGCCATATTGTGAGGGTGAGGCAAGAAGCTGCAACCTGCTGTGGTAGGCTACAGCAGTGTTTGAAAGTTGAGCTTACTTTCAGGAAAATGAAACTAATGCCCCCTGCCCCTTTGCTGGTTAGTCCTTTTGACCTCACATACTTTGTGTAATGATGGTGTGGATCTACATAGTATGATGCTTTCTTTCCTTTCTTTGATGAGCAGTGAAATAATTAAATGTGTTGACATTTAAAGTATCATCATTGGCATCTGGTTAGCACCCATTGACATGAACAGAGCATCTCACACCTCAGAGCTATTGTTTCAGGCTCTCTGCAAACTCAGGTGCAAACATCTCTATAGCGGTTCAACTCACTTCATGTTCTGAAGGTTTTCTTCTCAACCATACCAGCTAGAGACTGGAGAACAACAGGGAGTTCCACCCACGCCCAACACTTTGGGAAACAATGGGCAAGAGCAAATCAATAAAGTGGTCAGTGACAAGGCGTGTGTTGTGATCAGATAATTAGAAAGAAGGGTGATTGTAGCAGCATAATTCTGTATCGAGTGGAGGGGAGTAAGATGAGTTTCAGGAAGGCCAGAAGAAGAGGAAGCTACTGAAGACAAAAGTAAGATCAGGGCCCGTGCTACCATTAAGGCAAACTAGGCGGTTGCCTAGAGCGCCAAGATTTGGGGGCGCCAAAAAGTGGTGCTCCCAATTTTTTTTTTACGGCATTCCTACGCCCCCTCCCCGAACGCGTGGTCGCCGCTCCACTTCTCCTGCCTCCCAGGCTTGCAGCGCCTATCAGCTGTTTGGTGCTGCAAGCCTGGGAGGGAAGGAGAATTAGAGCGGGGGCGGAGTGCTCGGGGAGGAGGCGGAGCAGAGGTGAGCGGGGGTGGGGAGCTGCCGCACGGCTCCCCGGGGAGCTGCCATGGGGGTGCCTCAGGGCGGGGGGGGAGCTGCCGCAGGGGTCCCCACCCCAGCTCACCTCTGCTACGCTCCCTCCCCGAGCACGCCGTTGCTGCTCCACTTCTCCCACCTCCCAGGTTTGCGGTGCCAATCAGCTGTTTGGCACTGCAAGCCTGGGAGGGGAGGAGAATTAGAGTGGGGGCAGCGTGCTTGGGGAGGAGGCGGAGCAGAGGTGAGCGGGGGTGGGAGCTGCCGCACAGCTCCCCAGAGGTGGGAGCTGCTGCGGGGAGGGGGCGCCTCAGGGCGGAGGGGGGGCGGGGAGCTGCCGCAGGGCTGGGGGGGTGGGTGCAAGGTGGAAGTTTCTCCAAGGGCGCGAAACTTCCTTGCACCGTCCCTGAGTAAGATATGATCCAAGTTGTGGTTTTGGAAATACATAGGGGGGTTCTGCTGATGTCTGGTAACTTTCCTGCATCTGAGCTGGTTGCACTTGAACCTATAACTCCTTCTGGGATTTCCCTATGATGTTCCTTCAGTCTCTCTTTTGCTCATTCTCACCCACCCTGTATTCTACCATGAACCAAACAACTACTCCTCATGCTTTTTATCTTCCATAATTCCCTTTATTGCTGTGCGATAGAGACATAAAGGTAATAAACCTCTTAAGAGGAGCGGAGATGTCCACCGGTTTTATTTTCCCTATTGATTTTGTATCATTTGGATACCAGTACGGAAGTACAGAATAATAATAATAAAAAAAAAACCCACGCCCTGTCTGCAGTGTGTAGTTTTATATAGCACCTTTTTATGCTACAAGTGCTTTCCAGAGTAACGTAGCATCTGGACAGGCAAATGTAGCAGCCATTATGCATTCAATATGAACTCCTAAGAAACCTAGAATGACAGCAACCTCCTGACTCCCATATATTCTGAGGAGAGAGAAACATAAATTCTGCACTTAGCTCCCTACGTTCTGGAGCATTCTAGTAGAAATTCTGTATCATCTTATGGTGAATTCGTTTTATTTTTGTTTTTATGACTATGAATAATGTAGTCAATACAATAGCCCCTCCATTATTCATTCTGATATTAAATTCTATTTATTTTAATTTCTCCTCACATTATAATATGCTAAATGTTATCATTAGGATTCAGAATTAACAAGCTAATAATATAAATGGGGTAGCTCCCACCTCTCCAAGCTATTCCTTCAGGTTTTCTGCAGACAACAGTGCATTGGTTTACATTTGGGTCACAGTTTTAAGTTTTCCATTGGAACCCTGAAGGCAAGAAACCTGATTCGTTAAAAAAAAAAAAAAAAAAAAAAAAGGAGGTTCATAGATTCCAAGGCCAGAAAAGACCATTGGGATAATCTGGTTTGACCTCCTGTAGAACACAGGCCATAGAATTTCCCCAAAATAATTCCTAGAGCATCTTTCAGAAAAACATCCAATCTTGATTTAAAAATTGCCAGCAATGGAGTAGAATTCTACAGAAAATCACATGGCAGCAGAAATTTTCATCAGAAATGTTTTCCGGGTCCAAGATCCAATTTCTGGTATTTTATATATACATGTGTGTGAGTGAGTGAGAGACAGATATCCTTCCCTCTAATGAAGTGTTTTCTTTCCTCTTTAACACCTAGCTCTAGCACAGTCTCATCAACAGCTTGGCCTATCGTCAGTTACTCAGTGGGCTGAAATTAACCTAACATATTAACATGTTTGCTTTTGTCTAATTTTACACTTCAGAAACAGCTGTTGAGACTGGCAGCCACTTGGCCCCCTCAATCCCGGCAGTGCCTATTGCCCAGCATTAGTGTAATCGTTAGAGCTTTAATAGCAGCATTATCTCCTGCTAAAAGGGTCACCACAACTCCAGGCAGAGCTTCTGCAAAGCGAAAACAGGCTACAGGTGAAATGAGATGGAAACTGCAAACTGTTGCTTCTATCTTAACCCTCCTAAAGACGTGTTGACACTGTGCAGAGAGGACTTAATGTGCCTAGGCAGCAAAAATTTTGGCCAGGGCATCGCTGAGAAGGTGGAGCTCTGATTAATTTCTATGTTGTTCGGACAAATGCAAAAGGATATAAATACAGTGAAAGGAGGATAGGGAAGTCACTATAAAGCAACTCTTGCCTCTCCAAGCAGACCTCATTTCTTCTCCTGCTGCCACCTAGTTAGGTAAGTCCATTTTCCTCTCTATCACCATCATCTCAGCCTCTAACTGTGTTTTTTTCCCAAGCCCTTTTCTTAGGAGAATGTAGTGCCAGTGAAAGGTGTTGGCTTGTGATGTTCATAGCACAGGTGGGCAAGTGGGAAGAGGTGACCGCGGAGGCTCAACAGTGAAAGTCCATCTTGAGTGTTTTCCCCACAAAATATTCATTGCCAGGGGCAACCTGCTAGAAGGGGGAGAAACCCACATCTAAATGCAGGCTGAAATAATAATAATAAAAAAACCCAGCTCCTTATAATTGGGCGTTGTGGACTGCCTCCTTATCCAGGCCCTGGCTGAAATGCGTTGGTAGGATGGGTAGGGAAGCTGGCACCGCTATGGCACATGTTGTACCTGTTCTATGGATAAGCAGAAGCTGCCTGATCAGGTCTGTTTCACCCATTTGTGTGCACCTAGGGATTAACATGGCAGAAGACTGCAGCATTCCGTTCAAAAGACTATGCCCCAGATCCTGGTGTGTGCAGTAGCCATCCCCTAACTAGCACCACATGACTAACATAACTAGCCATAGAAGGGTCATCCTGCTGTAGGAGGGTCCTCTGCTGCTGCAGAGGTGCTGTTGTGGCTCCTACAGTACAAGCCCTCTCCCCACCAGCGCTGGTGTAGGGAATATGACTGGGGTTTCCATATGCCCCACTGAGCCCTGACTGCTTTGCTGCCCCAGGATTTAGGGAGATCATAGGCTATCTTCGCATTCTTCCCCGAGGCTCCAAGCTGTGGCTGATGTGCAGGAGTTAAGAGCAGTTCTCTGTTATTTCATACTCAGGCACTTAGGGTCCAGTCAAGTTCTTTGGGGGAAGAGGCCAGGGGGCGATAAATTAGATATGAGCCATTTTCTACTTGACTGGGTTCCATTCGTACTGGGTACGAGCTGTTTTTTAAAATGTATTATTATTAATGTAATATCACATGGGAGGCACCAAAGTTTCCCTGTGGCTGGGATTCATAAAGCACCCTCTCACCCATGCTTCTGTGGGATTGTTAGAGGGGCCCTTCCATCACCTTGCGTTGACTCTCTTGCCAAAAGAATTAAAGGCTTTAAGATGCACGACGACTAAGTCTCATATTAAACGCTCTCCTACCCACCCTCCCTGTCTCTAGCTCATTCTCCCCCTCACTCTTTGCCTCATTTTCCCCCTCCTAGCTTTCCTAGGTCTCGCCCTTCTCGTCATGGCTCTCTGGATCCGATCACTGCCTCTCCTGGCCCTCCTTGCTCTTTCTGGCCCCCCTATCAGCCATGCTGCTGCCAACCAGCACCTCTGCGGCTCACACCTAGTGGAGGCCCTCTATCTGGTGTGTGGAGAACGGGGCTTCTTCTACTCTCCCAAAGCCCGACGGGACCTCGAGCAGCCCCTAGGTAAGTCAGTTCTTTCCAGCAGTCCCACTTGCCTCCCCTGCAGCTCACATCAGCTTCTTTCCCTTTGCAAACCACTTCTCTTTATGCAGGAACTCGCAGGCTATGTATACATGTGTATGAAGCATGTTGCTGAATCATAGTGAGAAGATGCTTCTCCATCACAGGGTGGCTGGTGAGGAAAGGGGAAGTCTGTATTGCAAGTGTTGGCAGGGAGAAAACTAGGGCACAGCATGTCTTAATAGTTCCATCTGTCCGTCAGGGCACACTGTTGAAATGTTAGCAGCCCTCTTCTCTTCAATGGAGCAAAAATGTATGAAGCAAAGAAATGATGCTAATTATTATTATTATTAATGTGTATTGTTGTAGAGCCTAGCGATCCTAGGCCTGGATCTGGACCCCATTGTACAAATACTGGAAAATCAAATTTCAAATGAAGCTTTTAAAAAAAAAAAAAAAAAAAAAACGCAAAGGCTGGCTGGGTGGTCCTGCAGTAAAGCAACATGCTGTAGGAATTATCACTGAAGGCTCACACTTGTCTCCTCCCTTGGAAAGCAGGGGCTGGGAACAGTGCCATTCCCAGCTCCTGATGGGCTCATAAAGTGCTTCATGCTGCCAAATGGCTGACATGAAAGTGGTATTGACAGGCACCACGGCTCTTCTCAGCCAGTTGGCTGAGCACAAACCATCTGAAGGAAGGACAAGGCTTGTCTACATGGTAGCCCAAGATTTCAGGTGCATTCCAAGGGGAAGAGAGGCTCCTCCATTCAAAAATGTCATGGTGTCGAAATCAGGAGCTCACTTGGGTGCCAGTGGCCCTGTAGCATCTGCCTGACTGAGGTGCAGAGTGAATGGGCTTGTTTCCAAGCTATTCTGTTTGACAGTAAAAGGACTGGCTGGAAAATTTGAATTGAACAGGAAGCCCCTTTGTGCTAGGAGATTTCCAAACATAAAACAGAGAGCCCCAGAGAACTACTAAACAAAGACAAACAAAGAGCCAGGAGAAAGTGATGCAATAATGGAAACGGTCACAATTTTTCCATGTAAACTTTTGTAGTTGTACAATTGCTTTTTTTTTCTTCCAAGCAAAAATTTTCATTTCATTTGAAGTTTTCCACGTTTTTCATTGAAAAGCCAAATATTTCTATTGAAAAAATTTCAGTTAATCAAAAATTTGGAATTTTTTTTGTAAAAGTCCTCCATTTCCCCCAAAAAACTTTTCACCAAACATAAATATGTACCATGTTCCAGTCATCCCTAGGCTACATGCAGCCAGTGAAGACGAAAAGGCTATTCAAGATTCAAGAGGCAACACATCCAACCTCACAACTAACATTTGCCCACAATCCCTTGGGCAGTGTAGTTGTTTGCTCAGGCTCACAAGATGAGGACCTTCTGAGATATTTGCAATTCCAGCCTAACTCATCTCTATGTAACAGAGCAGCACATTTTTACAATAGTCTATTACCAGCCAGGCACCTCATTTAGCTCAGAAGATCTTTCTCCATCTCTACAAGTCCCCCACAATAATTCCACACCCTCTTCCTTTTAGTATTGCCAATACCCATCAGGCATGGCCCCTCTAATGAATTACAGAACCTGGTTGGAACATGAAATACAGGTAGCATGACCAGATTGCAAGTGTGAAAAATCAGAACACTTTTTTTTTCTTTCCGGGGAGCAGGGTATAGTTGTGTATATAAGACAAAGCCCCTAATATTGGGAGAGTCCTGAGAATATCGGGACATCTGATCACCTTAAATACAGGGTCTCTAATAAAGGGAAAATAAATTCAGTTTCCCCCTATTTTCCAATCAGCTCTATACAGGAAATGCTGATCACTATAAAGAGGTACCCCAGCTGAGATAAAACAGTCAAAGGTAATTCTATATATAATTCCACAAGGTTTTCTTCTTTTTCCTGGTAGTGAATGGCCATCTGCAGAATTCAGTGGAAGAACTGCCATTCCAACAACAGGAATACCAGCAAGACAAGAGGGGAATCGTTGAGCAATGCTGCCATAACACCTGCTCCCTGTACCAGCTGGAAAACTACTGCAATTAGAGGAGACAAATATGGAGGGGAGTGTGTGTCTGTGTGTGTGAGAGAGAAAGGCACTTTTGGTATTGCACCTTTAAAGCAATTGAATAAAAATGCTGTGAATCTACTCAAGGAGCTATGTAATTCATTATATGTTTGCCTCTGGAGCCTACTCTAGGTTTGTTTCAGGAATCCAGAGTCTGAAAAGTCCTTTGCAGTCTGATAGGTCTGTATCAAAGGGATCAGAAAGGAGTGGAGTCACCCATCATGTAATAATGCCTTTACCCAACTCAGAAGACTTCTTGGGAATCTAAAAAGCCCTAAAAGCAGAGAACGCAATGCTGAACTGGGCATGTCAGGGTTAGTAGTAGAAAACTACCATCAGTGACTTAGCGATGGGTGGTAAAAGGGGGTTTAAGATGAAGCATGTCTTGCCAGCAGCTTATTCTCATACCATCTCCATCAACACTTGATACTGACCAACTTTCTGTAGGTCCATGGTCCAAATATAGAAGGACTGCTGGGAATATGGAACTCAGATAGCAGAAGATAGCAGGGCTCAGGCTGCTATAAGCAAAGAGTGGAGTCATCTCTTAACTATAACTGGTTAAATTAATCATTATGAACAATTGATTAAGTGAATCCAGCCCTCTTCCTGTATGCAAATTGCCCACAAGTAGCTCATGGATATTAAAAATGTGTTTGTTTTTCAACAGCCTTTAACCAATAGTTGATATAAAGCTAATTTCAGTGAAAGGAGTTTCCCCAAGCCATTTGTAGTGAATACTCAGTGTTCAAAATGTGCTGTTTGAGCTGTGCTCCATGTGGAACATGGAATTGTTTCTGTTCCTTGCTGGGATTTCCCTGACCCTTATAACATACTGCCCCTTCCACTCAAAATAAGTTGTTGCCTCACAACATGAATTTCATTTCTTGATTAATCTGATCTCAGCTGCAGCCCTGAAAGGCACCTACACCAAACTGCCTCAGTTCAATAAAACAAACAAGGTTACCGAGATTCAAATGCTGTATGAGTGGGAGACCATTTTCATCTTATTTTTGCACTCAGGGTGTTTAACTTTATTGTTTCTTTTTATGGGGTGACACTGCATTCCCCCCTCTGCTCTGCACTAAACATCCAGCTCTTATCCAGAGAAACAAGTGGGTGAGGTAATTTCTTTTATTGGATCAACTTCTGTTGGTGAGAAAGACACGCTTTGTAAAGGACATTTAAGTCCACTCAGTGAAAAGCAAGCACCTCAAGGTGGCTGCATCCATTTTATTCCTTCCTGTATCTTCACTGAACTGTTTGTTCATTTGTTTGCAGGAAAAGAAACCCAATTCTTTCCTTTCAGAGACAAATTTTGATAATTTCACTTGGAGCTCAGTAGATGAGGGAGGCTACTGAGACATATTAGGACAGGTCTTCACTATGGGGGGGGTGTCGATTTAAGATACGCAAATTCAGCTACGCAAATAGCGTAGCTGAATTCGATGTATTGGGGCCGACTTACCCCGCTGTGAGGACAGCGGCAAAATTTACCTCCGCGGCTCCCCGTCGACGGCACTTACTCCCACCTCCGCTGGTGGAGTAAGAGCGTCAATTCGGGGATTGATTGTCACGTCCCGACGAGACGCAATAATTCGATCCCCGAGAGATCGATTTCTACCTGCCGATTCAGGGGGGTAGTGTAGACCTAGCCCTTCCCTGAAACAAAACAATCAATGGTCAATTTTAAATTGCTGATAAGCAGCTGTTTTATAGAGCATCCTCACTGGTCTGCAGGCTCACAAGCATAACTTGCACTACTTGGGTTCTACCTGTACATGCCTCCCAGAGATTCAGATGCCCCATTCCTCACCCTGTCCCCAAGTCCTCTTCATAGAACCTGGCCCAAAAGATGTCAGAACTGCTGTCTCCCAGCAAGGGATCACAGTAGCCCATGTTCCTAGAGTACAGCTCCTAGTTCCACCACAATCTCCTAGTTTGCCAGATTCCACCACAATCTGGCAAAAGTGGTGACAAGTTCAAGGACTGGAATAGTGTGGGCTTGTGTGGGTCACCTTGGCAGAAGTGCAGGTGGGAAGCACACCTGCACAAAATGGAAAATCAAACAGCATGAGACTTTCCGTCCAGTTGACCTCTTCCTAGCTAGGTACTTATACGGTCCCTATCATTGTCATATCTGACCGCCTCAGACATTGATTCATTTATCCTCACCATACCCTGGGAGGTAAAGCAATGTTGTTATCCCCATTCTACTGATGGGGAACTGAGCCACAAAGGATTCAAGCCCAGTTCTAGTGAAAATCCCTTCACAGGGACAGGATTTCACCCAAAGAAATTCAATGATTTGCCTAAGGTTATGCAGGATGGGGGGTTAATCCAGTGCCTTAACCACAGGACCACTCTTGTCTCAGCATCTCACTCCTACAGCTGCCACCATCCTGGGCTAGAAACAAATCTCTTTGGCCTCTATTCTATAGAGCTGTGGTGCCTGTGGTTGTGCTTGGGAGACTCAGGCCACAAGCCCCAGGCTGGGGAGATCTGACGAGATCTTTGCATGGCTGTTCCACTGAAAGCAGCAATTAGCTCCAAGCCAGGTTGAGTATCATTTCATTTGTTTGTAGGGAAGACTCTGGAGAAGCACTTATCATAGCTATGCTAATGCCGAGTGAGCTCACCAGGATTCAGATTATTGCAATAAAAATACCAAGAGCAATTACTAATGATAAGGCTGTTATTTAATTAAATTCAGGCATTTAGCTTAAGTTCCAGCAATCGCACACTTTCCATCATGCCAGAAGAGCAGCGCTAAACGGAGCCACAGAGACAGAAGAGGGATTCTGATGCTGACTCCACTCGCAAATGTGGAAGGCCAAACAGCCCAAAGGAGGAAAACTTCATGAACAGAGAGCCTTGTGAGGCAGATGTTCCTCTCCTCAGTGACTGGATTTAGAGGTGCCAGAGTAGTTCTTTCCTTAGAGAGAAACACAAATTGGGGTCCCCTTAGAAACAGCTGAGGAAGAGGCCTGCTTAAGTGAGTCTTGTCCAAGGTCAGTCAATTGTGACCCGGAGCACAACACAGTGTCACTTTTCACCATGAACCTGTAGGATCTGTTGTGCTTTAGAGGGAAGAGCTCAAGTAGTGCACACTTGCTGCAGAAAGCGGCATTGGTAATTCAGCAGGTGGCACTCTTCCTTTGAAATCGGAACCGAGCCAGTGCCCTCATGTGTCACTCTGCTGCTGAATGTACCGTCTCTTGTACGAAGCATAAAGCTGTGCAGTTGGCCATTCACTCTCCTTAGCACAGGCAAAGTCAGACAATGTTGCCAGATTTGCAGCAATAGATTCCCTGGGATCATGGGGCCCACTAATACAGGTAGATTATACCATTATTTACTGCTCTTGCTCCAGTGCTGCTTCGTGAGATGGAGCTTGGGGGTGGGGTGGGGGATGTCTCAAGCCCCCACAGGGAAGCAGGATGTCTCCCCATTTATCTTGGCCCACAAGCATGGAGTACAATGCAGATTCTTTTTCTTCCTTCTCAGCAAGAATCCTCCATCCCCCTAACTCCTCCTGGCCAAGAACATACACCACTTCTTTGGCCAGAACCCACCTCACTGTGGGGCTGAAATCCTACCTCCTTACTCCTTCCTCACCCATAGCTGGCATGAGCTCAGTTCTGGGTGGGTGGGGAAAGTTACTCACTGCTTCATGGGCTTTGCAGGTGAAAGCCTCATCAAAGGGCTTTGCAGGGAGACCCAGATTTACCTACACCAGCCTGGATGCTGTGGATGAGAACGCTCAACCTGGGTGCTCACCCAATAAAAGCACCTTCCCCACTTGGTCCTCTTCACAGAGCATGACCCAAAAGATACCAGAATTCCTCCCTCCTCCTCCCAGAAGAGATTCCCAACCCCCACGTTCTTGTGCTTGCACGTGGGCACCAAGAAAAGGTTTTCTCACCTGCTTCCACTGCCCTCTTTCCTCCTCCCTCCCCTTTCCCTTAGACAGTCTGCTTGCATATAGAGGAGGAGAGGGGATGGGAAAGGCAGCTCCTAGTCAAAATCAGCAACTTTCAGGCACCTGGGATTACATTCCTGTGTATTTAAAGCACTCAAATACCCCAGCAATGAGTGAGATATCAATGCCTGGAGAGAAGGCAGTTTTACAATTTTTGTTACATGCTGTCAGAGATTAACAGTGACTGCCCAGAAAAAAACAATCAAGGCAACTGCACACATTTAAATCCCTGAACATTCCTGGGGTGCTATATATCTCATGCAGGCCCCCTAGACGGGCATTAGGGTCAGAGGGGAAGCTTCGTATATTGCATCATTGCCATTGTACAGGTGCTTATCAAAATTAGAGGAGAAGTGTCTTCATTATCATTAACTCTTTGTATGACAGTAGCACGTAGAAGCCCCAGCTGAGGTCAGGACCCCACTGTGCTAGGTGGTGTCCAGATACGTGTCAAGAGTGTCTCTGCCCAAAAGAGTGCAGTGTCTAATCAGACAGAGGAAGTTATCATCCTTGTTTTACAGAGGGGGAAACTGAAGCACCAGCAGATTAAGTGATTAGTTCAGGGGAGCAGAGGAAGTGTGGGTCAGAGCCAGGAACTGAACACGTATTGCTCAAGTTCTGGTTCGGCACCTTAACCACAAGACCACCCTTCTTCTCTGGTGTGTCTCTTCTGCTTGGTAGCAGTGGACACCCCCCACTAGAGCAAGGGCTTAACCTCATTCCCCCTCCTCTCAATGAACAACATCTACTGAACATCCTACTGAACTGTAGCTACATCTGTCTGCCTCAGACTATGAAAGGCCTGGCTCTCCCACCTCTCCTAGGGAGAGAAAAAAAAGTTGGTATTGTGAAGAGTCTCATGCACTGAGAAACTGTATTTTTAAAGGTGACCCACAACTGGGAAAAATAAATCAGTGACCTTTCATTCTTCTTTGTGCTATATTAAAAAGGCCTGAGGTTTTTGGTATATTCTTATTTTTTCTTAAATGAGGAATTCTTGATCTTATTCATCACCGATGATAGGTACTCTGGTTTTACTGATGTAACTACATTGAGGTAAGTGCAGTTACATCCCATGTTGATTGAAGCCCATCAACGCTTGCCTTCCCTGTTTTTGCTAGAGGACTAATGAACTCAGATTTTCTCCTGACTGTTTATTAGGAGTGTCACTTGATAAGCTCTTAGACAATTTGACTAAAATATAACTTCCTGTCTCCCTTGCTCAAGTTTCAGTCTCCTTGCTTCTGCCCGGGTTTGGAAGTTAGCTTTCAGCCCAGATGCCCCCCTTCTGTCAATTGCTTGTGCTGTGGCTCCTCTCTTTCTCTCCCTGAGGCAGGGTACTTCCTCTTTGTGACTCAGCTCTCCAGTCAGATCACTAGATCATGACCCACTTCTGAGGTTACAAAGTCCCACTAGACAAGTTGTCCATATGCCTTCTCAGGCGGTCCTCTGTTCCAGCGCCAGGTACCACTTTACCAGGAGATGGTAGGGGAACCACTCCTCCCTGTTCCAGCCCAGCAACCCTACAACTAGCCATCTAGATTTGCTTAGCATCAGTCCTCATTGCTGTTTCCCTAGGCAACTCCCCCAGCTCTTTGCCTTTCTGTGAGTTTGCTACCAGAGCTTTCTCCACTCCCCGTAGCTACTTCACCCCTCTAGGTCTCTTGTAAAACACTCTAGTCCAGAGCAGGATCCCACTGCTCTCTCCCCCATATCTCCTTCTTATCCCTAGCCAACTCCCCTTTCTTCTGTAGAGTGACTACCAACCTCCTACCTGCAGCCCCTTCCTGGCTTTATACTCCTATATGCCAGCTCCTTCCCCAGTTGGGTTTCATCTGCCATTAGGCCCTATCAAGCCCTGGTTCCCCTCCAGGTACATCACATAATGTTAATTGGCCCCTCCTGGCCCAGATGAATCCACTCAGGGCTTCTATGGGTTGAACACCCTATTGCACAGCTCTTGTAATGTCTTAGTACCCCTAGATCTCCAGTCCTCCATGGAATTCTCCGGCACAAACTGGGCAGCTCAGACCTGATATTTCTAATGGAGAAAAAAATCCCAAGCAGAAACAACATTTTCAAGCCTTCTTCAGACCTTATAAAACAGTGAAGAGGGTGACACAAGTGCAATTTTTTTCCTTTGTAGGTCACCTCTATGTTGTTATGGCAAACTCCAGTCTGTCTGGAGGAGCTGAACTGAACAGCTGATTCCCCAGGCTGCAAAGTGAGCAAAGATGGAGATCTTGCTTGGCATCAGATCTACACCCAACCTTGTTATCTTAATCTCAGGCAACTGGAGAGTTCCTGAGGCATAACAGGTGCTTCCCCTATTAGGGAGAGAGTGTTTCTCCCTCCCTCTCAATACTAACATAAACAAGAGTGTGTCAGCAGGATAAGACATGGGAGAGCCATCACTGAGAAAGCTCATCCTGCTTGATTCTTAGGGAGAATTAATAACATAGCTTTGCAAACCTGCCCAGAGTCTGAGATGGGGGTGGGGATGGAGAATGCAGAGCTAGCATTTCTGGTAACCAGAGGGATGAGAGAGCGGGCAAGGACCGAAGTCTATTCTCTCTGGTTCAGCTCGTATAACATCAATAACGTTCAGTCACTTCTAACAGTGTCTGAACATTGTCCAGGCTGAAATTGCCTAGTGAGGCCTATTCATTCCATTGCTTCCAATTCTGCTGTATGGAAGGCACAGCTGGAGGATAGGGAAAAAGGGCAAGTTAGCTACCTTTCTTGCCTAACCTTTTTCTGAAAGTGATGTAAGCAATTGCTCAGAACAAGTCATAAGTGCCCTTAGTTGTCTACAAACTACTTGACTGGTTTTTTTAGGAATGGGATCTATGAGTCACACATATTGTAACCTTTCCCAGTAACTATACTTTCCTCTGCTGCTTGTGGAGAGTGAGGGGGTAGGAAGGAGGGAAGGGTATATTTTACATTTGAAATGGTATTTGCTAAAAATTCGCCATTGGAATGAAGGACACCACATTGGGGAAGTGGGGAAGGAAAGGGAGAGGGGGACAAAGGGGAAATGAAAGAAGAAAGTAAACTACACAGGAAAACTTAAAGGCAAGCCGTCATTTTGAAGAATCACAGGCATCTCATCAGACCTTGCCTACGAGTCAAAACTAAGCCATCAACATAAAGAAAGACGTCACTAGGGTTAGCCATACCATGACACTCCTGAATTTGTTAATCTCCCAGATAGACCTGAACTGAGCTTTAGTTTCACAGAAGAGTCGGAATATTTCCCTATTCTGATCAACCAAACATGGACTCTATCTCCACCATATTAATAAAATCAGAGCTGGGGCTCATATTTCTGAGAACTTTTAATTAAGACACCAATGTTTTGTATTAATGTAAACAACTGGCAGCTTTTTCAGGCTAGATGTCTACACAGAACTAAAACTCCTATCCCATCATGCGACAAATCTTGTGTAAATCCTGAGATGGATTTATTGAGGGACTTGAGTTATTCCAAAATCCTGCTCAGGGTTGTGAAGAGAAAATTCCCAGCACTTTACGTTCATTCAGGTCTGAAATTGATTGCTGACATGGAAATGGTAGGTAAAATCAGAGGAAGAACAAGATTATCTCATGTCACATACCCTAGCTCTTCCATGCTAGCTTGATCTCAGAAGGATGTAAGGGGTGGGGGAAAACATGCAAAAGGAAGTTGTGTTCTTTAATATTTTATCATGTAGATAGGAGAAGAAGGAAACTTGAAACAATTGCTCAAGGGGAATGATTGTTTCCCTCCTCTGATAATAAAAAATGGACTCCTTTCCTTCTCTCTCCAGAAATAGTTTTTTCTAAGGTGACAAAGAAAATACAAAATGATAAGCGTCAAACATCAATATACAAGGAACCCAAAAGAGATGCAGCTATTACTCTTGGAGTAACCAGGGAGTGATGGTGAGACTTGATTTTCAGAGCTCAGTGACTAGATATATTCAAATGAATTATATGGGTTATTTTTCCTGGGAATGCTCCCAATGGTCCATCAAATATTTATTTTGCACAACTCAAGAATTAAGGTTAGTAGTTGCTGACATGAAAATCTCACTGAACTAGTTAAAACAGTTACAATTTGTAATTCGCCTGTAGTAACAGTTGTGGGACTCCATTTATTTTACAAGGCTTTCCAACTTCAAGACTGAATCATAGAATATTAGGGTTGGAAGAGACCTCAGGAGGTCATCTAGTCCAATCCCCTGCTCAAAGCAGGACCAGGAATGTCACTATGGCTCAGCTAGTAGTCAACCAACAGTCCTTATTCCATTTTACCAGGAGCTAATCTGAACTGTTGTGTTCGGACATAGTGGATGGGTTTTCTGTTACATCCCAGGGAAATCACCTCCATGTGCTAGAACCTATGGAGGTCTAAAAAGCCTCTGAATTGTAGAAACTCTGATTACTTCTGGATTCTACAATTCAAAACTCCACAAACTTTCAAAGCAGGGTGTGACAAAGTGCTAGGTATGAAACCCTGAGTCAGCACTCTGTTCTCTTCAGAAGCTCCAGTCAGGCATAGCAGATGGGAGCTGATGAGGCAGAGTTGTGCCTAATTTGTGGGTGGGACAGGGCAGAAAGGCTAATGAAGCCATTAGCCAGAGCCCACAAATAGGCACAGGAAGGAAGTGAAAAAGGGAAAAGCAGGCAATGAGAGAGAGAGAGTGATTGATTGCTCTCCCCAGCTTGTAAAGGTGCTAGATATGCTGTCAAAGTGGTGGGACTCAATTATAAATAAACTGCGCAGGGCATTGAACCAGTACAGGGGTCTTTGTGTGGTTTGTTGACCGAGACAGAAGCAGGATGGAGGAGGCCCTGTTACACACGGATTTGGACGATGCTTCATTTCCGCTTCCTAAGTGATGTGGCAAAGTGAAGACCAAAGTGGGACAGGGTGGCGGTTTCTTTTTCAGGTGTTTTGACGGCTTTCTTGAAAAGGAAGCAACACACTAGAAATGAATCTTTGTAACTAACAAATCTTAATAAATGGATCTATTTTAGATGCCTGAGAATGTATTATTAAAATTATTTGTCTTACAATAGCACCTAGTAGCCCTGGTCATGGACCCCATTGTGCAGGACGCTGTTTGAACTGAATATAAGTGTGAGCAAAGCACCTAACACAGATATACTGTGCTCATTAGAATTTCAGTTCCTATTTATACTCTATGCAGCGTCCAAATAAAATCGCCACTGCATCAACCTCAAAACCCCTTTCTAAAGAGCAGAAGCTTTAGTTCTGTTCTCCTTGCTGCCTGCATTATCTGCCATAACTTGCTGTTTCAATGACAGAGCATTACCATCAAGGACAAAAACAACGTGGAGATAGGCTAAGAATTGTGCGGATGGGGGAGAAAAAGTTCCTTTTACTGAGCCAATTGTCAGATGTTGAGGAATGCGGCTTCCCTTTGGCTAGGACAAATTCCACTATGGACAGGGTTAACTTGAGAGAAACTATGGTCAAATGAATCAAGCATAGAACTGGGAGCCAGGAATGCCTGAGTCCTTATCCCAAGTCTGTCGTTGATTCCCCATGTGGCCTTGAGCAAATCAGTTCATTTCTATGTGCCTCTGTTTCCCCCATCTGTAATAAGGGGCTAACATTCTTCCTTAGCTCACAGGGGTTTTTAAGAGCCGTAATTAGCTACCATATTTACAGTGCTATGAGTGCACATCAATAAGAGATCACTGTATCCAGATTCTAGACAGATACAGCTTTAAATAGAATTATTATTATAATTAATTGGACTGTGGAAGTGCCTAGAGGTCCCAGCCCCTTTGTGCTAGGTGCTACACAATTAATTTGCAGAAGTTATGTCAATGCAGTTCCATTTTCAGTGATGGTCTGGTCATGGGAAAGCAGATAAGAATGTTTTCACCCCGAGGGTCTCCTTCAGCCATGGTAATGTTGATTCCCCTCCCCCCCCCCCCCGAAGATGTTTTTGGGAATCACTTTTAGAAGCAAATTTTCAAAACTTGGCACCTAAGTTGCACTTTTAAAATGTATGCTGGCACCCATTTTGTGTGTATATTCCATATTTGTCTGCTCTGACTGGCATTTCCAAGTGCATGATGAGTAATTGCAGGTGCGTGTGTGTCTATTTGTGCCTGCAGTTACCAGCTTTGCTGGTGCGAATGCTTGTTTGCCTACAGTTCTGTGTGAACTGGGGATTCTGTCCACATACACATTTTTGTGGATGCTGTTTAGAAGCCACTAATAGGTCCTCAACTGGTGTATGTTTGAGCAGCAGCACTGAAGTCAATGCCATGCCAGTATATGCCAGCTGAAGAGACGGCTCCTAGTTTGAAATATTTGGCCCTTGATGCTTTTCAAGCCCAGCTACAGTGTAGCATGCAAGACAGCTCTAGATACACATCAGGGAGGTGGACAAGTAACAACCTGAACTCACACATGCCTAGGACAGACAGTGCCCCGGTTTGTAGCTCAGGCAAGATTTACTTATGGAATCCCCTTCAAAGTTCGGCAGGCCCACTGCACTCACATAGGAACAGGACAACTCCCCAGCTCTTATACTCCAATGAAGAGCTGTGAACACTTGTTGTGGATTCCTGAAGGGTAAGTGACTCAGGGTGACAAAATGTGATATCCCATCTACCCCATCATTGTGCTTTGCATCATGATCTTTGCAGGGCGGGGAATATATCCAGAGCAATTTATTCTGACTCAGCACTCCTCGTGAAGTGATTCTGTGGTGGTGGTGAGGCCTCGTGCCTGACTAAAATATCTTGGCTCTGCTATTCTTGCAACAAACATACAAAGGTCTCATGCCAGCAGTGGAGGGCAATTGGAAGAGAATGCAAATAAAGACTTAAGTTCATTCAGATTGTTTGAATAGAGAACTGAAAACTAAGCTGCAGAGCGGATTGCGAAACAATTCTTTTGGGCCATGGTGTTGTTAACATTGCCTAGAAAGAGAGGGATAAAAGTTATCCTCTGTCTCTGTTTGTGAACGTTTACCAAAAAGGACTTGGTCTAGTTACCAGGAAACAGGGTTGAATCACTCTGAAATAAATGATGCACGTATAATTGTGAATCAGAATTACCTCTTTGGAACCAAGGGAGGCGAACCAGCTGCTGGGTGGGTGGCTGAAGTTGTCAATGCAGACAGAGAGTGACAAATGATGCCAACCATGTGACCAGACAGCTCAAGAATGGTATCTGGCTTTATCTAAAAAGGAAGAGAAGCTTCCCAAGTTGCTGAAGCTAATCTCACTGTATTATTTCCCTTTCCTGGAAGGCATGGACAGAGGAATATTATCCATGGCCCGGAGGGCCAATGGATTCATTCTTTCATATGAAATAGCTAAACTGACCCAAGGTATTTTTAAAAGGCCAGGTTTTAGAATATAGACATGTGATGCATTTTAAATCCACCTACAGTCTTTCTTCTGACCTGGGAAGATATTTTGCTAAGGAATCCCAATCTACGATGTAAAGCCTGTCTGCTCTTTAGACTGGCCTCAAGAATGTTGCACCAATTTTCAGCAAAAATCTTTGCTGGGGTGTCCAGCCCTATCTCCTCCTGCTCCACCCCCTCCTTCCAGATTGGGTCCTTGCTGAAAATTGATCTGCATGAACATTCCTAAATAATTATCTCTAGGTGATTTAATTTTGTTTTAAGCCCTGAACAAAAAAGTGCAATTGCTTGTTTGGTCAAAGCTGAATGTCACATTCCAAAGGACCTTCAGCATTCACATTCTGATTCCTCCTGATTAACACTGGCATTAACAGGCCCAGGATGCTAAAGAGAAGTCAACTGAGTTGATAGAGTTTATAAGGAAATGGTTCTGAGTCTTAACGCTTCCTCTCCTTCCCCCACAGTTTTCTGTGAGGATGGCTGGCTCAGAGAACTGGCAATGAGACATGGGGCATTTCACCACTAGGTCATAGGTTTGCAGTTACTGTAGACTGGTAATGACCCCAAGTTACTTGTTCGGGGGAATGCAGTAGGACCCACTGCTTCTGCAGTAGACAGCTGCCTGCAGCACCAAACTGCTAACTCAGCTGACAATGCCCTTGCTGGTGGGGAAAATAACAGTTTTCTTTTTTTTCCCAGGAAACACTGAAAGATTTTTCAGGGGTTATTTTGTTTTCACTGGAATTTCACATGAGAAAATCAATTTTTCAAATGAAAAACTGAAAACAAAAGCAATTGCAGTGTTTGAAACCATTTTCTCTTAAAATGTTAATTTTGGGGGGGAAATTCATTTTCAGAACTGAAATTTTCTATTGAAAATGTAACATTTTTAAACAAAATTTGTTGTTTCCATTTTTTAATAAAAAATGGAAAAATCAGTTGAATTTTTTTTGCTGTGAAAATGTTTTCTTTTGACAAAAAGCCATTTTTCATCAGTTACATTTCAGTTCAGCCATTTGTACTTGCTTGCAATCTCATTAGAAGCACCAATGATTTCATGGGTACAGAACAATCTTCTTGCCCTTAGAAGATCCCCCTATGTCAGGTTGAGGTACATTGCTGGGATAGGATATGGGAAATTTGTACTTCCAATGTGAGTGCTGTACCTGCTTGGTAGACAGAGAACTTCACCTTCTAGGCTTATTATTCAGGCATGTTTCATAAACACTAAAGGTGAGTGTGGCAGGGCAGTTACCCTGCTCTGGTAGAAAAAGGCTAGGCTGATTGGGAAGGCAGCCACAGCTGGGGCCATGCCCCAATCAGACCACATCTGGCCCTGTTTTATAAGGGCTCAGGGAGGAGCTAGGTTAGTCTCTCTCTAGCTGTGGAGAGAGAAGGACCTGGTTGTTGGGGAAGTTGAGGGTACCAGGAGTAGAGCAGTGCTGGGGAAAGACAAGAGGAGCTCTAGCCTGGCAAATCCCTAGGCTGCAGGCCTTGCTAAAGACCAAAGCAGATACTGGGGTTGTAGAGGTGCAGTCTGGGGTTAGGCAGGGGTAGCTGGTCCAACCCCCTTGCCAATGATGACTGGCCTTTACAGACTGCAGTCTGCCCCAGAGAATGGGGTCTAGATGATGACTAGCAGTAGCCACTGAGATGGGGTGGGTTTAGATGAGATGGGTCTTCCCATGGGAGGGGAGACCCAGAGAGTGGGGGTACTGTGGGGGCACAATCCTGAGGTAAAGGGGCACTGGGGTCCAGGAGGGACACGGGGTGTGAGGTACCAGCCAGCAGAGGGTGCTCTGAATGCTGAAAGAGCTAATTCCCAGGATGACCAGCAAGGGGTGCTGCATTTGTGAGTGGCAACCTTGCTACACTGAGATTTTTGTTTTTGCCCTAAACTTTGCTTCTAATGAACTCCCTTTGACTTCAAAGGGAGCAGAGTTAAGCCAAGAGTGAATCCTTTTGAAAAATCTCACTCACATCCACTTCAAGTATTCTCTCTAAATTAGACTCCTAAATGCCTGAGCCATTGACTAACCACACCTTACACCAAAAGTTGGTTTATAGTGACTTATTTAAAATTCTTAAGGCTGCAATTTTTTCACATTTCATGGCAGAGGTGCAGGAAAACCAGGATATGACATGGAAAGGGGGAAAACATAGGGTTTGGGAGGGGGGATGTGGACAGCGAGCCCAGGCCAGTGAGGAGGGGAGGTCCCAGGAGGTTGAGGTGGAAAGGGGCTGGAAACTGAGCTTATTTTGCACTAATCCTGCAGTGGCGTCTCCTGTCCTAGAGCCCTGCTCCAGGTCTTGTGACCTGATCAATATGGTTTCAGTGCCACTCAGCTTAGGTGCAGCTGCCCTTCTGTATATGGAGATGAAGCGGCATTGTGACCTAGAGCAGTAATTTTCAAACTTTTTTTTTCTGGTGACCTAATTGAAGAAAATTGTTGATGCCAGTCACCCAACGGAGCTGAGTATGAGGGATGTAGGAGGGGGCTCTGGGCTGAGGCAGATGGTTGGGGTGTGGGAGGGGGCCAAGGCTCTGGGCTTGGGGTACAAGCTCTGGGGAGGGGCTGGGGATGAGGGGTTTGGGGTGCAAGAAGGGGCTCTGGGTTTGGGGGAGGGCTTAGGGCTGGGGCAGGGAATTGGGGCACAGGCTTATCTGGAGCGGCTCCCGATCAGCGGCATAGCGGGGATCCTAAGGCAGGCTTCCTGCCTGTCCTGGCACTGCAGACCATGCTGTGCCCCGAAATCGGCCAGCAGCAGGTCCAGCTCCTAGGCGGAGGTGCGCAAGCGGCTCTGGAGGCATTGCCCCCAACTCCCATTGCCCTGGGAGCCAATCCTTGGGGCAGAGGCAGTGAAGGGAGCTCCATGGGGGGCCCCCCCCACCCGCCTAGGAGCTGGACCTGCTGCTGGCTGCTTCCAGGGCACAGCATGGTGTTGGAACAGGTAGGGACTAGCCTGCCTTAGCTGGGCAGCACCACAGACGGGACTTTTAATGGCCCTGTAAGTGGTGCTGACCAGAGCTGCGGCGAGACCCGGTGTCTTACATTCCATGACCCGGTACTGGGTCGCAACCCGCAGTTTGAAAACCACTGACCTAGAGCACAGGGTTCCAAAGCCACTTAGGTTTGGTGCGCTGCCCCTCCGTCTCCATCTATGGAGGAGCGGACACACCAAACCCAAGTGGCATTGTGACCATGTGGGCCAGGTTGCAAGGTCAGGAGGGGAGAAGAGCCATCACTGTGGTGGTGGTGGTCATGGACATTGTTCAACTTCTCAGTTACCGTGAACACCAGGACCTCTGTGACAAAACAGTCGCCTTAATAATTATCAGCTACAGCTGGTCAAATGTTTTCAAACGTTGAAATTTCAACACATTTTGTCATGAACATTTTGAATTTCAACCAAAATAAAAAAAATGAAGAAAACAATTTGGATGAAAATTGTCATGCCTTCTTTGACCAGGTCTATGAAAGACAGTTATTCACACTCAGCATATATTAAAAACACAGAACTAAACATATCAGCTTCTCCAGTACATGAGAGATGGGGCAGGGGTTGGGACAGGAACCATTAACTCCTCCTTCCCCAAAGCCTGGGACAAAAGACAAACCTTGGAGAAGGGACGGAAGGTCAACAGACTTGGGCTACTTCAGACCAGGGTATGGGATTGAATTCCAAAGTCTAATGCCCCTCCAGTAGCTACCTCTTTTTGTAAATGATCATTGACCTCACATCAGGGATATTGAACCTGGAGTACTGTGTACAGTTTTGGGCCCCACACCACAAGAAGGATGTTGAAAAATTGGAAAGAGTCCAGCGGAAGGCAACAAATGATTAGGGGGCTGGAGCACATGATTTATTAGGAGAGGCTGAGGGAATTGGGATTGTTTAGTGTGCAGAAGAGAAGAGTCAGGGGGGATTTGATAGCTGCTTTCAACTACCTGAAAGGGGGTTCCAAAGAGGATGGATCTAAATTGTTCTCAGTGGTAGCAGATGACAGAACAAGGAGTAATGGTCTCAAGTTGCAGTGGGGGAGGTTTAGGCTGGATATTAGGAAAATCTTTTTCAATAGGAGGGTGATGAAGCACTGGAATAGGTTACCTAGGGAGGTGATGGAATCTCCTTCCTTAGAGGTTTTTAATGTCAGGCTTGACAAAGCCCTGGCTAGGATGATTTAGTTGGGGATTGGTCCTGCTTTGAGCAGGAGGTTGGACTAGATGACCTCCTGAGGTCCCTTCCAACCCTGATATTCTATGATTCTATGAACATTCAGGTTAATGTCATTCTAATTTTCACTTTGCTGGTTACTTTCTAAATGGCTTTCCAAGGGGGGTCCTGCCACTTGTCATGAGAGATTATCCACATCTAATCGATGTCTCTGTTGTGATTTTTTTCACTGATATTCATCCTAACCTTCCCATTGCATAGGTTTATCCAATTAATCCTATTTATATTCAGTTAATAAACAGTTTCGCTTCCTCCTTTTCATTTGCACCCTTCGTCTGCTTAAAGACTATTAGTATCCTACTTCCCCCCTCCCCCCCCCCCCCCCCCCCCAGTTCTCATTTAACCTGCCTGCCTTTTCAGTTCCTGGAATCTTTCCTCATAAATTAATCATTTTTGTTGTACTTAAAATAGTTGGAATCTGTAAAATGTCATTAGATTTAAAATATCTGTTTAAGAACAACAAATAATCCACTGATCTGTTCCCAAAAAATAATAGAACAGCCCCAACACATAAAAGCTGCTTACAGGTTTTTTTTCTCCTGCCGTCCCAGACACAACCAGCAGATGGAGCACAGGTTAACTAAAGAAATCCTATTCCCAGAGCTGCCCTGACACCATGGTTGACCTAGGGAATGAAGCTTACCACAAAGAAGTAGAACATGCCCTGGAATTCTGATCCATCAAAACTGGCTCATGTGTGTGTCTTCAAGTGTTTACCCAAGGGAAATAAAATCCAGGTAGGGATTTTTAAGCTTCAGAAAGCTAGGCGCTGCATTGGTTAGAGCAAGAGACTGAAATCTGGGGGTTGGGGCTAACTTCTGGTCTAATTTCTTCTTGTGTAAATCCAGAGTAGCTCTGCTGAAACCTATGAAGTTCAACCAGGATAACAGACATCAAAGTAAAAAGAACAGGAGTACTTGTGGCACCTTGGAGACTAACAAATTTATTAGAGCATAAGCTTTCGTGGACTACAGCCCACTTCTTCGGCTGCATCCGAAGAAGTGGGCTGTAGTCCATGAAAGCTTATGCTCTAATAAATTTGTTAGTCTCCAAGGTGCCACAAGTACTCCTGTTCTTTTTGCGGATACAGACTAACACGGCTGCTACTCTGAAACCAGACATCAAAGTCTGACTTGTGGTTTCTGTTCCTGAGTCTGTCCCCAATTTACTATGAGATCCTGGGTATGTCAGCTACTGTCTCTTTCCACATCTGTATAGACAGGACTAATACTACTCGCCCTTGTAAGTATGGACAGGGGTATGGATGTTTAGGTGCTTATCCCAGCTGAACCGGGGCATGTTATGTTAATGTCCACTTGTTACTATTATCAAATATTTATTGAGCACCAATGGTACGTTCACTAGAGTACAAAGAACAAGAGGCATGGTTACTTCCCCTGCTCCCAGGGATGAGGAGAATCAATCAAGGCTGCCACTCAGGAAAGGTGATCAAGCATTTCAAGGCTGTCAGTCACATTTCCATTCTATTCTTTGACATGGTCACCAGTGAAGAAATGCAAACTGAGAGCACATCCTACAGCTGAAAACCTGGCCCCATTCAAGTCAATGCGCATTGGGCCGGTGTGTTTTCCCCTGGATCTACCATCTGAATTGGCCTTCATGGGTCCCTGTAAGCACTGGCACCAGTGCCAGTGTGGGGAGGGTAAGACTGATCCTGAGTCGGATGCAGGACTTCGCTATGTGCCCCATAGTACTCAAATGTTCTTAATTCAATACAGGGAAATCATGCCAAAACATTAGGGTGCAGATGAGTCTCCAGTTCCTTTCCGCCCCCACCCTTTTAAAGGCTTTGTGTTGATCTGATGAGCATGGCAGGGAGAATGCATATAAAGAAGGGAAGAGAGCACAGCATGTTTGACAGCAGGGTGAGCTAGTGAGTAGTTCCCTGGACTGTGAAACAGGACACTTGGCTTCTATTCCCAGCTCTGCCACTGACCTGCTGGGTAATCTTGGGCAAGTCATTTCACCTCCTTGTGCCTTGTCTTGTCTTTTTAGACTGCAAGCTCTTTGGGGCAGGGACCATCTCTCACTAGGACCCACTGTTCTGATTAGGCTTCCCATAGGCCATAACTGTCAAGGGTCCTAATATTTTTTGTCCATGTGCTCCCCTTGTCCTGTAGCAGGAGCTTGTCTACATGGGTGGAGAAACAGCCTTGATAAACTAAGCTCTCAGATATCTATCATACAGACTATTTAGAGTCACTTATTCGTGTTTCTCACTACAGCAATGTGGCCCTAACCTCTAGTTCCCACTATAATACAGTTAATAACAGCACCTGCCTTGCACTGCTTTGCTCATGAACTTGAGTCCTGCCCCGCCACATGCCCTGTTATCTCAGGCTTTGCGCATCTCTTAAGCTGACATTAAATGTTCTAAAACTTTTCCTCTAATTCATAGATAGTGGAGAGCCGAGGCTGTTCTGGGTGAAATTCTATGGCCTGTGCTCTGCAGAAGGTCAGACTAGATGACACAGGTGCCAACTTTCCAAAGTGCTGGGGGATGCTTGACCCCCGGCTCTGCCCCCACTCCACCCCTTCCCCCAAGGCCACACTCTGCCCCCACCCCTCCCAGTTCCACCCCTTCCCCGAGTGTGCTGCATCCTTGCTCCTCCCCCTCACCCAGAGCATCCCGCATATGGTTCGCGGCAGGCGGGAGGCATGGGGTGGGGAGGGGGGGAGGCGCTGATCTGTGGGGCCTGCCGGTGGGCAGGAGGTGCTAGGGGGTGGAAGGGAGCTGCTGGTGGGTGCTCAGCACCCACCATCTTTTTCCCTGTGGGTCCTCCAGCCCCGGAGCACCCATGGAATCGGCGCCTATGCTAGATGATCATGACAGTCCATTCTGGCCTTAAAATCCATAAATCTATTGTGTATAAAGTTGTTGGACATGTTAGGCCGAATAAAACTCAATCAACTCTTTTTGGACTGACCAGCACAAATGGTTACGTACATCCAGTCCTTTGCTGTAACTGCTAGACCAGAAGGCCTCACTTTTATCTATTATGAACAGTAAAACAAAAATGCTATTTGTTTCCCAGAGAGAAAGTAACCTTGTTACTGTACATTGCATATAAGTACCAAAAAAAAAAAAAGTACAGTCAAGGTGTCTGTAAACCAACAATATCTTAGCACGTGACACTGGATCAAGTCCTAGCATCAAGGACAGAGGACCAATGAAAGCAGAACAGTAACTAGAAACAGCCTGAACAATGGAGGGAATGGTGCGTAAATGCATGGAGTGTTTCTGATAAAGATTCCAGCAGATTTGTGGTTTTGGTAAACAGAATGAGGGACACTGCATGGTATCAGTTTGCAGACGCACATTCTGTGACCTCGAAGCACCAGAGAGTTGGGCTTTTGAAGGCAGTATTTCTGTCAATAATAAAGAGAATATTTTGCACCCAACAATCCACTCCCTGCCAGCCAGGCTTTATAGTAATTTTCAGGCAGGTGTAAATTGAGGTATCGATATTACAGGTCTTATTTTGAGAGTTCCTGAGCACCCACAGCTCTAATTAAAGTCAGTGGGAACTACGGATGTTCAGTACCTTTAAAAATCTGGCCTTAAACTGCTTGCCAAAAGTCACACGGTAAGTCAGTGGCAGAGACACAGTGGCAGAACCCCAGCCGATAATCACATCTCCTGATTATTGCTCAGCTTCCCCAATCACTAGACAACACTCCCACAGCAAGTCTTTGGTCTGGGTCAAGTGGGGATACAGAGAGTGTCTCTCTTCACACTCTGTATTCTTGTCTAAATAGAACTGGGTGGGAAACCATTTTCCTGGCTTGCAAAAATTTTGTGATTTTTGGATATTTGCCAATTGGGCATCAGAATGAACTCGAGACCCCTTTTAAAAAAAAATTGAGAGAGAGAGCGACCCATCTGAGCATAGCCAAGTAGTTGGGGCAGTCACGTGTTTGTTTTTATATGTTGTTACCAGTTTCTAGCTGCTTTACTAGAAATTGGGGTTCATGTTTTCGGAACTGGGCCATAGATTTGGGGTGCCCAAATTGAACCCGATTGTCAAAAACTTGACTTTGGTTACAGCGGCTGGTGCTCAACGCTCCTGAAAACCAGGCTTCTTTAAGGAATCTCATGTTGGCCCCCCAAAAACAGGGGCCGTTTCTGAAAATGTTGGTCTGAATCTTTCTGCAGCAGTCGCCTCTTCTTCCACCTTCTCCACCTTAAAGGGAATTTGAAATTCTGAGTTCATGACCTAAATGTAAAGTGGATTAGATGTAACCCCCTTCCTAAGTAAACTGTTTGTGTGTCCAGCCACCATCTTACCTGAGATCTAAAGTTTGCTGATGACCATGTGACACTGGCTAATTCTAGCTGTGGCCACCTAGAAAAACATAAGGCTTCCAAACTGGCTTTTAAGGAACTGCTGCTACTGCAATAGTAAAGGAACTGCCCCAGCTCCTGCTACTAGGCCAGTGTGCCGTTCGTTCCCAAAGAGCCTTGACCTTGGAACAAAACCACCTGCCTGCCCATGCAATAATGAGGAGCTGCCAGAGCCCCCCTCCTTGTGTAGTATATAAATATTGACGTTCAAAACCAAACTGGAACTTATCATCATCTATCCTTTATACTATGCCAGTGCCCAAAGACCCCAGCCACTGGGAAAGTGTCTGAATTCTAGTGTCTTGTTCACAGTCCTGAGTGCATGCCAGCACTTCCATTCTCTCCCAATCACTTCAGCCCGGAAGCAACACTTAACCATGTGTGTCAATTTAAGCACACATGCAGGCTCATCATGGAAGTGGTTAAGTGCTTTGGTGGATCGGGACTTTAGAATTTCATTTGTCTTCGTTGCTGCTGGCATTGCTATGTCTGTAAACTGTTTAGCACTTACACAACCTATTCTTTCATGCCAGTGCCCTTCATCTTGAAGTCCTAGAGATCAGGTGGAATTGTGCTGCTTCTGTACAAGAGAGCTAGGGAACGTGGGGAGTGGAAGGCATGAGACTGAAATATTTTTTTTTCAGTCTCATGCTTTTGAGCTAATCTCATGATTTGTGTGAGTGTCTGACTCATGAGGTCTGACTGTTTGGGATAGGCAACACTATGGGGGCTCTCCTTTTTCTAACACAACTGTTGTTATGCTCTTTAAATGAATGGCTGGACTCTCCAGTACCACCCTGCTCAGGTTGGCTTAACAAAATGGCCTTTGATAAAAGATCTTTTTGATTTGCTCTTGGGTAAGTGTTAAGAATTGGCCTATGTGGTTGGGTGGGGGAAAGGGGCCTGTGGAGAAGGAAGGAGTGGGGGGATGGTGTGACAGAGATTAATGAGGGCTCATTACACATTGGAAGGGGCAATGAACTGTCTCTTGTGTGTGTGGATATGGGTGGAGGGAGTATGACCCTTGTCCTTCGCCACTGTGTATTATATTTTGCTTGTTCAGCATAAAGATTTTTCTAAATACTTTGGTTAAATACAGCAGATTCAGGGATGAGAAAGGATTTGGTGTTTACAAACAGGTATAACATTTTAAATGAAAGCGAGACTGAGTGTTTTTTTGTTTTGTTAACTTAAAAATAACCAATCAGCTTCTCATAAGATTTGAACTCAGTACCTTTGAAACATAAGACTGATGATGTCTGGAGAAAACTCAAGTCTAGAGATAAGAGGCTAGGAATGTGTTATGTTGGCCAGCAGAGGGCACTCACATTGTTCCATCGACAGAACGGAACATATTGGGGACTCAGGAGGAAAATGAATTAAAAAAATGATCACAAGAGTTAGAGACTTGGTCTAAAGGCCGCAAGCCTGCAACGACCTCCTTGCGGGTGGAGATTGCACCCATGTGGCGCTCCACTGAAATCCACGGAGGTCTGTCCATGCAGAAATCATTGCATGGTCAGGGCCAAAGTATATTTCTGGTTCAAACCAGGCTTGATGTGCATTTAAGAATTCAGATTTAAAGTACTGTTAGGCTTTGTTTGGCTAGAAAGCAAAGACATTTTTAAAACGCCATGTGGTTATACATTCCTCTTGTACGTGGAGCTCATCTTAAAACATCCCTCCATATATAAGGTTCAAGTGAGTTAGGAGTCCAAGCCTCCTCACAATAAAGCCAAGGCTCCTAATGATTTCAGTGGAGGAGCACTGGGCCCCTCGACAAAAGAATAAAGGTCCAAAACTTTGTATTGTGGCTGCAACCTAGCATAATTTCTTTGAAATTTGGCCCTGTTATAGGGCCTGATTGAAAATCCATCGAAGTCAATGGAAAGACTCCCATTAACTATAACTCCAGGATTATTTGTTTTCTCAAGTGTCTTCAGGTCACTGTTGCAACTCAGCCATTCAGAGAAAATAACTCCCACATTACTGTTATTATTTCTATTAAAGCATTTCCTCCTAGTTATGTCACCCATAGCACATAATACTGCCCAGTGAAATGGCCTTTCAAGAAGTATTTTAGTTCTTTTGCTTCTACTCTCAGCTGCAACCAGGAAGAACACTAAGATATTTTGAAACCTGCACCAAGTTTAGTTCCAGATTGAGTCAATTCTTGTCACCAGCCTTACATTTTAACTCGAGCTGTGTTCACGTCTAGACCAAACAGAGAAAAATGAGCAACACAAACTTCTGATCGTTTTTCTTTGCCTATTAAGGGTCCAACATTTGTAATTTGCTCTTAACTTGATTCAGTATAAGGGGTCTCATTTATTCTCCACAAAGTCTCACCAAGGTGGGTTGGCTTCTGTTCTCAGATACAATGGTGTAGGTGTGGAGTTAATTACACACATGTGTGGAGAATCTAAATTACTTCAACTCCCCAGGTTTTTAAATGAATCCTTTTCATGAACAAATGGGCAATTTTCAAATGTATTTCTACACAGATCAGAAACTGGAAAGAGATTTAGGCCAGGCCTACACTTAGCACTTATGTCAACAAAACTTTTGTCGCTTAGGGGTGTGAAAAAACACACCACTGAGCGACATAAGTTTTGCTGGCATAAGCACTGGTGTGCACAGCGCTACGTCAGTGAGAGAGATGCTCTTCCACTGACAGAGCTACCACAGCTCATTGAGCTGGTTTTATTATGTCGAGGGCATAATCGGCATAATGTGACTACAGGAGCATTCTTACAATGGCACGGCTGTAGCGGTACAGCTGTGCCGCTGTAAGCTTGTATGTGCATCATGGCCTAATGTAACATGGGTACATTTACATCGCAAAAAAAACATCTGCAGCAGCAAGTTTCAGAGCCCGACTGGGAACATCTGTTCTGCTATTTTCAGACCCATAGCGTGAGCCCGAGTCAGTTGATCCAGGATCTGAAACTCCGTGCTGTGGGGTTTGTTTTGCAGACAAATGTATAACAAGATCCAATGGCTAGAAACTGAAGCTAGATAACTTGAGATTAGAAATAAGGTGCAAATTTTTAACCGTGAGGCTAACTAACCCTTAGGACATTTTATTTAGGGATGGGTGGGTTGTCTATCACTTGCAGTCTTTAAATCAAGATTGGCTCTTTCTGAACATTATGCACTAGCGCACCCAGAAATTATGGGTTTGAGTCCAGAACCACTGGGTGAAATTCTCCGACCCCTAAGTTATGCAGGAGGGTCAGACTAGATGTTCATAATGGTCCCTTCTGGCCTTAAAATCTATTTAGGTACCGAAATAAGTGGCCAGATTTGCAGAAGGGCTTAGCACGCTGGGTGCTGAGATTTTCTGAAAATTTGATTCCAATTCTGGGAGCTGAGCTCTTTGGAAATCTTCTTTTTCCACCCAGTTAGTAAATGTTTTAACTCCTAAGCAGTGAGCTAGTACAACTCCACACTATAACCCAGCAGTGCTACCATCCATTCCAATTCCTATTCTCTAGGAAGAATGATCTAATTTTATATTCTCAGTTGTCAGGATGCTTTTCATTAGCTGTGAGCCTACAAAAAAAGGTCCTTTATCTCCCTCAGGGCTGGCATTTCAGAGCTAGGTTTCTGAACCATTTTGTGGCATGTTCTTTCTCACCCAAGCTAAGGACACGGTGTTTAGGTGTGTCCCATTGTATTGGTTGGTGCTCCCAGTACCCACTCACTAGAGGAGAGTCTGAGGGAGCCATTACTAAGAGCCTGAAAGTCCCATCCAGTGGATGTCTGGTCTGTGGAGGTGTGTGTGTGTGGGTTTCCATTCTCACCCACACCTGGGAAGATATTCAGATTTTTTATTTTGGCTATAAAAGCCCCAAGCTGTCATTGAATCATAGATTTAGAATGTTATATGCAGCAAGCATGCTAGAGAGAAGAGCACCTTGCTAAACGCACGTATCTGTTGGTCCACCCGCTCCTTCTTTCTCATTCCTTTTCTGCACTTTTCCTTCCGTTTCTTGATCTACCTTTTCTTACAGGCATTTTGATTTTTTGACTAGCTTCTCCGCTCCCCCACTCCATTTCAATCCAACCACTCACCCTGCCCAAATCCCTTGCCCCTCTGGGGCACAGAGAGCACCTGTCCTCTTCATCCTCCATTATGTGGATGATGAGAGTGTTTTGGAGGAAGATGAATTAGTTTAGTGTGTCATCTTCCAACTGTGACTGAGCTGACCAGGAGGTGGGCGTCTACAGTTCACTATTCAAGTGGAGCCACTATCCAGGTAAGCCCCAGGACACAATGTCCAGGTTGGGCCTCCTACATCACCATTATCCAGGCTCCCAGTACCCTCTTCTGGATAGGGAATGCTGTGCCCAGTTTTAAGATGGATCCCTAGGACACACTGTTCTTTTAGGCTTCCCATATCCCATAATTCTCGTGGATCCTAGTACTTTTTGTCCATGTGCTCCCCTTGCCCTGTTGTAGGAGCTTGTCTACATGGGTGGAGAAAGGGCCTTGATAAACCAAGCTCTCAGATCTCTATCCATACAGACTCATGAATATCTATAATCACTTATTCATGCCAAATTGCATAACTGATGGTTTGGCTGCTCAAAGGCAATGTTTGAATTCTATCTAAGCTACTTAGTAGCTTCTGCACAGCAATGATTTCGTAGCACAAGTGCCCTTCCCATCCCCAGATTTTGTTATTCCATTCCCTATACACAAGTGGGAACTGAAGAGGGCAAATAGCTGAAGAGAGAGAGAGAAAAGAGCTTTTATTCTGAATCTCATGTCTGTTTGATTTTCCTACAAACACTAAAGGTTTCCAGTCTAGGAAAAACCTTCTTTGATTCACTATCAAGCTTTCTAGTCATATGACCATGCGACATGCCTTCAGCAGCTTTCAGCTTCAAAATGTCACTGATATGGCCCAAGATAGTCTGTACCAACTTGAAACCCCAGGCTAACAAGAAAAACGTAGAGAAGCTTCCTAAGCAGTCATGTGCCATTTGTGAGATAGTCTGTCCATTCAAATCATGCAACCTGTTCTCACGCCAAAGCTGGGCTGCTGGCCTTTTAAAAATGGGCAACAGTTGATTCTAATCATTAGAATGGAAGCAGATGGAACAGAATCCCCCCCAAGGAACTATAAGGTTAAAATGTGACTATGAGTCTAATTTTGGAGCTTTTGAGAGTGAGCTGTAGTTACAGGTAGCACAACTAAGCTGCCACTGTCTCCTTTTTAGGCCTGGAAGGACCTCCAAGCTCCTGCACAGCTCTGTAAAATTCACTTCAGTCTTAACCTATAATCCCCCAAGCTTGCGCTTCTCTTCCACAACCTCACGCTGCTGAATCTGAACCCTTTTGGGATGCTCAGGAGTAGCAAGAGTTCAGTCTGCCTGGTCACAAGATAATCAGAGAGGGCATATTCCAATGGAGTTATATGGTTCTATAACAGCATAAGAGCAAATAATTGCTGTCACCTTTACAGCACCTGCCAGCCAAATATCTCAAAGCGCTTCACACGCATGAGTGAGTTTATCCTCTATACAACTTGTGAAGTAGGTAGGATTTATTACCTCCATTGTACATATGGAGAAATCGAGGCACAGAGTAATTAGGTGACTTGGCCAAGATCACAGAGGGACTATGTTGCAGCGACAATATTAGCTAGGCTCCAGCTCTTGTGATGTAACTGTCAGGCCATTTTTTCTCTCCGTATACAACGCTAACTTGCCTATTTTGATTTTGCTGCTCGACAAAGGTTGGCAGACTACAGGGATGAGGGCTAGCAGAGCCGAGAAGCTGTCCTTGTGAGGAGGCACTGTGTGGCGAATTGGCTCGACTTTAAGGCAAGGAGCTGCACATATTTCAAAGAGGCTTTGGATGAGAAAGCTCATTCTCCAGAGCTTCCTCTAGTAATAAACCCAGACAACAGGCAGGTTAGGAAGCTGTTACCAAACCCAGGCTTTCTGGGTAAATGTGTGACTATTGCTTGCATTTCAAAGAGAAATTTTGCATTCTAAACTAGGAGTCTAAAACCAGGGCCTATTGGGCTGAGACCAGGTGAAACAGAGAGAAGTGTTTGGACCCTGTGACCCATTGTGTGACATTTGACTATGCTTATTAGTAGCAATGAGAGATCTTGAAAAGTAGGGCAGTCCTGAGGGAGACATCTAACCTCTCCCTGGGCCTCAGTTACCCATCTATAAAATGGGAATAATAGTCCTCCTTTTCTCCCACCCTTTGTCTATTTATCCTGTAAACTCACCCACAGGCAGGGACTGTCTCTTACAATGTGTATGTCCAGCACCTAATGACTCAGCTGGAGATCTCCAGGCATTACCGTAATACAAAGGATCAGTGTAGTTCCGGGTAGCAGGGACTACAAGAATAAGTGACCCAGTGCCCTAGGCTTTGTGTTTTTCACCTATACCTGTGAGTGAACACTACCTTCTGGTGAAGACAGTCTTCTGAAAGCACAACATACCAGTGTGATGCCATGGCAACAAAAATGGATGGATACCACTGAAGTTCATAACAGGTACTGTAAGAGGCATCCCTGTTTGGCTGACAGTCAGAGCGGGGTGGGTGTTAATGATGACAGGAAGGATGGTCCAATAGCTAAGGTGCAAGCCTGGGTCTTGGGAGACCTGCATTCAATTCCTCACTCTGCCACAGACTTCCTGTGTGACCTGGAACAAGTCACTTGGGGTGGGAATCACAAAGGTTTTTAGGCACCTAACTCCCACTGAAGTCAGTGCACTCACCTCACCCTTAGCCTCTCTGTGTGTCAGTTCCCTGTCCGTACAAGAGGGATAATACTCCTGCCCCGCCTCCCAGAGGTCTTGTGAGGATAACTACATTAAAGTTTGTGAGGTGCTCAGATGCTATAGTTCCAGTGGCCATGTAATTACCTTAGATTAATTCAGGATCATAGAATCATAGAAGATTAGGATTGGAAGAGACCTCAGGAGGTCATCTAGACCAACACCAACTAAATCATCCCAGCCAGGGCTTTGTCAAGATGGGCCTTAAAAACCTGTAAGGATGGAGATTCCACCACATCCCTAGGTAATCTATTCTAGTGCTTCACTGCCCTCCTAATGAAATAGTTTTTCCTAATATCCAACGTAGACCTCCCCCATTGCAACTTGAGACAATTGCTCCTTGTTCTGTCATCTGCCACCACTGAGAACAGCCGAGCTCCATCCTCTTTGGAACCCCCCTTCAGGTATCAGAGGGGTAGCCGTGTTAGTCTGGATCTGTAAAAAGCAACAGAGAGTCCTGTGGCACCTTTAAGACTAACAGATGTTAGTCTTAAAGGTGCCACAGGACTCTCTGTTGCCCTTCAGGTAGTTGAAGGCTGCTATCAAATCCCCCCCTCACTCTTCTCTTCTGCAGACTAAACAAGCCCAGTTCCCTCAGCCTCTCCTCGTAAGTCACCCCCTGATCATTTTCATTGCTCTCCGCTGTACTCTCTCCAATTTGTCCACACCCTTTCTGTAGTGGGATGATATACTCTCTCCCCATGCCTGCTGCATTCACTGTCGGTCACTTTCCCCTTTCTCAGACAGATCACCGTGGACTAGCTGCTGCCACTTTTATTCATACGAAATAGCACACCAGACTCCATTCAGTGTCATGCTGTGTCTACACTGCAGGGATTAGACTGGCATAGCTACATCAATACAGCTATGTCAGCATAACCCCACAGCATAGAGGCAACCTACAGCAAAGGCGGGGGTTTTCTGGTGGTGTAGCACCAAGACCTATTCTTCCATTGGGGTCGGCATAGCTGTACCACTCTGTGGTGTGAGCTTCTCACACCCCTGAGCACCACAGCTGCGTCAGCCTTACATTTTAAGTGTAGCTCAGGCCACAGGCTAGCAGAAACAGGCCCAGCAATAGGCTTTTTAGACTTACCATCTTCTCAACATCCCAACCCGTTTGATTTTAAAAACCTTTGTTTAGTGAAAACATTCTTCTTATAATAATAAATTCCACCCTCTTCCCTCTGTGTCCCCCATCCCAAATCCTTGAGGTCACCTTCTAAACAGACAAAATCCAGGAAACTCAGAGTTAACCCTGGTGTTCCTCCCCGTCCTGTTGCTGTGAACAGAATAGTGTCCTGGAAGTGCTGCAGTGTCAGCCTTTACCCTGCATTCCCTGACTGGGCTATTACAGCTTCACTGCGAGTCCCCATGGTACCAGAAGGGTGGAGGTGGGTGAGGGAAAGCAGGCTGTAAAACATGTATCATTCACCGAAGGGACTGTGGGCCTCCTGATTAAGTTTCTGTTGACAAGGGGAACCTTCCTGGCAAGCCCCTAGTGAGTAATACCCTGATCCTGCAAGCTGCTTCAAGGTCAGTGGGGCCCCATTTGGGGTCTACCAACTTGCTGAAATGGAGCCTCAGTAGGAATTTAGGATCCAATGAAAGAAAGTTGGTTGGGGACTTTTAAAGCACTGAAGTGATTTAAGAGGATATCCAATGGGATTTGTGCTCCTATATCACTTAGGCCAAAATCCTCAAAGGATCTGGGCCTTCCCGCAGCAGTGCATAGAGCACTGGACAGGGATTCAGGAGACCTGGATTGTATTCAAAGCTCTGCCACTGTCCTGCTGAGTGACCATGAGCAAGTCATTTCCTCTGCCTGTCCCTCAGTTTCCCCATCTGTAAAATGGGAGTAATAAGACTGATCTCCTTTGAGTTCCACAGAGGGAAAGCCTTTGAAAATCCCACCCTTTATGGCTAGAGTTAGTCAAAGTATGGGGGAAGTTGTGAACATTTTCACAAAAACTCTGGCCCTGCCTTTTGCTGAGAAATGTCAGACTTTAACATTTTTCAACTCACTTTAATGATGTTCTTGGAGAAGTGGCCACTGAGGATGCCTACCAGGTGATTTTTAAAAGTCTAGTCTCTCTGCCCATGTTTTACTATCTTTTTATCTCTACATATAAACTAATCTAAGTCAGTATAATTTCCCTGGTCACTTTTAAGGTTTAATTTCTTAGAAATCATACCCCTCCTTTGAGTTAGACTTGTGGGGAAAAAATCTGAAGTGGTTTGTTTTCAGTTTATTGTTTCGAAAGGGTCAAACCAGTAGGAATAGATTTTATTTTATTTTAATTTAATTTTTGAAATCAAATCAAAACCAACCCAAATGATTTACTCTCAGGCTGAGATCTTGTGAACCAAAGTTTCACCTGGTGGATTTTTATGGCTGAGTAATAAACCAATTGGGGGGAGGGAAGGGGGGGCAGATTTGACAGACTGATACAATTTCCATTGCTATAATTACATGCCTGTTAATCATTAATCACATTCATGTATTTGCATAGCTACAGAGGCTCCGTGTGTTAACCTGTCATAGCTGGAACTGTTCTACCCTGAAGACTTCACATCACTTAGGGCCTCATTCGGAGTCTACAGAAGTCAATAGGATTCTTGACGTTGACTTCAATGGGCCTTGGATCAGGCCCTTAAAGGGGAGGAAAACGGGGCAATTGACATCATCGTAGATCCATGCAGCTTTGCAAAGCTTACAGGAGAATTTACCAGTCTAAGCACAAAAAATTTGCCCTCCCTGTGATGATTGATGAATAAATAATGATGTTTTATACTCCAAAAAGAAAAGAAAAAAATTCCCATCCAAGAGGGCAAGCAGACATTTGCAAGGTGGGTTAATTTTTCAGCTGAGCGAATAATTTGCAGTGAATACTTTACCAGGTGAACTTAGCTTCTGTTTGAGGAACGTCTGTGAGCCAATTTCAGATTCCCTCTCTCAATCACAGGTGTAGGTGGTTGTGGTTTTAGAGCGATGTAGGGTTTATGTAGGCTGGGCTTCTGTGCTGCCCCTCCTGGACAGTCTAAGGCTGGGAGAAGGGTAGCGCAAAGACCTCAGTAAACCACTGTTGCATGCTCAAGATTCTGGGCTACTCTGGAGGTCTGCCTATGGGCTGCTTTACAATTGGAAACAGCTCAGGATCCCTTCAGTATTTTGCATTATGGCCCTGCACACTCCTGCCACTGGCTCCACCCCAGCACTGCAAAATACGTAGGCGTGACTATGACAGCCCAGGTCCTGCCTGCAGGCTGTTTACAACCCCTACATACCAAAGTGGGGAGCACAATCCCTCCCCTTGAGTGTTTGATATTCAAATTTCAATCAGCATTGGTTAGTGTGATTGGTCACTTAAGCCACAAGGTATTGTTTCTTTTCCCTGATTGGATGAGTGTAGCTCTTGTAACAGGAGCAGGGCATGGCAAAGACAGGGGCTTTGATTCTGTAAGGGAGTGAGCACTGATAAGGGTATGTCTACATTGCAATTAGATACCGGGGCCGGTCTGTGCCAGCTGACTTGGTCAGGCCGTTGAGCTGTTTAATTGCAGTTGGGCTGAAGCCTGAGTTCTGGGACCCTCCCACCTCACAGAGTCCTAGATTCTGGGCTCCATCCTGAGCCCATCTGTCTACACTGCAACTAAACAGCTGCTTAGCTCACGACCGAGACAGCTGGCATGGGCCAGCTGCGGGATTTAATTGCAGTGTAGACATACCCTGGGGTTAGGGAATTAAAATCAATCAATCAATCAAATCTTTTCCTATGTGGGCCACACAGGCCTCACCTAAGGCAGCATTCCTAGGGGAAAAAAATAGGCTATTGTCAGATTTATGGTTTCAGAGCACAGTACAAGTTATGAATGGTGTATTCAGAGCCTTGCCTGGCTCATGAAATTGCCTTTACACTGGGATTCTGGCAAACCTTGTCCCCTTGTTGTGTCTTGCAGCATCTCATCCCTGACCTGCAGTACGCCAGTTTGGTTCACCGGCTCTTCATTTCCAGCACATACCCTCTGACCACGTCTTGGCCTTGCACTAAGATTTTGCTTCTGCATAAATTACATTTTAGAAGTAAATCAGTTCTTCTGATGGGATTGTATTAATTTACATGGGTAAACTAACAAATTTACTACTACTACTAAATATATTGTTACATCAAGTTCATAGGACAACTCAGATCATATTCTTGTGATAGGAAGAATGGTCCAATGGTTAGCGTGCATAGCACTTGAGAGACCCCAGTTCAAATCACTGTTCTGGCACAGGGTTCCTATGCGAACCTGGGCAAGCCAGTTAGTTTCCTTGTCTCAGATCCCCATCTGTAAAATGGGGATAGCACTTCCTTACATCACTGGGGTAAAGAGTGTGAGGCGCTCACATACTAGGTCAGTGGTTCTCAAACTTTTGTACTGGTGACCCCTTTCACATAGGAAGCCTCTGAGTGCGACCCCCCGCCCCATATAAATTAAAAACACTTTTATATATTTAACACCATTATAAATGTGGGAGGAAAAGTGGGGTTTGGGGTGGAGGCTGACAGCTTGTGACCCCCCATGTAATAACCTAGTGACCCCCTGAGGGGTCCCACCCCCCAGTTTGAGAACCCCTGTACTAGGTCAATGGGTACCCCAGATAGATTCCAAATCTAGAGGAAACTCACTTTCTGATGATATGTGGCATGACCTTCAACTCTTAATTGTCTACGTTGGAGGTGTTAGACTGTGCATTTCTTTAAATTGCCTGAATTATAATACTCCATCCATGACTAGCAATGGCCCAACTCACTCAACCAAGGATGATTACTTCGGTTATTATTTTCCTGCATAGAGCACAACAATGCTGTCCAAATTGTTCCCCAAACTAACACCCTCTTGCAATACACCATATCTCCACCAGAGGTGGCATGTTAAAAAAAGGATATAGTATCTTGGGAAATGTTGATTAAATGACAGTGTGAGGTCAGCTTCAGAGCAATGTCTGAGAAGTACATTACGGTTATGCAGAGGGGATGGCTTAATTACCTAAGCCTAAGGTATGAAATACTCAGACACTCTGGAGCCAGTTCCAGAGTCAACTCATTTCTTCATCCTTCTCAGTTAGATAAATTGAGTTCCTTGCACTTTACTGTGTGTATTTTTCTGATGAGACAATAAAACCTAGGTCCTGGCTTCTCTACATGGACAGCTAAGATTCCATGGAACATTTTGTTAAAAAAAAAAAAAAAAAAAAAAATAAGAGTAGGGCAAGGGGCACTGGACCAATTTCCTTGGCCAAACTTTCCCTTCATTCACATGTGTGCTTGGGGGTTGCTGCTCTCCACTTCAGAGGTGACTGCATTTCAATGATGTACATGATCCATTCAGTTCTTTGGGATCCTTCTGGATGGAAGGTACTGTCATCATTACGGCAAATGAAATGATATTTTGAGGATGCCTGGTAGCACCCACCTTAATATCCAAAGCATCCTCATCTTGCGTGTTGGATATCTGAATTGCACTTTGGATGCATTTGTTTCTTTTAAAACAGTGGTTTTCAACCTCTGGTCCATGGCCCCTGAGGGTCCACAGACTATGTCTAAGGGGTCCATGAAAGGTGGTCATTACCACAGAACAGTGGTTTTCAACCTATGGCTCGCGGATCCCTGGGAGTCCGCAGATGATGTCTAAGATTTCCAAAGAAGTTGGCACCTCCATTTGAAATTTTATTAGGGGTCCGCAAATGAAAAAAGGTTGAAAACCACTGGTTTAAAAAGCCCTCTTTCATAACACCAGCCACCCAGTGCAGTGGCTGCCTGTTTTCTTCCATTGTTGTTCTTATAGAGCTCTCAAACACTGAGCCACCTTCTCTGTTGAGAGGCTACACACTTGAATGGCTGGCTCTAGTAATTGCAACACCTTGCACACCTTTTCCATGAACTCCTCAAACCATCTGGAAATCTTTCATAGTGTGTGCGTGGGGGGGGGGGTGTGATTCTTCTGTTAACTGGATTAATGCCCCTGCCCCAAGAAGATTACAATAAGTTGTTTTTTTTAGCTCTTCTCCATTGTTCCTTCTTTTGTTTTGATTTAACATTGTGGCTAAACCTCAGTCTTGAGATCCTTGCAATTTGTTTTTCTGGAACCCCCATTTCCCCTTCCATGATGCATTGATGCTGTGTCAAATGGAACTCCCCATTCTCTCATGCCTCTTAGGATTCTCCAGTATCACAACAACGCAATTTTTGTTTGCTTGTACCACGTTGTTACTACTGGGAGTATAGTGGATCGCTTCCTAGGACCTGGTCTAAAGTCCATTGGAGTCCACAGGCTTTGGATCACAACCCCAGTGATCGATTGTTCACATCAACAACCACCACTTCCCCTCTGCATGAAACACTACACTGGGCATGTTTGCAGCCTCACTGTAGGAACTAAGGACTGAGTGGCCAACCCAGACCCACAGAGGCAGCTGGTCCATATCAGGGTTGAGGCATAGGGATGGGTAGAGCTGATCAAGGAAAGTAACGAGATGTTGTAAAACATTTCCTCCCACTGAAGTGGTTTCCATTTCATGGGTTTCTAAACACTTTCCAGGGTTCTTTTTAAAAATAATTTCCCCCACAAAATGTTTTTATCAAAAACATTATCGAAATCTTTTGTTTGCTAAAACCTAGGTTTGTTCTAAACACAACTTTTTGATCTCTACTGTGACATCGATAGAAAATGTGGAAAATCAAACATTTCTTTAAGAGTTGACAGCTGTTACCAATATATATATATATTTTTTTTTTTAAAGGCAATTTTTCAACCCAAAAAAACTTTTCATGAAAAAAAAAAAATAGTGACTGGCTCTTTGACGGTGCAACGTGGAAAGGTGAAGCAGCTGCTACCTGTGCTGTACCTGTCCCGTGGCTAGTGAGGACTCCCAATTCCTCACAGATGTTGATGCAGCTAATTTTACCAACAGAAAATACACTAAAAATTAGAAAATGAGCATTATGGGAGGTAGATCATAGTGCATGCAGGTTATATAGGGAGAGGTTTGTGTGGTTTTTTAATTGTCTTCTTTGTACTTTGATTTAGTGGTATCTTTTATATTACATTTCACTTTTATTTAAACTGTTGGGATATTGCATTAGGTGAGGAATTCCACAGTTCTTAGCTTTTCAAATAATTACCTCATCAGACCCACCACTGCCCCACCTACCTTGGGAATCCATTTAACCCTTTTACTATCAATGCAACCAATCACAGAGCTTGGAGAGAATTTTATAAAAGCACACGCGAGCATCGCCTGGAATGTTTTAGCCACATATGTGCTTTGTTTGCCATGGCACTTAAAAATGTCTCACCAGTGGCATGTGGGATGGAAGCAACACTTTAAATCCAGGCACAGAAATCTCCCTGTCACTAACATTTAGAGTCGGTGCCTATAAATCAAGGGGCAGGAACTGGGTCTGTGGAAACGGGCCATCTGTTTGTAATCCTGGGTCAATGCAGTTATGTTATACAGGATAAAAACATATAAGGGATAGAAATTCTCAGGCTCTGGGGCATAAGCTTTTCACTAACTGTTGATTTAGGAAGGAATTTCTATGGACAGATTATTCCATAACAAAATTTTGCTGATGATGTAGGAGCATGTGATGGGCATTTGGCCAGACCTCTATGTTGCTTGGAAATAGTGCCTTCTCCAGGAGCTTTATGGGATACATTGCCAGGGAATCAGGAGATTTCCCCAAGGAGTTATGGGTGCTTGATCCCGCCTCTCAAAATTCCTCTGGGAACACACAAAATATTCCTCAAAGCCTTGCAGTATCTCCCAGAATACATAGCTGCTTGAAGCTGATGGGAACTCTGGGATATTTGCCCAGAAGGCACTGCAGCTGAACTGAGTGGAGCCCTAGTGTGGATGGTGGGCAGAACTTCAAGTGGATTAAGCACCATTAGTCACGTCTGGAATGTTCACACAGGGCAAAAGGATGTATAGAATTACAAAGAAGGTGGCACTCTAGACTAGGCCAGACCTTTAGGGTCAGCTGGTCTGACACAGCATGGCAATTCCTAAATGCAAAGGGTCATGTCTTCACTTGATGTATAACACTAGGTTGCCTCCCTCATCAAGGAAAGTGTGGGCCCCTTACTGAATGAGGGAGGCAACCTAGTGACCGAGGATGTGGAAAAAGCTAATGTACTCAATGATTTTTTTGCCTCTGTCTTCACGCACAAGGTCAGCTCCCAGATTGCTGCACTGGGCAGTACAGCATGGGGAGAAGGTGACCAGCCCTCTGTGGAGAAAGAAGTGGTTCGGGACTATTTAGAAAAACTGGACGTGCACAAGTCCATGGGGCCGGATGCGCTGCATCCGAGGGTGCTAAAGGAGTTGGCGGGTGAGATTGCAGAGCCATTAGCCATTATTTTTGAAAACTCATGGCGATCGGGGGAGGTCCCAGATGACTGGAGAAAGGCTAATGTAGTGCCCATCTTTAAAAAAGGGAGGAAGGAGGATCCGGGGAACTACAGGCCAGTCAGCCTCACCTCAGTCCCTGGAAAAATTATGGAGCAGGTCCTCAAGGAATCAATTATGAAACATTTAGAGGAAAGGAAAGTGATCAGGAACAGTCAGCATGGATTCACGAAGGGGAAGTCGTGCCTGACTAACCTAATTGCCTTCTATGATGAGATAACTGGCTCTGTGGATGAGGGGAAAGCAGTGGATGTGTTATTTCTTGACTTTAGCAAAGCTTTTGATACTGTCTCCCACAGTATTCTTGCCACCAAGTTAAAGAAGTATGGGCTGGATGAATGGACTGTAAGGTGGATAGAAAGCTGGCTAGATCGTCGGGCTCAGCGGGTAGTGATCAATGGCTCCATGTCTAGTTGGCAGCCGGTTTCAAGTGGAGTGCCCCAAGGGTCGGTCCTGGGGCCGGTTTTGTTTAATATCTTTATTAATGATCTGGAGGATGGTGTGGACTGCACTCTCAGCAAGTTTGCAGATGACACTAAACTAGGAGGCGTGGTAGATACACTAGAGGGTAGGGATCGGATACAGAGGGACCTAGACAAATTAGAGGATTGGGCAGAAAAAAACCTGATGAGGTTCAACAAGGACAAGTGCAGAGTCCTGCACTTAGGACGGAAGAATCCCATGCACTGCTACAGACTAGGGACCGAATGGCTAGGTAGCAGTTCTGCTGAAAAGGACCTAGGGGTCACAGTGGACGAGAAGCTGGATATGAGTCAACAGTGTGCTCTTGTCGCCAAGAAGGCTAACGGCATTTTGGGCTGTATAAGTAGGGGCATTGCCAGCAGATCGAGGAACGTGATCGTTCCCCTTTATTCGACATTGGTGAGGCCTCATCTGGAATACTGTGTCCAGTTTTGGGCCCCACACTACAAGAAGGATGTGGAAAAATTGGAAAGAGTCCAGCGGAGGGCAACAAAAATGATTAGGGGTCTGGAGTATATGACTTATGAGGAGAGGCTGAGAGAACTGGGATTGTTTAGTCTCCAGAAGAGAAGAATGAGGGGGGATTTGATAGCAGCCTTCAACTACCTGAAGGGGGGTTCCAAAGAGGATGGAGCTCGGCTGTTCTCAGTGGTGGCAGATGACAGAACAAGGAGCAATGGTCTCAAGTTGCGGTGGGGGAAGTCCAGGTTGGATATCAGGAAAAACTATTTCACTAGGAGGGTGGTGAAACACTGGAATGCGTTACCTAGGGAGGTGGTGGAGTCTCCTTCCTTGGAGGTTTTTAAGGCCCGGCTTGACAAAGCCCTGGCTGGGATGATTTAGCTGGGAATTGGTCCTGCTTTGAGCAGGGGGTTGGACTAGATGACCTCTTGAGGTCCCTTCCAACTCTGATATTCTATGATTCTATGATTCTATGATTAAAGAGTGGTTCCTCCCTCCACAGCTCTCTGGTGTTTTCCTCTGACTGGCAATTGGAGGGGGGGGGGGGAAGCTGTTCTTCATAAGTCTATCAATGGGATGTCTGCTGTCCACTAAAACATAGGTAACAGCTTTCTTTACAAGTCTTTCAATCAAGTCACATCAGCTCCACACACCCAGCCACCAGTCATTGACCAGTCCTAACATGACCTGACATTGGTTATTTTTTGACTATGCTCCTTAGGGTCAAAGTGTATCGCTTCCCGGCTCTTTGAGCTCTGGTCAAGTGAAAAATTCTCTAAGTTATATCTGTTCTGTAGTTCCCAGATGTGTCAGATTCTGCCCTGACTGGCAGGGGAAAGGACTAGATGACATAACCCGTCTCCTGTTTGTAGCACGGAGATTGATCATCTGCCATACCCCAAACAGCATGATAGCATTAGTTCTTGCCACCTTTATATTACCTTTCCTCTTTGGATCACCAGTGCATTAGCATTATAACATATAACAACCACCCAATGTAGGTTTGACTGACGTGGAAACTGAGGAGGCAGAGAAATTACTTGAGTGGCCTGAAGTTTCACAGCTAATCGATGGAAGAATCGGACTTAGCATCCAGATTGCCTGTGCCCTTGCTCTAACTAAACAATGCTTGCCCCCACTCAGGCACAAAAACACACACTTGTGTGGCAATATTCTGAACATGCACTCATGGTTTTAAAGGGCTACTTGCATTTTTTGAGGATCCAGAAAAGTGAAGTGGGTTTGTTTTCCAGCATATTAGCAGTTCAGAGGGTCCCAGCCTCTTCTGGCATCTCTGCCAGGTGGCCTTCAATTGCAGAGATGCCATTGCCTCAGCTTCCCCATTTCATTCCTCAGGGTAGGGGCAGCACAAGGACCTTAAAACAAAAGTTGTCAGTATCACAATTAAAGAAACCTGATTATTTGCATTATGAGAGTGCCATGGGCTGAACATACTCCTAGTAAAAGACAGTCGCTGCCCTTAAGAGTTTATAGTCTATGCAGACAAGACAGACAAAGGGAGTGTTATTACTTTCATTGTACAGATGGGAAACTGAGGCACAGAGCTAATAAAGACCACACTTTCAGGTGTGCACAGTCCCCAGTACCTCCCCATGAAAACTGCTAGATAGTGGTTCTCAAACTTTTTGTATTGGCAACCCCTTTCACGCAGCAAGCCTCTGAGTGCAATCTCCACCCCCAGGCGGCTGGGGCTGTCAGCCATACATGGGATTGACAGCCCCAGCCCCGCTGCCCGGGGGCTGACAGCTTGAGACACCCACATAACCACCTTGCAACCCTCTGAGGGGTCACGACCCCCAGTTTGAGAACCCCTGTGCTAGATGATGCTAAGCTCTTTTGGAAACCTGGCTAAGATCACACAGGAAGTCTGTGGCAGAGCTGGGAACTGAGCCCAGATCTCCTGAATCCCAGGCTAGTGCATTAATCACCATGTCCTTCCTCTTTCTTATGTACACAGCAATCCTGCAAGTAATAACCCCTGGTGGTGGTGTGCTGTCAGGGGCTCCCCTTGGTAGAGTTGTATCACACCCAGCTAAAGAGAGGCGTGTTCACCCCCTTCCTCCTCGATGCTGCCAAACCATCCCTGCTGCTTCTGCCTCACATAAATGCCTCTGGATAGCACATCTGGGGCCTTGGGAATGTACCAGGGTGCAGGAAGTGGCAGGTATTTTAGAAATCGTGCTCCTGTAGGGGAGGAGAATGTCCTCAGGGCCCCCTGCAAGGTCCTCACCTCACCCCGTTACAAATTACACAAGCGGAGCACCATGCTGTCCTGTCAATGTGCTCAGAGTATTTCTCAGCAGCAGAGTATAAACATTTCCAGCGAAGTGCACTTAGTGTACGTTCGTTTGCCAAGTGCTGTTGCCTCCCTTCCTTGGTTATGCTTATGAGAACGTGTTTTGTTTAAATGATAAAACAAATCATTCAGCTCTCCCACTCTCTCCCCCTCCACTCTGAGCACACACCTCCCTGGTACAGCGGGCCTATCCCAGGCAGAAGGGGAACATTTCTGTAAGGACCTCCTCATTTAAAACACTGGCAATTCACCACCAATTTCATAGCTGGGCTTCCTGATCGAACCCATCCCGGTGTGCATCAGGAATAGGAATGAAAGCAGAGTATAAGCAATTTCACTGACTCCAAGAGCAACATCATCGTTGATAGTACAGTAGCATCTAGAGACCTCAATGCAGGTAGGTGCTGTGCATACATACCACAAGGGGCAGTCTTTGACCTGAAGAGCTTACTATTTAAATGGACAAGATGGAGAGAGAGAAGGTAGGAGAGGTAATATCTTTTATTGGTGGAAGGTACAAGCTTTCCATGAACAGTAGTTGGTCCAGTAAAAGGTATTACTTCACCTACCTTGTATCTCTCCTATCCCGGGACCAGCCTGACTACAATAATACTGCAACCAAAGATGGAGAAAGGAAGCATTATCACTTCCATTTTACAGATAGGGTACTGAGGCACAGAGAGATTAGATAACTTGACCCAGGTTGCACGCAGGGCCGGCTCCAGGCACCAGCTTAACAAGCAGGTGCTTGGGGCGGCCAAGGGAGAGGGGCGGCACGTGCGGCAATTCGGGGGCGGCAGGTCCCTCACCGCCTCTAGGAGCGATGGAACTGAAATGCTGGAGCTGGCCCTGGTTGCACAGGATGACTGTAGTAGAGCAAGAAGCTGACCCCAGCTCTTTTGAGTTATAGCCCAGTACCTTCACCCAGGACCATTGTCTTTCTCTGAAAAGAGCCTGACCAAAGAACTACTCTGTTGTGGAAAGCCAAAGGACTAGCAGTTCAAAAAGTGAGTCAGAAGAGGAGGTAGAAAGAGACAATAAAATGCCCTGTTTCGTCTCTCCTCAGGTTTTTGCTGCGCTGACGCTGCAAAATTCAGATCAGAATTCCCAACACCGTTTGTTGGATCTAAGAGTCCAGCTCATTTTAAATGCTCCTGGAACTTCAGAGAGGGAGTGACAGGGCTAAGTAATGAATGACAGCAAAGGTGAGGGTCTCTGATAAGGTGGGAAGTGGCTTCTGGAGAGCATTTAAGAATCACATCCAATGATCATCCTGAAGACAATGAGGACTGGACACAAGGACCCACTGACTGAAGCACAGCAGCAAGGAAAAAAACAGTCAAAGACATGCCTGAAAGATACATAGCTGGGATTCCAGAATTCCTCAGAGGTATTTTGTCTTAGCCAACATACTGTGCTGTTTTAAAGCAATTAATTACTCAACAGACATGTCTCCACCATTCCACCCCGCTTAGAATCTCTATGGCAAATCAAGATCTAGTATATAGTTCATAAATTGTATTTTGTGTACAAGATGTATCAGACACATTTAAAATATTACCCAATTTGTGATATTCCCTGCCTAAGGCAGGACCAGGTATACCTATTATATGTGAAGTTCTTCTAGATTTTCTATGAAGAGAGAGACCCATAGATAGAAGTAGAGTCAGCCTAAAGACAGCTGTAGAATACATCAGGAGCAGAGGGGATCTTGGACCATGTCTACATACATAAATTGCACCAATTTAACCAACATTTATTTGAACCCCTATATGGACCCACTTACACGTCTTTAAAACTGATTATATTGGTTTAGCACGTGTCTGTAAATTTATTGCAGCAAATGAAACCAATATAAACCAGATTAAAACTGATTTCAGCGTGTCTACACAGGGGTTTGCATCAGTTTATCTACAATGGTTTAAAACCATACTTTTAGTCAAACTGTGCAATGTTCTGTTTCAACCAGGCTTTAGATTGTAGGGATTTGCTACTGACAGAAGGCAGGTGTTGTAGCAGGAAAAATTGCCTTTGTGTTGCTGCTGTTCCACAAAGCCATCCAGTGGGTGACAGAAAAATATTGCTATTTGTTACTGGGTAAAACCTACGGGGCCCAGCTGAGATCAGAGCCCTATCCTGTTAGGTGCTGCACAGACGCATAGTGAGACATAGTCCCTGCGCCAACAGGATTCCAATCTATAAAGTTTCTCATCTGCCCTCCTGCACCATATTTCCCAGGCATCACTGGCAAGCTAGTTTATTCCATAGCCATACACAGAATGTCATAATTCTATATATTTGCACAATGCTATAAAGGCCAACTTTGTCCCTTGTTATTTGGAAGGGCTGATTGTGCCTTCAGAGTTTCACATTTGTGCTTAAAGGAGTTTGGACTTTCCTCCTCATGACATTCCAGTGAGTATTTCCATGGAAATGCTAGAAAGAAAGAAAGAAAGAAAGAAAGAAAGAAAGAAAGAAGGATATGGTTAGCTGTCAGTACAGCCTCAGAGATATTTTTCTTCCCTCTGCTGCTACATCATACCTTCTTTGGATCAATTCACCTCTCAGGGAATAAACTCAAACGAGGTTAATCCTGGGCTTTGCCCTCTCCCCCATTTCTTCCTACTGATGTAAGGATGATATTTGCCTGAGGCTTAATGTGTTTTTCTTTATTTTGCTTTGATTTCCAATCTCTTCTCTCCTCTCCCCCCCCCCCCCCCTCAAATACAGACACACTCACTCCTTTAAAGACGGGAAAATAACCTGCTTTTTTTCTCTTTTGGTCAACAGCTCTTTCTTTTGTGTCTTTCTTTCTTTCTTATCCTCCCCTCTCTCTCTCTCTCTTTCTTGACACAATGCACTATTTATTTGCACTGAAGTTTAACTAAGAAGCAATTAAAAGATCAAAGGCACAAACACAAGTGGATCCAATGGCAACTTGTGGGGTTTATTTTGTTGTCCGTGGTGATGTTGTTGATGAAGGCTCACCCAAAATGCTGGTTGTTTTCACTGAGCCGGTGAGACACCTCACATGATGGGGTCATCTCTTCCTTACAATATAGTTTTTGATTATCATTATTGTTCACCCTCTTTGTTTGCTGTTGCAGTTGTTTACTGGAAAATCACTTGTTTTTCTCAGAGAGATTAGCCCTCTCACCCTCTCTAGGTTTCTTTTGTCTACTCAAAGGAGGTGCTGGTGGCAAGTTGGGGGAAGGGAAGTCAGTTCTTCTCTCTGGGCTGCTAACAGCCCCATTTGACCACCATGGGTATGGTTTTGTTTTTAAACAAATGGGGAAGGATCGTTGTGAAAACTACAACTTTCTTTCCCGTCTACTGAAAGTTTTACATTGGATGAGGTGTAAAGGTATATGGCCAAGATTTCCAAACTGGGGTGTCTAAAGTTAGCCTCATAAATCCATATTTAGGCACCTAAAGAAGTGGTCAGGTTTTCAAAAGTGCTGAGCACTTAGCAGCTAATTTCCACTGAGGTGTGGAAAACCAAACCACTTATTTAAGTACCTATATATGGATTTAGGTGCCTAACTTTAGGGTGAAAATCTTTCCTGTATGTATTTTTTATCAGCACCATGCCCTCCTCCCTGTTCTGATGACAGCTTTAGTTTAAGGACATTGCACTGGCATTGGATTGTTTGGTGGGTCTGAAATGAAATGACACAATCCAAACACGGAAAGAAAATTAGGGTTGAATGATGTGATCAAAAGAACAACCTGATGAATGAACAGATTCTTGAGAGGGTGACATATGTCCTTTGGGAGGTCAAAAGCCTATAAAGAAAGTACCAGCTCTTCTCCCTCTTTGGTTTGTCTTTGGAGGGTTTGGGAGAAATCTTCTAAATTCCACTTGTTTGGAAAAATCCTTCAGTCAGTTCCCCACCTCAGAGAGAGAAAAAAAAATGAGAATTATAAAAATAAAGCATTATTTTCTATTGTTTAAGTGTGCATTGGCACATTGTAACCATGCCTTGTACATCCTAGCTACTGAATTTCATTAACTATTTGGGCACTGACTGGGACCTGGGAGGTCAGGAGACCTGGGTTCTATTCCCACCTATGACACTGACCTGCTGCATGAACCTTGGACAAGTCAGTTCACTTCTCTTTCCCCTCCTACTCTTTGTCTTGTCCATATAGATTGTAAGCTCTTCAGGGCAGGGCACCGCTATCTTACTTATATGTATCTGCAGCACCTAGCGCAGTGGGGCCCCTATCTCAGTGGGCGTCTCTGGGCACTACAGTGATCAATAGCAATAATAATACATTTAGACCCCAACCTTGCACAGCTTTACATGCACAATTAACTATAAATATGGGAGAAGTCCCATTATCTTAAATGGGATTATTCATATGCATAAATCTTTGCAGAATGGGGCCTTAATTAGGTTGGTTGACAACTAAAAGTCAGCATGAGAGTCAGCGTACAGCACTAGGTGCAGAACATACTGTATCTGTCTGCCCTAGATAGGCAAAGCCTCCATATTTACTTTAGGATAGCAAGGATGTTAATGAAGTTATGAATGATTAACAGCTTACCAATCACAGTGAACAACCCCCTCCCATGCTTACCTGCTTGCTTCTGAAATCCTGCATGTGTCCAGTCACTTCAGTAGGTAGGTGACTGTAAATCCTGCCTCCCGTACCAACTTCTTCACCGACTGAAAATCACCTTCACTAATCACTGAAACTTGTCTTTACCCCAGGAGTTATTTTGAAGGTAACCTGCAGGACCAACGGTGAAAATGCTGCCATTGAAAATAAAGATCAAATATTAGAGTAGCCATCTAGATTTTATTTCTTGGCAAGCGAGGAATTTTGACCAAATTAAGGAGCTCAGAGGAAGTTGTGTAAAAGGAGGAAAGATCAGATTCAAGATGAAACAGGCACCTTTAAAGAAAAGTACTCTCTGACTTGGATGAAGAGATTTCAGTGTGCAAAATGGGTAGTTTGCCCCATGGAAAAGAACAATGTGGACTCACTACTTGATACCCATTGGCTAATGAATCACGACTCAGCTGATATTGGGTTTTTTCCCCCATAGGAATATTGGTGAAATTAAATGAAACACTGATGAGCTCAAAGGCAACCATTCCTAAACATTTGGTAGCGTTAGTCAGGAATTTGGAAGCCGTAGTAGGGCATTTGGCAGCCCCAGAATGATCTGCTCTTTTCTGAAAAATAAAAAAATGCATTCATCTGTCCACATTCTTATTGCTCATTTTACCTGCATCTGAAAAGCAGCATGCAATGAAAGCAGACACCCTCCTTCTGCCCTCACCCAAAGGACAGATATTTTTTTCTGCATGGAGCAGTAGCTGCATTCAGCCCCCTGAGAGGAACATTCTATGAAACCATGTTATTGAAACTTTTTCCTAGTGTGAGACTCCGAGGGTTACACGAGAGAGAGAGAGAGGGAGGGGGAAAGAGGGGTTAGATAACTTCTGCAAGGTTATTGGCTGAGTTGCCTTGATCGTTGTTACAGTAGAAGTTGGAGCATGCCCATTGGATGGTGTATAAAAGAAGGGGCAGTGAGTGCTCTCAGCCTGTCTCCTCAGTTGTGGAGCAGCTAATTGAGAATATAGCTGCAGCTGGGAGAACCAAGCCCCACCAGCTCAGACTCTTGGAAAAGCAAGAACAAGCCAAGAGACAGCAAAGAAAAAACAGCAACATCCTCGTAAAACAAGGACTTGACACACCAAAAACTTCCCCCCAAATTACACTAAACAGCAAACAAACAAACCAAGCAGGACAGAAGCATGTCAGGAGCAGAGAGATACATGGATGAATGCTACAGTCACCCAGCCTTACTCCAGGTCTGCACACAAGAAGTTGAAAGTAGCAGTGGAAGTTTAAAGGTAAGGACAACATTAAACAACCCATGTTGGACGTGTCTCTAGTACCATAGCAGGCAGGGCCAGGGCAGAGGGGGCAGCCAGGGGGCTCGCTGAGCTAAGATCAGCAGCATCAGACTTCTTGATGGTCAGCCCAGCAGATCCAGAGACTCCACTCTGACTCTTGCTTAGCGCGCGCGTGTCCCCAGTTCACAGAAGGACACGGGTTGGAAATGAGCTGAAAAAGCTGCCCAGCTTACTGCGAGAGATCCCTCTCCTGCAGGAGCCAGGGGCCGGGCTTGGCTTTTTCTTTTTTAAGCAAGGCAGGAGGGTTTTGGTTGTGTAGCTTTGGAGTCGTGCAAACAACGTGATTACAACCAGGAGCAGCGTTTGGGTGAAATGTTTGTATTTCTTGTTGCTGCATCCCGGCATCTTCTGTGTAAGTGAGTGATGGTGAAGTCCTTGCAAGAGGGTGCAATGGGATATTTGCAAAAGTGACCGGTGTAGGAGAGCGAGAGTATTTATGAACTGCTCCCCCCCCCCCCCCCCCTTCTTCCTTGGTTGCGTGTGGAGCTTGGGTTTTGGAAACAGAAAAGCAAGTTCCCCCCTGACTGCAGTTCCCCTTTAGGGTCGCTAGAGGGACCTCAAATGACGGCCCAGACTGAGTCGCCTCACTTTAAACTAGAGGACTGGACTTCTCCCAGTGGGAGCCTAACAGGTTAAAAACGGGAACGGTGACACCAATTGCTGGCTAGGCTGTAACAGCATTGCACGGTAGGGACTGGCTGTATATGCACAGCTATAGAGGACTGAGATGAGAGCTGTGCTCCTGCAAGGGGGTGGCTCACGCTTAAAAAACGGGTGTATGTCTGCGCACTGTACCTGCTGGGCCATTGCTCTTCACTAAGGGGAGGGGAGTTGAGACCTGTCATTGGGGGAACGCAGGAGACTCATATGCTAGCTCTGGACTCTTGAGTCCTTGTATGAATGGAGATACTGGCATCATGCCGGGATTCCCACACTGGAGTTGGAGCATAGCACACCTTTTTTTTTAATGGATTTTCTGCTGCTTGTGCATGTGTGCATATGTTCATTTAAAGCTTAAAAGTAAATGAGAAGCATTGCCCTTGTATACCAACACCACAGCCAGTGTCGGAAACTGCATAGCAGGTGATCATGGGAGGCTGTGCATGGAGAATGATATATGGAACTAAATAGGAATGTTTATTTCATAGGCAAATACTAAGATCACCTTAAGTGTGTGTGTGTTTATATTAGAGGGTTCAAGGCACAACATCCCTAATCTGAGTGCAGATTGGAGTGTTTGGATCTCATTTCTATTATACGAGGTCATGCAAGGTCACTTATGGGTTATTGGACAGAACTTTAAATAGACCTCTTCTAACGAAGTATTGTATGCTTTTCTTAAGTTGTTTGGCAGGGGGGAATATTAAGATTGTGCATTGTGTGGAAGGGACGGACAGTTCTTTAGCTTCAGAGCCTAAAGAGATTATTAAGCACCATTCTGAAAAACACTGCAGCATGTTCGGTCTCAGAGGAATGAAAATTCGGAGAGGAAAAACAAGAAAATGAAGCCAAAATGGAGTGAGAGTTAATGGTTGGCATGAAGCCTTCTACTTTGTGTGGAGTCTTTTTTTTTTTTTTTTTTTTTTTTTTCTTCTTCCTTCCTTCCTTCTTTCCCAATTGCTTTTCCCTACAGTAATTATTTTAAGAAAGCAACTTGGAAAGGTTTTAGCACTCTGTTCAGTGGTAGGGAATTGGGGCACACGAGGAAACTTAGATTTAACATAACTGTACCAGCAGTTGCTGCCTTGCTTTCAACCAGTGGTATGTCAACAGGGTTTCTGATACACTAGAGGTCTTGCTCCGGCAACATCGAGCAATCAAGTGTAAAACCACCCACACAGGTCTTATTTTTAAATAGACACTTTGGGAGAGCCTCTGTTTTAAACCCTTAGGTTGGAACTTCCCTATACAAAGTATATAGTTTTCTTACTAATACCAGGACAGGCTGTGGAGCTCAAGGTTTGCAGAAGGAGGTTTTGTTTTTTTTTGACATGACATAGGTTGTTGGGCTTTTATTTCCCCCCCCTGGGTTTGTTTGGATCAAAGTAGGAGAGTTCAGGAGTCTAGGTCCAAGGTTTTGTGAGGGTGACTCCGGTTGCATATTAAGGAAACAATGAAACACCATAATCTGGGGCAGTAAAACCAGATGACATTTCTGGTTTGGGCTTCTCTGGACCAAAACTGACGAGTTTGGTGGTGGGGAGAATGGGTCACAGTTGTAAAACCCGCTCCGATTTGTTGACAGGCACATGTTCACTTAACCTTTCAAAGGGGCTTGCTGTGAAAATTCTTAAAGGGATAAACAAATCCACTTTTCCTGCAAAAAAAAAAAAATGTTGTTGGGCTTTTCCCCCTTCCCAGCAAACTCTAAGTCAAAATATGTGAGTGTGTGTGTGCTTTCTACTGATGATCCTTTACTATAACCTGTGTGGGAGGATCACTGGCTGGACCAAACTACTACACAGAGTCTTCATCCAAAGCCCAGTGAAGTCATTGCGAGTCTTTCTATTGATGACAATGGGTTTTGGATCAGGCCCCAGCTGCATAACAGAGCATTATAAGAAGGAATTGCTCTAGTTTTTAAAATAAAGCAAACACTGGTCTTATTTTTAGAGACACACAGAATCTGATGCTTTTCCAGGATCACGTAGGAGCACTGCAGGTGGCCCACCTTCTCCTGTCCACTGCCAGGGCATATCCTGGAACTGGGCTTTCAAATCCTACTTTGGTTTGTCTTTGCTTTAAAAGCTTCTATATCTAGAGAACGGCTGGGGCGGTGTGTGTGTGTGTGTGTTTGTGGTTTACTGGCTTCAGTGAGAGAGGGATAAAAGACACATACTGATCACTTATTTGAAATGGAACTGAAAGGGTTAACCATGCTCTGCCGAGACCTAAAGCCAGTTCAATGTGTTGTGGGAATATCACTTGCCAGAACACTCCAATCACCACAATTTCTGATTAAACGGCTCAACTCTTCTCTCTTTATCGTTCCGCTTGCTTTGCTGTATTTGCTTCCAAAACCTGGAGTAAATCAGAAAAAGTTAAATTAGGCTACTAACACTGACTTTGAAATCCCTTCTCCAGATTCTGCCAGCTGTCTTTAGAAGAGTTAAGCAAGATTTCATTTCCCTTTTTAATGCAATAAATCAAATATTTCTGGGCTGCATACCAAAGTTTGTGCAATACACTCCCGAGTAAATAATACTGAGTACCCCTTTCACCTTTTTCTAGTTTGATTTCCCCCCCACCCCCCATAGCTACAATAGTCTTTGCTGGGGAAACTAATACCTACTGTACAGAGAGAGACCCCTTCATCCCCCCATGTGGGCCAGAGGGAGCTGTGGGGTATGGAAGGAACCCTCTTCCCAGAGTGGGGCAGGGAGGGAGCAAATTTCCCATTTAAGACACAAGAAAGTAAGAGCTAACATAGTGTTGCCAGCCTCCGGCATATAACAATCATGAGTCAGGTACCAAAAATCATAAGTTTGGCTTAAATCATGTGATTTTTTTTAAAACTAGCACACTTGGGTTCATGTTATCTGCCTTCCGGTGTTTGAGAGCTGTCCTTTCATCTCAACCATGAGGGCTAGAAACTTCATTTTTTTTTTTTTAATGAAAGCTGAGTGTTTCATACAATCACATGATTCCAGGACCTAGAACTTTAAGGAAACACCAAATATCATGAGAACTGGCAGCACTGGGACTCACTAAGCTTGTTCCCAGGAGCCACACTGGCATGTTGTACAAAGATTAGTCCTCAGAAAACTACTGAAGTTACCCTGAAGCCACTCCCTAGCAACTCACTTCCAGAGTAATGCATAGCATAGGCTTCCTTCATAATACCACTGTGCCATCTGACATGGCACTGGGCTCTGAGTTCCTCCCCCTTCCTATACAGGGAAGGCTTCTCTCTTCTGACTGTTAGAATGGCAAAGCAGTCACAGTAACATGGGATGCAGGTATTTCACAGCATTCTAAGTACAGGTCTGTCTCATCTTACGCGGGGGTTCCGTTCGTTCCGTGGTTAGCGCGTAAAGCGAAAACCACGTAGAGCCAAAACCCCATTAAGTTCAATGGCGGGCGAAATCGCCCACACTACAGGTATAGTATTAAAACTGTTGTTTTTCTCTTTTTTCTGTTTTTGCTGACCACGTAAAGTTGAAATCGCGCATGTTAAATGCACGTAAGATGCGACAGACCTGTATTAAGATGAACACCTTCCCCTGCCCTCTTATAACTTCCAGACACTCCCAGGTCCCTGGAGCGGTAACATCACCGCTGTCCTGGGTGTGCGTTAAGTCAAGGCCTGACTTTCAGAGAGGCTGAGCATCTGCATTTTCCCATTGACGTCAGCTGGAGTTCTGGATACTCAGCACTTCTGAAAAATCAGAGTCCGGATTCTTGTTTATACTGCCAGAGTGGTGTCAAGGGGCCTTTAGAGAGAAAGCGTTTCCCAATGGTTTGGGCATCAGCCTGGGATTTGGGAGACTGGCTTCGCAACAGACTTCCTGTGTGACTTTGGGCAGGTCACTCAATCTCTCTGAGCTTCGGTTTCCCATGTGCAACTGCCCTGTCTCTGAGGGGTGCATTGAGGATCAAGTCATTAAAGATTGTGAGGCACCCCAACGGTATGGTAATAGGGGAGGCACATAAGTACCTGAGATGGTGTAATTGAGAATCAGGCAGCCCCTGTGTAACTGCCATGCAATCTCCTGCCTAGTATGGTTGAATACATGAGCTTAAGCACACGCCTTTAGTCACTCATTATGTCTATTAACTTAGGCTTAATTCTCCCTTGCCCTGTTACATGTGTAATTACTTACACCAGTGCAAAGTGAGTGTGAAATGATATCACATGGGAATTGCAGCTTTACAAACCCATTATGTAGTGTAAGTGATTTCCCAAGGGGAAGAATTGGACCCACGGTCTCTGACTCAAATCTTGCAGATTGGGCCATTGCTCTAATTTGATCCTTCTGGTAGAATTAAACTCTAAAGTGGGCCAGACCAAAGGAGGAACTTGATCAGTCAGAAAGTTTGGTATCTTGCCTGACTGGGGGCTCACACAGGAGAGAGGCATCACAGGGGTCTAGTAGCCTAAGCACAGACCTGCACACAAGGAACTTCTGCATTCTCAGCTGAGCTCTGGTACAGTACCTTCGGTTGGCCACAACTTGTTGGCCTCTTCTCCAGCACTTGAATGGAGTTAACATACCCAGCTGACTGGGCTGTATATTGTTAAAAAAACCATCTGTAACCGCAATAAGGGAGGCTGTGCCACAAGCTTCAACTCACGACACAGCAGAGTGCAGGTATCCTGCATAATCTCACGTGGCCACTCCCGTATTGCTGGCATACCACTGCATGTGCGAGACTGCTATTGCAGCATCTCTGAGTACCATTCAGGGCTCGTCTAATTATTATTAGGGATGTCAAATGATTAAAACAATGTATTGCGATTAATCACAGTTTTAATCGTGCTGTTAAATAATAATAGAATATCATTTATTTAAATATTTTGGATGTTTTCTATATTTTCAAATATATTGATTTCAATTACTACGCAACACAAAGGACACAGTGCTTACTTTTTTGTTATTTCTGATTACAGATATTTGCACTCTAAAAAAGATAAACCAAAGAAATAGTATTTTTCAATTCATCTCAGGCAGTGCGATCTCTTTATCATGAAAGTGCATTACAGAGTGGGGAATTATAGGTAGGACCTTGTAGATATAAACAAACTTGTCTTAGCGATTGACTAAACAACAAGTAGGACTGAGTGGACTTGTAGGCTCTAAAGTTTTACCTTGTTTTATTTTTGAATGCAGTTATGTAACTAAAACAAATCTACATTTTTAAGTTGCACTTTCACAATAAGAAGATTGCACTACAGTACTTGTATGAGGTGAATTGAAAAATAGTATTTCTTTTGTTTATCTTTGTTACAGTGCAAATATTTGTAATAAAAAATAAAGTAAGCACTGCACTTCACTGTGTAGTAATTGAAATCAATATATTTAAAAAGTAGAAAAACATTCAAAAATATTTATAATAAATTTAAATTGGAATTAACAGAGCAATTAAAACTGCAATTAATCACAATTATTTTTTAAATCAAATTAATTTGTTTTGAGTTAATCACTTGAGTTAACGATGATTGATTGACAGCCCTAATTATTATTAGTTTTTTATACTGGTATAGCCATACCAATGTAGCTAAAATAGAGAAGAAAATCCTGTATGGATGAGCTTCACTGGGACAACTTTAGTGGCCCTTAGAGGCTCCAAATCAGGGATCAGCGCCCCACTGTGCAAGCCATTGTGCAAACAGCCTCCGTCTCCGAAGAGGTGACTATATAAACTTGCCCCAGTTTCAGCCCCACTTTACCCCAGTGCAAATGCATCTGCGCTGGGGCTTTACATGAGCCTAGCTTATATCAGTGCAAAAATCCCTGAAACAGACAAGCCTTTTTAGATACCCACTTGCAAATGGGGTAGAGGGTACATAGACACACCTGACTCGGTGCAGGGCAGATGGCATGCTGCAGGTGAATAGGATTCATGCTCTTGTCTTGTTTCAGCTCCTTGCTTGTTGAACAGTGCTGGGGAAGCAGATGGTAGAAGCCTGTTATCATCTAAGGGAATCCTAAGTTTGATTTACTTGACCAGTGAGGGACCAATCAGCCTGGGTAACTGAGAGGAAGAATTTGCATCCTCCTATCTTATGCTGCAGTGGGCCTGGAAGAGGCAGCTTTTGTGTGGGTTCAGTGCAGGGGCTTCTCCCCATGCTGCTTCTCTGTTAGACCCCGACCTAGGGGGCTGACTTTCTCTGAAGGGGAGAGGGATATTCAGTCTCCCTCTCTCTCCCCCTGTACACTGATGCACACAAGTAGAGGAACAGCTCCTCTGCTGAACAGTGTGGAAACATTGCGCGGGAGCAGTTGTCGCTGAATGAGCAGAGAAATTACAATGAACCGAGGAGAGAGCGAGCAGCCAAAGACAAATGTTACAGTAAAACTAGCCACTCGAGGGACACTACGCTACAAAAAATAACCATGTTTAAACTTGTATAAAACATGCTTGTGGCCCAACAATCTTTCTAAACCTGGTGGATTTTTACTTGTCTGTGTGTAGAGAAAATCATATTATAATGACGTTATAGTATAATTGTTTAACCCTGGTAAGGACTCTTTGACTTCGTGTCCATGCAGGCAAGAAGAAACAGCATTATACACACAGCTGAGACAACCTCATTTCACAAGAGTACAACGGGTTGATTTTCTTTTTTTTCTAGTGAAGACCCCCCTCCCGCCCCGACGTGGTGCTATGCACCTTACATCTTAGCCAGAAAAACTTCCTGAGTAGGTTGAATATTGCCAGCCATTTTCAGGCCTAATTTATTTGTATTCTACTAGTGCCTAAGACCTCATTGTGCTAAATCCTATACACACAGTAAGAGACTGTCCTGGCCCTGAAAAGCGTATAGTCAAAATAGACAAGACAGACAAAAGGTGGAAGAAAGGAAGTATCATCCCTATTTCACCAGTGGGGAACTAAGGCAAGGGAAGATTAAGAGACTTGCCCAAGGTCACACAGCAAGGTTGTGGCAGAGCTAGGAACTGAACCTAGATCTCTCCAACAACAACGGGCAGCGTTTCCCGACTGGAATTTAGGAGGCTTCCTCCTGCAAAGTGATTTTGTAACCAGAAAAAGATAGGCTTTGTACATTTGCGGAAGTGACCCCTGAAAAACCTCTCCCCTTCCAGATTGGGGTGGGATGTAACTGGAGAGGAAAGAGAGCACATTGAACGACCTCCAGGCACTCTGCAAGTGACAATGTCACAGAGGTCAGAAGGCCCATACAGAACTTGTCATGCAGTCAAGCCTGCTGGGTATTCCAGAGAATAAACATGGCAAATGGATAAATAAAGGTCTATGGGACTGTGTAGTGTTGCAGCTGCTTTAACCAGGGAGAAAGTGCAGCACTGGGTAGTAAATATGCTTTTTGCTTGCTTGCTTGCCTGTCTGGTTTCTCATTACATTGTTCTGTGGAAGGGAGGGGAAAAAAATACACGCAAGGTGAAAATCACCCTGAGACCTGTCTGGAAAGAGCCAGTATTCAAAGTGAGAGGAGGGGTTACAGACTAGGCAGTTCATTGGATCACACATGACCATATCGGTATTGGGTTAGATTACATCATCAGTACCATCTCTGTCCTCGCAGCCTTTAATACAGGACATTAAAAAGGGGCTCTGTACCTGAGTCACTGGGTCATTTTTAGGGTGGAGAGTAAACTGATGGCACGAGTTTACTCTGATTGTCTCCTCACCTGTATGAGGAGAAGGGGTGGCGGGGGGGGGGGGGGGGGGAAGCTTAGCACTAAATAACAAAACAGAGGTAATTTAAGTCTGGAGGTGCTGGCATTTTCCAAAGGAACTGAAGTGTTTTCCCACAGAACTGGAGTGTATCAGGTCGCACTGCTGACAAACTCTCCCTCCCGGTATGTTTTTATTCTCTCATGGTACATGGTAGGGATGGGGACACTAAGGGAAAAACCAGTTGTGGGCAACTCTGCTGGGGACTAGTCCACAGCTTCTTCTTTGGTTAAGGTGAAGGCTCTGGCAGGGAGGCGAAGAGCTGAATACAAGTCACTGGAGTAACTCCATGGAGGTATTTAGTCCACGGGGCTCTGTGGCTACTTGCTGCTCTGTTTTCTCTGCTAGTGCACACAGGTGGGTAGGAACGGAGCTCTCTCCCCTGTTCTCTGTCAAGCCACCTGCCTGGGGTGGAGGGTATCACTGCCTGGGCAGAGGACTTGTAATGAGTTTAGACTAGAGGTACCAGAGAGGAACCGATACGTCTAGCACTAACTCACTTCAGAATATCCCATTGGTTCCCTTGTGTGGTTAGGATGGGGATGGAAGTAGGTAGCTGGATACTGGCTTGCTTGGAGAGGTGTGGATCAGAGGAAGTGACCTTCATTTCAGAGCAGCTACCCCGTGTGTTTTGGACATGACTTATCTCTGGGTTGTGAAACAGTGAGGCTCTCTGTGCATGGCATCTTTCAGAGCAGTCCCACAGTGCTGACCGGCAGCGCGGGGTGGGGTGGGGGTGGGTCACTTGCTTGCCTGACAGATTTTCTTAAAGTGTGACCCTAGCTAATATTGCAGGTAAAAGTATACAGGCTTGTGGTTTGGGAGAGGATTTTATCAGGGTTCTTCCAAGATTTGGAGACATACAAAGCCCGATATCTTTGTCCTTCTGCGGAGGGTTGTTTTTTCGCCCAGATTTGTCAAACACAAAATTAAGCAATCTCCTTCTGAGGAACTGACTGTAGTGGGATGGGGGGGCAGGAGGAACTGATGACAAGTTTCTTGGTTAACCATGGTGCTCATGTGAGTGGGAGGTTAATTGGAAGTGGGGAATGATTTGGTTGTCCTTAAGCCCCATATCAGCTGTGTGTGCAATGAAACTGCCTATACACCACCTGCTGCCCTAGTGATGAGCTGCAAGCTTAGCTTAAGCCCAGGGGACGTTAAGCAATCAGAAGCCTAATAAAAATGGGATAATTGTGCTAATTAGAGATCACAGGGAGCATTGGTCATGACTCCCAGCCCAGGCCATTAAATCAGGTGAAAGCCTTTTCATAGGAAACACTCTAGCTTGGAGAGACTAACAAATTTATTTGAGCATAAGCTGTAGCCCGCGAAAGCTTATGCTCAAATAAATTGGTTAGTCTCTAAGGTGCCACAAGTACTCCTGTTCTTTTGGCAGATACAGACTAACACGGCTGCTACTTTGAAACTCTAGCATGGAAGAGTGTATGAAAATGAAATCATGGCTCAGTGATATTCCTGGTGCTTCTCAATGGAGGCGTTGTGCAGGCCAAAACCTCAGTAAGTGACTAAGAGCTTGATCCCCATTGAAGTCCCTACTGACCTCAGTAGTGCAGGGTCAGACTCTAAATATCATAGGAACATTAGAACGGCCATACGAGGTCAGACGAATGGTCCATCTAGCCCAGTATCCTGTCTCTGACAATGACCAGTCCCAGATGCTTCAGAGGAAATTAACAGAACAGGGCAATTATTGAGTGATCCATCCCCTGTTGTCCAATCCCAACTTCTGGCAGTCAGAAGTTTAGGGACACCCAGAGCAGGGGGTTGCATCCCTGACCCTCACTATTGATGGACCTATCCTCCATGAACTTATCTAATTCTTTATTGAACCCAGTCATACTTTTGGCCTTCACAGACCCCCCCCACTCCCCCCCCCCGGCAATGAGTTCCACAGGTTGTCTGTGCATTGTATGAAGAAGGACTTCCTTATGTATGTTTTAAACCTGCTGCCTTTTAATTACATTGGGTGGCCCCGGTACTTGTGTTATGTGAAGGAGTAAATAACATTTCCTTATTCACTTGTTCTACACCATTCATGATTTTATAGACTTCTATCATATCCCTCTTTAGTTTTCTCTTTTCTAAAATGAACAGTCCCAGTGTTTTTTAATCTCTCCTCACATGGAAGCTACTTCAGACCCCTAATCATTTTTGTTGCCATTCTTTATATTTTTTTCCTATTCTAATATATCTTTTTTGAGATGGGGCGACCAGAACGGCATGCAGTATTCAAGGTATGGGTGTACTGTGGATTTATATAGTAGAATTATGATATTTTCTGTCTTATTATCTATCCTTTTCCTAATGGTTCCTAACATTGCTAGTTTTTTCACTCACCAGAGCAGCGCCTCCTGCTGGCCGTCCCAGAGATTAGCTCTCTCAGCCAGTGCACCCTCTCCTGGTGGTGCCTCCCCCACTGCCTTCTCCTTAGTCCAGGAGCCACAGCATCCTCTTTATGACTCAGCCCTCCAGCTATGTCACCATCCGTGTTGTCTCCTTTCCAGGGGGAAGTATCTCAAAGTTCTACAGTCCAGCCACTTCCCCATTGGTGAGTGTGGGGGGACCCAGACCCACCCACTATTCCAGGTCTCAGCACAGGGACCCTGTAGATAGCAGCATCCAGCTGCCTCTCTTTAACTTCTCCACCAGTGCTGCTTAAGTCCCCTGAGCCACTTCCTCATGGCTCCAGCCCCTTCTTTGCCTTCTTCTCAAGGCCTCCAGCCCGCAAGTCCCAGCAGCCAGCCAAGAGTTCCCTTGGTCCCTGCCAGCAATTGTTCTGTCCAAGGTGCTACCTTCCTACAGACTGCTAGGAACCCTCCTTGGGCTCCCTGCAGCAACTGACTTACTCTGGCCCTGCAACTCATTTTATGTGAGCCCACTGGGATTGGCTGTTCTGTGCAGTATCCCTCCAATTGACTGCTTCCTGTACAGCCTCCCTAGGCTGCTTTTAACCCCTTTCTTTCTGGTGTGGGGTAAACACCCCATCACAGTCTACCACTGCACGTTGAGAAGATGTTTTCAGAGAACTATCCACAATGGCTCCAAGATCTCTTTCTTGAGTGGTAACAGCTAATTTAGACCCCATCATTTTGTATGTATAGTTGGGATTATGTTTTCCAATGTGCATTGCTTTGCATTTATCAACACTGAATTTCATCTGCCATTTTGTTGCCCAGTCACCCAGTTTTGTGAGATCGCTTTGTAACTGTTTGCAGTCAGCTTTGGACTTAACTATCTTGAGTAATTTTAGATCGTCTGCAAACTTTGCCATCTCACTCTTTCCCCTTTTTTCCAGATAATTTATGAATATGTTGAACAGCACTGGTCCCAGTACAGATCCTTGGGGAACCCTTCTATTTACCTCTCTCCACTGTGAAAAATGACCATTTATTCCTACCCTTTGTTTCCTATTTTTTTAAACCAGTTACTGATCCATGGATGAGTTTTCCTCTTATCCTGTGACAGCTTACTTTGCTTAAGAACCTTTGGCGATGGACCTTGTCAAAGACTTTCTGGAAGTCCAACTACACTCTATCCACTGGATCATCCTTTTCCATGTGCTTGTTGACACCCTCAAAGAATTCTAATAGATTGATGAACCATGGATTTCCCTTTACAAAAGCCACGTTAACTCTTCCTCAACATACCATGTTCATCCAGGTGTCCGATAATTCTATTCATTACTATAGTTTCAACCAATTTGCCTGGTACTTAAATTAGGCTTATTGGCCTGTAATTGCCAGGATTGCCTCTGTAGCCCTTTTAAAAATTGGCGTTACATTAGGCATCTGCAGGTCATCTGGTACAGAGGCTGATGTAATCTATAGGTTACATACCACAGTTCATAGTTCAGCATTTTAATATATGAGTTTCTCTAGAACTCTTGGGTGAATACCATCTGGTCCTGGTGACTTATTGTTTAATTTATCAATATGGTCCAAAACCTCTTCTACTGACACCTCAGTCTGGGACAGTTCCTCAGATTTGTCACCTAAAAAGAATGGCTCAGGTATGGGAATCTCCCTCAGATCCTCGGCTGTAAAGGCACCAGTGCAAAGAATTCCCTAAGTGCTACTTGATTATCCTGTGGCCCCACTGATTGTTTGACAGGCTTCCAGCTTCTGATGTACTTAAAAAAAATTGTTTTTAGTTTTTATGTCTTTTGCTAGTTGCTCTTCAGATTTTTTTTTTGCCTGCCTAATTTTACTTGACTTGCTAGAGCTTATGCATTTTTCTATTTTTCTCAATAAGATTTGACTTCTAACTTTTAAAAGAGGTCTCTAACCACCTCTTTTACTCTGTTTAGCCATGGTGGAAATTTTTTGGTCCTCTTACTTATTTTAATACATTTGTGGTATACATATAGTTTGAGCCTCTATTATGGGGGGGGGGAGGTGCAGCTTGCAACCATTTCATTTTTGTGATTGTTCCTTTTAATTTCCATTTAACTGGCCTCCTCATTTCTGTGTAGTTCCCCTATTTTGAAGTTAAATGCTACTGTGGCGGGTTTCTTTGGTATTTTCCCCTTTACAAGGATGTTAACTTTAATTAAATTATGGTTGCTATTACCAAGCGATTCAACTGTAGTCACCTCTTAGACCAGACCCTATGTGCTATTTAGGATTAAACCAAGAATTGCCTTGTGGGTTCCGGGACTAGCTGCTCCAAGAAGCAGTCATTAATGGTGTCTAGAAATTTTATCTCTGGATCCCACCCTGAGGTGACACATTCCCAGTCAATATGGGGATAGTTGAAATCCCCCATTATTATGGAGTTTTCTGTTTTTTGTTTGTAGCCTCTCTAATCTCCCTGAGCATTTCACAATTACAGTCACCATCATGGTGAGGTGGTCGGTAGTATACTCCTACTGCTATACTCTTATTACTCAAGCATGGAATTTCTATCCATAGAGATTCTATGGTACAGTTTGATTCACTGAAGATTTTTACTATATTCAACTGTATGCTTTCTTTCACATATAGTGCCACTCCCCCACCAGTGCAATGTACTATGTCATTCCTATATTTTTTGTACCCTGGCATTACTCTGTCGGATTGATAAGCATTGTTCCACCCAGTTTCTGTGATGCCTATTATCAATATCCTCATTTAATACCAGGCACTCAAGCTCACCTATCTTAGTATTTAGACTTCTAGCATTTGTATACAAGCACTTATAAAATGTGTCAATATTTAGTTGTCTGCCTTCCTATGATGTAACTGAATAGAACTCTTTTGTTTGACTGTTTCTCTTCAGTTCCAACCTGTACTTTATCAACTTCTATCCTCTCCTCCTTACTAGGATTTAGAGTATCCCCTTTAATAAATCCTCCCTTAAGGGATGTGTCTGTCCGAACCTTGTGCTCCTCCACACCTGTCAGCCAGCCCTTAATTTAAAAACTCCTCTATTATCTTTTTAATTTTACAAGCCAGCCTGGATATCTGGCCAGCTCACTCTGGTGAAGCAGCATGGCTCCAATAGGAGCATTTTAGGAGTGTTGCCAGGTTAGGAAGACTAACAAGGAGTACCCACTGTACTGGCTTGTGGGAGCACAAGCCAGAACTACAAGGGACAGTGGCAGATCATATCAGTTTATACCTCCTGTTTGGACCAGCAAATGAGGATAGGATGTGCATCTTTCTCTTTGCAGCTTCTTCCGAACATGTCTTCATACAAGCTAGCAAAATCATGTGTTGGTCAAGGAAACGAGGCCTGAATCACAGAACTAGGTCAGGGATGTTCTGAGCTGGGTGTCTGGTTCAGGTCCATCTCTAATAAGAAATCAAACATTAAAATTGTAACAGGAAAAAGATGACACTCACTGGAGGAGTCCTCGGCTCCCCTTCATATTTCCCCGCCATGCTTGGCCCACGTGGAAATGGCCTTTTATTTTTTCATAATCTAAAAGGGACTAGTAACCATTGTAAAATCAGATTATTTCTATCACTGGTGGGTTGAGCGATACTCTACTATGAAAGTTGGTAGGAAGGACGGCTTTGTGGATAGGGTATTGGGTTGGTACTCAGGAGACTTGAATTCAGTTCTAGGCTCAGTCACAGACTTCCTATGTGACCCGGGGCAAGTCTCCTTAATCTACCCTAGGCCTCTCTTCCCCATCTGTAAAACAGGAATAAAACCATGCTGCTTCACCAGAGTGAGCTGGATAAAAATGCATTAATAATTAAGAGTTGTTCAGATGAGAGCCTATGTAGTACATAGATAATACAGCATTTTTTTCACACTAACTTTGGACCTCAAAATTGCCTTATTCCAGTTGCCATCTTGCCATTCTTTCTCCCTGCAGTTCTGATTGGATTTCAGCAGCCACATTCACCATGCTGCTTTATGGAGGTGCTCATCACTGAGGTATCCCGGTCTCCAGACATGCATGGGTTTAGCCTCTTCACCCCTGAGAGGTGGTATCAGCCCCATTTTAAAGAGGCTGAACATGGGACACTGAGGTAAAGGGGCTTGCCTAAGGCCACCCAAAGGTGTGTGGTAGCACTTAATGGAGTTACATACACCCCCATGTGGAATCAAAATCAGGCCCTAACATGCTAGGGAGGGGAACCTGAAGTACAGACTTTGTGACGGAGGGCATTAGGCATTGGCCTTTAAACCTTCTGGAGATCTGGGTTCAAATCTTGATTTAGGCCACAAATAAAATAAGATTAGTTGGTTGTTTAACCCTAGACTATTGGCCTGCATGACCACCACCACAACCAGCTTTCCCCTCCCCCACCCCCCCCACATTTGGCAGTCAATGCTCAGAGGCCTGGGACTGGAATAGAGGGGGATACAGCAGGTCAGTACTGAGGTTCATGGCTGGAGTTGAATAGAGAAATGGTAGCACATAACAGTCACACAGAATCACAGTTTAAATTATTGCTGTAGAAAACTTAGCCCTACCTACGATGCCTTGAGCCCTAACTTTTGGTGTCTGAAAGACTAATGTGGTGTTTCCATAAGGAAGAGAATGGCAGTTCTAAGGGATCTCTTTGTAACCCCACCTTTAGTCTCCCAAAGATTGTATTCAAAGCTCGGCCCCTGAGATTGGCTGAGCAAAAAGGAGAAGAAACATCTAATGGCAGCAACTAAGGCCACCTGTCCTTGGCTGTGACAAAAATGGGAACTTCCCTCAGAGGCAGAATTTTCTCTGGGTGACTGAGAGGAGGTGTTACTTTGCGGGAGCCAGCTGTATGGAAGTGGCAAGATGAATGTTGTCTGGCAATTGCTTGTTTTTAACCACTGTCAGAAGAGTCTGAATCCGTCGCAAATAAGCTAAAGAGCACATGCTTCTCCTTACACAAACAGTCACAAGCTCTCCTGTGCATGCACACATGCATGTTGTGCTTGGTGCCTTGAGAACACTCGAGTGGGGTTCTGCACCATTTAACAGTTAACATTTTGAATTTGTGTCTTTCAGGTGCAGAGGATGTGCGCCTCTAGGCGGATACTGCTGCTCGCACTCACCTTCCTGGCATACACGGTGGACTCCACGTCGGCATATGGCACTGCTGAAACGCTCTGTGGTGGGGAACTAGTAGACACACTGCAGTTTGTCTGTGGGGACAGGGGCTTCTACTTCAGTAAGTAGCTCTGGCATTTTTTTGTGTTGCATTGACTGGCTACTTGTGCATCAGGGAAGCCAGAGGGGCATGCAGCAGGAAATGTTCTCCTCCAAAGATACATTAGTGCAGACACAATCACACATGCTTCATCCCTGTGGATGAACAGGTGACTTCTAAGAGCAGTGGTCCTATGTCCCTGGTGGGCAGCTCACACTACTAGGATTCAGCTCATTTCCAGGGAGACAGAGCTCATTCTAAAGATCTCTCTGACTGGAGGTGCATACTCTGGTATCAATAACCCCATGTGCCGAGCATTAGATCTAACATAACTTACCCTGGCTCAGTGCACCACCCAAAAAGTGAAGACTATGGGAAATACACTAGCAGTTGTGATGAGACACGAGGGCATAGGTTCTCTACTCTCTTGCACTTTGGTGTCATCACTTACGCCAGTATAAAGTGGAAGGTGTCAAATCCTACACAAATCAAAATTGTAGCATCTTACACCTATTTTGTGCAGGTATAAGCGACTACCCAAGGAGCAAGACCAGGGAATCAGGCCCCAGGTGTGATGAAGACTCTACCATACTGGGGGAAGCCCTTGTTTTTCATGCATGTGGATGTGCCAGAAGTGTCAAAAGGAAGCTGCCTGTTAAGCTAGGAGTATTCGCTGGGCAGAAAACTCCCATATCCGAGGTGGAGCAGGGAGATTGCTGGGAAGTTGATCACACTGGAGCAAGAATGCAATTGCCATAACGATTTTCCCAAGCCATTGTTTTATTACTGCATGCTCAATCTGTGCCCTGCATGGGTGAAAGCTTGTACATACACCCAGACACACACATCCAATCAGGCATTCCGCTTACAGTTTTACCTGAGGCTTACAGACAAAAGCTGCCAATAACAATATACATTGATTTAAGAGGAAATACTCATTTTTCCTTTTATCTGTGCAGCTCTGGTTGTCTGCATTTGTCTGTTTCCGGCCACTCCCAGTGAATTTCAAAGTTCCCAAGCATGGATAATGACCCACTGCTGACAATAGTGGTTAATAGTCCTTTCCCACCCTGTTGCTCTACAACTGGTGTCAAAAAACAAATTGTTTAGCTGCTGGCATACAGGGCAAAAATGTCTTCAGCGGCATTAGTGGGAGTATGATAGAGACCCAATCACATCACACTGTCATAGATTCATAGATTCTAGGACTGGAAGGGTCCTCGAGAGGTCATTGAGTCCAGTCCCCTGCCCGCATGGCAGGACCAAATACTGTCTAGACCATCCCCTTTCCTTAACAACATCACATCATTTTGTCCCATTTATACTAGCAGCTAAAGGATTCAACAACTGTGAGGTATAGGAGGGAAAGGAGAGGAAGGATGAACATACTGTGGTTAGCACCAGGCCATTTTCCTTATGTAGACAGGGTCACACTTCATCCCTTCAGCCTTACATTGGGCAAATTCATTTCTGCAGTGAGGATGCAGCTCCACTGGTTTCAGTAGAGTTGCACCCTGAATTTGTCGCAATAGTCTGGTTTAGGTGTTTCAATCAAAGAACGCTATTTCTCCCTCCCCCAATTAAAGAATACTTACATCTTGCTATTTGCTTGCTGACTGAACTGCTTTAATCTAAGTTCAGGAGTAACACTGAAAGACAAGTATAATTGGTAGGAAGATGGCCAGGAGAGGTAAAGGTAGATGAACTAATGAATTTGATGCAGATAGCAAATGCACTCCCTGTTATAAATTCTCCCCTCCCTTACCTCCAATCTGACTTAGGCTAATTAGTGACAATTCTCAATCTAAATTGGTAACCAACTGTATAGGATTTATTTTGAGATACAGGGGAAAATTGCTTTCTGAAATATTGATATCTCAATCTCCATTTCCAGGGGGAAGGGGAATTGATACATTTAGAGAAGAACCCAAATCTCCGCTTTGAATCTCCACCCCCAAAGTGTTTTGATCTGAACTTTGAGGTTTGGTTCAGCTCAACTGATGTCGCATCAGCTCTATTGTTTTGCCTCATCTCACAGGAACAGAAGGAGGTTCCAAAACTTTCATAGTGCAAGCCACATTGAGATTGTCTCGTGGACCCCTCACCTACAATTTGTGGTGGTATAGAATCATAACATCATAGAACTGGAAGGGACCTCAAGAGGTCATCTACTCCAGTCCCCTCCACTCAAGGCAGGGCTAAGTGTTATCTAGATTCTAGACCATCCCTGAAAGGTGTTTGTCCAACCTGCTCTTAAAAATCTCCAATGATGGAGATTCTACAACCTCCCTAGGCAATTTATTCCAGTGCTTAACCACCCTGACAGTTAGGAAGTTTTTTCCTAATGTCCAACCTAAACCTCCCTTGTTGCAATTTAAGCCCATTGCTTCTTGTCCTATCCTCAAAATGTTAAGAACAATTCTTCTCCCTCCTCGCAACAATCTTTTATGTACTTGAAAATTATCATGTCCCCTCTCAATCCTTTCTATTCCAGACTAAACAAACCCCATTTTTTCAGTCTTCCCTCATAGGTTATGTTTTCTAGACCTTTAATCATTCTTGTTGCTGTTCTCTGGATTTTCTCCAATTTGTCCACATCCTTCCTGAAATGTGGTGCCCAGAACTGGACACAATATGATGCACTGTCCCTCGACTGGCTGTCCCAGGGGCACAGCAGTGTAATATTAAGAATGTATTTTTAGCTGCACTGGTGTGATTGAGCAGCTGATCGTAAACTTTCACCATGTCACCAGCTACTTCTCTGCTGACCACTAGCAAGTGCTCCAGGGGCTGCAGTTCTGGAAGCTGGTTTGGAGCACTTCCTTTCTGTTGGTTAGCGTAGCTGAAAGACTTTGCAGTTCTAGTTACTCTTTCTGTTCTCCTCTTCTGCCTTCCACACTTCCTTCTGTCAACAGACCACATGCCAAAGTTCTGCTGAGACTATAGGACCAGAGACTTGCTTTACTAGCCAATTGTGAAGAGGATAACTCTGTCTGGGTCTAACACCTCTTCCTCTCTGTCTATATATAGTTGAGTGTCTGTCTCTCTCCTTTTGTGCATCTTTCTCCCCTCCCCCTCTCTGGGGAGGAAAGGGAATGGGGCTTTTGTTTTGCTGACATACGGACCTCCTTTCACCTCAAGTAACCCTTTCTTCCAGTCCAAAATAAAAACACTTTTGAAGGCAGATAAGCAGCTTCATGCCAAGTGGCAAATACTCTTTTCTCTCAATTTTTCTGAAGGGTCCCTGTGCCCAGGGAGAGGAAATAAAACCAGCCCAAGCCCATGTTAATCCTTTACCACCTAACAAGGGGTGCTTCATAGGACCCGCAATGTAAATCAAATTACACCTGGCAAGTCATGGGAACATGTCACTATACTGAGACACTGGGCACAGAGGGAGCATAGCATAGAAACATGCTTATTAGCTCTGAAAAAGCCCTCAGTGGCATCCGAGTTAGAATGCACCCTAATGCTCTAAGGAACTTTCTCTTTAGTTTATCTCCTGCTCGTTGTGCTGAACTGAGTATTCGGAAAATTCTGGCTTTACTTTTCAAAACTGGGGCCAGATTTTTCATAACTGCTTAGCACCGAGCAGCTCTCGTTGAGAACACTGGCTGCTTAGCATGCCGTTTAAACAGTGCTTAATTTGTAATGAAAGAGGTGCCGGGGCTCAAGCAATTAGGTGCCAGGGCTCAAGCAATTTTTTTTTTTTTTTTTTTACTTTCATAACTGATGCAGCAAGCCCAGAAGTGCTGGGGCTACGAACTGCCAGGCCTAGAGGTCTGGGGCTGAGCTCTGGCAAGCCCCGGCACAAATTAAGCCCAGCATTTGCATGCAAACAGGGGAGGTGAACCTGTTGGATAATCTGGCCCCCCACACAGTGATGAGCTCCACCTGCATCTATCAGAGAAAGGTCTAAACATTAAAACGTGTTGACTTATTTCATGCATTGCTTCTCTTCCAGCACTGGGATTTTCATAGGAACCACCTGCTTTACATCAGTATGAAAGGAAATAATTTTTAAAAGTCAATGAAAACTAAAGCACTAGGCAGGCATCGCTGGGAGGCACAGCACTGTTGCATTTATGTGCCTCCATTAGCCCTGGTTGCTGTAGTGTCTGAGCACCTCTCAAACATCCTGGGCCTGATTCTCCATTACCCTGCACTGTGGTATTGCCATTTGCACCAGTGCATGGTAGATGCAAGATCCCATCAGATCAGAATGGCAACCACTTTACACCCACGTTAGACAGGGGTCGTTGCCAGTACAAGGGTGCAAAGCAATGGAGAGCTGGGTCAATGCATTTATCTGTTGAAGCAGGGAAGTACACTGGGGGAGGGTAGATGGTTACTATATGGGACTAAAAATTAAATTAACTTGGAAGAATCAGAATCCCCAACCTCAGGTGTTCATAAATAATGAGATTATCTTAAAAATAAGCATTGGGTTCTTTTTGATATGCCTTCTGGATTCGGAGCCTTTAGGACTCACATTTTCAAACTCTTCTGCACAAGAGCGAGAAACTTATGAATGACAAGAAAGGGGAGATTACTTAGACTGCAAGGTCTTTGGGGCAGGGTCCATCTCTTTGTTCTATATTTGCACAGTGCCTAGCACAATGGGTCTTGGTCCATGCCTGGGGGCTCCTAGCCACCATTGCATTACAAATAATAAATATTAATCATGACTCCCAAGAGCCGAGGCTCTAAAAGAAATACAAACTATCACAGAGCTTATCGGTGTTGAAACTAACTTAAATGGTGGTGCCTGGTTAGTTACCAGAGGAACAATTCTGCTGGGTTGTTAGTACAGAAGGATGACACACTGAGTCAGTCCTGGTGCTGGCGTTGCTTGACTGAGGGGAAAGGATCGATGAGAGAAATCATCTCTTTTTATATAAACCATAAAAAAGTTTTTTGCACTTTTAAAAATACTTTTTGCTTTGTCTGGTATGGTTTCTCTTGTCTACCTAGACAGTAAGCTCTGTGGGACAGGGATTGGCATTGTCTGTGTAGCATGCAATACTATGGGGTCCGGATGCTACTGTCACCCAACAGCGATAAACGGAAATGGAGAGGATGTACTTGCTGCTCCCCAGGGTCCCAATCCTGTAGCCCTTACTCTTGAAGAAAACTCTGTGAGAAAGCCCACTGATGTTTAAATGGAATTCACACATGAATGAGATCTGCAGGAATAGTCCAAAGGCAACAGTTCTTCTGGGTGTACTCCTAACTCCAGGCGTTAAAACCCCACACCCTTTAGATATTTTTTGGTTTAAGCCATTGGTTTTCAACTTGTGGTCTGCGGACTCCTGGAGATCCACAGACTACGTCTAAGATTTCCAAGGGGCCTGCACCTCCATTTGAAATTTTTTAGGGGTCTGCAAATGAAAAAAGGTTGAAAACCACTGGTTTAAGGTGATGGGGGATGGATGGGGTGGAGATGTTGTTTTTCTCTGTTCTGCATGGAAATGAGCTAAAGCCTTAATATTTAAATCTAGATCTTGTGCACCCCCAGGGGAGAAGGGTTGGGAGAATATTTTGATCTGGGATTCTGCTTCAGCTCCTCTCCATTTCTGTATTTAGCAAGAGAGGATGCAAAGGTGTTTTGCGGGGCAGAGAAAAAACAGTTTTGAGACATGTGAAAAAATGTACATCCTCCTTCAGCTGGTACCATATATGTGATTTTTTTCCCTTCATCAAATCATTTCAGGAGGAAATTTGGGGAGAGACACTCTGAAAACATTTTGCAATGAAAACTCTTATGACCCTCTCACAATGTAGTATAAACCTCTCCCCTTTGTAGCCAGGTCCTCCGCTGGTGTAGATCAGTGGAGCTTTTGCCAATTTATACCAGCTGAGGATCTGGCCCTAGAGGTTAAGTGATCTTGCAGGACTTCTGGACTGTTCTTGTATTTGAGCAAGACACTTGTGAAGATTTTCCTCTGAGGCTGATGAGAGGAGAGAGTGGCAGAAAACCAGCTCTCTAAAACGAGTTGGATGTCAAAACACCAAACCCTGTCTGAATGTTTTTGATATAGTTTCCAACTCGCTGCTATCCTGACCCTCCTACAGTCCAACACAGGGATGCAAAGGCAGCATTGAAGGCTATCCTTCTGACCAGGAAGCTTTTTGCACCAGTAAGAGTGACTGCACTATGAGCAGGATGATGGTGATTTAGGCCCAGAGGCATTAGAATGAGGGGTGAAGGGCCAAGAGTCTGACACCAGGATTAGGGCCTCAGCAGGAGCAAGGGACTCCTGCTATTAGCAAAAAAACAGAGCCAGGGAGAGGGGTGGGTAGAAAGGAAGACCTGGATCTGGAGTTGTTGGAATAGGGGCCAGTGGAGAAGGGGAGAATGGGGGGGGGGAGAGGGGTGTCTGACTTCTCTGTAAACAACAGCTCCTGTTTCCTCCTTTCCAACAGCTGATAAGAATTTAGCTCTTTCCAACAGCCACTTATGCTGACAGGGCACATTCTTTCTCTCTGCCATTCCTCACAATAACACTAGGAAAAAGAAGGGGGGGGGGGAGCTGCTGCTGGGTGGGAGCTGCTGCTGGGTGGGGGGAGGGGCAGGCGGGGGGACTGAGACAATGGCTGTGGCTGCCCAGCCATCTGACAAAGGCTCTCTTGTTGGTCTCTACATTCCTCTGACAGGGGAGAGGGGATTGTTTACACCCAAAGTCTCATTCCATTTGGCTTGGTGCTTGACTGATTGGAGAAACCGGGGAGAGGGCTCCGGAGAATCCTAAAATTTCTCCTGTGTGTGGCACGCAAACACCCAGCATGTACACACTGTTCCCTCCCCACACAGCCATGAACAAGTACATGCATTTCCCCCACTCTGTGCAAAGACATGCATGTGTGCATTTCCCCCCCACCCACATACAGCTATGCACATAGAATCATAGGACTGGAAGGGACCTCGAGAGATCATCTAGTCCAGTCCCCTGCACTCACGGCAGGACTAAGTATTATCTAGACCATGCCTGACAGGTGTCTGTCTGACACAGTCTCCCTTATGCATACTATCCATACATGCACTCAAATGTAAGTGCTAGCAGCAATTTTGATTGAGAAGCTGATAGAGGGGTGGAGGAGCCAGAGAAATTCAGGGATGACCAGTCTAGCAAACCTGTCCCCACTTTGTGGCTGGTGTCCTGGGGCTGTTTGAATTAAAGGAACAGGTCAGCCAGCACCTCTCCTCCTCCGTGAGCTCTAAAAACAAGCTCTGAACATTAGGTACTACTCTGGTCAGTCTGCTTTCTCCAGATACCAGCTCTCCAGCAATGGGCTCCCAGACCAGCAGCATGACCCAGTGACACTTGTTGCTATGTTGCACTCCTATGAAAAGCAGAAAGGTGGTCACCTGACATCTGCCCAGCCACGCCTGCCACACTCACTTTGATTTGGCAGATCTGAACGTAGGTGACATGAGCAGCACTGGATCGTCTTCCTCCAGCGCCTTACTATGTCACCTAGGATATGCATGTGCCTCCTGAAGTAGCACTTGTTTTACATCATACTAAGGGAGAGGGAAGAAGTGCTATCAAAAATCCTGTTTGCTACTTACATGCATGACAAAGCTGAGGCCTGCAGTTACTCTGCAGATATCTGCTCTGCGGTGTAAGTATTAGTGATAGTAGAATCTACATGACTGTAATAATATTACCTAACTCTCTTTTCATCAGTAGATCTCAAAGTGCTTTACAAAGGAGGGCAATATTAGCTGCATTTTACAGGTGGGGAAACCGAGGCACAGCACGGTGACGTGATTTGCCTGCGGTCACCCCGAAGCCCAGTAGCTAGGTGACTGAGCACAATCACTTTTTCTTGCTGCAAATCAAAGCAAAAATCTGTGCAGAAAATTAGGCACCTAAGTAGCACTGGCCTGATTTTTCCCACAGATGTTCCATAGCTCACACTGAAGTCACAGGGAGATGCAGGTGCCCATCACCTCTGAAAACATTGGCCAGAGACGATGCATAATACTTTGCTATGAATTGCACTTGTACTGCCCCAGCAGCGTTCACGTGAGCTAATGTTACTGCTAACTCTGCTCATTCTATAACATACTTCAAACCAATCCCCTTCCCAGAGGGGCTTCCCAACTCGGGTGTGGAGTGATCCAGGAAGGGTCCTGTTTTTAAATGATAATAAGTGCTAGGGATTCTGGGTAACCTGGTACATATCAGCAATACTGGGGGTCGATTTCAGAGGAGCATGCCCAGTAAGCATAGGGCTTTAACGTAATGATTGATTTATGGAGCAGGAAAGGAAGCAGGTCTCCTTGTGAAAATACAATTATTAGTTAAATAGAAAACACAAGGGGAAAGGCAAACATTTAACTCTTGCACTAATGTGGGAGTGAATGGCTGCTGATCCCTCTTCCATCACCTCTGCCAAAGAATAGATTCCCTAAGGTAGTGCATTTCAGTGTGGTAATACAGCAACCCAACCTCCTCACGTGTTTCAGTGACATTAAGGCAAGAGGCCACAGATGGGCCAAAAGCCAGAAAATTCACCCTTCAGTCCATGAATAAATCACATTAGGGAACTAACACTCACCCCAACCTAGTCCAGCAGTGTTATCACCCTTAACTAGACATTTCCTGGCTTCTGTTGCCTTTGGGTCATTATCTAGCAGTAGTTTCTGGTACTGAATATCCTTGTTTGTTGTTTTTAAAAGCACTAAATCTTTCATGAAAGGTTGTAGTGGCTTCTGGTGAGATTCAAATCCCCGGCCATCATACAATTATGTAATTGGAAATGTGTCCTATCATAGGAAAATAGTTGGCAGCAAAGTGAGCAAGGAAAACAGCAGGCAGACAGTTACACAGCAGATAACTTTGCAGATTCTCAGGGTTTTCAAGTGTTTTTGTTTGTTTTCTTTTTGGTGGGAAAGGAATGTTGAGGTTGGGAAAAAGGATTGAAGAATGGAAGGTGGAAACAGCAGAAGCAAAAACACGAGGCCATATTGGACTACTCACCTGCCAAACTAAGGGTGGGAATTTCAAGAGTGTTTGGTGCTGCGTTGACTTCAGTGGGAGCAGAGTTAGGCCAATGATGCGTATTTCTGAGAATCCCACACATAACTGTGTGCAGTAGATATTGGTTAACATTTTCAAAAGTGCTTAAGTCCCATTTTCAAAAGCAACTTAGGCTGGAATTTGCCAAGAGATTTAGGCACCAAGTTCTCATTGAAATCAGTAGGAGTTAGGTGCCCAAATACCTTTTTGAATCCCACCCTTAGGCTTCTAAGAGTCAGTGAAAGTTAATTCATTTAGGCTTCTAAGTCACTTAGGTGCTTTGGAAAATATATACAACTGATAACATTTCTTTCAAAGAGAGAAGTTAGCTAAGTCTTTAAAACATAATCCCTTCCCCCAAACCTATGCACTTCAGCACCTTAGGACAGAAATGCTGACACAGCCTTCCACTAGTGTGAATGTGAATGAAGTACTATCAAAAAGGATCACTTTGCTTTTTCTTGATTTTCACTTTACACTCCCTCTCCCCTTCCTGGAATCATAAATATGCTAAATATTCGAGCTGTTCCTAGCTTTTCAATTGCTTATAGGAACTGGTCCAGTGTCTGTAATAGAAAAGGGGACATTTGTCATGTTAGCTCTCCAGCAGCTGAGTATGATCAGTTATCCAGGTAAATGTGGATCCCTTCTTAGTATGAACTCAGGTAGGAACGAGTATTCCCTTCCTCTCTGCATAGGCCTGCATTTACCATAGACCAGGGGTGGCCAAACTTACTGATCCTCTGAGCCACGTACGATAATCGAGGGCTGGGTGTGCTTGCTGGGGCTCGGGGCTTCAGCCCTGCGGTGGGGTGGTGGGGCTAGGGTCTTCTGCCCTGTGGGGAAGGGGGTCTTGGGGCTTCAGCCCAACAGGAAGCACTTGTTGGGGCTTGGGGTTCCAACTCCACTCCTGCTGAAGCCCCCAGCCCCAGCAGGTATGCCCCGTGGGGCTGAACCCCTGCCTGAGAGACCCCCTCCCCCCTAGCCCCACCACAGAGCAGAAGCCCTGAGCTTCTCCCTGACCCCTGACAAGTCTGGTAGGCGGAGAATGGGGGGTGAGGGGGAAGCGAGGGCCTCCACAAGCCTCATTTTAACTGTAAAAGAGCCGCATGTGGCTCATGAGCCGTGGTTTGCCTACCCCGCCATAGACCTTGATGGGAGTTAAGCACACACAGAGAAAAGTACATCCACTGTATCTGTAAGTGAGGCATCTGCCTCTCTCCCTTCCAGCTGTCTTTACTGTTTACCAGCTGATTAGTGGGTATTACAAACTGGAATACATGCACAGACTCACCAATGGGACAGGTAGCTCATAAGGACACACCCATAGCAGTCATGGCGCTTTCCCTAGAGATAGCAAGGCACTAAAATACACCCTTTTATGTCCAGCGACTGGCAGCCAGTCACAGGGAACTGGCCACTACTGCTGACTTCTGGTGCCAGGGGACTGGCTCAACTAATCAGGGTAGGGCTGGGGTTGGAAATTAGAATTAAATGGGGGAGTCACAGTCCTAAGCATGGGGCTGGGGGAGAGGGCTCTGCCTTTAAATACAACAATACAAATGCAGGGAGTTCACATGCCACCAACATTTTAATGAGAGAAATAAACTCCCAACAATGCTTGTCTTTTTCCCTTCACTGAACTTTTCTAGGGAGAAAACCATCCTTCTAACCTTCACGGCTTGCTGATTAAAGGTCGTGTCTGAAATGTTTTCAGAAAAGAAAAAAAAATAGTTCTTTTTAAATGATTCCAGAAGCTGGGCTAGATGTTATGAGTCAGCAAAGTCCCCTATAGCAGCTCAGATTCACTCTAGTGCCTTACTTGTTCTAGTGACCTTAAAATGTGGCTGTGCGGCAAAGGCGGAAAATGGGGATGTCAGATAAAATAGGACAGAGGTTGTGTTTTTTGTTTTTGTTTTTGTTTTAAAAGCAATTAAACTAATGGTATGTCTCCAGGGGCTTCCTTTCATACTACATATTTACTGTACGTCATCAACATGAGAGTGCGTGTGTCTATGCAGAGTTGGTAGGTTATTCTTTAATGGGTCTGAAGAATGCTCTATGTAACTAAGACCCCAATCTGGCAAAGCACTTAACTTTAAGCTCATGAAGAGTCCCACTGAAATCCTGCACGTGCTTAAGTGCTTTGCTGAACTTGGATCTTTCTGCACACTTCTCTGTGCCCATGAAAATGAGAAGTGCAAGTAGCCTGCAGTGTTTATGTTCTGACTGGGGAAGTGGAGTGGAATTGGAATACTGTTTCTAGATCATCGGCTCTTAACATCTCTTATACCAGGATGTTGTCCCCTTTCCCACTGTGGCGGGGCGAAGAGTCACCAGCGTGGCGCCTCCTTCTGGTAGTCCTAGGATTTAGCTCTTCCAGTCCACAGCGCCCTCTGCAGGCTGGTGTCTCACCTGCCACTGGCCCCATTGTCCCTCCCGGACCCCAGTGCCCTTTACATCAGGTTCTGCCCCCTAGCAGCAACCCATAATCTGGGTCTCCCCACCCAGAGGATCCCCCAACCCCCTATCCCCACCTTGCCTCAGTGGCTACTACCAGTCATCATCTGGCCCCCGCTCCCTGGGGCAGACTGCAGTCTGTAAATCACTCATCATCGGTAAGGGGGTTGGACCAGCTCCCTCTGCCTATATCTGGGCTGCCCCTCTGCAGCTCCAGTACCCCTTTTGTGGGCCCTTAACTCAGCCTGGGGTCTTGCTAGGCTGGAGCTCCCCATCTCCCTCTGCCCTTCCCCAGCACTAGTCCACCTCAGGTACCCTGCTTAGCTCCCAGGCAGCCAGGTCCTTCTCCCTCAAGAAGCTAGAGAGAGTGTCTCTTTTTCCTTCTGGCCCACCGCCCTCTTATAAGGGCCAGCTGGGCTCTGATTGCATTGGCTACAACTGTGGCTGCTTTCCCAATCAGCCCAGCTTTTCCCCTGCCACAACCCTTTCCCAGGGCTGTTTTAAGCCCTTCAGGGCAGGAACGGGGTAAACACCCCGCTACACCCACCATCTAGCTAGAACACACTCCCACCATTCGCGTGTGCATGCACACACACTTAGCAATATGGGAAGGGCAAAGTGATACGACCCACTCCCCATCCCCAAGGATTGCAATCCCCAGGTTGAGAACCCCGGGCTAGTTTCAGAAGCTCAGAAAGAGACCCCTCCAGCTAACTCCACAACAGCCAAGTGCAAAAAAACTACAAACACTTTTGGTGGGGGGAAATGTGCAAAACAAAAGCCACAATTTAGTTCCAGGACATTTTGTGGTTGAGAAGTTTGATATTTCCCAAGCTGACCCATTTCACACTGAAGTGTGGGCAAATTTGAATGTCTGTTTTTTTGTTTGTTTAAGATATCAAACTATCTAGGCCTTTCCTCTAGTGTTTTTGATTTTAATTACACAGTGAAATGAAATCCCCTTGTTGCAGAGCATTTGAAAACATAACTGCTGGCTACAGCATCCTTTTGCAGAGAAATACAGAAGAAGAAAACTGTATTAAAAGACTCAGTTAAGAAGTTAAATAACTATTCTTAGATGGCTGCAACTGGTCAATCTGGTACTATTTCCCTCCATTGGTCCACTTCATCCCTGGAATGTCAGCATTCCAATAGAAGTCTGGCACCTCATTAGTAGGGGTCTACTTAAATCGCAGAGAAATCACACATTTTTCATGGGTAGGTACAGCATAAATAGCTAATTCTGCGGATGTATTACACAGTTACGAAATTTGCTATTTATGACGTGGACCAACCTGCAAAAAATGTTTGATTTCTCTGCAGCATTTCTCAAACTGGGGGCCTCAACCCAAAAGTGGGTCGTAAGCCTATGAGGGGGTTGTGGTATTGCCACCCTTACTTCTCCGCTGCTGCTGGCAGTGGCGCTACCTAAAGCTGGTTGGCAGGAGAGTGGCGGCTGCTGCCTGGTGGTGCTACTGCTGGCCATGGCGCTGCTTTCAGAGCTGGGTGCCCAGCCAGCAGCCGCTGCTCTCCAGTCTGCCTTCAGAGCTGGGCAGCCAGAGACCAGATTTCATGGTCTATGACGTGATTTTCACAGCCGCAAATTTGGTAGAACCCCTACTCATAAGGAATGCTACTACCTCGTTCTACTAGAGTACAATTGGCAGGACCAACACCAGAGGCTTTAATACTCATCTGTGTAATATTTAGGCCTTGTCTTCACTAAAAAAATTGCACCACTTTAACTATACCTCACAGATGCAGTTATATGGGTCTAAAGAGGCTTTATACCTATATTGCTGTTCCAATACGGGAAAGGGAACGAGCTTTACTACTATAAGGCACTTTCATACCAGTATAACTGTGTCCACACTAAGAGCTGTACGTATAACTACATCAGTAAAAAATGGCACTCCTAACTGAAATATTTACACTGGTACAAAAACTGTGTGTTGTTTATATTGCAGTAGTACCTAAAATGTGCTAGGTTCTGTGTGCCGACATAGGAAGAAGAGAAGACAATCTAATTCAAAACCATTGATACCTAAACTGCTAGGTCTGCCATTTCAGGTAGACCCGTGGGACGAAATAACAGAAGATTCAACCGTGGCATAGTGGAGGAGTGCTGTTTTCGGAGCTGCGACCTTGCTCTTTTGGAAACGTACTGCGCAAAGTCTGTTAAGTCTGAGCGGGACCTCTCGTCCTCTTCTCTTGTGGTCCTACCAGCACTAAGCAAGGTAAGTGAAGATTGTATCTAGAAATCAGCTGCTCTTTAAAAAAACAAATCCCATGGGAGAGGAAAGTTCTTATCTCTAAGATCTGCTGCTTCTGCAGTAACAACAGTACCTAGAGACCTTCATGGAACATAGAGCGAATATCTTGAATGGGGAAATAATGTAAAATAACCTGCCCAAAACAAACATATAATAAAGTGAGAGATCAGATGACTAGATGAAATAAATAAAGAGAGTAGGGTAAATAAAGATTAAAACTGAAAGGCAAGAGAGGAATCAAATGAGTTTAATAAGAACACAAAGGAACACCAGATCATCTAGAAAATGTGTGCTGGCCACTACAAAGTGAAAGTAGTTCAGTCACAAAAAGTGGTAATGGCTACTAGAGCAATAGGAAAGCATTGTAAGCTAGTGGAGAAAGAGGGAGACTGGTCATACGACTCCAGAGTTCTATTGCTGGCTTGCGTGACCTCTTTTGCTTTCAGAACCTCAGGTTGGGCAGGTCTGCCTAGCTGGGTTTCACTGTTGCAACAACAGCTCACAGTGTCATGGGGTTTTCAGCCAATGGTCTATTCAGAGTGACCCTCATTTTCTTTTTCCTTTACCACCCCACCCCCTTTCTCCTCTTTCAGGATAGCTTTCAAAAACCTTCACATGCCAAGTACTCCAAATATGATGTGTGGCAGAAAAAGAGCTCACAGCGCCTACAACGGGGAGTTCCCAGCATCTTCCGCGCTCGCAGGTACCGGTGGCAAGCCGAAGGGCTGCAAGCATCTGATGAAACCAAGGTGCATCGTCCCCTCATCGTCCTGCCCAGCCAGAAGCCTCTGGTAGTGCAAGTTTCCTCAGAAACATCAGGCAGCCGGAAATGAACTGTGAAATGGATTCTATTTTTTTTTTTAAATCTCCTGGGGGGACTTTTGAGGCCTAACTTCCCTAGCCCTTAGCCCTCTTGGCTGTGAAGCAAGAGGGATATTGCCTTTCCACCCAGAAGCAATAAAAAGGGGGCACTGTAACGCCAATTTAAAGAGAACCAAACAACTGACATAGTGAGAAGGGGATTACAGCATTGTCAGCAACAACATAATTTCTGTGGCATTGTCCTTTAAGCATTAAAGTGTTTTTTTTTTAAACTTCTGTTTTGTTTTGTTCCCCTATCTACCCAGTATTTTCAAGCCCATACTTAAAAGGGACCGTTTGGCACTTGAACTATTTTAATATTGGGCAGGGCATGACATCCCACATGCCAGCAGCAGAAGGCAAAAGAAAGAGCAAGAGCAAGAAAAAAAAGAATATGAAATTGAAAAACAGAAGAGTCCATTCCATGTCTTTCTTGACAATAAAGTGAAAAAAAATGGGGCAAAATTTATTTGGAGGGATTACATTTTTTCTCATTCCCACCCCACTTTTTTCTTTGGTATTTTTTCTTATTTTTGTAAAGAGCAATTTTTTTTTTGCACCTTTACTTAAAAAAAAAAAAAAAAAAGTAACTGAGAAGAAATTCCAAGAAGACCCATCTGAATTTATGTGTGTGTATGTGCTTAATTACAAGATTCCAAATCGACTTGCACCTTTTTAAAATCACGGATGAAGTGTGAGAAAGAGGTAAAGGAAAGGGGGAAAAATAAAAAAGAGGAAGTGAACTGATGTTCACTTTAAATAGAGGAGGCGTCTGCATTGCACATTTGCCACGGATTTAGTTGATTTATATATATAATATATATAACTTTTTTTGGCAAAAAGCACTATTTTTATGGGACAATTTTTGTGTAGTATCTGAAGAGGGATTGTAATGTTTAAAATGTGTTATGGTGCTAAAGTAAGTTGGAAGGGGGGAAAAAAACCCAGAAATAGCAGGGGGTGGGGTGGGAAGGGAAGGACAAGATATTCAATACTGAACTTGAAATTGTAGCTTTTCGTTTTAGGAAAAGTGTGATAAATGTGTTTCTTTTCTCTTCTGAAATATAGCTTGGTCATGACCATATGAGCTAGTTGGTTGTCACTCACATACACAGATGCACGCACATGCAGAAATACGTCTATACGCATTTGTTTAGATCAAAAGGGAATTTTTTGAAAAAAGATAAACTATTCTGATGTTGTTAAGATATCCGAGTTACAACTCTAGGCCCCTATTCTGCAAGAATTTAGGCCTGGGCTTAACTTCTCACCCTGAGTGTAGTTCCATCAACTTCAATGGGACTACTAATAGCGTGGAAAGTTAGGCGTAAGCTTTTGCAGGATTAGGGCCCTAGCATTCACATCAAGGTTTGTGTGTCATTCATGGAGTCCTTTTTGGTCTCCCTCTACCACCTTCTCTCTGACCTTAAGGCTCACTGAGGCCCCAGAGGCGTCTAATGGGACTATTCCCAAGTTTGAAGTTGGGCACAGTATCTTGCTGAATCAAGGCCTGCATGAGTTTCCTCAGAAGCAATAGCTCCATGACTAATCATCTCCTCATCCCGCTCCTTCCCTTGCCTCCTACCTTTTCAAATGGGTAGGCGCAGACTCTACTCCACTGTGATCCCCTTATACCATTCCAGGAAAGGTGGGCAGAATGGTCCCTCAGGGAATATCCCCAGCCTAAAGGGTAGAGCTGGCAAAATGATTCTGTACCATCCTTCCTAACAAGCCTGGTATAGGGAGGATGGCATAGAGAGGCTGCAGTCAGAGCTCGCTGCACTCTGGTTATTTTCACTTTAGGGGACCATGGAAAGTCTGAGTGTAACTTAGAGCACTAGGCTGCTCTGATTAACACGGGAGATGGGGCAAGCCCCTGAGACAGCCACATAATTCCAGAGGTGCAAAGGTGGCTTTTTTGCGCCTAGTGCAGAATCAAAGCTGATGCCTAGATGGGAGAGAAAAGCCAATTAGTTTGCCAAGGCTCAACACTGGGTGAGCAAACAGGTGTGTGAGGTGGGTCGAGGGCTCTAAAATAGGTTGGTTTAATATATATAAAATCTGTCTAGGAACCATAAAAAGGGGGAAATCAACTACATTCCCCTCAGATATACTCTCACTTGCTAATAAGATGGGGACACTCTGTTAACCAGTCCTGTACTTGCTTTGCCTTCTATAGCCAGACATTTAAAACTTTTTTTTTTTTAAAGAGACTACTTGAATTGTATTCTATTTTGTGGTTTGGGGAGCGAGTGGGAGGGGCTGAGAAGGGGGAGGATATTAATGTATAATCCTTTTGTTTATTAATATTACCTTGCAACGTTGAGCCACGAAGCCTTTGTTTTTTAAAAAAAATGGCACTGCAATATACAACAAAAAGTAAATCCTTTATTTATTTTATTATTAAATATATATGAAAGAAAACTAAAATTGGTCCAAATTTAAAAGGTGGTCTGGGAGTGGGTGGGGAAGGCACAGAGCAAGTGCAAAGAACTGATTTTTCTTATTGTGTCTCTTTAAAAACATAGTTTTTATTTTTAAAAAGAGGGGGAAATGGAAAAAGCTTTCCTGGATGCTTTGTACCAAAAATAAATATTTTTTTAAAGTGGAAAATACCTATTAAGCAAGTAAATATCCATCTGGAATATGAAGCATGCCTTTTTTCTTTTTACTTTTATTTATTTTTGTTATTGGGGAAGGGGTGGGGAGAAAGTTTTGCCAAGGGACAATATTCATAAAGGCACAGAGGAAAATTCTTTAAATATCCTCTCTTTTGGCTCAATCCTGCAAGATACTACATACACTCTGGCCCTGATGTAGCAAAGCACTTAAGTGTGCACCTAACTTTAAGCATATGAGGAATCCGATTGAAGTCAATTGAACTCACGCATATTGTTAAACATATGCTTATGTGATTTTCTCGATCCCGCTGATGGGTTTTGCTAGGATTCAGCGTGTCACAAGTTTTGGCCCTTTCTAAGGACCCAGTAATAGCTGGAGTTCTGGCTCACAAGAAAAGATAGGCCTAAGGCACAAAAGTTCAGACTAAGATTTGAACTTCCATGTGGTTTGGGGTCTTGAATATTGTGGGCCTCTCTGTAGTTTTGTGGATCGAGGTCACAGTTGCTGCTTTGCACCTTGTGTAGTCATTTGCACCAGTACAAAGTGGAGGTAAAATGCTACCACTCTCATTTGGTTGCAGTTTCCACCCATGCATAAAGTGTATGCAGATGACGATAAAAGCCAATGGTGCATCAGGTCCTTGGGTCCCAGTCCAGCAAGATACTGACACACATGCCTAAGTGAGTGTGTGCACAGTCCCTTTGACTTCAGTGGCAGTACTGTACTTGCATGCTTAACACTAAGCCATTTGCTTAGGAGCCTTGGTGAATCCAGCCCTCAGTCTCCAAGTGGAGAAAGGCTCATGAACTTCAAAACTGGAGCCAGCAGTTGAAGTACTAGAAAAGGCTTTTATTTGATTCTTTTTTTAAAAAAATATGCCGTAAGAGTGGATTTTCTGAGAGGTATTATTCCTCTTGTCCTTTATGAATATTCAACCAGGTTTTCATTAACATTCACCCACAAGTAAGGGAAAGTGGATATTTTTCAGCCATTTGGTTTAACTGTACCAAAAGACATTTCTAAAGGCTACAGCGACTGCTTACTTGGTTGCTGTTCCTTGTGTGAGTTGCCACAGGCTCAGTCCCTCCATGTTAGAGGGACTTTTTTAATGCTTCAGTGCTGAAACTCAGCAGCACTATAGAAATGGCTCAGCGCACAGACCTCCTCTCCTGCACTGTGTGGGCTGTTTACTCCATGGTAGCTCTAGGGAATAAGGGAAAGTTTTAACGCTTTCCTTGCTTCAGAAAGAGGGCTAAGGCATCTAGAGATGCTACAGAAAGAACCTAAAACTTCAACCAAACCTTTTCCTATCTGCGGTGCCTGGTTCCCACTGGGAGCATGAGCAGAAGTGCTGGAACTACCAAAAAAAAAACCCTTTGGTGATGTTTCCAGCTCTGTATTGAAGATGCGAGAGGTTTGGTTCAGGTTTTGAGTAAACATTCAAACTCAGCCTTTGAAGTCTGGCCCATCGCTAACTGCATGTAGCAGGTGGAGCTGTGATGTAACACAGGAACTAAAAGGGGGTCCTGCAGCCCTAATTTGATCAAAATCTTGGAGTTAAACAAAAGGATCGGTAGGTGTTTCTCCTTTTGGCTGGTTCACTTCACTTGGCCAGAAAGACTGAACAGGTTAAGCTCCATGTGGAACTGGGCAATGCCTGGTACCTTTAAGGAGTCAATGACTTACCCTTTTCTGACATCTTATGTTGCCGGGGGCTTCTGTTTAGGGCATTGGACCAATTGGGCTAAGCTATAGAAATATTTTCTCATCAGTAGTGTGGATGGGGTTGGAGTCAAGATCCTACAAGTGAGAACGAGAGGGATTTAAAATCCTATTTAGTATCTTAGCAGGTAGAAGTTCTCTTGTTAGTCCCACTATCTGATTCACCGTATCCCTGTACCTTGCAGAGCACTGAGGTCTGCTCCAGGTTACATTGGTGTAAACAAAGTCAATGGGTTTATACCAGTAGAACCGATCAGAATTTGTCCTTGTGCTTGTCTGTTAACTAACTACAACAGCTATAGATCAGGTAAGGGGCCACATTTGCTTGTATGGAAAGAACCAACCTAGTTAGATGACTCAGGCCTTGGCTACACTTACCGGCAAGTTCGACGGCTGGAAATCGAACTTCTGGGTTCGACTTATCGCGTCTAGTCTGGACGCGATAAGTCGAACCCGGAAGTGCTCGCCGTCGACTGCGGTACTCCAGCTCGCCGAGAGGAGTACCGCGGAGTCGACGGGGGAGCCTGCCTGCCGAGTGTGGACCAAGGTAAGTTTCAACTAATTCGAAATAAGGTACTTCGAACTTCAGCTACGTTATTCACGTAGCTGAAGTTGCGTACCTTAGTTCGAATTAGGGGGGGTAGTGTAGACCAAGCCTCAGAGACTTGAACACCCAATTCCCATTAATCGTTTGAAAACCTGTGACTAGAAGCTTAACCCAATTGATCTAAGTCTGTCCCACTGATGACGTGTCTCACACAGACTTTCCATGTGGAACTGTGCTAATTCAGACAGTGCTTCAGAGAGCAGAGGGCAGGGGAAGGACAATTTCACAGCTTTTTGTTTCAGTAGAGCATCTGAAACTGCCAGCGCAATATGGGTTTAGTGGAATTCCTCTGGTGCCACAGAAGTAACCACAAAAATCATTTCTCTCCTCCCATCCCATTGCCATTCTGGATGATGATTTTAGGTATTGCTTCTCTGTAGGTTTGCAGGGGGAAGCAGGGCCAGCTGTTTTCACATTAAACACCTTTGTTGGGGTTCATTTTCAGCATGATACACTGGGATTTTGGGGGTGCAACTCATTTATGGAAGTGGCACAACTAATTCTTTGGCTGCAGTGTTTAAAGCGTATAAGTTAGTGTCTCTGCATTTGGGGAAAATCACTTTTTCTTTGTATACATTATTTTATGGCTTGTTTGCTGGAAAACACCAGAGCTGTTCTTCCAACCTTCTGTGCATAGCAATAGCACTTTAGGGATGGAGCAGGGCCCCCAACTGGTTCCATTGTCTTAGTATCGCACAATAGCTTCATCCACTTCATCCTGCCTGATCTCAAAGGCTCAGTCTTTTGGTGATGGACCTAGCTGCCTCTGCACTAAATGAAGGGAAGAATTGTATTTGTTGTTTAAAAAACTGGTTTTGTCATTGTATGTATTACTGTCCGCTCATGTTTTATATGGTGGGGGGTGGGGGGGCGGCGGGAAGGGTATTAATGTATCTTGAATCATTTCACTTGTGTGCACTCAGCCTAATATGCAAGACTCAAACTGCCCGGATTCTGCACCTATTGTACTTTTCATTTGTATCAATAAAGCAATCAGTTATAATGTCCCTCTGGTGTCGGTTTCATTTTTAATGAAGAGGTACAAAATATCACTCCCAATTCTGCCATGACATTGGTGCAGAGAGACCTCTGCACTAGGTCTAGAGATGCCAGTGACTCCAGGAGTGCTCAGTGCAGGCACAGGGGTCAGCACGCAGTGGCGTCAGCATGGTACAGCCTGCCATTAGGTACGATACAACCAGCCAACACTTATTATGCTTACATAAAAGACGCTAGTGCATCAACTTAGTTCCAGGAGCACTCTATAGAATGACTTCCTCACTTTACCCTGGTCCCCAGTGAAGAAAGGGTTAAAACTGGCTCAGTTTCTCTCTGCCTTTTGCAGAAGATGATCAGGAAAAGGGTTGTAAGAGTGGCTTCTGGTGGTAGGAGAAGGAAGGTAATGCCTTTGGGTGGCAAGGCTCTTCCCCCAGGTCTGGGTTAAGCCTCCAAGCTGGGGCACCCCCTCTCCCAACTTCACATTCTGCTGGTTCACTTATTTTTCTTTGTTTGAAGCAGCCCTTGAAACAAGACCTTGTGGACTCCAGCTGTAATTTTCTGTTGAGTCCATTCCACTAGCTTACAAACCCCTGCTGCCCCATGCTTGCGTGTGTGTGTCTGATTCCCAGCCCATGAGAGTCCTCTCAGCTGCCAGATTCAGAGCTTTGGCTCTTTAGCTTAAAGCGTTTACCTTTGGAGGCCCCTGGTTCATTCTCTGGTGTGTTGGCCAAGATGGTGGCTGTCACTGAAGTCAGAGATCCTGCATAGAAGGAGGGAAAATGGGAGCCCTCAGAGCCAGTGGAGGTGTTGAAGAAACCTGTTGGGGTGCAGTGATTATTATATGATAGATGTGCAGTAGTGCCAGCTTGGGAAACCCCTGGGATAGGGCACATTCCTGGTAGGGTTAGTGGTGAAGTGGAGGCTGGCTAAAGGGAGGGCGGGAGAAGATTGGGAATGGGAGGACTATTCAGGGTGGATTTGTGTCCTGGCAGTTCTGTGCCCTTGTCATGGCCCATAGGGGCAATATGATGTAAGGGCTACTCTAGCCTGAATAGAGGAGGCATGACCTACCTCCACTCTGTCCCCACACCAGCAACAGGAATGCATCTGGCCCTCTCTGCCTGCATTTTTTTTCTGCTGTGAAATTGGGATCATTAGAATAATTTTCACTTTACAGGAATTTAATGTGGAGATGCTTGTGAAAAGTCTTCTGATGGAACACATTAGAGAATTGCCAATATTAGTATGCAGGAAATACAGCAGCACCTCAGAGTTACGAACACCTCGGGAAAGGAGGTTGTCCATAACTCTAAAATGTTCTGGAACTCTGAAGAAGAGGTTACGGACTTCAGCCACATGGGAGGTTGGGTCTGCAGCCGCAGGGAAGGGGTCAAGGCTCCGGGTGTTGGGGAGAGTTGGGGTTTCTGACCCTCGGGGTCTGCAGGAGCACGGGGGCTCAGCACTTTAGACTTGAGAGGAGCGCTAGGGCTCAGGGCTTCAGTCCCGTAGCTCCATTCCTGGCTTCAGCCCCACAGGGGGTGCTGGGGTTCGGGGCTCCTCCCGGCTCCTGTCCCTGCTTCAGCAGGGAAGGAGGCACTCTAGGGCTAGGGGCTTTACCTACAGGGGGAGCGCTGGGGCTGAAATCAGCTAAAGCCCCGAGCCCCAGCACCCCATGTGGGGCTGAAGCCCTGAACCCCGGTGCTCCTGAAGGTCAGAAGCCCTGAGCCCCCCTCCCCTACCTCCCACCCAGAGCCCTGGTGCACACCCACCCACAGCTGCATCCCCAGCCTCCCGTGGCTAAAGCCCCGAGGCAGTACAGTATTCGTTTTTGGGGGGGTTTTTTGGTCTGCGCTGTTGCCTGATTGAGGCCTTCCAGTTCCACGGGGTGTCCGGTTGCGCGGTAAGTCTGTAACTCTGGTGTTCGTATCGTTGGGGTTTTGCTGTATACACCACTATTCACAAGTGCTCCACAATTTAACAGAGGAGACTCCACACATATTTATTGCATGTGCAATTCAAAAAATGACTCCCAAGTAGTTCCAAGAGAGAAACAACAGTATCTTGTGTCCTAGGATAAAGGCTTCCTTGGTGTTTTGAGGATTCAGGCTGGCGGCAGCTCTTTTTGCTTTGCCAAGGATTCTCTGGCTCTGGGTGTCAGTGGGGAGTACTCTGCAGCAGACATGACTTCAACCTGCCGGAAACTCATTGGCCATTTAGGAATCTTGGCCTGGTTCTCTGTTGTGCTACCCGCTGTGCATATACTTAGAAATGTACTTGCTCATTAAATTCATGTCAGCATTTGCAGGGAGCCCCCGCCCAAGAGCTTCCTCTACCCCACTGCCCCTCCCTTCAGTTTCTTCTTGTTTTGGCCAACAGCGAATGGCAAGCTGAAATGTCCAACTTGCTATGCTCTTTCTCAACCACACGACGTAGGCTTGATGCAGGAATTCAGGAGGTCAGACCAGATGACCATAATGGTCCCCTTCTAGCCTTAAAATCTGTGAAGCTTCCCCAGATGCAGCTCTCACTGCATCTTTCTAGAGCATACATTCCACAGTTTAGTGCTGTAGGATGAATAGAATGATACAAGAGATATGGGTCAGATGTGTATAATGAAGAATGTTGCATGGCAGGAAGAGCTGGTGGGAAAATGTTGAATGTATCTCAATGTTGACAAAGTCCAGGAGGAAAGAATCATGAAAAATGTCCTGGCAGGGTATTTGACATGTACCAGGAGAGAGATTGAGTTGCATCCATCACGTTAATAACAGAGTACCAGCACCTGGCTGGGGTTTTTAAATGATAATAAATAGATGTGGTCAACATTAACAAAGTGTCAGTGACAATTTCATGCAAAATTTTTAACACGTTTCAACTCATGTTACTAGTCATTTAAGGACAATGACACAAAATTGTACATAAGAATTGTGGGCATGCAACACATAGCCACTTTCCCCAGGCAGAAGTAATGGACTGGTACCTCTCCTCAGTACCTCCCTAGCATCATGTCCTTGCCCATCATCATTTTCTTCACATAGTCCATGACATCCTTGCCCTGCAGTTCTTCACATCTTACACAGCCTCCTTCAGTTTTCTCATCAGTCATAGATATTCCTAGGAGCAGAGGTCTCGCATGTCAACATACCAGACCTTCTGAGATGGGGCCAGGAATTTTTCCACCTGTTGTGGATCAATCTCTTTGCACAAGCAAGTGTTCTTGTAGGCCATTTGCTCATGTATGGATGAAAAAAGAGTCTTGTGTCAAAGAAGTCCTGACTTGGCAATGATTGTCTCAGACAAGAAGTCCTGATATGATCATTCTTTTGGGGAAGAGATTTCATGCTGATGCAATAAATCCCTTCCATAGTCAACCAGCAGGAATATTCCTTTGTATTATGTTGTTTAACCCCCTCCTTCTAATAGAGTAAGGCTGGAATTTTATAAACAGACTAAGGGAGCTATCTGGGCATTTGACATCCTTAGGTTCATTTGAAACTCACCGCCCAAATTCTGTAAGACCACTCTCCATAAAGATCTCCATGTTGGGAATTGACATTATTGTTAATAGTCTCTCCCTAATATAGTTTTCTTGCAAATGGAAAGGTGGCTTCTCCAAGATGGGAATGCCCTCCAAAACTATGAGCAACATTTCGCAAAGCATCTGTGAAATGTGGATAATGCAGAACTGGTCAAAATTTGTCAAACGAAAATTGTTAATCAAAAATAGCCTTTTATAAAAAGGAAATTCATGAAAAATTAGGAAGGTTCCTTTTAAAGTTTCACTAAAAAAAACCACAACCCTAGGAAACTGGAAAGTGAAACATTTGCAGTCTTTTTCTTCCTCCTCCTTTTACAAGGGCCAAAAAAGTGGGTCATAAACAAACAAAAAATATTTTTTTCCACACAATTTTTAAATAAACCAAAATTCATTCCTGATAGAATCCCGTTAAACAACAAATTCTTTAAAATTTTCCACACAAAATATCTGCCGTTTTTGGACCAGCTCCAGAATAACAATACTCTCTCACCTTTTTGAAAGACTTGAGGTGTATTAGGAGCACTAGGTAGGGGTCAGTTTTTATAACTGTGACTTTACTAATTGCTGCAAGTAGATAGCATAAGGCAGCATGTGCCTGTGACACTCTTCAGGGGTACCCCAGGTTGTGAGGCACTTTACCATCACCTGCCTGTAGCATAAGGTAATCTTGTCCGTGCCTGCTGTGGCTTACTCCCCTGAAACCACCAGCCCCTGGCACCACAAGCACTGTCTTCCAGGCCTCTGCAGGCCTCACTCTCTCCATGCAAGTTAGCAATAGACACACACCAGTCCCTGAGTCTTTGGAGTATTCTATGATGTGTCCAGTCCCTTGCCCACTGAGCACTCACGTAATTACCAGGCTGAGGAACAGCACACACCAGCTTGTAAGGTTCCACGCAGGATCACCACTTTGTTTAAAACCACAGCAGTTAGACATATTTCTAGTGAGAGTGGGAATAAGTTTATTACCAAAGAACAGAGATTCAAGTGATAGTGAGTAAGAATATTGAAAACATATGGTTACATACAAAAAATCATAACATGCTTTCTGGAAACTAAATTTTACTAACAAGTTACTTTCCTGTCTACAGAAGTTTATCTCACCCAAAGTTCTCTCCTGCATTTTCAACCAGGCCTGGCTGTTTTTTCCTGTTACTTTTCTCTTCTCTCTTTGAAGTTTTCACAATCTTTCATTAGCAATAAGTTCAGACTGGTGAGAGGAGACCCATTGTGAACCATACAATATGTAACTGACATGTGAACAGCCAGATAGATAACAGTTCTTGTCTGGCAGAAAACCCATTTTTCACCTTTGCTGGTGACCAATCCCTAAACACAGACCGTAAGAACATAATTTTCAGTCTATATACGTAACTCCTTACATAACATGCATACACGTTTCATGACAATATTAGTGACTAGTGAGACACCAGCTTTTATTTGAGACCTTGCATGAGACTCTTTGGTGAACTAGAATGTACTTGCCAGACCCAGGAGATCCCTATGGCCCCTCTGTGCCCCCCTTGCCAGTAGGCATTAAGAGCTTCTTGGGTCAGAGTGTCCAACCTCCCTTGTGCTTGTCTGCCTATATAAACCTTCATTGTGAACAATGTATATGGCACAGCAAATACCAGTAGCTAGATTAAAAGTTCAGGGTTATATAGACATTCTCCAAAATTACACCTGTTTCTGTCCATGGATGAAGTAGTGTACCATGGGATATAAATATAAGAGACCTTTTGAATGGCAAAGGAGCTGGAACTGGGAGATCCCAGTCTCCATTAACAGAGCTGTCCAAATCCCTGTCATCACCTGGCAAGGAATGAGAAAAGCTACCATTTTCCCCAGTAGGGGAGAAGGTCCATTACAGAATGTGGTAGTGGGAATCCAGGATTGAATGAGAGATGGGGAATTACTAACACAAGAACAAAGTAACTCCAGTTCCAAGTAAAGTGTTCATTGTTAAAACAGGCTAGAACTTAACCAAACACCATTGTTCACATGGTCCCTCCACGTTAGAATTGGGTTGCATTAGAAAGAAACCCATAGAAGAGTATAGATGGATTGAGGCAAATTTGGGTATGAAGCTAGGGCAAACTGGTGCACAGTGCCTGGAAAACTTAAAGCACCCCAATCTGTGACACACAATATTTTGCTAAGGAAAAACAACAACAAAACACAGGTGGATAAATGAGTGTGGGGGAATCAGAACTGGGGAGAAGGTATGGGCAGAATGGTCTGTGTTTGATTCATCATATGACCCAGCCAACCAGCCTCTGGTAATGACTGAGGGGAGCAGTCTTCATAATGAGGGACAGTTAGAAGCAGAGGCATTGGAACAATTTTTATAGTGGGGGTGCTGAGAGCTATTGAACCAAACTGTAAACCCTGTATATGATGGAAACCGCTTCAAGTCAGGGGGTGCGGAACACCCCCAGCATCCCTAGTTCCAGCACCTATGGTTAGAAGCATGACCCTATTCTTCAAATGTACATGAATACATGAACCTGAAGTGCTCTTTGGGTTACCAATCAGTAATTGGAAATCAATTAGCTTTACTATCAATGATTCTGCACAACTTCCATGTTAAAGAGTGTGCGTGCACATATGCACACAGGGTCCTAGGAGTAGCAAGGGATAGAAGTATGTATAGCTAGGGCAGAGTTCCTCCCACATCTCCCTCAGTAACAAATGTGGCCATGAGCAGGAATTTTAGATACTTGATTAGCCAAATCCGAAGGGATACACTGGCAAAGGTAATCTTTGTTTTCTTCACAGCTGGCGCATAGCTGCTAAGGGAGTGAGGTGATTAATACAATAATATACTAATACTTCATCTTCCAAGATGCTGTTGCTTCTTTTCTGCCTCCCTTTCCCCTATGCTATCTGTGCTTAGCGAAGAGGCAGGGATGTAATTTCTCAAGGCCTACAATGACGTTAATATGCAGGGTATTTATGTATGAAATTGAATCTAACAGTGCGGGAAGTTAGGCTGGAGGAAGAAGGATACACAGAACTAGCCACTGCCACAAAAATATTTTCCCAACATTTTTCTACTCTATTTCTATGATTGGGATGCAGTGCCCAGAGCTTTTCGGGTGCAATGAGATAGAGAAGGGATGCTTGTCATTGGTAGACTGCAATTAGAAGCACCAGAGATAAAATGCAATAAGATTACTTTGCAGCTGATGACCTAAACTGGTAAGCAATAAACTTCTGTTGCTGGCTCTGGGAAAGTCAGCTTCATTGCTACCTTCGTAAGGGCCTGATCCAAAGCCCACAAAAGTCAGTGGTCATTGATTCAAGAGGCTTTGGAACAGACTTTAAGAGTGTTTTTATCTTAGTCAATTCAGTCTTCACCCAGAAGAACGACAGGTAGTAAGAAATTCTACCTTAAATCACTATTTTTTCCTTCTGATGTCCCTTATTCTCCATCTGGTTTTAGGGTTCAGGGGCAACAGTACAAGAAGTCCAGAAGTTAGTTAACATGAAGACTGACTTCTCCCTTCATCTCAGTGGAGAGATTCCTCCAGGCCAGAGATTTGGACTATCGATGTCACAGTGTGTGGAGGCTCAAAAGGTTAAAACCAACATAGAAACTAATTTCCTCTCTTATCTGTGGGAGACATGTCCTCCCTGGGTTAGAATGCCCACTAATGCTTGAACATGGGGAAGTCTTGTATTAAATTAAGTGTTAAATTAAGAATGGATAGTCATTTCAGCTCCTTCCACAAGACTGAATATGGACATAAGTTTCTTCTTCCTGGCACTCCTCTTGCTCAGGTGAGGTATTGGATCAGAGTCCCAATTTTTCATTACCATTGTCCCTACATGAAACAAAAGGCCTGTCTTCCAGAACTCATTTTTGAAGGGTCAGATTGAATGAATATGAAGATTAAAATCTTCTCACCCAGAAACAGGCAGTCCCTTTAGAGCCTGGAGTAGTGCTGGGAATCCCAGGAATAAATGAAAATAAAGGCCAATTGCCATTGTTTTTTCCCCCAATTAGGCTGATTACTTCAGGTTAGTGTTGAGGTCTAACACTTGAGCAGTGGGATGCGGGGGCGGGGGGAGGAGGAAAGCAGACTAGTATGAACATGTATTAGAGGGGTAGCCGTGTTAGTATGAATCTGTAAAAAGCAACAGAGGGTCCTGTGGCACCTTTAAGACTAACAGAAGTATTGGAGCATAAGCTTTCGTGGGTGAATGCCCACTCCGTCAGACACAAGAGTCACCCACGAAAGCTTATGCTCCAATACTTCTGTTAGTCTTAAAGGTGCCACAGGACCCTCTGTTGCTTTTTAGTATGAACATAGTACCCAAATTCCTCCTCTCACTGCAGCAGTCTAGGCCTTTCCAGTCAAGGTAGAGCTCTATTGTTGGAAAAGTGTAGTGGATGATTCACTGCTCAATGATCAGAGAAACTGAGTTCCTCTGCCATCCCAGAGGAAAGCCTTCTAATTATGTCTGAGGCATAACTAAGGAATCCAGCACTGCATACCTTAAAGTTATTTATAAGAACACATTTCCAGGAATTCCAGTCCTGATTTCTGCCTTTCTATCACAAAAGAAAAGGTGATGCCATAAATTATGGTTTGTTGCCAAGACTTTGTTTGCGCCCCTGAATGTGTTTCTTGCTCTTATAAACAGCATCAAGGTGACGGCCAGACCCAACTTGCTGTTTACCCAAAATAAGGGAAGACAGACACGTTCCAGAGATCTGTTTACGAGTCAGGCCATCTATAGTTATGCAATTATACAAGCCTCCCTGCCAACAAATTGTTGTTCGGTGGAAGACAATTAGATCGCGTCCCTGGGCTGCAAAGTTGCACAATACAGGCTTTGTGCCACTGTGCCATAATCCTGGAATGTGGCATTCATGGCATGTGCGAGTGAGCCTATTTTATCAACCATCTTGGGAGGAAGAGGCAGCAGCAGTGGAAATTGAAGGCACAATAGCAGAATGCCAGCTCCTCATACTTGGAGTTGAGTATTAGTTAGACCAAAGGTAGCCAGCCCATAAAGGCACATACTAATCATGGAATTACCATTAAAGGATACGGAGTGGTTTTGGTTCTGGATCTTGTATTGGAACGTTTCCTGTGCTAGAAGCAAAAGAATGATGGTAAATTGGTGCTCATGCCCCAGGGCAAGGACAGTTCTGACCCCTCCATGAAAATATGATGGGAAGTTTAGATGTTTCACTTCCTGCATTTCCTGGCATGCTGACAGATTTAGGATTTGCTGGAACTTCTGGGGGAAAAAATATCCAAAGTCTGGAAATATCACGCCACCTTGGAAATGCATTCATTTGGAGGCGAAAGGTGATTTCCTGAAAACAAATTAAGGAGCTGGATGAAAGTTAAAGATAGAAGCAGATTCTTGAAAATGAGGACTACACCCTGTTTCTGAGTGTTATATCTCATGCATAGAATGAACTTTAGCACTGTCCATTTCACAAATGTACCTTGGCCACTATATAACAGATTACCTTTGGTGATCTGCTACCTAAACCAGTAGAATTTCATGCTAACACAAAGGGGAACAACCATCAACCTTAGGATTTCTCCTTCACTAAACTGGTGCAAGCTGGGGTGTGCAGGGAGGGTGGAGCTATACCTGAAAAGCGTTCTACAGGAGGCAGGGCTACATGAAGCAGAACTGGGTCCCTGGTTTCAAATGAAAATGAAGCACAGAAAGTAAAGGTAAATAATAAACAAAGTACCTGATGTCCTCAACTGAGACAGATTCATTCAGTGATGAGGAAACTGCTCACTGCCACAAGATATTAGTGAAGCAAGGAAATCCAGAAAAGGATTAGACATGTATATGATTGCAATGGGGTTCCTAGGGTGCAACGTGGACTGTGTGACCACTGAGCCTTCTGTCGCACCAATGTGGGCTCCCTCTCACATTATGATGCTGTTGGCAAGCTACAAACCTCTGGCAGGTACTGCACTTACACAGACATCTACAGGCAGGGTCACACCCAACTGAGTTACATGACTGTTTCTCCCAGCCACTCATGAACCCACAATAGAGAGGCTCCAGACAATTTCCCCCCAGCTCCCCAGCCTTGCACCCCAGAACTGTATCATCTTGCCCTAGTCAGAAGCCTGACCAGTGTAAGTTCATCATCCAGCCCGCCCCCTCCCTTGATGTAGAGAGGACACGCTAGCCTTTGTGAATGGAGCTGAGATTTCCCAAGCAATTCAACCAAAACACACTGTATTAGGTAAAATATAAAACAGATTTGTTAACTACAGAAAGATAGATTTTAAATGATTATAAGTAGTAAGTATAGAGATAAAAGTTGATTACCTAAGAAATAAAAGTAAATTCACAATCTGAGTTCTATAAACTAAACAAGATTTGAATCAAGCAATATCTCACCCTGATAGATGGTACAAACAGGTCACGGATCTTCAATACACAGGCTGGAACTCTCCTCCAGCCCGCGATCACCCCCCCCAGTTCAAAGTCTTTCTCCTCTTGATGTGTTTCCAGGTGTTGAATTGTAGGGGAAGTGAGGCCAAATTATGATGTTATTTCCCCTCTTTTATAGTTTCTTCCAGCTTGCTGGAAAGATCTATGGTAATGACGTGGGGGTCTTCTCCCATTGATCAAGCATTTTCCGTTGTCTATGTGCTTTCTCTCTGAGATGATCATTGGGAGACTGGATTCCATCCAACAGACCATCAGTGCATCTGGCTACTCCATTGTTGTTCCTGAAAGGCTGGTTGTGGGAGTTCCCGACATATCTCAGTAACACACACACATAGCAAAACTTCATAACTCCACATACAATGCTAGCACATACAATCCAACAGGACATTAAAGTTCAACATATCCGGACTTTCAAAATGATACTTCACAAGGCATACTTTGTACAAAACATATCATAATGAAGTGTCAGTGGTGAATATGGGGATTCCAGGGTGCTGCTTTGAGGTACAGAGTGCCATAATGATTAACAAGAATATCCATCATTACATTATGTAGGAGAAACATGTATAAAAGATGGAAACCTTCATGCTTCAGGAGCAAAGCCAATCACTAACTGCCTACTCTCCAGAAGAAACTTCCTCCATAGGCATGTTAGTGCATAGTTGCCCACCTTGGGGATTTTACACCCGCCTTTGAAGCATCAGATATTGGCCTCTGTTGGCAACACAATATTTGACTAAATAAACCATTGATCTGAACTAGTATGGCAATTCCTATGTTCCTATACTTTTTTTTGTTTGGACAAAATTCTGTCAGTGACTTTTTTCTGTTAATAGGAAGACAGGTGTCTCTAGTACTAGAATAACAATTTGATACAGTTCCACATTAGAAATTATTAGCCAAATTGGAGAAGGTGGGGATTAATATGAAAATTGAAAGGTGGATAAGGAACTGGTTAAAGGGGATACTACTACGGGTTATATTGAAAGGTGAACTATCAGGCTGGAAGGAGGTTACTAGTGAAGTCCCTCAGGGATTGGTCTTAGGGCCAATCTTATTTAACATTTTTAGTAGTGACCTTGGCACAAAAAGTAGGTGTGTGTTAATAAAAATGTGTAGGTGACACAAAGTTGAGAGGTACTGCCAATCCGGAGGAGGACCGGAATATCATACAAAAAAATGTGGATGACCTTGAAAACTAGAGTAATAGAAATGGGATGAAATTTAATAGTGCAAAGTGAAAGGTCATGCACTTAGGGACTAACAACAAGAATTTTTGCTATAAGCTGTGGACATATCAGTTAGAAGTGACAGAGGAGGAGAAAGACCTGAGTGTATTGGTTGATCACAGGCTAACTATGAGCTGCCAATGTGATGCGTTCGTGAAAAAGGCTAATCCAATCCTAGGATGCATCAGGAAAGATATTTCCAGTAGAGACAGGGAAGTGTTAGTACTGTTATACAAGGCACTGGTGAGACTCATCTGGAATACTGTGTGCAATTCTGGTCTCTCAAGTTTAAGAAAGATGAATTCAAACTGGAACAGGTGCAGAGAAGAGCTACTAGGATGATCAGAGGAATGAAAAACTTACCTTATAAGAGGAGACAAAGAATTTGGTTTGGTTAGCCTAACCAAAAGAAGGCTGAGGGGATATATGATTGCCAGGGCCACCCGGAGGGGAGGGCAAGTGGGGCAATTTGCCCCAGGCCCCTGGCCCCGGAGGGGCCCCCACGAGAATATAGTCTTCTATAGTATTGCAACTTTTTTTTATGGAAGGGGCCCCCAAAATTGCTTTGCCACGGGCCCCCTGAATCCTCTGGCAGCCCTGATGATTGCTCTCTCTAAATAAATCAGAGGGATAAATACCAGGGAGGGAGAGGAGTTATTTAAGTTAAGCACCAATGTGGACACAGGAACAAATAGATATAAACTGGCCATCAACAAGTTTAGGCTTGAAATTAGAAGGTTTTTAACCATCAGAGGAGTGTAGTTCTGGAACAGCCTTCCACAGGGAGTAGTGGGGGCAAAAAATCTAACTGGCTTCAAGATTGAACTTGATAAGCTTAAGGAAGGGATGGTATGATGCAACTGCTAACAGCAAATATCTTCAATGGCTGGTGATGGGACACTAGATGGGGAGGGCTCTGAGTTACTATAGACAATTCTTTCCCAGGTGTCTGGCTGGTGGGGCTTGCCCATATGCTCAGGGACCAACTGATCGCCATATTTGGGATCAGGAAGGAATTTTCCCTCAGGTCAGATTGGCAGAGACACTGGGGTTTTTTCACCTTCCTCTGCAGCATGGGGCACAGGTCAAGTGCAGGTTTAAACTAGTAGAAATGGCAGATTCTCTGTAACTTGAAGTCTTAAAATCATGATTTGAGAACTTTAATAACTCAGCCAGAGGTTATGGGTCTATTTCAGGAGTGGGTGGGTGAGGTTCTGTGGCCTGTAATGTGCAGGAGGTCAGACTAGATGATCATGACGGTTCCTTCTGAACTTAGAGTCTATGAGACTAATCATGAAGCTTATTGGAACTCATAAAAGAGGGCAGCTGCAGTGCAGATTAATTCCTTCACAAAAACACTACATTCATGTTGACCAGTGGAACCAGGAATGGGATAGCTGTACCCCATTCTTCTGATTACATATACATTTTCCTCTCAAAACATCCCAACCACGCCTCCAGTTAGTGTGATCAGGGCATCTCAGGCAATAATTCATTCAAAAAATTAAGCCTCTTTTACTGATTGAAACTGTCTGAGCAGTTTAGGGTTTTGAATATAGTATACAATATTTGCCATATAATTTATATAAACAATTCCTGGCCTATACACTGTTCCCAGATAGTTCATTGCAAGTATTTGCTAGTTCACAGTTGGAACTGTTTTAGTTACTTTTGATTGACAAACAGGTCACATGATGTTTTGTTCCGATTGGATGAGTTTTAACTCAGAATTATATTTACAGTGCTATGAAGAGCAGTGAAGTAGTTAATAATGATACATTTAAAGTATCACTTTTAGCATCAAAATTAGCTCCCACTGAAACTAATGGAGCAGCTCACACCTTGGATGTATTGTTTCAGACTCTTTGCAAACTCAAGCAGACATTACTTCATCATTTATACTTGGGACATGTTTTGACGGTTTTCTTTGCAGCAATAAGAGCTAGAGACTTACTTTTCAGAAAAAAGAATGCTAAGACTCTGCAGAACAATTGAGAGTTCTGTCAGTGCTCCATTCACACACCCTTCCTAGCAGTCCTACGAGCTTCCCCCTCTTGGGGGCTCATACCCCACACTTAGGGAAACATTGCATTGAGCCATCAGGTTCCAGAAGAGTAGGGATATCTGAAGAGTACGGAGACAAAACTGAGATGAAAAATGTACATATGGAGTTAATTTACACTGTTTCCAGTTCACAACAGGGTAGAGGGCATCCATGAAGATAACTATTTCCAATCAGTTCTGAATTTCAAGCAGCTCCCTAATATATTTCTGGGAGCTACGTACAAACTACTCGGTGTTGAAACAAGCCCAACCAATTGGCATGGATTCAAGTGCTCTGTTTTCAGTTATGCATGATTATTAGAAGGTTCACGGCAACACAGAATTTGCTGGATCAGAACTGACCATTTTACTTTGCTATTCCGTTTCTCACACTGATCATGGATTCTTCAGAAGGTGGTTAAAAAAGAAGATCCATGTTGCACCCAGAAAGTTTTGGAAATGTATGGCTGGGGCGATGGGTGGAGTTGGATTCTTGCCGTATGTGACAATCAGCTTGTTGACAGTCTTTGTCATTTGTGTTACTGTTAGCGTAACAGCAGATGCTATTCTTAGCAATAAGGAGTCTAATCTTTGGGGGGAAAAATCTTACTGAGCTATTACTACAACAATAACTTGTAGCAGGGAGGATAAAGTGCAGGCCAAAAACATGCAACCCTGTTAGCCAAATAAGGACCCTTCCAAAAGCAGCTCTAAATGTTGGAGGACTTAGGAAGTGCTTGGGGGTGGGAGGGTGAATCAGCACTCATATGTCACACCCACATGAATAATACCCTCTCACTTTCCTTCAATTGTACATTGTGATAAAGACTAAGCTGCCCTTTTTGGTATTTCAGTGCCTGCCCAAGAAAAATCAGAGACGTGAAGTTATATTTCCCGAACCTTCATACATTAATTTAATTCAAACTAAACATGAGAATGTGGATTGGCAGGAGTCAAGAGGTTTGCTTTGAGGGGTTTAGTTTTTGACTTTGTTTGTTCAAATACTCAGAATACAGACTAATTTTGTTTGCTCTATATTTATTATTGTTTCCTCGACCTCTGAGTGTTTTGATAAATGGATCGAGGAATTGTCTAGTATTACTGCATCTCCTGGAAGGAATGTTGGCTAAAGAATTAAGTCCCTGATCCAGCAAAATCTTAAAACATGCTTCAACTCCACTACCATGAGCTATCCCATTGAATTCACACTCAGGGTTAGAGTTAAGCATAGGTCCGTAAGTGTATGCAAAACCAGGGCCTACATTTGTAACTTGTGGGTCTCAAATTGTGCTCTTCTGGGTGGTCCAGGAAAGTGTTTCTGTAACACTGCATAAGCATCTGCTCATATTTATGCAGTGACACCCTCATAGTTGTATCTTGTCCCGAATTTGAAAGATTTTTGGAGGCCTTTTTGACTTTCTGAATTATAATCACCTGGCTTCAGGCGCTACTTGGCACAGCTGACTCACAGCAGGATAGACGCAAACTGAATAAGTGACAAATGGATACTGGAGCAGTGGGGACTGTTGGCAATAAGAGAAGATTAGATACACAAAGAGAGAGAATTATATACCAAGTAGAGGAAATAGATGGATCACCAAAATGGGGAGATGTAACCAAGAAGTAAACACTCCTCATATGAAAGTAAATTTATTTTTCATCTGAGACGCTTAATAGTTTTTTGACTCCGTATAAGCCAAGCATCATAGCTACCTAGACTGTGTGGAAACAGATTTGAACATCTGGAAAAGGAGACCATCAGTATATTAAGGAGTGACCCACCAAGTATGAATGTTTGAAGACCTACTGAAGGCTGCTAAGTATCTTTGACAGTCATGACTGAACTTTCGCACACTTAGCTGAGTCCGGTGCTGATAGTTTAGATAACCTAAAACTAGAACAACCTGGAACACTAGCATTAACCTCAGGTCATGGGGATGATGGAACATTGGTACCATTCAACATTTTGCCCACATTTTTCCTTTTTGACATTAGATTAGGATTGCACTATGAATGTTACTGATATAGGCTTTAGTTCAGGAAGGCAAGGTGTTTTGCTTAAGTGCTTTCCTGAATGGGGATGAGAATAAGTAAGACATTGCTGTTTTCTAAGGATTCATTTGCATCAGGGATATTGTTGTAAGGCATTTTACCTGAGGTTTAGAAACTTATTTAGCTAAATGGGTTCTTTGGTTTGAACACTCTTATTTCAATGTATGAGTGTCTTTTGTAGGCATGTCCACACAAAGCGAATTGTACTGGATTACTTAAATCCATTTCTAAACCCATTTAGTTAAATCAGTAGCTTTTTCTCAAGTAGACAAGGCAAAATCCAGCCATAGATTATCTGGAAGGAGTTTCACACATACCTTGTTTCTGTTGTTGCAGTCTGCTTGGCTGCAGGCTCATTGGGAGCATGTGAAAAAAACTTTAATTAGCAAAGTTTGGACTAGTGTCAGGCAGGGGAGGACTCCCTTGGTCTTTATATTCATTGGAAAGCAGAGGGAGAAAGGCTACTATTAGATTTTGTTTTGTCTTCCTTGGAGGGACTCTTGGAGAGATACAGACCACTGGGCTGCTGTTAACACAATAGTTCTGTCTTTTTAAACTCCTAATGTATGAATTAGTTTTAGAGCCCATGCAAGTGAAGAAGCGATGCATCAGTTACCAGAAGTAATGGACCTGAACCACATGAGCTATATGTTCCCAGTTAAAATTAAATACATTCAGGAGTCAATTCACAAAGAGGATACTAACCTGCATATCTATGCCCAGTTAGAATGGATTGTAGGAACATTCTGGGGACAGAGAAGAGAAACACATCACCATGCCCATTCTGATTAGATGCCACCTTGTCTTTCTATTTTAAAACAGCCAGTTCTACAATTTTTTTAACACAAAACTGGTACCTAGATTTGGTTTACAGACTCAAGAGTGGTTCACTGTCACACTTCGGAGGTCCTGGTATGTGATGAGAGTCCTTCAAATCCCAGATGGAGTCTTAAGGGTTACCACCAATATTCCTCTTTTTCCCTTTATTATTCTCCAAACCCTGAATCTCTTGATTGCCAGAACAATGAGATCTGAGCAAAGATTTCTTCATATTTAAATGATATATTTGAGGAAGGGGGACATTAAAAACCTTGTTTGACCTCTGAACTAAAATTCAAAACCTTTAAATCTCTCCCAACGTACATTTCTCCAGCCTCCATTTCATTTGGATGTTGTGCCACTTGGCTAATCAAGAGGTCAAACGGCTTAGATTTTCAACCCTGGGTTGTCAGCCAGTTTAAGGCCTCCAAGTGGCAACTCAAGAGCCAATGTCACCACAAAAGGAGACCCTGAGGGTAGGTCTACACTGAACCTGGGAGTGAGGCTCTGAACCCAGGTAGACAGACTTGTGCTACCAGGGCTCGAGCTAGCACACTAAGAATAGCATATTTACCTATGGCAGTGGGGAGTTCAAGATATGTCTACACTGCAGTGGGGAGAGCGCCTCCCAGCCTAAGTAGGCAGACTTGCACTAGTGAGATTTGAATTAGCCTGTTGAAAAATAGCAGTGTTGACGTTGCAGCTTGGGCTGCAGCTCAGGCTCTCAAGCCTAGGAAGTCAGGTGGGCTGCCTGCTTAGGCTGAGAAGCTCTCTTCTAGCTGCCATGTAGACATACCTTGAATTCCCACTGCCATAGGTAAATATTGTTTAAGTATTGACATGGGCCCTGAATGCAGCAACAAGGCAGGACATTCACTAAAGATGCATCTGATGACATATATCAACTCAGCTGTGATAGAAATAGATGTCATCTGTCTACCCTCGAGAGAGCAAACTCAAAAGCCCTGAAAAGTTTACTTCACCATCAAATTAAGATGTCACCACTTCTGTTAATCTTGCATCTGAAGAAGTGAGATTCTTACCCACGAAAGCTTATGCTCCCAGTACTTCTGTTAGTCTCAAAGGTGCCACAGGACCCTCTGTTGCTTTTTACAGATTCAGACTAACACGGCTACCCCTCTGATACTTGACACTTCTGTTAATGAAGCTGAACATTTTTTTGCTTTATCTCACCTGATTATAACTAATGATAAAACTCTGAGATCATTTGGTGACTGTTCTTTATCATGCTTATCTCATTGTTTTCTTGTTCTTCCCCATCTGTGCCGATATCCATCTGTTCTCTCACCCTACAACTAGATTGTAAGCTCTTTGAGGCAGGAAACAATCTTTTTGTTCTGTGTGTGTACAGTGCCTAGCACAATGGGGCCCTGATCAATGACTGGGGCCCCAACATATCTCAGTAATATGGGCTATTCATAATCCACAAGTGATGCTCCTCGACTAATTGGAAGAAGATGGTGTGGTTCATACCTCCTAGCCCCCTCCCATTCTCAGCACTTTGTTCTTCTCAAGATCATATGTTAAAAATCTCAGTTATGGAGAAAGAGGAATAATTATAAAACAATCAGGACTGCTGCTGGGATTTTACACTGGTGATGTCAAATGAAAGGAACTGGAGAACAAGACCAGCTACTGATGATTTCCTCAGAAGTCCTGGAATTAGAGTGCCATGGGACAGTGATTGGTGCTTCTTTCCGCATGAATGATACCAAAAGATGAAGAGTCAGTCTCTCTCTCGCACCTCTCTCTGCATCATCAACTCCCATCACACATCAATATGAATGTGAAACATTTCTTTTACAAATAATTCTTCCTAGCTCCAATGCTTGAGTGTAACCATTCTGAGCATGCGCCATAAAGACTAATCAAAGTGATATTGACCGGTTTCCAGGTCTTTTCCCTCTGCTCACATCAAGGGGACCCCACTTTAATTATTATTTAGGGAAAGACAGCTGCTTCCTGTTTGTATCATTAATTTATTCTGTTTCCTGAAGGGAAGCTTGGGTGAAAAGAAGCCATAGATAGCTGGAATGCCGCTCAATGCCGCTGACTGCACAGTCCAAGGTTAAATACAATAGCTACGTTTATTTTTAAAATTATTATTATTACTGCTAAGCCCATGCAAAAGGTACAAAGTAAGCCTCCTCTAGTACAATATAACTAAGATTTTACAGTAAAACTACTCTTCATCACAACTTTGTCCTTACCTCCCCATGAAGGGATGAAGTATTAAAGATGCCTAAAACTAAAACCTCAACTATTTCAGTCCATTTTGCATAAAAACCAGGAGATGTGTGAAGAAAAGTGGGTTTCTGCTTCTAGCACTTCTGACACACATTTTGATGGCCCTAATGCTAACACTAGAACAAAACCAAAAACAACCTCATGAGCTCCAGGAATGATTGGGAACCTGGATCCCAGCACTCTACTAAATTGGTGGTGAAAGATGACATTAATGTTATTGAACGTGTGAAGCAATAAGCATCGAACTCCACCTCACAAGCATTAAGACTTGGCGGTTTGGGACGTTCAAAGGGAAACAATGTAGGCAAGTTCCAGATCGCCATTTCAAAGGTTTCTTCGAGTTATGTTATTTAAGCATTCTGGCCCTTTTCCTCAACTGTGTCCCTTTTCTGTGATTTCTGCACCAACACTTGAGTTAAGGCCAATGGTGTTTGATAGTTTCATGATCAGCAATCAGCTTGTATATCTTCTTATCCACCAGCAATGTACTACCACTAGGTTAGGGTGATGGCCAATGATTAGAGGTTTGCCCAAGATTACAACACATACGATGAATTTCTGCCACATCTCAAGTATCGGGGGTAGCTGTGTTAGTCTGTATGTACAAAAACAACAAGGAGTCTGGTGGCACCTTAAAGACTAACAGATTTATTTGGACATAAGCTTTCGTGGGTAAAAACCTCACTTCTTCAGATGCATCTGAAGAAGTGAGGTTTTTACCCACGAAAGCTTATGTCCAAATAAATCTGTTAGTCTTTAAGGTGCCACCAGACTCCTTGTTGTTTTTGCCACATCTCAGGAAAGGGTTCTTTTGCGGGGAAATGATATCATGTTACACTATGTGTTGATTAGCGTGGTCTAACTCAGCGTAGAAAAGGACAATCATGTTTAAAATTGTGTCATCTGGTTGTGATTAAGTTTAAGGTTCTCCCTAAGGCTAACCATGACCAGGTGACAATTTTAAACATGATGGTTTTTGTTTATACTGGGTACCCAGTATCATGTCAGTTAACACATGCTATGACACAAAGCCCCAGGTTTGCACTCCACTGCAACAGCAGTGTGAGGTGAAACCCTGGAATTCCAAGAGGTACATTCAGGGACGAACTCCCTTCTCATACCAGGAGAAGGTTGGGGGCCTTTTGACGGTACCATTTCCTGTTAAAAGGATAGGACTGTAAAAGATAAACTAAACTCCCCACTCCTTCAAGGAGGGAACAGTCTTGGCACTGAGTGCTGTTCTGGGAAGCTAGGAGTGTTCCCAAGTCTGTGTAAAGCAAGGTCGGCAACAGTCTCCAAGATATTCATCTTTCACCTTTCATTCTGTGCCATGGATAATTAATCATTTGATTGTGTAACTTCTTGTAAGACAGGAAAAATAGGACTGCCGCTGCCAGCATTTTGAACAAAGTTATTATTTCATATACATTTGAACTTTCTTCCAGTTCTTTGTAGGGTTTGGTTGAATTGAATGAATCTCATCCAAACCCTTCCCCACCTAGGAAGAAGCAAGATAATATGGAAGTGTTTGTAGCTCCAGCATGATACCAGCTTAGGTGTCAGTGATGGGGTAGCCACCATGGTTACAAACTCCAGAAGAGCTATGCAGTCTCTGAGTGGGAAGAGGAATTTGCACAATGAAGCAGAGCAGTTCATCCTAGGGGAAAAAGCTGAATGTGGCCCACACTTCAGTGGTGTTACTCTGCACGGACAACTGTCTATAACTGAAAGTAGAATCTGGCCAATTTACTGTTAACTCCAGAGAGCTGGAACTCATGCTGGAGAAGGAAATGCTAGAGTTAAGTCCTAGAAAGGGAACATTTGTTATACAAGAATCTCCTTGGAAATACTCCTGCAATGCATCCAGCTGTATTAGACCTTTAAGAGATGGAATTCATATAAACCTTTAAGGGCTGTCAAGCCAAATGGATTCCTGGAACGGCAGACTATAAACTAACCTCACCTCTAATACCTCATGCTGTGGGACTTACTTAGACTTCTAGGGATACATTAAGTGGGAAAAAATGATTTAAAGAAAAATTAAACTTCTGTCATATGAGGTAATGAAAAATGAAATAAGGTGTCCAGAGGCTCCTTTGAGTAGTCTGTGGTGTCTCAGTTTATCCAGCTTAGTCCCACTGCATTTCCCTTCATAGTCCTGTAAGCCCAGGTTACCTGGAGGAGAGATTGTGTAAAACCAATAAAGGTACCTTCTAGGCAACGTGTAAATTTACACTGGAGTATACTGGGGAATCCCAGAGCTTCTAGGTTGGCTCCCTTGAATTTGTGTTCATAGAATATCATGGTTGGAAGGGACCTCAGGAGGTCATCTAGTCCAACCCCCTGCTCAAAGCAGGACCAATTCCCAACTAAATCATCCCAGCGAGGGCTTTAGCAAGCCTGACCTTAAAAACCTCCAAGGAAGGAGATTCTACCACCTCCCTAGGTAACCCATTCCAGTGCTTCACCACCCTCCTAGTGAAAAGGTTTTTCTTAATATGCAACCTAAACCTCCCCCACTGCAACTAGAGACCATTACTCCTTGTTCTGTCATCTGGTACCACTGAGAACATCCTAGATCCATCCTCTTTGGAATCCCCTTTCAGGTAGTTGAAAGCAGCTATCAAATCCCCCCTGACTCTTCTCTTCTGCAGACTAAACAATCCCAGTTCCCTCAGACTCTCCTCATAAGTCATGTGCTCCAGCCCCCTATTCATTTTTGTTGCCCTCCGCCGGACTCTTTCTAATTTTTCCACATCCTTCTTGTAGTGTGGGGCCCAAAACTGGACACAGTACTCCAGATGAGGCCTCACCAATGTTGAATAGAGGGGAATGATCACGTCCCTCGATCTGCTGGCAATGCCCCTACTTATACAGCCCAAAATGCTGTTAGCCTTCTTGGTAACAAGGGCACACTGTTGACTCATATCCAGCTTCTCATCCACTGTAACCCCAGGTCCTTTTCTGCAGAACTGCTGCCTAGCCATTTGGTCCCTAGTCTGTAGCAGTGCATGGGATTCTTCCATCCTAAGTGCAGGACTCTGCACTTGTCCTTGTTGAACCTCATCAGGTTTCTTTTGGCCCAATCCTCTAATTTGCCTAGGTCCCTCTGTATCCTATCCCTACCCTCCAGCGTATCAACCACTCCTCCCAGTTTAGTGTCATCTGCAAACTTGCTGAGGGTCCATGCCATCCTCCAGATCATTAATGAAGATATTGAACAAAACCAGCCCCAGGACCGAGCCTTGGGGCACTCCCTTGGTACCGGCTGCCAACTAGACATGGAGCCATTGATCACTACCCGTTGAGCCCGACGATCTAGCCAGCTTTCTATCTACCTTATAGTTCATTCATCCAGCCCATACTTCTTTAACTTGCTGGCAAGAATAATGTGGGAGACCGTATCAAAAGCTTTGCTAAAGTCAAGGAATAACACGTCCACTGCTTTCCCCTCATCCACAGAGCCAGTTATCTTTATCTTCAGTCTCTTGGGTGATTTTCAAGGTGGGTAGGAGGCTAATCTTTTATAATGCTGCAAACACTCGCTCTTAGTGCACTGCAGGAGACCTAGGAGACAATGCAATGTAACAGCTGAGAATTCAATACCGGCTCACTTTCTCCCTCAAACACTTCTGAGCATATTCTCCTAAAGCCAATTCTTAGAAAAGTCGTAAGAAGTTGATGACAATTTTAAGACTATATAGAGAGGTTGTGTGAGTTAAGTCAATTCCATATCTGGTCACCTGTATGGAGCAAGGGTGGACTGGAGGGAAGTGGGAAGGAAAATGTTTTAGCTACAAGAACTGAAATTTGAACCAGTTTACGGATATAGCCAGTATTGTCTAGTGGTTATAGCAGAAGACCTTGTTCTGCCAATAACTCACCATGTGACCTCAGGCAAGCCATTTAGCCTCTCTCTACCCTTTTGTTTCTCCTTTGGTAAAAATGGGGAATTAATGTTTACTCGTCTTTAAGTGCTTTGAGACCTCAAGTAAAAAGTATGAGAGACACATTATTTAGCCATCCTAATTCCAAAGTTCTAAAGGCAGTGCCATTTGTGACATCTGGAAAATTGGCACAATGAAATAAAGTTTTCAGAAGCTACATTTATTGATGGAGACATTGTTTTTTGGGGTGCAGAAAAAGGGAAATCCTGTCAGCATTCAATATCCTGCACACAGGCTGGCACTGCTTGTGTGTTGTGGTCTTAGTTAAGTTTCTTCTGTTTAGAAGAAGATTGGTGGTTCCAGTAGTTATCTTGTAAGTAATTGGTAATCGCATGTATAGTAAGATCTTCCAAAAATAGAAGGACAACTAGTGTTCAGTGGGATTATAATGTCAATACTGAATGAGATGGAAGAGGCAACTTTTTAATTCAATCAGTCAGGATATTTGTTTTTGTTTTTTAACATTCTCCTCCCTTAAATCTTCAAAATGATGACGGCTTTGAAATTTGAACTCTGTCCCCTAGAAAGGGCATTGGCAACCAATGGTAGTGGATGGAGGCTCACCACCTAGGGAGAGGAGAGGAAAGCCAGAGAGTTCTACACTATAGGGCCAAAAACTGCCTGGGGGAGGGGCAAAGCAGCCACACTGCAGCAAAGTAGCGAGGTCATTAACAGTGGATTGCAAGATCCTTCATTATGAAGTCATAGTCAAGAATACATGAAGATAATATCAGTGACACCCCCAACACTAGGGGTAGCCAAGCTGACAATGCTGAGGATTGGGGTTTTTGTGAGAAGTTGCTTGTCTCTTTTTCTTGACCAAAGCTCACATCACCTCACCGTCAACTACCTTCAATGTAGTTTAGGAACAAGAGTGGTGTATTCTGCATAGCTATCCCAGCAAGAAGGTCAGTGGTCTAAAGTTGATTTTAATAGGATGTCACCGATGATAACTTTTACCTTATCTTCCCTTCCCCTCCCTCCACGAAAGCTGGATCTTAAAGACTAGTGGCCAGAATGTGAATAAATTAGCCTGTCAGGGCAAAGCACTATTTACAATTTTTGCTTTGTATAGTTTCTTGCACATCAAACATTCCATTTTGATAGAGTAAAGGTTAAACCACTCTGGATCATGTGTGCACATTTGTAAGAGTATGTATATGTGTGAGGGAAAGCAGGACAGCATAGTTAGGAAAGCTATGTCTGGAGTCTGCAAGTTAATATGGTACTGCTGTACTGCTCATGGTACTGCTGCATGCCTCATGGTACTGCAAGTTAATATGATACTGCTGCCAGGGGGGGCTCTAGCTTTTTTGCCGCCCCAAGCACAGCAGGCAGGCTGTCTTCGGCGGCGCGCCTGCGGGAGGTCCCCGGTCCTGTGGATTCGGTGGCATGCCTGTGGGAAGTCCGCCAGTCCCGCAAATTCGGTGGCAATTTGGCGGTGGGTACGCCGAAGCCGCAGGACTGGCGGACCTCCCGCAGGTGTGCCGCCGAAGGCTGCCTGACTGCCGCCCTCACAGGGACCGGCTTGTCGCCCCAGGCACGCGCTTGGTGTGCTGGTGCCTGGAGCCGCCGCTGACTGCTGCATGCCTCATGGTACTGCTGAATGCCTCATGGTACTGCTCATGGTACTGCAAGTTAATAGGGTACTGCTCATGCATTACAAATATCCTGAGGAACTCTGTAAAGCATCAGTGGGGGGCAGGGCAAGATTTCACTTCTGTTATTTATAGCTTTTTTTTCCTACTCTGGTCACTAACGAGACAATCTGCAGCATTGGTAAGAGTCCACAAACCATACTCATAGTCCAGAAGCAAGAGTATTCCTGAAGTCCCTTTTGGGGATAGGAAGGTAATTGTAACTGTACCGTAAGGTTTGTTTCTAGCGGTTCCATGAATTATTAGATGCCCAGACAGAGACCGTCATCTCCTGTGTGGTGTAATCCTAGCACAGATTTTATCGTTATTTATTTTTCACCTAGGACAGTTGCAAGGAAATCCCAGATGACTAAAAAAGCCAATCCTGTTGCTATCTGGTTATGGAGGAGTGGAGAGCAATCTAATGCCTGAAGGCTATTCACTGCTCTGGCAACTGCAGGTCAGATGTACCCGATAGAGGGCAAGGTCAGTGTCTTAGCTAGGTCCTCAAATTGTTTCCCTCTCCCAAACTCCATGATTTCTATCTCCCCTGGTTTGAGCCTCAGAGAGATATTTTTCATGCTCTTGCCGGCATTGTGCCATCTGTGTGGTGGTCTTGGTCGCATCAGCTAGGAAGAGGAAGGAGTGTCATCAACAAGCTATGGACACTGCAGCCTGTGGCATTGTTACTAGGTCTCCCAAGGGGGCTTGCACACATACAAAAAACTAAAAGATACAAGATAAGGCCTGGAGGGAATCCACATAGGAAAGCTGTTGAGAAAGATGGTATGTCCTCCAAACCAGGATGTGAATGATATCAATACAGGACAACTGCCTCCGTAGAGCAAGAACTTCACAATGAGATGTTACAATAACAGCCACTGGGTGATGTCTTGCCTCAATTTCCAACCATTGGCTCTTATAATACCTTTGTCAGCTAGATTGAAGAGCCGATTATTAAATATTTGTTCCCCATGTAGGCACTTACAGACTGCGATCATGTCACACCTCAACCTTTTTATTAAGCTAGACAGTTTTTTTAAGAGTGAATTCGATGCATACTAGGAATTGGTAAGAACTCGAGGAACTTTGTTCAAAAGGAACATGTCACCACAAAGATATCAGTGCACTGGGCTGGGTGGGTGAGCTGAAGATTGAGCTGCCAATGCTCAGTAACCAAGAAGAATCAATATTTTGGTTAGATAACTTTCAGGTTGCCTGCTTAAAAACACTAAACTTCCAGTATTTTGACTAGGTGTCATTGACCCTCTCACCTGCCACACCCCATCCCACACTCATTGGAACTGGAGACCTAGTCTGAGCTGACGATGGAGCACAGCTGTGGAGTCTAAGCTGGTCTGCAGTGGTGGAGTTCCCCCCACTAGCTCTGCAGTAGAGCTCCCTGCTAGTGGAATTTCTCTGATACCTCAGCAGCAGTGCCCCTGGAACTATTCTATTGGCTCAGGGGCATGGTGTTTACATAATGTAATGTATTCTGCCAACCAACGTGACCTTTACAGAACAGCCGCTTCCTGTCTGCAGTGCTGGCAGCTCATGTACGAGCTGGGAGAGACAAGCCTTAGAAAAAATAGTTTGTCTTTTGGACCAGAGCTTTGGGTAGTTACTTTGCAAGTCATAGAACTGTGACTCCAATCCAGGGGAGACTAGAATCTGACCTTAACCTTGGCACCAGGCTTCTGAGGTCATATCCTGCCAGCACTACAGGGTGTGGTGCCTTTTGTTCCATTTCTTCAGATGCCAGGAAAAATGGAGGCAAGAAGAGAAAAAAAATAGACATTAAATATGGGATTTTGCTGCCATTGCACCTTGTCTCTGAGCTGCTGTGGGATGGAGTGGGGAGAACGAGATGTGATGGCATCTTTCTCAGATCAATATACAACAGCACATTTTAAAGAGCGAGTTTTCTTTTTACCAAAGAGAAGTTTCTGTGTTTGGGTGTATAAACACTGCACCAGCATGGAAGGGGTTCAGGAGCTGCTTTGGGCTGGAGTAGTCCCACTCTGCCACACCTGCAAGTCATGCCAGGAATGGAGGAGGCGTTCGAAAGGAGAAAGCGGCACTTGGCCATGAGCAGCCCTGGGATGGGAGTGGGTTGTTGAGCTTCCCAGCCCCCAGGAAGAGGCCTTGTGACTAGCAGAGTCTTTGCCCTCACAGAAAGGGGACACAGATCCCCTGTACTACATAGGGGAAACAGACTAAATCCTATAACTTGAGCTAGCAGCCCAACAAATTTGGGCTGTGCCCCATCCAGGGCACCTCTGAAGAAAGAGAGGCTAATATACTGGCTAGAACTGCCTACAGGTTTCTTTTTTTCCTTTGCCTTTTCATTTAATCTCTTTTGCTGGCCTTGGCTTGTTGGTTTTACTTGGAACTCTGAAAAGGGGAGAAAGAATCAGATGGCCTCAGCGGGAGAGCTGAGAGCCTGTCATTGCTAGATTGACACCAAATGCTCCTGCTGGAAGAACTGAACTTCTGTGAGTGCACTTTCCATGTAACACCCAAAGGTAATGCTCTAATGGTGACAGATCCCAGACAGTGAACCTTTACAAGCCCTTCTGTTTACCCTGGGTGCTAACACTCATATACTGTGCAGTTCATAGTGCAGGACACATTACATGATAAGCATCTTAGGGCAAGGACTGTGCCTTCCTTTTTGTCTTGTATTTGTCTTTAAAAACACACTGCTGGTGTTTCATTATGATCATGCTAACAATCATGCTAACAATCCACCTTATGGATTAATGATCATTAAGTTGTTATTTTCAATCAAAAATCCTTTCCCCCAGCTACAGAAACACAATCAGGGCATCTGCTGCCACAAAGCTTTTATATTTTTTTGATTTCAGAAAAAGGCTGAAAAGTGACTAACGTCAAAAGAAAAATCAATTTGATTTTTTTTTCCAAACAATGGTGTTCAAAATGCTTTTATGCCCAAAGAGACCTCAAATGAAGAGATTTGGCATAGAGGGAAATGTTAAAGGCACGTTACAACTCCCTAAAACTAGAATATAACCTTTTATGGTCCTTCCCTCTCCACCCCCAAATGGTGCAAAGCCACCCCACCCATATGCATTTGCCATCTGACTCTTGTCTGGTTCTACAGAAAGACTTTCCACCAGAAGGGGCACATCTCAGACATAAGCCAGGACCCCATTATTGGTGCTGTATATTTTATGAAATTTGAAATGATAAACTTGCTTCCCAGCTCTTTGGGCCATGACAGATTTTAATCTGTCTGATATTATAAAACTTACCTTTTGGGGGGAGTGGGAGGGATTTTGACAAATGAGGAAATAGTCATTTGGTAACTGCACTGTGACCACATCCAAAATTCAGATGTTCTACATCTTTAGTATCCAGCTGAGGTTGTGCTAGAAGTTGCTTTGAGAGAAGCCTATTGGGAAAGAGCACCTGAAAAGAACACTAATGCTATTGCTTGTCTGTCACTTTTAAGTTTTATTGATGCCATCCCATCTCGTTTGGAATGAATGCCATTATTAACAAAGCACTCTACTTCTGCTAGCTTTTGTGCCTCTCAATGCTATCATACACATCTCTCTGTGATCCTTGTAATGCCCACTGCACAATGTGTGGTGGTTAGACTAGTGTCCACATAGCCAGACTGTATTATGATCTTCACTTATAGGCCAGAGGTGACCAATATGCAACCTTTAAATTTTAGTATAGAAATGTAGCCTCTACAAGATGCCTCTGCCTATATGCCAGGTTATTTGGATTAAGATGAAGCATACTATGCTTCATTTGGAGACCTTTGGTTGAGACCTGCTTCTCCACTTCATGTGAAGCAAACTTGGCCTTTGGCTGATGTCCACTTCCTACTGCAGTGCCCCCACTACCACCACCATTGACCAAAATGTGTGTGCTGATGTAAGGTCAGAAGGAGGTTAGAAACCTAGGCACACAGAATTGAAGAAATAGCCATTGCTGTGGAAACAATGGGCTCCCTTGTAATAGGCTCAATGGTAGCAACAGGCTTCTGGAATTATCACATCCGTTGTTGTTATGGCTCTCCCACAAAGATGGAGGGAGTCCAAATGTATCACAGTGAGGGTGGTTAGGGTGTCACTCCGTGCAGGAGAAGCATCAGTGTGGAATATGACAGGAGCTACTGGCTATAGAATATGGCCCTGTCGTGCCAAGCATTGCACAAGCACATTGTACTGCCCCATTTCCAAAAAGCTTAGTCTAAATAGAGAAGACAGAAAAGAAGTATTATTTCCCCCCATTTTGCAGAGGAGGCGCTGTGGCACAGACACACCAAGATACTTGCCCAAGGTCTCCCAGGATGTTTGTGGCAGAGCAAGGAAAAGAAGATGGCTCTCCTGTCTCCAACTTGGTGCCTTGACCCCCAGAGCATACCCTTTGCAAGGGACGCAGCAGGTTAGAACTGAGCTGTGCCAGAAAGGCATGTCCAGTGCTTGCCTACGCACTGATGTGCTATTGGTGCCATGAAGCAGTAAAACACAGCAACATTTTGAGAGAAAGTCTGAAAGCAGTGTGTGTGTGTGTGTGTGTGTGTGTGTGTGTGTGTGTGTGTGTGTGTGTGTGTGTGTGTGTGTAAAAGACAGAAAGAGAGAGAGAGAGAGAGAAGGTGGGTAAGGTAATATCTTTTATTGGAACTACTTCTTTTGAAAAAACATTGGGTGATGGAGCTGGGATTGGCTTTACTTAGCTGGGGAAATCTTGTTTTCTGAATACACTTGAGGTTAGGACCCTGACTTGTTTATCACTTAACTTTTAGTGGTGCTACCTCATCTAGTTTAGCATGAGTCACCCATCCCACCCCTAGTCAATGTTCTGTTGTTCTAACCAAACATTCTGTTCTTCCAGCTAAAGTTGCGGAACCTCTTTCCCGTTAGAGAATAAAGTAAAATAACCTTTACAGAGTCTTGAGCAGCTTTAAACCATCCTTCTGGAATTGATGATTTCCCCCCTCCTAGTGAAACAGACACAAAAGCAGCCAACAAATAGAATGAGGGCAGAGTAGGAAACATGGGGCGGGGTGGGAGGGGAGCCCTCAAGGAGCTGAAGTCAGTTCCTTCTTTCCAAAACAATAGAAATGACAAGCACGTTCCACAATTATTCTACCACTGCATCAAATGAGGGTGCTTGGCGGAACATCAGATCATGTGCCAGGATAAACTGGTCTTGGAGGGCTCAAGGATGTGACAGGAAACGTCCAAGGTTTCACCGAGGGCAGTAGAGCGCCAGTCGTGTTAAAAATAAAGAGAGACTCACTCTCTCAACCTAAACATCCCCTGTGGGGAGTGAGAGGAGGGATGTCAGAGACAGACAGTAGAGGCCACAGCTGCTCCTGGAACTTCCTTTCTGCCTCTTAAGTGTTTCCCTTCTATTTTCTCATTCGCTGAAAACAATTAATTTTGTTCTACTTTTTTCTGTCACAGCACGACGATGACTTCACCTCGCTCTGCCTCCCTCCTTCTTTGGAGCTGGTAGAATTTTACTGGCCAACATCAAGGAGCAAAATTCTGCCAACAGCGTTTGTCCAGTTAGTTCTTGATTCTGACAAAAGTGGGGCAGAGAAGTAGGAGCGAGAAGAGGACCTGATGCTAGCCGAGTCATCAGCATGGCAATGATGCTTGACCCCAACTTTCCATTTTTTTGATCTAATTTGATACTGCATGACTCAGGGGTGGATGTGGTTGCCCAATGGCCTGTGTCTGGTCATGAGATACCACCAGGCCTCACCACTCGGGAAAGCGTTACTCCTATCTTTAAGGTATATATTACAAGGATCCTAAAGCGCTGTACAAGGTGTGGAGCAAATTCTCCCCTCAGACTCTGACAGAGTTGCACCAGGTGTAACTGAGAACAGAATTTGGCAGGAGGCTACAGAAGTGAAGGAGAAAGAGTTCCTTCAACTGCTACCAAAAACATTTTTTTCCCAGTGCTTGCAAATTGCCTTGACTCCCCTAGTGGAAGAGGAATGTTTGCTGTCTTTAGAGAATGAAATTCCCTCCCCAAAATGTTGAGCAAATCACAGGGCATAACGAAATCTGCCATGATGAACTGTACCCACCCCTTTGGCCTTATTGTCATCAGCAACAAACATTGTGGGGGAAGGGGGAGGGGAAGAAGAGGTTCAGCTCAAACTGCCCATCTATCATCTCCTTCTGCTTCTGCAACCGGTGTGATGTTTGGAAACTGCACGTGCCCAGGACGACATCCTACTGGATGCTGCTATCATGCTGGCAGCCTCCACCTTTTCCTTGCCTGTGCTTCCATACCCAGAGCTGACCTGTGCCTGGTTAGGACCCGTGTTTTGCTCTGTCACCTCAGTGCAAGTCCAGTGGAAGAGCAGCATGCTGGCCCAATATGTCAGTGGCCTAATAATTGGCCCACATGTCTGCTGTGATTGTGAGGTGAAATGTCTTTTTCCCACATCCCTTCAGAGGAGTGCCAGTAACTTGAATGCCAGCCCATTGTATTGGCTTGGCATTAAACAAGAAGGTCATGGAATTTAGGCCAGGATCAGCAGGCAGGAGCAGCAGCATCACCTGGCTACAAATACTACCAGCAGCAGGATCAAAAAAGCAGGCAGCATTTAGACGGAGAAGTATAAGCAGAATTGCACAAAGAGAACAGCTGATGCAGATAAACCAACAGGAGAATTAGACCCTGCCGCCTAGTGCCCAAATAGCATCCTCCATGGTCTGCATGGTTGGTGTTATGGAGTCTGAACAGTGCACTTGCAATCAGTTAGCTAGCTAGCGGGATGTCTGTGCAGCTTCAGCCCTTTTGCAGTCTGCTGTAAGCAGGTATGGCAGCGTCAGTGGTGACGGAGGTGAGAGAAAGCAATAGCATTTGCAATAGTGGCCTCAGCAGTTGAAGTGTGATGGGGCTGCTCCATCTCCTGGGCCACAGAACTGCTCCCCTGACTGAGGTGGGTTCACTTTCACTCTCATCCTCTTGCTAGTGGGTCACTACTCCTTTCCATGTCCTCTTGCTGCTGCCCACCATCACTGTTATTCATGGACTCTGGGGCAGGTTAATTAACAACTCATCAGAATTCTTCTCTCCAAATTCAGCATCAGAATCTGGGAAGCAGCCTCAGCCTCTATATTTGAGAAATCTACAAGTGTCTGCTTGGTTTGTCCCCTTCCTTTGTCCTCTGAGGTCTGCAGGCAAAACTGTCTTACTGCAAAGTGGCCAACACTGAGGGAGGCTATTCTATATCTTCTGCGTCTCATTCTTCACGTGCTGTTTGAGCTTTCCTCTGGAGAAATGCCTATTCATCTAGAACCACTGCCGCTCCTGACCACCTTGATTTTTCAGATGAGACACTGTAATGAAGAGGAAAAGGATCCTTTACGAAGGAATGTGGAAATGATGGAATGTGGAAATGATGGATAAACTTCCAAAAGGCAACCATCCTCCAACCCTTGCTGAAGCAAGCTGTGGGAAGCAGGAGTTATACGACCACATCAGAGGTTGAAAGTCAGTCATGGTCCTGCCTCCAGATGCCACCATTTTGGGGCCAAAATGTTGCTGCTGGGGTTTGGGGACCCTTGCTGAGATATTTACTGCTGAGTCTCCTTCGTGTGAACTGACTCCCAAGAACTTTGCTTAATGGTTAAGCAAGTTCATTGCTATAAAATGGAGCAGGACAGCTCTTCTGTTCTTATTAGAATGGCCTAATAAAACCTGGGAATCTTGGCAACAGAGAAACTTGCATTTTACATTAATGACATGCACCAGAATTTCTTTACCACCCATTTATATATATATATATATATATATATATATATATATATATATATATATATATATATATATATATATATATATAAAATATAAAATATTAGCCTGTTGGAGATCAGTAACCTTAATATTGCCCAACCTTGACCCATGCAATCCTTTAAATATGAGAAGAATCCCTATTACATGACACTGAGGTCTATACATACATTGGATAGGTTTATAGCATAAGTAGACAACAATAAGTTTAATGCAATTAAATACTATGGTACTGGACACTATAGAGAAAATGGAGATCATGGCCTCCAAAACCAGTCCCCAGCCATCCCTTGCCACTGTTGCAAGGTATTGAAGTAGAAAATGAGCTATTGAGCTGTCTGCAATTTCCACTTCAGTATTTTATTAGCTTTAATTGTGCTGTTTTTTTGTTTATAAATATACTTACAAGACAATAGACAATGGGAGTAGTGGCTTAGGGCTCCCAGTGGATTTATGTTGACAATGAATGCCATTGAGGGAAACACAACATACGTTCCCAGAATAGCAGAGGCGAGCTCATCAGCTGAACAACGAAATGCTGGAAACAAACAGCTATAGTACAGTTGTCTAAAGGACTCAGACAATGTCAGCTTGGCCCAAGAAGACTAATTTTCCAGAAATCTGATCACTTTATGTATGCAAGGAGATGACATGTTTCTTCCATTGGTAATGCTAATGTCTATGTGAAGATCTTTGTAGGCATAAATGTAAAGTCATTTAAAAGTATTTGAAGTTTAAAGAGGCAAAACCACCCTGAATTTCATGCTGTTGACCAGATTCCTAGGTGCTACTGCAATACAAAATAATAAATAAGAGACTCCTTCAGAAATGCATGGCTTAATATCTATATCCAAAGAGTGAGATGAGTCCATTTACTTAACATGCTCAGATGCTGATGAATCTTGTTCTGGAAATTGTATACTGAATAGGTATCCAGATGGGAACTCTTCTTCCTGCTTTGTCTATCCTTGTGATGAAAAAGCTTTGAGGGTCTAGAGATGACCAGTTGCTTTGTTTCCTCCACCATCACGCTCTTTTCTTTTTATTGTTTCCTTTCTTAGATTTGTCTATTGCTTGCTCCAGCTCGATGCTTCATATACAATTTTTTTTAAAGTGAGATATTCATTTGTATAAAGAAGCATGTTTACTTGTCACCAGTTAGTAGCTCTCTTTCCCCACAAAGTAGAGGGCCTGTGCTTTCCTTCATCTTTCTCTTGCTCCTCATGTATTTAAAGAACCTCTTTTTATTGCCTTTTATGTTCCTTTCTAGGTGTAACACATTTTGTGCCGTAGCCTCTCTTTGTTCCAACATGCTAGTGCTATACTTTTGTACTCCTTCTTAGCAATTATCCATGTTTCCACTTTTTCTAGGATTCTTTTTTGATTGTCAAGTCACTAAAGAGCTCCTGATAGGAAAAACAGTAAGATGCCAATATGACTCTCTTTCCTTTGCATCGGGATTGTTTGCTGTTGTGCCTTTAATATTATTGTTTCTGTGAGAAACTGCCAGCTCCCCTAAACTCCATTTTTCCCCCTCAGATTTTCTTCCCATGGGAGTTTACCTATCAGTTCTCTGAGTTTGTTAAAATTGGCTTTTTGAAGTCCATTGTCCTTATTCTGCTTATTATCTGCAGCTTATCAGTGCTTTTTACATAAAAAGATACAAACGTAACAAAAGAACCCAAGCTAAACATGCAGCATATCAGCCCCACCCATCCTGCCACGCTTCAAATGAACGGCCAGCCCCATTCTGCCATTGCCGCCCATGTCCTTCTGGGGAATAAGCCCAGGTCTGTAGTTTGTTTACTAGCAGTTACTGTTCCAGTCTGAAAAGTGACATTTAAGGGTACCGTCTAGGTACCTCTATAGACCTTATCGTCATGGTATCCAAGTCCCTCACAACACTCCGAGGAGGCAGGGAAGAATGATCTCAAATGGGCAAATGGGAAACGGAGGCACAGAGGAAAAAAATGGTAAAACAGGAAGTCTGGGCAAAATGGGTAATTTAAACCCTTGTCTTCGGAATCCCAACCCAATGCCTTAACCAAAAGACTGATGATCAATTGAAATTCAAACTAAGAGACTCGTTCTCTAACTCACAGGGCATATTTCTGCCACAAGGATGGATTAATGTGACCCTGAATCAGCCCAAAAGCTGGTACAATGCAGATTTGACATTTACTCTATGAACATTCTTCAGCCTTTTTTTTTTTTTTTTTTTTTTTTTTTTTTTAAGAGTTTGCTGTTTCCCTAATATCTTTATGTGAATTTTCCTGCAAACAGCTGAAAGGTGGGATGGGTAGTTTTCAAAATTCCAAGTGATTAGTTACAGAAGATTGTTTTAAGTATTTGCATGGGTCAAATGACAAGCCTGTTCGCTAAACAATGTTGCTTGGATTTGTCTTGTCCTTGTTTAAGTTTGAAGGAAGGCCATGCTGCTCAATAGACTCTTATTTAAATGAAATAATGTTCAAAAATAATGGCCTTCAGAATAATGAAGAGAAAGAGCAGCAGCTGAAAAGCAGTTACAGTCAGGCCTCCTACTTTTCCTTACTCTAGGGAACTGTTTTTTGCAAGATTTTAATAGCCTGCTGGCTGTTTGATAAGTGAACATACTTTGTGGATGTGAGAATGAGTTGGTCATGTTTCCTGTCTGCTGCAGAGAATCCTTTGTATTCTAGGCTTTGGGAAGTCCTTTCCTTTGTAGACTGTATGACATAATAGTCCATTTGATAAGGAGCCTAATTCTGCACCTGCCCCAGTATAATTCTTTTTGCAGTCTATGCCTGATCTTTCACTTTGGGATGTCTCCAGGAACACAACTGTGTCCTATCTAATCAGGAAAGACTTTTCTTTGGGTGTGTGCATTTTCAATTCACTGGTTCTCAAGCCAGCCACAATAAAGGGAGGTGTGGTGCAAGCTCCCCCCACCCCCAGCTTTGCCTGTGCACTTCAATTCAAATCTGCCACTCCCCTTGCTTTTCTATCACTAAGCTCCTCTGCAGCTCTCCAAATTCTGCCCTAATCATTCTGTAGAAAACAGGCACTATCCTTCCCCACCAGCTGAAAGTGCAAGACTCCAGAGAGTCTGTAGTTTACTTATTTTAACTATGTCATGTCAACAAAACAAAAATAAGGGTAGAGAGACTAACCCAAGATCTTAAGCTAAAATAAAAACACTAACCTAAACAATGTGCAAAAAATTCCAGGTAGCCACTATTAAGCATAGCCTGGAATGAGCTAATTGAGAATCTTCAGGAGAGCTTTTTTTCACTTCAAGGTCCCAGAAACAAAGGCAAGGTTTTCATCTCGAGGCCTAAAGACCAAACACATCAAGACACTTGATCACGGCCTTGGATAGACCAAGAGACTACCTACACTTGACCAGAGCTCATCTGTCCTCTCTCAACATCTCAGCCTAAATAAAAGCGGTGGGTCTATTAGAGGGCTTTTATAGCTGGGTAATTGCCAACATTCACCTTTTTAAAGGAACCATACCCTTTATTTCTATACATTTAAAAAAAAATGGAAAGACCTCCGGCATTGTAAGGCTCAAGACTCTGTGTCAGCTGTAATAAAATCCATCCCAGTAGGGTCCGGCTTGTGGCCTCCACAGATCCTGAGCTGCGACAGCAGAGCAACTTGTATTCACCACAGTCTCAGCCTCTTGCTAAATACAGGCAGGTGTCAGGATTCCATGGGCCTATTACCTAAAAGCAAGTGTTCTAGCCAGCTGCAGCAGCCTAGAAACTTGCCACTCACCCTAGGTTTCTTTCTCTGCAAGGGTCTGACCCTGGCTTAGACACCCTCACATTTTCAGATGGGAGATAATGAAAGAAAAATAGGTAGGTGCATTGATCAAAGCTTTTAGCTAGAAATATAAATGGGGGCAGGAGGAGAAGGGGGAAAGAATGAAAGAAAGCTGGGAATAGAGCATCCCCTGACACCAGCGTCCCTCTAAACTGGAAAGAACTACCCCTACACCCCAAGTATATTGAACCCTAGCTAGGGAAAATGAGGGCTACCAGCTTCCCTCTTTGCTAAAAACCCTCAGGATACCTTTGAGGGAAGAAAAAACAACAACACCCTTTATTAATTGAACTGGTTGAAAAAATTCTGACAAAAGAGTTTTTTGTCAGAATTTACTGATTTGTTGAAATTGAAATGTTTCCCCAGGAAGATTCGATCAACAATGTTCCTCAGGAAACCAGGCAGGATTCAAAAGGTTTCTGAGAGAAACCTGATTGCTTTCCTCCCAGCTCACCCACACAGCTCCTTAGCAGCCCCGGGTTGCGGGTGGAGCTCCCCTGGCTGCACCCTTTCTGCTCGAGGCCCCCCCACCCCCATGCAGCCCCCCCCAGCTGCACAGTGCCTCCCCTCCTGAGACCCCAATCCGCCCCGCCGGAAAAATCTTATGTCTGTCCCAAAGAACCTGAGCGGATGAACCCAGGAAGCTGAGTAGCACATACCGCTTCCTCAGCTGCCCTGGAACCTGCATGGCACATGATAAGCAAAAATTTCCCCTTGCAAACCTCACAACTGGTGGACTGTGGCGGCAGCTGTGCCGGGGAGGCTTAGCCTGCCCTGCCTATTACACCCACTGCCTATGTCAGCAGCCCACCTGGTGACCTGCGGGGTCCCTTGGGCTTCCAGGGTCCACATGGACTGCCCTGAGGCCAGGCAACCAGGACTTCCAGGATCCACCACTTTGAGACAGCCAGCCAGCCAGCCCAGGGACCCCAGGGTTTCCAGGGTCTGAGGCTTTGGGACTGCCCACCTGGTGGATTGCCCTAGGGTCAAGGCTCCCTCCCCTTTCACAGAGAATTTTGAAATGTTTGTTTTCATTCCAAATCAGAGCAAAACCAAATTTTTAAATAGCTAAATCCTCCATGAAACAGAATTACCTTTCTCCGGCCACTGCTACTTATTCTTCAGTTTATTTGCAGTCCCTACAGGCCCCGTTGTGCTAGGCTCTGTACACACACATAGTAAGAGAAAGTCTCTACCCTGAAGCACAAACAATCTACATAGACAAGAGAGGCAAAGAGTGGAAGGCACAAAGAACTGAGATGACTTGACCAGAGTCAGTGGCAGAGCCAAGAGAAGAACCTAAGTCTTCTGAATCCCAGGGTTTGGCCATACCCACTGAGCTATGCTGTCTCTCACTGCACTGGGGCAAGCTGGTAATCCTCAATGCCCACACACCGGATCCTCCATTTGGACACTCAAGACTTTTGACTTCCACTCTCTCCAGTTCATATGATGATACCATGGAAAGAGTATGATAGTTCCCAAGACAGGGGAATCGGACAATCTGTTACACCACCGTCCTAGTTCTAGTCCTAGTCCTAGTCCTGGAGAGTACCAGTCACGTGTTGTATGATGTTTTGGGGAGGTAAAAAAAAACAATCTAGGCAGTAGACTGAGACCACAAAACTCATGTGTGATCTAAATTAGATTTAAATGCAGATCTCCCCAGTAGGGTAAAATGCAGGCCCTGATGCACCAGCTGGAGCCTCCATGAACAGGCATTTCACATGGCTGGTTGAAAAAATCCACAAGAAGAACAGGAAATCCAACAGTTAATTTCCCACTTGTTTTTTTCTGGAGGGGTCAATGTGCATGTATCCCATAACATTCAGAATCCTCAAAGGCACCTTTAGCATCAGTAGTTCAGGGGAAAAGAGACAAGGTGGGTGAGGTAATATCTTTTATTGGCTCAACTTCTGTTGGTGAGTGACAAGATCTCTCACCAACAGAAGTTGGTCCAATACAAGATATTACCTCACCCACCTTGTCTCTCTAATTGCCTAGAACCAACACAGCTACAACTACATTGCATAAGACAAGGGAAAGAGAGAATTTTGTGTTTTCATGTCAAGAAAAAAGTGCTCATGCTTGTTTGCAGCAGGGAAACTAAGCAAGGACATTTTTCATTGTGAATGTGAACCATGGGGATGTGCTTCTGTATCTTCCTGCATCAGAATTACAGAACCAGGAAGGGTAGGTCTGCATTCCCCTTCCTACCACAGAGGGGGATGGGCAGGGGACCATACTCTCAAGAGCACTTCTCCTAGCTTGCAGAGTGATTTTTATGCTTCCTTCTCTCTGTAACAAGGCAAGTTGCAGCCACATATGATCATTTATTCATTCCATGACCTTGAAATCCCTTTCCCTTACAAGAAAAACAACAGCTCCCCTTCAGAACAGTAGGCTTCATAGGAAATCACACAAATCCCCTTGCTGCTTGCACTGTGTCAAATGGGAGAACTTATCTAGTTAGTGACTTTTATAAGGTTTTATTTTTCAGTAGAGTAGTTAAGATTGGTAATAAGCAAGGAGTCTGGTACCCAGCCAGCCCTCTTACGACAATGATAGAGAGAAAAGAGCCAAGTAATATATTTGAATGTTGTCAGTGCCTTGTTATTTTATTTATTTTTTGTCATGCATTTTTAAATCAACCGAGGGGTGTAAACACCAAGGAGGGGAAGGAAATTGTTCCAGGGTGGCCCAAGGGGAGGATAACAATGAATAATAGAATGAAATGTTAAATCAGGGGAAAAGTTAGGTGAAATGTCAGAAGAGATTTCCAAAAATTGAGCCCTGCTACTTACTGCTAGTGGAATAGGCTTTCCAAAAAGGCCATCAAAGCCCCATCATTTCAGGCTAGCTCAGACAAAGTCTTGGAGAACAGACTGTGAAGAAGTAGCCTCGGAAAGACGATGGGGGATTCGCTCTCTGTTTGCAACAGATGAGAGAGAATTGGGCTGCCAAATGCCCCATCCGCCCCCTGGATTTCTAGGGTGCTGGGCTGATGTCAAAGTACAAGCATTTCTGAAGTGAATGGTTTAGCATATGTAGAATGCCTGGCTGCTATCAAAGTGCAAGTGTGTATGCAGTTATTGGCTTGACACCTCTAGCTTACTTGTG